>NW_028270183.1:55293981-56577981 GCF_037043375.1 Chiloscyllium plagiosum
AATCTCTCACACTTTCACACTCTCATTCTTTCACACTCTCACACTCTTACACTCTCACTCTCTCACTTTCTCAGTCTCTCAAACACTCACACTCTCACTGTCTCACACTCTCACACTCTCACACTCTCACTCTATCACACTGTCACACTCTCACTATCTCACACTCTCACACTCTCACTCTCTCACATTTTCACACTCTCACCCTCTCGCACTCTTACTCTCTCACTCTTTCATTCTCTCACTCTCTCACTCTCATACTCTCTCACTCTCTCACACTCTCATTCTTTCACACTCTCACACTCTTACACTCTCACTCTCTCACTTTCTCTGTCTCTCAAACTCTCACACTCTCACTCTCTCACACTGTCTCACGCTCTCACACTCTCACTCTCTCACACTGTCACACTCTCACTATCTCACACTCTCATGCTCTCTCACTCTCTCACACTCTGAAACTCTCACGCTCTCACACTCTCACACTCTCACTCTCTCACACTTTCACACTCTCACTCGTCACACTCTCACTCTCTCACTCTTTCATTCTCTCACTCTCTCACTCTCATACTCTCTCACACTCTCACACTCTCTCTCCCTCTCTCTCACTCTTTCATGCTCTCACTCTCTCACACTCTCACTCTCTCATACTCTCACAATCTCACAATCGCACACACTCACTCTCTCACTCTCTCGCACTCTCACTCTCATGCTCTCTCCCTCTCTCACTCTCACACTCTCACAATCTCACTCACTCTCTCTCACTCTCACACTCTCTCACACTCTCACTCACTGTCACTGTCACTCTCACTCTCGCACTCACACTCTCACACTCTCACTCTCATTCTCACTCTCTCACTCTCACTCTCTCAATCACTAAAACGATAACACTCAGTCAGTCCCACACTCCCACTCTCTCACTCTCTCACACGCTCACACACTCGCACTCTCTTACTCTCACACACACTCTCTCACCCTCTCACTCTCATAATCTCATGCTCTCATACTCTCACTCTCACACTCTCTCACACTCTCACTCTTTCACACTCTCACACTCTTACACTCTCTCTCTCACTCTCTCACTCTCTCAGTCTCACACGCTCTCACTCTCTCACACTCTCTCACGCTCTCACACTCTCACACTCTCACTCTCTCACGCTCTCACTCTTTCACTCTCTCACTCTCATACGCGTTCACACTCTCACACTCTCTCTCCCTCTCTCTCACTCTCTCACACTATCACTCTCGCACACTCTCACACTCTCACTCTCTCACTCTCTCATACTCTCACAATCTCACACACTCACTCTCTCACCCTCTCACTCTCATAATCTCATGCTCTCATACTCTCTCACTCTCTCACACTCTCACTCTCTCACTCGCTCACTCTCTCACACACTCAATCTTTCACAATCTCACACTCTAACACTCCCACTCTCTCAAACTCTCACTCTCACTCTCTCACTCTCTCAGTCTTTCACACACTCACACTCTCTCAC
This sequence comes from Chiloscyllium plagiosum, assembly GCF_037043375.1. Classification (NCBI taxonomy): domain Eukaryota; kingdom Metazoa; phylum Chordata; class Chondrichthyes; order Orectolobiformes; family Hemiscylliidae; genus Chiloscyllium; species Chiloscyllium plagiosum. The sequence continues at coordinate 55,295,475 of NW_028270183.1, forward strand.
TCTCTCACACTCTCACTCTCTTACTCTCAAACTCCCATTCCCTCTCACACTCTCACACTCTCACTCTTTCACACTCTCACACTCTTACACTCTCACTCTCTCAAACTCTCACTCTCACTCTCTCACTCTCTCTCACTCTCACACTCACTCTCTCACACTCTCACTCTCTCACTCTCATGCTCTCATACTCTCTCACTCTCTCACAATCTCACTCTTTCACACTCACACACTTACACTCGCACTCTCTCACACTCTCCCTCATTCACTCTCTCACTCTCATACTCTCTCACACTCTCTCTCCCTCTCTCTCACTCTCTCACGCTCTCTCAGTCTCTCACAATCTCACCCTCTCACTCTCACACTCTCAATCTCTGACTCTCTCATACTCTCTCACTCTCTCACTCTCACACTCGCACTCTCTCACTCTCTCACACTCTCACTGACTGTCACTGTCACTGTCACTCGTCCACTCACACTCTCACTCTCATTCTCACTCTCTCACTCTCGCTCTCACAATCACTAACACGATCATACTCAGTCACTCTCACACTCTCACGCTCTCATTCTCTCACTCTTTCATTCTCTCACTCTCATACTCTCTCACTCTCTCAATCTCTCACATTCTCACTCTCTCACTCTCACTCTCTCACTCGCTCACTCTCTCACTCTGTCACACTCTCACTCTCTGACTCTTTCATACTCTCACAATCTCACAATCTCACACCCGCACTCTCTCACCCTCTCACTCTCATAATCTCATGCTCTCATACTCTCTCACTCTCTCACATTCTCATTCTCTCACTCTCTCACACACTCACTCTTTCACACTCTCACGCTCTTACACTCCCACTCTCTCAAACTCTCACTCTCACTCTCTCAGTCTCTCACACTCTCACACTCTCTCACTCTCTCACACTCTCACACTCTCACTCTCTCACTCCCATTCTCTCTCACTCTCTCTCACTCTCACTCTTTCACACTCTCACACTCTTACACTATCACTCTCTCAAACTCTCACTCTCACGCTCTCACTCTCTCACACTCATGCTCTCATACTCTCTCGCTCTCTCACATTCTCACTCTTTCACACTCACACACTTACACTCTGACACTCTCTCACGGTCTCACTCTCTCACACTCTCAGTCTCTCACTCTCTCATTCTTTCACATTCTCACAATCTTACACTCTCACTCTCTCAAACTCTCACTCTCACTCTCTCATTCTCTCAGTATCACACACTCTCACTCTCTCACACTCTCTCACGCTCTCACACTCTTTCACACTCTCTCACGCTCTCACTCTCACACTTTCTCACTCTCACACTCTCTCACACTCTTAGTCTTTCACTCTCTCACTCTCATACTCTCTCAAACTCTCCCACTCTCTCTCCCTCTCCCCCATTCTCTCATTCTCTCACACTCTCACACTCTCACTCTCTCACACTCTCGCTCTCTCACACTTTCACACTCTCACTCTCTCATACTCTCTCACTCTCTCAAACGCTAATACTCACTCTCTCTCGCTCTCTCACACTTTCACACTCTCACTCTCTCACACTCTCTCACTCTCTCACATTCTCACACTCTCACTCTTTCACACTCTCACACTCTCACACTCTCACTCTCTCAAACTCTCACTCTCACTCTCTCACTCTCTGACTCCCTCATACTCTCACAATCTCAAAATCTCACACACTCACTCTCTCACCCTCTCATTCCCATAATCTCATGCTCACATACTCTCTCACTCTCTCACACTCTCACTCTCTCACTCGCTCACTCTCTCACACTCTCACTGACTGTCACTGTCACTGTCACTCGTCCACTCACACTCTCACTCTCATTCTCACTCTCTCACTCTCGCTCTCACAATCACTAACACGATCATACTCAGTCACTCTCACACTCTCACGCTCTCATTCTCTCACTCTTTCATTCTCTCACTCTCATACTCTCTCACTCTCTCAATCTCTCACATTCTCACTCTCTCACTCTCACTCTCTCACTCGCTCACTCTCTCACTCTGTCACACTCTCACTCTCTGACTCTTTCATACTCTCACAATCTCACAATCTCACACCCGCACTCTCTCACCCTCTCACTCTCATAATCTCATGCTCTCATACTCTCTCACTCTCTCACATTCTCATTCTCTCACTCTCTCACACACTCACTCTTTCACACTCTCACGCTCTTACACTCCCACTCTCTCAAACTCTCACTCTCACTCTCTCAGTCTCTCACACTCTCACACTCTCTCACTCTCTCACACTCTCACACTCTCACTCTCTCACTCCCATTCTCTCTCACTCTCTCTCACTCTCACTCTTTCACACTCTCACACTCTTACACTATCACTCTCTCAAACTCTCACTCTCACGCTCTCACTCTCTCACACTCATGCTCTCATACTCTCTCGCTCTCTCACATTCTCACTCTTTCACACTCACACACTTACACTCTGACACTCTCTCACGGTCTCACTCTCTCACACTCTCAGTCTCTCACTCTCTCACTCTTTCACATTCTCACAATCTTACACTCTCACTCTCTCAAACTCTCACTCTCACTCTCTCATTCTCTCAGTATCACACACTCTCACTCTCTCACACTCTCTCACGCTCTCACACTCTTTCACACTCTCTCACGCTCTCACTCTCACACTTTCTCACTCTCACACTCTCTCACACTCTTACTCTTTCACTCTCTCACTCTCATACTCTCTCAAACTCTCCCACTCTCTCTCCCTCTCTCCCATTCTCTCATTCTCTCACACTCTCACACTCTCACTCTCTCACACTCTCGCTCTCTCACACTTTCACACTCTCACTCTCTCATACTCTCTCACTCTCTCAAACGCTAATACTCACTCTCTCTCGCTCTCTCACACTTTCACACTCTCACTCTCTCACACTCTCTCACTCTCTCACATTCTCACACTCTCACTCTTTCACACTCTCACACTCTCACTCTCTCAAACTCTCACTCTCACTCTCTCACTCTCTGACTCCCTCATACTCTCACAATCTCAAAATCTCACACACTCACTCTCTCACCCTCTCACTCCCATAATCTCATGCTCACATACTCTCTCACTCTCTCACATTCTCACTCTTTCACACTCACACACTTACACTCTGACACTCTCTCACACTCTCACTCTCTCACTCGCTCACTCTCTCACACACTCACTCTTTCACACTCTCACACTCTTACACTCCCAATCTCTCAAACTCTCACTCTCACTCTCTCACTCTCTCACTCTCTCACACTCACACACTCTCTCACTCTCTCACTCTCTCACTCTCTCACTCCCATTCTCTCTCACACTCTCACACTCTCACTCTTTCACACTCTCACACTCTTACACTCTCACTCTCAAACTCTCTCTCTCACTCTCTCACTCTCTCACACTCACTGTCTCACACTCTCACTCTCTCACTCTCTCACTCTCATACTCTCATACTCTCTCACTCTCTCACAATCTCACTCTTTCACACTCACACACTTACACTCTCACACTCTTCACGGTCTCATTCTCTCACACTCACTTTCTCACACTCTCACTCTTTCACTTCTCACTCTCATACTCTCTCACACTCCCTCTCCCTCTCTCTCACCCTCTCACACTCTCGCACTCTCAATCTCTGACTCTCTCATACTCTCTCACTCTCTCACTCTCACACTCGCACTCTCTCACTCTCTCACACTCTCACTCACTGCCACTGTCACTCGTCCACTCACACTCTCACTCTCATTCTCACCTCTCACTCTCGCTCTCACAATCACTAACACGATCATACTCAGTCACTCTCACATTCTCACTCTCTCACTCTCTCACTCTCATACTCTCTCACTCTCTCAATCTCTCACATTCTCACTCTCTCACTCTCACTCTCACACTCGCTCATTCTCTCACTCTGTCACACTCTCACTCACTGTCACTATCACTGTAACTGTCACTCTCACACTCACACTCTGATTCTCACACTCTCTCAAACTGTCATTGTCACTGTCAAACCCTCACTCTCACTCACTTTCACACTCTCACTCTCACTCTTACAATCACAAACACAATCACACTCAGTGACCGTCACACTATCACAACCACACTCTCACATTTACTCACTCTCTCACTCTCATACTCTCATTCTCTCACTCTCCCACACTCTCACTCTCTCACACTCTCACTCTCTCATTCTCTCTCTCACACTCTATCTCTCACTCCATCAATCTGTCACACTCTCACTCACTGTCACTGTCACTCTCACGCTCACACAGTTACACTCTCACACTCTCTCACGGTCTCACACTCACACACTCTCTCACTCTCACCCTTTCCCACTCCCACACTCTCACACTCTCACTCCCTCAAACTCTCAGACTCGCACTCTCTCACTATCACATTCTTTCACTCTCTCACACTCTCACACACTCTCTCTCACAGACTCTCACAATCACTCTCTCACGCTCTCACACTCACACTCTCTCACACACTCTAACTCTCACACTCTCATTCTCTCACTCTCTCATACTCTCACTCTCTCACTCACTCTCTCACACTCTCACTCTCTCACTCTCACTCTTTCACTCTCTCACTCTCTCACTATCACACTCTCACTCTCTCACTCTCTCACTCACTCTCTCTCACTCTCACACTCTCTCACACTCTCACTCACCGTCACTGTCACTCTCACTCTCGCACTCACACTCTCACACTCTCACTCTCATTCTCACTCTCTCACTCTCACTCTCACAATCACTAAAACGATAACACTCAGTCACTCCCACACTCTCACTCTCTCACTCTCTCACACTCTCACACTCTCGCACTCTCGCACTCTCACACTCTCACTCTCTCACCCTCTCACTCTCATAATCTCATGCTCTCATACTCTCTCACTCTCTCACACTCTCACTCTTCCACACTCTCACTCTTCACACTCTCACTCTCTCAAACTCACTCTCACTCTCTCATTCTCTCACTCTCTCACACTCTCACTGTTTCACTCTCTCACTCTCATACGCTTTCACACTCTCACACTCTCTCCCCCTCTCTCACACTCTCACGCTCTCACTCTCTCACACTCTCACACTCTCACTCTCTGACTCTCTCATACTCTCACAATCTCACAATCTCACACACTCACTCTCTCACACTATCACTCTCATAATCTCATGCTCTCATACTCTCTCACTCTCACACACTCTCACTCTCTCACTCGAATACTCTCTCACACACTCACTCTTTCACACTCTCACACTCTTACACTCCCACTCTCTCAAACTCTCACTCTCACTCTCTCACTCTCTCAGTCTCTCACACTCTCACACTCTCTCACTCTCTCACGCTCTCTCTCTCTCACTCTCTCACTCTCTCACACTCTCACTGTTTCACTCTTTCACTCTCATACGCTTTCACACTCTCACAATCTCTCTCCCCCTCTCTCACACTCTCACGCTCTCACTCTCTCACACTCTCACACTCTCACTCTCTGACTCTCTCATACTCTCACAATCTCACAATCTCACACACTCACTCTCTCACCCTCTCACTCTCATAATCTCATGCTCTCATACTCTCTCACTCTCACACACTCTCACACTCTTACACTCCCACTCTCTCAAACTCTCACTCACAGTCTCTCACTCTCTCACTCTCTCACTCTCTCACTCCCATTCTCTCTCACACTCTCACAATCTCACTCTTTCACACTCTCACACTCTTACACTCCCACTCTCTCAAACTCTCACTCTCACTCTCTCACTCTCTCAGTCTCTCACACTCTCACACTCTCTCACTCTCTCACGCTCTCTCTCTCTCACTCTCTCACTCTCTCACACTCTCACGGTTTCACTCTTTCACTCTCATACGCTTTCACACTCTCACACTCTCTCTCCCCCTCTCTCACACTCTCACGCTCTCACTCTCTCACACTCTCACACTCTCACTCTCTGACTCTCTCATACTCTCACAATCTCACAATCTCACACACTCACTCTCTCACCCTCTCACTCTCATAATCTCATGCTCTCATACTCTCTCACTCACACACTCTCACACTCTTACACTCCCACTCTCTCAAACTCTCACTCACAGTCTCTCACTCTCTCACTCTCTCACTCTCTCACTCCCATTCTCTCTCACACTCTCACAATCTCACTCTTTCACACTCTCACACTCTTACGCTCCCACTCTCTCAAACTCTCACTCTCACTCTCTCACTCTCTCAGTCTCTCACACTCTCACACTCTCTCACTCTCTCACGCTCTCTCTCTCTCACTCTCTCACTCTCTCACACTCTCACGGTTTCACTCTTTCACTCTCATACGCTTTCACACTCTCACACTCTCTCTCCCCCTCTCTCACACTCTCACGCTCTCACTCTCTCACACTCTCACACTCTCACTCTCTGACTCTCTCATACTCTCACAATCTCACAATCTCACACACTCACTCTCTCACCCTCTCACTCTCATAATCTCATGCTCTCATACTCTCTCACTCTCACACACTCTCACACTCTTACACTCCCACTCTCTCAAACTCTCACTCACAGTCTCTCACTCTCTCACATTCTCACTCTCTCACTCCCATTCTCTCTCACACTCTCACAATCTCACTCTTTCACACTCTCACACTCTTACACTCCCACTCTCTCAAACTCTCACTCTCACTCTCTCACTCTCTCAGTCTCTCACACTCTCACACTCTCTCACTCTCTCACGCTCTCTCTCTCTCACTCTCTCACTCTCTCACACTCTCACTGTTTCACTCTTTCACTCTCATACGCTTTCACACTCTCACAATCTCTCTCCCCCTCTCTCACACTCTCACGCTCTCACTCTCTCACACTCTCACACTCTCACTCTCTGACTCTCTCATACTCTCACAATCTCACAATCTCACACACTCACTCTCTCACCCTCTCACTCTCATAATCTCATGCTCTCATACTCTCTCACTCTCACACACTCTCACACTCTTACACTCCCACTCTCTCAAACTCTCACTCACAGTCTCTCACTCTCTCACTCTCTCACTCTCTCACTCCCATTCTCTCTCACACTCTCACAATCTCACTCTTTCACACTCTCACACTCTTACACTCCCACTCTCTCAAACTCTCACTCTCACTCTCTCACTCTCTCAGTCTCTCACACTCTCACACTCTCTCACTCTCTCACGCTCTCTCTCTCTCACTCTCTCACTCTCTCACACTCTCACGGTTTCACTCTTTCACTCTCATACGCTTTCACACTCTCACACTCTCTCTCCCCCTCTCTCACACTCTCACGCTCTCACTCTCTCACACTCTCACACTCTCACTCTCTGACTCTCTCATACTCTCACAATCTCACAATCTCACACACTCACTCTCTCACCCTCTCACTCTCATAATCTCATGCTCTCATACTCTCTCACTCTCACACACTCTCACACTCTTACACTCCCACTCTCTCAAACTCTCACTCACAGTCTCTCACTCTCTCACATTCTCACTCTCTCACTCCCATTCTCTCTCACACTCTCACAATCTCACTCTTTCACACTCTCACACTCTTATACTCTCATTCTCTCAAACTCTCATTCTCACTCTCTCACTCTCTCGCACTCTCACACTCACTCTCTCACTCTCTCACTCTCTCACTCTCATACTCTCTCACTCTCCACAAGCTCACTCTTTCACTCTCACACTCTCTCACGGTCTCACTCTCACACACTCTCTCACTCTCTCACTCTCACCCTTTCCAACTCCCACACTCTCACACTCTCACTCCCTCAAACCCTCAGACTCGCACTCTCTCACTATCACACTCTTTCACTCTCTCACACTCTCACACACTCTCTCTCACAGACTCTCACAATCACTCTCTCACGCTGTCACACTCACACTCTCTCACACTCTCACACACTCTAACTTTCTCTCACACTCTCACACTCTCACTCTCTCACTCTCTCACACTCACACTCTCAAACTCTCACTCTCTCACACTCTCACACTCTCACTCTCTCTCAATCTCTCACTCTCTCACTCTCTCACTCGCATACTCTCTCACTCTCTCACACTCACGCTCTCACTCTCTCACACTCTCACTCTTTCACACTCTCACTCTTTCACTCTATCATTCTCTCACACTCTCTCACACTCAAACTCTCACTCTCTCACTCTCATACTCTCTCACTCTCTCACACTCTCACTCTTTCACACTCTCACACTCTTACGCTCTCAGTCTCTCACACTCTCACTCTCACTCTTTCGCTCTCTCAGTCTCTCAAACCCTGACACTCTCTCACGCTCTCACTCTCTCACACTCTCGCAATCTCGCACTCTCACACTCTCACCCTCTCACACTCATAATCTGATGCTCTCATCATCTCTCACACTCTCACACTCTCACTCTCTCTCGCTCTCACACTCTCACACTCAGTCACTCTCACACTTTCACACTCTCTCACTCTCACTCTCATACTCTCTCACTCACTCTCAATCTCTCACTCTCTCAAACTCTCACTCTCTCACACTCTCACACTCTCACTCTCACACTCTCACTCTCTCACACACTCACACTCACACTCTCTCTCTCCCATAATATCATACTCTCATACTCTCTCACTCTCTCACACTCTGACTATCTCACTCTTTCATTCTATCACTCTCTCACTGTCTCACACTCATTCGCTCACACGCTCTCACTCACACACTCTCACTCTCTCACTCTCTAGCTCTCACTCTCTCACTCTCTCGCACTCTCATTCCCTTTCACTGGCACTCTCACTCCCTATCACTCTCACACTCTCACTCTCACACTTTCTCACACTCTCACTCTTTTACTCTCTCACTCTCATACTCTCTCAAACTCTCCCACTCTCTCTCCCTCTCTCCCATTCTCTCACGCTCTCACACTCTCACACTCTCACACTCTCGCTCTCTCACACTTTCACACTCTCACTCTCTCATACTCTCTCACTCTCTCAAACGCTAATACTCACTCTCTCTCGCTCTCTCACTCTTTCACTCTCTCACTCCCTCACTCTCTCACTCTCTCACACTTTCTCACTCTCTCACATTCTCACACTCTCACTCTCTCAAACTCTCACTCTCACTCACTCTCTCAGTATGTCACACTCACACACTCTCTCACGCTCTCACTCTCTCACAATCTCACTCTCTCACACACTCTTTCACTCTCTCACTCTCTCACACTCTCACTCTTTCACTCTCTCACTCTCACACTCTCTCTCACTCTCTCACTCCCATACGCTCTCACTCTCACACTCTCACTCTTTCACTCTCTCACTCTCACACTCTCTCTCACTCTCTCACTCTCTCACTCCCATACGCTCTCACTCTCACACTCTCACTCTTTCACAGTCTCACTCTCTCACTCTCTCACACTCTCACACTTTCACACTCTTACACTCTTTCACTCTCTCACTCTCTCACACTCTCACACTCATACTCTCATAATCTCTCACTCCCTCACACTCTCAATCTTTCCCACTCACACACTTAACACTCTCACACTCTCACACTCTCTCACGCTCTCACTCTCTCACACGCTCTCACGCTCTCACTCTCTCACCCTCTCACCCTCTGACTCACACACTTTCACACTTTCACTCTCTCATACTCTCTCACTCTCTCACATTCTCACACTCTCACTCTCTCACACTCTCACACTCTCACTCTCTCTCAATCTCTCACTCGCTCACTCTCTCACTCTCATACTCTCTTACTCTCTCACACTCTCATTCTTTCACACTCTCACACTCTTACACTCTCACTCTCTCACACTCTCACTCTCACTCTCTCACTTTCTCAGTCTCTCACACTCTCACACTCCCTGACGCTCTCAAGCTCTCACACTCTCACTCTCTCACACTCTCACTCTTTCACTACCTTACTCTCATATTCTCTCACACTCTCTCTCCCTCTCTCTCACTCTCTCACTCTCTCACACTCTCACACTCTCACTCTCTCACTCTCTCACACTCTCACACTCTCACTCTTTCACTCTCTCAGTCTCTCACACTCTCTCACGCTCTCACACTCTCACACTCTTACTCTCTTACTCTTTCACTCTCTCACTCTCATACTCTCTCACACTCTCACACTCTCTCTCCCTCCCTCTCACTCTTTCATGCTCTCACTCTCTCACACTCTCACACTCTCACTCTCTGACTCTCTCATACTCTCACAATCTCACACACTCACTCTCTCACTCTCTCGCACTCTCACTCTCATAGTCTCACACTCTCTCACTATCACACTCTCACTCTCTCACTCTCTCACTCACTCTCTCTCACTCTCACACTCTCTCACTCTCACTCAGTGTCACTGTCACTCTCAATCTCGCACTCACACTCTCACTCTTATTCTCACTCTCTCACTCTCACTCTCACAATCACTAAAACGATAACACTCAGTCACTCCCACACTCTCACTCTCTCACTCTCTCACACTCTCACACTCTCGCACTCTCGCACTTTCACACTCTCACTCTCTCACCCTCTCACTCTTCCACACTCTCACACTCTTACACTCTCACTCTCTCAAACTCACTCTTACTCTCTCACTCTCTCAGTCTCACACACTCTCACTCTCTCACACTCTCTCACTCTCTCACGCTCTCACTGTTTCACTCTCTCACTCTCATACGCTTTCACACTCTCACACTCTCTCTCCCCCTCTCTCACACTCTCACGCTCTCACTCTCTCATACTCTCACACTCTCACTCTCTGACTCTCTCATACTCTCACAATCTCACAATCTCTCACACTCACTCTCTCACCCTCTCGCACTCTCATAATCTCATGCTCTCACACTCTCTCACTCTCACACACTCTCACTCTCTCACTCGCTTACTCTCTCACACACTCACTCTTTCACACTCTCACACTCTTACACTCCCACTTTCTCAAACTCTCACTCTCACTCTTTCGCTCTCTCACTCTCTCAAACTCTCACACTCTTTCACGCTCTCACTCTCTCACACTCTCGCAATCTCGCACTCTCACACTCTCACCCTCCCACTCTAATAATCTCATGCTCTCATCATCTCTCACACTCTCACACTCTCACTCTCTCTCGCTCTCACACTCTCACACTCAGTCACTCTCACACTTTCACACTCTCTCACTCTCACTCTCATCCTCTCTCACTCACTCACTCTCAATCTCTCACTCTCTCAAACTCTCACTCTCTCACACTCTCACACTCTCACTCTCACACTCTCACTCTCTCACACACTCACACTCACACTCTCTCTCTCCCATAATATCATACTCTCATACTCTCTCACTCTCTCACACTCTGTCTATCTCACTCTTTCACTCTATCACTCTCTCACTGTCTCACACTCATTCGCTCACACGCTCTCACTCACAAACTCTCACTCTCTCAGTCTCTAGCTCTCACTCTCTCACTCTCTCGCACTCTCATTCCCTTTCACTGGCACTCTCACTCCCTATCACTCTCACTCTCACACTCTCACACTCACTGTCACTCTCTATCTCACTCACTGTCACTCTCACACTCTCACTCTCACACTCTCTCACACTCTCACTCTTTTACTCTCTCACTCTCATACTCTCTCAAACTCTCCCACTCTCTCTCCCTCTCTCCCATTCTCTCACGCTCTCACACTCTCACACTCTCGCTCTCTCACACTTTCACACTCTCACTCTCTCATACTCTCTCACTCTCTCAAACGCTAATACTCACTCTCTCTCACTCTCTCACACTTTCTCACTCTCTCACATTCTCACACTCTCACTTTCTCAAACTCTCACTCTCACTCACTCTCTCAGTATGTCACACTCACACACTCTCTCACGCTCTCACTCTCTCACAATCTCACTCTCTCACACTCTCACTCTTTCACTCTCTCACTCTCACACTCTCTTTCACTCTCTCACTCTCTCACTCCCATACGCTATCACTCTCACACTCTCACTCTTTCACAGTCTCACTCTCTCACACTCTCACACCTTCACACTCTTACACTCTCTCACTCTCTCACACTCTCACACTCATACTCTCATAATCTCTCACTCCCTCACACTCTCAATCTTTCACACTCACACACTCACAAACTTAACACTCTCACACTCTCTCACGCTCTCACTCTCTCACACTTTCACACTCTCACTCTCACATACTCTCATACTCTCTCACTCTCTCACACTCTCACACTTTCACACACTTACACTCTCTCACTCACTCTCTCACACTCTCACACTCATACTCTCATAATCTCTCACTCCCTCACACTCTCAATCTTTCACACTCACACACTTAACACTCTCACACTCTCACACTCTCTCACGCTCTCACTCTCTCACCCTCTCACCCTCTGACTCTCACACTTTCACACTTTCACTCTCTCATACTCTCTCACTCTCTCACATTCTCACACTCTCACTCTCTCACATTCTCACACTCTCACTCTCTCTCAATCTCTCACTCGCTCACTCTCTCACTCTCATACTCTCTCACTCTCTCACACTCTCATTCTTTCACACTCTCACACTCTTACACTCTCACTCTCTCACACTCTCACTCTCACTCTCTCACTTTCTCAGTCTCTCACACTCTCACACTCCCTGACGCTCTCACTCTCTCACACTCTCACTCTTTCACTATCTTACTCTCATATTCTCTCACACTCTTTCTCCCTCTCTCTCACTCTCTCACTCTCTCACACTCTCACTCTCTCACACTCTCACTCTTTCACTCTCTCAGTCTCTCACACTCTCACACTCTCTCACGCTCTCACACTCTCACACTCTTACTCTCTTACTCTTTCACTCTCTCACTCTCATACTCTCTCACACTCTCACACTCTCTCTCCCTCCCTCTCACTCTTTCATGCTCTCACTCTCTCACACTCTCACACTCTCACTCTCTGACTCTCTCATACTCTCACAATCTCACACACTCACTCTCTCACTCTCTCACTATCACACTCTCACTCTCTCACTCTCTCACTCACTCTCTCTCACTCTCACACTCTCTCACTCTCACTCACTGTCACTGTCACTCTCACTCTCTCACTCACACTCTCACTCTTATTCTCACTCTCTCACTCTCACTCTCACAATCACTAAAACGATAACACTCAGTCACTCCCACACACTCACTCTCTCACTCTCTCACACTCTCACACTCTCGCACTCTCGCACTTTCACACTCTCACTCTCTCACCCTATCACTCTCATAATCTCATGCTCTCATACTCTCTCACTCTCTCACACTCTCACTCTTCCACACTCTCACACTCTTACACTCTCACTCTCTCAAACTCACTCTTACTCTCTCACTCTCTCAGTCTCACACACTCTCACTCTCTCACACTCTCTCACTCTCTCACGCTCTCACCGTTTCACTCTCTCACTCTCATACGCTTTCACACTCTCACACTCTCTCTCCCCCTCTCTCACTCTCTCATACTCTCACACTCTCACTCTCTGACTCTCTCATACTCTCACAATCTCACAATCTCTCACACTCGCTCTCTCACCCTCTCACTCTCATAATCTCATGCTCTCACACTCTATCACTCTCACACACTCTCACTCTCTCACTTGCTTACTCTCTCACACACTCACTCTTTCACACTCTCACACTCTTACACTCCCACTTTCTCAAACTCTCACTTTCACTCTCTCACTCTCTCAGTCCCTCACACTCTCACTCTCTGACTCTCTCACTCCCATTCTCTCTCACACTCTCACAATCTCACTCTCTCACACTCTCACTCTCTGACTCTCTCACTCCCATTCTCTCTCACACTCTCACAATCTCACCCTTTCACACTCTCACACTCTTACACTCTCACTTTCTCAAACTCTCATTCTCACTCTCTCACTCTCTCACACTCTCACACTTACTCTCTCACACTCTCACTCTCTCGCTCTCTCACTCTCATACTCTCATACTCTCTCACTCTCCACAATCTCACTCTTTCACACTCACACACTTACACTCTCACACTCTCTCACGGTCTCACTCTCTCACACTCTCACTCTCTCACACTCTCACTCTTTCACTCTCTCACTCTCATACTCTCTCACACTCTCTCTCCCTCTCTCTCACTCTCTCACGCTCTCAGTCTCTCACAATCTCACCCTCTCACACTCTCACACTCTCAATCTCTGACTCTCTCATACTCTCTCACTCTCTCACTCTCACCCTCACACTCTCTCATCTCTCACACTCTCACTCGTCCACTCACACTCTCACTCTCATTCTCACTCTCTCACTCTCACTCACACAATCACTAACACGATCATACTCTGTCACTCTCACTCTCACTCTCTCATTCTCTCACTCTCATACTCTCTCACTCTCTCAATCTCTCACATTCTCACTCTCTCACTCTCACTCTCACACTCGCTCACTCTCTCACTCTGTCACACTCTCACTCACTGTCACTATCACTGTAACTGTCACTCTCACACTCACACTCTGACTCTCACACTCTCACAAACTGTCATTGTCACTGTCAAACCCTCACTCTCACTCACTCTCACACACTCACTCTCACTCTTACAATCACAAACACAATCACACTCAGTGACCGTCACACTCTCAAAATCACACACTCACATTCTCTCACTCTCTCACTCTCATACTCTCATTCTCTCACTCTCTCACACTCTCACTCTCTCACACTCTCACTCTCTCAGTCTCTCTCTCACACTTTATCTCTCACTCCCTCACTCTGTCGCACTCTCACTCACTGTCACTGTCACTCTCACTCTCACACTCTCACTCTAACACTCTCATTCTCACTCTCTCATTCTTACTCTCTCATTCTCTCTCTCACTCTCACAATCACTAACACAATCGCACTCAGTCAGTCTCACACTCTCACTCTCTAATTCTCTGTCACTCGCACTCTCATTCTCACACTCTCACTCACACTCACAGTCACTTTCACTCACTCTCAGACTCACAAACTCACTCTCACTCTTACACTCTCACTCTCACTCTCTCTCACTGTCACTCTGACTCTCACACTCTCTCACTCTCACACTCACGCTCTCAATCACACTTTCACACACACTCTCACTCACAGTTACTATTACTGTCACAGTCATTCTCACACTCTCATTCTCACTCACTCTCACAAGCTCACTCTCACTCTCACAATCACAATCACAATCACACTCAGTCACTCTCTCACTCACACACTCTCTCACTGTCTCATTCTCACCCTTTCACTCTCCCACACTCTCACACTCTCACTCCCTCAAACTCTCAGACTCGCACTATCTCACTATCACACTCTTTCATTCTCTCACACTCTCACACTCACGTTCTGTCTCTCAGACTCTCACAATCACTCTCTCACGCTCTTACACTCACACTCTCTCACACTCTCACACACTCTAACTCTCTCTCACACTCTCGTTCTCTCACTCTCTCATACTCTCACTCTCTCACTCACTTACACTCTCATACTCTCACTCTCTCACTCTCTCGCACTCACACTCTCACACTCTCACTCTCTCACTCTCTCACACTCACACTCTCTCTCAATCTCTCACTCTCTCCATCTCTCACTCTCATACACGCTCTCTCACACTCTCGCGCTCTCACTCTCTCACATTTTCACTCTTTCAAACTTTCACTCTATCATTCTCTCACACTCTCTCACACTCACACTCTCACTCTCTCACTCTCATACTCTCTCACTCTCTCACACTCTCACACTCTTACGCTCTCAGTCTCTCACACTCTCACTCTCACTCTTTCGCTCTATCAGTCTCTCAAACTCTCACACTCTCTCACGCTCTCACTCTCTCACACTCTCGCAATCTCGCACTCTCACACTCTCACCCTCCCATGCTCTCATCATCTCTCACACTCTCACACTCTCACTCTCTCTCGCTCTCACACTCTCACTCTCAGTCACTCTCACACTTTCGCACTCTCTCACTCTCACTCTCATACTCTCATACTCTCTCACTCACTCACTCTCAATCTCTCACTCTCTCAAACTCTCACTCTCTCCCACTCTCCCACTCTCACTCTCACACTTTCACTCTCTCACACACTCACACTCACACTCTCTCACTCCCATAATATCATACTCTCATACTCTCTCACTCTCTCACACTCTGACTATCTCACTCTTTCACTCTATCACTCTCTCACTGTCTCACACTCATTCGCTCACACGCTCTCACTCACACACTCTCACTCTCTCACTCTCTAGCTCTCACTCTCTCACTCTCTCACACTCTCATTCCCTTTCACTGGCACTCTCACTCCCTATCACTCTCACACTCTCACACTCACTGTCACTCTCTATCTCACTCACTGTCACTCTCACACTCTCACTCTCACACTCTCATACTCTCTCAAACACTCACTCTTTCACACTCTCACTCTCTCACACTCTCACTCTGTCACTCTTTTATTCTCTCACTCTCTCGCTCACATACTCTCTCTCTCTCACTCTCTCACTCTCTCACACTCTCTCTCACAATCACTGTCACTCTCACTCCCTATAACTCTCACTCTCACACTCACACTCTCACAATCACTGTCACTCTCTATCTCACTCACTGTCACTCTCACACACTCTCTCTCACACTCTCACTCTCTCACTCTTTGATTCTCTCACTCTCTCACTCACATACTCTCTCACTCTCTCACACTCTCTTTCTCTCACATTCTCACACTGTTCTCACTCACTCTCTCACTGTCTCACACTCATTCGCTCACACGTTCTCACTCACACACTCTCACTCTCTCACTCTCTTTCTCTCACTCTCTCACTCTCTCACACTCTCACTCACTATCATTGTCACTCTCTCTCCCTATAACTCTCACTCTCACACTCACACTCTCACACTCACTCTCACTCTCTCTCACTCACTGCCAATTTCACTCTCACATTCTCACTCTCACAATCTCAAACTCTCACTCTCTACCTTTCTCACACTCTCACTCTCATACTCTCCTACTCTCTCAAACGATCACTCTCTCACACTCTCACACTCTCACTCGCTCACACTCTCACTCACTTTCACTCTCTCACACTCTCACACTCTCACTCTCTTCCTCTCACTCTCTCACTCTCATACTCCCATACGCTCTCACTCACTCACTCTCTCACTCCCTCACTATCAAAGACTCGCACACTCTCACTCTCACACTCTGACAGTCACACTCTCTCACTCTCTTATTCTCCCTCACTCTCTCACTCTCTCACACTCTCACACTCTCACTCTCATTCTCACTCTCTCACTCTCACTCTCACAATCACTAACACGATCATACTCTGTCACTCTCACTCTCACTCTCTCATTCTCTCACTCTCATACTCTCTCACTCTCTCAATCTCTCACATTCTCACTCTCTCACTCTCACTCTCACACTCGCTCACTCTCTCACTCTGTCACACTCTCACTCACTGTCACTATCACTGTAACTGTCACTCTCACACTCACACTCTGACTCTCACACTCTCACAAACTGTCATTGTCACTGTCAAACCCTCACTCTCACTCACTCTCACAAACTCACTCTCACTCTTACAATCACAAACACAATCACACTCAGTGACCGTCACACTCTCAAAATCACACACTCACATTCTCTCACTCTCTCACTCTCATACTCTCATTCTCTCACTCTCTCACACTCTCACTCTCTCACACTCTCACTCTCTCAGTCTCTCTCTCACACTTTATCTCTCACTCCCTCACTCTGTCGCACTCTCACTCACTGTCACTGTCACTCTCACTCTCACACTCTCACTCTAACACTCTCATTCTCACTCTCTCATTCTTACTCTCTCATTCTCTCTCTCACTCTCACAATCACTAACACAATCGCACTCAGTCAGTCTCACGCTCTCACTCTCTAATTCTCTGTCACTCGCACTCTCATTCTCACACTCTCACTCACACTCACAGTCACTTTCACTCACTCTCAGACTCACAAACTCACTCTCACTCTTACACTCTCACTCTCACTCTCTCTCACTGTCACTCTGACTCTCACACTCTCTCACTCTCACACTCACGCTCTCAATCACACTTTCACACACACTCTCACTCACAGTTACTATTACTGTCACAGTCATTCTCACACTCTCATTCTCACTCACTCTCACAAGCTCACTCTCACTCTCACAATCACAATCACAATCACACTCAGTCACTCTCTCACTCACACACTCTCTCACTGTCTCATTCTCACCCTTTCACTCTCCCACACTCTCACACTCTCACTCCCTCAAACTCTCAGACTCGCACTATCTCACTATCACACTCTTTCATTCTCTCACACTCTCACACTCACGTTCTGTCTCTCAGACTCTCACAATCACTCTCTCACGCTCTTACACTCACACTCTCTCACACTCTCACACACTCTAACTCTCTCTCACACTCTCGTTCTCTCACTCTCTCATACTCTCACTCTCTCACTCACTTACACTCTCATACTCTCACTCTCTCACTCTCTCGCACTCACACTCTCACACTCTCACTCTCTCACTCTCTCACACTCACACTCTCTCTCAATCTCTCACTCTCTCCATCTCTCACTCTCATACACTCTCTCTCACACTCTCACGCTCTCACTCTCTCACATTTTCACTCTTTCAAACTTTCACTCTATCATTCTCTCACACTCTCTCACACTCACACTCTCACTCTCTCACTCTCATACTCTCTCACTCTCTAACACTCTCACACTCTTACGCTCTCAGTCTCTCACACTCTCACTCTCACTCTTTCGCTCTATCAGTCTCTCAAACTCTCACACTCTCTCACGCTCTCACTCTCTCACACTCTCGCAATCTCGCACTCTCACACTCTCACCCTCCCATGCTCTCATCATCTCTCACACTCTCACTCTCTCTCGCTCTCACACTCTCACTCTCAGTCACTCTCACACTTTCGCACTCTCTCACTCTCACTCTCATACTCTCATACTCTCTCACTCACTCACTCTCAATCTCTCACTCTCTCAAACTCTCACTCTCTCCCACTCTCCCACTCTCACTCTCACACTTTCACTCTCTCACACACTCACACTCACACTCTCTCACTCCCATAATATCATACTCTCATACTCTCTCACTCTCTCACACTCTGACTATCTCACTCTTTCACTCTATCACTCTCTCACTGTCTCACACTCATTCGCTCACACGCTCTCACTCACACACTCTCACTCTCTCACTCTCTAGCTCTCACTCTCTCACTCTCTCACACTCTCATTCCCTTTCACTGGCACTCTCACTCCCTATCACTCTCACACTCTCACACTCACTGTCACTCTCTATCTCACTCACTGTCACTCTCACACTCTCACTCTCACACTCTCATACTCTCTCAAACACTCACTCTTTCACACTCTCACTCTCTCACACTCTCACTCTGTCACTCTTTTATTCTCTCACTCTCTCGCTCACATACTCTCTCTCTCTCACTCTCTCACACTCTCACTCACTGTCACTGTCACTCTCACTCCCTATAACTCTCACTCTCACACTCACACTCTCACAATCACTGTCACTCTCTATCTCACTCACTGTCACTCTCACACACTCTCTCTCACACTCTCACTCTCTCACTCTTTGATTCTCTCACTCTCTCACTCACATACTCTCTCTCTCACTCTCTCACTCTCTCACACTCTCTTTCACTCACATTCTCACACTGTTCTCACTCTTTCACTCTATCACTCTCTCACTGTCTCACACTCATTCGCTCACACGTTCTCACTCACACACTCTCACTCTCTCACTCTCTTTCTCTCACTCTCTCACTCTCTCACACTCTCACTCACTATCACTGTCACTCTCTCTCCCTATAACTCTCACTCTCACACTCACACTCTCACACTCACTCTCACTCTCTCTCACTCACTGCCAATTTCACTCTCACATTCTCACTCTCACAATCTCAAACTCTCACTCTCTCACTCTCTACCTTTCTCACACTCTCACTCTCATACTCTCCTACTCTCTCAAACGATCACTCTCTTACACTCTCACACTCTCACTCGCTCACACTCTCACTCACTTTCACTCTCTCACACTCTCACACTCTCACTCTCTTCCTCTCACTCTCTCACTCTCATACTCCCATACGCTCTCACTCACTCACTCTCTCACTCCCTCACTATCAAAGACTCGCACACTCTCACTCTCACACTCTGACAGTCACACTCTCTCACTCTCTTATTCTCCCTCACTCTCACAGTCTCACTCTCTCACTCTCTCACACTCTCACACTCACACTCTCACTCTCTCACTGTCTCACCCTCTTGCACTCTCACTCACACTCTGACAGTCACATTCGCTCACTCTCTCACTCTCTCACAATCTCACACTCTCACACACTAACTCACTCAATGTCTCACACTCTCCCACTCTCACACTCTCTCTCTCCCACTCTCTCACTCCCTCAAACTGTGACTCTCATACTCACACACTCTCACTATCTCACTCTCTCACACTCTCACACTCTCATACTCACACACTCTCACTCTTTCACACTCTCACTCCCTCTCTCACTCTCTCACACTCTCACACTCACACTCTCACTCTCTCACTGTCTCACCCTCTTGCACTCTCACTCTCACACTCTGACAGTCACATTCGCTCACTCTCTCACTCTCTCACAATCTCACACTCTCACACACTAACTCACTCAATGTCTCACACTCTCCCACTCTCACACTCTCTCTCTCCCACTCTCTCACTCCCTCAAACTGTGACTCTCATACTCACACACTCTCACTATCTCACTCTCTCACACTCTCACACTCTCATACTCACACACTCTCACTCTTTCACACTCTCACTCCCTCTCTCACTCTCTCACACTCTCACACTCACACTCTCACTCTCTCACTGTCTCACCCTCTTGCACTCTCACTCTCACACTCTGACAGTCACATTCGCTCACTCTCTCACTCTCTCACAATCTCACACTCTCACACACTAACTCACTCAATGTCTCACACTCTCCCACTCTCCCACTCTCTCTCTCCCACTCTCTCACTCCCTCAAACTGTGACTCTCATACTCACACACTCTCACTATCTCACTCTCTCACACTCTCACACTCTCATACTCACACACTCTCACTCTTTCACACTCTCACTCCCTCTCTCACTCTCTCACACTCTCTCACTCTCGCACTCTCACACTCTCACTCTCTCAGCCTCTCACTCTTTCACTCTATCACTCTATCACACTCTCACACTCACTCTCTCACTCTCTCACTCTCATACTCTCTCATTCTCTCACACTCTCACTCTTTCACACTCTCACACTCTTACGCTCTCAATCTCTCACACTCTCGCTCTCACTCTTTCACTCAATCAGTCTCTCACACTCTCGTGATCTCGCACTCTCACACTCTCACACTCTCACCCTCCCACTCTCATAATCTCATACTCTCATAATCTCACACTCTAATACTCACACTCTCTTACACTCTCCCACTCTCACTCTCTCACACTCTCATGCTCTCTCACTCTCTCACTCTCACACTCTCACTCTCTCACTCTATCACTCTCTCACACTCTCACAGTCACTCTCTCACTCTCATACTCTTTCACTCTCTCACACTTTCACACTCTCACACTCTTACGCTCTCAGTCACTCACACTCTCACTCTCACTCTTTCGCTCTCTCAGTCTCTCACACTCTTACACTCTCTCACGCTCTCACTTTCTCACACTCTCACCCTTCCACTCTCATAATCTCATGCTCTCATACTCTCTCACACTCTCACACTCTCACCCTCTCACACTGTCTCTCATACTCTCACTCTTTCACTCTCTCACTCTTTCACTCTCTCACTCTCATACTCTCTCACTCTCTCACACTATCACTCTCTCACTCTCACTCGCTCATACTCTCACTCTCTCTCTCACTCTCACTCTGTCACACTCTCACTCACTGTCACTATCACTGTCACTGTCGCTCTCACACACACACTCTCAATATAACACACTGTCACTGTCACTCTCACTGCCACAATCACAAACACAATCACACCCAGTCACTCTCACATTCTCACACTCTCTCACTCTCACTCTCATACTCTCATACTCTCTCACTCACTCACTCTCTCTCTCACTCTCTCATTCTCTCACACTCTCACTCTCTCACTCTCAGTCTCTCACACACTAACACTGACACTCTCTCACTCTCATAATATCATACTCTCATACTCTCTCACTCTCTCACTTTCTCACACTCACTATCTCACTCATTCACTCTCTCACTCTCTCACTGTCTCTCACGCTCATTCTCTCACATGCTCTCACTCACACACTCTCACTCTCTCACTCTCTATCTCTCACTCTCACTCCCTGTCACAATCTCTCTCACTCCCTATCACTCTCACTCACTGTCACCGTTACTGTCACTCCCACACTCTCACTCTCACACACTCATACTCTCACTCTCTCACTCTTTCACTCTCTCACTCTCTCACTCTCATACTTTCTCACTCTTTCACTCTCTCACTCTCTCACTCTCTCACTCTCTCAATCTCTCACTCGCTCACTCTCTCACTCTGTCACACTCTCAGTCGCTGTCACTCTCACTCTCGCACTCTCACTCTCACACTCTCACTCTCACTCTCACTCACTGTCACAGTCACTCTCACACTCTCACTCTCACACTTTCACTCTCAATCACACAATCAAACTCATTCACTCTCACAATCTCACTCTCTTGCTCTCTCACACTCTCACTCTCAAACTCTCTCACTCACTCATTCTCTCACACTCTCACGCTCTCAATCTCTCTCACTCACTCTCTCAAACGCTCACACTCACACTCTCTCACATTCTCACTCTTTCAGTCTCTCACACTCTCACACTCTCACTCTCTTACTCTCACTCTCTCACTCTCATACTCCCATACTCTCTCACTCACTCACTCACTCTCTCACTTGCTCACTCCCTCGCAATCACACACTCTCACACTCTCACTCTCACACTCTGACAGTCACACTCTCTCACTCTCTCACTCTCTCACACTCTCACTGTCTCACACTCTCAATCACTTACTCTCATACTCTCATATACTCTCGCTCTCTCACGCTCTCACACTCTCTCACACTCTCACACTCTCACACTCACACTCTCACTCTCTCACTTTCTCACCCTCCCTCACACTAACTCTCTCAATGTCTCACACTCTCACACTCTCACTCTCCCACTCTCTCACTCTCTCAAACACTGACTCGCATACTCTCACACTCTCACTCTCTCACTCTCTCACACTCTCACACTCTCATACTCACACACTCTCACTCTTTCACTCTCTCATTCACTCTCTCACTCTCTCACTCACACTCTCACACTCTCGCACTCTCACACTCTCACTCTCTCACCCTTTCACTCTCATAATCGCATGCTCTCATACTCTCTCACACTCTCACACTCTCACTCTATCACACTGACGCACTCTCATACTCACACTCTGTCACTCTCTCACTCTTTCACTCTCTCAATCTCATACTCTCTCACCCTCTCACACTCTCACTCTCTCACTCTCTCACACTCTCACTCTCTCACACTCTCACTCTCTCTCTCTCACTCTCACTCTGTCACACTCTCACTCACTGTCACTATCACTGTCACGATCACAAACACAATCACACTCAGTTACACACATTCTCACACTCTCTCCCTCTCTCACTCTCATACTCTCTCACTAACTCACTAACTCACTTTCTCACTCTCATACTCTCACACTCTCAATCTCACACTCTCACTCTCTCACACACTCACATTCTCTCACTCCCATAATCTCATACTCTCATACTCTCTCACTCTCTCACACTCTCATTTTCTCACACTTTCGCTCACTCACTCTCATATTCTCTCACTCTCTCACTCTCTCATACTCTCACTCTCCCACTCTCTCACTCTCTTGCACTCTCGCACTGTTACACTCTGACTTTCCCACTCTCTCACTCTCTCAAACTCTTTCACTCTCACATTCTCACACTCTCGCTCTCTAACACTCTCACTCTCGCACTCTCACGCTCTCACTCTCATACTCTCTCACACTCTCACACTCTCTCTTTCCCTCTCTCTCACTCTCTCACTCTCTCACACTCACACCCTCTCATCCTCTCACACTCTCACACTCTCATAATCGCACACTCTCTCTCTCTCATACTCTCACCCTCTCACTCTCAGACTGTCACTCTCTCAATCTCTCTCTCACTCTCTCTCACTCTCTCACTCTCTCACTCTCTCACACTCTCACTCTCTCACACTCTCAATCCCTTACTCTCATACTCTCATACATTCTCGCTCTGTCAAACTCTCACACTCTCACACTCACACTCTCACTCTCTCACTGTCTCAACCTCTCACATTCTCACTCTCACACTCTGACAGTCACACTCGCTCACTCACTCACTCTCTCACACTCTCACTCTCTCACACACTAACTGTCTCAATGTCTCACACTCTCACACTCTCACAGTCTCTCTCTCTCACTCTCTCACTCCCTCTCTCACTCTCTCACTCACACTCTCACACTCTCGCACTCTCGCACTCTCACACTCTCACTCTCTCACCCTCTCACTCGCATAATCACATGCTCTCATACTCTCTCACACTCTCACTCTCTCAATCTATCACACTGACACACTCTCATACTCTCACTCTCTCAGTCTTTCACTCTATCAATCTCATACTTTCTCACCCTCTCACACACTCATTCTCTCACACTCTCTCTCTCTCTCTCACTCTCACTCTGTCACACTCTCACTCTATGTCACTATCACTGTCACTCACACACTTACACTCACACTCACACTCTCACTCTAAATCACTGTCACCGACACTCTCACAATCACAAACACAATCACACTCAGTCACACTCACACTCTCACACTCACTCTCTCACTCTCATACTCTCTCACTAACTCACTTTCTCACTCTCTCACTGTCTCACTCTCACACTCTCACACTCTCGCTCTCACACTCTCACTCTCTCACACACTCACATTCTCTCACTCCCATAATCTCATACTCTCATACTCTCATACTCTCTCACTCTGTCACACTCTCACTTTCTCACACTTTCGCTCTCTCACTCTCATATTCTCTCACTCTCTCACTCTCACACTCTCACACTCTCACTCTCCCACTCTCTCACTCTCTTGCACTCTCGCACTGTTACACCCTGACTCTCCCACTCTCTCACTCTCTCACACTCTTTCACTCTCACATTCTCACACTCTCGCTCTCTCACACTCTCAGTCTCGCACACTCTCACTCTCACACTCTCATACTCTCTCACAATCTCACACTCTCTCTCACTCTCTCACTCTCTCACCCTCTCACCCTCTCATCCTCTCACACTCTCACTCTCTCATACTCACACACTCTCACTCTCTCATACTCTCACCCTCTCACTCTCACACTGTCACTCTCTCAATCTCTCTCTCACTTTCTCTCACTCTCTCACTTCTCACACTCTCTCTCACTGTCACTGTCACTCTCTTTTGTACTCTCACTCTCACACTCTCGCTCTCATTCTCACTCTCTCACTCTCACAATCACTAACACAATCACACTCAGTCACACTCACACTCACTCTCTCACACTCTCACTCTCTCACACTCTCACTATCTCACTCTCTCACCTTCTCATACTCTCACACTCTCGTACTCTCACACTCCCAGTCTCTCACTCTCTAACGCTCTCACTCTCATAATCTCATACTCTCATACTCTCTCACCCTCTCACACACTCATACTCTCACTCTCTCACTCTCTCACTCTTTCACTCTCTCACTCTGTCACATTCTCACTCACTGTCACTATCACTGTCATTCTCGCAGTCTCAATCAAAATCTCACTCTCACTCTCACTCACTGTCACAGTCACTCTCACTCTCTCACTCTCACACTTTCACTCTCAATCACACAATCAAACTCATTCACTCTCACAATCTCACTCTCTTGCTCTCTCACAATCTCGCTCTCATACTCTCATACTCTCTCACTCACTCTCTCACTCTCTCACGCTCTCACGCTCTCACTCTCTCTCTCTCACTCTCTCAAACGCTCACACTCTCACTCTCTCACATACTCAATCTCTTACTCTCATACCCTCATACTCTCTCGCTTTCTCACTCTCTTACACTCTCACACTCACACTCTCACTCTCTCACTGTCTCACCCTCTCACACTCTCACTCTCACACTCTGACAGTCACACTCGCTCACTCTCTCACTCTCTCACACTCTCACAAACTAACTCTCTCAATGTCTCACACGCTCACACTCTCACACTCTCTCTCCCACACTCTCACTCTCTTAAACTCTGACTCTCATACTCTCACACTCTCACTCTCTCACTCTCTCACACTCTCACACGCTCAAACTCACACACTCTCACTCTTTCACTCTCTCACTCCCTCTCTCATTCTATCACTCACGCTCACACTCACCGTCACTCTCACTCGCACTCTCACTCTAACACTCTCACTCTCACACTCACAATCACAAACAGTCACACTCAGTCACTCTAACAATCTCACACTCTCGCACTCTCACACTGTCACTCTCTCACGCTCTCACTTTCTCACTCTCTCTCACACACTCTTTCACTCTCTCACTCTTTTACTCTCTCACTCAGTCACTCCCTCACAACCTCACTCTCTCACTCACTCAAACTGTCACTCTCACGCTTTCACACTCTCACTCTCTCACATTCTCACTCTCTCACACTCTCACACTCTCACATTCTCACTCTCTCAAACTCTCAATCACTGTCACTCTCACTCTCACACCCTCACTCTCACTCACTGTGACTCTCACTCACTGTCAATGTCACTGTCCCTCTCACTTTCTCATTCTCACACTCTCACTCTCACATTCACAAACATAATCACACTTGGTAAATCTCACTCTCTCACACACTGACTCACTCACTCTCACTCTCCCACACTCTCACTCTCATACTCACATACTCTCTCATACACTCACGCACTCACACACTCACTCACTATATCACACTCTCACTCTCTCACTTTCTCACACTCACTCACTCTTTCACTATCTCACTCTCTCACTGTCTTCCATTCTCATTCTCTCACATGCTCTCACTCACACACTCTCACTCTCTCACTCTCTATCTCTCACTCTCTCACACTCTCACTCCCTGTCACTGTCTCTCTCACTCCCTATCACTCTCACTCTCACACTCTCACTCACACTCTCTCACTCACTGTCACTGTTACTGTCACTCTCACACTCTCACTCTCACACTCTCAATCTCTCACTCTCTCACTCTTTCACTCTCTCACACACTCACTCTCATACTTTCAGACTCTTTCAAACACTCACTCTCTCCCACTCGCACTCTCTCACACTCTCACTCTCTCACTCTCTCATTCTTTCCCTATCTCACTCTCTCACTCTCATACTCCCTCTCTCACTCGCTCATTCTCTCACACTCTCCTTCTCTCACACTCTCACACTCACACTCTCTTACTCTCTCACTCTCACTCTCTCACACTCTCCTTCTCTCACATTCTCACACTCACACACTCTCACTCTCTCCCTCTCTCTCACTCTCTCACTCACTGTCACTGTCACTGTCACTCTCACTCTGACACTCTCACTCTCACTCATACTCTCAATCACTGTCTCTCTCACCCTCACACTCTCACTCTCACTCTCACTCTCGCTCTCACTCACTGTCACTGACACTCTCACACTCACACGTTCACGCTCTCACACTCTCACTCTCTCACTCTCGCAATCGCTCACACTCTCACTCTCATATTCTCATAATCACATACGCTCATACTCTCTCACTCTCTCACACTCTCTGTCTCCCACACACTCTCACTTTCTCTCTCAGTCTCTCATTCTTTCACTCTCTCACTCTTTCACTCTCTCACTCTCTCACTCTCTCAAACTCTCACTCTCTCAATCTCTCCCTTTCTCACACTCTCACCCTCGCACTCTCTCACTCTTTCACACTCTCACTCTCATACGTTCATACTCTCTCACTCTCTCACGCTCTCAACATCTAACACTCTCAATCTCTCACACCCTCAAACTTTCACTCTCTCACACTCTCACTCACTGTCACTGTCACTGTCATTCTTACTCTCACTCTCACAGTCTCACTTTCACTTTCTCTGTCCCTCACTATCACTGTCACTCTCACACTCTCACTCTCACACTCTCACTCTCACTCTAACTCACTGTCACTCTCACTCACACACTCTCACTTTCACTGTCACTCACGGTCACACTCTCACACTCACACTCTCACTCTCATAATCTCATAATCTCTCACGCACTCACTCTTTCACACTCTCACTGTTTCACTCTCTCATTCTCATACTCTCATACTCCGGCTCTCTCACTCTCTCGCTCTCTCTCTCACTCTCTCACACTCTCTCACACTCTAACTCACTGTCACTGTCACTCTCACTCTTACACTCTCACTCTCACACTCTCACACTCTCAGTCATACTCTCATTCACTGTCTCTCTCGCTCTCACATTCTCACTCTCAACTCTCTCTCTCGCTCTCACTCCCTGTCACTGTCACTGCCACTCTCACAATCACACTCTCACACTCACACTCTCACACTCTCACTCTCTCACTCTCTCACTCTCTCTCTCTCACTCTCACACTCTCACTCACTGTCACTGTCACTCCCACTCTCACACTCTCACTCTCACTCACTGTCACTCTCATTCTCACTCACTGTCAATGTCACTGTCACTGTACCTCTCACTTTTTCACTCCCACACTCTCACTCTCACAATCATAAACATAATCACACTCTCACACACTGACTCACTCACTCTCACTCTCCCACACTCTCACTTTCATACTCTCATACTCTCTCATACTCTCACGCACTCACACACTCACTCACTCACTGTATCACACCCTCACTCTCATATTGCGATGCTCTCATATTCTCTCACACTCTCACTCTCTCACTCTCTCACTTTCTCACACTCACTCTCACTCTCTCACTGTCTCTCACTCTCATTCTCTCACATGCTCTCACTCACACACTCCTTCTCTCTCACTCTCTATCTCTCACTCTCTCACACTCTCACTCTCTCTCTCACTCACTGTCACCGTTACTGTAACTCTCACACTCTCACTCTCACACTCTCAAACTCTCACTCCCTCACTCTCTCACTCTCTCACACACTCACTCTCGCACTCTCTCATTCGTTCACTATCTCACTCTCTCACTCTCATACTCCCTCTCTCTCACTCTCTCATTCTCTAACTCTCTCCTTCTCTCACACTCTCACACTCACACACTCTCACTCTCTCACTCTCTCATTCACTCTCTCTTACTCCCTCACACTCTCACTCACTGTCACTTTCACTCTCACTCAAACTCTCCCTCAAGCTCTCACTCACTGTCACTCTCACACTCACACTCACACTTTAACACTCTCACACACTCACTCTCTCACACTCTCACACTCTCAATCTTTCACTCTCTCAGTCTCTCACACTCTCACACTCTCTCACGCTCCCACTCTCTCACACTCTCACTCTCTCACTCTTTCAGTCTCTCACTCTCATACTCTCTCACACTCTCACACTCTCTCTCCCTCTCTCTCACTCTTTCATGCTCTCACTCTCTCACTCTCTCACACTCTCACTCTCTCACTCTCTCACTCTTTCACTCTCACACTCTCATACTCTCTCACACTCTACACTCTCTCTCCCTCTCTCTCACTCTTTCATGCTCTCACTCTCTCATACTCCCACAATCTCACAATCTCACACACTCACTCTCTCACTGTCTCGCACTCTCACTCTCATACTCTCTCACTCTCTCCCTATACACTCTCACTCTCACACTCACTCTCTCTCACTCTCACTCTCTCTCACACCCTCACTGAATGTCACTGTCACTTTCACTCTCGCACTCACACTCTCACACTCTCACTCTCTCACTCACACTCTCACACTCTTGCACTCTCGCACTCTCACACTCTTACTCTCTCATACTCTCACTCTCATAATCTCATGCTCTCATACTCTCTCACTCTCTCACTCTACTCACACTCTCACTCTTTCACACTCTCACACTCTTACACTCTCACTCTCTCAAACTCTCACTCTCACTCTCTCACTCTCTCAGTCTCTCACACTCTCACACTCTCTCACTCTCTCACTCCCATACTCTCTCACTCTCTCACACTCTCACTCTTTCACACTCTCACACTCTTCCACTCTCACTCTCTCAAACTCTCACTCTCACTCTCTCAGTATCACACACTCTCACACTCTCACATTCTCTCACGCTCTCACACTCTCACACTCTCACTCTTTCACTCTCTCACTCTGATAGGCTTTCACACTCTCACACTTTCTCTCCCTCTCTCTCACTCTCTCACGCTCTCACCCTCTCACAATCTCACAATCTCACTCTCTCACACTCTCACTCTCATAATCTCATGCTCTCATACTCTCTCACTCGCTCACACTCTCACTCTCTCACTCTCTCACTCGCTCATTCACTCACACACTCACTCTTTCACACTCTCACACTCTTACACTCTCACTCTCACAAACTCTCACTCTCACTCTCTCACTCCCTCACACCCTCACCCTCTCACACTCTCACACTCTCACTCTCTGACTCTCTCACACTCTCTCACTCTCACACTTGCACTCTCTCACTCTCTCACACTCTCACTCACTGTCACAGTCACTGTCACTCTCGCACTCACACTCTCACTCTCACATTCTCATTCTCACTCTCTCATTGTCACTCTCACTCTCACAATCACTAACACAATCGCACTCAGTCAGTCTCACACTCTCACTCTTTCATTCACTGTCACTCGCACTCTCATTCTCACACTCTCACTCAAACTCATAGTCACTTTCACTCACTCTCAGCCTCACACTTTCACTCTCACTCTCACACTCTCACTCTCACTCACTGTCACTCTCACTCTTGCACTCTCTCACTCTCACACTCACTCTCTCTTTCACACTCTCACACTCTTACACTCTCACAGTCTCACACTCTCTCACGCTCTCACTCTCTCACACTCTCACTCTCTCACGCCCTCACTCTTTCACTCTATCACTCTCTCACACACTCTCTCTCTCACTCTCTCACTCTTTCACTCTCATACTCTCTCACACTCTCACACTCTCACTATTTCACACTCTCACACTCTCGCAATCTCGCAGTCTAACACTCTCACTCTCTCACCCTCCCACTCTCATAATCTCATGCTCTCACAAACTCATGCTCTCTCACTCTCTCACACTCTCACACTCTCACTCTCTCACTCTATCACACTCTCACACTCTCATGCTCTCTCACTCTCTCACACTCTCATTCTCACTCTCTCACTCTCACTCTCACAATCGCTAACACGATCAGACTCAGTCACTCTCACACTCTCACTCTCTCATTCTCTCACTCTCACACTCGCACACTCTTGCACTCTCGCACTCTCACTCTCATAATCTCATGCTCTCATACTCTCTCACACGCACACTCTCTCTCTTTCACTCTCTCACTCTCATACTCTCTCAATCTCTCACACTCTCACTCTTTCACTCTCACACTCGCTCACTCTCTCACTCTGTCACTCTCTCACTCATTGTCACTATCACTGTAACTGTCACTCTCACACTCACACTCTGACTCTCACTCTCTCACAAACTGTCATTGCCACTGTCAAACTCACACTCTCACTCTCACTCACTCTCACACTCTCACTCTCACTCTTACAATCACACACACAATCACACTCAGTGACCGTCACACTCTCACAATCACACTCTCACATTCTCTCACTCTCTCACTCTCATACTCTCAGTCTCTCACTCTCTCACACTCTCTCACTCGCACTCTCTCAGTCTCTCTCTCACGCTCTATCTCTCACTCCCTCACTCTGTCACACTCTCACTCACTGTCACTGTCACTCTCACACTCTCACTCTCACACTCTCATTCTCACTCTCTCATTGTCACTCTCACTCTCACAATCACTAACACAATCGCACTCTGTCAGTCTCACACTCTCACTCTCTCTCACTGTCACTCTCACTCTCACACTCTCTCAATCTCACACTCACTCTCTCAATCACACTTTCACACACACTCTCACTCGCAGTTACTATTAATGTCACAGTCACTCTCACTCTCTCACCCTCACTCACTCTCACACGCGCACTCTCACTCTGACAATCACAATCACAATCACACTCAGTCACTCTCACACTCACACACTCTCTCACTCTCACCCTTTCCCTCTCCCACACTCTCACACTCTCACTCCCTCAAACTCTCAGACTCGGACTCTCTCACTGTCATAATCTTTCACTCTCTCACACTCTCACACTCTCTCTCTCAGACTCTCACACTCACTCTCTCTCACTCTCTCATTCTCTCACTCTCTCACACTCTCACGCTCTCACTCGCTCTCACACACTCTCACTCTCTCACTCTCTCACTCTCTTACACTCTCACATTCTCACACTCTCAATCTCTCACACTCTCACTCTCTCACACTCTCACTCTCACTCCCTCACACTCTCACACTCTCACTCTCTCTCAATCTCTCACTCTCTCACTCTCTCACTCTCATACTCTCTCACTCGCTCACACTCTCACTCTTTCACACTCTCACACTCTTACACTCTCACACTCTCTCACGCTCTCACTCTCTCACACTCTCACTCTCTCACACCCTCACTCTTTCACTCTATCACTCTCTCACACTCTCTCACTCTCACTCTCACTCTCTCACTCTTCCACTCTCATACTCTCTCACACTCTCACACTCTCACTGTTTCACACTCTCACACTCTCGCAATCTCGCACTCTCACACTCTCACTCTCTCACCCTCCCACTCTCATAATCTCATGCTCTCACACTCTCATGCTCTCTCACTCTCTCACACTCTCACACTCTCACTCTCTCACTCTATCTCACTCTCACACTCTCATGCTCTCTCACTCTCTCACACTCTCACTCTCTCACTCTATCACACTCTCACACTCTCACACTCACTCTCTCAATTTCTCACTCTCATAGTCTTTCACACTCTTAAACTCTCACTCTCACAAACTCTCACTCTCACTCTCTCACTCCCTCACACTCTCACCCTCTCACACTCTCACACTCTCACTCTCTGACTCTCTCACACTCTCTCACTTTCACACTTGCACTCTCTCACTCTCTCACACTCTCACTCACTATCACAGTCACTGTCACTCTCGCACTCACACTCTCACTCTCACACTCTCATTCTCACTCTCTCATTGTCACTCTCACTCTCACAATCACTAACACAATCGCACTCAGTCAGTCTCACACTCTCACTCTTTCATTCACTGTCACTCGCACTCTCATTCTCACACTCTCACTCACACTCATAGTCACTTTCACTCACTCTCAGCCTCACACTTTCATTCCCACTCTCACACTCTCACTCTCACTCACTGTCACTCTCACTCTCACACTCTCTCACTCTCAAACTCACTCTCTCTTTCACACTCTCACACTCTTACACTCTCACAGTCTCACACTCTCTCACGCTCTCACTCTCTCTCACACTCACTCTCTCACACCCTCACACTTTCACTCTATCACTCTCTCACACTCTCTCACTCTCACTCTCACTCTCTCACTCTTCCACTCTCATACTCTCTCACACTCTCACACTCTCACTCTTTCACACTCTCACACTCTTACACTCTCACAGTCTCACACTCTCTCACTCTCTCACTCTTTCACTCTCATACTCTCTCAAACTCTCACACTCTCACTCTTTCACACTCTCACACCCTCGCAATCTCGCACTCTCACACTCTCACTCTCTCACCCTCCCACTCTCATAATCTCATGCTCTCACAAACTCATGCTCTCTCACTCTCTCACACTCTCACACTCTCACTCCTTCACTCTATCACACTCTCACACTCTCATGCTCTCTCACTCTCTCCCACTCTCATTCTCACTCTCTCACTCTCACTCTCACAATCACTAACACGATCAGACTCAGTCACTCTCACACTAACACTCTCTCATTCTGTCACTCTCATACTCGCACACTCTTGCACTCTCGCACTCTCACTCTCATAATCTCATGCTCTCATACTCTCTCACACTCACACTCTCTCTCTTTCACTCCCTCACTCTCATACTCTCTCAATCTCTCACACTCTCACTCTTTCACTCTCACACTCGCTCACTCTCTCACTCTGCCACTCTCTCACTCACTGTCACTATCACTGTAACTGTCACTCTCACACTCACACTCTGACTCTCACTCTCTCACAAACTGTCATTGCCACTGTCAAACTCACACTCTCACTCTCACTCACTCTCACACTCTCACTCTCACTCTTACAATCACACACACAATCACACTCAGTGACCGTCACACTCTCACAATCACACTCTCACATTCTCTCACTCTCTCACTCTCATACTCTCAGTCTCTCACTCTCTCACACTCTCAAACTCGCACTCTCTCAGTCTCTCTCTCACGCTCTATCTCTCACTCCCTCACTCTGTCACACTCTCACTCACTGTCACTCTCACACTCTCACTCTCACACTCTCATTCTCACTCTCTCATTGTCACTCTCACTCTCACAATCACTAACACAATCGCACTCAGTCAGTCTCACACTCTCACTCTCTCATTCACTGTCACTCGCACTCTCATTCTCACACTCTCACTCTCATAATCTCATGCGCTCATACTCTCTCACTCGCTCACACTCTCGCTCTCTCACTCTCTCACTCGCTCACTCTCTCACACACTCACTCTTTCACACTCTCACACTCTTACACTCTCACTCTCACAAACTCTCACTCTCAGTCTCTCACTCTCTCACACTCTCACACTCTCACTCTCTGACTCTCTCACTCTCTGACTCTCTCACACTCTCTCACTCTCTCACTCTCACACTTGCACTCTCTCACTCTCTCACACTCTCACTCACTGTCACAGTCACTGTCACTCTCGCACTCACACTCTCACTCTCACACTCTCATTCTCTCTCTCTCTTTGTCACTCTCACTCTCACAATCACTAACATAATCGCACTCAGTCAGTCTCACACTCTCACTCTTTCATTCACTGTCACTCGCACTCTCATTCTCACACTCTCACTCACACTCATAGTCACTTTCACTCACTCTCAGCCTCGCACTTTCACTCTCAGTCTCACACTCTCACTCACTGTCACTCTCACTCTCACACTCTCTCACTCTCACACTCACTCCCTCTTTCACACTCTCACACTCTTACACTCTCACAGTCTCACACTCTCTCACGCACTCACTCTCTCACACTCTCACTCTCTCACACCCTCACTCTTTCACTCTATCACTCTCTCACACTCTCTCTCTCTCACTCTCTCACTCTCTCACTCTTTCACTCTCATACTCTCTCACACTCTCACACTCTCACTCTATCACACTCTCACACTCTCGCAATCTCGCACTCTCACATTCTCACTCTCTCACCCTCCCACTCTCATAATCTCATGCTCTCACAAACTCATGCTCTCTCACTCTCTCACACTCTCACACTCTCACTCTCTCACTCTATCACACTCTCACACTCTCATGCTCTCTCACTCTCTCACACTCTCATTCTCACTCTCTCACTCTCACTCTCACAATCACTAACACGATCATACTCAGTCACTCTCACACTCTCACTCTCTCATTCTCTCACTCTCACACTCTCACACTCTTGCACTCTCGCACTCTCGCTCTCATAATCTCATGCTCTCATACTCTCTCACACTCTCACACTCTCACTCTTTCACTCTCTCACTCTCATACTGTCTCAATCTCTCACACTCGCTCACTCTCTCACTCTGTCACTCTCTCACTCACTGTCACTATCACTGTAACTGTCACTCTCACACTCACACTCTGACTCTCAATCTCTCACAAACTGTCATTGCCACTGTCAAACTCACACTCTCACTCTCACTCACTCTCACACTCTCACTCTCACTCTTACAATCACAAACACAATCACACTCAGTGACCGTCACACTCTCACAATCACACTCTCACATTCTCTCACTCTCATACTCTCAGTCTCTCACTCTCTCACACTCTCACACTCGCACTCTCTCAGTCTCTCTCTCACGCTCTATCTCTCACTCCCTCACTCTGTCACACTCTCACTCACTGTCACTGTCACTATCACTGTCACTCTCACACTCTCACTCTCACATTCTCATTCTCACTCTCTCATTGTCACTCTCACTCTCACAATCACTAACACAATCGCACTCAGTCAGTCTCACACTCTCACTCTCTCATTCACTGTCACTCGCACTCTCATTCTCACACTCTCACTCACACTCACAGTCACTTTCTCTCACTCTCAGCCTCACATTTTCACTCTCACTCTCACACTCTCATTCTCACTCACTGTCACTCTCACTCTCACACTCTCTCACTCTCACACTCACTCTCTCAATCACACTTTCACACACACTCTCACTCGCAGTTACTATTAATGTCACAGTCACTCTCACACTCTCACCCTCACTCACTCTCACACGCGCACTCTCACTCTGACAATCACAATCACACTCAGTCACTCTCACACTCACACACTCTCTCACTCTCTCACTCTCACCCTTTCCCTCTCCCACACTCTCACACTCTCACTCCCTCAAACTCTCAGACTCGGACTCTCTCACTGTCATACTCTTTCACTCTCTCACACTCTCACACTCTCTCTCTCAGACTCTCACACTCACTCTCTCTCACTCTCTCATTCTCTCACTCTCTCACACTCTCACGCTCTCACTCGCTCTCACACACTCTCACTCTCTCACTCTCTCACTCTTTTACACTCTCACATTCTCACACTCTCAATCTCTCACACTCTCACTCTCTCACACTCTCACTCTCACTCCCTCACACTCTCACACTCTCACTCTCTCTCAATCTCTCACTCTCTCACTCTCTCACTCTCATACTCTCTCACTCTCTCACACTCTCACACTCTTACACTCTTACACTCTCACACTCTCACACTCTCTCACGCTCTCACTCTCTCACACTCTCACTCACTCACACCCTCACTCTTTCACTCTATCACTCTCTCACACTCTCTCACTCACGCTCTCACTCTCTCACTCTCATTCTCTTTCACACTCTCACGCTCTCACTCTTTCACACTCTCACACTCTTATGCTCTCTGTCTCTCACACTCTCACTCTCACTCTTTCGCTCTCGCAGTCTCTCACACTCTCACTCACTCTCACGCTCTCACTCTCTCACACTCTCGCAATCTCGCAATCTCACACTCTCACTCTCTCACCCTCCCTCTCTCATAATCTCACGCTCTCATAATCTCTCACACTCTCACACTCTCACTCTCTCACACTCTCACACTCTCACTCTCTCACACTCTCACTCTCTCACTCTCTCTCACTCTCACACTCTCACTCTCTCACTCTATCACACTCACACAATCTCACACTCACTCTCTCACATTCTCTTTCACACTCTCACACTCTCACTCTTTCACACTCTCACACTCGTACGCTCTCAATCTCTCACACTCTCAGTCTCACTCTTTCGTTCTCTCAGTCTCTCACACTCTCACACTCTCTCACGCTCTCACTCTCTCACACTCTCGCACTGTCACACTCTCACACTCTCACTTTCTCCCCCTCCCACTCTCATAATCTCATGCTCTCATACTCTCTCACACTCTCACACTCTCACTCTCTCACACTGTCACACTCACATACTCTCACTCTGTCACTCTCTCACTCTCATACTCTCTCACACTCTCACTCGCTGACACTCTCACTCGCTCACACTCTCACTCGCTCACACCTTCACTCTCTCTCCCTCTCTCACTCTGTCACGCTCTCACTCACTGTCACTCTCACTGCCACTGTCGCTCTCACTCTCACACTCTCACTCTCACTATAACTCACTGTCACTGTCACTCTCACTGTCACAATCACAATCTCAATCACACTCAGTCACTCTCACACTCTCACACTCTTTCACTGTCTCATACTCTCATACTCTCTCACTCACTCACTCTCGCACTCTCTCACACACTCACTCTCTCACACTCTCGCACTCTCACTCTCACACTCTCACTCTCTCACACACTCACACTCTATCACTCCCATAATATCATACACTCATACTCTCTCACTCTCTCACTCTCTCACACTCTGACTATCTTACTCTTTCACTCTCTCACTCTCTCACACTTTCACACTCTCACTCTCTCATACTCTCTCACTCTCTCACACTCTCACACTTTCACACTCTTACACTCTCTCACTCTATCACACTGACACACACTCATACTCTCACTCTGTCACTCTCTCATTCTTTCAGTCTCTCACTCTCATACTCTCTCACTCTCTCACACTCTCACTCTCTCACACTCTCACTCTCTCACTATCTCACTCCCTCTCTCACTCTCTCACTCACACTCTCACACTCTTGCACTCTCGCACTCTCACACTCTCACTCTCTCACCCTCTCACTCTCATAATTGCATGCTCTCATACTCTCTCACATTATTACACTCTCACTCTATCACACTGACACACTCTCATACTCTCACTCTGTCACTCTCTCACTCTTTCACTTTCTCACTCTCATAATCTCTCATACTCTCTCACACTATTACACTCTCACTCTATCTCTCTCACTCTCACTCTGTCACACTCTCACTCACTGTCACTATTACTGTCACTGTCACTCACACACTCACACTTTCACTCTAACTCACTGTCACTGTCACTGTCACAATCACAAACACAATCACACTCAGTCACTCTCACACTCTCACTCTCTCACTCTCATACTCTCTCACTAACTCACTTTCTCACTCTCTCACTCTCTCACACTCTCACTCTCACACTCTCACTCTCACACTCTCACTCTCTCACACACTCACATTCTCTCACACCCATAATCATACTCTCTCACTCTCTCACACTCTCACTTTCTCACACACACACACCCTCACTCTCTCACTCTCTCTCACTCTCTCACTCGCTCACACTCTCACTCACTGTCACTGTCACTCTCACTCCCTATAACTCTCACTCTCACACTCTCACACTCACTTTCACTCTATTTCACTCACTGCCAATGTCACTCTCACTCTCTCTCACTCTCACAGTCTCAAACTCTCACTCTCTCACTCTCTACCTTTCTCACACTCTCACTCTCATACTCTCATATTCTCTCAAACAATCACTCTCTCACACTCTCACTCTCTCACTCTTTCACTCTCTCACTTTCTCACTCTCATACCCCCTCTCTCTCCCTCTCTCCCTCTCTCACACTCTCACTCACTGTCACTGTCACTCTCACTCTCGCACTCACACTCTCACACTCTCACTCTCACTCTCACTCTCTCACTCTCACTCTCACAATCACTAACACGATAACACTCAGTCACTCCCACACTCTCACTCTCTCACACTCTCATTCTCTCTCACTCTCGCACTCTCACACTCTCACTCTCTCACCCTCTCACTCTCATAATCGCATGCTCTCATACTCTCTCACACTCTCACTCTATCACACTGACACACGCTCATACTCTCACTCTGTCACTCTCTCATTCTTTCACTCTCTCACTCTCATACTCTCTCGCTCTCTCACAGTCTCACTCTCTCACACTCTCACTCTCTCACACTCTCACTCTCTCTCTCTCTCACTCTTTCACCCTCTCACTTTCTCACTCTCATACTCCCTCTCTCTCCCTCTCTCCCTCTCTCACACTCTCACTCACTGTCACTGTCACTCTCACTGTCGCACTCACACTCTCACTCTCATTCTCACTCTCTTACTCTCACTCTCGCAATCACGAACACGATAACATTCAGTCACTCCCACACTCTCACACTCTCACTCTCTCACTCTCTCACACTCTCACACTCTCACACTCTCACTCTCTCACACTCTCACTCTCATTATTGCATGCTCTCATACTCTACCACACTCTCACACTCTCACTCTATCACACTGACACACTCTCATACTCTCACTCTGTCGCTCTCTCACTCTTTCTCTCTCTCACTCTCATAATCTCTCACTCTCTCACACTCTCACTCTCACACTCTCACTCTCTCACACTCTCACTCTCTCTCTCACTCTCACTCTGTCACACTATCACTCACTGTCACTATCACTGTCACTGTCACTCACACACTCACTCTAACTCACTGTTACTGTCACTCTCACTGTCACAATCACAAACACAATCACACTCACACTCTCACACTCTCTCACTATCTCACTCTCATACTCTCTCACTAACTCACTTTCTCACTCTCTCACTCTCACACTCTCACTCTCACACTCTCACACTCTCACTCTCACTCTCTCACTCTCTCACACACTCACATTCTCTCACTCCCATAATCTCATACTCTCATACTCTCTCTCTCTCTCACTCTCTCACTCGCTCACACTCTCACTCACTGTCACTATCACTGTCACTGTCACTCACACACTCACTCTAACTCACTGTCACTGTCACTCTCACTGTCACAATCACAAACACAATCATACTCAGTCACACTCTCACTCTCACACTCTCACACTCTCACTCTCACACTCTCACTCTCACACTCTCACACACTCAAATT
Source organism: Chiloscyllium plagiosum (assembly GCF_037043375.1). Lineage (NCBI taxonomy): Eukaryota > Metazoa > Chordata > Chondrichthyes > Orectolobiformes > Hemiscylliidae > Chiloscyllium > Chiloscyllium plagiosum. Next base: position 55,336,157 of record NW_028270183.1, read on the forward strand.
CTCTCACTCCCATAATCTCATACTCTCATACTCTCATACTCTCTCACTCTCTCACACTCTCACTTTCTCACTCTGTCGCTCTCTCACTCTCATACTCTCTCACTCTCTCACTCTCTCGCACTCTCACACTTTCACTCTCCCACTCTCTCACTCTCTTGCACTCTCGCACTGTTACACTCTGACTCTCCCACTCTCTCACTTTCTCACATTCTTTCACTCTCACATTCTCACACTCTCGCTCTCTCACACTCTCACTCTCGCACACTCTCACTCTCTCACTCTCATACTCTCCCACACTCTCACACTCTCTCTTTCCCTCTCTCTCACTCGCTCACTCTCACACTCTCACCTTCTCATCCTCTCACACTCTCACTCTCTCATACTCTCACTCTCTCATATTCGCACACTCTCACTCTCTCATACTCTCACCCTCTCACTCTCACGCTGTCACTCTCTCAATATCTCTCTCACTCTCTCACTCTCTCACACTCTCTCTCACTGACACTGTCACTCTCTCTTTCGCACTCTCGCTCACAATCACACTCAGTCACACGCACACTCACTCTCTCACACTCTCACTCACACACACTCTCACTCTTTCATACTCTCACACTCTCACACACTCATACTCTCACCCTCTCACTCTCTCACTCTCATAATTTCTCACTCTCTCACTCTCATACTTTCGCACTCTATCACTCTCTCACTCTCTCACACACTCTCTCTCTCACTCTGTCACACTCTCACTCTCTCTCTCTCTCACTCTTTCACCCTCTCACTTTCTCACTCTCATACTCCCTCTCTCTCCCTCTCTCCCTCTCTCACACTCTCACTCACTGTCACTGTCACTCTCACTGTCGCACTCACACTCTCACACTCTCACTCTCATTCTCACTCTCTTACTCTCACTCTCGCAATCACGAACACGATAACATTCAGTCACTCCCACACTCTCACACTCTCACTCTCTCACTCTCTCACACTCTCACACTCTCACACTCTCACTCTCTCACACTCTCACTCTCATTATCGCATGCTCTCATACTCTACCACACTCTCACACTCTCACTCTATCACACTGACACACTCTCATACTCTCATTCTGTCGCTCTCTCACTCTTTCTCTCTCTCACTCTCATAATCTCTCACTCTCTCACACTCTCACTCTCACACTCTCACTCTCTCACACTCTCACTCTCTCTCTCACTCTCACTCTGTCACACTATCACTCACTGTCACTATCACTGTCACTGTCACTCACACACTCACTCTAACTCACTGTTACTGTCACTCTCACTGTCACAATCACAAACACAATCACACTCACACTCTCACACTCTCTCACTATCTCACTCTCATACTCTCTCACTAACTCACTTTCTCACTCTCTCACTCTCACACTCTCACTCTCACACTCTCACACTCTCACTCTCACTCTCTCACTCTCTCACACACTCACATTCTCTCACTCCCATAATCTCATACTCTCATACTCTCTCTCTCTCTCACTCTCTCACTCGCTCACACTCTCACTCACTGTCACTATCACTGTCACTGTCACTCACACACTCACTCTAACTCACTGTCACTGTCACTCTCACTGTCACAATCACAAACACAATCATACTCAGTCACACTCTCACTCTCACACTCTCACACTCTCACTCTCACACTCTCACTCTCACACTCTCACACACTCAGATTCTCTCACTCCCATAATCTCATACTCTCATACTCTCACACTCTCTCACTCTCTCACACTCTCACTTTCTCACTCTGTCGCTCTCTCACTCTCATACTCTCTCACTCTCTCACTCTCTCGCACTCTCACACTTTCACTCTCCCACTCTCTCACTCTCTTGCACTCTCGCACTGTTACACTCTGACTCTCCCACTCTCTCACTTTCTCACATTCTTTCACTCTCACATTCTCACACTCTCGCTCTCTCACACTCTCACTCTCGCACACTCTCACTCTCTCACTCTCATACTCTCCCACACTCTCACACTCTCTCTTTCCCTCTCTCTCACTCGCTCACTCTCACACTCTCACCTTCTCATCCTCTCACACTCTCACTCTCTCATACTCTCACTCTCTCATACTCGCACACTCTCACTCTCTCATACTCTCACCCTCTCACTCTCACGCTGTCACTCTCTCAATATCTCTCTCACTCTCTCACTCTCTCACACTCTCTCTCACTGACACTGTCACTCTCTCTTTCGCACTCTCGCTCACAATCACACTCAGTCACACGGACACTCACTCTCTCACACTCTCACTCACACACACTCTCACTCTTTCATACTCTCACACTCTCACACACTCATACTCTCACTCTCTCACTCTCTCACTCTCATAATTTCTCACTCTCTCACTCTCATACTTTCGCACTCTATCACTCTCTCACTCTCTCACACACTCTCTCTCTCACTCTGTCACACTCTCACTCACTGTCATTGTCACTCTCAATCTCGCACTCTTAATCACACTCTCACTCTCACTCACTGTCACAGTAACCCTCACACTCTCACTCTCACACTTTCACTCTCAATCACACAATCAAACTCATTCACTCTCACAATCTCACTCTCTTGCTCTCTCACACTCTCACTCTCACACTCTCACGCTCTCACTCTCTCTCACTCACTCTCTCAAACGCTCACACTCACACTCTCTCACATTCTCACTCTTTCAGTCTCTCACACTCTCACTCTCTTACTCTCACTCTTTCACTCTTTCACTCACTGCCAATGGCACTCTCACTCTCTCTCACTCTCACAGTCTCAAACTCTCACTCTCTCACTCAATACCTTTCTCACACTCTCACTCTCATACTCTCTCAAACAATCACTCTATCACACTCTCACTCTCTCACTCTCTCACTCTTTCACTCTCTCACTCTCATACCCCCCTCTCTCCCTCTCTCTCTCTCACACTCACACTCACTGTCACTGTCACTCTCACTCTCGCACTCTCACTCTCACATTCTCACTCTCTCACACTCTCACACTCTCACTCTCTCATACTCTCACAATGTCGTACTCTCACACTCTCAGTCTCTCACTCTCTAACTCTCTCACTCTCATAATCTCATACTCTCATACTCGCATACACTCTCACACACTCATACTCTCACTCTCTCACTCTTTCACTCTCTCACTCTCTCACTCTCATACTTTCTCACTCTTTTACTCTCTCACTCTCTCACACACTCTCTCTCTCACTCTCTCACTCGCTCACTCTCTCACTCTGTCACACTCTCACTCACTGTCACGGTCACTCTCACTCTCGCACTCTCAATCACACTCTCACTCTAACTCTCACTCAATGTCACAGTCACTCTCACACTCTCACTCTCACACTTTCACTCTCAATCACACAATCAAACTCATTCACTCTCACAATCTCACTCTCTTGCTCTCTCACACTCTCACTCTCATACTCTCATACTCTCATACTCTCTCACTCACTCACTCTCTCACTCTCTCACACTCTCACGCTCTCACGCTCTCTCACTCACTCTCTCAAACGCTCGCACTCACACTCTCTCACATTCTCACTCTTTCAGTCTCTCACACACTCACTCTCTTACGCTCACTCTCTCACTCTCATACTCCCATACTCTCTCACTCACTCACTATCACACACTTTCACGCTCTCACTCTCACACTCTGACAGTCACACTCTCTCACTCTCTTATTCTCTCACACTCTCACATTCTCACTCTCTCACTCTCTCACTCTCTCACACTCTCACTCTCTCACACTCTCAATGTCTTACACTCATACTCTCATACACTCTCGCTCTCTCACTCACTCACACTCTCACACTCACACTCTCACTCTCTAACTGTCTCACCCTCTCACACTCTGCCAGTCACACTCGCTCACTCTCTCACTCTCTCACACTCTCACTCTCTCACACTCTCAATGTCTTACACTCATACTCTCACACTGACACACTCTCATACTCTCACTCTGTCACTCTCTCACTCTTTCGCTCTCTCACTCTCATAATTCCTCACTCTCTCATTCTCACTCTCACACTCTCACTCTGTCACACTCTCACTCTATCTCTCTCACTCTCACTCTGTCACACTCTCACTCTATCTCTCTCAGTCTCACTCTGTCACTCTCTCACTCACTGTCACTACTACTGTCACTGTCACTCACACACTCACACTCTCACTCTAACTCACTGTCACTGTCACTGTCACTGTCACAATCACAAACACAATCACACTCAGCCACACTCACACTCTCACACTCTCTCACTCTCTCACTCTCATACCCTCTCACTAACTCACTTTCTCACTCTCTCACACTCTCACTCTCTCACACTCTCAATGTCTTACACTCATACTCTCATACACTCTCGCTCTCTCACTCTCTCACACTCTCACTCTCACACTCTCACACTTTCACTCTCACACTCTCACTCTGTCACAAACTCACATCCTCTCACTCCCATAATCTCATACTCTCATACTCTCACACTCTCTCACACTCTTACTTTCTGACTCTTTCACTCTCTCACTCTCATAATCTCTCTCTCTATCACTCTCACTCTCACACTCTCACTCTCTAACACTCTCACTCTCTCTCTCTCACTCTCAGTCTGTCACACTCTCACTCACTGTCACTATTACTGTCACTGTCACTCACACACTCACACTCTCACTCTAACTCACTGTCACTGTCACTCTCACTGACACAATCACAAACACGATCACACTCAGTCACACTCACACTCTCACATTATCTCACTCTCTCAATCTCATACTCTCTCACTAACTCACTTTCTCACTCTCTCACTCTCTCACACTCTCACTCTCACACTCTCACACTTTCACTCTCACACTCTCACTCTCACACTCTCACTCTCTCACACACTCACATTCTCTCACTCACATAATCGCATACTCTCATACTCTCTCACTCTCTCACACTCTCACTTTTTCACACTTTCGCTCTCTCACTCTCATACTCTCTCACTCTTTCACACTCTCACACTCCCACACTCTCACTATCCCAATCTCTCACTCTCTTGCACTCTCACACTGTTACACTCTGACTCTCCCACTCTGTCACTCTCTCACACTCTTTCACTCTCAGATTCTCTCACTCTCGCTCTCTAACACTCTCACTCTCGCACTCTCACTCTCTCACTCTCATACTCTCCCACACTCTCACACTCTCTCACACTCTCACACTCTCTCTTTCCCTCTCTCTCACTCTCTCTCTCACACACACTCTCACACTCTCATCCTCTCACACGCTCACTCTCACATACTCTGATACTCTCTCACTCTCTCACACTCTCACACTTTCACACTCTTACACTCTCTCACTCTCTCATTCTCTCACACTCACACACTCACTCTCTCACACATTCACATTCTCTCACTCACATAATCTCATACTCTCATACTCTCATACTCTCTCTCACTCTCACACTCTCACTTTCTCACACTTTCGCTCTCTCACTCTCATACTGTCTTACTCTATCACTCTGTCACACTCTCAAACTCTCACACTCTCTTGCACTCTCGCACTGTTACACTCTGACTCTCCCACTTTCTCACTCTCTCACACTCTTTCACTCTCACATTCTCTCACTCTCGCTCTCTAACACTCTCACTCTCGCACTCTCACTCTCTCACTCTCATACTCTCTCACACTCTCACACTCTCTCTTTCCCTCTCTCTCACACTCTCATCCTCTCACACTCTCACTCTCTCATACTCGCACACTCTCACTCTCTCATACTCTCACCCTCTCACTCTCACACTGTCACTCTCTCAATCTCTCTCTCACTCTCTCAATCTCTCTCACTCTCTCACAATCTCTCTCACTGTCACTGTCACTCTCTCTTTCGCACTCTCACTCTCACACTCTCGCTCTCATTCTCACTCCCTCACTCTCACAATCACTAACACAATCACACTCAGTCACACTCACACACACTCTCTCACACTCTCACACTCTCACTCCCACACTCTCTCACCTTCTCATACTCTCACACTCTCGTACTCTCACACTCTCAGTCTCTCACACTCTAACGCTCTCACTCTCATAATCTCATACTCTCATACTCTCTCACACACTCACACACGAATACTCTCACTCTCTCACTCTCTCACTCTTTCACTCTCTCACTCTCTCACTCTCACTCTTTCTCACTCTTTCACTCTCTCACTCTCTCACTGTCTCACTCTCTCACACTCTCACTCTCACACTCTGACAGTCACACTCGCTCACTCTCTCGCTCTCTCACACTCTCACACACTAACTCTCTCAATGTCTCACACTCTCACACTCTCTCTCTCCCACACTCTCACTCTCTCAAACTCTGACTCTCATACTCTCACACTCTCACTCTCACTCTCTCACACTCTCTCACTCCCTCTCTCACTCTCTCACTCATACTCTCACTCACTGTCACTCACTCTCACTCTCACACTCTCACTCGCATTCTCACTCTCAAATTCTCACTCTCACAATCACAAACCCTGTCACACTCAGTCACTCTCACAATCTCACACTCTCACACTGTCTCTCTCTCTCACTCTCTCACAATCTCAACCACATACTCTCATACTCTCTCAGTCTCTCACTCTTTCACTCTCTCACTCTCCCTCTCATTCTATCACTCACGCTCACACTCACCGTCACTATCACTCCCACTCTCACTCTCACACTCTCACTCGCACAATCTCACTCTCACAATCACAAACACAGTCATACTCAGTCACTCTCACAATCTCACAATCTCACACTCTCGCTCTCTCTCAATCTCTCACTCTCTCAGTCTCATACTCTCTCACTCTCTCACACTCTCACTCTTTCACACTCTCACACTCTCACAATTTCTCACTCTCCCACACTCTGACTCTCTCACACCCTCACTCTCTCATTCTCTCACTCTCTCACTCGCGTACTCTCTCACTCTCTCACACACTCACTCTTTCACACTCTCACACTCTTACGGTCTCAGTCTCTCACACTCTCACTCTCACTCCTTCGCTCTCTCAGTCTCTCATACTCTCACACTCTCTCACGCTCTCACTCTCTCACACTCTCGCACTCTCGCACTCACTCTCTCACTCTCTCACCCTCCCACTCTCATTATCTGATGCTCTCATACTCTCTCAAACTCTCACTCTCTCACACTGTCACACTCTCATACTCTCACTCTGTCACTCTCTCACTCTTTCACTCTCTCACTCTCATACTCTCTCACTCTCTCACTCGCTCACACTCTCACTCGCTCACACTCTCACTCTCTCACTCACTCTCACTCTGTCACACTCTCACTCACTGTCACTATCACTGTCACTGTCGCTCTCACAGTCACACTCTCACTCTCACAATCACAAACACAATCACACTCAGTCACTCTCACACTCTCACACTCTCTCACTCTCACTCACATACTCTCATACTCTCTCACTCACTCACTCTCTCACTCTCTCACACTCTCACACTCTCACACTATCACTCTCACACTCTCACTCTCTCACAAACTCACACTCTCTCACTCCCATAATAGCATACTCTCATACTCTCTCACTCTCTCACTCTCTCACACTCTCGCAATCACACACTCTCAGTCTCACTCTTTCGCTCTCTCAGTCACTCCCACACTCTCACTCTCTCACTCTCTTGCGCTCTCACACTCTCTCACTCTCACACTCTCACACTCTCACTCTCTCACCCTCGCACTCTCATAACCTCATGCTCTCATACTCTCTCACACTCTCACTCTCTCACACTGTCACACTCTCATACTCTCACTCTGTCACTCTCTCACTCTTTCACTCTCTCAATCTCATTCTCTCTCACTCTCTCACACTCTCTCACTCTCACTCTCATACTCTCATACTCTCTCACTCACTCACTCTCTCACTCTCTCACACTCTCACTCTCTCACACTCTCACACTCTCTCTTTCCCTCTCTCTCACTCTCTCTCTCACACACACTCTCACACTCTCATCCTCTCACACGCTCACTCTCACATACTCTGATACTCTCTCACTCTCTCACACTCTCACACTTTCACACTCTTACACTCTCTCACTCTCTCATTCTCTCACACTCACACACTCACTCTCTCACACATTCACATTCTCTCACTCACATAATCTCATACTCTCATACTCTCATACTCTCTCTCACTCTCACACTCTCACTTTCTCACACTTTCGCTCTCTCACTCTCATACTGTCTTACTCTATCACTCTGTCACACTCTCAAACTCTCACACTCTCTTGCACTCTCGCACTGTTACACTCTGACTCTCCCACTTTCTCACTCTCTCACACTCTTTCACTCTCACATTCTCTCACTCTCGCTCTCTAACACTCTCACTCTCGCACTCTCACTCTCTCACTCTCATACTCTCTCACACTCTCACACTCTCTCTTTCCCTCTCTCTCACACTCTCATCCTCTCACACTCTCACTCTCTCATACTCGCACACTCTCACTCTCTCATACTCTCACCCTCTCACTCTCACACTGTCACTCTCTCAATCTCTCTCTCACTCTCTCAATCTCTCTCACTCTCTCACAATCTCTCTCACTGTCACTGTCACTCTCTCTTTCGCACTCTCACTCTCACACTCTCGCTCTCATTCTCACTCCCTCACTCTCACAATCACTAACACAATCACACTCAGTCACACTCACACACACTCTCTCACACTCTCACACTCTCACTCCCACACTCTCTCACCTTCTCATACTCTCACACTCTCGTACTCTCACACTCTCAGTCTCTCACACTCTAACGCTCTCACTCTCATAATCTCATACTCTCATACTCTCTCACACACTCACACACGAATACTCTCACTCTCTCACTCTCTCACTCTTTCACTCTCTCACTCTCTCACTCTCACTCTTTCTCACTCTTTCACTCTCTCACTCTCTCACTGTCTCACTCTCTCACACTCTCACTCTCACACTCTGACAGTCACACTCGCTCACTCTCTCGCTCTCTCACACTCTCACACACTAACTCTCTCAATGTCTCACACTCTCACACTCTCTCTCTCCCACACTCTCACTCTCTCAAACTCTGACTCTCATACTCTCACACTCTCACTCTCACTCTCTCACACTCTCTCACTCCCTCTCTCACTCTCTCACTCATACTCTCACTCACTGTCACTCACTCTCACTCTCACACTCTCACTCGCATTCTCACTCTCAAATTCTCACTCTCACAATCACAAACCCTGTCACACTCAGTCACTCTCACAATCTCACACTCTCACACTGTCTCTCTCTCTCACTCTCTCACAATCTCAACCACATACTCTCATACTCTCTCAGTCTCTCACTCTTTCACTCTCTCACTCTCCCTCTCATTCTATCACTCACGCTCACACTCACCGTCACTATCACTCCCACTCTCACTCTCACACTCTCACTCGCACAATCTCACTCTCACAATCACAAACACAGTCATACTCAGTCACTCTCACAATCTCACAATCTCACACTCTCGCTCTCTCTCAATCTCTCACTCTCTCAGTCTCATACTCTCTCACTCTCTCACACTCTCACTCTTTCACACTCTCACACTCTCACAATTTCTCACTCTCCCACACTCTGACTCTCTCACACCCTCACTCTCTCATTCTCTCACTCTCTCACTCGCGTACTCTCTCACTCTCTCACACACTCACTCTTTCACACTCTCACACTCTTACGGTCTCAGTCTCTCACACTCTCACTCTCACTCCTTCGCTCTCTCAGTCTCTCATACTCTCACACTCTCTCACGCTCTCACTCTCTCACACTCTCGCACTCTCGCACTCACTCTCTCACTCTCTCACCCTCCCACTCTCATTATCTGATGCTCTCATACTCTCTCAAACTCTCACTCTCTCACACTGTCACACTCTCATACTCTCACTCTGTCACTCTCTCACTCTTTCACTCTCTCACTCTCATACTCTCTCACTCTCTCACTCGCTCACACTCTCACTCGCTCACACTCTCACTCTCTCACTCACTCTCACTCTGTCACACTCTCACTCACTGTCACTATCACTGTCACTGTCGCTCTCACAGTCACACTCTCACTCTCACAATCACAAACACAATCACACTCAGTCACTCTCACACTCTCACACTCTCTCACTCTCACTCACATACTCTCATACTCTCTCACTCACTCACTCTCTCACTCTCTCACACTCTCACACTCTCACACTATCACTCTCACACTCTCACTCTCTCACAAACTCACACTCTCTCACTCCCATAATAGCATACTCTCATACTCTCTCACTCTCTCACTCTCTCACACTCTCGCAATCACACACTCTCAGTCTCACTCTTTCGCTCTCTCAGTCACTCCCACACTCTCACTCTCTCACTCTCTTGCGCTCTCACACTCTCTCACTCTCACACTCTCACACTCTCACTCTCTCACCCTCGCACTCTCATAACCTCATGCTCTCATACTCTCTCACACTCTCACTCTCTCACACTGTCACACTCTCATACTCTCACTCTGTCACTCTCTCACTCTTTCACTCTCTCAATCTCATTCTCTCTCACTCTCTCACACTCTCTCACTCTCACTCTCATACTCTCATACTCTCTCACTCACTCACTCTCTCACTCTCTCACACTCTCACTCTCTCACACTCTCACACTCTCTCACTCTCACACTCCCATAATATCATACTCTCATACTCTCTCACTCTCTCACACTCTGACTATCTCACACTTTCACTCTCTCACTCTCTCACTGTCTCTCACTCTCATTCTCTCACACTCTCTCACTCTCTCACTCTCTATCTCTCACTCTCTCACTCTCTCACACTCTCCTTCTCTCACATTCTTACACTAACACACTCACTCTCTCACTCTCTCTCTCACTCTCACACACTGTCACTGTCACTGTCACTCCCCAAAACTCTTACTCTCACTCTCTCACACTCACTCTCACTGTCTCTCACTCACTGCCAATGTCACTCTCACACTTTCACTCTCACAGTCTCAAAATCTCACTCTCTCACTCTCTACCTTTCTCACACTCTCACTCTCATACTCTCATACTCTCTCAAACATTCACTCTCTCACACTCTCACTCTCTCACTCTCTCACTCTTTTACTCTCTCACTCTCACTTTCATACTCCCTCTCTCTCCCTCTCTTATACTCTCACTCACTGTCACTGTCACTCTCACTCTTGCACTCACACTCTCACACTCTCACTCTCATTCTCACTCTCTCACTCTCACTCTCACAATCACTAACACGATAACACTCAGTCACTCCCACACTCTCACTCTCTCACTCTCTCACACTCTCACACTCTCACACTCTCGCACTCTCACTCTCTCACTCTCTCACCCTGTCACTCTCATAATCGGATGCTCTCATACTCTCTCACACTCTCACACTCTCACTCTATCACACTGACACACGCTCATACTCTCACTCTGTGACTCTCGCACTCTTTCACTCTCTCACTCTCATACTCTCCCACTTTCTCACACTCTCACTCTCTCACACTCCCACTCTCTCAAACTCTCGCTGTCTCTTCTCACTCTTTAACTCTATCACTCTCTCACTCTCATACTCCCTCTCTCTCCCTCTCTCCCTCTCTTACACTCTCACTCACTGTCACTGTCACTCTTCACTCTCGCACTCACACTCTCACTCTCATTCTCACTCTCTCACTCTCACTCTCACAATCACTAACACGATAACACTCAGTCACTCCCACACTCTCACTCTCTCACTTTCTCACTCTCTCACTCTCTCACTCTCTCACTCGCGTACTCTCTCACTCTCTCACACACTCACTCTTTCACACTCTCACACTCTTACGGTCTCAGTCTCTCACACTCTCACTCTCACTCCTTCGCTCTCTCAGTCTCTCATACTCTCACACTCTCTCACGCTCTCACTCTCTCACACTCTCGCACTCTCGCACTCACTCTCTCACTCTCTCACCCTCCCACTCTCATTATCTGATGCTCTCATACTCTCTCAAACTCTCACTCTCTCACACTGTCACACTCTCATACTCTCACTCTGTCACTCTCTCACTCTTTCACTCTCTCACTCTCATACTCTCTCACTCTCTCACTCGCTCACACTCTCACTCGCTCACACTCTCACTCTCTCACTCACTCTCACTCTGTCACACTCTCACTCACTGTCACTATCACTGTCACTGTCGCTCTCACAGTCACACTCTCACTCTCACAATCACAAACACAATCACACTCAGTCACTCTCACACTCTCACACTCTCTCACTCTCACTCACATACTCTCATACTCTCTCACTCACTCACTCTCTCACTCTCTCACACTCTCACACTCTCACACTATCACTCTCACACTCTCACTCTCTCACACACTCACACTCTCTCACTCCCATAATAGCATACTCTCATACTCTCTCACTCTCTCACTCTCTCACACTCTCGCAATCACACACTCTCAGTCTCACTCTTTCGCTCTCTCAGTCACTCCCACACTCTCACTCTCTCACTCTCTTGCGCTCTCACACTCTCTCACTCTCACACTCTCACACTCTCACTCTCTCACCCTCGCACTCTCATAACCTCATGCTCTCATACTCTCTCACACTCTCACTCTCTCACACTGTCACACTCTCATACTCTCACTCTGTCACTCTCTCACTCTTTCACTCTCTCAATCTCATTCTCTCTCACTCTCTCACACTCTCTCACTCTCACTCTCATACTCTCATACTCTCTCACTCACTCACTCTCTCACTCTCTCACACTCTCACTCTCTCACACTCTCACACTCTCTCACTCTCACACTCCCATAATATCATACTCTCATACTCTCTCACTCTCTCACACTCTGACTATCTCACACTTTCACTCTCTCACTCTCTCACTGTCTCTCACTCTCATTCTCTCACACTCTCTCACTCTCTCACTCTCTATCTCTCACTCTCTCACTCTCTCACACTCTCCTTCTCTCACATTCTTACACTAACACACTCACTCTCTCACTCTCTCTCTCACTCTCACACACTGTCACTGTCACTGTCACTCCCCAAAACTCTTACTCTCACTCTCTCACACTCACTCTCACTGTCTCTCACTCACTGCCAATGTCACTCTCACACTTTCACTCTCACAGTCTCAAAATCTCACTCTCTCACTCTCTACCTTTCTCACACTCTCACTCTCATACTCTCATACTCTCTCAAACATTCACTCTCTCACACTCTCACTCTCTCACTCTCTCACTCTTTTACTCTCTCACTCTCACTTTCATACTCCCTCTCTCTCCCTCTCTCCCTCTCTTATACTCTCACTCACTGTCACTGTCACTCTCACTCTTGCACTCACACTCTCACACTCTCACTCTCATTCTCACTCTCTCACTCTCACTCTCACAATCACTAACACGATAACACTCAGTCACTCCCACACTCTCACTCTCTCACTCTCTCACACTCTCACACTCTCACACTCTCGCACTCTCACTCTCTCACTCTCTCACCCTGTCACTCTCATAATCGGATGCTCTCATACTCTCTCACACTCTCACACTCTCACTCTATCACACTGACACACGCTCATACTCTCACTCTGTGACTCTCGCACTCTTTCACTCTCTCACTCTCATACTCTCTCACTTTCTCACACTCTCACTCTCTCACACTCCCACTCTCTCAAACTCTCGCTGTCTCTTCTCACTCTTTAACTCTATCACTCTCTCACTCTCATACTCCCTCTCTCTCCCTCTCTCCCTCTCTTACACTCTCACTCACTGTCACTGTCACTCTTCACTCTCGCACTCACACTCTCACTCTCATTCTCACTCTCTCACTCTCACTCTCACAATCACTAACACGATAACACTCAGTCACTCCCACACTCTCACTCTCTCACTTTCTCACTCTCTCACTCTCTCACTCTCGCACTCTCACACTCTCACTCTCATAACCGCATGCTCTCATACTCTCTCACTTTCTCACACTCTCTCTCACTCTTTCACTCTCACTCTCTCACTGTCTCTCACTCACATTCTCTCACATGGTCTCACTCACACACTCTCACTCTCTCACTCTCTATCTCTCACTCTCTCACACTCTCACTCCCTATCACTCTCACTCTCACACTCTCACTCTCACTCTCTCTCTCACACTCACTGTCACCGTTACTGTCACTCTCACACTCTCACTCACACAATCTCAAACTCTCACTCTCTCACACTCTCACTCTCTCAAACTCTCACTCTCTCATTCTTTCACTCTCTCACTCTCATACTCCCTCTCTCTCACTCTCTCATTCTCTCACACTCTCCTTCTCTCTCACTCTCTCACTCACTCTCTCTCAATCTTTCACACTCTCACTCACTGTCACTGTCACTCTCACTCATACTCTCAATCACTGTCTCTCTCACTCTCACACTTTCACGCTCACTCTCACTCTCGCTCTCACTCACTGTCACTCTGACACTCTCACTCTCACAATCTCAAACTCTCACTCTCTCACACTCTCACTCTCTCAAACTCTCACTCTCTCATTCTTTCACTCTCTCACTCTCATACTCCCTCTCTCTCACTCTCTCATTCTCTCACACTCTCCTTCTCTCTCACTCTCTCACTCACTCTCTCTCAATCTTTCACACTCTCACTCACTGTCACTGTCACTCTCACTCATACTCTCAATCACTGTCTCTCTCACTCTCACACTTTCACGCTCACTCTCACTCTCGCTCTCACTCACTGTCACTCTCACACTCACACTTTAACACTCTCACACACTGACTCTCATTTTCTCATAATCTCATATTCTCATAGTCTCTCACTGTCGCACACTCTCTGTCTCTCACAATCTCTCACTCTCATTCTCTCACACTCTCACTCTCCCAATCTTCCCTCCCTCACTCTCACCCTCTCACTCTCTCACTCTTTGACTCTCTCACTCTCATACGCTCACACTCTCTCACTCTCCCTCTCTCACTCTCTCTCTCTCACTCTTTCACTCTCACTCTCGTACGCTCATATTCTCTCACTCTCTCAAAATCTCAAAATCTCACACTCTCAATCTCTCACACTCTCACACT
This sequence comes from Chiloscyllium plagiosum, assembly GCF_037043375.1. Lineage (NCBI taxonomy): Eukaryota > Metazoa > Chordata > Chondrichthyes > Orectolobiformes > Hemiscylliidae > Chiloscyllium > Chiloscyllium plagiosum. The sequence goes on from NW_028270183.1 coordinate 55,351,251, forward strand.
CTCAAACTCTCACTCTCTCACACTCTCACTCACTGTCACTGTCACTCTTACTCTCACACTCTCACTCTCACTTTCTCTCTCACTCACTGCCACTGTCAGTCTCACACTCTCACTCTCACACTATCACTCTCACTCTCACTCTCACTTTCTCACTCTCTCACATTCTCATAGTCTCACTCTCATACTCTCATACTGTTTCACACACTCACACTCTCACACTCTCACTCTCTCAGTCTTTCACTCTCATTCTCATACTCTCATGCTCCCTCTCTCTCACACTCTCACTCTCTCTCTCTCACACTCTCTCACTCTCTCACACAGTCACTCACTGTCACTCTCACTCTCACACTCACATTCTCACTCTCACACTCTCACTTATACTCTCAATCACTGTCTTTCTCGCTCTCACATTCTCACTCTCACTCTCGCTCTCACTCACTGACACTGTCACTGCCACTCTCACACTCACACTCTCGCACTTTCACACACTCAAACTCTCACTCACTCACTCTCTTACTCTCTCACCCTCTCACTCTCATACTCTCTCACTCACTCAATCTCTCACTCTCACACTCTAACTCTCTCAAACGCTCACACTCACACTCTCTCACTCTCGCACTCTTTCACTCTCTCACACACTCACTCTCACACGCTCTCACACTCTATCACACTCTCACTCACTCACACTCTGACACTCACACTCTCTCACTCTCTCACACTCACACTCTCTCACACTTTCACTCTCACACTCTCACTTCTCACACTTTCACATTCTCACTCTATCACACTCTCACACTCACACTCTCTCTCACTCTCAATCTCTCACTCTCATACTCTCTCATTCATTCACTCTCTCACACTCTCACACTCTGATTCTCTCACTCTCTCACTCTCTCACACTCTCACACTCTCACTCTCTCACAGTCTGACTATCTCACTCTTTCACTCTCTCACTCTCTTACTGTCTCTCGCTCTCATTCTCTCATACGGTCTCACTCACACACTCTTACTCTCTAACTCTCTATCTCTCACTCTCTCACTCTCTCACAATCTCACTCACTGTCACTGTCACTCTCACTCCCTATCACTCTCACTCTCACACTCACTCTCATTCTCTATCTCACTCACTGTCACTCTCACACTCTCATACTCTCTCAAGCACTCACTCTCTCACACACTCTCTCTCTCACACTCTCACTCTCTCACTCTTTCATTCTCTCACTCTCTCACTCTCATACTCCCTCTCTGACTCTCTCACTCTCTCACACTCTCCTTCTCTCACATTCTCACACTCACACACTCTCACTCTCTCCCTCTCTCTCTCACTCTCTCACTCTCTCACTTCTCACACTTTCACATTCTCACTCTATCACACTCTCGCACTCACAATCTCACACTCTCAATCTCTCACTCTCATACTCTCATACTCTCTTATTCATTCACTCTCTCACACTCCACACTCTGACTCTCTCACACTCTCACGCTCTCACTCTCTCACACTCTCCCACTCTCACACTTTCACTCCCACACTCTCACTTCTCACACTTTCACATTCTCACTCTATCACAATCTCACACTCACACTCTCTCACACTCTCAATCTCTCACTCTCCTACTCTCATACTCTCTTATTCATTCACTCTCTCACACTCTCACACTCTGACTCTCTCACTCTCTCACACTCTCACACTCTCACTCTCTCACAGTCTGACTATCACACGCTTTCACTCTCTCACTCTCTTACTGTCTCTCACTCTCATTCTCTCATACGGTCTCACTCACACACTCTCACTCTTTCACTCTTTATCTCTCACTCTCTCACTCTCTCACACTCTCACTCACTGTCACTCTCACTCACTGTCACTCTCACTCCCTATCACTCACACTCTCACACTCACTCTCACTCTCTATCTCACTCACTGTCACTGTAACTCTCACACTCTCACTCTCACACTCTCATACTCTCTCAAACACTCACTCTCTCACACACTCACTCTCTCACGCTCACTCTCTTACACTTTCATTCTCTCACTCTCTCACTCTCAAAATCCCTCTCTCTTACTCTCTCACTCTCTCACACTCTCCTTCTCTCACATTATCACACTCACAGACACACTCTCTCTCTCTCTCTCTCTCTCTCACTCTCTCACACTCTCACTCACTGTCACTGTCTCTCTCACTCTGACACCCTCACTCTCACTCATACTCTCAATCACTGTCTCTCTCACCCTCATACTCTCACTCTCACTCACTCTCTCACACTCTCACTCACTGTCACTGTCACTCTTACTCTCACACTCTCACTCTCACTTTCTCTCTCACTCACTGTCACTGTCAGTCTCACACTCTCACTCTCACACTATCACTCTCACTCTCACTCACACTCACACTCTCTCACTCTCGCACTCTTTCACTCTCTCACACACTCACTCACTCACACTCTGACACTCACACTCTCTCACTCTCTCACACTCACACTCTCTCACACTTTCACTCTCACACTCTCACTTCTCACACTTTCACATTCTCACTCTATCACACTCTCACACTCACACTCTCTCTCACTCTCAATCTCTCACTCTCATACTCTCATACTCTCTCATTCATTCACTCTCTCACTCTCTCACACACTCACTCACTGTCACTGTCACTCTCACTCCCTATCACTCTCACTCTCACACTCACTCTCATTCTCTATCTCACTCACTGTCACTGTCACTCTCACACTCTCATACTCTCTCAAACACTCACTCTCTCACACACACTCTCTCTCACTCTCTCACTCTCTCACACTCTCCTTCCCTCACATTCTCACACTCACACACTCTCACTCTCTCTCTCACTCTCTCACTCTCTCACACTCTCTCTTCTCACACTTTCACATTCTCACTCTATCACACTCTCGCACTCACACTCTCACACTCTCAATCTCTCACTCTCATACTCTCTCATTCATTCACTCTCTCACACTCCACACTCTGACTCTCTCACTCTCTGACTCTCTCACACTCTCACACTCTCACTCTCTCACACTCTCACACTCTCACACTTTCACTCTCACACTCTCACTTCTCACACTTTCACATTCTCACTCTATCACAATCTCACACTCACACTCTCTCACACTCTCAATCTCTCACTCTCCTACTCTCATACTCTCTCATTCATTCACTCTCTCACACTCTCACACTCTGACTCTCTCACTCTCTCACTCTCTCACACTCTCACACTGTCACTCTCTCACAGTCTGACTATCACACTCTTTCACTCTCTCACTCTCTTACTGTTTCTCGCTCTCATTCTCTCATACGGTCTCACTCACACACTCTCACTCTTTCACTCTTTATCTCTCACTCTCTCACACTCTCACTCACTGTCACTCTCACTCCCTATCACTCACACTCTCGCACTCTCACACTCACTCTCTATCTCACTCACTGTCACGGTAACTCTCACACTCTCACTCTCTCATACTCTCTCAAACACTCACTCTCTCACACACTCACTCTCTCACACTCACTCTCTCACACTTTCATTCTCTCACTCTCTCACTCTCAAAATCCCTCTCTCTCACTCTCTCACTCTCTCACACTCTCACTCACTGTCACTGTCACTCTCACCCTGACACACTCACTCTCACTCATACTCTCAATCACTGTCTCTCTCACCCTCATACTCTCACTCTCACTCACACTCTAGCTCTCACTCACTGTCACTGACTCTCTCACACTCACACTCTCACACTTTCACGCTCTCTCATTCTCAATCTCTCACTCTCACAATCTCTCACACTCTCACGCTCATATTCTCATAATCTCATACTCTCATACTCTCTCACTCTCTCACACACTCTCTCAGTCTCTCATTCTTTCACTCTCTCACTCTTTCACTCTCTCACTCTCTCAAAATCTCACTCTCTCAATCTCTCCCTCACTCACACTCTCACCCACGCACTGTCTCACTTTTTCACACTCTCACTCTCATACGTTCATTCTCTCTCACTCTCTCACGCTCTTAAAATCTAACACTCTCAATCTCTCACACTCTCACACTCTCAAACTCTCACTCTCTCACACTCTCACTCACTGTCACTGTCATTCTTACTCTCACTCTCACAGTCTCACTTTCACTTTCTCTCTCACTCACTCTCACTCTCACACTCTCACTCTCACACTCTCACTCTCACACTAACTCACTGTCACTCTCACTCACACACTCTCACTTTCACTCTCACTCACTGTCACACTCACTCTCACACTCTCACTCTCTCACTCTTTCACTCTTTCACTCTTTCATTCTCATACTCTCATACTCCGGCTCTCTCACTCTTTCACTTTCTTTCTCTCACACTCTAACTCACTGTCACTGTCACTCTCACTCACACACTCTCACTCTCACACTCTCAAACTCACAGTCATACTCTCATTCACTGTCCCTCTCGCTCTCAAATTCTCACTCTCACTCTCACTCACTGTCACTGTCACTGCCACTCTCACAATCACACTCTCACAATTTTAAAATCTCACACTCTCACTCTCGCATCTATCACACTCTCACGGTCTTACTCTCTCACTCTCTCACTCTCACTCTCTCATACTCTCTCACTCACTCTCCCTCTCTCTCACTCTCACACTCTCACTCTCTCTCACTCTCACTCTCTTTCATTCTTAATCTCTCAAACCCTCACACTCACACTCTCTCACTCTCTCTGTATTTCACTCTCTCACTCTCTCACAATCTCACACTCTCACTCTCATACTTTCATACTCTCTAACACACTCACTCTCTCACACTCTCACTCTCTCACTCTTTCACTCTCTCATTCTCATACTCTCATACTCTGGCTCACTCATGCTCTCACTCTCTCTCTCTCACACACTCTCTCACACTCCCTGTCACTGTCACTCTCACTCTCACACTCTCACTCTCACTCACTGTCACTCTCACTCACTGTCAATGTCACTGTCCCTCTCACTTTCTCACTCCCACACTCTCACTCTCACAATCACAAACATAAACACACTTAGTAAATCTTACACTCTCACACACTGACTCACTCACTCTCACTCTCCCACACTCTCACTCTCATACTCTCATACTCTTTCATACTCTCACGCACTTAAACACTCACTCACTATATCACACCCTCACTCTCATACTGTCATGCTCTCATATTCTCTCACGCTCTCACTCTCTCACTCTCTCACTTTCTCACATTCACTCTCACTCTTTCATTCCCTCGCTCTCTCACTGTCTCTCACTCTCATTCTCTCACATGCTCTCACTCACACACTCTCACTCACAAACTCTCTATCTCTCACTCTCTCACTCTCTCACTCTCACTCTCACTCACTGTCACCGTTACTGTCACTCTCACACTCTCACTCACACTCGCAAACTCTCACTCTCTCACCATCTCACTCTCTCACACACTCACTCTCATACTTTCAGACTCTTTCAAACACTCACTCTCATACTACTTTCAGACTCTTTCAAACACTCACTCTCTCACACTCTCACTCTCTCATACTCTCACTCTCTCACTCTCTCATTCTTTCACTATCTCACTCTCTCACTCTCTCATTCTCTCACTCTCTCCTTCTCTCACACTCTCACACTCACACACTCTCATTCTTTCACTCTCTCATTCACTCTCTCTCACTCTCTCACTCACTGTCACTGTCACTCTCACTCTGACACTCTCACTCATACTCTCAATCACTGTCTCTCTGACTCTCACACTCTCACTCTCACTCTAACTCTCGCGCTCGCTCTCACTCACTGTCACTCTCACAATCACACTTTAACACTCTCACACACTCACTCTCTCATACTCTCACACTCTGACTCTCATATTCACATAATCTCATACTCTCATATTCTCTCACTCTCTCACACTCTCTGTCTCTCAAACTCTCTCACTCTCACTCTCTCACTCTTTCACTCTCTCACTCTTTCACTCTCACACACTCTCTCACTCTCTCACTCCCATACACTCTCACACTCTCACACTCTCACTCTCTCATACTCTCACTCTCTCACACTTTCATGATCTCACCCTCACATACTCTCATACTCTCTCACCCTCTCTCACTCTCACACTTTCACACTCTTACACTCTCTCACTCTCTCACACTCACACACTCTCTCACTCTCATACTCTCACACTCTCACTCTCACACTCTCACTCTCTCACACACTCACTCTCATACTTTAGACTCTTTCAAACACTCACTCTCTCACACTCTCACTCTCTCACACTCTCACTCTCTCACTCTCTCATTCTTTCTCTATCTCACTCTCTCACTCTCATACTCCCTCTCCCTCACTCTCTAATTCTTTCACTCTTTCCTTCTCTCACACTCTCACACTCACACACTCTCACTCTCTCACTCTCTCATTCACTCTCTCTCACTCTCTCACACTCTCATTCACTGTCACTGTCACTCTCACTCTGACACTCTCACTCATACTCTCAATCACATTCTCTCTGACTCTCACAGTCTCACTCTCACTCTAACTCTCGCTCTCGCTCTCACTCACTGTCACTTCACACTCACACTTTAACACTCTCACACAGTCACTCTCTCATACTCTCACACTCTGATTCTCATATTCACATAATCTCATACTCTCATACTCTCTCACTCTCTCACACTCTCTGTCTCTCACACTCTCTCACTCTCACTATCTTACTCTCTCACTCTTTCACTCTCTCACTCTTTCACTCTCACACACTCTCAATCTCTCACACTCTCACTCTCCCAATCTCCCCCTCTCTCACTCTCACCCACTCACTCTCTCTCTCTCTCAGTCTCTCACACTCTCACACTCTCTCACGCTCTCACTCTCTCACACTCTCACACTCCCGCTCTTTCACTCTCTCTCACTCTCATACTCTCTCACACTCTCACACACTCTCTCACTCTCTCACTCCCATACGCTCTCACACTTTCATAATCTCACTCTCACATACTTTCATACTCTCTCACTCTCTCACACTCTCACACATTCACACTCTTACACTCTCTCACTCTCTCATTCTCTCACACTCACACACTCACTCTCTCACACTCACTCTCTCACTCTCTCACTCTCTCACACTCACTCTCTCACTCTCTCATTCCCTCACTCTAATACTCTCACACTCTCACTCTCACACTCTCACTCTCTCACACACTCACATTCTTTCACTCGCATAATCTCATACTCTCATACTCTCTCACTCTCTCACACTCTCGCTTTCTCACACTTTCGCTCTCTCACTCTCATACTCTCTCACTCTCTCACTCTCTCACACTCTCACACTCTCACACTCTCACTCTCCCACTATCTCACTCTCTTGCATTCTCGCACTGTTACACTCTGACTCTCCAACTCTCTCACTCTCTCACACTCTTTCACTCTCACATTCTCACACTCTCTCACGCTCTCACTCTCTCTCACACTCACTCTCTCACACCCTCACACTTTCACTCTATCACTCTCTCACACTCTCTCACTCTCACTCTCACTCTCTCACTCTTCCACTCTCATACTCTCTCACACTCTCACACTCTCACTCTTTCACACTCTCACACTCTTACACTCTCACAGTCTCACACTCTCTCACTCTCTCACTCTTTCACTCTCATACTCTCTCAAACTCTCACACTCTCACTCTTTCACACTCTCACACCCTCGCAATCTCGCACTCTCACACTCTCACTCTCTCACCCTCCCACTCTCATAATCTCATGCTCTCACAAACTCATGCTCTCTCACTCTCTCACACTCTCACACTCTCACTCCTTCACTCTATCACACTCTCACACTCTCATGCTCTCTCACTCTCTCCCTCTTGCACACTCTCACTCTCTCACTCTCATACTCTCTCACTCTCACACTCTCTCTTTCCCTCTCTCTCACTCTCTCTCTCTCACACTCTCATCCTCTCATCCTCTCACACTCTCATTCTCTCATACTCTCTCACTCCCACTCTCTCATACTCTCACCCTCTCACTCTCACACTGTCACTCTCTCAATCTCTCTCTCACTTTCTCTCACTCTCTCACTCTCTCACACTCTCTCTCACTGTCACTGTCACTCTCTCTTTCGCACTCTCACTCTCACACTCTCTCACGCTCTCACTATCTCACACTCTCACACTCCCGCTCTTTCACTCTCTCTCACTCTCATACTCTCTCACACTCTCACACACTCTCTCACTCTCTCACTCCCATACGCTCTCACACTTTCATAATCTCACTCTCACATACTTTCATACTCTCTCACTCTCTCACACTCTCGCACATTCACACTCTTACACTCTCTCACTCTCTCATTCTCTCACACTCACACACTCACTCTCTCACACTCACTCTCTCACTCTCTCACACTCACTCTCTCACTCTCTCACTCCCTCACTCTAATACTCTCACACTCTCACTATCACACTCTCACTCTCTCACACACTCACATTTTTTCACTCGCATAATCTCATACTCTCATACTCTCTCACTCTCTCACACTCTCGCTTTCTCACACTTTCGCTCTCTCACTCTCATAGTCTCTCACTCTCTCACTCTCTCACACTCTCACACTCTCACTATCCCAATCTCTCACTCTCTTGCACTCTCACACTGTTACACTCTGACTCTCCAACTCTCTCACTCTCTCACACTCTTTCACTCTCACATTCTCACACTCTCGCTCTCTCACACTCTCACTCTTGCACACTCTCACTCTCTCACTCTCATACTCTCTCACACTCTCACACTCTCTCTTTCCCTCTCTCTCACTCTCTCTCTCTCACACTCTCATCCTCTCATCCTCTCACACTCTCATTCTCTCATACTCTCTCACTCCCACTCTCTCATACTCTCACCCTCTCACTCTCACACTGTCACTCTCTCAATCTCTCTCTCACTTTCTCTCACTCTCTCACTCTCTCACACTCTCTCTCACTGTCACTGTCACTCTCTCTTTCGCACTCTCACTCTCACACTCTCTCACGCTCTCACTATCTCACACTCTCACACTCCCGCTCTTTCACTCTCTCTCACTCTCATACTCTCTCACACTCTCACACACTCTCTCACTCTCTCACTCCCATACGCTCTCACACTTTCATAATCTCACTCTCACATACTTTCATACTCTCTCACTCTCTCACACTCTCACACATTCACACTCTTACTCTCTCTCACTCTCTCATTCTCTCACACTCACACACTCACTCTCTCACACTCACTCTCTCACTCTCTCACACTCACTCTCTCACTCTCTCACTCCCTCACTCTAATACTCTCACACTCTCACTATCACACTCTCACTCTCTCACACACTCACATTTTTTCACTCGCATAATCTCATACTCTCATACTCTCTCACTCTCTCACACTCTCGCTTTCTCACACTTTCGCTCTCTCACTCTCATACTCTCTCACTCTCTCACTCTCTCACACTCTCACACTCTCACACTCTCACTCTCCCACTCTCTCACTCTCTTGCATTCTCGCACTGTTTCACTCTGACTCTCCAACTCTCTCACTCTCTCACACTCTTTCACTCTCACATTCTCACACTCTCGCTCTCTCACACTCTCACTCTTGCACACTCTCACTCTCTCACTCTCATACTCTCTCACACTCTCACACTCTCTCTTTCCCTCTCTCTCACTCTCTCTCTCTCACACTCTCATCCACTCATCCTCTCACACTCTCATTCTCTCATACTCTCTCACTCCCACTCTCTCATACTCTCACCCTCTCACTCTCACACTGTCACTCTCTCAATCTCTCTCTCACTCTCTCACTCTCTCACACTCTCTCTCACTGTCACTGTCACTCTCTCTTTCGCACTCTCACTCTCACACTCTCGCTCTCATTCTCACTCTCTCATTCTCACAATCACTAACACAATCACACTCAGGCAAACTCACACTCACTCCCTCACACTCTCACTCTCTCACACTCTCACTCCCACACTCCCTCACCTTCTCATACTCTCACACTCTCGTACTCTCACACTCTCAGTCTCGCACTCTCTAACGCTCTCACTCTCATAATCTCATACTCTCTCACACTCTCACACACTCATACTCTCACTCTCTCACTCTCTCACTCTTTCACTCTCTCACTCTCTCACTCTCACACATTCTCACTCGCTCACTCTCTCACTCTCTCACACTCTCACTCTCTCACTCTCTCACTCGCTCACTCTCTCACTCTGTCACACTCTCACTCACTGTCACTGCCACTCTCACTCTCGCACTCTCAATCACACTCCCACTCTCACTCACTGTCACAGTCACTCTCACACGCTCACTCTCACACTTTCACTCTCAATCACACAATCAAACTCATTCACTCTCACAATCTCAATCTCTTGCTCTCTCACACTCTCACTCTCTTACTCTCATACTCTCTCACTCACTCTCTCACACTCTCACGCTCTCACTCTCTCTCACTCACTCTCTCAAACGCTCACACTCACACTCACTCACATTCTCACTCTTTCACTCTCTCACACTCTCACACTTACTCTCTTACTCTCTCACTCTCTCACACTCTCAATCTCTTACTCTCATACTCTCATACTCTCTCGCTCTCTCACTCTCGCACACTCTCACTCTTTCAATCTCATACTCTCTCACACTCTCACACTCTCTCTTTCCCTCTCTCTCACTCTCTCTCTCTCACACTCTCATCCTCTCATCCTCTCACACTCTCACTCTCTCATACTCTCTCACTCTCACTCTCTCATACTCTCACCCTCTCACTCTCACACTGTCACTCTCTCAATCTCTCTCTCACTTTCTCTCACTATCTCACTCTCTCACACTCTCTCTCACTGTCACTGTCACTCTCTCTTTCGCACTCTCACTCTCACACTCTCGCTCTCATTCTCACTCTCTCACTCTCACAATCACTAACCCAATCACACTCAGTCACACTCGCACTCACTCCCTCACACTCTCACTCTCTCACACTCTCACTCCCACACTCTCTCACCTTCTCATACTCTCACACTCTCGTACTCTCACACTCTCAGTCTCTCACTCTCTAACGCTCTCACTCTCATAATCTCATACTCTCTCACACTCTCACACACTCATACTCTCACGCTCTCACTCTCTCACTCTTTCACTCTCTCACTCTCACACTTTCTCACTCTTTCACTCTCTCACTCTCTCACACTCTCACTCTCTCACTCTCTCACTCGCTCACTCTCTCACTCTGTCACACTCTCACTCACTGTCACTGTCACTCTCACTCTCGCACTCTCAATCACACTCTCACTCTCACTCACTGTCACAGTCACTCTCACACGCTCACCCTCACACTTTCACTCTCAATCACACAATCAAACTCATTCACTCTCACAATCTCAATCTCTTGCTCTCTCACACTCTCACTCTCATACTCTCATACTCTCTCACTCACTCAGTCTCTCACACTCTCACGCTCTCACTCTCTCTCACTCACTCTCTCAAACGCTCACACTCACACTCACTCACATTCTCACTCTTTCACTCTCTCACACTCACTCTCTTACTCTCTCACTCTCTCACACTCTCACTCTCTCACACTCTCAATCTCTTACTCTCATACTCTCATACACTCGCTCTCTCACACTCTCACACTCTCACACTCACACTCTCACTCTCTCACTGTTTCACCCTCTCACACTCTCACTCTCACACTCTGACAGTCACACTCGCTCACTCTCTCACTCTTTCACCCTCTCACACACTAACTCTCTCAATGTCTCACACTCTCACACTCTCTCTCTCCCACACTCTCACTCTCTCAAACTCTGACTCTCATACTCTCACACCATTACTCTCACTCTCTCACACTCTCACACTATCATACTCACACACTCTCATTCTTTCACTCTCTCCCTCCCTCTCTCACTCACACTCTCACTCACTGTCACTCACTCTCACTCTCACACTCTCACTCTCATTCTCACTCTCAAACTCTCACTCTCACAATCACAAACCCTGTCACACTCAGTCACTCTCACAATCTCACACTCTCACACTGTCTCTCTCTCACTCTCACTCTCTCACTCTCTCACAATCTCAACCTCATACACTCATCCTCTCTCAGACTCTCACTCTTTCACTCTCTCACTCTCTCCTTCATTCTATCACTCACGCTCCCACACCCACTCTCACTCTCACGCTCTCACTCTCACACTCTCACTCTCACAATCACAAACACAGTCACACTCAGTCACTCTCACAATCTCGCACTCTCACACTCTCACTCTCTCTCAGTCTCGCACTCTCTCACTCTCTCAGTCTCATACTCTCTCACTCTCTCACACTCTCACTCTTTCACACACTCACACTCTCACACTCTCTCACGCTCTCACTCTCTCACACTCTCACTCTCTCACACCCTCACTCTATCACTCTTTCACTCTCTCACACTCTCTCACTTACTCACTCATTCTCTCACTCTCTTACTCACATACTCTCTCACTCTCTCACACTCTCACTCTTTCACACTCTCACACTCTTACGGTCTCAGTCTCTCACGCTCTCACTCTCACTCTTTCGATCTCTCAGTCTCTCACACTCTCACACTCTCTCACGCTCTCACTCTCTCACACTCTCACTCTCTCACACCCTCACTCTATCACTCTTTCACTCTCTCACACTCTCTCACTTACTCACTCATTCTCTCACTCTCTTACTCTCATACTCTCTCACTCTCTCACACTCTCACTCTTTCACACTCTCACACTCTTACGGTCTCAGTCTCTCACGCTCTCACTCTCACTCTTTCGCTCTCTCAGTCTCTCACACTCTCACACTCTCTCACGCTCTCACTCTCTCACACTCTCGCTCTCTCGCACTGTCACACTCTCACTCTCTCACCCTCCCACTTTCATAATCTGACGCTCTCATACTCTCTCACTCTCTCACACTCTCACTCTCTCATACTCTCTCACTCTCACTCTCTCATACTCTCACCCTCTCACTCTCACACTGTCACTCTCTCAATCTCTCTCTCACTTTCTCTCACTATCTCACTCTCTCACACTCTCTCTCACTGTCACTGTCACTCTCTCTTTCGCACTCTCACTCTCACACTCTCGCTCTCATTCTCACTCTCTCACTCTCACAATCACTAACACAATCACACTCGCACTCACTCGCACTCACTCCCTCACACTCTCACTCTCTCACACTCTCACTCCCACACTCTCTCACCTTCTCATACTCTCACACTCTCGTACTCTCACACTCTCAGTCTCTCACTCTCTAACGCTCTCACTCTCATAATCTCATACTCTCTCACACTCTCACACACTCATACTCTCACGCTCTCACTCTCTCACTCTTTCACTCTCTCACTCTCACACTTTCTCACTCTTTCACTCTCTCACTCTCTCACACTCTCACTCTCTCACTCGCTCACTCTCTCACTCTGTCACACTCTCACTCACTGTCACTGTCACTCTCACTCTCGCACTCTCAATCACACTCTCACTCTCACTCACTGTCACAGTCACTCTCACACGCTCACTCTCACACTTTCACTCTCAATCACACAATCAAACTCATTCACTCTCACAATCTCAATCTCTTGCTCTCTCACACTCTCACTCTCATACTCTCATACTCTCTCACTCACTCAGTCTCTCACACTCTCACGCTCTCACTCTCTCTCTCTCACTCTCTCAAACGCTCACACTCACACTCACTCACATTCTCACTCTTTCACTCTCTCACACTCACTCTCTTACTCTCTCACTCTCTCACACTCTCACTCTCTCACACTCTCAATCTCTTACTCTTATACTCTCATACTCTCGCTCTCTCACTCTCTCACACTCTCACACTCACACTCTCACTCTCTCACTGTTTCACCCTCTCACACTCTCACTCTCACACTCTGACAGTCACACTCGCTCACTCTCTCACTCTCTCACCCTCTCACACACTAACTCTCTCAATGTCTCACACTCTCACACTCTCTCTCTCCCACACTCTCACTCTCTCAAACTCTGACTCTCATAGTCTCACACCATCACTCTCACTCTCTCACACTCTCACACTATCATACTCACACACTCTCATTCTTTCACTCTCTCACTCCCTCTCTCACTCACACTCTCACTCACTGTCACTCACTCTCACTCTCACACTCTCACTCTCATTCTTTCACTCTCTCACTCCCTCTCTCACAATCACAAACCCTGTCACACTCAGTCGCTCTCACAATCTCACACTCTCACACTGTCTCTCTCTCACTCTCACTCTCTCACTCTCTCACAATCTCAACCTCATACACTCATCCTCTCTCAGACTCTCACTCTTTCACTCTCTCACTCTCTCCCTCATTCTATCACTCACGCTCCCACTCCCACTCTCACTCTCACGCTCTCACTCTCACACTCTCTCTCTCACAATCACAAACACAGTCACACTCAGTCAATCTGACAATCTCGCACTCTCACACTCTCACTCTCTCTCAGTCTCGCACTCTCTCACTCTCTCAGTCTCATACTCTCTCACTCTCTCACACTCTCACTCTTTCACACTCACACACTCTCTCACGCACTCACTCTCTCACACTCTCACTCTCTCACACCCTCACTCTATCACTCTTTCACTCTCTCACACTCTCTCACTTACTCACTCATTCTCTCACTCTCTTACTCTCATACTCTCTCACTCTCTCACACTCTCACTCTTTCACACTCTCACACTCTTACGGTCTCAGTCTCTCACACTCTCACTCTCACTCACTGTCACAGTCACTCTCACACGCTCACTCTCACACTTTCACTCTCAATCACACAATCAAACTCATTCACTCTCACAATCTCAATCTCTTGCTCTCTCACACTCTCACTCTCATACTCTCATACTCTCTCACTCACTCAGTCTCTCACACTCTCACGCTCTCACTCTCTCTCACTCACTCTCTCAAACGCTCACATTCACACTCACTCACATTCTCACTCTTTCACTATCTCACACTCACTCTCTTACTCTCTCACTCTCTCACACTCTCACTCTCTCACACTCTCAATCTCTTACTCTCATACTCTCATACTCTCGCTCTCTCACACTCTCACACTCTCACACTCACACTCTCACTCTCTCACTGTTTCACCCTCTCACACTCTCACTCTCACACTCTGACAGTCACACTCGCTCACTCTCTCACTCTCTCACCCTCTCACACACTAACTCTCTCAATGTCTCACACTCTCACACTCTCTCTCTCCCACACTCTCACTCTCTCAAACTCTGACTCTCATACTCTCACACCATTACTCTCACTCTCTCACACTCTCACACTATCATACTCACACACTCTCATTCTTTCACTCTCTCCCTCCCTCTCTCACTCACACTCTCACTCACTGTCACTCACTCTCACTCTCACACTCTCACTCTCATTCTCACTCTCAAACTCTCACTCTCACAATCACAAACCCTGTCACACTCAGTCACTCTCACAATCTCACACTCTCACACTGTCTCTCTCTCACTCTCACTCTCTCACTCTCTCACAATCTCAACCTCATACACTCATCCTCTCTCAGACTCTCACTCTTTCACTCTCTCACTCTCTCCCTCATTCTATCACTCACGCTCCCACTCCCACTCTCACTCTCACGCTCTCACTCTCACACTCTCACTCTCACAATCACAAACACAGTCACACTCAGTCACTCTCACAATCTCGCACTCTCACACTCTCACTCTCTCTCAGTCTCGCACTCTCTCACTCTCTCAGTCTCATACTCTCTCACTCTCTCACACTCTCACTCTTTCACACTCTCACACTCTCACACTCTCTCACGCTCTCACTCTCTCACACTCTCACTCTCTCACACCCTCACTCTATCACTCTTTCACTCTCTCACACTCTCTCACTTACTCACTCATTCTCTCACTCTCTTACTCACATACTCTCTCACTCTCTCACACTCTCACTCTTTCACACTCTCACACTCTTACGGTCTCAGTCTCTCACGCTCTCACTCTCACTCTTTCGCTCTCTCAGTCTCTCACACTCTCACACTCTCTCACGCTCTCACTCTCTCACGCTCTCACTCTCTCAGACTCTCACTCTCTCACACCCTCACTCTATCACTCTTTCACTCTCTCACACTCTCTCACTTACTCACTCATTCTCTCACTCTCTTACTCTCATACTCTCTCACTCTCTCACACTCTCACTCTTTCACACTCTCACACTCTTACGGTCTCAGTCTCTCACGCTCTCACTCTTACTCTTTCGCGCTCTCAGTCTCTCACACTCTCACACTCTCTCACGCTCTCACTTTCATAATCTGACGCTCTAATACTCTCTCACTCTCTCACACTCTCACTCTCTCATACTCTCTCACTCTCACTCTCTCATACTCTCACCCTCTCACTCTCACACTGTCACTCTCTCAATCTCTCTCTCACTTTCTCTCACTATCTCACTCTCTCACACTCTCTCTCACTGTCACTGTCACTCTCTCTTTCGCACTCTCACTCTCACACTCTCGCTCTCATTCTCACTCTCTCACTCTCACAATCACTAACACAATCACACTCGCACTCACTCGCACTCACTCCCTCACACTCTCACTCTCTCACACTCTCACTCCCACACTCTCTCACCTTCTCATACTCTCACACTCTCGTACTCTCACACTCTCAGTCTCTCACTCTCTAACGCTCTCACTCTCATAATCTCATACTCTCTCACACTCTCACACACTCATACTCTCACGCTCTCACTCTCTCACTCTTTCACTCTCTCACTCTCACACTTTCTCACTCTTTCACTCTCTCACTCTCTCACACTCTCACTCTCTCACTCTCTCACTCGCTCACTCTCTCACTCTGTCACACTCTCACTCACTGTCACTGTCACTCTCACTCTCGCACTCTCAATCACACTCTCACTCTCACTCACTGTCACAGTCACTCTCACACGCTCACTCTCACTCTCACTCTTTCGCTCTCTCAGTCTCTCACACTCTCACACTCTCTCACGCTCTCACTCTCACACTTTCACTCTCAATCACACAATCAAACTCATTCACTCTCACAATCTCAATCTCTTGCTCTCTCACACTCTCACTCTCATACTCTCATACTCTCTCACTCACTCAGTCTCTCACACTCTCACGCTCTCACTCTCTCTCACTCACTCTCTCAAACGCTCACACTCACACTCACTCACATTCTCACTCTTTCACTCTCTCACACTCACTCTCTTACTCTTTCACTCTCTCACACTCTCAATCTCTTACTCTTATACTCTCATACTCACGCTCTCTCACTCTCTCACACTCTCACACTCACACTCTCACTCTCTCACTGTTTCACCCTCTCACACTCTCACTCTCACACTCTGACAGTCACACTCGCTCACTCTCTCACTCTCTCACCCTCTCACACACTAACTCTCTCAATGTCTCACACTCTCACACTCTCTCTCTCCCACACTCTCACTCTCTCAATCTCTGACTCTCATAGTCTCACACCATCACTCTCACTCTCTCACACTCTCACACTATCATACTCACACACTCTCATTCTTTCACTCTCTCACTCACTCTCACTCTCACACTCTCACTCTCATTCTCACTCTCAAACTCTCTCTCTCACAATCACAAACCCTGTCACACTCAGTCACTCTCACAATCTCACACTCTCACACTGTCTCTCTCTCACTCTCACTCTCTCACTCTCTCACAATCTCAACCTCATACACTCATCCTCTCTCAGACTCTCACTCTTTCACTCTCTCACTCTCTCCCTCATTCTATCACTCACGCTCCCACTCCCACTCTCACTCTCACGCTCTCACTCTCACACTCTCTCTCTCACAATCACAAACACAGTCACACTCAGTCAATCTGACAATCTCGCACTCTCACACTCTCACTCTCTCAGTCTCGCACTCTCTCACTCTCTCAGTCTCATACTCTCTCACTCTCTCACACTCTCACTCTTTCACACTCTCACACTCTCTCACGCTCTCACTCTCTCACACTCTCACTCTCTCACACCCTCACTCTATCACTCTTTCACTCTCTCACACTCTCTCACTTACTCACTCATTCTCTCACTCTCTTACTCTCATACTCTCTCACTCTCTCACACTCTCACTCTTACACACTCTCACACTCTTACGGTCTCAGTCTCTCACGCTCTCACTCTCACTCTTTCGCTCTCTCAGTCTCTCACACTCTCACACTCTCTCACGCTCTCACTCTCTCACACTCTCGCTCTCTCGCACTGTCACACTCTCACTCTCTCACCCTCCCACTTTCATAATCTGACGCTCTCATACTCTCTCACTCTCTCACACTCTCACTCTCTCATACTCTCTCACTCTCACTCTCTCATACTCTCACCCTCTCACTCTCACACTGTCACTCTCTCAATCTCTCTCTCACTTTCTCTCACTATCTCACTCTCTCACACTCTCTCTCACTGTCACTGTCACTCTCTCTTTCGCACTCTCACTCTCACACTCTCGCTCTCATTCTTACTCTCTCACTCTCACAATCACTAACACAATCACACTCAGTCACACTCGCACTCACTCCCTCACACTCTCACTCTCTCACACTCTCACTCCCACACTCTCTCACCTTCTCATACTCTCACACTCTCGTACTCTCACACTCTCAGTCTCTCACTCTCTAACGCTCCCACTCTCATAATCTCATACTCTCTCACACTCTCACACACTCATACTCTCACGCTCTCACTCTCTCACTCTTTCACTCTCTCACTCTCACACTTTCTCACTCTTTCACTCTCTCACTCTCTCACACTCTCACTCTCTCACTCTCTCACTCGCTCACTCTCTCACTCTGTCACACTCTCACTCACTGTCACTGTCACTCTCACTCTCGCACTCTCAATCACACTCTCACTCTCACTCACTGTCACAGTCACTCTCACATGCTCACTCTCACACTTTCACTCTCAATCACACAATCAAACTCATTCACTCTCACAATCTCAATCTCTTGCTCTCTCACACTCTCACTCTCATACTCTCTCACTCACTCAGTCTCTCACGCTCTCACTCTCTCTCACTCACTCTCTCAAACGCTCACACTCACACTCACTCACATTCTCACTCTTTCACTCTCTCACACTCACTCTCTTACTCTCTCACTCTCTCACACTCTCACTCTCTCACACTCTCAATCTCTTACTCTCATACTCTCATACTCTCGCTCTCTCACTCTCTCACACTCTCACACTCACACTCACTCTCTCACTGTTTCACCCTCTCACACTCTCACTCTCACACTCTGACAGTCACACTCGCTCACTCTCTCACTCTCTCACCCTCTCACACACTAACTCTCTCAATGTCTCACACTCTCACACTCTCTCTCCCACACTCTCACTCTCTCAAACTCTGACTCTCATACTCTCACACCATCACTCTCACTCTCTCACACTCTCACACTATCATACTCACACACTCTCACTCTTTCACTCTCTCACTCCCTCTCTCACTCACATTCTCACTCACTGTCACTCACTCTCACTCTCACACTCTCACTCTCATTCTCACTCTCAAACTCTCACTCTCACAATCACAAACCCTGTCACGCTCAGTCACTCTCACAATCTCACACTCTCACACTGTCTCACTCTCACTCTCACTCTCTCACTCTCTCACAATCTCAACCTCATACACTCATCCTCTCTCAGACTCACTCTTTCACTCTCTCACTCACTCCCTCATTCTATCACTCACGCTCCCACACCCACTCTCACTCTCACGCTCTCACTCTCACACTCTCACTCTCACAATCACAAACACAGTCACACTCAGTCACTCTCACAATCTCGCACTCTCACACTCTCACTCTCTCTCAGTCTCGCACTCTCTCACTCTCTCAGTCTCATACTCTCTCACTCTCTCACACTCTCACTCTTTCACACTCTCACACTCTCACACTCTCTCACGCTCTCACTCTCTCACACCCTCACTCTCTCACACCCTCACTCTATCACTCTTTCACTCTCTCACACTCTCTCACTTACTCACTCATTCTCTCATTCTCTTACTCTCATACTCTCTCACTCTCTCACACTCTCAATCTTTCACACTCTCACACTCTTACGGTCTCAGTCTCTCACACTCTCACTCTCACTCTTTCGCTCTCTCAGTCTCTCACACTCTCACACTCTCTCACGGTCTCACTCTCTCACACTCTCGCTCTCTCGCACTGTCACACTCTCACTCTCTCACCCTCCCACTTTCATAATCTCACGCTCTCATACTCTCTCACTCTCTCACACTCTCAATCGCTCACACTCTCACTCGCTCACACTCTCACTCTCTCTCTCACTCTCACTCTGTCACACTCTCAATCACTGTCACTATCACTGTCACTGTCGCTCTCACACTCTCACTCTCACTATAACTCACTGTCACTGTCACTCTCACTGTCACAATCACAAACACAATCACACTCAGTCACTCTCACACTCTCACACTCTCTCACTCTCACTCTCATACTCTCATACGCTCTCACTCACTCACTCTCTCACTCTCTCACACTCTCACTCTCACGCTCTCACACTCTCACTCTCACACTCTCACACTCTCTCACTCTCACTCTCATACTCTCATACGCTCTCACTCACTCACTCTCTCACTCTCTCACACTCTCACTCTCACGCTCTCACTCTCTCACACTCTCACTCTCTCACACCCTCACTCTATCACTCTTTCACTCTCTCACACTCTCTCACTTACTCACTCATTCTCTCACTCTCTTACTCTCATACTCTCTCACTCTCTCACACTCTCACTCTTTCACACTCTCACACTCTTACGGTCTCACTCTCTCACTCTCTCCCACTCTCACACTCTCACTCTCACGCTCTCACTCTCTCACACTCTCACTCTCTCACACCCTCACTCTATCACTCTTTCACTCTCTCACACTGTCTCACTTACTCACTCATTCTCTCACTCTCTTACTCTCATACTCTCTCACTCTCTCATACTCTCACTCTTTCACACTCTCACACTCTTACGGTCTCAGTCTCTCACGCTCTCACTCTCACTCTTTCGCTCTCTCAGTCTCTCACACTCTCACACTCTCTCACGCTCTCACTCTCTCACACTCTCGCTCTCTCGCACTGTCACACTCTCACTCTCTCACCCTCCCACTTTCATAATCTGACGCTCTCATACTCTCTCACTCTCTCACACTCTCACTCTCTCATACTGACACACTCTCACTCTCTCATACTCTCACCCTCTCACTCTCACACTGTCACTCTCTCAATCTCTCTCTCACTTTCTCTCACTATCTCACTCTCTCACACTCTCTCTCACTGTAACTGTCACTCTCTCTTTCGCACCCTCACTCTCACACTCTCGCTCTCATTCTCACTCTCTCACTCTCACAATCACTAACACAATCACACTCAGTCACACTCGCACTCACTCCCTCACACTCTCACTCTCTCACACTCTCACTCCCACACTCTCTCACCTTCTCATACTCTCACACTCTCGTACTCTCACACTCTCAGTCTCTCACTCTCTAACGCTCTCACTCTCATAATCTCATACTCTCTCACACTCTCACACACTCATACTCTCACGCTCTCACTCTCTCACTCTTTCACTCTCTCACTCTCACACTTTCTCACTCTTTCACTCTCTCACTCTCTCACACTCTCACTCTCTCACTCTCTCACTCGCTCACTCTCTCACTCTGTCACACTCTCACTCACTGTCACTGTCACTCTCACTCTCGCACTCTCAATCACACTCTCACTCTCACTCACTGTCACAGTCACTCTCACACGCTCACTCTCACACTTTCACTCTCAATTACACAATCAAACTCATTCACTCTCACAATCTCAATCTCTTGCTCTCTCACACTCTCACTCTCATACTCTCATACTCTCTCACTCACTCAGTCTCACACATTCTCACTCTTTCACTCTCTCACACTCACTCTCTCACACTCTCACTCTCTCACACTCTCAATCTCTTACTCTCATACTCTCGCTCTCTCTCTCTCTCTCACACTCTCACACTCACACTCTCACTGTTTCACCCTCTCACACTCTCACTCTCACACTCTGACAGTCACACTCACTCACTCCCTCACTCTCTCACCCTCTCACACACTAACTCTCTCAATGTCTCACACTCTCACACTCTCTCTCTCCTACACTCTCACTCTCTCAAACTCTGACTCTCATACTCTCACACCATCACTCTCACTCTCTCACACTCTCACACTATCATACTCACACACTCTCACTCTTTCACTCTCTCACTCCCTCTCTCACTCACACTCTCACTCACTGTCACTCACTCTCACTCTCACACTCTCACACTCTCAGTCTCACGCTCTCACACTCTCACTCTCACACTCTCACTCTCGCACACACTCACACTCACTCACTCCCATAATATCATACTCTCATACTCTCTCACTCTCTCACACTCTCGCAATCTCACACTCTCAGTCTCACTCTTTCGCTCTCTCAGTCACTCCCACACTTTCACTCTCCCACTCTCTCACTCTCGCACGCTGTCACACTCTCTCACTCTCGCACTCTCACACTCTCACACTCTCTCAACCTCCCACTCTCATCACCTCATTCTCTCATACTCTCTCACACTCTCACACTCTCACTCTCTCACACTGTCACACTCTCATACTCTCACTCTGTCACTCTCACACTCTTTTACTCTCTCACTCTCATACTCTCTCACACTCTCACACTCTCTCACTATCACTCTCATACTCTCATACTCTCTCACTCACTCACTCTCTCACTCTCTCACACTGTCACTCTCTCACACTCTCACTCCACTCTCAAACCCCCATAATATCATACTCTCATACGCTCTCACTCTCTCACACTCTGACTATCTCACTCTTTCACTCTCTCACTCTCTCACTGTCTCTCACTCTCATTCTCTCACACGCTCTCACTCTCTCACTCTCTATCTCTCACTCTCTCACTCTCTCACACTCTCATTCCCTGTCACTGGCACTCTCACTCCCTATCACTCTCACTCTCACATACTCACTCTCACTCTCTATCTCACTCACTGTCACTCTCAAACTCTCATACTCTCTCAAACACTCACTCTTTCACACTCACTCTGTCACACTCTCACTCTCTCACTCTTTCATTCTCTCACTCTCATACTCCCTCTCTCTCACTCTTTCACTCTCTCACACTCTCCTTCTCTCACATTCTCACACTAACACACTCTCACTCTCTCACTCTCTCTCTCTCACTCTCTCTCACTCTCTCTCACTCTCTCTCACTGTCACTGTCACTCTCACTACCCAAAACTCTTACTCTCACACTCTCACACTCACTCTCACTGTCTCTCACTCACTGCCAATGTCACTCTCACACTTTCACTCTCACAGTCTCAAACTCTCACTCTCTCACTCTCTACCTTTCTCACACTCTCACTCACATACTCTCATACTCTCTCAAACAATCACTGTCTCACACTCTCACTCTCTCACTCTTTTACTCTCTCACTCTAACTTTCATACTCCCTCTCTCTCCCTCTCTCCATCTCCTACACTCTCTGTCACTGTCACTCTCACTCTCGCACTCACACTCTCACACTTTCACTCTCATTCTCACTCTCTCACTCTCACAATCACTAACACGATAACACTCAGTCACTCCCACAGTCTCACTCTCTCACTCTCTCACCCTCTCACTCTCTCACACTCTCACACTCTCTCACTCTCGCACTCTCACACTCTCACTCTCTCACCCTGTTACTCCCATAATCGCATGCTCTCATATTCTCTCACACTCTCACACTCTCACTCTATCACACTGACAGACGCTCATACTCTCACTCTGCCACTCTCTCACTCTTTCACTCTCTCACTCTCATGCTCTCTCACTCTCTCACACTCTCACTCTCTCACACTCCCACTCTCTCAAACTCTCACTCTCTGTTCTCACTCATTCACTCTCTCACTCTCTCACTCTCATACTCCCTCTCTCTCCCTCTCTCACACTCTCACGCACTGTCACTGTCACTCTCGCTCTCGCACTCACACTCTCACACTCTCACTCTCATTCTCACTCTCTCACTCTCATTCTCACAATCACTAACACGATAACACTCAGTCACTCCCACACTCTCACTCTCTCACTCTCTCACACTCTCACACTCTCTCACTCTCGCACTCTCACACTCTCACTCTCATAATCGCATGCTCTCATACTCTCCCACACTTTCACTCTCTAACTCTCTCACTTTTTCACACTCTCTCTCACTCTTTCACTCTCTCACTCTCTCACTGTCTCTCACTCTCATTCTCTCACATGGTCTCACTCACACACTCTCACTCTCTCTCTCTCTATCTCTCACTCTCTCACACTCTCACTCCCTGTCACAGTCTCTCTCACTCCCTATCACTCTCACTCTCACACTCTCACACTCACACTCTCTCTCTCTCTCACTCACTGTCACCGTTACTGTCACTCTCACACTCTCACTCTCACACTCTCAAACTCTCACTCTCTCACTCTCTCACACACTCACACTCATACTTTCAGACACTCTCAAACACTCTCTCACACACACTCTCACTCTCTCACACTCTCACTCTCTCATTCTTTCACTATCTCACTCTCTCACTCTCATACTCCCTCTCTCTCACTCTCTCATTCTCTCACACTCTCCTTCTCTCTCACTCTCTCACTCACTCTCTCTCACTCTTTCACACTCTCACTCACTGTCACTGTCACTCTCACTCTTACACTCTCACTCATACTCTCGCTCTCACTCACTGTCACTCTCACACTCACACTTTAACACTTTCACACACTCACTCCCTCACACTCTCACACTCTGACTCTCATATTCTCATAATCTCATACTCTCATGGTCTCTCACTCTCGCACACTCTCTGTCTCTCACACTCTCTCACTCTCACTCTCTCACTCTCTCACTCTTTCACTCTCTCACTCTTTCACTCTCTCACTCACTCTCTCTCTCACACTCTCACTCTCCCAATCTCTCCCTCTCTCACTCTCACCCTCTCACTCTCTCACTCATTCACTCTCTCACTCTCATACGTTCATATTCTCTCACTCTCTGACAATCTCAAAATCTCGCACTCTCAATCTCTCACACTCTCAAACTCTCACTCTCTCACACTCTCACTCACTGTCACTGTCACTGTCACTCTTACTCTCACACTCTAACTCTCACTTTCTCTCTCACTCACTGTCACTGTCACTCTCACACTCTCACTCTCACTCTCACACTATCACTCTCACTCTCACTCATTGTCACTGTCACTCGCAATCTCTCACTCGCTCACATTCTCACAGTCTCACTCTCATACGCTCATACTGTTTCACACACTCATTCTCTCACACTCTCACTCTCTCAGTCTTTCACTCTCATTCTCATACTCTCATGCTCCCTCTCTCTCACCCTCTCACTCTCTCACTCTCTCACTCTCTCACACAGTCACTCACTGTCACTGTCACTGTCACTCTCACACTCACACTCTCACCCTCACACTCTCACTCTCTTACTCTCTCCCTCTCTCACTCTCATCCTCTCTCACTCACTCACTCACTCTCATACTCGCACTAACTCTCACTCTCTCACACTCTTACTCTCTCAAACGCTCACACACACACTCTCTCACTCTCGCACTCTTTCACTCTCTCACACACTCACTCTCACACGCTCTCACACTCTCTCACACTCTCACTCTCTCACACTCTGACACTCACACTCTCTCACTCTCTCACTCTCTCACACTCTCACACTCTCACTTTTCACACTCTCATTCTCACTCTATCACACTCTCACACTCACTCTCTCACACTGTCAATCTCTCACTCTCATACTCTCATACTCTCTCATTCATTCACTCGCTCACACTCTCACACTCTGACTCTCTCACTCTCTCACACTCTCACACTCTCACTCTCTCACAGTCTGACTATCTCACTCTCTCACTCTCACTTTCTCACACTCTCACTCTTTCACTCTCTCACTGTCTCACACTCTCATTCGCTCACATGATCTCACTCACACACTCTCACTCTCTCTCTCTCTATCTCTCACTCTCTCACACTCTCACTCCCTGTCACAGTCTCTCTCACTCCCTATCACTCTCACTCTCACACTCTCACACTCACACTCTCTCTGTCTCACTCACTGTCACCGTTACTGTCACTCTCACACTCTCACTCTCACACTCTCAAACTCTCACTCTCTCACTCTCTCACTCTCACACACACACACTCATACTTTCAGACACTCTCAAACACTCTCTCACACACTCTCACTCTCTCACACTCTCACTCTCTCATTCTTTCGCTATCTCACTCTCTCACTCTCATACTCCCTCTATCTCACTCTCTCATTCTCTCACACTCTCCTTCTCTCTCACTCTCTCACTCACTCTTTCACACTCTCACTCACTGTCACTGTCACTCTCACTCTTACACTCTCAATCACTGTCTCTCTCACTGTCACACTTTCACTCTCACTCTGACTCTCGCTCTCACTCACTGTCACTCTCACACTCACACTTTAACACTTTCACACACTCATTCCCTCACACTCTCACACTCTGTCTCTCATATTCTCATAATCTCATACTCTCATGGTCTCTCACTCTCGCACACTCTCTCTCTCACACTCTCTCACACTCACTCTCTCACTCTTTCACTCTCTCACTCTTTCACTCTCTCACTCACTCACTCCCTCACACTCTCACTCTCCCAATCTCTCCCTCTCTAACTCTCACTCTCTCACTCTTTCACTCTCTCACTCTCATACGTTCATATTCTCTCACTCTCTCACAATCTCAAAATCTCACACTCAATCTCTCACACTCTCACACTCTCAAACTCTCACTCTCTCACACTCTCACTCACTGGTCTGTCACTCTTACTATCACACTCTCACTCTCACTTTCTCTCTCACTCACTGTCACTGTCACTCTCACACTCTCACTCTCACTCTCACACTATCACTCTCACTCATTGCCACTGTCACTCTCACTCTCTCACTCTCTCACATTCTCACAGTCTCACTCTCATACTCTCATACTGTTTCACACACTCATTCTCTCACTCTCTCACTCTCTCACACAGTCACTCATTGTCACTGTCACTGTCACTCTCACACTCACAGTCTCACTCTCACACTCTCACTCATACTCTCAGTCACTGTCTTTCTCGCTCTCACATTCTCACTCACACTCTCGCTCTCACTCACCGACACTGTCACTGCCACTCTCACACTCACACTCTCGCACTTTCACACTCTCAACCTCTCACTCTCTCACTCTCTCACACTCTCACTCTCTTACTCTCTCCCTCTCTCACTCTCATACTCTCTCACTCACTCACTCTCTCACTCTCACACTCGCACTAACTCTCACTCTCGCACTCTTTCACTCTCTCACACACTCACTCTCACACGCTCTCACACTCTCTCACACTCTCACTCTCTCACACTCTGACACTCACACTCTCTCACTCACACTCTCACACTCTCACCCTCTCACTTTTCACACTCTCATTCTCTCTCTATCACACTCTCACACTCACTCTCTCACACTCTCAATCTCTCACTCTCATACTCTTATACTCTCTCATTCATTCACTCTCTCACACTCTCACACTCCGACTCTCTCACTCTCTCACTCTCTCACTCTCTCACACTCTCACACTCTCACTCTCTCACAGTCTGACTATCTCACCCTTTCACTCTCTCACTCTCTTACTTTCTCTCGCTCTCATTCTCTCATACGGTCTCACCCACACACTCTCACTCTCTCACTCTTTATCTCTCACTCTCTCACTCTCTCACACTCTCACTCACTGTCACTCTCATTCCCTATCACTCTCACTCTCACATTCTCACACTCACTCTCACTCTCTATCTCACTCACTGTCAGTGTCACTCTCACACTCTTACTCTCACACTCGCATACTCTCTCAAACACTCACTCTCTCACACACTCACTCTCTCACACTCTCACTCTCTCACACTTTCATTCTCTCAGTCTCTCACTCTCATACTCCCTCTCTCTCACACACTCACTCTCTCACACTCTCCTTCTCTCACATTATCACACTCACACACTCTTACTCTCACTGTCGCTCACTCTCTCTCTCACTCTCCCACTCTCTCACACTCTCACTCACTGTCACTGTCACTCTCACTCTGACACTCTCACTCTCACTCATACTCTCAATCACTGTCTCTCTCACCCTCACTCACACTCTCGCTCTCACTCACTGTCACTTACACTCTCACACTCACACTCTCATACTTTCACGCTCTCTCAGTCTCACTCTCTCACTCTCACAATCTCTCACACTCTAACTCTCATATTCTCATAATCTCATACTCTCATACTCTCTCACTCTCTCACACTCTCTGTCTCTCGCAATCTCTCACTCTCTCTCAGTCTCTCATTCTTTCACTCTCTCACTCTATCACTCTCTCACTCTCTCACTCTCTCAAACTCTCACTCTCTCAATCTCTCCCTCTCTCACACTCTCACCCTCGCACTCTCTCACTCTTTCACACTCTCACTCTCATACGTTCTTTCTCTCTCACTCTCTCACGCTCTCAAAATCTAACACTCTCAATCTCTCACATTCTCACACTCTCAAACTCTCACTCTCTCACACTCTCACTCACTGTCACTGTCATTCTTACTCTCACTCTCACAGTCTCACTTTCACTTTCTCTCTCACTCACTGTCACTGTCACTCTCACACTCACTCTCACACTCTCACTCTCACTCTAACTCACTGTCACTCTCACTCACACACTCTCACTTTCACTCTCACTCACTGTCACACTCTCACTCTCACACTCTCACACTCACTCTCTCACTCTTTCACTCTCTCATTCTCATACTCTCATACTCCGGCTCTCTCACTCTCTCTCTCTCTCACTCTAACTCACTGTCACTTTCACTGTACTCTCACTTTCACACTATCACACTCACACTCTCACACTCTCAGTCATACTCTCATTCACTGTCTCTCTCGCTCTCACATTCGCACTCTCACACTCACTCATACTCTCACTCACTGTCACTGTCACTGCCACTCTCACAATCACACTCTCACACTTTCACACTCTCACACTCTCACTTTCTCACTCTCGCATCTCTCACACTCTCACTCTCTTACTCTCTCACTCTCACTCTCTCACCCACTCACTCTCCCTCCCTCTTACTCTCACACTCTCACTCTCTTACACACTTACTCTCTCAAACTCTCACACTCACACTCTCTCACTCTCAGTATTTCACTCTCTCAAACTCTCACAATCTCACACTCTCACTCTCATACTTTCATACTCTCTAACACACTCACTCTCTCACACTCTCACTCTCTCACTCTTTCACTCTCTCATTCTCATACTCTCATACTCTGGCTCTCTCACGCTCTCAATCTCTCTCTCTCTCTCTCACACAATCTCTCACACTTTCACTCACTATCACTGTCACTCTCACTCTCACACTCTCACTCTCACTCACTGTCACTCTAGATTCACAGTCAATGTCACTGTCACTGTCCCTCTCACTTTCTCACTCCCACACTCTCACTATCACAATCACAAACATAATCACACTTAGTAAATCTCACACTCTCACACACTGACTCACTCACTCTCACTCTCCCACACTCTCACTCTCATACTCTCATACTCTTTCATACTCTCACGCACTCACACACTCATTCACTCACTATATCACACCCTCACTCTCATACTGTCATGCTCTCATATTCTCTCACGCTCTCACTCTCTTACTCTCGCACTTTCTCACACTCACTCTCACTCTTTCACTCTCTCACTCTCTCACTGTCGCTCACTCTCATTCTCTCACATGCTCTCACTCTCACACTCTCACTCTCACACTTTCAAACTCTCACTCTCTCACTCTTTCACTCACACACACACTCATTCTTTCAGACACTCTCAAACACTCTCTCTCACACACTCTCACTCTCTCACACTCTCACTCTCTCATTCTTTCGCTATCTCACTCTCTCACTCTCATACTCCCTTTATCTCACTCTCTCATTCTCTCACACTCTCCTTCTTTCTCACTCTCTCACTCACTCTCTCTCACTCTTTCACACTCTCACTCACTGTCACTGTCACTCTCACTCTTACACTCTCACTCATACTCTCAATCACTGTCTCTCTCACTGTCACACTTTCACTCTCACTCTGACTCTCGCTCTCACTCACTGTCACTCTCACACTCACACTTTAACACTTTCACACACTCACTCCCTCACACTCTCACACTCTGACTCTCATATTCTCATAATCTCATACTCTCATGGTCTCTCACTCTCGCACACTCTCTCTCTCACACTCTCTCACACTCACTCTCTCACTCTTTCACTCTCTCACTCTTTCACTCTCTCACTCACTCACTCTCTCACACTCTCACTCTCCCAATCTCTCCCTCTCTAACTCTCACCCTCTCACTCTCTCACTCTTTCACTCTCTCACTCTCATACGTTCATATTCTCTCACTCTCTCACAATCTCAAAATCTCACACTCAATCTCTCACACTCTCACACTCTCAAACTCTCACTCTCTCACACTCTCATTCACTGGTCTGTCACTCTTACTATCACACTCTCACTCTCACTTTCTCTCTCACTCACTGTCACTGTCACTCTCACACTCTCACTCTCACTCTCACACTATCACTCTCACTCTCACTCATTGTCACTGTCACTCTCACTCTCTCACTCTCTCACATTCTCACAGTCTCACTCTCATACTCTCATACTGTTTCACACGCTCATTCTCTCACTCTCTCACACAGTCACTCACTGTCACTGTCACTCTCAAACTCACAGTCTCACTCTCACACTCTCACTCATACTCTCAGTCACTGTGTTTCTCGCTCTCACATTCTCACTCACACTCTCGCTTTCACTCACCGACACTGTCACTGCCACTCTCACACTCACACTCTCATACTTTCACAAACTCAAACTCTCACTCTCTCACTCTCTCACACACTCACTCTCTTACTCTCTCACTCTCTCACTCTCATACTCTCTCACTCACTCACTCTCTCACTCTCACACTCGCACTAACTCTCACTCTCGCACTCTTTCACTGTCTCACACATTCACTCTCACACGCTCTCACACTCTCACTCTCTCACACTCTGACACTCACACTCTCTCACTCTCTCACACTCTCACACTCACTCTCTCACACTCTCAATCTCTCACTCTCATACGCTCATACTCTCTCATTCATTCACTCTCTCACACTCTCACACTCTGACTCTCTCACTCTCTCACTCTCTCACACTCTCACACTCTCACTCTCTCACAGTCTGACTATCTCACTCTTTCACTCTCTCACTCTCTTACTTTCTCTCGCTCTCATTCTCTCATACGGTCTCACCCACACACTCTCACTCTCTCACTCTTTCTCTCTCACTCTCTCACTCTCTCACACTCTCACTCACTGTCACTCTCACTCCCTATCACTCTCACTCTCACACTCACTCTCTCTCTCTATCTCACTCACTGTCAGTGTCACTCTCACACTCTTACTCTCACACTCGCATACTCTCTCAAACACTCACTCTCTCACACACTCACTCTCTCACACTCTCACTCTCTCACACTTTCATTCTCTCAGTCTCTCACTCTCATACTCCCTCTCCCTCACTCTCTCACTCTCTCACACTCTCCTTCTCTCACATTATCACACTCACACACTCTTACTCTCACTGTCTCTCACTCTCTCTCTCACTCTCCCACTCTCTCACACTCTCACTCACTGTCACTGTCACTCTCACTCTGAAACTCTCACTCTCCCTCATACTCTCAATCATTGTCTCTCTCACCCTCACACTCTCACTCTCACTCACACTCTCGCTCTCACTCACTGTCACTGACACTCTCACTCTCTCACACTCTCTGTCTCTCACACTCTCTCACTCTCTCTCTCAGTCTCTCATTCTTTCACTCTCTCACTCTTTCACTCTCTCACTCTCTCACTCTCTCAAACTTTCACTCTCTCAATCTCTCCCTCTCTCACAATCTCACCCTCGCTCTCTCTCACTCTTTCACACTCTCACTCTCATACGTTCATTCTCTCTCACTCTCTCACGCTCTCAAAATCTAACACTCTCAATCTCTCACATTCTCACACTCTCAAACTCTCACTCTCTCACACTCTCACTCATTGTCACTGTCATTCTTACTCTCACTCTCACAGTCTCACTTTCACTTTCTCTCTCACTCACTGTCACTCTCACACTCTCACTCTCACACTCTCACTCTCACTCTAACTCACTGTCACTCTCACTCACACACTCTCACTTTCACTCTCACTCACTGTCACACTCTCACTCTCACACTCTCACACTCACTCTCTCACTCTTTCACTCTCTCATTCTCATACTCTCATACTCCGGCTCTCTCACTCATACTCTCATACTCCGGCTCTCTCACTCTCTCTCTCTCACACTCTAACTCACTGTCACTGTCACTCTCACTCTCACACTCTCACACTCTCAGTCATACTCTCATTCACTGTCTCTCTTGCTCTCACATTCTCACTCTCACTCTCATTCTCGGTCTCACTCACTGTCACAGTCACTGCCACTCTCACAATCACACTCTCACACTTTCACACTCTCACACTCTCACTCTCTCTCTCTCGCATCTCTCACACTCTCACTCTCTTACTCTCTCACTCTCTCACTCTCACTCTCTCATACTCTCTCACTCACTCACTCACTCTCCCTCCCTCTCACTCTCACACTCTCACTCTCTTACACAATTGCTCTCTCAAACCCTCACACTCACACTCTCTCACTCTCAGTATTTCACTCTCTCACACTCTCACAATCTCACACTCTCACTCTCATACTTTCATACTCTCTAACACACTCACTCTCTCACACTCTCACTCTCTCACTCTTTCACTCTCTCATTCTCATACTCTCATACTCTGGCTCTCTCACGCTCTCACTCTCTCTCTCTCTCACACACACTCTCTCACACTTTCACTCACTATCACTGTCACTCTCACTCTCACACTCTCACTCACTGTCACTCTAGATTCACTGTCAATGTCACTGTCACTGTCCCTGTCACTTTCTCACTCCCACACTCTCACTCTCACAATCACAAACATAATCACACTTAGTAAATCTCACACTCTCACTCTTTCACTCTCTCACTCTCTCACTGTCTCTCACTCTCATTCTCTCACATGCTCTCACTCACACACTCTCACTCTCACACTCTCTATCTCTCACTTTCTCACACTCTCACTCTCTCTCTCTCACTCACTGTCACCGTTACTGTCACTCTCACACTCTCACTCACACTCTCAAACTCTCACTCTCTTACTATCTCACTCTCTCACACACTTACTCTCATACTTTCAGACTCTTTCAAACACTCACTCTCTCACACTGTCACTCTCTCACACTCTCACTCTCTCATTCTTTCACTATCTCACTCTCATACTCCCTCTCTCTCACTCTCTCATTCTCTCACTCTCTCCTTCTCTCACACTCTCACACTCACACACTCTCACTCTCTCACTCATTCACTCTCTCTCACTCTCTCACACTCTCACTGACTGTCACTGTCACTCTCATTCTGACACTCTCACTCTTACTCTCAATCACTGTCTCTCTGACTCTCACACTCTCACTCTCACTCTAACTCTCGCTCTCGCTCTCACTCACTGTCACTCTCACACTCACACTTTAACACTCTCACACACTCACTCTCTCATACTCTCACACTTTGACTCTCATATTCACACAATCTCAAACTCTCATACTCTCTCACTCTCTCACACTCTCTGTCTCTCAAACTCTCTCACTCTCACTCTCTCACTCTCTCACTCTTTCACTCTCTCACTCTTTCACGCTCTCACTCTCTCACTCTCTCACACTGTCACTCTCCCAATCTCTCCCTCTCTCACTCTCACCCACTCACTCTCTCACTCTCTCAGTCTCTCACACTCTCACACTCTCTCACGCTCTCACTCTCTCACACTCTCACTCTCTCACACTCTCACTCTTTCACTCTCTCACTCTCATACTCTCTCACACTCTCACACAATCTCTCACTCTCTCACTCCCATACGCTCTCACACTCTCACACTCTCACTCTTTCACACTCTCACTCTCTCACACTTTCATACTCACTCTCACATACTCTCATACTCTCTCACTCTCTCACACTCTCACTTTCACACTCTTACACTCTCTCACTCTCTCACTCTCTCACACTCACTCTCTCACTCTCTCACTCTCATACTCTCATACTCTCTCACACGCTCACACTCTCACTCTTTCACACTCAAACACTTAACACTCTCACACTCTCTGACAATCTCACTCTCTCACACTCTCACTCTTTCACTCTCTCACTCTCATACTCTCTCACACTCTCACATTGTCTCTCCCTCTCTCTCACTCTCTCACTCTCACACTCTCTCACACTCTCACACTGTCACTCTCTTGCTCTTTTACTCTCTCACTCTCATACTCTCTCACACTCTCACAATCTCTCTCCCTCTCTCTCACTCTTTCATGCTCTCACTCTCCCACACTCAGACTCTCACTCTCTGACTCTCTCATACTCTCACAATCTCACAATCTCACACATTCACTCTCTCACTCTCTCGCACTCTCACTCTCATTCGCTCTCACTCTCTCACTATCTCACTCTCACTCTCTCACACTCTCACTCATTCTCTCTCACTCTCACACTCTCTCACACTCTTACTTACTGTCACTATCACTCTCACTCTCGCACTCACACTCTCGCACTCTCACTCTCATTCTCATTCTCTCATTCTCACTCTCACAATCAATAAAACGATAACACTCAGTCACTCCCACACTCTCTCACACTCTCACACTCTCGCACTCTCGCACTCTCACACTCTCACTCTCTCACCCTCTCACTCTCATAATCTCATGCTCTAATACTCTCTCACTCTCTCACTCTCTCACACTCTCACTCTTCCACACTCTCACACACTTACACTCTCACTCTCTCAAACACTCACTCTCACCTTCTAACTGTCTCAGTCTCTCACACTCTCGCACTCTCAAACTCTCTCAATCACTCACTCCCATACTCTCTCACGCTTTCACACTCTCACACTCTCACTCTTTCACTCTCTCACTCTCATACTCTCTCACTCTCTCACTCTCTCACTCGCTCGCTCTCTCACTCTGTCACACTCTCACTCACTGTCACTATCACTGTAACTGTCACTCTCACACTCACATTCTGACTCTCACACTCTCACAAACTGTCATTGTCACTGTCAAACTCACACTCTCACTCTCACTCACTCTCACACTCTCACTCTTACAATCACAAACACAATCACACTCAGTGACCGTCACACTCTCACAATCACACTCTCACATTCTCTCACTCTCTCACTCTCATACTCTCAGTCTCTCACTCTCTCACACTCTCACTGTCTCACACTCTCACTCTCTCAGTCTCTCTCTCACACTCTATCTCTCACTCCCTCACACTGTCACACTCTCACTCACTGTCACTCTCACTCTCGCACTCTCACTCTCACACTCTAATTCTCACTCTCTCATTCTCACTCTCACTCTCACAATCACTAACACAATCGCACTCAGTCAGTCTCACACTCTCACTCTCTCATTCACTGTCACTCGCACTCCCATTCTCACACTCTCACTCACACACACACAGTCACTTTCACTCACTCTCAGACTCACAAACTCACTCTCACTCTCACACTCTCATTCTCACTCTCACTCACTCTCACTCTCACACTCTCTCACTCTCAAACTCACACTCTCAATCACACTTTCACACACACTCTCACACACAGTTACTATTACTGTCACAGTCACTCTCACACTCTCACTCTCACTCACTCTCACACGCTCACTCTCACTCTCACAATCACACTCAGTCACTCTCACACTCACACACTCTCTCGCTCTCTCACTCTCACCCTTTCCCTCTCCCACACTCTCACACTCTCACTGCCTCAAACTCTCAGACTCACACTCTCTCACTGTCACACTCTTACTCTCTCACACTCTCACAATCACACTCTCTCTCTCAGACTCTCACACTCACTCTCCCACGCTCTCACACTCACACTCTCTCACACTCTCACACACTCTCACTCTCTCTCACACTCTCATTCTCTCACTCTCTCACACTCTCACACTCTCCCTCACTCTCTCACACTCTCACTCTCTCACTCTCTCACTGTCTCACTCTCATACTCTCTCACTCTCTCACACTCTGACTATCCCCCTCTTTCACGTCTATCACTGTCTCTCACTCTCATTCTCTCACACGCCTCACTTACACACTCTCACTCTCTCACTCTCTATCTCTCACTCTCTCAATCTCTCACACTCCCACTCACTGTCACGGTCACTCTCACTCCCTATCACTCTAAGTCTCATACTCTCACACTCACTCTCACTCTCTATCTCACTCACTGTCACTCTCGTACTCTCACTCTCACACTCTCATACTCTCTCAACCGCTCACTCTTTCACACTCTCACTCTCTCACACTCTCACTCTCTCACTCTTTCATTCTCTCACTCTCTCACTCTCATACTACCTCTCTCTCTCACTCTCTCACTCTCTCACACTCTCCTTCTCTCACATTGTCACTCTCACACACTCTCACTCACTCACTCTCTCTCTCTCACTCTCTCACACTCTCACTCACTGTCACTGTCACTCTCACTCCCTATAACTCTCACTCTCACACTCTCACACTCACTCTCACTCTCTTTCACTCACTGCCAATGCCACTCTAACACTCTCACTCTCACAGTCTCAAACTCTCACTCTCTCACTCTCTACCTTTCTCACACTCTCACTCTCATACTCTCATACTCTCTCAAACAATCACTCTATCACACTCTCACTCTCTCACTTTCTCACTCTTTCACTCTCTCACTCTCTCGCTCTCATACTACCTCTCTCTCCCTCTCTCCGTTTCTCACACTCTCACTCACTGTCACTGTCACTCTCACACTCTCACACTCTCATTCTCACTCTCACTCTCACTCTCACAATCACTAACACGATAACACTCAGTCACTCCCACACTCTCACTCTCTCACTCACTCACTTTCTCACACTCTCACACTCTCTCACTCTCACACTCTCACACTCTCACTCTCTCACCCTCTCACTCCCATAATCGCATGCTCTCATACTGTCTCACATTCTCACACTCTCACTCTATCACACTGACACACTCTCATGCTCTCACTCTGTCACTCTCTCACTCTTTCATTCTCTCACTCTCATACTCTCTCACTCTCTCACGCTCTCACTCTCTCACACTCTCACACTCTCACTCTCTCACTCACTCTCTCTCTCACTCTGTCACACTCTCACTCACTGTCACAATCACTGTCACTGTCACTCACACACTCACACTCACACTCTCACTCTAACTCACTGTCACTGTCACTCTCACTGTCACAATCACAAACACAATCACACTCAGTCACACTCACACTCTCACACTCACTCACTCTCTCACTCTCATACTCTCTCACTAACTCACTTTCTCACTCTCTCACTCTCTCACACTCTCACTCTCACACTCTCACACTCTCACTCTCACACTCTCACTCTCTCACACACTCACATTCTCTTACTCCCATAATCTCATACTCTCATACTCTCATATTCTCTCACTCTCTCACACTCTCACTTTATCACGCTTTCGCTCTCTCACTCTCATACTCTCTCACTCTCTCACTCTCTCATACTCTCACACTCTCACTCTCTCACTCTCTCTCTCTCACTCTGTCACACTCTCACTCACTGTCACTATCACTGTCACTCACACACTCACACTCACACTCTCACTCTAACTCACTATCACTGTCACTCTCACTGTCACAATCACAAACACAATCACAGTCAGTCACACTCACTCTCTCACTCTCATACTCTCTCACTAACTCACTTTCTCACTCTCTCACTCTCTCACACTCTCACACTCTCACACTCACACTCTCACACTCTCAGTCTCTCACACACTCACATTCTCTCACTCCCATAATCTCATACTCTCATACTCTCTCACTCTCTCACACTCTCACTTTCCCACACTTTCGCTCCCTCACTCTCATACTCTCTCACACTCTCACTCTCACACACTCTCACTCTCTCACTTTCATACTCTCTCACACTCTCACACTCTCTCTTTCCCTCTCTCACACTCTCTCACTCTCTCACACTCTCACCCTCTCATCCTCTCACACTCTCACTCTCTCATACTCGCACACTCTCACTCTCTCATACTCTCACCCTCTCACTCTCACACTGTCACTCTCTCTCTCACTCTCTCTCACTCTTACACTTTCTCACACTCTCTCTCACTGTCACTGTCACTCTCTCTTTCGCACTCTCACTCGCACACTCTCGCTCTCATTCTCACTCACTCTCACGATCACTAACACAATCACACTCAGTCACACTCACACTCACTCTTTCACACTCTCACTC
This sequence comes from Chiloscyllium plagiosum, assembly GCF_037043375.1. NCBI lineage: Eukaryota > Metazoa > Chordata > Chondrichthyes > Orectolobiformes > Hemiscylliidae > Chiloscyllium > Chiloscyllium plagiosum. The sequence goes on from NW_028270183.1 coordinate 55,389,846, forward strand.
TCTCTTTCTCTCACTCTCTCATACTTTCACATTCTCGTACTCTCACACTCTCAGTCTCTCACTCTCTAACGCTCTCACTCTCATAATCTCATACTCTCATACTCTCATACTCTCACACTCTCACACACTCATACTCTCACTCTCTCACTCTTTCACTCTCTCACGCTCATACTTTCTCACGCTTTCACTCTCTAACTCTCTCACACTCTCACTCTCTCACTCTCTCACTCGCTCACTCTCTCACTCTGTCACACTCTCTCTCACTGTCAATATCAGTCTCACTCTCACTCTCGCACTCTCAATCACACTCTCACTCACACTCACTGTCACAGTCACTCTCACACTCTCACAGTCTCACACTTTCACTCTCAATCAAACAATCAAACTCATTCACTCTCACAATCTCACTCTCTTGCTCTCACACTCTCACTCTCATACTCTCATATTCTCTCACTCACTCTCTCACTCTCTCTCACTCTCACGCTCTCACTCTCTCACGCACTCTCTCATACGCCCTCACACACTCTCTCTCACATTCTCACTCTTTCACGCTCTCACACTCTCACACTCTCATTCTCACTCTCACTCTCACTCTCACAATCACTAACACGATAACACTCAGTCACTCCCACACTCTCACTCTCACTCTCACTCTCACAATCACTAACACGATAACGCTCAGTCACTCCCACACTCTCACTCTCTCACTCTCTCACTTTCTCACACTCTCACACTCTCTCACTCTCGCACTCTCACACTCTCACTCTCTCACCCTCTCACTCCCATAATCGCATGCACTCATACTGTCTCACATTCTCACACTCTCACTCTATCACACTGACACACTCTCATGCTCTCACTCTGTCACTCTCTCACTCTTTCATTCTCTCACTCTCATACTCTCTCACTCTCTCACGCTCTCACTCTCTCACACTCTCACACTCTCACTCTCTCACTCACTCTCTCTCTCACTCTGTCACACTCTCACTCACTGTCACAATCACTGTCACTGTCACTCACAAACTCACACTCACACTCTCACTCTAACTCACTGTCACTGTCACTCTCACTGTCACAATCACAAACACAATCACACTCAGTCACACTCACACTCTCACACTCACTCACTCTCTCACTCTCATACTCTCTCACTAACTCACTTTCTCACTCTCTCACTCTCTCACTCTCTCACTCTCACACTCTCACACTCTCACTCTCACACTCTCACTCTCTCACACACTCACATTCTCTCACTCCCATAATCTCATACTCTCATATTCTCTCACTCTCTCACACTCTCACTTTATCACGCTTTCGCTCTCTCACTCTCATACTCTCCCACTCTCTCATACTCTCACACTCTCACTCTCTCACTCTCTCTCTCTCACTCTGTCACACTCTCACTCACTGTCACTATCACTGTCACTCACACACTCACACTCACACTCTCACTCTAACTCACTATCACTGTCACTCTCACTGTCACAATCACAAACACAATCACAGTCAGTCACACTCACTCTCTCACTCTCTCACTCTCATACTCTCTCACTAACTCACTTTCTCACTCTCTCACTCTCTCACACTCTCACACTCTCACACTCTCACACTCACACTCTCACACTCTCAGTCTCTCACACACTCACATTCTCTCACTCCCATAATCTCATACTCTCATACTCTCTCACTCTCTCACACTCTCACTTTCCCACACTTTCGCTCCCTCACTCTCATACTCTCTCACACTCTCACTCTCTCAGACTCTCACTCTCACACACTCTCACTCTCTCACTTTCATACTCTCTCACACTCTCACACTCTCTTTTTCCCTCTCTCACACTCTCTCACTCTCTCACACTCTCACCCTCTCATCCTCTCACACTCTCACTCTCTCATACTCGCACACTCTCACTCTCTCATACTCTCACCCTCTCACTCTCACACTCTCACTCTCTCTCTCACTCTCTCTCACTCTTACACTTTCTCACACTCTCTCTCACTGTCACTGTCACTCTCTCTTTCGCACTCTCACTCGCACACACTCGCTCTCAATCTCACTCACTCTCACGATCACTAACACAATCACACTCAGTCACACTCACACTCACTCTTTCACACTCTCACTCTCTCTTTCTCTCACTCTCTCATACTTTCACATTCTCGTACTCTCACACTCTCAGTCTCTCACTCTCTAACGCTCTCACTCTCATAATCTCATACTCTCATACTCTCATACACTCACACTCTCACACACTCATACTCTCACTCTCTCACTCTTTCACTCTCTCACTCTCATACTTTCTCACGCTTTCACTCTCTAACTCTCTCACACTCTCACTCTCTCACTCTCTCACTCGCTCACTCTCTCACTCTGTCACACTCTCACTCACTGTCAATATCAGTCTCACTCTCACTCTCGCACTCTCAATCACACTCTCACTCACACTCACTGTCACAGTCACTCTCACACTCTCACAGTCTCACACTTTCACTCTCAATCAAACAATCAAACTCATTCACTCTCACAATCTCACTCTCTTGCTCTCACACTCTCACTCTCATACTCTCATATTCTCTCACTCACTCTCTCTCACTCTCACGCTCTCACTCTCTCACGCACTCTCTCATACGCCCTCACACACTCTCTCTCACATTCTCACTCTTTCACTCTCTCACACTCTCACACTCTCATTCTCACTCTCACTCTCACTCTCACAATCACTAACACGATAACACTCAGTCACTCCCACACTCTCACTCTCACAATCACTAACACGATAACACTCAGTCACTCCCACACTCTCACTCTCTCACTCTCTCACTTTCTCACACTCTCACACTCTCTCACTCTCTCACCCTCTCACTCCCATAATCGCATGCACTCATACTGTCTCACATTCTCACACTCTCACTCTATCACAGTGACACACTCTCATGCTCTCACTCTGTCACTCTCTCACTCTTTCATTCTCTCACTCTCATACTCTCTCACTCTCTCACGCTCTCACTCTCTCACACTCTCACACTCTCACTCTCTCACTCACTCTCTCTCTCACTCTGTCACACTCTCACTCACTGTCACAATCACTGTCACTGTCACTCACACACTCACACTCACACTCTCACTCTAACTCACTGTCACTGTCACTCTCACTGTCACAATCACAAACACAATCACACTCAGTCACACTCACACTCTCACACTCACTCACTCTCTCACTCTCATACTCTCTCACTAACTCACTTTCTCACTCTCTCACTCTCTCACTCTCTCACTCTCACACTCTCACTCTCACTCTCACACTCTCACTCTCTCACACACTCACATTTTCTCACTCCCATAATCTCATACTCTCATACTCTCATATTCTCTCACTCTCTCACACTCTCACTTTATCACGCTTTCGCTCTCTCACTCTCATACTCTCTCACTCTCTCATACTCTCACACTCTCACTCTCTCACTCTCTCTCTCTCACTCTGTCACACTCTCACTCACTGTCACTATCACTGTCACTCACACACTCACACTCACACTCTCACTCTAACTCACTATCACTGTCACTCTCACTGTCACAATCACAAACACAATCACAGTCAGTCACACTCACTCTCTCACTCTCTCACTCTCCTACTCTCTCACTAACTCACTTTCTCACTCTCTCACTCTCTCACACTCTCACACTCTCACACTCACACTCTCACACTCTCAGTCTCTCACACACTCACATTCTCTCACTCCCATAATCTCATACTCTCATACTCTCTCACTCTCTCACACTCTCACTTTCCCACACTTTCGCTCCCTCACTCTCATACTCTCTCACACTCTCACTCTCACACACTCTCACTCTCTCACTTTCATACTCTCTCACACTCTCACACTCTCTCTTTCCCTCTCTCACACTCTCTCACTCTCTCACACTCTCACCCTCTCATCCTCTCACACTCTCACTCTCTCATACTCGCACACTCTCACTCTCTCATACTCTCACCCTCTCACTCTCACACTGTCACTCTCTCTCTCACTCTCTCTCACTCTTACACTTTCTCACACTCTCTCTCACTGTCACTGTCACTCTCTCTTTCGCACTCTCACTCGCACACTCTCGCTCTCAATCTCACTCACTCTCACGATCACTAACACAATCACACTCAGTCACACTCACACTCACTCTTTCACACTCTCACTCTCTCTTTCTCTCACTCTCTCATACTTTCACATTCTCGTACTCTCACACTCTCAGTCTCTCACTCTCTAACGCTCTCACTCTCATAATCTCATACTCTCATACTCTCACACTCTCACACACTCATACTCTCACTCTCTCACTCTTTCACTCTCTCACTCTCATACTTTCTCACGCTTTCACTCTCTAACTCTCTCACACTCTCACTCTCTCACTCGCTCACTCTCTCACTCTGTCACACTCTCACTCACTGTCAATATCAGTCTCACTCTCACTCTCGCACTCTCAATCACACTCTCACTCACACTCACTGTCACAGTCACTCTCACACTCTCACAGTCTCACACTTTCACTCTCAATCAAACAATCAAACTCATTCACTCTCACAATCTCACTCTCTTGCTCTCACACTCTCACTCTCATACTCTCATATTCTCTCACTCACTCTCTCTCACTCTCACGCTCTCACTCTCTCACGCACTCTCTCATACGCCCTCACACACTCTCTCTCACATTCTCACTCTTTCACTCTCTCACACTCTCACACTCTCATTCTCACTCTCACTCTCACTCTCACAATCACTAACACGATAACACTCAGTCACTCCCACACTCTCACTCTCACTCTCACAATCACTAACACGATAACACTCAGTCACTCCCACACTCTCACTCTCTCACTTTCTCACACTCTCACACTCTCTCACTCTCTCACACTCTCACACTCTCACTCTCTCACCCTCTCACTCCCATAATCGCATGCACTCATACTGTCTCACATTCTCACACTCTCACTCTATCACACTGACACACTCTCATGCTCTCACTCTGTCACTCTCTCACTCTTTCATTCTCTCACTCTCATACTCTCTCACTCTCTCACGCTCTCACTCTCTCACACTCTCACACTCTCACTCTCTCACTCACTCTCTCTCTCACTCTGTCACACTCTCACTCACTGTCACAATCACTGTCACTGTCACTCACACTCTCACACTCACACTCACTCTAACTCACTGTCACTGTCACTCTCACTGTCACAATCACAAACACAATCACACTCAGTCACACTCACACTCTCACACTCACTCACTCTCTCACTCTCATACTCTCTCACTAACTCACTTTCTCACTCTCTCACTCTCTCACTCTCTCACTCTCACACTCTCACACTCTCACTCTCACACTCTCACTCTCTCACACACTCACATTCTCTCACTCCCATAATCTCATACTCTCATACTCTCATATTCTCTCACTCTCTCACACTCTCACTTTATCACGCTTTCGCTCTCTCACTCACATACTCTCTCACTCTCTCATACTCTCACACTCTCACTCTCTCACTCTCTCTCACTCTGTCACACTCTCACTCACTGTCACTATCACTGTCACTCACACACTCACACTCACACTCTCACTCTAACTCACTATCACTGTCACTCTCACTGTCACAATCACAAACACAATCACAGTCAGTCACACTCACTCTCTCACTCTCTCACTCTCCTACTCTCTCACTAACTCACTTTCTCACTCTCTCACTCTCTCACACTCTCACACTCTCACACTCACACTCTCACACTCTCAGTCTCTCACACACTCACATTCTCTCACTCCCATAATCTCATACTCTCATACTCTCTCACTCTCTCACACTCTCACTTTCCCACACTTTCGCTCCCTCACTCTCATACTCTCTCACACTCTCACTCTCACACACTCTCACTCTCTCACTTTCATACTCTCTCACACTCTCACACTCTCTCTTTCCCTCTCTCACACTCTCTCACTCTCTCACACTCTCACCCTCTCATCCTCTCACACTCTCACTCTCTCATACTCGCACACTCTCACTCTCTCATACTCTCACCCTCTCACTCTCACACTGTCACTCTCTCTCTCACTCTCTCTCACTCTTACACTTTCTCACACTCTCTATCACTGTCACTCTCTCTTTCGCACTCTCACTCGCACACTCTCGCTCTCAATCTCACTCACTCTCACGATCACTAACACAATCACACTCAGTCACACTCACACTCACTCTTTCACACTCTCACTCTCTCTTTCTCTCACTCTCTCATACTTTCACATTCTCGTACTCTCACACTCTCAGTCTCTCACTCTCTAACGCTCTCACTCTCATAATCTCATACTCTCATACTCTCATACTCTCACACTCTCACACACTCATACTCTCACTCTCTCACTCTTTCACTCTCTCACTCTCATACTTTCTCACGCTTTCACTCTCTAACTCTCTCACACTCTCACTCTCTCACTCTCTCACTCGCTCACTCTCTCACTCTGTCACACTCTCACTCACTGTCAATATCAGTCTCACTCTCACTCTCGCACTCTCAATCACACTCTCACTCACACTCACTGTCACAGTCACTCTCACACTCTCACAGTCTCACACTTTCACTCTCAATCAAACAATCAAACTCATTCACTCTCACAATCTCACTCTCTTGCTCTCACACTCTCACTCTCATGCTCTCATATTCTCTCACTCACTCTCTCTCACTCTCACGCTCTCACTCTCTCACGCACTCTCTCATACGCCCTCACACACTCTCTCTCACATTCTCACTCTTTCACTCTCTCACACTCTCACACTCTCACTCTCTTACTCTCATACTCTCTCACACTCTCACACAATCTCTCACTCTCTCACTCCTATACGCTCTCACACTCTCACACTCTCACTCTTTCACACTCTCACTCTCTCACACTTTCATACTCACTCTCACATACTCTCATACTCTCTCACTCTCTCACACTCTCACTTTCACACTCTTACACTCTCTCACTCTCTCACTCTCTCACACTCACTCTCTCACTCTCTCACTCTCATACTCTCATACTCTCTCACACGCTCACACTCTCACTCTTTCACACTCAAACACTTAACACTCTCACACTCTCTGACAATCTCACTCTCTCACACTCTCACTCTTTCACTCTCTCACTCTCATACTCTCTCACACTCTCACATTGTCTCTCCCTCTCTCTCACTCTCTCACTCTCACACTCTCTCACACTCTCACACTGTCACTCTCTTGCTCTTTTACTCTCTCACTCTCATACTCTCTCACACTCTCACAATCTCTCTCCCTCTCTCTCACTCTTTCATGCTCTCACTCTCCCACACTCAGACTCTCACTCTCTGACTCTCTCATACTCTCACAATCTCACAATCTCACACATTCACTCTCTCACTCTCTCGCACTCTCACTCTCATTCGCTCTCACTCTCTCACTATCTCACTCTCACTCTCTCACACTCTCACTCATTCTCTCTCACTCTCACACTCTCTCACACTCTTACTTACTGTCACTATCACTCTCACTCTCGCACTCACACTCTCGCACTCTCACTCTCATTCTCATTCTCTCATTCTCACTCTCACAATCAATAAAACGATAACACTCAGTCACTCCCACACTCTCTCACACTCTCACACTCTCGCACTCTCGCACTCTCACACTCTCACTCTCTCACCCTCTCACTCTCATAATCTCATGCTCTAATACTCTCTCACTCTCTCACTCTCTCACACTCTCACTCTTCCACACTCTCACACACTTACACTCTCACTCTCTCAAACACTCACTCTCACCTTCTAACTGTCTCAGTCTCTCACACTCTCGCACTCTCAAACTCTCTCAATCACTCACTCCCATACTCTCTCACGCTTTCACACTCTCACACTCTCACTCTTTCACTCTCTCACTCTCATACTCTCTCACTCTCTCACTCTCTCACTCGCTCGCTCTCTCACTCTGTCACACTCTCACTCACTGTCACTATCACTGTAACTGTCACTCTCACACTCACATTCTGACTCTCACACTCTCACAAACTGTCATTGTCACTGTCAAACTCACACTCTCACTCTCACTCACTCTCACACTCTCACTCTTACAATCACAAACACAATCACACTCAGTGACCGTCACACTCTCACAATCACACTCTCACATTCTCTCACTCTCTCACTCTCATACTCTCAGTCTCTCACTCTCTCACACTCTCACTGTCTCACACTCTCACTCTCTCAGTCTCTCTCTCACACTCTATCTCTCACTCCCTCACACTGTCACACTCTCACTCATTGTCACTCTCACTCTCGCACTCTCACTCTCACACTCTAATTCTCACTCTCTCATTCTCACTCTCACTCTCACAATCACTAACACAATCGCACTCAGTCAGTCTCACACTCTCACTCTCTCATTCACTGTCACTCGCACTCCCATTCTCACACTCTCACTCACACACACAGTCACTTTCACTCACTCTCAGACTCACAAACTCACTCTCACTCTCACACTCTCATTCTCACTCTCACTCACTCTCACTCTCACACTCTCTCACTCTCAAACTCACACTCTCAATCACACTTTCACACACACTCTCACACACAGTTACTATTACTGTCACAGTCACTCTCACACTCTCACTCTCACTCACTCTCACACGCTCACTCTCACTCTCACAATCACACTCAGTCACTCTCACACTCACACACTCTCTCGCTCTCTCACTCTCACCCTTTCCCTCTCCCACACTCTCACACTCTCACTGCCTCAAACTCTCAGACTCACACTCTCTCACTGTCACACTCTTACTCTCTCACACTCTCACAATCACACTCTCTCTCTCAGACTCTCACACTCACTCTCCCACGCTCTCACACTCACACTCTCTCACACTCTCACACACTCTCACTAACTCACTTTCTCACTCTCTCACTCTCTCACTCTCTCACTCTCACACTCTCACACTCTCACTCTCACACTCTCACTCTCTCACACACTCACATTCTCTCACTCCCATAATCTCATACTCTCATACTCTCATATTCTCTCACTCTCTCACACTCTCACTTTATCACGCTTTCGCTCTCTCACTCTCATACTCTCTCACTCTCTCATACTCTCACACTCTCACTCTCTCACTCTCTCTCTCTCACTCTGTCACACTCTCACTCACTGTCACTATCACTGTCACTCACACACTCACACTCACACTCTCACTCTAACTCACTATCACTGTCACTCTCACTGTCACAATCACAAACACAATCACAGTCAGTCACACTCACTCTCTCACTCTCTCACTCTCATACTCTCTCACTAACTCACTTTCTCACTCTCTCACTCTCTCACACTCTCACACTCTCACACTCTCATACTCACACTCTCACACTCTCAGTCTCTCACACACTCACATTCTCTCACTCCCATAATCTCATACTCTCATACTCTCTCACTCTCTCACACTCTCACTTTCCCACACTTTCGCTCCCTCACTCTCATACTCTCTCACACTCTCACTCTCTCAGACTCTCACTCTCACACACTCTCACTCTCTCACTTTCATACTCTCTCACACTCTCACACTCTCTCTTTCCCTCTCTCACACTCTCTCACTCTCTCACACTCTCACCCTCTCATCCTCTCACACTCTCACTCTCTCATACTCGCACACTCTCACTCTCTCATACTCTCACCCTCTCACTCTCACACTCTCACTCTCTCTCACACTCTCATTCTCTCACTCTCTCACACTCTCACACTCTCCCTCACTCTCTCACACTCTCACTCTCTCACTCTCTCACTGTCTCACTCTCATACTCTCTCACTCTCTCACACTCTGACTATCCCCCTCTTTCACGTCTATCACTGTCTCTCACTCTCATTCTCTCACACGCCTCACTTACACACTCTCACTCTCTCACTCTCTATCTCTCACTCTCTCAATCTCTCACACTCCCACTCACTGTCACGGTCACTCTCACTCCCTATCACTCTAAGTCTCATACTCTCACACTCACTCTCACTCTCTATCTCACTCACTGTCACTCTCGTACTCTCACTCTCACACTCTCATACTCTCTCAACCGCTCACTCTTTCACACTCTCACTCTCTCACACTCTCACTCTCTCACTCTTTCATTCTCTCACTCTCTCACTCTCATACTACCTCTCTCTCTCACTCTCTCACTCTCTCACACTCTCCTTCTCTCACATTGTCACTCTCACACACTCTCACTCACTCACTCTCTCTCTCTCACTCTCTCACACTCTCACTCACTGTCACTGTCACTCTCACTCCCTATAACTCTCACTCTCACACTCTCACACTCACTCTCACTCTCTTTCACTCACTGCCAATGCCACTCTAACACTCTCACTCTCACAGTCTCAAACTCTCACTCTCTCACTCTCTACCTTTCTCACACTCTCACTCTCATACTCTCATACTCTCTCAAACAATCACTCTATCACACTCTCACTCTCTCACTTTCTCACTCTTTCACTCTCTCACTCTCTCGCTCTCATACTACCTCTCTCTCCCTCTCTCCGTTTCTCACACTCTCACTCACTGTCACTGTCACTCTCACACTCTCACACTCTCATTCTCACTCTCACTCTCACTCTCACAATCACTAACACGATAACACTCAGTCACTCCCACACTCTCACTCTCTCACTCACTCACTTTCTCACACTCTCACACTCTCTCACTCTCACACTCTCACACTCTCACTCTCTCACCCTCTCACTCCCATAACCGCATGCTCTCATACTGTCTCACATTCTCACACTCTCACTCTATCACACTGACACACTCTCATGCTCTCACTCTGTCACTCTCTCACTCTTTCATTCTCTCACTCTCATACTCTCTCACTCTCTCATGCTCTCACTCTCTCACACTCTCACACTCTCACTCTCTCACTCACTCTCTCTCTCACTCTGTCACACTCTCACTCACTGTCACAATCACTGTCACTGTCACTCACATACTCACACTCACACTCTCACTCTAACTCACTGTCACCGTCACTCTCACTGTCACAATCACAAACACAATCACACTCAGTCACACTCACACTCTCACACTCACTCACTCTCTCACTCTCATACTCTCTCACTAACTCACTTTCTCACTCTCTCACTCTCTCACACTCTCACTCTCACACTCTCACACTCTCACTCTCACACTCTCACTCTCTCACACACTCACATTCTCTTACTCCCATAATCTCATACTCTCATACTCTCATATTCTCTCACTCTCTCACACTCTCACTTTATCACGCTTTCGCTCTCTCACTCTCATACTCTCTCACTCTCTCACTCTCTCATACTCTCACACTCTCACTCTCTCACTCTCTCTCTCTCACTCTGTCACACTCTCACTCACTGTCACTATCACTGTCACTCACACACTCACACTCACACTCTCACTCTAACTCACTATCACTGTCACTCTCACTGTCACAATCACAAACACAATCACAGTCAGTCACACTCACTCTCTCACTCTCTCACTCTCTCACTAACTCACTTTCTCACTCTCTCACTCTCTCACACTCTCACACTCTCACACTCACACTCTCACACTCTCAGTCTCTCACACACTCACATTCTCTCACTCCCATAATCTCATACTCTCATACTCTCTCACTCTCTCACACTCTCACTTTCCCACACTTTCGCTCCCTCACTCTCATACTCTCTCACACTCTCACTCTCACACACTCTCACTCTCTCACTTTCATACTCTCTCACACTCTCACACTCTCTCTTTCCCTCTCTCACACTCTCTCACTCTCTCACACTCTCACCCTCTCATCCTCTCACACTCTCACTCTCTCATACTCGCACACTCTCACTCTCTCATACTCTCACCCTCTCACTCTCACACTGTCACTCTCTCTCTCACTCTCTCTCACTCTTACACTTTCTCACACTCTCTCTCACTGTCACTGTCACTCTCTCTTTCGCACTCTCACTCGCACACTCTCGCTCTCATTCTCACTCACTCTCACGATCACTAACACAATCACACTCAGTCACACTCACACTCACTCTTTCACACTCTCACTCTCTCTTTCTCTCACTCTCTCATACTTTCACATTCTCGTACTCTCACACTCTCAGTCTCTCACTCTCTAACGCTCTCACTCTCATAATCTCATACTCTCATACTCTCATACTCTCACACTCTCACACACTCATACTCTCACTCTCTCACTCTTTCACTCTCTCACGCTCATACTTTCTCACGCTTTCACTCTCTAACTCTCTCACACTCTCACTCTCTCACTCTCTCACTCGCTCACTCTCTCACTCTGTCACACTCTCTCTCACTGTCAATATCAGTCTCACTCTCACTCTCGCACTCTCAATCACACTCTCACTCACACTCACTGTCACAGTCACTCTCACACTCTCACAGTCTCACACTTTCACTCTCAATCAAACAATCAAACTCATTCACTCTCACAATCTCACTCTCTTGCTCTCACACTCTCACTCTCATACTCTCATATTCTCTCACTCACTCTCTCACTCTCTCTCACTCTCACGCTCTCACTCTCTCACGCACTCTCTCATACGCCCTCACACACTCTCTCTCACATTCTCACTCTTTCACGCTCTCACACTCTCACACTCTCATTCTCACTCTCACTCTCACTCTCACAATCACTAACACGATAACACTCAGTCACTCCCACACTCTCACTCTCACTCTCACAATCACTAACACGATAACGCTCAGTCACTCCCACACTCTCACTCTCTCACTCTCTCACTTTCTCACACTCTCACACTCTCTCACTCTCGCACTCTCACACTCTCACTCTCTCACCCTCTCACTCCCATAATCGCATGCACTCATACTGTCTCACATTCTCACACTCTCACTCTATCACACTGACACACTCTCATGCTCTCACTCTGTCACTCTCTCACTCTTTCATTCTCTCACTCTCATACTCTCTCACTCTCTCACGCTCTCACTCTCTCACACTCTCACACTCTCACTCTCTCACTCACTCTCTCTCTCACTCTGTCACACTCTCACTCACTGTCACAATCACTGTCACTGTCACTCACAAACTCACACTCACACTCTCACTCTAACTCACTGTCACTGTCACTCTCACTGTCACAATCACAAACACAATCACACTCAGTCACACTCACACTCTCACACTCACTCACTCTCTCACTCTCATACTCTCTCACTAACTCACTTTCTCACTCTCTCACTCTCTCACTCTCTCACTCTCACACTCTCACACTCTCACTCTCACACTCTCACTCTCTCACACACTCACACTCTCTCACTCCCATAATCTCATACTCTCATACTCTCATATTCTCTCACTCTCTCACACTCTCACTTTATCACGCTTTCGCTCTCTCACTCTCATACTCTCTCACTCTCTCATACTCTCACACTCTCACTCTCTCACTCACTCTCTCTCTCACTCTGTCACACTCTCACTCACTGTCACTATCACTGTCACTCACACACTCACACTCACACTCTCACTCTAACTCACTATCACTGTCACTCTCACTGTCACAATCACAAACACAATTACAGTCAGTCACACTCACACTCTCACACTCACTCACTCTCTCACTCTCATACTCTCTCACTAACTCACTTTCTCACTCTCTCACTCTCTCACTCTCTCACTCTCACACTCTCACACTCTCACTCTCACACTCTCACTCTCTCACACACTCACATTCTCTCACTCCCATAATCTCATACTCTCATACTCTCATATTCTCTCACTCTCTCACACTCTCACTTTATCACGCTTTCGCTCTCTCACTCTCATACTCTCTCACTCTCTCATACTCTCACACTCTCACTCTCTCACTCTCTCTCTCTCACTCTGTCACACTCTCACTCACAATCACTGTCACTGTCACTCACACACTCACACTCACACTCTCACTCTAACTCACTGTCACCGTCACTCTCACTGTCACAATCACAAACACAATCACACTCAGTCACACTCACACTCTCACACTCACTCACTCTCTCACTCTCATACTCTCTCACTAACTCACTTTCTCACTCTCTCACTCTCTCACACTCTCACTCTCACACTCTCACACTCTCACTCTCACACTCTCACTCTCTCACACACTCACATTCTCTTACTCCCATAATCTCATACTCTCATACTCTCATATTCTCTCACTCTCTCACACTCTCACTTTATCACGCTTTCGCTCTCTCACTCTCATACTCTCTCACTCTCTCACTCTCTCATACTCTCACACTCTCACTCTCTCACTCTCTCTCTCTCACTCTGTCACACTCTCACTCACTGTCACTATCACTGTCACTCACACACTCACACTCACACTCTCACTCTAACTCACTATCACTGTCACTCTCACTGTCACAATCACAAACACAATCACAGTCAGTCACACTCACTCTCTCACTCTCTCACTCTCTCACTAACTCACTTTCTCACTCTCTCACTCTCTCACACTCTCACACTCTCACACTCACACTCTCACACTCTCAGTCTCTCACACACTCACATTCTCTCACTCCCATAATCTCATACTCTCATACTCTCTCACTCTCTCACACTCTCACTTTCCCACACTTTCGCTCCCTCACTCTCATACTCTCTCACACTCTCACTCTCACACACTCTCACTCTCTCACTTTCATACTCTCTCACACTCTCACACTCTCTCTTTCCCTCTCTCACACTCTCTCACTCTCTCACACTCTCACCCTCTCATCCTCTCACACTCTCACTCTCTCATACTCGCACACTCTCACTCTCTCATACTCTCACCCTCTCACTCTCACACTGTCACTCTCTCTCTCACTCTCTCTCACTCTTACACTTTCTCACACTCTCTCTCACTGTCACTGTCACTCTCTCTTTCGCACTCTCACTCGCACACTCTCGCTCTCATTCTCACTCACTCTCACGATCACTAACACAATCACACTCAGTCACACTCACACTCACTCTTTCACACTCTCACTCTCTCTTTCTCTCACTCTCTCATACTTTCACATTCTCGTACTCTCACACTCTCAGTCTCTCACTCTCTAACGCTCTCACTCTCATAATCTCATACTCTCATACTCTCATACTCTCACACTCTCACACACTCATACTCTCACTCTCTCACTCTTTCACTCTCTCACGCTCATACTTTCTCACGCTTTCACTCTCTAACTCTCTCACACTCTCACTCTCTCACTCTCTCACTCGCTCACTCTCTCACTCTGTCACACTCTCTCTCACTGTCAATATCAGTCTCACTCTCACTCTCGCACTCTCAATCACACTCTCACTCACACTCACTGTCACAGTCACTCTCACACTCTCACAGTCTCACACTTTCACTCTCAATCAAACAATCAAACTCATTCACTCTCACAATCTCACTCTCTTGCTCTCACACTCTCACTCTCATACTCTCATATTCTCTCACTCACTCTCTCACTCTCTCTCACTCTCACGCTCTCACTCTCTCACGCACTCTCTCATACGCCCTCACACACTCTCTCTCACATTCTCACTCTTTCACGCTCTCACACTCTCACACTCTCATTCTCACTCTCACTCTCACTCTCACAATCACTAACACGATAACACTCAGTCACTCCCACACTCTCACTCTCACTCTCACAATCACTAACACGATAACGCTCAGTCACTCCCACACTCTCACTCTCTCACTCTCTCACTTTCTCACACTCTCACACTCTCTCACTCTCGCACTCTCACACTCTCACTCTCTCACCCTCTCACTCCCATAATCGCATGCACTCATACTGTCTCACATTCTCACACTCTCACTCTATCACACTGACACACTCTCATGCTCTCACTCTGTCACTCTCTCACTCTTTCATTCTCTCACTCTCATACTCTCTCACTCTCTCACGCTCTCACTCTCTCACACTCTCACACTCTCACTCTCTCACTCACTCTCTCTCTCACTCTGTCACACTCTCACTCACTGTCACAATCACTGTCACTGTCACTCACAAACTCACACTCACACTCTCACTCTAACTCACTGTCACTGTCACTCTCACTGTCACAATCACAAACACAATCACACTCAGTCACACTCACACTCTCACACTCACTCACTCTCTCACTCTCATACTCTCTCACTAACTCACTTTCTCACTCTCTCACTCTCTCACTCTCTCACTCTCACACTCTCACACTCTCACTCTCACACTCTCACTCTCTCACACACTCACATTCTCTCACTCCCATAATCTCATACTCTCATATTCTCTCACTCTCTCACACTCTCACTTTATCACGCTTTCGCTCTCTCACTCTCATACTCTCCCACTCTCTCATACTCTCACACTCTCACTCTCTCACTCTCTCTCTCTCACTCTGTCACACTCTCACTCACTGTCACTATCACTGTCACTCACACACTCACACTCACACTCTCACTCTAACTCACTATCACTGTCACTCTCACTGTCACAATCACAAACACAATCACAGTCAGTCACACTCACTCTCTCACTCTCTCACTCTCATACTCTCTCACTAACTCACTTTCTCACTCTCTCACTCTCTCACACTCTCACACTCTCACACTCTCACACTCACACTCTCACACTCTCAGTCTCTCACACACTCACATTCTCTCACTCCCATAATCTCATACTCTCATACTCTCTCACTCTCTCACACTCTCACTTTCCCACACTTTCGCTCCCTCACTCTCATACTCTCTCACACTCTCACTCTCTCAGACTCTCACTCTCACACACTCTCACTCTCTCACTTTCATACTCTCTCACACTCTCACACTCTCTTTTTCCCTCTCTCACACTCTCTCACTCTCTCACACTCTCACCCTCTCATCCTCTCACACTCTCACTCTCTCATACTCGCACACTCTCACTCTCTCATACTCTCACCCTCTCACTCTCACACTCTCACTCTCTCTCTCACTCTCTCTCACTCTTACACTTTCTCACACTCTCTCTCACTGTCACTGTCACTCTCTCTTTCGCACTCTCACTCGCACACACTCGCTCTCAATCTCACTCACTCTCACGATCACTAACACAATCACACTCAGTCACACTCACACTCACTCTTTCACACTCTCACTCTCTCTTTCTCTCACTCTCTCATACTTTCACATTCTCGTACTCTCACACTCTCAGTCTCTCACTCTCTAACGCTCTCACTCTCATAATCTCATACTCTCATACTCTCATACACTCACACTCTCACACACTCATACTCTCACTCTCTCACTCTTTCACTCTCTCACTCTCATACTTTCTCACGCTTTCACTCTCTAACTCTCTCACACTCTCACTCTCTCACTCTCTCACTCGCTCACTCTCTCACTCTGTCACACTCTCACTCACTGTCAATATCAGTCTCACTCTCACTCTCGCACTCTCAATCACACTCTCACTCACACTCACTGTCACAGTCACTCTCACACTCTCACAGTCTCACACTTTCACTCTCAATCAAACAATCAAACTCATTCACTCTCACAATCTCACTCTCTTGCTCTCACACTCTCACTCTCATGCTCTCATATTCTCTCACTCACTCTCTCTCACTCTCACGCTCTCACTCTCTCACGCACTCTCTCATACGCCCTCACACACTCTCTCTCACATTCTCACTCTTTCACTCTCTCACACTCTCACACTCTCATTCTCACTCTCACTCTCACTCTCACAATCACTAACACGATAACACTCAGTCACTCCCACACTCTCACTCTCACAATCACTAACACGATAACACTCAGTCACTCCCACACTCTCACTCTCTCACTCTCTCACTTTCTCACACTCTCACACTCTCTCACTCTCTCACCCTCTCACTCCCATAATCGCATGCACTCATACTGTCTCACATTCTCACACTCTCACTCTATCACAGTGACACACTCTCATGCTCTCACTCTGTCACTCTCTCACTCTTTCATTCTCTCACTCTCATACTCTCTCACTCTCTCACGCTCTCACTCTCTCACACTCTCACACTCTCACTCTCTCACTCACTCTCTCTCTCACTCTGTCACACTCTCACTCACTGTCACAATCACTGTCACTGTCACTCACACACTCACACTCACACTCTCACTCTAACTCACTGTCACTGTCACTCTCACTGTCACAATCACAAACACAATCACACTCAGTCACACTCACACTCTCACACTCACTCACTCTCTCACTCTCATACTCTCTCACTAACTCACTTTCTCACTCTCTCACTCTCTCACTCTCTCACTCTCACACTCTCACTCTCACTCTCACACTCTCACTCTCTCACACACTCACATTTTCTCACTCCCATAATCTCATACTCTCATACTCTCATATTCTCTCACTCTCTCACACTCTCACTTTATCACGCTTTCGCTCTCTCACTCTCATACTCTCTCACTCTCTCATACTCTCACACTCTCACTCTCTCACTCTCTCTCTCTCACTCTGTCACACTCTCACTCACTGTCACTATCACTGTCACTCACACACTCACACTCACACTCTCACTCTAACTCACTATCACTGTCACTCTCACTGTCACAATCACAAACACAATCACAGTCAGTCACACTCACTCTCTCACTCTCTCACTCTCCTACTCTCTCACTAACTCACTTTCTCACTCTCTCACTCTCTCACACTCTCACACTCTCACACTCACACTCTCACACTCTCAGTCTCTCACACACTCACATTCTCTCACTCCCATAATCTCATACTCTCATACTCTCTCACTCTCTCACACTCTCACTTTCCCACACTTTCGCTCCCTCACTCTCATACTCTCTCACACTCTCACTCTCACACACTCTCACTCTCTCACTTTCATACTCTCTCACACTCTCACACTCTCTCTTTCCCTCTCTCACACTCTCTCACTCTCTCACACTCTCACCCTCTCATCCTCTCACACTCTCACTCTCTCATACTCGCACACTCTCACTCTCTCATACTCTCACCCTCTCACTCTCACACTGTCACTCTCTCTCTCACTCTCTCTCACTCTTACACTTTCTCACACTCTCTCTCACTGTCACTGTCACTCTCTCTTTCGCACTCTCACTCGCACACTCTCGCTCTCAATCTCACTCACTCTCACGATCACTAACACAATCACACTCAGTCACACTCACACTCACTCTTTCACACTCTCACTCTCTCTTTCTCTCACTCTCTCATACTTTCACATTCTCGTACTCTCACACTCTCAGTCTCTCACTCTCTAACGCTCTCACTCTCATAATCTCATACTCTCATACTCTCACACTCTCACACACTCATACTCTCACTCTCTCACTCTTTCACTCTCTCACTCTCATACTTTCTCACGCTTTCACTCTCTAACTCTCTCACACTCTCACTCTCTCACTCGCTCACTCTCTCACTCTGTCACACTCTCACTCACTGTCAATATCAGTCTCACTCTCACTCTCGCACTCTCAATCACACTCTCACTCACACTCACTGTCACAGTCACTCTCACACTCTCACAGTCTCACACTTTCACTCTCAATCAAACAATCAAACTCATTCACTCTCACAATCTCACTCTCTTGCTCTCACACTCTCACTCTCATACTCTCATATTCTCTCACTCACTCTCTCTCACTCTCACGCTCTCACTCTCTCACGCACTCTCTCATACGCCCTCACACACTCTCTCTCACATTCTCACTCTTTCACTCTCTCACACTCTCACACTCTCATTCTCACTCTCACTCTCACTCTCACAATCACTAACACGATAACACTCAGTCACTCCCACACTCTCACTCTCACTCTCACAATCACTAACACGATAACACTCAGTCACTCCCACACTCTCACTCTCTCACTTTCTCACACTCTCACACTCTCTCACTCTCTCACACTCTCACACTCTCACTCTCTCACCCTCTCACTCCCATAATCGCATGCACTCATACTGTCTCACATTCTCACACTCTCACTCTATCACACTGACACACTCTCATGCTCTCACTCTGTCACTCTCTCACTCTTTCATTCTCTCACTCTCATACTCTCTCACTCTCTCACGCTCTCACTCTCTCACACTCTCACACTCTCACTCTCTCACTCACTCTCTCTCTCACTCTGTCACACTCTCACTCACTGTCACAATCACTGTCACTGTCACTCACACTCTCACACTCACACTCACTCTAACTCACTGTCACTGTCACTCTCACTGTCACAATCACAAACACAATCACACTCAGTCACACTCACACTCTCACACTCACTCACTCTCTCACTCTCATACTCTCTCACTAACTCACTTTCTCACTCTCTCACTCTCTCACTCTCTCACTCTCACACTCTCACACTCTCACTCTCACACTCTCACTCTCTCACACACTCACATTCTCTCACTCCCATAATCTCATACTCTCATACTCTCATATTCTCTCACTCTCTCACACTCTCACTTTATCACGCTTTCGCTCTCTCACTCACATACTCTCTCACTCTCTCATACTCTCACACTCTCACTCTCTCACTCTCTCTCACTCTGTCACACTCTCACTCACTGTCACTATCACTGTCACTCACACACTCACACTCACACTCTCACTCTAACTCACTATCACTGTCACTCTCACTGTCACAATCACAAACACAATCACAGTCAGTCACACTCACTCTCTCACTCTCTCACTCTCCTACTCTCTCACTAACTCACTTTCTCACTCTCTCACTCTCTCACACTCTCACACTCTCACACTCACACTCTCACACTCTCAGTCTCTCACACACTCACATTCTCTCACTCCCATAATCTCATACTCTCATACTCTCTCACTCTCTCACACTCTCACTTTCCCACACTTTCGCTCCCTCACTCTCATACTCTCTCACACTCTCACTCTCACACACTCTCACTCTCTCACTTTCATACTCTCTCACACTCTCACACTCTCTCTTTCCCTCTCTCACACTCTCTCACTCTCTCACACTCTCACCCTCTCATCCTCTCACACTCTCACTCTCTCATACTCGCACACTCTCACTCTCTCATACTCTCACCCTCTCACTCTCACACTGTCACTCTCTCTCTCACTCTCTCTCACTCTTACACTTTCTCACACTCTCTATCACTGTCACTCTCTCTTTCGCACTCTCACTCGCACACTCTCGCTCTCAATCTCACTCACTCTCACGATCACTAACACAATCACACTCAGTCACACTCACACTCACTCTTTCACACTCTCACTCTCTCTTTCTCTCACTCTCTCATACTTTCACATTCTCGTACTCTCACACTCTCAGTCTCTCACTCTCTAACGCTCTCACTCTCATAATCTCATACTCTCATACTCTCATACTCTCACACTCTCACACACTCATACTCTCACTCTCTCACTCTTTCACTCTCTCACTCTCATACTTTCTCACGCTTTCACTCTCTAACTCTCTCACACTCTCACTCTCTCACTCTCTCACTCGCTCACTCTCTCACTCTGTCACACTCTCACTCACTGTCAATATCAGTCTCACTCTCACTCTCGCACTCTCAATCACACTCTCACTCACACTCACTGTCACAGTCACTCTCACACTCTCACAGTCTCACACTTTCACTCTCAATCAAACAATCAAACTCATTCACTCTCACAATCTCACTCTCTTGCTCTCACACTCTCACTCTCATGCTCTCATATTCTCTCACTCACTCTCTCTCACTCTCACGCTCTCACTCTCTCACGCACTCTCTCATACGCCCTCACACACTCTCTCTCACATTCTCACTCTTTCACTCTCTCACACTCTCACACTCTCACTCTCTTACTCTCATACTCTCTCACACTCTCACACAATCTCTCACTCTCTCACTCCTATACGCTCTCACACTCTCACACTCTCACTCTTTCACACTCTCACTCTCTCACACTTTCATACTCACTCTCACATACTCTCATACTCTCTCACTCTCTCACACTCTCACTTTCACACTCTTACACTCTCTCACTCTCTCACTCTCTCACACTCACTCTCTCACTCTCTCACTCTCATACTCTCATACTCTCTCACACGCTCACACTCTCACTCTTTCACACTCAAACACTTAACACTCTCACACTCTCTGACAATCTCACTCTCTCACACTCTCACTCTTTCACTCTCTCACTCTCATACTCTCTCACACTCTCACATTGTCTCTCCCTCTCTCTCACTCTCTCACTCTCACACTCTCTCACACTCTCACACTGTCACTCTCTTGCTCTTTTACTCTCTCACTCTCATACTCTCTCACACTCTCACAATCTCTCTCCCTCTCTCTCACTCTTTCATGCTCTCACTCTCCCACACTCAGACTCTCACTCTCTGACTCTCTCATACTCTCACAATCTCACAATCTCACACATTCACTCTCTCACTCTCTCGCACTCTCACTCTCATTCGCTCTCACTCTCTCACTATCTCACTCTCACTCTCTCACACTCTCACTCATTCTCTCTCACTCTCACACTCTCTCACACTCTTACTTACTGTCACTATCACTCTCACTCTCGCACTCACACTCTCGCACTCTCACTCTCATTCTCATTCTCTCATTCTCACTCTCACAATCAATAAAACGATAACACTCAGTCACTCCCACACTCTCTCACACTCTCACACTCTCGCACTCTCGCACTCTCACACTCTCACTCTCTCACCCTCTCACTCTCATAATCTCATGCTCTAATACTCTCTCACTCTCTCACTCTCTCACACTCTCACTCTTCCACACTCTCACACACTTACACTCTCACTCTCTCAAACACTCACTCTCACCTTCTAACTGTCTCAGTCTCTCACACTCTCGCACTCTCAAACTCTCTCAATCACTCACTCCCATACTCTCTCACGCTTTCACACTCTCACACTCTCACTCTTTCACTCTCTCACTCTCATACTCTCTCACTCTCTCACTCTCTCACTCGCTCGCTCTCTCACTCTGTCACACTCTCACTCACTGTCACTATCACTGTAACTGTCACTCTCACACTCACATTCTGACTCTCACACTCTCACAAACTGTCATTGTCACTGTCAAACTCACACTCTCACTCTCACTCACTCTCACACTCTCACTCTTACAATCACAAACACAATCACACTCAGTGACCGTCACACTCTCACAATCACACTCTCACATTCTCTCACTCTCTCACTCTCATACTCTCAGTCTCTCACTCTCTCACACTCTCACTGTCTCACACTCTCACTCTCTCAGTCTCTCTCTCACACTCTATCTCTCACTCCCTCACACTGTCACACTCTCACTCACTGTCACTCTCACTCTCGCACTCTCACTCTCACACTCTAATTCTCACTCTCTCATTCTCACTCTCACTCTCACAATCACTAACACAATCGCACTCAGTCAGTCTCACACTCTCACTCTCTCATTCACTGTCACTCGCACTCCCATTCTCACACTCTCACTCACACACACAGTCACTTTCACTCACTCTCAGACTCACAAACTCACTCTCACTCTCACACTCTCATTCTCACTCTCACTCACTCTCACTCTCACACTCTCTCACTCTCAAACTCACACTCTCAATCACACTTTCACACACACTCTCACACACAGTTACTATTACTGTCACAGTCACTCTCACACTCTCACTCTCACTCACTCTCACACGCTCACTCTCACTCTCACAATCACACTCAGTCACTCTCACACTCACACACTCTCTCGCTCTCTCACTCTCACCCTTTCCCTCTCCCACACTCTCACACTCTCACTGCCTCAAACTCTCAGACTCACACTCTCTCACTGTCACACTCTTACTCTCTCACACTCTCACAATCACACTCTCTCTCTCAGACTCTCACACTCACTCTCCCACGCTCTCACACTCACACTCTCTCACACTCTCACACACTCTCACTAACTCACTTTCTCACTCTCTCACTCTCTCACTCTCTCACTCTCACACTCTCACACTCTCACTCTCACACTCTCACTCTCTCACACACTCACATTCTCTCACTCCCATAATCTCATACTCTCATACTCTCATATTCTCTCACTCTCTCACACTCTCACTTTATCACGCTTTCGCTCTCTCACTCTCATACTCTCTCACTCTCTCATACTCTCACACTCTCACTCTCTCACTCTCTCTCTCTCACTCTGTCACACTCTCACTCACTGTCACTATCACTGTCACTCACACACTCACACTCACACTCTCACTCTAACTCACTATCACTGTCACTCTCACTGTCACAATCACAAACACAATCACAGTCAGTCACACTCACTCTCTCACTCTCTCACTCTCATACTCTCTCACTAACTCACTTTCTCACTCTCTCACTCTCTCACACTCTCACACTCTCACACTCTCATACTCACACTCTCACACTCTCAGTCTCTCACACACTCACATTCTCTCACTCCCATAATCTCATACTCTCATACTCTCTCACTCTCTCACACTCTCACTTTCCCACACTTTCGCTCCCTCACTCTCATACTCTCTCACACTCTCACTCTCTCAGACTCTCACTCTCACACACTCTCACTCTCTCACTTTCATACTCTCTCACACTCTCACACTCTCTCTTTCCCTCTCTCACACTCTCTCACTCTCTCACACTCTCACCCTCTCATCCTCTCACACTCTCACTCTCTCATACTCGCACACTCTCACTCTCTCATACTCTCACCCTCTCACTCTCACACTCTCACTCTCTCTCACACTCTCATTCTCTCACTCTCTCACACTCTCACACTCTCCCTCACTCTCTCACACTCTCACTCTCTCACTCTCTCACTGTCTCACTCTCATACTCTCTCACTCTCTCACACTCTGACTATCCCCCTCTTTCACGTCTATCACTGTCTCTCACTCTCATTCTCTCACACGCCTCACTTACACACTCTCACTCTCTCACTCTCTATCTCTCACTCTCTCAATCTCTCACACTCCCACTCACTGTCACGGTCACTCTCACTCCCTATCACTCTAAGTCTCATACTCTCACACTCACTCTCACTCTCTATCTCACTCACTGTCACTCTCGTACTCTCACTCTCACACTCTCATACTCTCTCAACCGCTCACTCTTTCACACTCTCACTCTCTCACACTCTCACTCTCTCACTCTTTCATTCTCTCACTCTCTCACTCTCATACTACCTCTCTCTCTCACTCTCTCACTCTCTCACACTCTCCTTCTCTCACATTGTCACTCTCACACACTCTCACTCACTCACTCTCTCTCTCTCACTCTCTCACACTCTCACTCACTGTCACTGTCACTCTCACTCCCTATAACTCTCACTCTCACACTCTCACACTCACTCTCACTCTCTTTCACTCACTGCCAATGCCACTCTAACACTCTCACTCTCACAGTCTCAAACTCTCACTCTCTCACTCTCTACCTTTCTCACACTCTCACTCTCATACTCTCATACTCTCTCAAACAATCACTCTATCACACTCTCACTCTCTCACTTTCTCACTCTTTCACTCTCTCACTCTCTCGCTCTCATACTACCTCTCTCTCCCTCTCTCCGTTTCTCACACTCTCACTCACTGTCACTGTCACTCTCACACTCTCACACTCTCATTCTCACTCTCACTCTCACTCTCACAATCACTAACACGATAACACTCAGTCACTCCCACACTCTCACTCTCTCACTCACTCACTTTCTCACACTCTCACACTCTCTCACTCTCACACTCTCACACTCTCACTCTCTCACCCTCTCACTCCCATAACCGCATGCTCTCATACTGTCTCACATTCTCACACTCTCACTCTATCACACTGACACACTCTCATGCTCTCACTCTGTCACTCTCTCACTCTTTCATTCTCTCACTCTCATACTCTCTCACTCTCTCATGCTCTCACTCTCTCACACTCTCACACTCTCACTCTCTCACTCACACTCTCTCTCACTCTGTCACACTCTCACTCACAATCACTGTCACTGTCACTCACACACTCACACTCACACTCTCACTCTAACTCACTGTCACCGTCACTCTCACTGTCACAATCACAAACACAATCACACTCAGTCACACTCACACTCTCACACTCACTCACTCTCTCACTCTCATACTCTCTCACTAACTCACTTTCTCACTCTCTCACTCTCTCACACTCTCACTCTCACACTCTCACACTCTCACTCTCACACTCTCACTCTCTCGCACACTCACATTCTCTTACTCCCATAATCTCATACTCTCATACTCTCATATTCTCTCACTCTCTCACACTCTCACTTTATCACGCTTTCGCTCTCTCACTCTCATACTCTCTCACTCTCTCACTCTCTCATACTCTCACACTCTCACTCTCTCACTCTCTCTCTCTCACTCTGTCACACTCTCACTCACTGTCACTATCACTGTCACTCACACACTCACACTCACACTCTCACTCTAACTCACTATCACTGTCACTCTCACTGTCACAATCACAAACACAATCACAGTCAGTCACACTCACTCTCTCACTCTCTCACTCTCTCACTAACTCACTTTCTCACTCTCTCACTCTCTCACACTCTCACACTCTCACACTCACACTCTCACACTCTCAGTCTCTCACACACTCACATTCTCTCACTCCCATAATCTCATACTCTCATACTCTCTCACTCTCTCACACTCTCACTTTCCCACACTTTCGCTCCCTCACTCTCATACTCTCTCACACTCTCACTCTCACACACTCTCACTCTCTCACTTTCATACTCTCTCACACTCTCACACTCTCTCTTTCCCTCTCTCACACTCTCTCACTCTCTCACACTCTCACCCTCTCATCCTCTCACACTCTCACTCTCTCATACTCGCACACTCTCACTCTCTCATACTCTCACCCTCTCACTCTCACACTGTCACTCTCTCTCTCACTCTCTCTCACTCTTACACTTTCTCACACTCTCTCTCACTGTCACTGTCACTCTCTCTTTCGCACTCTCACTCGCACACTCTCGCTCTCATTCTCACTCACTCTCACGATCACTAACACAATCACACTCAGTCACACTCACACTCACTCTTTCACACTCTCACTCTCTCTTTCTCTCACTCTCTCATACTTTCACATTCTCGTACTCTCACACTCTCAGTCTCTCACTCTCTAACGCTCTCACTCTCATAATCTCATACTCTCATACTCTCATACTCTCACACTCTCACACACTCATACTCTCACTCTCTCACTCTTTCACTCTCTCACGCTCATACTTTCTCACGCTTTCACTCTCTAACTCTCTCACACTCTCACTCTCTCACTCTCTCACTCGCTCACTCTCTCACTCTGTCACACTCTCTCTCACTGTCAATATCAGTCTCACTCTCACTCTCGCACTCTCAATCACACTCTCACTCACACTCACTGTCACAGTCACTCTCACACTCTCACAGTCTCACACTTTCACTCTCAATCAAACAATCAAACTCATTCACTCTCACAATCTCACTCTCTTGCTCTCACACTCTCACTCTCATACTCTCATATTCTCTCACTCACTCTCTCACTCTCTCTCACTCTCACGCTCTCACTCTCTCACGCACTCTCTCATACGCCCTCACACACTCTCTCTCACATTCTCACTCTTTCACGCTCTCACACTCTCACACTCTCATTCTCACTCTCACTCTCACTCTCACAATCACTAACACGATAACACTCAGTCACTCCCACACTCTCACTCTCACTCTCACAATCACTAACACGATAACGCTCAGTCACTCCCACACTCTCACTCTCTCACTCTCTCACTTTCTCACACTCTCACACTCTCTCACTCTCGCACTCTCACACTCTCACTCTCTCACCCTCTCACTCCCATAATCGCATGCACTCATACTGTCTCACATTCTCACACTCTCACTCTATCACACTGACACACTCTCATGCTCTCACTCTGTCACTCTCTCACTCTTTCATTCTCTCACTCTCATACTCTCTCACGCTCTCACTCTCTCACACTCTCACACTCTCACTCTCTCACTCACTCTCTCTCTCACTCTGTCACACTCTCACTCACTGTCACAATCACTGTCACTGTCACTCACAAACTCACACTCACACTCTCACTCTAACTCACTGTCACTGTCACTCTCACTGTCACAATCACAAACACAATCACACTCAGTCACACTCACACTCTCACACTCACTCACTCTCTCACTCTCATACTCTCTCACTAACTCACTTTCTCACTCTCTCACTCTCTCACTCTCTCACTCTCACACTCTCACACTCTCACTCTCACACTCTCACTCTCTCACACACTCACATTCTCTCACTCCCATAATCTCATACTCTCATACTCTCATATTCTCTCACTCTCTCACACTCTCACTTTATCACGCTTTCGCTCTCTCACTCTCATACTCTCTCACTCTCTCATACTCTCACACTCTCACTCTCTCACTCACTCTCTCTCTCACTCTGTCACACTCTCACTCACTGTCACTATCACTGTCACTCACACACTCACACTCACACTCTCACTCTAACTCACTATCACTGTCACTCTCACTGTCACAATCACAAACACAATTACAGTCAGTCACACTCACACTCTCACACTCACTCACTCTCTCACTCTCATACTCTCTCACTAACTCACTTTCTCACTCTCTCACTCTCTCACTCTCTCACTCTCACACTCTCACACTCTCACTCTCACACTCTCACTCTCTCACACACTCACATTCTCTCACTCCCATAATCTCATACTCTCATACTCTCATATTCTCTCACTCTCTCACACTCTCACTTTATCACGCTTTCGCTCTCTCACTCTCATACTCTCTCACTCTCTCATACTCTCACACTCTCACTCTCTCACTCTCTCTCTCTCACTCTGTCACACTCTCACTCACAATCACTGTCACTGTCACTCACACACTCACACTCACACTCTCACTCTAACTCACTGTCACCGTCACTCTCACTGTCACAATCACAAACACAATCACACTCAGTCACACTCACACTCTCACACTCACTCACTCTCTCACTCTCATACTCTCTCACTAACTCACTTTCTCACTCTCTCACTCTCTCACACTCTCACTCTCACACTCTCACACTCTCACTCTCACACTCTCACTCTCTCGCACACTCACATTCTCTTACTCCCATAATCTCATACTCTCATACTCTCATATTCTCTCACTCTCTCACACTCTCACTTTATCACGCTTTCGCTCTCTCACTCTCATACTCTCTCACTCTCTCACTCTCTCATACTCTCACACTCTCACTCTCTCACTCTCTCTCTCTCACTCTGTCACACTCTCACTCACTGTCACTATCACTGTCACTCACACACTCACACTCACACTCTCACTCTAACTCACTATCACTGTCACTCTCACTGTCACAATCACAAACACAATCACAGTCAGTCACACTCACTCTCTCACTCTCTCACTCTCTCACTAACTCACTTTCTCACTCTCTCACTCTCTCACACTCTCACACTCTCACACTCACACTCTCACACTCTCAGTCTCTCACACACTCACATTCTCTCACTCCCATAATCTCATACTCTCATACTCTCTCACTCTCTCACACTCTCACTTTCCCACACTTTCGCTCCCTCACTCTCATACTCTCTCACACTCTCACTCTCACACACTCTCACTCTCTCACTTTCATACTCTCTCACACTCTCACACTCTCTCTTTCCCTCTCTCACACTCTCTCACTCTCTCACACTCTCACCCTCTCATCCTCTCACACTCTCACTCTCTCATACTCGCACACTCTCACTCTCTCATACTCTCACCCTCTCACTCTCACACTGTCACTCTCTCTCTCACTCTCTCTCACTCTTACACTTTCTCACACTCTCTCTCACTGTCACTGTCACTCTCTCTTTCGCACTCTCACTCGCACACTCTCGCTCTCATTCTCACTCACTCTCACGATCACTAACACAATCACACTCAGTCACACTCACACTCACTCTTTCACACTCTCACTCTCTCTTTCTCTCACTCTCTCATACTTTCACATTCTCGTACTCTCACACTCTCAGTCTCTCACTCTCTAACGCTCTCACTCTCATAATCTCATACTCTCATACTCTCATACTCTCACACTCTCACACACTCATACTCTCACTCTCTCACTCTTTCACTCTCTCACGCTCATACTTTCTCACGCTTTCACTCTCTAACTCTCTCACACTCTCACTCTCTCACTCTCTCACTCGCTCACTCTCTCACTCTGTCACACTCTCTCTCACTGTCAATATCAGTCTCACTCTCACTCTCGCACTCTCAATCACACTCTCACTCACACTCACTGTCACAGTCACTCTCACACTCTCACAGTCTCACACTTTCACTCTCAATCAAACAATCAAACTCATTCACTCTCACAATCTCACTCTCTTGCTCTCACACTCTCACTCTCATACTCTCATATTCTCTCACTCACTCTCTCACTCTCTCTCACTCTCACGCTCTCACTCTCTCACGCACTCTCTCATACGCCCTCACACACTCTCTCTCACATTCTCACTCTTTCACGCTCTCACACTCTCACACTCTCATTCTCACTCTCACTCTCACTCTCACAATCACTAACACGATAACACTCAGTCACTCCCACACTCTCACTCTCACTCTCACAATCACTAACACGATAACGCTCAGTCACTCCCACACTCTCACTCTCTCACTCTCTCACTTTCTCACACTCTCACACTCTCTCACTCTCGCACTCTCACACTCTCACTCTCTCACCCTCTCACTCCCATAATCGCATGCACTCATACTGTCTCACATTCTCACACTCTCACTCTATCACACTGACACACTCTCATGCTCTCACTCTGTCACTCTCTCACTCTTTCATTCTCTCACTCTCATACTCTCTCACTCTCTCACGCTCTCACTCTCTCACACTCTCACACTCTCACTCTCTCACTCACTCTCTCTCTCACTCTGTCACACTCTCACTCACTGTCACAATCACTGTCACTGTCACTCACAAACTCACACTCACACTCTCACTCTAACTCACTGTCACTGTCACTCTCACTGTCACAATCACAAACACAATCACACTCAGTCACACTCACACTCTCACACTCACTCACTCTCTCACTCTCATACTCTCTCACTAACTCACTTTCTCACTCTCTCACTCTCTCACTCTCTCACTCTCACACTCTCACACTCTCACTCTCACACTCTCACTCTCTCACACACTCACATTCTCTCACTCCCATAATCTCATACTCTCATACTCTCATATTCTCTCACTCTCTCACACTCTCACTTTATCACGCTTTCGCTCTCTCACTCTCATACTCTCTCACTCTCTCATACTCTCACACTCTCACTCTCTCACTCTCTCTCTCTCACTCTGTCACACTCTCACTCACTGTCACTATCACTGTCACTCACACACTCACACTCACACTCTCACTCTAACTCACTATCACTGTCACTCTCACTGTCACAATCACAAACACAATCACAGTCAGTCACACTCACTCTCTCACTCTCTCACTCTCCTACTCTCTCACTAACTCACTTTCTCACTCTCTCACTCTCTCACACTCTCACACTCTCACACTCTCACACTCACACTCTCACACTCTCAGTCTCTCACACACTCACATTCTCTCACTCCCATAATCTCATACTCTCATACTCTCTCACTCTCTCACACTCTCACTTTCCCACACTTTCGCTCCGTCACTCTCATACTCTCTCACACTCTCACTCTCTCAGACTCTCACTCTCACACACTCTCACTCTCTCACTTTCATACTCTCTCACACTCTCACACTCTCTCTTTCCCTCTCTCACACTCTCTCACTCTCTCACACTCTCACCCTCTCATCCTCTCACACTCTCACTCTCTCATACTCGCACACTCTCACTCTCTCATACTCTCACCCTCTCACTCTCACACTCTCACTCTCTCTCTCACTCTCTCTCACTCTTACACTTTCTCACACTCTCTCTCACTGTCACTGTCACTCTCTCTTTCGCACTCTCACTCGCACACACTCGCTCTCAATCTCACTCACTCTCACGATCACTAACACAATCACACTCAGTCACACTCACACTCACTCTTTCACACTCTCACTCTCTCTTTCTCTCACTCTCTCATACTTTCACATTCTCGTACTCTCACACTCTCAGTCTCTCACTCTCTAACGCTCTCACTCTCATAATCTCATACTCTCATACTCTCATACACTCACACTCTCACACACTCATACTCTCACTCTCTCACTCTTTCACTCTCTCACTCTCATACTTTCTCACGCTTTCACTCTCTAACTCTCTCACACTCTCACTCTCTCACTCTCTCACTCGCTCACTCTCTCACTCTGTCACACTCTCACTCACTGTCAATATCAGTCTCACTCTCACTCTCAATCACACTCTCACTCACACTCACTGTCACAGTCACTCTCACACTCTCACAGTCTCACACTTTCACTCTCAATCAAACAATCAAACTCATTCACTCTCACAATCTCACTCTCTTGCTCTCACACTCTCACTCTCATGCTCTCATATTCTCTCACTCACTCTCTCTCACTCTCACGCTCTCACTCTCTCACGCACTCTCTCATACGCCCTCACACACTCTCTCTCACATTCTCACTCTTTCACTCTCTCACACTCTCACACTCTCATTCTCACTCTCACTCTCACTCTCACAATCACTAACACGATAACACTCAGTCACTCCCACACTCTCACTCTGACAATCACTAACACGATAACACTCAGTCACTCCCACACTCTCACTCTCTCACTCTCTCACTTTCTCACACTCTCACACTCTCTCACTCTCTCACCCTCTCACTCCCATAATCGCATGCACTCATACTGTCTCACATTCTCACACTCTCACTCTATCACACTGACACACTCTCATGCTCTCACTCTGTCACTCTCTCACTCTTTCATTCTCTCACTCTCATACTCTCTCACTCTCTCACGCTCTCACTCTCTCACACTCTCACACTCTCACTCTCTCACTCACTCACTCTCTCACTCTGTCACAGTCTCACTCACTGTCACAATCACTGTCACTGTCACTCACACACTCACACTCACACTCTCACTCTCACACTCTCACTCTCTCACACACTCACATTCTCTTACTCCCATAATCTCATACTCTCATACTCTCATATTCTCTCACTCTCTCACACTCTCACTTTATCACGCTTTCGCTCTCTCACTCTCATACTCTCTCACTCTCTCACTCTCTCATACTCTCACACTCTCACTCTCTCACTCTCTCTCTCTCACTCTGTCACACTCTCACTCACTGTCACTATCACTGTCACTCACACACTCACACTCACACTCTCACTCTAACTCACTATCACTGTCACTCTCACTGTCACAATCACAAACACAATCACAGTCAGTCACACTCACTCTCTCACTCTCTCACTCTCTCACTAACTCACTTTCTCACTCTCTCACTCTCTCACACTCTCACACTCTCACACTCACACTCTCACACTCTCAGTCTCTCACACACTCACATTCTCTCACTCCCATAATCTCATACTCTCATACTCTCTCACTCTCTCACACTCTCACTTTCCCACACTTTCGCTCCCTCACTCTCATACTCTCTCACACTCTCACTCTCACACACTCTCACTCTCTCACTTTCATACTCTCTCACACTCTCACACTCTCTCTTTCCCTCTCTCACACTCTCTCACTCTCTCACACTCTCACCCTCTCATCCTCTCACACTCTCACTCTCTCATACTCGCACACTCTCACTCTCTCATACTCTCACCCTCTCACTCTCACACTGTCACTCTCTCTCTCACTCTCTCTCACTCTTACACTTTCTCACACTCTCTCTCACTGTCACTGTCACTCTCTCTTTCGCACTCTCACTCGCACACTCTCGCTCTCATTCTCACTCACTCTCACGATCACTAACACAATCACACTCAGTCACACTCACACTCACTCTTTCACACTCTCACTCTCTCTTTCTCTCACTCTCTCATACTTTCACATTCTCGTACTCTCACACTCTCAGTCTCTCACTCTCTAACGCTCTCACTCT
The DNA here is from genome assembly GCF_037043375.1 of Chiloscyllium plagiosum. NCBI lineage: Eukaryota > Metazoa > Chordata > Chondrichthyes > Orectolobiformes > Hemiscylliidae > Chiloscyllium > Chiloscyllium plagiosum. The sequence goes on from NW_028270183.1 coordinate 55,424,005, forward strand.
CATAATCTCATACTCTCATACTCTCATACTCTCACACTCTCACACACTCATACTCTCACTCTCTCACTCTTTCACTCTCTCACGCTCATACTTTCTCACGCTTTCACTCTCTAACTCTCTCACACTCTCACTCTCTCACTCTCTCACTCGCTCACTCTCTCACTCTGTCACACTCTCTCTCACTGTCAATATCAGTCTCACTCTCACTCTCGCACTCTCAATCACACTCTCACTCACACTCACTGTCACAGTCACTCTCACACTCTCACAGTCTCACACTTTCACTCTCAATCAAACAATCAAACTCATTCACTCTCACAATCTCACTCTCTTGCTCTCACACTCTCACTCTCATACTCTCATATTCTCTCACTCACTCTCTCACTCTCTCTCACTCTCACGCTCTCACTCTCTCACGCACTCTCTCATACGCCCTCACACACTCTCTCTCACATTCTCACTCTTTCACGCTCTCACACTCTCACACTCTCATTCTCACTCTCACTCTCACTCTCACAATCACTAACACGATAACACTCAGTCACTCCCACACTCTCACTCTCACTCTCACAATCACTAACACGATAACGCTCAGTCACTCCCACACTCTCACTCTCTCACTCTCTCACTTTCTCACACTCTCACACTCTCTCACTCTCGCACTCTCACACTCTCACTCTCTCACCCTCTCACTCCCATAATCGCATGCACTCATACTGTCTCACATTCTCACACTCTCACTCTATCACACTGACACACTCTCATGCTCTCACTCTGTCACTCTCTCACTCTTTCATTCTCTCACTCTCATACTCTCTCACTCTCTCACGCTCTCACTCTCTCACACTCTCACACTCTCACTCTCTCACTCACTCTCTCTCTCACTCTGTCACACTCTCACTCACTGTCACAATCACTGTCACTGTCACTCACAAACTCACACTCACACTCTCACTCTAACTCACTGTCACTGTCACTCTCACTGTCACAATCACAAACACAATCACACTCAGTCACACTCACACTCTCACACTCACTCACTCTCTCACTCTCATACTCTCTCACTAACTCACTTTCTCACTCTCTCACTCTCTCACTCTCTCACTCTCACACTCTCACACTCTCACTCTCACACTCTCACTCTCTCACACACTCACATTCTCTCACTCCCATAATCTCATACTCTCATACTCTCATATTCTCTCACTCTCTCACACTCTCACTTTATCACGCTTTCGCTCTCTCACTCTCATACTCTCTCACTCTCTCATACTCTCACACTCTCACTCTCTCACTCTCTCTCTCTCACTCTGTCACACTCTCACTCACTGTCACTATCACTGTCACTCACACACTCACACTCACACTCTCACTCTAACTCACTATCACTGTCACTCTCACTGTCACAATCACAAACACAATCACAGTCAGTCACACTCACTCTCTCACTCTCTCACTCTCCTACTCTCTCACTAACTCACTTTCTCACTCTCTCACTCTCTCACACTCTCACACTCTCACACTCTCACACTCACACTCTCACACTCTCAGTCTCTCACACACTCACATTCTCTCACTCCCATAATCTCATACTCTCATACTCTCTCACTCTCTCACACTCTCACTTTCCCACACTTTCGCTCCCTCACTCTCATACTCTCTCACACTCTCACTCTCTCAGACTCTCACTCTCACACACTCTCACTCTCTCACTTTCATACTCTCTCACACTCTCACACTCTCTCTTTCCCTCTCTCACACTCTCTCACTCTCTCACACTCTCACCCTCTCATCCTCTCACACTCTCACTCTCTCATACTCGCACACTCTCACTCTCTCATACTCTCACCCTCTCACTCTCACACTCTCACTCTCTCTCTCACTCTCTCTCACTCTTACACTTTCTCACACTCTCTCTCACTGTCACTGTCACTCTCTCTTTCGCACTCTCACTCGCACACACTCGCTCTCAATCTCACTCACTCTCACGATCACTAACACAATCACACTCAGTCACACTCACACTCACTCTTTCACACTCTCACTCTCTCTTTCTCTCACTCTCTCATACTTTCACATTCTCGTACTCTCACACTCTCAGTCTCTCACTCTCTAACGCTCTCACTCTCATAATCTCATACTCTCATACTCTCATACACTCACACTCTCACACACTCATACTCTCACTCTCTCACTCTTTCACTCTCTCACTCTCATACTTTCTCACGCTTTCACTCTCTAACTCTCTCACACTCTCACTCTCTCACTCTCTCACTCGCTCACTCTCTCACTCTGTCACACTCTCACTCACTGTCAATATCAGTCTCACTCTCACTCTCAATCACACTCTCACTCACACTCACTGTCACAGTCACTCTCACACTCTCACAGTCTCACACTTTCACTCTCAATCAAACAATCAAACTCATTCACTCTCACAATCTCACTCTCTTGCTCTCACACTCTCACTCTCATGCTCTCATATTCTCTCACTCACTCTCTCTCACTCTCACGCTCTCACTCTCTCACGCACTCTCTCATACGCCCTCACACACTCTCTCTCACATTCTCACTCTTTCACTCTCTCACACTCTCACACTCTCATTCTCACTCTCACTCTCACTCTCACAATCACTAACACGATAACACTCAGTCACTCCCACACTCTCACTCTGACAATCACTAACACGATAACACTCAGTCACTCCCACACTCTCACTCTCTCACACTCTCACTTTCTCACACTCTCACACTCTCTCACTCTCTCACCCTCTCACTCCCATAATCGCATGCACTCATACTGTCTCACATTCTCACACTCTCACTCTATCACACTGACACACTCTCATGCTCTCACTCTGTCACTCTCTCACTCTTTCATTCTCTCACTCTCATACTCTCTCACTCTCTCACGCTCTCACTCTCTCACACTCTCACACTCTCACTCTCTCACTCACTCACTCTCTCACTCTGTCACAGTCTCACTCACTGTCACAATCACTGTCACTGTCACTCACACACTCACACTCACACTCTCACTCTAACTCACTGTCACTGTCACTCTCACTGTCACAATCACAAACACAATCACACTCAGTCACACTCACACTCTCACACTCACTCACTCTCTCACTCTCATACTCTCTCACTAACTCACTTTCTCACTCTCTCACTCTCTCACTCTCTCACTCTCACACTCTCACACTCTCACTCTCACACTCTCACTCTCTCACACACTCACATTTTCTCACTCCCATAATCTCATACTCTCATACTCTCATATTCTCTCACTCTCTCACACTCTCACTTTATCACGCTTTCGCTCTCTCACTCTCATACTCTCTCACTCTCTCATACTCTCACACTCTCACTCTCTCACTCTCTCTCTCTCACTCTGTCACACTCTCACTCACTGTCACTATCACTGTCACTCACACACTCACACTCACACTCTCACTCTAACTCACTATCACTGTCACTCTCACTGTCACAATCACAAACACAATCACAGTCAGTCACACTCACTCTCTCACTCTCCTACTCTCTCACTAACTCACTTTCTCACTCTCTCACTCTCTCACACTCTCACACTCTCACACTCACACTCTCACACTCTCAGTCTCTCACACACTCACATTCTCTCACTCCCATAATCTCATACTCTCATACTCTCTCACTCTCTCACACTCTCACTTTCCCACACTTTCGCTCCCTCACTCTCATACTCTCTCACACTCTCACTCTCACACACTCTCACTCTCTCACTTTCATACTCTCTCACACTCTCACACTCTCTCTTTCCCTCTCTCACACTCTCACTCTCTCACACTCTCACCCTCTCATCCTCTCACACTCTCACTCTCTCATACTCGCACACTCTCACTCTCTCATACTCTCACCCTCTCACTCTCACACTGTCACTCTCTCTCTCACTCTCTCTCACTCTTACACTTTCTCACACTCTCTCTCACTGTCACTGTCACTCTCTCTTTCGCACTCTCACTCGCACACTCTCGCTCTCAATCTCACTCACTCTCACGATCACTAACACAATCACACTCAGTCACACTCACACTCACTCTTTCACACTCTCACTCTCTCTTTCTCTCACTCTCTCATACTTTCACATTCTCGTACTCTCACACTCTCAGTCTCTCACTCTCTAACGCTCTCACTCTCATAATCTCATACTCTCATACTCTCACACTCTCACACACTCATACTCTCACTCTCTCACTCTTTCACTCTCTCACTCTCATACTTTCTCACGCTTTCACTCTCTAACTCTCTCACACTCTCACTCTCTCACTCGCTCACTCTCTCACTCTGTCACACTCTCACTCACTGTCAATATCAGTCTCACTCTCACTCTCGCACTCTCAATCACACTCTCACTCACACTCACTGTCACAGTCACTCTCACACTCTCACAGTCTCACACTTTCACTCTCAATCAAACAATCAAACTCATTCACTCTCACAATCTCACTCTCTTGCTCTCACACTCTCACTCTCATACTCTCATATTCTCTCACTCACTCTCTCTCACTCTCACGCTCTCACTCTCTCACGCACTCTCTCATACGCCCTCACACACTCTCTCTCACATTCTCACTCTTTCACTCTCTCACACTCTCACACTCTCATTCTCACTCTCACTCTTACTCTCACAATCACTAACACGATAACACTCAGTCACTCCCACACTCTCACTCTCTCACTCTCTCACTTTCTCACACTCTCACACTCTCTCACTCTCTCACACTCTCACACTCTCACTCTCTCACCCTCTCACTCCCATAATCGCATGCACTCATACTGTCTCACATTCTCACACTCTCACTCTATCACACTGACACACTCTCATGCTCTCACTCTGTCACTCTCTCACTCTTTCATTCTCTCACTCTCATACTCTCTCACTCTCTCACGCTCTCACTCTCACACTCTCACACTCTCACTCTCTCACTCACTCTCTCTCTCACTCTGTCACACTCTCACTCACTGTCACAATCACTGTCACTGTCACTCACACACTCACACTCACACTCACTCTAACTCACTGTCACTGTCACTCTCACTGTCACAATCACAAACACAATCACACTCAGTCACACTCACACTCTCACACTCACTCACTCTCTCACTCTCATACTCTCTCACTAACTCACTTTCTCACTCTCTCACTCTCTCACTCTCTCACTCTCACACTCTCACATCTCACTCTCACACTCTCACTCTCTCACACACTCACATTCTCTCACTCCCATAATCTCATACTCTCATACTCTCATATTCTCTCACTCTCTCACACTCTCACTTTATCACGCTTTCGCTCTCTCACTCACATACTCTCTCACTCTCTCATACTCTCACACTCTCACTCTCTCACTCTCTCTCACTCTGTCACACTCTCACTCACTGTCACTATCACTGTCACTCACACACTCACACTCACACTCTCACTCTAACTCACTATCACTGTCACTCTCACTGTCACAATCACAAACACAATCACAGTCAGTCACACTCACTCTCTCACTCTCTCACTCTCCTACTCTCTCACTAACTCACTTTCTCACTCTCTCACTCTCTCACACTCTCACACTCTCACACTCACACTCTCACACTCTCAGTCTCTCACACACTCACATTCTCTCACTCCCATAATCTCATACTCTCATACTCTCTCACTCTCTCACACTCTCACTTTCCCACACTTTCGCTCCCTCACTCTCATACTCTCTCACACTCTCACTCTCACACACTCTCACTCTCTCACTTTCATACTCTCTCACACTCTCACACTCTCTCTTTCCCTCTCTCACACTCTCTCACTCTCTCACACTCTCACCCTCTCATCCTCTCACACTCTCACTCTCTCATACTCGCACACTCTCACTCTCTCATACTCTCACCCTCTCACTCTCACACTGTCACTCTCTCTCTCACTCTCTCTCACTCTTACACTTTCTCACACTCTCTATCACTGTCACTCTCTCTTTCGCACTCTCACTCGCACACTCTCGCTCTCAATCTCACTCACTCTCACGATCACTAACACAATCACACTCAGTCACACTCACACTCACTCTTTCACACTCTCACTCTCTCTTTCTCTCACTCTCTCATACTTTCACATTCTCGTACTCTCACACTCTCAGTCTCTCACTCTCTAACGCTCTCACTCTCATACTCTCATATTCTCTCACTCACTCTCTCACTCTCTCTCACTCTCACGCTCTCACTCTCTCACGCACTCTCTCATACGCCCTCACACACTCTCTCTCACATTCTCACTCTTTCACTCTCTCACACTCTCACACTCTCACTCTCTTACTCTCTCACTCTCTCACACTCTCACACTCTCACTTTCTCACACTTTCAATCTCTTACTCTCACACTCTCTCACACGCTCACACTCACACTCTCACTCTCTCACTGTCTCACCCTCTCACACCCTCAACTCTCACACTCTGACATTCACAATCGCTCACTCTCTCACTCTCTCAAACTCTCACACTCTCACACACTAACTCTCTCAATGTCTCACACTCTCACACTCTCACACTCTCTCTCTCCCACACTCTCACTCTCTCAAACTCTGATTCTCATACTCTCACACTCTCACTCTCTCACACTCTCACACTCTCACTCTTTCACTCTCTCACTCCCTCTCTCACTCTCTCCCTCACACTCTCACTCACTGTCACTCAGTCTCACTCTCACACTCTCACTCATTCTCACTCTCACTCTCACAATCACAAACCCTGTCACACTCAGTCACTCTCACAATCTCACACTCTCACACTGTCTCTCTCTCACTCTCACTCTCTCAGTCTCTCACAATCACAACCTCATACTCTCATACTCTCTCACCCTCTCACTCTTTCACTCTCTCACCCTCTCTCTCATTCTATCACTCACGCTCACACTCACCGCCAATGTCACTCCCACTCTCACTCTCACATTCTCACTCTCACACTCTCACTCTCACTCTCACAATCACAAACACAGTCACACTCAGTCTCTCTCACACTCTCGCACTCTAACACTGTCACTCTCTCAGTCTCTCACGCTCTAACTCTCTCACTCTCTCTCACTCACTCATTCACTCTCTCACTCTTTCACTCTCTCACTCGGTCACTCCCTCACAACCTCACTCTCTCACTCACTCAAACTGTCACTCTCACGCTTTCACACTCACACTTTCTCACATTCTCACTCTCGCACACTCTCACAATCTCACATTCTCACTCTCTCAAACTCTCAATCCCTGTCACTCTCACTCTCACACTCTCACTCACTGTGACTCTCACTCTCACTCACTGTCAATGTCACTGTCACTGTCCCTCTCACCTTCTCACTATCACACTCTCACTCTCACAATCACAAACATAATCACACTTAGTAAATCTCACACTCTCACACACTCACTCACTCACTATATCACAATCTCACTCTCATACTGTCATGATCTCATATTCTCTCACGCACTCACACACTCCCTCACTCACTATATCACACTTTCACTCTCATACCGTCATGCTCTCATATTCTCTCACACTCTCACTCTCTCACTCTCTCACATTCTCACACTCACTCTCTCACTCTTTCACTCTCTCACTCTCGCACTGTCTCTCACTCTCATTCTCTCACATGCTCTCACTCACACTCTCACTCTCTCACTCTCTATCTCTCACTCTCTCACACTCTCACTCCCTGTCACTGTCTCTCTCACTCCCTATCACTCTCACTCTCTCACTCTCATTCTCTCTCTCTCACTCACTGTCACCGTTACTGCCACTCTCACACTCTCACTCTCACACTCTCAAATTCTCATTCTCTCACTCTCTCACACACTCACTCTCATCCTTTCAGACTCTCTCAAACACTCACTCTCGCACACTCTCACTCTCTCACACTCTCACTCTCTCACTCTCTCATTCTTTCACTATCTCACACTCTCACTCTCATACTCCCTCTCTCTCACTATCTCATTCTCTCACACTCTCCTTCTCTCACACTCTCACACTCACACTCTCTCTCTCACTCACTCTCTCTCACTCTTTCACACTCTCACTCACTGTCTTTCTCACTCTCACTCTAACACTCTCACTCATACTCTCAATCACTCTCTCTCACTCTCACACTCTCACTCTCACTCTCGCTCTCACTCACTGTCACTCTCACACTCACACTTTAACACTCTCACACACTCACTCTCTCACACTCTCACACTCTGACACTCATCTTCTCATATTCTCATAATCTCATACTCTCATACTCTCTCACTCTCTCACACTCTCTGTCTCTCTCACTATCTCACTCTCACTCACTCTCTCACTCTTTCACTCTCTCACTCTTTCACTCTCTCACTCTCTCATACTCTCACTATCCCAATCTCTCCCTCTCTCAATCTCACCCTCTCACTCTCTCACTCTGTCACACTCACACTCATACGCTCACACTCTCTCACTCTCCCTCTCTCACTCTCTCACTCTTTCACTCTCTCACTCTCATACGCTCATATTCTCTCACACTCTCACACTCTCAAACTCTCACTCTCTCACACTCTTACGCACTGTCACTGTCACTCTTACTCTCACACTCTCACTCTCACTTTCTCTCTCACATAATGTCACTGTCACTCTCACACTTTCACTCTCACTCTCACACTATCACTCTCACTCTCACTCACTGTCACTGCCACTCTCGCACTCACTCTCACACTCTCACTCTCTCATTCTCTCACATTCTCACAGTCTTACTCTCATACTCTCATACTGTTTCACACACTCACTCTCTCAAAATCTCACTCTCTCACTCTTTCACTCTCATTCTCATACTCTCATGCTCCCTCTCTCTAACTCTCTCTCTCTCACTCTTTCACTCTCTCACACTCTCACTCACTGTCACTGTCACTCTCACTCTCACACTCACACTCTCACTCTCACACTCTCACTCATACTCTCAATCACTGTCTTTCTCGCTCTCACATTCTCACTCTCACTCTCGCTCTCACTCACTGACACTGTCACTGCCACTCTCACATTCACTCTCTCGCACTTTCACACTCTCAAACTCTCACTCTCTCACTCTCTCACACTCTCACTCTCTTACTCTCTCACTCTCTCACTCTCATACTCTCTCACGCACTTACTCTCTCACTCTCTCCCACTCTCACTCACTCTCACTCTCTCACTCTCATACTCTCTCAAACGCTAACAATCACACTCTCTCACTCTCGCACTCTTTCACTCTCACACACTCACTCTCACACGCTCTCACACTCTCTCACACTCTCACTCTCTCACACACTGACACTCACACTCTCTCACTCTCTCACTCTATCACACTCTCACACTCTCACTCTCACACTCTCACTCTCTCACACTCTCACATTCTCACTCTATCACACTCTCTCACTCGCCAACAGTCTCAATCTCTCACTCTCATACTCTCATACTATCTCATTCATTCACTCTCTCACACTCTCACACTCTGACTCTCTCACTCTCTCACACTCTGACTATCTCACTCTTTCACTCTCTCACTCTCTTACTGTCTCTCACTCTCATTCTCTCATACGGTCTCACTCACACACTCTCACTCTCTCACTCTCTATCTCTCACTCTCACTCTCTCACACTCTCACTCACTGTCACTGTCACTCTCACTCCCTATCACTCTCACTCTCACACTCACTCTCACTCTCTATCTCACTCCCTGTCACTGTCACTCTCACACTCTCACTCTGACACTCGCATACTCTCTCAAACACTCACTCTCTAACACTCTCACTCTCTCACTCTTTCATTCTCTCACTCTCTCACTCTCATACTCCCTCTCTCTCACTCTCTCCCTCTCTCACACTCTCCTTCTCTCACATTCCCGCACTCACACACTCTAACTCTCTCCCTCTCTCTCTCTCACTCTCTCACACTCTCACTCACTGTCTCTGTCACTCTCACTCTGACACTCACACTCTCAATCTCTCACTCTCACTCACTGTCACTGACACTCTCACACTCACACTCGCACACTTTCAGGCACTCACACTCTCACTCTCTCACTCTCACAATCTCTCACACTCTCACTCTCATATTCTCATAATCTCATACTCTCATACTCTCACCCTCTCTCACTCTCTCTCTCAGTCTCTCATTCTTTCACTCTCTCACTCTTTCACTCTCTCACTCTCTCAAACTCTCATTCTCCCAATCTCTCCCTCTCTCACACTCTCACCCTCGCACTCTCTCACTCCTTCACACTCTCACTCTCATACGTTCATTCTCTCTAACTCTCTCACGCTCTCAAAATCTAACACTCTCAATCTCTCACACTCTCACACTCTCAAACTCTCACTCTCTCACACTCTCACTCACTGTCACTGTCACTCTCACACTCTCACTCTAACTCATTGTCACTCTCACTCACACACTCTCACTTTTACTCTCACTCACTGTCACACTCTCACTCTCACACTCTCACACTTTCACTCTCACACTCTCACACTCTCACTCTCATACTCTCATAGTCTCTCACGCACTCACTCTCTCACACTCTCACTCTCTCACTCTTTCACTCTCTCATTCTCATACTCTCATACTCTGGCTCTCTCACTCTCTCACTCTCTCTCTCTCTCACTCTCTCACACTCTAACTCACTGTCAATCTCACTCTCACTCTTACACTCTCACACTGTCAGTCATACTCTCATTCACTGTCTCTCTCGTTTTCACATTCTCACTGTCACTCTCGCTCTCACTGTCACTGTCACTGCCACTCTCACAATCACACTCTCACACGTTCACACTCTCACACTCACACTCTCTCACTCTCTCACACTCTCACTCTCTTACTCTCTCACTCTCTCAGTCTCATACTCTCATACTCTCTCACTCACTCACTCTCCCACTCTCTCACTCTCAGACTCTCACTCTCTCTCTCTCGCACTCTTACTCTCACAAACGCTCACACTCACACTCTCTAACTCTCTCAGTATTTCACTCTCTCACATTCTCACTATCTCACACTCTCTCACTCTCATACTCTCTAACACACCTACTCTCTCACTCTCTCACACTCTCACTCTCATACTCTCATAGGGTCAGGTGAATTGGCCATACTAAAAATTGCCCGTAGTGTTAGGTAAGGGGTAAATGTAGGGTTATGGGTGGGTTGCGCTTCGGCGGGTCGGTGTGGACTTGTTGGGCCGAAGGGCCTGTTTCCACACTGTAATCTAATCTAATCTAATCTAATCTAATCTAATCTAATCTAATCTAATCTAATCTCTCACACTTTCACTCTCTCACTCTTTCACTCTCTCATTCTCATACTCTCATACTCCGGCTCTCTCACTCTCTCACTCTCTCTCTCTCTCCCTCTCACTCTCACACTCTCACTCACGTTATTGTCACTCTCACTCTCACACTCTCACTCTCTCTCACTCTCAACTCTCGCACTCTTACTCTCACAAACGCTCACACTCACACTCTCTCACTCTCTCAGTATTTCACTCTCTCACACTCTCACAATCTCACACTCTCTCACTCTCATACTCTCATACTCTCTAACACACTCACTCTCTCACACTCTCACTCTCTCACTCTTTCACTCTCTCATTCTCATACTCTCATACTCCGGCTCTCTCACTCTCTCACTCTCTCTCTCTCTCTCTCTCTCACACACACACACTCTCACTCACCGTTATTGTCACTCTCACTCTCACACTCTCACGCTCACTCACTGTCACTCTCACTCTCACTCACTGTCAATGTCACTGTCACTGTCCCTCTGCTTTCATATTCTCTCACACTCTCACTCTCTCACTCTCTCACTTTCTCACACTCACTCTCACTCTTTCACTCTCTCACTCTCTCACGGTCTCTCACTCGCATTCTCTCACATGGTCTCACTCACACACTCTCACTCTCACACTCTCTATCTCTCACTCTCTCATACTCTCACTCTCACTCTCACTCTCTCTCTCACTCACTGTCACCGTTACTGTCACTCTCACACTCTCACTCACACTCTCAAACTCTTACTCTCTCACTATCTCACTCTGTCACACACTCACTCTCATACTTTCAGACTCTCTCAAACACTCACTCTCTCACACTCTCACTCTCTCACACTCTCACTCTCTCACTCTCTCATTCATTCACTATCTCACTCTCTCACTCTCATACTCCCTCTCTCTCACTCTCTCATTCTCTCACTCTCTCCTTCTCTCACACTCTCACACTCACAAACTCTCACACTCTGACTCTCTCATTCACTCTCTCTCACTCTCTCACACTCTCACTCACTGTCACTGTCACTCTCACTCTGACACTCTCACTCATACTCTCAATCACTGTCTCTTTGACTCACACACTCTCACTCACACTCTAACTCTCGCTCTCACTCACTGTCACTCTCACACTCACACTCACACTTTAACACTCTCACACACTCACTCTCTCACACTCTCACACTCTGACTCTCATATTCTCATAATCTCATACTCTCATACTCTCTCACTCTCTCACAATCTCTGTCTCACACTCTCTCACTCTCACTCTCTCACTCTCTCACTCTTTCACTCTCTCACTCTTTCACTCTCTCACTCTCTCACACTATCACTCTCCCAATCTCTCACTCTCTCACTCTCACCCTCTCACTCTCACACTCTTTCACTCTCTCACTCTCATACGCTCACACTCTCTCTCATTCTCTCATTCTTTCACTCTTTCACTCTCATACGCTCATATTCTCTCACTCTCTCACACTCTCAAAATCTCACACGCTCAATCTCTCACACTCTCACATTCTCAAACTCTCACTCTCTCACACTCTCACTCACTGTCACTGTCACTCTTACTCTCACACTCTTACTCTCACTTTCTCACTCACTGTCACTGTCACTCTCACACTATCACTCTCACTCTCACTCTCAGTCACTGTCACTGTCACTCTCACTCTCACACTCTCCCTCTCTCACATTCTCACAGTCTCACTCTCATACTCTCATACTCTTTCACACACTCACTCTCTCACACTCTCACTCACTCACTCTTTCAGTCTCATTCTCTACTCTTATGCTCCCTCTCTCTCACTCTCTCACTCTCTCTCTCTCTCACTCTCTCACTCTCTCACACAGTCACTCACTGTCACAGTCACTCTCACTCTCACACTCACACTCTCACTCTCACGCACCCACTCATATTCCCAATCACTGTCTTTCTCGCTCTCAAATTCGCACTCTCACTGTCGCTTTCACTCACTGACACTGTCACTGCCACTCTCACACACACACTCTCGCACTTTCACACTGTCAAACTCTCACTCTCTCACTCTCTCACACTCTCACTCTCTTTCTCTCTCACTCTCTCACTCTCATACTCTCATACTCTCATACTCTCTCACTCACTCACTCTCTCACTCTCTCACACTCTTACTCTCTCAAACGCTCACACTCACACTCTCTCACTCTCGCACTCTTTCTCTCTCACACACAGTCACTCTCACACGCACTCACACTCTCTCACACTCTCACTCTCACACACTCTGACACTCACACTCTCTCAGTCTCTCACTCTCACACTCTCACTCTCTCACACTCTCACATTCTCACTCTATCACACTCTCACATTCTCAATCTATCACACTCTCAATCTGTCTCTCTCATACTCTCATTCATTCACTCTCTCGCACTCTAACACTCTGACTCTCTCACTCTCTCACACTCTCACGCTCTCACTCTCTCACACTCTGACTATCTCACTCTTTCACTCTCTCACTCTCTTACTGTCTCTCACTCTCATTTTCTCATACGGTCTCACTCACACACTCTCACTCTCTCACACTCTCACTCACTGACACTGTCACTCTCACTTCCTATCACTCTCACTCTCACACTCTCACACTCACTCTCACTCTCTATCTCACTCACTGTCACTCTCACACTCTCATACTCTCTCAAACACTCACTCTTTCACACTCTCACTCTCTCACACTCTCACTCTCTCACTCTTTCATTCTCTCACTCTCTCACTCTCATACTCCCTCTCTCTCACTCTCTCACTCTCTCACACTCTCACTCACTGTCACTGTCACTCTCACTCCCTATGACTCTCACACTCTCATATTCTCTCACACACTCTCATACTCTCTCAAACACTCACTCTCTCACACTCTCACTCTCTCACATTCTCACTCTCTCACTCTTTCATTCTCTCACTCTCTCTCTCTCATACTCCCTCTCTCTCACTCTCTCTCTCACACTCTCCTCTCACATTCTCACACTCACACACTCTCACTCTCTCACTCTCTCTCTCTCCCACTCGCTCACTCTCTCACACTCTCACTCACTGTCACTGTCACTCTCACTCTGACACTCTCACTCATACTCTCAATCACTGTCTCTCTCACCCTCACACTCTCACTCCCACTCTCACTCACTGTCACTGACACTCTCACACTCACACTCTCACACTTTCACGCTCTCACACTCTCACTCTCTCACTCTCGCAATCTCTCACACTCTCACTCTCATATTCTCATAATCTCATACTCTCATACTCTCATACTCTCTCACACTCTCACTCTTTCACTCTCTTATTCTCATACTCTGATACTCAGGCTCTCTCACTCTCTCACTCTCTCTCTCACTCTCTCATTCTCTCACTCACTGTCACTGTCACTCTCACTCTCACACTCACACTCTCTCTCACTCTTACTCTCTCACTCACTGTCACCGTTACTGTCACTCTCACACTCTCACTCTCACACTCTCAAATTCTCACTCTCTCACTCTCTCACACACTCTCATACTTTCAGACTCTCTCAAACACTCACTCTCTCACACTCTCACTCTCTCACACTCTCACTCTCTCACTCTCTCATTTTTTCACTATCTCACTCTCATACTCCCTCCCTCTCCCTCTCTCTCATTCTCTCACTCTCTCCTTCTCTCACACTCTCACACTCACACTCTCTCTCTCTCACACTTTCACACTCTCACTCACTGTCACTCTCACTCTGACATTCTCACTCATACTCTCAATCACTGTGTCTCTCACTCTCACATTCTCACTCTCACTTTCGCTCTCACTCACTGTCACTCTCACACTCACATTTTAACACTCTCACACACTCACTCTCTCACACTCTCACACTCTGACTCTCATATTCTCACATTCTCATAATCTCATACTCTCATAGTCTCTCACTCTCTCACACTCTCTGTCTCTCACACTCTCTCACTCTCACTCTCTCAATCTTTCACTCTCTCACTCTTTCACTATCTCACTCTCTCACACTCTCACTCTCACCCTCTCACTCTCTCACTCTTTCACTCTCTCAGATTCATACGCTCACACTCTCTCACTCTCCCTCTCTCACTCTCTCACTCTCTCACTCTTTCACTCTCTCACTCTCATACGCTCATGTTCTCTCACTCTCTCGCACACTCTCAAAATCTCACACTCTGAATCTCTCACACTCTCACACTCTCAAACTCTCACTCTCTCACACTCTCACTCACTGTCATTGCCACTCTTACTCTCACAATCTCACTCTCACTTTCTCTCTCACTCAGTGTCACTGTCAATCTCACACTCTCACTCTCACTCACACTATCACTCTCACTTCCTGTCACTGACACTCTCACACTCTCACACTCACACTCTCACTCTCACTCACACTATCACCTCACTCTCACTCACTGTTACTGACACTCTCACACTCTCACACTCACACTCTCACTCTCTCACTCTCTCACATTCTCACAGTCTCACTCTCATACTCTCATACTCTTTCACACACCCACTCCCTCACACTCTCTCTCTCTCACTCTTTCACTCTCATTCTCATACTCTCATGCTCCCTCTCACTCTCTCTCTCTCTCACTCTCTCACTCTCTCACACTCTCACTCACTGTCACTGCCCCTTTCACTCTCACACTCACACTCTCACTCTCACACTCTCACTCATACTCTCAATCACTGTCTTTCTCTCTCTCACATTCTCAATCTCACTCGCTCTCACTCACTGTCACTGCCACTCTCACAATCACACTCTCACACGTTCACACTCTCACTCTCTTACTCTCTCACTCTCTCACTCTCATACTCTCACACTCTCTCACTCACTCTCCCTCACTCTCACTCTCACACTCTCATTCTCTCTCACTCTCATTCTCTCATACTCTTTAACACACCCACTCCCTCACACTCTCTCTCTCTCTCACTCTTTCACTCTCATTCTCATACTCTCATGCTCCCTCTCACTCTCTCTCTCTCACTCTCTCACTCTCTCACACTCTCACTCACTGTCACTGCCCCTTTCACTCTCACACTCACACTCTCACTCTCACACTCTCACTCATACTCTCAATCACTGTCTTTCTCTCTCTCACATTCTCACTCTCACTCGCTCTCACTCACTGTCACTGCCACTCTCACAATCACACTCTCACACGTTCACACTCTCACTCTCTTACTCTCTCACTCTCTCACTCTCATACTCTCACACTCTCTCACTCACTCTCCCTCACTCTCACTCTCACACTCTCATTCTCTCTCACTCTCATTCTCTCACACTCTAACTCTCACAAACGCTCACACTCACACTCTCTCACTCTCTCAGTATTTCATTCTCTCACACTCTCACAATCTCACACTCTCTCACTCTCATACTCTCATACTTTCTTACACACTCACTCTCTCACACACTCACTCTCTCACACTCTCACTCTCTCACTCTTTCACTCTCTCATTCTCATACTCTCATACTCCGACTCTCTCACTCTCTCTCTCTCTCTCTCTCATTCTCTCACACTCTCACTCACTGTCACTGTCACTCTCACTCTCACACTCTCACTCTCACTCACTGTCACTGTCACTCTCAGTCACTGTCAATGTCACTTTCACTGTCCCTCTCACTTTCTCACTCCCACACTCTCGCTCTCACAATCACAAACATAATCACACTTAGTAAATGTCACACTCTCACACACTGACTCACTCACTCTCACTCTCCCACACTCTCACTCTCATACTCTCATACTCTCACGCACTCGCATACTCACTCACTCACTATATCACACCCTCACTCTCATACTGTCATGCTGTCATATTCTGTCACACCCTCACTCTCTCACTCTCTCACTTTCTCACACTCACTATCACTCTTTCACTCTCTCACTCTCTCACTGTCTCTCACTCTCATTCACTCAGATTCTCTCACTCACACACTCTCACTCTCACACTCTCTATCTCTCACTCTCTCACACTCTCACTCTAACACTCACTCATACTCTCAATCACTGTCTCTCTCGCTCTCACATTCTCACTCTCACGCTCACTCTCGCTCTCACTCACTGTCACTGTCACTGCCGCTCTCACAATCACACTCACACACTTTCACACTCACTCTCACTCTCTCACTCTCTCACTCTCTTACTCTCTCACTCTCTCACTCTCATACTCTCATACTCTCTCACTCTCTCACTCTCTCACTCACTCACACTCTCACACTCGCACGCTCTCTCTGACTCTCTCACTCTCTCAAACGCACACAATCACACTCTCTCACACTCTCACTCTATCACTCTCTCACACTCTCACAATCTCTCTCTCACTCTTTCACTCTCTCACTTTTCCACTCTCACGGACTCTCACACTCTCACTCTCTAACTCTCTCACTCTCGCACACTCTCTCACTCTCACACTCTCACTTTCTCACTCACTCACATTCAGACACTCACACTCTCTCACTTTCGTACACTCTCACACTCTCACTCTCTCACACTCTCACTCTCTCACTCTCTAACACTCTCACACTCTCACGCTCTCACTTTCTCACACTCTCACTCTCTCACACTTTCACACTCTCACTCTCTCACACTCTCACTCTCTTACTCTTTCATTCTCTCACTCTCTCACTCTCATACTCCCTCTCTCTCACTCTCTCACACTCTCACTCTCTCACTCTCTCACGCTCTCACACTCTCACGCTCTCACTTTCTCACACTGTCACTCTCTCACACTTTCACACTCTCACTCTCTCACACTCTGACTATCTCACTCTTTCACTATCTCACTCTCTTACTGTTTCTCACTCTCATTCTCTCATACGGTCTCACTCACACACTCTCACTCTCTCACTCTCTATCATTCACTCTCTCACTCTCTCACACTCTCACTCACTGACACTGACACTCTCACTCCCTATCACTCTCTATCTCAATCAGTGTCACTCTCACACTCTCACACTCTCATACTCTCTCAAACACTCACTCTTTCACACTCCCACTCTCTCACACTCTCACTCTCTCACTCTTTCATTCTCTCACTCTCTCACGCTCATACTCCCTCTCTCTCACTCTCTCACTCTCTCACACTCTCACTCACTGTCACTGTCACTCTCACTCCCTATGACACTCACACTCTCATAATCTCCACACACTCTCATACTCTCTCAAAGACTCACTCTGTCACGCTCTCACTCTCTCACACTCTCACTCTCTCACTCTTTCATTCTCTCACTCTATCACTCTCATACTCCCTCTCTCTCACTCTCTCTCTCTCACACCCTCCTATCTCACATTCTCACTCACACTCTCGCAATCGCTCACACTCTCACTCTCATATTCTCATAATCTCATACTGTTTCTCACTCATACTCTCATATTCTCTCACTCTCTCACACTCTCTGTCTCTCACACTCTCTCTCACTCTCTCTCTCAGTCTCTCATTCTTTCACCATCTCACTCTTTCACTCTCTCACTCTCTCAAACTCTCACTCTCTCAATCTCTCCCTCTCTCACCCTCTCACCCTCTCACTCTCTCACTCTTTCACACTCTCACTCTCACTCTCACTGACACTCTCACACTCACACTCTCACACTTTCACGCTCTCACACTCTCACACTCTCACGCTCTCACTCTCTCTCTCTCACACCCTCCTATCTCACATTCTCACTCACACTCTCGCAATCGCTCACACTCTCACTCTCATATTCTCATAATCTCATACTCTCATACTCTCATACTCTCTCAAACTCTCACTCTCAGTCTCTCATTCTTTCACCCTCTCACTCTTTCACTCTCTCACTCTCTCAAACTCTCACTCTCTCAATCTCTCCCTCTCTCACACTCTCACCCTCTCACTCTCTCACTCTTTCACACTCTCACTCTCATACGTTCATACTCTCTCACTCTCTCACGCTCTCAAAATCTAACACTCTCAATCTCTCCAACTCTCAAACTCTCACTCTCTCACACTCTCACTCACTGTCACTGTCGCTCCCAAACTCTCACTCTCACTCTCACACTCTCACTCTCTCACACAGTCACTCACTGTCACAGTCACTCTCACTCTCACACTCACACTCTCACTCTCACGCACCCACTCATATTCTCAATCACTGTCTTTCTCGCTCTCACATTCGCACTCTCACTGTCGCTCTCACTCACTAACACTGTCACTGCCACTCTCACACACACACTCTCGCACTTTACACACTGTCAAACTGTCACTCTCTCACTCTCTCACACACTCACTCTCTTACTCTCTCACTCTCTCACTCTCATACTCTCATACTCTCATACTCTCTCACTCACTCACTCTCTCACTCTCTCACACTCTTACTCTCTCAAACGCGCACACTCACACTCTCTCACTCTCGCACTCTTTCTCTCTCACACTCTCTCAGTCTCTCACTCTCACACTCTCACTCGCTCACACTCTCACATTCTCACTCTATCACACTCTCACATTCTCAATCTATCACACTCTCACATACTCTCATATTCTCTCATTCATTCACTCTCTCGCACTCTAACACTCTGACTCTCTCACTCTCTCACTCTCTCACACTCTCACGCTCTCACTCTCTCACACTCTGACTATCTCACTCTTTCACTCTCTCACTCTCTTACTGTCTCTCACTCTCATTCTCTCATACGGTCTCACTCACACACTCTCACTCTCTCACACTCTCACACTCTCACTCACTGACACTGTCACTCTCACTTCCTATCACTCTCACTCTCACACTCTCACACTCACTCTCACTCTCTATCTCACTCACTGTCACTCTCACACTCTCATACTCTCTCAAACACTCACTCTTTCACACTCTCACTCTCTCACACTCTCACTCTCTCACTCTTACATTCTCTCACTCTCTCACTCTCATACTCCCTCTCTCTCTCTCACACTCTCACTCACTGTCACTGTCACTCTCACTCCCTATGACTCTCACACTCATATCTCTCACACACTCTCATACTCTCTCAAACACTCACTCTCTCACACTCTCACTCTCTCACATTCTCACTCTCTCACTCTTTCATTCTCTCACTCTCTCTCTCTCTCATACTCCCTCTCTCTCACTCTCTCTCTCACACTCTCCTCTCACATTCTCACACTCACACACTCACACTCTCTCACTCTCTCTCTCCCACTCGCTCACTCTCTCACACTCTCACTCACTGTCACTGTCACTCTCACTCTGACACTCTCACGCATACTCTCAATCACTGTCTCTCTCACCCTCACACTCTCACTCCCACTCTCACTCTCGCTCTCACTCACTGTCACTGACACTCTCACACTCACACTCTCACACTTTCACGCTCTCACACTCTCACTCTCTCACTCTCGCAATCGCTCACACTCTCACTCTCATATTCTCATAATCTCATACTCTCATACTCTCTCAAACTCTCACTCTCAGTCTCTCATTCTTTCACTCTCTCACTCCTTCACTCTCTCACTCTCTCAAACACTCACACTCTCAATCTCTCCCTCTCTCACACTCTAACACTCTCACTCTCTCACTCCTTCTCACTCTCACTCTCACATTCTCACTCTCACACTAACTCACTGTCACTCTCACACTCTCACTTTCACTCTCACTCTCTTACTCTCTCACATTCTTACACTTTCATACTCTCATACTCTTATAATCTCGCAAGCACTCTCTCTCTCACACGTTCACTCACTGTCACTGTCACTCTCACTCTCACACTCTCAATCTCTCTCACTCTCACTCTCTCACACTCTTACTCGCTCAAACACTCACTCTCTCACACACTCACTCTCTCACATTCACACTCTCTCACTCTTTCATTCTCTCACTCTCTCACTCTCATACTCCCTCTCTCTCTCTCACACACGTTCACTCACTGTCACTGTCACTCTCACTCTCACACTCTCACTCTCTCTCACTCTCACTCTCTCACACTCTTACTCTCTCAAACACTCACTCTCTCACACACTCACTCTCTCACATTCTCACTCTCTCACTCTTTCATTCTCTCACTCTCATACTCCCTCTCTCTCACTCTCTCTCTCACACTCTCCTTCTCTCACATTCTCACACTCACACACTCTCACTCTCTCACTCTCTCTCTCTCTCCCACTCGCACACTCTCTCACACTCTCACTCACTGTCATTGTCACTCTCACTCTGACACTCTCACTCATACTCTCAATCACTGTCTCTCTCACCCTCACACTCTCACTCCCACTCACACTCTCGCTCTCACACACTGTCACTGACACTCTCACACTCACACTCTCACACTTTCACGCTCTCACACTCTCACTCTCGCAATCGCTCACACTCTCACTCTCATATTCTCATAATCTCATACTCTCATACTCTCATACTCTCTCACACTCTCTGTCTCTCACACTCTCTCACTCTCACTCTCAGTCTCTCATTCTTTCACTCTCTCACTCTTTCACTCTCTCATTCTCTCAAACTCTCACTCTCTCAATCTCTCCCTCTCTCACGCTCTCACCCTCTCACTCTCTCACTCTTTCACACTCTCACTCTCATACGTTCATACTCTCTCACCCTCTCAAAATCTAACACTCAATCTCTCACTCTCTCACACTTTCACTCACTGTCACTGTCGCTCTCAAACTCTCACTCTCACTCTCGCTCTCACTCACTGTCACTGACACTCTCACACTCACACTCTCACACTTTCACGCTCTCACACTCTCACTCTCTCACTCTCGCAATCGCTCACACTCTCACTCTCATATTCTCATAATCTCATACTCTCATACTCTCTCAAACTCTCACTCTCAGTCTCTCATTCTTTCACTCTCTCACTCCTTCACTCTCTCACTCTCTCAAACACTCACACTCTCAATCTCTCCCTCTCTCACACTCTCACACTCTCACTCTCTCACTCTTTCTCACTCTCACTCTCACATTCTCACTCTCACACTAACTCACTGTCACTCTCACACTCTCACTTTCACTCTCACTCTCTTACTCTCTCACATTCTTACACTTTCATACTCTCATACTCTCATAATCTCGCAAGCACTCTCTCTCTCACACGTTCACTCACTGTCACTGTCACTCTCACTCTCACACTCTCAATCTCTCTCACTCTCACTCTCTCACACTCTTACTCGCTCAAACACTCACTCTCTCACACACTCACTCTCTCACATTTACACTCTCTCACTCTTTCATTCTCTCACTCTCTCACTCTCATACTCCCTCTCTCTCTCTCTCACACGTTCACTCACTGTCACTGTCACTCTCACTCTCACACTCTCACTCTCTCTCACTCTCAATCTCTCACACTCTTACTCTCTCACACACTCACTCTCTCACACACTCACTCTCTCACATTCTCACTCTCTCACTCTTTCGTTCTCTCACTCTCATACTCCCTCTCTCTCACTCTCTCTCTCACACTCTCCTTCTCTCACATTCTCACACTCACACACTCTCACTCTCTCACTCTCTCTCTCTCCCACTCGCTCGATCTCTCACACTCTCACTCACTGTCACTGTCACTCTCACTCTGACACTCTCACTCATACTCTCAATCACTGTCTCTCTCACCCTCACACTCTCACTCCCACTCTCACTCTCGCTCTCACTCACTGTCACTGACACTCTCACACTCACACTCTCACACTTTCACGCTCTCACACTCTCACTCTCTCACTCTCGCAATCGCTCACACTCTCACTCTCATATTCTCATAATCTTATACTCTCATACTCTCATACTCTCTCACTCTCTCACACTCTCTGTCTCTCACACTCTCTCACTCTCACTCTCAGTCTCTCATTCTTTCACTCTCTCACTCTTTCACTCTCTCATTCTCTCAAACTCTCACTCTCTCAATCTCTCCCTCTCTCACGCTCTCACCCTCTCACTCTCTCACTCTTTCACACTCTCACACTCATACGTTCATACTCTCTCACCCTCTCAAAATCTAACACTCAATCTCTCACTCTCTCACACTCTCACTCACTGTCACTGTCGCTCTCAAACTCTCACTCTCACTCTCACACTCTCACTCTCACACTAACTCACTTTCACTCTCCCTCCCACACTCTCACTTTCACTCTCACTCACTGTCACACTCTCACTCTCTCACTCTCTCACATTCTCACACTCTCATACTCTCATAATCTCGCAAACACTCACTCTCTCACACTCTCACTCTCTCACTCTTTCACTCTCTCATTCTCATACTCTCATACTCCGGCTCTCTCACTCTCTCACACGCTCACTCACTGTCACTGTCACTCTCACTCTCACACTCTCACTCTCTCTCACTCTCACGCTCTCACACTCTTACTCTCTCAAACGCTCACACTCACACTCTCTCACTCTCTCAGTATTTCACTCTCTCACACTCACACACTCTCACATTCTCACTCTCATACTCTCATATTCTCTCACACACTCACTCTCTCAAACTCTCACTCTCACTCTTTCACTCTCTCATTCTCATACTCTCATACTCCGGCTCTCTCACTCTCTTACTCTCTATCTCTCTCACTCTCTCACACTCTCACTCACTGTCACTGTCACTGTCACTCTCACACACTCACTCATACTCTCAATCACTGTCTCTCTCGCTCTCACATGCTCACTCTTACGCTCATTCTCGCTCTCACTCACTGTCACTGTCACTGCCGCTCTCACTATCACACTCACACACTTTCACACTCTCACACTCTCACTTTCTCAGTCTCTCACACTCTCACTCTCTTCCTCTCTCACTCTCACACTCTCATACTCTCATACTCTCTCACTCACTCACTCTCTCACTCTCTCACTCACTCACACTCTCACACTCTCACGCTCTCTCACTCTGACTCTCACACTCTCACTCTCTCAAACACACACAATCACACTCTCTCACACTCTCACTCTATCACTCTCTCACACTCTCACAATCTCTCACTCACTCTTTCACTCTCTCACTCTTCCACTCTCACGCACTCTCATACTCTCACTCTCTAACTCTCTCACTCTCGCACACTCTCTCACTCTCACACTCTCACTTTCTCACTCACTCACAATCAGACACTCACATTCTCTCACTCTCGCACACTCTCACACTCTCACTCTCTCGCACTCTCACTCTCTCACTCTCTCACTCTCACACTCTCACACTCTCATACTCTCACGCTCTCATACTCTCACTCTCTCATTCTCTCACTCTCTCACTCTCATACACCCTCTCTCTCACTCTCTCACTCTCTCACACTCTCCTTCTCTCACAGTCTCACATTCTCACTCTCTCTCTCTCACTCTCTCACAATCTCACTCACCGTCACTGTCACTCTCACTCTGACACTCTCACTCATACTCACAATCACTGTCTCTCTCACCCTCACACTCTCACTCTCACTCTCTCTCTCACTCACTGTCACTGTCACTCTCACACTCACACTCTCACACTTTCACGCTCTCTCAGTCTCACTTTCTCACTCTCGCAATCTCTCACAGTCTCACTCTCATATTCTCATAATATCATACTCTCATACGCTCTCACTCTCTCACACTCTCTGTCTCTCCACTCTCTCACTCTCTCTCTCAGTCTCTCATTCTTTCACTCTCTCACTCTTTAATTCGATCGCTGTCTCACTCTCAAAGTCTCACTCTCTGAACTCTCCCTCTCTCACACTCTCACCCTCTCACTCCCTCACTCTCATAAGTTCATACTCTCTCACTCCCTCACGCTCTCAAAATCGCACTCTCTCAATCTCTCACACTCTCACACTCTCAAACTCTCACTCTCCCACACTCTCACTCACTGTCAATGTCATTCTTACTCTCACTCTCACTCTCACAGTCTCAATTTTACTTTCTCTCGCACTCACTGTCACTGTCACTCTCACTCTCTCACTCTCACTCTCACACTCTCACTCTCACTCTAACTCACTGTCACTCTCACTCGCAAACTGTCACTCTCACTCTCACACACTCTCACACTCTCACTCTCACTCTAACTCACTGTCACTCTCAATGTCAAACTGTCACTCTCACTCTCACTCACTGTCACACTCTCACTCTCACACTCTCACTCTCACACTCTCACTCTCTCACTCTCTCACTCTCTCACACTCTCACACTCACACTCTCATTCTCTCAAGCACTCATACTCTCTCACACACTCACTCTCTCACTCTCTCACTCTCTCACTCTTTCACTCTCTCATTCTCATACTCTCATAATCTGGCTCTCTCACTCTCTCACTCTCTCTCTCACTCTCTCACTCTCTCACTCTCTCACACTGTCACTCACTGTCACTATCACTCTCACACTCTCACTCTCTCACACTCTCACGCACTGTCACTGTCATTCTTACTCTCACTCTCACACTCTCACTCTCACTCTAACTCACTGTCACTCTCACTCTCAAACTGTCACTCTCACGCTCACTCACTGTCACTCTCACACTCTCACTCTCACTCTAACTCACTGTCACTCTCAATCTCAAACTTTCACTCTCACTCTCACTCACTGTCACACTCTCTCTGACACACTCTCACTCTCACACTCTCACTCTCTCACTCGCTCACACTCTCACACTCACACTCTCATATTCTCATACTCTCATACTCTCTCACACACTCACTCTCTCACACTCTCACTCTCTCATTCTTTCACTCTCTCATTCTCATACTCTCATACTCCGGCTCTCTCACTCTCTCACTCTCTCTCTCACTCTCTCTCACTCTCACACTCTCACTCACTGTCACTGTCACTTTCACTCTCACACTCTCACTCTCACACACTCTGAAACTCACACTCTCTCAGTCTCTCACTCTCACACTCTCACTCTGTCACACTCTCACATTCTCACTCTATCACACTCACATTCTCAATCTATCACACTCTCCATCTCTCTCTCTCATACTCTCATACTCTCTCATTCATTCACTCTCTCGCACTCTCACACTCTGACTCTCTGACTCTCTCGCTCTCTCAGACTTTCACGCACTCACTCTCTCACACTCTGACTATCTCAATCTTTCACTCTCTCACTCTCTTACTGTCTCTCACTCTCATTCTCTCATACGGTCTCACTCACACACTCTCACTCTCTCACTCTCTATCACTCACTCTCTCACTCTCTCACACTCTGACTCACTGACACTGTCACTCTCACTCCATTTCACTCTCACTCTCACACTCACTCTCACTCTCTATCTCACTCACTGTCACTCTCACACTCTCTCGCTCTCTCACTCTCATACTCCCTCTCTCTCACTCTCTCACTCTCTCACTCTCTCAGGCTCTCACTCTTTCACTCTCTCATTCTCATACTCTCATACTCCCGCTCTCTCACTCTCTCACTCTCTCTCACTCTCAATCTCTCACACTCTTACTCTCTCAAACGCTCACACACACACTCTCTCACTCTCTCAGTATTTCACTCTCTCACAATCTCACACTCTCACATTCTCACTCTCATACTCTCATACTCTCTCACACACTCACTCTCTCAAACTCTCACTCTCTCACTCTTTCACTCTCTCATTCTCATACTCTCATACTCCGGCTCTTTCACTCTCTCACTCTCTCTCTAACTCTCTCACACTCTCACTCACTGTCACTGTTACTCTCACTCTCACACTCTCACACACTCACTCATACTCTCAATCACTGTCTCTCTCGCTCTCACATGCTCGCTCTCACGCTCACTCTCGCTATCACTCACTGTCACTGTCACTGCCGCTCTCACAATCACACTCACCCACTTTCACACTCTCACACTCTCCCTCTCTCACTCTCTCACACTCTCACTCTCTCACTCTAATACTCTCATACTCTCTCACTCACTCACACTCTCACTCTCTCACTCAATCACACTCTCACACTCTCACGCTCTCTCACTCTGACTCTCTCACACTCTCACTCTCTCAAACACACAATCACACTCTCTCACACTCTCACTCTATCACTCTCTCACACTCTCACAATCTCTCACAATCTCTCACTCACTCTTTCACTCTCTCACTCTTCCACTCACACGCACTCTCACAGTCTCACTCTCTAACTCTCTCACTCTCGGACAATCTCTCACTCTCACACTCTCACTTTCTGACTCACTCACATTCAGACACTCACACTCTCTCACTCTCGCACACTCTCACACTCTCACTCTCACACTCTCACTCTCTCACTCTCTCACACTCTCACACTCTCACGCTCTCACTCTCTCACTCTCTCACTCTCTCACAGCTTCACACTCTCACTCTCTCACACTCTCACTCTCTCATTCTCTCACTCTCTCACTCTCATACTCCCTCTCTCTCACTCTCTCATTCTCTCACATTGTCCTTCTCTCACATTCTCACACTCACACAGTCTCACACTCTCACTCTCTCTCTCTCACTCTCACACAATTTCACTCACTGTCACTGTCACTCTCACTCTGACACTCTCACTCATACTCACAATCACTGTCTCTCTCACCCTCACACTCTCACTCTCGCTCTCACTCACTGTCACTGTCACTCTCACACTCACACTCTCACACTTTCACGCTCTCACACTCTCACTTTCTCACTCTCGCAATCTCTCACACTCTCACTCTCATATTCTCATAATATCATACTCTCATACGCTCTCACTCTCTCACAATCTCTGTCTCTCCACTCTCTCACTCTCTCTCTCTCAGTCTCTCATTCTTTCACTCTCTCACTCTTTAACTCGATCACTGTCTCACTCTCTCAAAGTCTCACTCTCTGAATCTCTCCCTCTCTCACACTCTCACCCTCTCACTCCCTCACTCTCATAAGTTCATACTCTCTCACTCCCTCACGCTCTCAAAATCGCACACTCTCAATCTCTCACACTCTCACACTCTCAAACTCTCGCTCTCTCACTCTCACTCACTGTCACTGTCATCCTTACTCTCACTCTCAGTCTCACAGTCTCACTTTCACTTTCTCTCGCACTCACTGTCACTGTCACTCTCACTCTCTCACTCTCACTCTCACACTCTCACTTTCACTCTAACTCACTGTTACTCTCATTCTCAAACTGTCACTCTCACTCTCACTCACTCTCACACTCTCACTCTCACACTCTCACTCTCACTCTCTCTCTCTCACACACTCTCACACTCACACTCTCATACTCTCATACTTTCATACTCTCTCACACACTCACTCTCACACACTCTCACTCTCTCACTCTTTCACTCTCTCATTCTCATACTCTCATACTCCGGCTCTCTCACTCTCTCACTCTTTCTCTCACTCTCTCACTCTCTCACTCACTGTCACTCTCACTCTCACACTCTCACTCTCACACACTCATACTCTCAATCACTGTCTCTCTCGCTCTCACATTCTCACTCTCACTCTCGCTCTCACTCACTGTCACTGTGACTGCCACTCTCACAACCACACTCTCAGACTTTCACACTCTCACACTCTCGCTCTCTCACTCTCTCACTCTCTCACACTCTCTTACTCTCTCACACTCTCACTCTCATAGTCTCATACTCTCTCACTCATTCACTCTCCCTCTCTCTCACTCTCTCACTCTCTCACACTCTCAGTCTCTCTCACTCGCACTCTCTCACACTCTTACTCTCTCAAACGCTCACACTCACACTCTCTCACTCTCTCAGTATTTCACTCTCTCACACTCTCACACTCACTCTTTCACTCTCACACACTCACTCTCACCCACTCTCACACTCTCTCACTCTATCACATTCTGATAGTCACACTCTCTCACTCTCTCACACTCACACTTTCACTCTCTCACTCTCTCACACTCTCACTCTCTCATACTCTTACTCTCTCTCTCTCACTCTCACTCTATCACACTTTCACTCACTGTCACTATCACTTTCACTGTCAATCTCACACACACTCTCTCACACTTTCACACTCTCAGACTTTCACTCTCTCACTCTCACACTCTCTCAATCTCTCACACTCTCACTGTCATATTCTCATAATCCCATACTGTCATACTCACTCTCTCACACTCTCAGTCTCCCACACTGTCTCACTCTCACTCTCTCACAATCTCACTCGCTCAATCTCTCCCTCTCTGACACTGTCACACTCTTTCACTCTCTCCCTCTCATACGCTCATACTCTCTCACTCTCTCAAACTCTCAAAATCTCACACTCTCAATCTCTCTCCATCTCACACTCTTATACTAACACTCTCACACTCTCACCCACTGTCACTATCACTCTTACTCTCACTCTCACACTCTCACTCTCACTTTCTCTCTCACTCTCTTTCACTGTCACTCTCACTCTCTCACTCTTACTCTCACTCTCACACTCTCACACTCACTTTCACTCTCACTCTCACACTCTAACTCTCACTTTCTCTCTCAGTCACTGTCACACTCACTCTCTCACTCTCACTCTCACTCTCACACTCTCACACTCACTCACTTTCACTCTCACTCTCACACTTTAACTCTCACTCTTACTCTCACTCACTGTCACTGTCACTGTCACTCTCACACTCTCACTCTCTCACTCTTTCACTCTCTCACTCTCTCACATTCTGACACTCACAGTCTCTCACTCACTCACACTCTTACACTCTCACTCTCTCACACTCTCACTCTCTCACTCTCTCACACTCTCACACTCTCACTCTTGCACTCTCGCACATTCTCACACTCTCACACTCTCACTCTCTCACTCTCTCACACTCTGCTATCTCACTCTTTCACTCTCTCACTGTCTCTCACTCTCATTCCCTCACACGCTCCCACTCACACACTCTCACTCTCACACTCTCTATCTCCCACACTCTCACTCTCTCACACTCTCATTCCCTGTCACTGTCACTCTCACTCCCTATAACTCTCACTGTCACACGCTCACACTCACTCATATTCTCTCTCACTCACTGCCAATGTCACTCTCACACTCTCACTCTCACACTCACACACTCTCACTCTCTCACTCTCTCACTCTCTCACACTCTCACTCTCTCACGCTCTCACTCTTTCACTCACTCACTCTCTCATTCTCATACTCTCATACTCCCTCTCTCTCACTTTCCTTCTCTCATACTCTCACTTTCTCACTCTCTCACTCTCTCACTTTCTCACTATCTCACTCTCTCACACTCTGACTCACTGTTACTGTGACTCTCACTGTCACACTCTCACTCTCACCCTCTTACTCATACTCTCAATTACTGTCTCTCTCGCTCTCACATTCTCACTCTCACTCTCAATCTCGCTCTCACTCACTGACAATGTCACTGTCACTCTCACACTCACACTCTCACACTTTCAAACTCTAACACTCTCACTCTCTCAATCTCTCACTCTTTCACACTTTCACTCTCTTACTCCCTCACTCTCTCACTCTCATACTCTCTCACTCACTCAATCACTCTCTTACTCCCTCACTCACTCACTCTCACACTCTCACGCTCTCTCACTCTCACTCTCTCACACTCTCACTCTATCACTCACTCACACACTTTCTCTCTCACTTTTTCACTATCTCACTCTCTCACATTCTCACGCACTCTCACACTCTCACTCTCACTCTTTCACTCTCTCACTCTCTCACATTCTGACACTCACAGTCTCTCACTCTCTCACACTCTCACACTCTCACTCTCTCACACTCTCACTCTCTCACTCTCTCACACTCTCACACTCTCACTCTCTCACTCTCTCACACTCTGCTATCTCACTCTTACACTCTCTCACTGTCTCTCACTCTCATTCCATCACACGCTCTCACTCTCACACTCTCACTCTCTCACTCTCTATCTCCCACTCTCTCACTCTCTCACACTCTCATTCCCTGTCACTGTCGCTCTCACTCCCTATAACTCTCACTCTCACACTCACTCTCATTCTCTCTCTCACTCACTGTCAATGTCACTCTCACACTCTCACTCTCACACTCTCAAACTCTCACTCTCTCAGTCTCTACCTTTCTCACACTCTCACTCTCATACTCTCATACTCTCTCAAACAATCACTCTCTAACATACACTCGCTCTCTCACTCTTTCACTCTCTCACTCTCTCACTTTCATACTCCCTCTCTCTCACTCTCTCACACTCTCCTTCTATCACACTCTCACACTCACATACTCTCACTCTCTCACTCTCTCACTCTCTCTCTCACTCTCTCACACTTTCACTCACTATCACTGTCAAGCTCACTCGGACACTCTCAATCATACTCTCAATCACTGTCTCTCTCACTCTCACACTCTCACTCTCGCTCTCGCTCACGGTCACTGTCACTCTCACACACACTCTCTCACACTTTCACACTCTCACACTCTCACTCTCTCAATCTCTCACACTCTCACTGTCATATTCTCATAATCCCATACTCTCATACTCACTCTCTCACACTCTCAGTCTCTCACACTCTCTCAATCTCACTCTCTCACACTCTCACTCTCTCACACTCTCACTCTGTCACGCTCTCACTCTTTCACTCACTCACTCTCTCATTCTCATACTGTCATACTCCCTCTCTCACACTTTCCTTCTCTCACACTTTCACTTTCTCACGCTCTCACTCTCTCATTCTCTCACTCTCTCACTATCTCACTCTCTCACACTCTCACTCACTGTTACTGTCACTCTCACTCTCACACTCTCACTCATACTCTCAAATCACTGTCTCTCTCGCTCTCACATTCGCACTCTCACTCTCACGCTCGCTCTCACTCACTGTCACTGTCACATGTCATATTCACACTCACACTCTCACACCTTCACACTCTCACACTCTCACTCTCTCACTCTCTCACTCTCTCAATCTCTCACTCTCTCACACTTTCACTCTCATACTCTCTCTCTCACACACTGACACACACACTCTCTCACTCTTTCTCTCTCTCACACTCTCCTACTCACTATTTTGCTCTCTCACTCCGTCAGTCTCACACACTCTCACAAAATCTCACACTCTCATTCTCTCACACTCGTTCACTCACTCTCTCTCACACTCTCACACTCTCACTCTCTCATTCTTTGACACTCTCACTCTCTCACTCTCTCACTCTCACTCACTGATACTGTCACTCTCACTCTCACACTCTCACTCTCACTCTCACACTCTCACTCATACTCTC
This sequence comes from Chiloscyllium plagiosum, assembly GCF_037043375.1. Taxonomy (NCBI): domain Eukaryota; kingdom Metazoa; phylum Chordata; class Chondrichthyes; order Orectolobiformes; family Hemiscylliidae; genus Chiloscyllium; species Chiloscyllium plagiosum. Next base: position 55,456,394 of record NW_028270183.1, read on the forward strand.
AATCACTGTCTCTCTCGCTCTCACATTCGCACTCTCACTCTCACATTCGCTCTCACTCACTGTCACTGTCACATGTCACTCTCACATTCACATTCTCGCACTTTCACACTCGCACACTCTCACTCTCTCACTCTGTCACACTCTCAATCTCTCACTCTCTCACACTTTCACTCTCATACTCTCTCACTCACTCACTCTCTCACACTCTCCTACTCACTATTTTACTCTCTCACTCCGTCACTCTCACACAATCTCACAAAATCTCACACTCTCACTCTCTCACTCTCTCACACTCTTTCACTCACTCTCTCACACACTGTCACACTCTCACTCTCTCACTCTTTCACACTCTCACTCTCTCTGTCATTCTCTCACACTCACTCTCTCACTCTCTCACTCTCTCTCACTCTTACACTCACACTCTCTCACACTCTCTCACTTTCACTCTCTCACACTTTCACACTCTCACTCTCTCACACTCACTCTCTTACCCTCTCACTCTCTCACTCTCATACTCTCATACCCTCTCACTCACTCACTCTCTTACTCTCTCACTCTCTCACACTCAAACACTCTCAAACTCTCTCACACTCTCACACTCACACTCTGACACTCACACACTCTCACTCTCACTCCCTCACACTCTCACTCACTGTCACCATCACTCTCACTCTGACACTCTCACTCATACTCTCAATCGCTGTCTCTCTGTCTCTCATTCTCTCACTCTCATTCTCACTTTCGCTCTCACTCACTGTCACTGTCACTCTCACAGTCACACTCTCACACTTTCACACACTCACACTTTCACTCTCTCACTCTCTCAATCTCTCACACTCTCACTGTCATATTCTCATAATCTCATACTCACTTTCTCACACACTCGATCTCTCACACTCTCTCACTCTCACTCTCTCACTCTTTCACACTCTCATTCTTTCATTCTCTCACTCTCTCAGACTCTCACTGTCTTACTCTCTCTCACTCTCTCACACTCTCACTCACTGTCACTCTCACTCTCACTCTCACTCTCACACTCTCACTCATAGTCTCAATCACTGTCTCTCTCGCTCTCACATTCTCACTCTCACTCTCACTCTCGCTCTCACTCATGTCACTGTCACTGTCACTGTCACTCTCACACTCACACTCTCACTCTTTCATTCTCTCACTCTCTCACTCTCTCTCTCACTCTCTCACTCTCTCACTCACTGTTACTGTCACTCTCACTCTCACTCTCTCACTCTCTCTCTCACTCTCTCACACTCTCACTCTCTCACGTTCATGATCTCGCACTCACTCACTCTCTCAAACGCTCACACTCACAATCTCTCACTTTCTCACTCTTTCACTCTCTCACTCTCTCACAGTCTCTCACTCACTCTTTCACTCTCTCGCTCCCTCACTGTCACTCAAACTCACACTCTCTCACACACTCACTCTCTCACACTCTGACACTCACACTCTCTCACTCTCTCAGTCTCTCACACTCTCACACTCTCACTCCCACGCTCCCTCAGTCTCACGCACTCTCACACTCTCCCACTCACACACTCTCACACTTTCACTCTCACACTCTCTCTCTCACTTTCTCACTCACACTCTCACTCACTGTTACTGTCAGTGACACTCTCACACTCTCACACTCTCACTCTCACTCTCTCACTCTTTCACACTCTGACTCTCATACTCTCACACTCTCACACTCTCACTCTCTCACACTCTCACACTCACACACTCTCACTCTTTCACTCTCACACTCTCTCTCTCACTTTAGCTCTCACACTCTCACTCACTGTTACTGTCAGTCACACTCTCACTCTCTCACGCTCACTCTCTCACACTCTAACATTCTCACACTCTCACACTCTCACTCTCTCTCTCTCACTCTTTCACACTCTGACTCTCATACTCTCACACTCTCACTCTCTCACACTCTCACACTCACACACTCTCAAAATTTCACACTCTCACTCTCTCACACTCTCATTCTCACACTCACTCTCATTCTCTCTCTCACTCACTGTCAATGTCACTCTCACACTCTCACTCTATCACTCTCTACCTTTCTCACACTCTCAATCTCATACTCTCATACTCTCTCAAACAATCACTCTCTAACACACTCACTCTCTCGCACTTTCACTCTTTCACTCTCTCACTTTCATACTCCCTCTCTCTCACTCTCTCACTCTCTCACACTCTCCTTCTATCACACTCTCACACTCACACACTCTCACTCTCTCACTCTCTCTCTCTCTCACTCTCTCACACTTTCACTCACTGTCACTGTCACTCTCACTCGGACACTCTCAATCATACTCTCAATCACTGTCTCTCTCACTCTCACATTCTCACTCTCACTCTCACTCTCGATCTCACTCACTGTCACTGTCACTCTCACACACACTCTCTCACACTTTCACACTCTGACACTCTCACAATCTCACTCTCTCAATCTCTCTCACTCTCACTGTCATATTCTCATAATCCCATACACTCATAGTCACTCTCTCACACTCTCAGTCTCTCACACTCTCATACTCTCACTCTCTCACACTCTCACTCTCTCGCGCACTCACTCTTTCACTCACTCAATCTCTCATTCTCATACTCTCATACTCCCTCTCTCACACTTTCCTTCTCTTACACTCTCACTTTCTCACTCTCACTCTCTCTCTCACTCTCTCACACTCTCACTCACTGTTACTGTCACTCTCACTCTCACTCTCTCACTCTCACACTCACATTCATACTCTCAATCACTGTCTCTCTCGCTCTCACATTCGCACTCTCACTCTCACACTTGCTCTCACTCACTGTCACTGTCACATGTCACTCTCACACTCAGACTCTCACACTTTCACACTCTCACACTCTCACTCTCTCACTTACTCACACTCTCATTCTCTCACTCTCTCACACTTTCACTCTCATACTCTTTAACTCACTCACTCTCTCACACTCTGAAATACACACTCTCTCACTCTCTCACTCTTCCTCTCTCTCACACTCTCCTACTCACTATTTTACTCTCTCACTCCGTCACTCTCACACACTCTCACAAAGTCTCACACTCTCACTCTCTCACACTCTTTCACTCACTCTCTCTCACACTGTCACTCTCTCACTCTTTCACACTCTCACTCTCTCACTCTCTCTGTCACTCTCTCACACTCACTCTCTCACTCTCTCTCACTCTTACTCTCACACTCTCTCTCACTCTCACACTCTCACACTTTCACTCTCTCACTCTTTCACACTCTCACTCTCTCACACTCACTCTCTTACTCTCCCACTCTCTCACTCTCATACTCTCATACTCTCTCACTCACACACTCTGATACTCTCTCACACTCAAACACTCTCACACTCTCTCACACTCTCACTCTCACACTCTGACACTCACACACTCTCACTCTCACTCTCTCACACTCTCACTCACTGTCACTGTCACTCTCACTCTGACACTCTCACTCATACTCTCAATCACTGTCTCTCTGTCTCTAACACTCTCACTCTTACTCTCACTTTCACTCTCACTCACTGTCACTGTCACTCTCACAGTCACACTCTCAGACTTTCACACCCTCACACTCTAACTGTCAAATTCTCATAATCTCATACTCACTCTCTCACACTCTCAGTCTCTCACACTCTCTCACTCTCACTCTCTCTTTCACACTCTCACTCTTTCATTCTCTCACTCTCTCAGACTCTCACTCTCTCACTTTCTCTCACTCTCTCACACTCTCACTCATTGTCACTCTCACTCTCACACTCTCACCCTCACACTCTCACTCATAGTCTCAATCACTGTCTCTCTCGCTCTCACATTCTCACTCTCACTCTCACTCTCGCTCTCACTCACTGTCACTGTCACTCTCACACTCACACTCTCACACTTTCAGACTCACACACTCTCACTCTCTCACTCTCTCTCACTCTCTCTCACTCTCTCACACTCTCACTCTCTCACGTTCATGCTCTCGCACTCACTCACTCTCTCAAACGCTCACACTCACAATCTCTCACTCTCTCACTCTTTCACTCTCTCACACTCTCACACTCTCTCACTCACCCTTTCACTCTCTCGCTCCCTCACTCTCACTCAAACTCACGCTCTCTCACACTCTCACTCTCTCACACTCTGACACTCACACTCTCTCACTCTCTCACTCTCTCACACTCTCACACTCTCATTCTCTCACACTCTCCCACTCACACACTCTCACTCTTTCACTCTCACACTCTCTCTCTCACTTTCTCACTCACACTCTCACTCAATGTTACTGTCAGTCACACTCTCACACTCTCTTTCTCACTCTCTCACTCTCACTCTCTCACAAAGTCTCACACACTCTCACACTCTCAGTCTCTCACTCTCTCACACTCTCCCACTCACACACTCTCATTCTTTCACTCTCACACTCTCTCTCTCACTTTCTCACTCACACTCTCACTCAATGTTACTGTCAGTCACACTCTCACACTCTCTCTCTCACACACTCTCTCACACTCTCACACTCTCACTCTCACTCTCTCACTCTTTCACACTCTGACTCTCATACTCTCACACTCTCACACTCTCACTCTCTCACACTCTCACACTCACACACTCTCAAATATTCACTCTCTCACTCTCTCACACTCTCACTCTCATACTCTCATAATCTCTCACTCTCTCACACTCTCACTCTCTCACTCTCTCACTCTTATACGCTCATACTCTCTCACACTCTAATTCTCTCACACTCTCGCTCTCGCACTCTCTCACTCTCTCACACTCTCCCACTCACACACTCGCACTCTTTCACTCTCACACTCTCTCTCTCTCTCTCACTTTCTCACTCACACTCTCAGCCATTGTTACTGTCAGTCTCACTCTCACACTATCACACTCTCACTCTCTCACTCTCACTCTCTCACTCTCTCACACTCTAACTCTCTCACTTTCATGCTCTCGCACTCACTCACTCTCTCAAACGCTCACACTCACAATCTCTCACTCTCTCACTCTTTCACTCTCTCACACTCTCACACTCACTCTTTCACTCTCTCGCTCCCTCACTCTCACTCACACTCTCACTCTCTCACTCTCTCCCTCACTCTCTCACACTCTCACTCTCATACTCTCATAATCTCTCACTCTCTCACACTCTCACTCTCTCACTCTCTCACACTCTCATTCTCTCACACTCTCCCACTCACACACTCTCACTCTTTCACTCTCACACTCTCTCTCTCACTTTCTCACTCACACTCTCACTCAATGTTACTGTCAGTCACACTCTCACACCCTCTTTCTCACTCTCTCACTCTCACTCTCTCACAAAGTCTCACACACTCTCACACTCTCAGTCTCTCACTCTCTCACACTCTCCCACTCACACACTCTCACTCTTTCACTCTCACACTCTCTCTCTCACTTTCTCACTCACACTCTCACTCAATGTTACTGTCAGTCACACTCTCACACTCTCTCTCTCACACACTCTCTCACACTCTCACACTCTCACTCTCACTCTCTCACTCTTTCACACTCTGACTCTCATACTCTCACACTCTCACACTCTCACTCTCTCACACTCTCACACTCACACACTCTCAAATATTCACTCTCTCACTCTCTCACACTCTCACTCTCATACTCTCATAATCTCTCACTCTCTCACACTCTCACTCTCTCACTCTCTCACTCTTATACGCTCATACTCTCTCACACTCTAATTCTCTCACACTCTCGCTCTCGCACTCTCTCACTCTCTCACACTCTCCCACTCACACACTCGCACTCTTTCACTCTCACACTCTCTCTCTGTCACTTTCTCACTCACACTCTCAGCCATTGTTACTGTCAGTCTCACTCTCACACTATCACACTCTCACTCTCTCACTCTCACTCTCTCACTCTCTCACACTCTAACTCTCTCACTTTCATGCTCTCGCACTCACTCACTCTCTCAAACGCTCACACTCACAATCTCTCACTCTCTCACTCTTTCACTCTCTCACACTCTCACACTCACTCTTTCACTCTCTCGCTCCCTCACTCTCACTCACACTCTCACTCTCTCCCTCTCTCCCTCACTCTCTCACACTCTCACTCTCATACTCTCATAATCTCTCACTCTCTCACACTCTCACTCTCTCACTCTCTCACTCTCTCACTCTCTCACACTCTCCCACTCACACACTCTCACTCTTTCACTCTCACACTCTCTCTCTCACTTTCTCACTCACACTCTCACTCACTGTTACTGTCAGTCTCACTCTCACACTCTCACACTCTCACTCTCTCATTCTCTCACTCTCACTCCCTCACACTCACACATTCTCACACTCTCACACTCGCACACTCTCGCTCTCTCACTCTTTCACACTCTGACTCTCATACTCTCATACTCTCACACTCTCACACTCTCACTCTCTCACACTCACACACTCTCACTCTTTCACTCTCTCACACTCTCTCTCACTCACACTCTCATTCACTGTCACTGTCATTCCCCCTCTCACACTCTCACTCTCACTCACACTCTCACAATCACAAACTCAGTCACACTAAGTCACTCTCACAATCTCAGACTCTCACTCTCTCACACTCTCACTCTCATACTCTCATAATCTCTCACTCTCTCACACTCTCACTCTCCCACTCTCTCACTCTCTCACTCTCATACTCTCATACTCTCTCACACTCTAAATCTCTCACTCTCTCACACTCTCACACTGACACACTCTCACTCTTTCACTCGCTCACTCTCTCACTCACACTCTCACTCACTGTCACTGTTACTGTCACTCTCACACTCTCACTCTCACTCTCACTCTCACAATCTCAAACAGAGTCACACTCAGTCACTCTCACAATATGATACTCTCCCACTTTAACATTGTCACTCTATGATTCTCACACTCTCACTCTCTCTCCCTCACTCTTTCACTCTCTCACTCTTACACTCTCTCACTCTGTCATCCCCTCACACTCTCACTCTCTCACTCTCTCACGATCTCACACTCTCACATTCTCACATTCTCACTATATCACTCTCTCACACTCTCACACTCTAACATACTCACTCTCTCAAAACTCTCAATCACTGTCACTGTCATTCTCACTCTCGCACGCTCACTCTCACTCTCATTCACTGTCACTTTTACTCTCACTCTCTCAATCTCACTCACTGTTTCTCTCACTCTCACTTACTGTCATTGTCACTGTCACTGTCCCTCTCACACTATCACTCTCACAATCACAAACATAATCACACTTAGTAACTCTCACACTATGACACTCTCACAGACTAACTCACTCACGCTCTCACTCTCTCACTCTCTTACACTCTTTCTCTCTCACTCTCTCACTCTCTCACACTCACACACTCTCACTCTTTCACTCTCTCACTCTCTCTCTCACTCTCTCACCCACACTCTCACTCACTGTCACTCACTCTCACAATCCCAAACTCAGTCACACTCAGTCACATTCACAATCTCACACTCTCACACTCTCATAATGTCACTCTCTCACTCTCACTCTCTCACACTTTCACTCTCGTACTGTCATACTCTCATAATCTCTCACTCTGTCACAGTCTCACTCTCTCACTCTTTCAATCTCTCACTCTCTCACTGTCTCTCACTCTCATTCTCACACACTCTCTCACTCACAATCTTTCACTCTCTCACTCTCTCACACTCTGACTCTCATACTCTCACAAACTCACACTCACACACTCTCACTCTTTCATTCTCTCACACTCTCACTCATTGTCACTGTCAGTCTCACTCTCTCACTCTCACAATCTTACACTCTCTCTCTCACTCTTTCACAGTCTGACTCTCATATTCTCACACTCTCGCTCTCTCACTCTCTCACACTCTCACTCCGTGTCACTGTCACTCCCACTCCCTATCACTCTCACTCTCTCTGTCACTCACTGTAACTGTCAGTCTCACACTCTCACTCTCACACCCTCAAACTCTCACTCTCTCAATCTCTCACTTTCTCACACTCTCACTCTCATACTCTCATACTCTCTCAAACACTCACTCTCTCACACTCTCACTCTCTCACACTCTCACTCTCTCACTCTTTCACTCTCTCACTCTCATACTCCCTCTCTCTCACTTTCTCACTCTCTCACACTCTCCTACTCTCACACTCTCACAGTCGCACACTCTCACTTTCTCACTCTCTCTCACTCACTGTCACTCTCACTCTGACACTCTCACTCATACTCTCAATCACTGTCTCACTCTCACACTCTCACTCTCACACTCGCTTTCACTCACTGTGACTGTCACACTCACACTCACTCTCACACTTTCGCACTCTCACACTCTCACTCTCTCACTCTCTCAATCACTCACACTCTCACTCTCATATTCTCATAATCTCATACTCTCACTCTTTCACACTCTCAGTCTCTCACACACTCTCACTCTCACTCTCTCACCCTATCACTCTCTCACTCTTTCACTCTCTCACTCTCTCATACACTCACTCACTGTCACTGTCACTCTTACGCTCACTCTCACACTCCCACTCTCACTTTCTCTCTCACTCACTGTCACTGTCACTCTCACTCTCACTCTCTCACTCTCACTCTCACTCTCACACTATCACACTCACTCACTTCACTCGCAATCTCACACTCTCACTCTCACTCACACTCACTGTCACTATCACTCTCATACTCCTTCTCTCACACTCTCACTCTCTCACTCGTTCATTCTCTCACTTTCTCATTATCAGACACTCATACGCCCTCTCTCTCACTTTCCTTCTCTCACACTCTCACTCTCTCACTCTCTCTCTCTCACTCTCTCACACTCTCACTTACTATTACTGTCACTCTCACTCTCACTCTCTCACTCTCTCACTCTCTCACTCTCTCACTCTCTCACACTCTAACACTCATACTCCCATACTCTCATACTCTCACACTCTCACACTCTCACACTCTCACTCTTTCACGCTCTCACTCTCTCACACTCTCACACTCACACACTCTCACACTTTCACTCTCACTCTCTCTATCACTCTCTTACCCACACTCTCACTCACTGTCACTCACTCTCACTCTCACACTCTCACTCTCACTCTCACAATCACAAACTCAGTCACACACTGTCACTTTTACAATCTCACACTCTCACACTCTCACGCTGTCACTCTCACTCTCTCACACTCTCACTCTCATACACTCATAATCTCTCACTCTCTCACACTCACACTCTCTCACTCTTTCAATCTCTCACTCTCTCACTGTCTCTCACACTCATTCTCTCACACGCTGTCACTAACACTCTCTCATTCTCTCACTCTCTCACACTCCCACACTCACACACTCTCACTCTTTCACTCTCACACTTTCTATCTTACTCTCTCACTCTCTCACTCACTGTCACTGTCAGTCTCACTCTCACACTCTCACTGTCTCACTCTCTCACTCTCTCACACTCTCACATTCTCACACTCTCTCACTCTCACTCTCTCACTCTTTTACACTCTCACTCTCATACTCTCATACTGTCATATTCTCACACTCTCACTCTCTCACACTCTCATACTCACACACTTTCACTCTTTCACTCTCTCACTCTCCCTCTCACTCTCTCAATCACACTCTCACTCACTGTCACTGTCAGTCTCACTCTCACACTCTCACTCTCACACACTCTCACTAACTCTCTCACAATCACAAACTCAGTCACGCTCAGTCACTCTCACAATCTCACACTTTCACACTGTCACTCTCTCACTCTCACTCTCTCACACTCTCACTCTCATACTCTCATACTCTCATAATCTCTCACACTCTCACACTCTCAAACTCTCACTCTCTCACTGTCATACTCACAATCTCTCACTCTCTCACACTCTCACACTCTCACTCACTGTCACTGTTACTCTCACTCTAACTCTCACAATCACAATCACAGTCACTCTCACAATCTGACACACTCGCACTCTCACATTTTCACTCTCTCACTCTCTCACTCTCTCTCCCTCATTCTTTCACTCTCTGACTCTTTCTCTCTCTCACTCTGTGACTCCTTCACACCCTCACTCTCACTCACTCACACTCTCACGCTCACACTCTCACGCTCTCACTCTCTCATGCTCTCACACACACTCTCACATTCTCACTCTCTCACACTCTCACACTCTCATATTCTCACTCTCTCAAACTCTCAATCACTGTCACTGTCACTCTCACTCTCACTCTCAATCTCACACTCTCACTCTCACTCACTGTCACTGTCACTCTCACTCACTGTCAATGTCACTGTCACTCTCCCTCTCACATTCTCACTCTCACACTCTCACTCTCACAATCACAAACATGATCACACTTAGTAACTCTCACACTCTCTCACTCTCACACATTGACTCACTCACTCTCTCACTCTCTCTCACTCTCACACTCTGACTCTCATACTCTCACACTCTCACACTCACACACTCACTCTCTCACTCTCTCATTCTCACTCTCACTCACTGTCACTCACTCTCACTCTCACACTCTCACTCTCACTCTCGCAATCACAAACTCAGTCACACTCAGTCACTCTCGCAATCTGACAATCTCGCATTCTCATATTGTCACTCTCTCACTCTCTCACGCTCTCGCTCTCTCATACTCTCATACTCTCTCACACTCTCACTCACTGTCACTGTCATTCTCACTCGCACTCTCTCACTCTCACACTCACACTCTCACTCTCACAACCACAAACATTGTCACACTCAGTCACTTTCACAATCTCACACTCTCACACTGTCACTCTCTCACAATCTCCCTCTCGCCTCCTCATTCTTTCACTCTCTCACTCTTTCATTCTCTCACTCGGTCACTCTCTCACACCCTCACTCTCTCACTCACTCAAACTCTCACACTCACACTCTTACTCACTCACTCTCTCACCCTCTCACTCTCAAACACTCTCACATTCTCACTCTCTCTAACTCTAAATCACTGTCTCTGTCACTCTCACTCTCACACTCTCACTCTCACTCACTGTCACTGTCACGCTCACTCTGACACTCTCAATCAAACTCTTTCACACCATCACACTTTCACACCATCATACTTTCACACTCTCTCACCCTCACTTTCTCACTCTCTCACACGCTGGCTCTCATAATCTCTCACTCTTTCATACTCTTAGTCTCTCACACTCTCTCAATCTCCCTCTCTCACTCTCTCACTCTTTCACTCTATCACTCTTTCACTCTCTCACTCTATCACTCTCTCACACTCTCACTCTCTCAATCTCTCCCTCCCTCACACTTGCACTCTCTCACTCAATCACTCTCTCACTCTCATACGCTCATATTCTCTCACTCTCTCACACTCTCAAAATCTCAAACTCTCACACTCTCACATTCTTACTCACTGTCACTGTCACTCTTACTCTCACTCTCTCACTCTCACTCTCACTCTCACTCACTGTCACTGTCACTGTCACTCTCATACTTTCACTCTCTCACTCTGTCACTCTCATACTCTCATACTCTTTCAAACACTCACTCTCTCACACTCTCTCACTCTCACTCTCTCACTCTCGCACTCTTTCACTCTCTCACTCTTTCACTCTCTCACTCTCTCACTCTCTCTACCTCTATCAAACTCTCACACTCTCAATCTATCACTCTTTCACTCTCTCACTCTCATACGCTCATATTCTCTCACTCGCTCACACTCTCAAAATCTCAAACTCTCACTCTCTCACACTCTCACTCACTGTCACTGTCACTCTTACTCTCAGTCTCACATTCTCACTCTCACTTTCTCTCTCACTCACTGTCACTGCCACTCTCACACTCTCATTCACACTCTCACTCACTGTCAATCACACTCTCACTCTCTCACTCTCACTCTCACTCACTGTCACTGTCACTGCCACTCTCACACTCTCATTCGCACATTCTCACTCTCACTTTCTCTCTCACTCACTGACACTGTCACTCTCACACTCTCACTCTCACTCCCTAAATCTCACTCTCACTCACTGTCACTCTCACTCTCACACTCTCACTCCTACTCTCACTCTCACACTCTCACTCTCACTTTCTCGCTCACTCAATGACACTGTCACTCTCACTCTCTCACACTCTCACTCACACACTCTCTCACTCTCTCACTCTCTCACACTCTCACTCTCATTCTCTCATACTCTCTCATGCACTCACTCACTCACTCACACTCTATCTCTCTCGCACTCTCACACTCTCACTCTATCACTCTCTCAATCACTCACAATCTCACTCTCATATTCTCATAATCACATACTCTCATACTCTCACTCTTTCACACTCTCAGTCTCTCACACTCTCTCACTCTCTCTCTCACAAACGCTCACTCTCTCACACTCTGACACTCATACTCTCATACTCTCACACTCTCACAGTCACACACTCTCACTATTTCACTCTCTCACTCTCTCACACTCTCTCTCCCACAAACTCTCACTCTCTCACACTCTGACACTCATACTCTCATACTCTCACACTCTCACACTCACACACTCTCACTATTCCACTCTCTCACTCACACACTCTCACTCACTGTCACACTCAGTCACTCACAATCTCACACTCTCACACTCTCACACTGTCACTCTCTCACAATCTCACTCTCTCTCCTTCACTCTTTCACTCTCTCACTCTTTCACTCTCTCACTCGGTCACTCCCTCACACCCTCACTCTCTCGCCCACTAAACTCTCACACTCACAGTCTCACTCTCTCACTCTCTCACGCTCTCACTCTCTCACATTCTCACTGTTTCACATTCTCACTCTTTCACACTCTCACATTCTCACTCTAACTCTAACTCACTGTCTCTGTCACTCTCACACTCTCACTCTCACTCACCGTCACTCTCTCACTCTGTTACTCTCTCTCACTCTCTCACTCTCTCACACTCTCACTCACTGTCACTGTCACGCTCACTCTGACACTCTCAATCAAACTCTCACTCACTGTCTCTCTCATACTCACACGATCACACTTTCACACTCTCACACCCTCACTGTCTCACTCTCTCAATCTCTCACACGCTGGCTCTCATAATCTCTTACTCTTTTACACTCTTAGTCTCTCACTCTCTCCCTCTCCCTCTCTCACTCTCTCACTCTTTCACTCTCTCACTCTTCCACTTTCACACTCTCTCACTCTCTCACACTCTCACTCTCTCAATTTCTCCCTCCCTCACACTTTCACTCTCTCACTCTTTCACTCTCTCACTCTCATACCCTCATATTCTCTTACTCGCTCACACTCTCAAAATCTCAAACTCTCACTCTCTCTCACTCTCACTCACTGTCACTGTCACTCTTACTCTCAGTCTCATACTCTCACTCTGACTTTCTCACTCACTGTCACTGTCACTCTCAAACTCTCATTCACACTCTCACTCACTGTCAATCTCACTCTCACTCTCTCATTCTCACTCTCACTCACTGTCACTGCCACTCTCACACTCTCATTCTTTAACTCTCTCACACTCTCACTCTCACTCTCTATCTCTCACTCTCACTCACTGTCACTCTCACTCTCACTCTCACACTCTCACTCCTACTCTCACTCTCACACTCTCACTCTCACTTTCTCTCTCACTCACTGACACTGTCACTCTCACACTGTCACTCACTCACTCTCTCACTCTCTCACACTCTCACTCTCATTCTCTCATACTCTCTCATGCACTCACTCACTCACACTCTCACTCTCTCACTCTTTCACTCTATCACTCTCTCAAACTCATACTCTCATACTCCCTCTCTCTCATTCTCTCGCACAATCCATCTCCCTCACTCTCACTCTCTCATTCCTCACACTCTCAATCACTGTCACTGTTACTCTCACTCTCACACTCTCACTCTCACAATCACAAACATGATCACACTTAGTAACTCTCACACTCTTACACACTGACTCACTCACTCTCTCACTCTCTCACACTCTCTCTTTCTCACAAACTCTCACTCTCTCACACTCTGACACTCATACTCTGATACTCTCACACTCTCACACTCTCACACTCACACACTCTCACTATTTCACTCTCTCACTCTCTCACACACTCTCTCACTTTCTCACACTCTGACACTTATACTCTCATACTCTCACACTCTCACACTCACACACTCTCACTCTTTCACTCTCTCACTCTCATACGCTCATATTCTCTCACTCGCTCAAAATCTCAAAATCTCAAACTCTCACTCTCTCTCACTCTCACTCACTGTCACTGTCACTCTTACTCTCAGTCTCATACTCTCACTCTGACTTTCTCACTCAATGTCACTGTCACTCTCACACTCTCATTCTCACTCTCACTCACTGTCAATCTCACTCTCACTCTCTCATTCTCACTGTCACTGCCACTCTCACACTCTCATTCATTAACTCTCTCACACTCTCACTCTCATACTCTCAAACTCTCTCACGCACTCACTCTCTCACACTCTCACTCTCTCACACTCTCACTCTCTAACTCTTTCACTCATTCACTCTCATACTCTCATATTCTCTCACACTCTCATTCTCTCACTCTCACATTCACACACTCTCACTCTTTCTCTCTCTCACTCTCTCACACTCTCACACTCTCACTCTCATACTCTCATACTCTCTCTCTCTCACTCTCTCACTCACACTCTCACACTCACACACTCTCACTCATTCTCTCTCTCACTCTCTCACACTCTCACTCTAATACTCTCTCACTCTCTCACTCTCTCTCTCACTCTCTCACACTCTCACTCTAATACTCTCTCACTCTCACTCTCTCACTCACACTCTCACTCACTGTCACTCTCACTCTCACTCACTGTCACTTTCACTCTCACTTACTGTCAATGTCACTGTCACTCTCTCACTCTCTCACATTCTCACTCTCATATTCTCACTCTCACAATCACAAACATAATCACACTTAGTAACTCTCACACTCTCACACACTGTCTCACTCACTCTCGCACTCTCTCACGTTCTCACACTCTCACAATCTTTCTTTCTCACTCTCTCACTCTCTCAGACTCTGACTCTCATACTCTCATACTCTCACACTCTCACACTCTCACACTCACACTCACACACTCTCAATCCTTCACTCTTTCACACTCTCACACTCACACACTCTCACTCTTTCACTCTCTCATTCTCTCTCTCACTCTCTCACTCTCTCACATTCTGACTCTCATACTCTCATACTCTCACTCTCACACTCACACACTCTCAATCTTTCACTCTTTCACACTCACACTCAAACACAGTCACACTCTTTCACTCTCTCACTCTCTCTCTCTCACTCTCTCACTGTCTCACACTCTCACTCACTGTAACTCACTCTCACTCTCACACTCTCACTCGTACTGTCACAATCACAAACTCAGTTACACACAGTCACTTTCACAATCTCACACTCTCACACTGTCATTCTCTCGCTCTCACTCTCTCGCACTCTCACTCTCATACTCTCATAATCTCTCACTCTCTGACACTCTCACTCTCTCTCTCTTTCACTCTCTCACTCTCTCACTGTCTCTCATCTCATTCTCTCACACGCTCTCTCTCACACTCTTTCACTCTCTCGCTCTCTCACACTCTCACACTCACACACTCTCACATTTTCACTCTCTCACTCTCTCTCTCACTCTTTCACTCATACTCTCACTCAATGTCACTGTCAGTCTCACTCTCACACTCTCACACTGTCACTCTCTCATTCTCTCACTCTTTCACACTCTGACTCTCATACTCTCATACTCTCACACTCTCTCTCACACACACTCTCACACTCACACACTCTCACTCTTTCACTCTCTCTCTCGCTCTCTCTCTCTCTCACTCACTCTCTCACTCACTGTCACTGTCAGTCTCATTCTCACAGTCTCACTCACCCTCTCACAATCACAAACTCAGTCACACTCAGTCACTCTCACAATCTCACACCCTCATAATCTTTCACTGTCACTCTCTCGCACTCTCACTCTCATACTCTCATAATCTCTCACTCTCTGACACTCTCACTCTCTCACTCTTTCACTCTCTCACTCTCTCACTCTCTCACTGTCTCTCATCTCATTCTCTCACACGCTCTCACTCACACTCTCTCACTCTCTCACACTCTCACACTCACACAATCTCACATTTTCACTCTCTCACTCTCTCTCTCACTCTTTCACTCACACTCTCACTCAATGTCACTGTCAGTCTCACTCTCACACTCTCACACTGTCACTCTCTCATTCTCTCACTCTTTCACACTCTGACTCTCATACTCTCATACTCTCACACTCTCACACTCTCTCTCTCACACACTCTCACACTCACACACTCTCACTCTTTCACTCTCTCACTCGCTCTCTCACTCTCCCACTCACACTCTCACTCACTGTCACTGTCAGTCTCATTCTCACACTCTCACTCACCCTCTCACAATCACAAACTCAGTCACACTCAGTCACTCTCACAATCTCACACTCTCACTCTTTTACACTCTCTCACTCTCAATCTCTCACTCACTCTCATACTCTCATAATCTCTCACTCTCTCACACTCCCACACTCTCACTCTCTCACTCTCATACTCTCATACTCTGTCACACTCTAACTCTCACTCTCTCACTCTCTCACTCTCTCACTCACATACTCTTTCACTCTCTCACTCTCTCACACTCTCACACTCTCACTCACTGTCACTGTTCTTCTCACTCTCCCTCTCACACTCTCACTCTCACTCTCATTCTCACAATCACAAACACAGTCACTCTCAGTCACTCTCACAATCTGACACTCTTGCACTCTCACAATGTCACTCTCTCACTCTCTCACGCTCTAACTCTCTCACACTCTCACTCTCTCTCCATCACTCTTTCACTTTCTCACTCTTTCACTCTCTCACTCTGCCACACCTTCACACCCTCACTCTCTCACGCACTCACACTCTCACGCTCACACTCTCACATTCTCACTCTCTCAAACTCTCAATCACTCTCACTCTCACTCTCACTCTCTCTCACACTCTCACGTTCCCTCACTGTCACTGTCTCTCTCGCACTCTCTCTCTTAGTCTCACACTCTCACTCGCACTCACTGTCACTCTCACTCTCACTCACTGTCAATGTCACTGTCACTCTCCCTCTCACATTCGCACTCTCACACTCTCACTCTCACAATCACAAACATGATCACACTTAGTAACTCTCACACTGGCACACTCACACACTGACTCACTCACTCTCTCACTCTCTCACACTGTCTCTCTCTCAAACTCTCACTCTCTCACACTCTGACACTCATACTATCACACTCTCACACTCTCACACTCTCACTCTTTCACTCTCTCACTCTTTCACTCACACACTCTCACTCACTGTCACTCACTCTCACTCTCACACTCTCACCTTCACTCTCACAATCACAAACTCAGTCACACTCAGGCACTCTCACAATCTGACAATCTCGCATTCTCACCTTGTCACTCTCTCACTCTCTCACGCTCTCGCTCTTTCATACTCTCATACTCTCTTACTCTTTCACTCACACACTCACTCACTGTCATTTTCACTCTCACTCTCACACTTTCACTCTCACACTCTCACTCTCACTCTCACAATCACAAACATAGTCACACTCAGTCACTCTCACAATATCACACTCTCACACTGTCACTCTCTCACAATCTCACTCTCTCTCCCTCACTCTTTCACTCTCTCACTCTTTCACTCTCTCACTCGGTCACTCCCTCACACCCTCACTCTCTCACCCACTAAACTCTCACACTCACACTCTCACTCTATCATTCTCTCACGCTCTCACATTCTCACTGTTTCACATTCTCACTCTCTCACTCTCACATTCTCACTCTAACTCTAAATCACTGTCTCTGTCACTCTCACTCTCACACTCTCACTCTCACACATTGCCACTCACTCACTCTGTTACTCTCTCTCACTCTCTCACACTCTCACTCACTGTCACTGTCACGCTCACTCTGATACTCTCAATCAAACTCTCACTCACTGTCTCTCTCATACTCACACCATCACACGTTCACACTCTCACACTCTCACTGTCTCACTCTCTCAATCTCTCACACGCTGGCTCTCATAATCTCTCACTCTTTTACACTCTTAGTCTCTCACTCTCTCCCTCTCCCTCTCTCACTCTCTCACTCTTTCACTCTCTCACACTCTCACTCTCTCAATCTCTCCCTCCCTCACACTTTCACTCTCTCAGTCTTTCACTCTCTCACTCTCATAAGCTCATATTCTCTCACTCGCTCACACTCTCAAAATCTCAAACACTCACTCTCTCACACTCTCACTCACTGTCACTGTCACTCTTACTCTCAGTCTCACACTCTCACTCTCACTTTCTCTCTTACTCACTGTCACTGTCACTCTCACACTCTCATTCTCACTCTCACTCAATGTCAATCTCACTCTCACTCTCTCACTCTCACTCTTACTCACTGTCACTGTCACTGCCACTCTCACACTCTCATTCTCTCACTCTCTCACACTCTCACTCTCATACTCTTATACTCTCTCACACACTTACTCTCTCACACTCTCACTCTGTCACACTCTCACACTCTCGCTCTTTCACTCTCTCACACTCTGACTCTCATATTCTCATAATCTGATTCCCTCTTACTCTCATACTCTCTCACTCTCTCACACTCTCAGTCTCTCACACTCTCTCACTCTCACTCTCTCACTCTCTCACTCTCTCACTCTCTCACTCTCTCTCACTCTCACTCTCTCAATCTCTCTACCTCAATCACACTCTCACACTCTCAATCTCTCACTTTTTCACTCTCTCACTCTCATACACTCATATTCTCACTACTCTCTCATTCTCTCACTCTACCAAAATCACACGCTCTCAATCTCTCACACTCTCACACTCTCAAAATCTCACTCTCCCATGCTCTCACTCACTTTCACTGTCACTCCTACTCTCACTCTCACACTCTCACTCTCACTTTCTGTCTCACTCACTGACACTGTCACTCTCACTCTCTCCCACTCTCACAGTCTCACTCTCACTCTCACTCACTGTCACTCTCACTCTCACACTCTCACTCACTGTCACTCTCACACTCTCACTCACTCACTTTCTCACACTCTCACTCTCATACTCTCATACTGTTTCACACACTCACTGTCTCACACTCTCACTCTCTCATACTCTCACTTTCTCACTCTTTCACTCTATCACTCTCTCAAACTCATACTCTCATACTCCCTCTCTCTCACTCTCTCACACACTCCATCTCCCTCACTCTCACTCTCTCACGCTCTCTCTTACTCCCGCACACTCTCAATCACAGTCACTGTTACTCTCACTCTCACTCTCACACTCTCACTCTTTCACACTCTCACACTCTCACTCTCTCACTCTCCCATTCTCTCACACTCTCACTCCCTTACTCTCTCACTCCCCACTCTCATTCTCTCATACTCTCTCACACTCTCATTCTCTCACTCTCTCACTCTCGCACACTCTCACGCTCTCACTCTCTCTCACTCTCACTCTCTCACACTCTCACTCTCTCAAACAAACATACTCACACTCTCTCACTCTCTCACACTCTCTGTCTCTCACACTCTCTCACTCTCTCACTATCTCAATCTTTCACTCTCTCACTCTTTCACTCTCTCACTCTCTCACACTCTCACTCTCTGAATCACTCTCCCTCAATCAAACTCTCACACTCTCAATCTCTCACTCTTTCACTCTCTCACTCTCATACGATCATATTCTCACACTCTCTCACTCTCTCACACGACCAAAATCTCACGCTCTCAATCTCTCACACTCTCACACTCTCAAAATCTCACTCTCTCACACTCTCACTCACTGTCACTGTCACTCCTACTCTCACTCTCACGCTCTCACTCTCACTTTCTCTCTCACTCACTGACACTGTCACTCTCACTCTCTCATTCTCACTCTCACACTCTCACTCACTGTCACTCCCACTATCACACTCTCACTCTCGCTCACTGTCACTGTCGCTCTCACTCTCACACTCTCACTCTCTCACTCTCTCATACTCTCACTCTCATACTCTCATTCTCTCTCACGCACTCTCTCACACTCTCACTCTCTCACACTCTCACTCTCTCACTCTCCAACACTTATATTCTCATACTCGCTCAATCACCTACTCTCTTTCTCTCTCACTCCCTCACTCTCTCACACTCTCACACTCTCACTCTCTATCACTCACTCTCTCACACACTCACTCTCTCAAACGCTCACACTCACACGCTTGAACTCTCACACTCTCTCACTCACTCTTTCACTCCCTCACTCTCACACACTCTCACACTCTCTCACACTCTCACTCTCTCACACTCTGACACTCACACTCTCTCACTCTCTCACTATCTCACACTCTCACGCTCTCACTCTCTCACTCTAACACTCGCACTCTCTCACTGTCAATCTTCCACTCTCACACACTCTCACACTCTCACACTCTCACTCTCTTACTCTCTCACTCTCTCAGTCTCATACTCTGATACTCTCACACTCACTCACTCGCTCGCTCTCTCACACTCTGACACTCCCACTCTCTCACTCTCTCACACTCTCACAATCTCACTCTCTCACACTCTCACTATCTCACACTCTCACACTCTCACTCTCTCACACTCTCACACTCTCACTCCCTCACACACTCTCACACTCTTTCACTCTCTCACACTCTGACTCTCACTCTCTCACACTCTCATACACTCGCTCTCGCACTCTCTCACTCTCTCGCACTCAGACTCTCATACTCTTACACTCTCACTCACTGTCACTCACTCTCACTCTCACACTCTCACACTCTCTCTCACACACACTCTCACACTCACACACTCTCACTCTTTCACTCTCTCACTCACTCTCTCACTCTCACACACACATACTCTCTCACTCACTCACTCTCTCACACTCTAACTCTCTCACTCACTGCCACTGTTCTTCTCACTCTCACTCTCACACTCTCACTCTCACTCTCACAATCACAAACACAGTCACTCTCAATCACTCTCAGAATCTGACACTCTCGAACTCTCACATTGTCACTCTCTCACTCTCTCACGCTCTCACTCTCTCACACTCTCACTCTCTCTCCATCATTCTTTCAATTTCTCACTCTTTCACTCTCTCACTCTGCCACTCCTTCACACCCTCACTCACTCACGCACTCACACTCTCACACTCACACTCTCACGGTCTCACTCTCTCATGCTCTCATACTCACACACTCTCGCATTCTCACTCTCTCACACTCTCACACTCTCACATTCTCACTCTCTCAAACTCTCAATCACTGTCACTCTCACACTCTCAGTCTCACTCACTGTCACTGTCACTCTCGCACTCTCACTCTTAGTCTCACACTCTCACACGCACTCACTGTCATTCTCACTATCACTCACTGTCAATGTCACTGTCACTCTCCCTCTCACATTCGCACTCTCACACTCCCACTCTCACAATCACAAACATGATCACACTTAGTAACTCTCACACTGGCACACTCTCGCACACTGACTCACTCACTCTCTCACTCTCTCACACACTCTCTCTCTCAAACTGTCACTCTCTCACACTCTGACACTCATACTCTCATACTCTCACACTCTCACACTCTTACACTCACACACTCTCACTCTTTCACTCTCTCACTCACTCACACTCTCACTCACTGTCACTCACTCTCACTCTCACACTCTCACTCTCACTCTCACAATCACAAACTCAGTCACACTCAGTCACTCTTACAATCTGAAAATCTCGCATTCTCACATTGTTACTCTCTCACACTCTGACTCTCTCACGCTCTCGCTCTCTCATACTCTCATACTCCCTCACTCTCTCACTCACACTCTCACTCACTGTCACTGTCAATCTCACTCTCACACTCACACACTCTCACTCTTTCTCTCACTCTCTCACACTCTCACACTCTCACTCTCATACTCTCATACGCTCTCTCTCTCACTCTCTCACACTCACACTCTCATACTCTCTCACTCTCTCTCTCTCTCTCACTCATACTCTCACTCACTGTCACTCTCACTCTCACTTTCTGTCAATGTCACTGTCACTGTCCCTCTCACATTCTCACTCTCACACACTCACTCTCACAATCACAAACATAATCACACATAGTAACTCTCGAACTCTCACACTCTCACACACTGACTCACTCACACTCTCACTCTCTCACACTCTCATACTCTCGCACTCTTTCTCTCTCACTCTCTCACACTCTAACTCTCATACTCTCACACTCTCACACTCTCACACTCACACACTCTCACTCCTTCACTCTCTCTAACTCTCATACTCACACATTCTCACTCTTTCACTCTCTCACTCTCTCTCTCACTCACTCACTCACACTCGCCCTCACTGTCACTCACTCTCACTCTCACTCTCACACTCTCACTCTCACAATCACACACTCAGTCACACTCAGTCACTTTCACAATCTCGTACTCTCACACTCTCACTGTCTAACACTCTCACATTCACACACTCTCACTCTTTCACTCTCTCACTCTCTCTCTCAAAGACATAAACATAATCACACTTAGTAACTCTCACACTCTCACACACTGTCTCACTCACTCTCGCACTCCCTCACACCCTCGCTCTCTCACCCACTAAACTCTCACACTCACACTCTCATTCTCTCACTCTCTCACGCTCTCACATTCTCACTGTTTCACATTCTCACACTTTCACGCTCACACATTCTCACATTAACTCTAAATCACTGTCTCTGTCACTCTCACTCTCACACTCTCACTCACTGTCACTCTCTCACTCAGTTACTCTCTCACACTCTCACTCATTGTCACTGTCACACTCACTCTGACACTCTCAATCAAACTCTCACTCACTGTCTCTCTCATACTCACACCATCACACTTTCACACTCTCACACCCTCACTGTCTCACTCTCTCAATCTCTCACACGCTGGCTCTCATAATCTCTCACTCTTTCACACTCTTAGTCTCTCCCTCTCTCACTCTCCCTCTCTCACTCTCTCACTCTTTCACTCTCTCACTCTCTCACACTCTCACTCTCTCAATCTCTCCCTCCCTCACACTTTCACTCTCTCACTCTTTCACTCTCTCACTCAATGTCACTGTCACTCTCACACTCTCATTCTCACTCTCACTCAATGTCAATCTCACTCTCACTCTCTCACTCTCACTCTCACTCACTGTCACTGTCACTGCCACTCACACTCTCATTCTCTCACTCTCTCACACTCTCACTCTCATACTCTCTCACACACTCACTCTCTCACACTCTCACTCTGTCACACTCTCACACTCTCACTATTTCACTCTCTCACACTCTGACTCTCATATTCTCATAATCTCATTCCCTCATACTCTCATACTCTCTTACTCTCTCACACCCTCAGTCTCTCTCACTCTCTCACTCTCACTCTCTCACTCTCTCACTCTTTCACTCTCTCACTCTTTCACTCTCTCACTCTCTCTCACTCTCACTCTCTCAATCTCTCTACCTCAATCACACTCTCACACTCTCAATCTCTCACTCTTTCCCTCTCTCACTCTCATACGCTCATATTCTCTCACTCTCTCACACGACCAAAATCACACGCTCTCAATCTCTCACACTCTCACACTCTCAAAATCTCACTCTCTCATGCTCTCATTCACTGTCACTGTCACTCCTACTCTCACTCTCACACTCTCACTCTCACTTTCTCTCTCACTCACGGGCATTGTCACTCTCACTCTCTCACTCTCACTCTCACAGTCTCACTCTCAGTCACTGTCACTCTCACTCTCACACTCTCACTCTCACTCTCACTCACGGACATTGTCACTCTCGCACTCTCACCCTCTCACTCTTTCACTGTATCACACTCTCACTCTCATACTCTCATACTCTATCACGCACTCACTCTCTCGTACTCTCACCCTCTCACTCTTTCACTGTATCACTCTCTCAAACTCATACTCTCATACTCCCTCTCTCTCACTCTCTCATACACTCCATTTCCCTCACTCTCACTCTCTCACGCTCTCACTCACTCCCGCACACTCTCAATTTCAGTCACTGTTACTCTCACTCTCACTCACACTCTCACTCTTTCACACTCTCACACTCTCACTCTCTCATTCTCTCAATCTCTCATTCTCCCATTCTCTCATACTCTCTCACTCTCTCACTCTCTCACACTCTCACTCTCACACACTCTCACTCTCACACACTCTCACTCTCTCTCAGTCTCACTCTCTCACACTCTCACTCTCTCAAACGCTCACACTCACACTCTCTCACTCTCTCACACTCTCTGTCTCTCACACTCTCTCACTCTCACTCTCTCACTATCTCAATCTTTCACTCTCTCACTCTTTCACTCTCTCACTCTCTCACTCTCTCTCACTCTCACTCTCTCAATCACTCTCCCTCAATCAAACTCTCACACTCTCAATCTCTCACTCTTTCACTCTCTCACTCTCATACGCTTATATTCTCTCACTCTCTCACACTACCAACATCTAACGCTCTCAATCTCTCACACTCTCACACTCTCACGCTCTCACTCTCACTTTCTCTCTCACTCACTGACACTGTCACTCTCACTCTCTCACTCTCACTCTCACACTCTCACTCTCACTCACTGTCACTCTCACTATCACACTCTCACTCTCACTCACTGTCACTGTCGCTGTCTCTCTCTCTCACACACACTCTCTCACTCTCTCATACTCTCACTCTCATACTCTCATTCTCTCTCACGCACTCTCTCACACTCTCACTCTCTCACACTCTCACTCTCTCACTCTCTCACTCTCTCACTCTCCAACTCTTATACTCTCAACTCGCTCAATCACCTACTCTCTTTCTCTCTCACTCTCTCACTCTCTCACACTCTCACACTCTCACTCTCTCTCACTCACTCTCTCACACAATCACTCTCTCAAACGCTCACATTCACACTCTCTCACTCTCTTACTCTTTCACTCTCTCGAACTCTCACACTCTCTCACTCACGCTTTCACTCCCTCACTCTCACACACTCTCACACTCTCTCACACTCTCACTCTCTCACACTCTGACACTCACACTCTCTCACTCTCTCACTATCTCACACTCTCACGCTCTAACTCTCTCACTCTAACACTTTCATTCTCTCACTGTCAATCTCTCACTCTCTCACACTCTCACACTCTCTCACTCACGCTTTCACTTACTCACTCTCACACACTCTCTCACTCTCTCGCACACTCTCACACTCTCACACTCTCACTCTCTCACTCTCATACTCTGATACTCTCACACTCATTCACTCTCTCACACTCTCACAATCTCACTCTCTCACACTCTCATTATCTCAAACTCTCACACTCTTACTCTCTCACACTCTCACACTCTCATCTCTCTCACTCTCTCACACTCTCACACTCTCACTCCCTCACACACTCTTTCACTCTCTCACACTCTGACTCTCACTCTCTCACACTCTCACACACTCGCTCTCGCACTCACTCTCTCGCACTCAGACTCTCATTCTCTCAGACTCTTACACTCTCACTCACTGTACTCACTCTCACTCTCACACTCTCACTCTCACTCTCACAATCACAAACTCAGTCACACTCAGTCACTCTTACAATCTGACAATCTCGCATTCTCACATTGTTTCTCTCTCACACTCTCACTCTCTCATGCACTCGCTCTCTCATTCTCTCATACTCTCTCACTCTCTCACTCACACTCTCACTCACTGTCACTGTCATTCTCACTCTCACACTCTCATTCTCACTCTCACATTCTCACTCTCACACTGTCACTCTCTCACAATCTCACTTTCTCTCCCTCACTCTTTCACTCTCTCACTCTTTCACTCTCTCACTCGGGCACTCCCTCACACCCTCACTCTCTCACTCACTCAAACTCTCACACTCACACTCTCACTCTCTCACGCTCTCACTCTCTCACATTCTCACTCTTTCACATTTTCACTCTCTCACACTCTCACATTCTCACTCTCTCAAACTCTAAATCACTGTCTCTGCTACTCTCACTCTCACACTCTCACTCTCACTCACTGTCACTCTCTCACACTATCACTCTGTCACACTCTCTCACTCTCTCACACTCTCACGCACTGTCACTCTCACGCTCACTCTGACGCTCTCAATCAAACTCTCACTCGCTGTCTCTCTCACACTCACACAATGACACTTTCACACTCTCACACCCTCACTGTCTCACTCTCTCAATCTCGCACATGCTGGCTCTCATAATCTCTCACTCTCTCACACTCTTAGTCTCTCACACTCTCTCACTCTCCCTCTCTCACTCTTTCACTCTCTCACTCTTTCACTCTCTCACTCTCTCACTCACTGTCACTGTCACTCTTAATCTCACTCTCACACTCTCACTCTCTCTTTCTCTCTCACTCACTGTCACTGTCACACTCTGACTTTCACTCTCACACACTATCACTGTCACTCTCACACTCTCAATCTCTCACTCTCTCACTCTCTCACACTCTCACTCTCTCACACTCTGACTCTCATATTCTCATAATCTCATTCTCTCATACTCTCACATTCTCTCACTCCCTCACACTCTCAGTCTCTCACACTCTCTCACTCTCACCCTCTCACTCTTTCACTCTCTCACTCTCTCACTCTCTACTCTCTCACACTCTCACTCTCTCAATCTCTCTCCCTCAATCACACTCTCACACTCTCACTCTCTCACTCTTTCAGTCTCTCACTCTCATACGCTCATATTCGCTCACTCTCTCACACTACCAAAATCTAACGCTCTCAATCTCTCACACTCTCAAAATCTCACTCTCTCACACTTTCACTCACTGTCACTGTCACTCCTAATCTCACTCTCACACTCTCACTCTCTCACACTCTCACTCTCTCACTCTCTCACTCTCCAACTCTTATACTCTCAAACTCGCTCAATCACCTACTCTCTTTCTCTCTCACTCTCTCACACTCTCACTCTCTCACACTCTCACTCTCTCACCCTCTCACTCTCCAACACTTATACTCTCATACTCGCTCAATCACTTACTCTCTTTCTCTCTCACTCTCTCACTCTCTCACACTCTCACACTCTCACTCTCTCTCACTCACTCTCTCACACACTCACTCTCTAAAACGCTCACATTCACACTCTCTCACTCTCTTACTCTTTCACTCTCTCGAACTCTCACACTCACTCACGCTTTCACTCCCTCACTCTCACACACTCTCACACTCTCTCACACTCTCACTCTCTCACACTCTGACACTCACACTCTCTCACTCTCTCACTATCTCACACTCTCACGCTCTAACTCTCTCACTCTAACACTTTCACTCTCTCACTGTCAATCTCTCACTCTCTCACACTCTCACACTCTCTCACTCACGCTTTCACTTACTCACTCTCTCACACTCTGACTCTCACTCTCTCACACTCTCACACACTCGCTCTCGCACTCACTCTCTCGCACTCAGACTCTCATACTCTCAGACTCTTACACTCTCACTCACTGTACTCACTCTCACTCTCACACTCTCACTCTCACAATCACAAACTCAGTCACACTCAGTCACTCTTACAATCTGACAATCTCGCATTCTCACATTGTTTCTCTCTCACACTCTCACTCTCTCACGCTCTCGCTCTCTCATACTCTCATACTCTCTCACTCTCTCACTCACACTCTCACTCACTGTCACTGTCATTCTCACTCTCACACTGTCATTCTCACTCTCACATTCTCACTCTCACACTGTCACTCTCTCACAATCTCACTTTCTCTCCCTCACTCTTTCACTCTCTCACTCTTTCACTCTCTCACTCGGGCACTCCCTCACACCCTCACTCTCTCACTCACTCAAACTCTCACACTCACACTCTCACTCTCTCACGCTCTCACTCTCTCACATTCTCACTCTTTCACATTTTCACTCTCTCACACTCTCACATTCTCACTCTCTCAAACTCTCAAACACTGTCTCTGCTACTCTCACTCTCACACTCTCACTCTCACTCACTGTCACTCTCTCACACTATCACTCTCTCACACTCTCTCACTCTCTCACACTCTCACGCACTGTCACTGTCACGCTCACTCTGACGCTCTCAATCAAACTCTCACTCGCTGTCTCTCTCACACTCACACAATGACACTTTCACACTCTCACACCCTCACTGTCTCACTCTCTCAATCTCGCACATGCTGGCTCTCATAATCTCTCACTCTCTCACACTCTTAGTCTCTCACACTCTCTCACTCTCCCTCTCTCACTCTTTCACTCTCTCACTCTTTCACTCTCTCACTCTCTCACTCACTGTCACTGTCACTCTTACTCTCACTCTCACACTCTCACTCTCTCTTTCTCACTCACTGTCACTGTCACACTCTGACTTTCACTCTCACACACTGTCACTGTCACTCTCACACTCTCAATCTCTCACTCTCTCACTCTCTCACACTCTCACTCTCTCACTCTCTCACACTCTGACTCTCATATTCTCATAATCTCATTCTCTCATATTCTCATATTCTCTCACTCCCTCTCACTCTCAGTCTCTCACACTCTTTCAATCTCACCCTCTCACTTTTTCACTCTCTCACTCTCTCACTCTCTACTCTCTCACACTCTCACTCTCTCAATCTCTCTCCCTCAATCACACTCTCACACTCTCACTCTCTCACTCTTTCAGTCTCTCACTCTCATACGCTCATATTCGCTCACTCTCTCACACGACCAAAATCTCACGCTCTCAATCTCTCACAATCTCAAAATCTCACTCTCTCACACTTTCACTCACTGTCACTGTCACTCCTACTCTCACTCTCACACTCTCACTCTCACTTTCTCTCTCACTCCCTGACACTGTCACTCTCACTTTCTCACTCTCACTCTCACATTCTCACTGTCACTGTCACTCTCACACTCTTACACTCTCACTCACTCACTCTCTCACTCTCTCACTTTCTCACACTCACACTCTCATACTCTCTCACGCACTCACTCTCTCACACTCTCACTCTTTCACTCTATCACTCTCTCAAACTCATACTGTCATACTCCCTCTCTCACACTCTCTCACAAACTCCATCTCTCACACTCTCACTCTCTCTCACTCCCGCACTCTCGCTCACTGTCAATGTTACTCTCACTCTCACACTCACACTCTCACTCTTTCACACTCTCACACTATCACTCTCTCACTCTCCCATTCTCTGAAACTCTCACTCTCTTACTCTCTCATTCTTCGACTCTCATACTCTCATACTCTCTCACTCACTCTCTCACTGTCTCACTCTCTCACACTCTCACACTCTCACTCTCTCAAACGCTCACACTCACACTCTCTCACTCTCTCACTTTTTCACTCTCTCACACTCTCTCACTCACTCTTTCACTCCCTCACTCTCACACACTCTCTCACTCTCTCACACTCTTACTCTCTTACTCTCTCACTCTCTCACTCACATCCTCTGATACTCTCACACTCACTCTCTCACCCTCTCAATCTCTCACACTCTCACATTCGCTCTCTCTCACTCTCACTCTCTCACACACTCACTCTCTCAAACGCTCACACACACACTCTCTCACTCTTTCACTCTCTCACACTCTCACACTCTCTCACTCACTCTATCACTCTCTCACTCCCTCACTCTCACACACTCTCACACTCTCTCTCACACTCTGA
This sequence comes from Chiloscyllium plagiosum, assembly GCF_037043375.1. Taxonomy (NCBI): domain Eukaryota; kingdom Metazoa; phylum Chordata; class Chondrichthyes; order Orectolobiformes; family Hemiscylliidae; genus Chiloscyllium; species Chiloscyllium plagiosum. The sequence continues at coordinate 55,486,166 of NW_028270183.1, forward strand.
CACTCACACTCTCTCACTCTCTCACACTCTCACAATCTCACTCTCTCACACTCTCACTATCTCACACTCTCACACTCTCACTATCTCACACTCTCACACTCTCACACTCTCACTCTCTCACTCTCTCACTTTCTCACACTCTCACACTCTCACACTCTCACTGTCTCACTCTCTCAATCTCTCACACGCTGGCTCTCATAATCTCTCACTCTTTCACACTCTTAGTCTCTCCCTCTCTCACTCTCCCTCTCTCACTCTCTCACTCTTTCACTCTCTCACTTTCTCACACTCTCACGCTCTCAATCTCTCCCTCCCTCACACTTTCACTCTCTCACTCTTTCACTCTCTCACTCAATGTCACTGTCACTCTCACACTCTCATTCTCACTCTCACTCGATGTCAATCTCACTCTCACTCTCTCACTCTCACTCTCACTCACTGTCACTGTCACTGCCACTCTCACTCTCATTCTCTCACTCTCTCACACTCTCACTCTCATACTCTCTCACACACTCACTCTCTCACACTCTCACTATTTCACTCTCTCACACTCTGAATCTCATATTCTCATAATCTCATTCCCTAATACTCTCTTACTCTCTCACACTCTCAGTCTCTCTCACTCTCTCACTCTCACTCTTTCACTCTCTCACTCTTTCACTCTCTCACTCGTTCACTCTCCCACTCTCTCTCACTCTCACTATCTCTCTACCTCAATCACACTCTCACACTCTCAATCTCTCACTCTTTCCCTCTCTCACTCTCATACGCTCATATTCTCTCACTCTCTCACTCTCTCACACGACCAAAATCACACACTCTCAATCTCTCATACTCTCACACTCTCAAAATCTCAGTCTCTCATGCTCTCATTCACTGTCACTGTCACTCCTACTCTCACTCTCACACTCTCACTCTCACTTTCTCTCTCACTCACGGACATTGTCACTCTCACTCTCTCACTCTCACTCTCACAGTCTCACTCTCAGTCACTGTCACTCTCACTCTCACACTCTCACTCTCACTCTCACTCACTGTCACTGTCACTCTCGCACTCTCACTCACTCACTCTCTCACTCTCTCACACTCTCATACTCTCAAACTCTATCACGCACTCACTCTCTCGTACTCTCACCCACTCACTCTTTCACTGTATCACTCTCTCAAACTCATACTCTCATACTCCCTCTCTCTCACTCTCTCACACACTCCATCTCCCTCACTCTCACTCTCTCACGCTCTCACTCACTCCCGCACACTCTCAATTTCAGTCACTGTTACTCTCACTCTCACTCACACTCTCACTCTTTCACACTCTCACACTCTCACCCTCTCATTCTCTCAATCTCTCATTCTCCCATTCTCTCATACTCTCTCACTCTCTCACTCTCACACACTCTCACTCTCTCTCAGTCTCACTCTCTCACACTCTCACTCTCTCAAACGCTCACACTCACACTCTCTCACTCCCTCACACTCTCTGTCTCTCACACTCTCTCACTCTCACTCTCTCACTATCTCAATCTTTCACTCTCTCACTCTTTCACTCTCACTCTCTCACACTCTCACTCTCTCAATCACACTCCCTCAATCAAACTCTCACACTCTCAATCTCTCACTCTTTCACTCTCTCACTCTCATACGCTCATATTCTCTCACTCTCTCACACTACCAAAATCTCACGCTCTCAATCTCTCACACTCTCACAGTCTCAAAATCTCACTCTCTCACACTCTCACTCACTGTCACTGTCACTCGTGCTCTCACTCTCACGCTCTCACTCTCACTTTCTCTCTCACTCACTGACACTGTCACTCTCACTCTCTCACTCTCACTCTCACACTCTCACTCTCACTCTCACTCACTGTCACTCTCACTATCACACTCTCACTCTCACTCACTGTCACTGTCGCTGTCTCTCTCTCTCACACACACTCTCACTCTCTCATACTCTCACTTTCATACTCTCATTCTCTCTCACGCACTCTCTCACACTCTCACTCTCTCACACTCTCACTCTCTCACCCTCTCACTCTCCAACTCTTATACTCTCATACTCGCTCAATCACCTCCTCTCTTTCTCTCTCACTTTCTCACTCTCTCACACTCTCACACTCTCACTCTCTCTCACTCACTCTCTCACACACTCACTCTCTCAAACGCTCACATTCACACTTTCTCACTCTCTTACTCTTTCACTCTCTCGAACTCTCACACTCACTCACTCACGCTTTCACTCCCTCACTCTCACACACTCTCACACTCTCTCACACTCTCACTCTCTCACACTCTGACACTCACACTCTCTCACTCTCTCACTATCTCACACTCTCACGCTCTAACTCTCTCACTCTAACACGTTCACTCTCTCACTGTCAATCTCTCACTCTCTCACACTCTCACACTCTCTCACTCACGCTTTCACTTACTCACTCTCACACACTCTCTCACTCTCTCCCACTCTCTCACACTCTCACTCTCTTACTCTCTCACTCTCTCACTCTCATACTCTGATACTCTCACACTCACTCACTCTCTCACACTCTCACAATCTCACTCTCTCATTATCTCACACTCTCACACTCTCACTCTCTCACTCTCTCACACTCTCATCTCTCTCACTCTCTCACACTCTCACACTCTCATTCCCTCACACACTCTTTCACTCTCTCACACTCTGACTCTCACTCTCCCACACTCTCACACACTCGCTCTCGCACTCACTCTCTCGCACTCAGACTCTCATACTCTCAGACTCTTACACTCTCACTCACTGTACTCATTCTCACTCTCACACTCTCACTCTCACTCTCACAATCACAAACTCAGTCACACTCAGTCACTCTTACAATCTGACAATCTCGCATTCTCACATTGTTTCTCTCTCACACTCTCACTCTCTCACGCTCTCGCTCTCTCATACTCTCATACTCTCTCACTCTCTCACTCACACTCTCACTCACTGTCACTGTCATTCTCACTCTCACACTCTCACTCTCACTCTCCCATTCTCACTCTCACACTGTCACTCTCTCACAATCTCACTTTCTCTCCCTCACTCTTTCACTCTCTCACTCTTTCACTCTCTCACTCGGGCACTCCCTCACACCCTCACTCTCTCACTCACTCAAACTCTCACACTCACACTCTCACTCTCTCACGCTATCACTCTCTCACATTCTCACTCTTTCACATTTTCACTCTCTCACACTCTCACATTCTCACTCTCTCAAACTCTAAATCACTGTCTCTGCTACTCTCACTCTCACACTCTCACTCTCACTCACTGTCACTCTCTCACACTATCACTCTCTCACACTCTATCACTCTCTCACACTCTCACGCACTGTCACTGTCACGCTCACTCTGACGCTCTCAATCAAACTCTCACTCGCTGTCTCTCTCACACTCACACAATGACACTTTCACACTCTCACACCCTCACTGTCTCACTCTCTCAATCTCGCACATGCTGGCTCTCATAATCTCTCACTCTCTCACACTCTTAGTCTCTCACACTCTCTCACTCTCCCTCTCTCACTCTTTCACTCTCTCACTCTTTCACTCTCTCACTCTCTCACTCACTGTCACTGTCACTCTTACTCTCACTCTCACACTCTCACTCTCTCTTTCTCTCTCACTCACTGTCACTGTCACACTCTGACTTTCACTCTCACACACTGTCACTGTCACTCTCACACTCTCAATCTCTCACTCTCTCACTCTCTCACACTCTCACACTCTCACACTCTCACTCTCTCACCCTCTCACTCTCCAACTCTTATACTCTCATACTCGCTCAATCACCTACTCTCTTTCTCTCTCACTCTTTCACTCTCTCACACTCTCACACTCTCACTCTCTCTCACTCACTCTCTCACACACTCACTCTCTCAAACGCTCACATTCACACTCTCTCCATCTCTTACTCTTTCACTCTCTCGAACTCTCACACTCTCTCACTCACGCTTTTACTCCCTCACTCTCACACACTCTCTCACACTCTCACTCTCTCACACTCTGACACTCACACTCTCTCACTCTCTCACTATCTCACACTCTCACGCTCTAACTCTCTCACTCTAACACTTTCACTCTCTCACTGTCAATCTCTCACTCTCTCACACTCTCACACTCTCTCACTCACGCTTTCACTTACTCACTCTCACACACTCTCTCACTCTCTCCCACTCTCTCACACTCTCACTCCCTTACTCTCTCACTCTCTCACTCTCATACTCTGATACTCTCACACTCACTCACTCTCTCACACTCTCACAATCTCACTCTCTCACACTCTCATTATTTCACACTCTCACTCTCTCACACTCTCACACTCTCATCTCTCTCACTCTCTCACACTCTCACACTCTCACTCCCTCACACACTCTTTCACTCTCTCACACTCTGACTCTCACTCTCTCACACTCTCACACACTCGCTCTCGCACTCACTCTCTCGCACTCAGACTCTCATACTCTCAGACTCTTACACTCTCACTCACTGTACTCATTCTCACTCTCACACTCTCACTCTCACTCTCACAATCACAAACTCAGTCATACTCAGTCACTCTTACAATCTGACAATCTCGCATTCTCAGATTGTTTCTCTCTCACACTCTCACTCTCTCACGCTCTCGCTCTCTCATACTCTCATATTCTCTCACTCTCTCACTCACACTCTCACTCACTGTCACTGTCATTCTCACTCTCACACTCTCACTCTCACTCTCACATTCTCACTCTCACACTGTCACTCTCTCACAATCTCACTTTCTCTCCCTCACTCTTTCACTCTCTCACTCTTTCACTCTCTCACTCGGGCACTCCCTCACACCCTCACTCTCTCACTCACTCAAACTCTCACACTCACACTCTCACTCTCTCACGCTCTCACTCTCTCACATTCTCACTCTTTCACATTTTCACTCTCTCACTCTCTCACTATCTCACACTCTCACGCTCTAACTCTCTCACTCTAACACTTTCACTCTCTCACTGTCAATCTCTCACTCTCTCACACTCTCACACTCTCTCACTCTCGCTTTCACTTACTCACTCTCACACACTCTCTCACAATCTCCCACTCTCTCACACTCTCACTCTCTTACTCTCTCACTCTCTCACTCTCATACTCTGATAGTCTCACACTCATTCACTCTCTCACACTCTCACACTCTCACAATCTCACTCTCTCACACTCTCATTATCTCACACTCTCACACTCTCACTCTCTCACACTCTCATCTCTCTCACTCTCTCACACTCTCACTCCCTCACACACTCTTTCACTCTCTCACACTCTGACTCTCACTCTCTCACACTCTCACACACTCGCTCTCGCACTCACTCTCTCGCACTCAGACTCTCATACTCTCAGACTCTTACACTCTCACTCACTGTACTCACTCTCACTCTCACACTCTCACTCTCACTCTCACAATCACAAACTCAGTCACACTCAGTCACTCTTACAATCTGACAATCTCGCATTCTCACATTGTTTCTCTCTCACACTCTCACACTCTCACGCTCTCGCTCTCTCATACTCTCATACTCTCTCACTCTCTCACTCACACTCTCACTCACTGTCACTGTCATTCTCACTCTCACACTCTCATTCTCACTCTCACATTCTCACTCTCACACTGTCACTCTCTCACAATCTCACTTTCTCTCCCTCACTCTTTCACTCTCTCACTCTTTCACTCTCTCACTCGGGCACTCCCTCACACCCTCACTCTCTCAAACTCACACACTCACACTCTCACTCTCTCACGCTCTCACTCTCTCACATTCTTACTCTTTCACATTTTCACTCTCTCACACTCTCACATTCTCACTCTCTCAAACTCTAAATCACTGTCTCTGCTACTCTCACTCTCACACTCTCACTCTCACTCACTGTCACTCTCTCACACTATCACTCTCTCACACTCTCTCTCTCTCTAACACTCTCACGCACTGTCACTGTCACGCTCACTCTGACGCTCTCAATCAAACTCTCACTCGCTGTCTCTCTCACACACACACAATGACACTTTCACACTCTCACACCCTCACTGTCTCACTCTCTCAATCTCGCACATGCTGGCTCTCATAATCTCTCACTCTCTCACACTCTTAGTCTCTCACACTCTCTCACTCTCCCTCTCTCACTCTTTCACTCTCTCTCTTTCACTCTCTCACTCTCTCACTCACTGTCACTGTCACTCTTACTCTCACTCTCACACTCTCACTCTCTCTTTCTCTCTCACTCACTGTCACTGTCACACTCTGACTTTCACTCTCACACACTGTCACTGTCACTCTCACACACTCTCTCACTCTCTCCCACTCTCTCACACTCTCACTCTCTTACTCTCTCACTCTCTCACTCTCATACTCTGATACTCTCACACTCACTCACTCTCTCACACTCTCACAATCTCACTCTCTCACACTCTCATTATCTCACACTCTCACACTCTCACTCTCTCACTCTCTCACACTCTCATCTCTCTCACTCTCTCACACTCTCACACTCTCATTCCCTCACACACTCTTTCACTCTCTCACACTCTGACTCTCACTCTCCCACACTCTCACACACTCGCTCTCGCACTCACTCTCTCGCACTCAGACTCTCATACTCTCAGACTCTTACACTCTCACTCACTGTACTCATTCTCACTCTCACACTCTCACTCTCACTCTCACAATCACAAACTCAGTCACACTCAGTCACTCTTACAATCTGACAATCTCGCATTCTCACATTGTTTCTCTCTCACACTCTCACTCTCTCACGCTCTCGCTCTCTCATACTCTCATACTCTCTCACTCTCTCACTCACACTCTCACTCACTGTCACTGTCATTCTCACTCTCACACTCTCACTCTCACTCTCCCATTCTCACTCTCACACTGTCACTCTCTCACAATCTCACTTTCTCTCCCTCACTCTTTCACTCTCTCACTCTTTCACTCTCTCACTCGGGCACTCCCTCACACCCTCACTCTCTCACTCACTCAAACTCTCACACTCACACTCTCACTCTCTCACGCTATCACTCTCTCACATTCTCACTCTTTCACATTTTCACTCTCTCACACTCTCACATTCTCACTCTCTCAAACTCTAAATCACTGTCTCTGCTACTCTCACTCTCACACTCTCACTCTCACTCACTGTCACTCTCTCACACTATCACTCTCTCACACTCTATCACTCTCTCACACTCTCACGCACTGTCACTGTCACGCTCACTCTGACGCTCTCAATCAAACTCTCACTCGCTGTCTCTCTCACACTCACACAATGACACTTTCACACTCTCACACCCTCACTGTCTCACTCTCTCAATCTCGCACATGCTGGCTCTCATAATCTCTCACTCTCTCACACTCTTAGTCTCTCACACTCTCTCACTCTCCCTCTCTCACTCTTTCACTCTCTCACTCTTTCACTCTCTCACTCTCTCACTCACTGTCACTGTCACTCTTACTCTCACTCTCACACTCTCACTCTCTCTTTCTCTCTCACTCACTGTCACTGTCACACTCTGACTTTCACTCTCACACACTGTCACTGTCACTCTCACACTCTCAATCTCTCACTCTCTCACTCTCTCACACTCTCACACTCTCACACTCTCACTCTCTCACCCTCTCACTCTCCAACTCTTATACTCTCATACTCGCTCAATCACCTACTCTCTTTCTCTCTCACTCTCTCACTCTCTCACACTCTCACACTCTCACTCTCTCTCACTCACTCTCTCACACACTCACTCTCTCAAACGCTCACATTCACACTCTCTCCATCTCTTACTCTTTCACTCTCTCGAACTCTCACACTCTCTCACTCACGCTTTTACTCCCTCACTCTCACACACTCTCTCACACTCTCACTCTCTCACACTCTGACACTCACACTCTCTCACTCTCTCACTATCTCACACTCTCACGCTCTAACTCTCTCACTCTAACACTTTCACTCTCTCACTGTCAATCTCTCACTCTCTCACACTCTCACACTCTCTCACTCACGCTTTCACTTACTCACTCTCACACACTCTCTCACTCTCTCCCACTCTCTCACACTCTCACTCCCTTACTCTCTCACTCTCTCACTCTCATACTCTGATACTCTCACACTCACTCACTCTCTCACACTCTCACAATCTCACTCTCTCACACTCTCATTATTTCACACTCTCACTCTCTCACACTCTCACACTCTCATCTCTCTCACTCTCTCACACTCTCACACTCTCACTCCCTCACACACTCTTTCACTCTCTCACACTCTGACTCTCACTCTCTCACACTCTCACACACTCGCTCTCGCACTCACTCTCTCGCACTCAGACTCTCATACTCTCAGACTCTTACACTCTCACTCACTGTACTCATTCTCACTCTCACACTCTCACTCTCACTCTCACAATCACAAACTCAGTCATACTCAGTCACTCTTACAATCTGACAATCTCGCATTCTCAGATTGTTTCTCTCTCACACTCTCACTCTCTCACGCTCTCGCTCTCTCATACTCTCATATTCTCTCACTCTCTCACTCACACTCTCACTCACTGTCACTGTCATTCTCACTCTCACACTCTCACTCTCACTCTCACATTCTCACTCTCACACTGTCACTCTCTCACAATCTCACTTTCTCTCCCTCACTCTTTCACTCTCTCACTCTTTCACTCTCTCACTCGGGCACTCCCTCACACCCTCACTCTCTCACTCACTCAAACTCTCACACTCACACTCTCACTCTCTCACGCTCTCACTCTCTCACATTCTCACTCTTTCACATTTTCACTCTCTCACTCTCTCACTATCTCACACTCTCACGCTCTAACTCTCTCACTCTAACACTTTCACTCTCTCACTGTCAATCTCTCACTCTCTCACACTCTCACACTCTCTCACTCTCGCTTTCACTTACTCACTCTCACACACTCTCTCACAATCTCCCACTCTCTCACACTCTCACTCTCTTACTCTCTCACTCTCTCACTCTCATACTCTGATAGTCTCACACTCATTCACTCTCTCACACTCTCACACTCTCACAATCTCACTCTCTCACACTCTCATTATCTCACACTCTCACACTCTCACTCTCTCACACTCTCATCTCTCTCACTCTCTCACACTCTCACTCCCTCACACACTCTTTCACTCTCTCACACTCTGACTCTCACTCTCTCACACTCTCACACACTCGCTCTCGCACTCACTCTCTCGCACTCAGACTCTCATACTCTCAGACTCTTACACTCTCACTCACTGTACTCACTCTCACTCTCACACTCTCACTCTCACTCTCACAATCACAAACTCAGTCACACTCAGTCACTCTTACAATCTGACAATCTCGCATTCTCACATTGTTTCTCTCTCACACTCTCACACTCTCACGCTCTCGCTCTCTCATACTCTCATACTCTCTCACTCTCTCACTCACACTCTCACTCACTGTCACTGTCATTCTCACTCTCACACTCTCATTCTCACTCTCACATTCTCACTCTCACACTGTCACTCTCTCACAATCTCACTTTCTCTCCCTCACTCTTTCACTCTCTCACTCTTTCACTCTCTCACTCGGGCACTCCCTCACACCCTCACTCTCTCAAACTCACACACTCACACTCTCACTCTCTCACGCTCTCACTCTCTCACATTCTTACTCTTTCACATTTTCACTCTCTCACACTCTCACATTCTCACTCTCTCAAACTCTAAATCACTGTCTCTGCTACTCTCACTCTCACACTCTCACTCTCACTCACTGTCACTCTCTCACACTATCACTCTCTCACACTCTCTCTCTCTCTAACACTCTCACGCACTGTCACTGTCACGCTCACTCTGACGCTCTCAATCAAACTCTCACTCGCTGTCTCTCTCACACACACACAATGACACTTTCACACTCTCACACCCTCACTGTCTCACTCTCTCAATCTCGCACATGCTGGCTCTCATAATCTCTCACTCTCTCACACTCTTAGTCTCTCACACTCTCTCACTCTCCCTCTCTCACTCTTTCACTCTCTCTCTTTCACTCTCTCACTCTCTCACTCACTGTCACTGTCACTCTTACTCTCACTCTCACACTCTCACTCTCTCTTTCTCTCTCACTCACTGTCACTGTCACACTCTGACTTTCACTCTCACACACTGTCACTGTCACTCTCACACTCTCAATCTCTCACTCTCTCACTCTCTCACACTCTCACTCTCTCACTCTCTCACACTCTGACTCTCATATTCTCATAATCTCATTCTCTCATACTCTCATATTCTCTCACTCCCTCACACTCTCAGTCTCTCACACTCTCTCACTCTCACCCTCTCACTCTTTCACTCTCTCACTCTCTCACTCTCTACTCTCTCACTCTCTCACTCTCTCAATCTCTCTCCCTCAATCACACTCTCACACTCTCACTCTCTCACTCTTTCAGTCTCACACTCTCATACGCTCATATTCGCTCACTCTCTCACACTACCAAAATCTCACGCTCTCAATCTCTCACACTCTCAAAATCTCACTCTCTCACACTTTCACTCACTGTCACTGTCACCCCTACTCTCACTCTCACACTCTCACTCTCACTTTCTCTCTCCCTCCCTGACACTGTCACTCTCACTTTCTCACTCTCACTCTCACATTCTCACTGTCACTGTCACTCTCACACTCTTACACTCTCACTCACTCACTCTCTCACTCTCTCACTTTCTCACACTCACACTCTCATACTCTCTCACGCACTCACTCTCTCACACTCTCACTCTTTCACTCTATCACTCTCTCAAACTCATACTGTCATACTCCCTCTCTCACACTCTCTCACACACTCCATCTCTCACACTCTCACTCTCTCTCACTCCCGCACACTCTCGCTCACTGTCAATGTTACTCTCACTCTCACACTCTCACTCTTTCACACTCTCACACTATCACTCTCTCACTCTCCCATTCTCTGAAACTCTCACTCTCTTACTCTCTCACTCTTCGACTCTCATACTCTCACACTCTCTCACTCACTCTCTCACTCTCTCACTCTCTCACACTCTGACGCTCACACCCTCTCACTCTCTCACTCTCTCACTCTCTCACACTCTTACTCTCTTACTCTCTCACTCACATCCTCTGATACTCTCACACTCACTCTCTCACCCTCTCAATCTCTCACACTCTCACATTCGCTCTCTCTCACTCTCACTCTCTCACACACTCACTCTCTCAAACGCTCACACACACACTCTCTCACTCTTTCACTCTCTGACACTCTCACACTCTCTCACTCACTCTATCACTCTCTCACTCCCTCACTCTCACACACTCTCACTATCTCACACTCTCACACTCTCACTATCTCACACTCTCACACTCTCACACTCTCACACTCTCACTCTCTCACTCTCTCACTTTCTCACACTCTCACACTCTCTCTCTCACGCCCTCACACACTCTTACACTCTTTCACTCTTTCACACTCTGACTCTCATACTCTCACACTCTCACTCTCTCAGTCTATCACTCACACTCTCACACTCACACACTCTCACTCTTTCACTCTCTCGCTCTCTCTCTCACTGCCTCACGCACACGCTCACTCATTGTCACTGTCAGTCTCACTCTCACTCCCGCTCTCACTCTCACACTCTCACTCACACTCTCACAATCATAAACTCAGTCACTCTCACAATCTGACAATCTCGCAGTCTGACATTGTCACTCTCACTCTCTCGCGCTCTCTCCCTCACTCTTTCAACTCTCTCACTCTTTCACTCACTCACACTGTCACTCTCTCGCACCCTCACTCTCTCAATCACTCACACTCTCACACTCTCACATTCTCACTCTCTTACTCTCTCATAATCTCACACTCTCACACACTAACGCACTCACGATATCACACTCTCACTCTCATACTCTCATGCTCTCATACTCTCTCACACTCTCACACTCTCACTCTCACACTCTCTCAATTTCTCACACTCTCACTCTCTCACTCTTTCACTTTCTCACTCTCTCATTGTCTCTCACTCTCATTCTCTCACACGCTCTCACTCACACACTTTCACTCTCTCAGTCTCTATCTCTCACACTCTCACTCTCTCACACTCTCAATCCCTGTCACTGTTACTCTCACTCCGTAAAACTCTCGCTCAAAAAAACTCACTCTCACTCTCATTCTCTCTCTCTCACTGCCTCACGCACACTCTCACTCATTGTCACTGTCAGTCTCACTCTCACACTCTCACTCCCGATCTCACTCTCACACTCTCACTCACACTCTCACAATCATAAACACAGTCACACTCAGTCACTCTCACAATCTGACAATCTCGCAATCTCACATTGTCACTCTCTCACTCTCTCACGCTCTCTCCCTCACTCTTTCAACTCTCTCTCTCATTCACTCACTCACACTGTCACTCCCTCACACCCTCACTCTCTCAATCACTCACACTCTCACACTCTCACATTCTCACTCTCTTACTCTCTCATATTCTCACACTCTCATACACCCTCTCACTCACGATATCACACTCTCACTCTCATACTCTCATACTCTCATAATCTCTCACTCTCTCACTCTCTCACACTCTCACACAATCGCACTCTCTCACTCTCTCACTCTCATGCTCTCATACTCTCTCACACTCTCACTCTCTCACTCTCATTTTCTCATACTCTCTCACTCTCACTCTCACTCTCTCACACTCTCACACTCATACACTCTCACTCTTTCATTCACTCACTCTCTCTCTCACGCTCTCACTCACACTCTCACTTACTGTGACTCTCACTGTCACTCTCACACTCTCACTCTCACTCTCACAATCACAAATACAGTCACACTCAGTCATCTCACAATCTCACACTCTCGCACTCTCACACTGTCACTCTCTCACACTCTCACTCTCTCTCCCTCACTCTTTCAACTCTCTCTCTCATTCACTCACTCACACTGTCACTCCCTCACACCCTCACTCTCTCAATCACTCACACTCTCACACTCTCACATTCTCACTCTCTTACTCTCTCATATTCTCACACTCTCATACACCCTCTCACTCACGATATCACACTCTCACTCTCATACTCTCATGCTCTCATACTCTCTCACACTCTCACTCTCACACTCTCTCACTTTCTCACACTCTCACTCTCTCACTCTTTCACTTTCTCACTCTCTCATTGTCTCTCACTCTCATTCTCTCACATGCTCTCACTCACATACTCTCACTCTCTCAGTCTCTATCTCTCACACTCTCACTCTTTCACACTCTCACTCCCTGTCACTGTTACTCTCACTCTCACTCCGTAAAACTCTCGCTCAAAAAAACTCACTGTCACTCTCATTCTCTCTCTCTCACTGTCAATGTCACTGTCACTCTCACACTCTCACTCTCACGCTCTCAAATCCTCACTCTCGCACTCTCACTCTCACACTCATTCTCTCTCTCACTCATTGTCACGGTCTGTCTCACACTCTCAATCTCACACTCTCAAACTCTCACTCTCTCACTATCTCACACTCTCACTCTCTCACACTCTCACTCCCTGTCACTGTCACTCACACTCTCACTCCCTATCACACTCACTCTCTCACTCTCACTCTCACTCTCATTCTCTCTCTCACTCACTGTCACTGTCACTGTCACTCTCACTCTCTCACTCTCACACCCTCAAACTCTCACTCTCTCACTCCCTCACTCTCACACACTCTCTCACTCTCTCACTCTCTCACACTCTCACACTCACACACTCTCACTCTTTCACTCTCTCATTCACACTCTCACTCACTGTCCATGTCAGTCTTACTCTCACCCTCTCACTCACACTCTCACAATCACAAACTCAGTCACTCTCACAATCTCACTCTCTCACACTCTCACTCTCATACTCTCATACTCTCATAATCTCTCACTCTCTCACACTCTCACACAATCGCACTCTCTCACTCTCTCACTCTCATGCTCTCATACTCTCTCACACTCTCACTCTCTCACTCTCTCACTCTCATTTTCTCATACTCTCTCACTCTCACTCTCACTCTCTCACACTCTCACACTCATACACTCTCACTCTTTCATTCTCTCACTCTCTCTCTCACGCTCTCACTCACACTCTCACTCACTGTGACTCTCACTGTCACTCTCACACTCTCACTCTCACTCTCACTCTCACAATCACAAATACAGTCACACTCAGTCATCTCACAATCTCACACTCTCGCACTCTCACACTGTCACTCTCTCACACTCTCACTCTCTCTCCCTCACTCTTTCACTCTCTCACACTCTCACATTCATACACTCTCACTCTCTCACTCTCTCACTCTCATTTTCTCATACTCTCTCACTCTCACTCTCTCACACTCTCACACTCATACACTCTCACTCTTTCATTCTCTCACTCTCTCTCTCACGCTCACACTCTCACTCACACTGTCACTCCCTCACACCCTCACTCTCTCAATCACTCACACTCTCACACTCTCACATTCTCACTCTCTTACTCTCTCATATTCTCACACTCTCATACACCCTCTCACTCACGATATCACACTCTCACTCTCATACTCTCATGCTCTCATACTCTCTCACACTCTCACTCTCACACTCTCTCACTTTCTCACACTCTCACTCTCTCACTCTTTCACTTTCTCACTCTCTCATTGTCTCTCACTCTCATTCTCTCACACGCTCTCACTCACACACTCTCACTCTCTCAGTCTCTATCTCTCACACTCTCACTCTTTCACACTCTCACTCCCTGTCACTGTTACTCTCACTCTCACTCCGTAAAACTCTTGCTCAAAAAAACTCACTGTCACTCTCATTCTCTCTCTCTCACTGTCAATGTCACTGTCACTCTCACACTCTCACTCTCACGCTCTCAAACCCTCACTCTCACACTCTCACTCTCACACTCATTCTCTCTCTCACTCATTGTCACGGTCTCTCTCACACTCTCACTCTCACACTCTCAAACTCTCACTCTCTCACTATCTCACACTCTCACTCTCTCACACTCTCACTCGCTGTCACTGTCACTCACACTCTCACTCCCTATCACACTCACTCTCTCACTCTCACTCTCACTCTCATTCTCTCTCTCACTCACTGTCACTGTCACTCTCACTCTCTCACTCTCACACCCTCAAACTCTCACTCTCTCACTCCCTCACTCTCACACACTCTCACACTCTCTCACTCTCTCACACTCTGACTCTCATACTCTCACACTCTCACACTCTCACTCTCTCACTCTCTCACTCTCTCACACTCTCACACTCATACACTCTCCCTCTTTCATTCTCTCACTCTCTCTCTCACGCTCACACTCTCTCACTCTCTCACACTCTGACTCTCATACTCTCACACTCTCACACTCTCACTCTCTCACTCTCTCACTCTCTCACACTCTCACACTCACACACTCTCACTCTTTCACTCTCTCACTCACACTCTCACTCACTGTCCATGTCAGTCTTACTCTCACCCTCTCACTCACACTCTCACAATCACAAACTCAGTCACTCTCACAATCTCACTCTCTCACACTCTCACTCTCATACTCTCATACTCTCATAATCTCTCATTCTCTCACACTCTCACACAATCGCACTCTCTCACTCTCTCACTCTCATGCTCTCATACTCTCTCACACTCTCACTCTCTCACTCTCTCACTCTCATTTTCTCATACTCTCTCACTCTCACTCTCACTCTCTCACACTCTCACACTCATACACTCTCACTCTTTCATTCTCGCACTCTCTCTCTAACGCTCTCACTCACACTCTCACTTACTGTGACTCTCACTGTCACTCTCACACTCTCACTCTCACTCTCACAATCACAAATACAGTCACACTCAGTCATCTCACAATCTCACACTCTCGCACTCTCACGCTGTCACTCTCTCACACTCTCACTCTCTCTCCCTCACTCTTTCACTCTCTCACACTCTCACACTTATACACTCTCACTCTCTCACTCTCTCACTCTCATTTTCTCATACCCTCTCACTCTCACTCTCTCACACTCTCACACTCATACACTCTCCCTCTTTCATTCTCTCACTCTCTCTCATGCTCACTCTCTCACTCTCACTCTCACTCTCACAATCACAAATACAGTCACACTCAGTCATCTCACAATCTCACACTCTCGCACTCTCACACTGTCACTCTCTCACACTCTCACTCTCTCTCCCTCACTATTTCACTCTCTCACTCTTTCACTCCCACACACCCTCACTCTCTCACTCACTCACACTCTCACGTTCTCACTCTCTCACTCTCTCACGCTCTCACACTCTCACACTCTCACATTCTCACTCTCTCAAACTCTCAATCACTGTCACTGTCACTCTCACGTGCACACTCTCACTCTCACACTCTCACTCTCACTCACTGTCACTCTCACTGTCACTCACTGTCACTCTCACTCTCACTCACTGTCAATGTTACTTCCACTGTCCCTCTCACATTCTCACTCTCACACTCTCACTCTCACAGTCACAAACATAATTACACTTAGTAACTCTCACACTCTCACACTCTCACACACTGACTCACTCACTCTCTCACTCTCTCACATTCTCACATTCTCACTCTCTCACACTCATACTCTCATACTCTCTCACTATCTCACTTACTCACTCTCTCTCTCACTCTCTCACTCACACTCTCACTCACTGTCACTGTAACACTCACACTCACTCTCACACTCTCACTCTCAATCTCACCCTCATACTCTCACTCTCACTCTCACAATCACAAACATAGTCACACTCAGTCACTCTCACAATCACACACGCTCACACTCTCATTCTGTCACTCTCTCACAGCCTCACGCTCTCACTCTCTCTCTCTCACACTCTCACTTTCTCTCTTCCTCACACTTTCACTCTCACACTCTCACACTCTCACACTCTCTCACTCTGTCACTCCCTCACACTCTCACTCTCTCACTCACTCACACTCCCACACTCACACTCTGACTCTCTGACTCTCTCACTCTCTCACGCTCTCACACTCTCACTCTCACATTCTCACTCTCTCAATCTCTCACATTCTCACTGTCTCACACTCTCACATTCTCACTCTCTCAAACTCTCAATCACTGTCACTGTCACTCTCACTCTCACACTCTCACTCTCACTCTCACTCACTGTCACTTTCACACTCACACTCTCACTCTCACTCACTGTCAATGTCACTGTCACTGTCCTTCGCACATTCTAACTCTCACACTCTCACGCTCACAATCACAAACATAATCACACTTAGTAACTCTCACACTCTCACACACTGACTCACTCACTCTCACTGTCTCACACTCTCAAACTCATACTCTAATACTCTCATACTCTCATAATCTCTCACTCTCTCACACTCTCACTCTCTCACTCACACTCTCACTCACTGTCACTTTCACTCTCACTCTCACACACTCACTCTCAATCTCACTCTCACACTCTCACTCTCACTCTCACAATCACAGTCACACTCTGTCACTCTCACAATCTCACATTCTCACACTCTCACACTGTCTCTTTCTCACTCTCTCACGCTCTCAATCTCTCTCACTCACTCTTTCAGTCTCTCACTCTCTCACTCTGTCACGCTCTCACACTCTCACACTCTCACATTCTCACTCTCTCAAACTCTCAATCACTGTCACTGTCACTCTCACGTGCACACTCTCACTCTCACACTCTCACTCTCACTCATTGTCACTCTCACTGTCACTCACTGTCACTCTCACTCTCACTCACTGTCAATGTTACTTCCACTGTCCCTCTCACATTCTCACTCTCACACTCTCACTCTCACAGTCACAAACATAATTACACTTAGTAACTCTCACACTCTCACACTCTCACACACTGACTCACTCACTCTCTCACTCTCTCACATTCTCACACTCTCACTCTCTCACACTCATACTCTCATACTCTCTCACTATCTCACTTACTCACTCTCTCTCTCACTCTCTCACTCACACTCTCACTCACTGTCACTGTAACACTCACACTCACTCTCACACTCTCACTCTCAATCTCACCCTCATACTCTCACTCTCACTCTCACAATCACAAACATAGTCACACTCAGTCACTCTCACAATCCCACACGCTCACACTCTCATTCTGTCACTCTCTCACAGCCTCACGCTCTCACTCTCTCTCTCTCACACTCTCACTTTCTCTCTTCCTCACACTTTCACTCTCACACTCTCACACTCTCACACTCTCTCACTCTGTCACTCCCTCACACTCTCACTCTCTCACTCACTCACTCTCCCACACTCACACTCTGACTCTCTGACTCTCTCACTCTCTCACGCTCTCACACTCTCACTCTCACATTCTCACTCTCTCAATCTCTCACATTCTCACTGTCTCAGACTCTCACATTCTCACTCTCTCAAACTCTCAATCACTGTCACTGTCACTCTCACTCTCACACTCTCACTCTCACTCTCACTCACTGTCACTTTCACACTCACACTCTCACTCTCACTCACTGTCACTCTCACTCACTGTCAATGTCACTGTCACTGTCCTTCTCACATTCTAACTCTCACACTCTCACGCTCACAATCACAAACATAATCACACTTAGTAACTCTCACACTCTCACACACTGACTCACTCACTCTCACTGTCTCACACTCTCAAACTCATACTCTAATACTCTCATACTCTCATAATCTCTCACTCTCTCACACTCTCACTCTCTCACTCACACTCTCACTCACTGTCACTTTCACTCTCACTCTCATACACTCACTCTCAATCTCACTCTCACACTCTCACTCTCACTCTCACAATCACAGTCACACACTGTCACTCTCACAATCTCACATTCTCACACTCTCACACTGTCTCTTTCTCACTCTCTCACGCTCTCAATCTCTCTCACTCACTCTTTCAGTCTCTCACTCTCTCACTCTGTCACTCGCTCACACCCTCATTCTCTCACTCACTCATACTCTCACACTCACACTCTCACTCTCTCACTTTCACTCTCTCACGCTCTCACACTCTCACTCTCACACATTCGCACTCTCTCACTCTCTCACATTCTCACTGTCTCACACTCTCACATTCTCACTCTCTCAAATTCTCAATCACTGTCACTCTCACTCTCACTCTCACTCACTGTCACTCTCACACTCACACTCTCACACTCTTACTCTCACTCACTGTCACTCTCACTCTCACTCATTGTCGCGCTCCGTCTCTCTCACTGTCAATGTCACTGTCACTCTCCCTCTCACATTCTCACACTCACACTCTCTCTCTCACAATCACAAACATAATAACACTTAATAACTCTCACACTCACACTCTCACACACTGATTCACTCGCTCTCACTCCCTCAAACTCTCACTCTCATACTTTCATACTCTCTCATACTCTCATACTCTCTCATACTCTCACACTCTCACACACTCACTCACTCACTATATCACACTCTCACTCTCATACTCTCATGCTCTCTCATACTCTCACACTCTCACTCTCTCACACTCTCACTTTTTCACATTCACACACTCTCATTCTCTCACTCTCTATCTCTCACTCTCTCACTCTCTCACTGTCTCTCACTCTCATTCTCACACTTTCACTCCCTATCACTCTCACTCACTGTCCCTGTCACTGTCACTCTCACACTCTCACTCTCTCACTCTATCACTCTTTCACTCTATCATTCTCTCACTCTCTCACTCTCTCACATCCTCACTCTCATACTCTCTCAAACAGTCACTCTCTCACACTCTCACTCTCTCACCCTCTCACTCTCTCACTCTCTCACTGTCTCAGCCTTTCACACTCTCACTCTCTCACTCTCATACTCTCGTACTCCCTCTCTCTCACTCTCTCACACTGTCCTTATCTCACACTCTCACATTCTCACACTCTCAGACTCTCACTGTCTCACTCTGTCACTCTCTCACACTCTCACTCACTGTCACTGTCACTCTCACGCTGACACTCTCACTCATACTCTCAATCACTGTCTCTCTCACTCTCACACTCTCACTCTCGCTTTCACTCATTGTCACTGTCACTCTCACTCACACTCTCACACTTTCACACTCTCACACTCTCACTCTCTCACACTCTAACTCTCATATTCTCATAATCTCATACTCTCATATTCTCTTACTCTCACACTCTCAGTCTCTCACACTCTCCCACTCTCACTCTCTCACTCTCTCACTCTTTCACGCTCTCACTCTTTCATTCTCTCACTCCCACTCTCTCATACTCTCACTCTCTCAATGTCTCCCTCTCTCACACTCTCATTCTCTCACTTTCTCACTCTTTCACTCTCATACGCTCATACTCTCTCACATTCTCAAAATCTCAATCTCTCACACTCTCACTCACTGACACTTTCAATCTTACTCTCACTCTCACACTCTCACTCTCGCTTTCTCTCTCACTCACTGTCACTGTCACTCTCACACTCACACTGTCACTCGCACTCTCACTCCCTGTCACTCTCACTCTCACTCAATGTCACTGTCACTCTCACACTCTCACTTTCACACTCTCATACTCTCACTGTCTCACTCTCTCACACTCTCACTCTCATACTCTCATACTCTCTCAAACTCTCACTCTCTCAGACTCTCACTCTCTCACACTCTCTCACTCTCACTCTCCTTCCCTCACACTCTCACTCTCTTACTCTCTCACTCTCTCTCTCTCACTCTCTCACTCTGTCAATCTCTCACACTCTCACTTACTGTCACTCTCACTCTCACTCTCACACACTCACACTCTCACTCATACTCTCAATCACTGTCTCTCTCACTCTTACACTCTCACTCTCACTCTCGCTCTCATTCAATGTCACTGTCACTGTCACTCTCACACTCACAGTCTCACACTTCCACACTCTCACACTCACTCTCTCACTCTCTCACACTCTCACTCTCATATTCTCTCACACTCTCACTCTGTCTCACTCTCACTCACACTCTCACTCTCTCACACTCTCACTCTCTCACTTTCATACTCTCATACTCTCTCACTCACTGACACTGTCACTGTCACTCTCACACTCTCACTCTAACTCTCACTCTCACAATCACAAACACAGTCACACTCAGTCACTCTCACAATCTCACACTGTCACACTCTCACCCTCTCACTCTCTCGCAATCTCACTCTCATACTCACATACTCTCATAATCTCTCACTCTCTCACTCCCTCACTCTTTCACTCTCTCACTCTTTCACACTCTCACTCTGTTACGCCATCACACTCTCACTCTCTCACTCGCTCACACTCTCACACTCACTCTCTCACTCTCTCGCGCTCTTACGCTCTCACTCTCTCACATTCTCACTCTCTCACTCTTTCACACTCTTGCACTCTCACATTCTCACTCTCTCAAACTCTCAATCACTGTCACTGTCACTCTCACTCTCACTCACTGTCACTGTCACTCTCTTTGTCACTTTCACACTCTCACTCTCACTCACTGTCACTCTCACTCTCACACTTTCACTCTCCCTCTCACTGTCACTCACTGTCACTGTCTCTGTCACTCTCACACTCTTACTCTCACAATAACAAACACAATTTCGCTTAGTAACTCTCACACTCTCACACTCTCACACACACACTGACTCACTCATTCTCTCACTCTCTCACACTCATACTCTCTCACACTCTCACACACTCACTCTCTCTCTCACACTATCACTGTCATACTCTCATACTCTCTCACACTCTCATTCTCTCACTCTCTCACACTCTCACTCTCTCAGGGCTTCCATCAGATGGACACTGGCCATCAGCTGAGAGATAGGAGTCAGCAGGAGGTTTCCGTGTCAGTGTTTGATCTGACACAATGAGGTTTTGTTATGACACGTTGTTACTTGAGGAGTCTGTTGGTGCCTCTCCCACATCTAGCCCTAACCCGCAGATGTTAGGAAGGAGGGACTTCCAATGTCTGCAGGGCTTTATTTGTCACCGTCAATCAAATGGCTTCTTCTTTGCTGATTGATACCCACTCTATGACTCTTGTGATTGGACAGTCCAAGGTCTCACTCCTTCAGGTCCTCCAAGTGCCTTGTCTATTCCACAAATTTCTACATTATTTTCTCCATTAAGACATTGGATAATTCCGTTTTTAAACTATCTACGTGTATTTCTGTATCTTTCCCTGCCATCTCCTCCAGCCGCGACATCCATTTGTATCTCAGTAACCCTCCGTATCACTACAATCTTTATCTCATACTCCAGTCCCATCTATCGCTGTAAATTCCGCCAACCCCTACACCCCTCCCTATCTATCTAATATTCAGCTGCTTCATAATTCCCCATATTCTGAAAAATGAACTTAAAAATATCTCACTAACCTATTCTAGCATGCACAGGTCACACTATATCTATAACATGTCCTGTCTTGCTTTCCTGTCTCTGCAACATCTCCAGTCTTGTTCTTCTATCTCTGTAACATCTCCAGCCTTGCTTTCCTGTCGCTCGGTAACATCTCCAGCCTTGCTTTCTTGTAGCTCTGTAACATCTCCAGCCTTGCTTTCCTCTGTCTCGGTAACATTTGCAGCTTTGCTTTCCTCACTCTCTGTAACATCTCCAGCCTTGCTTTCCTGTCTCTCGGTAACATCTCCAGCCTTGTTTTCATCTCTCTGTAACATCTCCAGAATGCCTTCCTATCTCTGCTTTCCTTCACATCTCAGTGAATTGGATTTTACGCACCTTAGTGAATTGGTTATATATCTGCTCCTGTATTTTCATATTTCTGGGACTCTATAAAATATCCACAGTGTTTGGACCCTAACCTCGAACCATAATGCCTCATTTGAAGACACGTCCAAGATATCGTCCCTCCTCACTGCAGTAACTGTTCCTTAATAAATAATGCAATACCACCTCCTTTTTAACATCCTCTCCTGTCCTGCCTATAGTTGCAGTAGTACAGAATATTGAGTCGTTAGCCCTGACCACCCTCAAACACGTCTCTGTGATGGCAAAAAGATTTCACCTCCACATGTCAACTCACGCGATTATCACATCAGTCTATCTGATAATTATTCCAGCATTAATGTAAGCTGGAATATAACACCTGGAATACTCTGTGTATCGGAGTTCCTCAACCATTCACTATTTGTTATCAGGCTGCCCAAACCATGAACCAAAATTGTAACTCTGGGACTGAATGAATATTTGTTGAATTGTAATTTCTTTTTTAAAAAATGTATTTATCAAGTGCAACTTTCCAGAACTGAGCAGTCAGTTCCACATACAATGAGTCCTGATGGTTAATTCCCACCTCAGTGTGCAGAGGGGACAGCCCTCAGTAATGGAGAAAATGAGGACTGCAGTTGATGGAGATCAGAGTCGAACAGTGTGGTGCTGGAAAAGCACAACAAGTCAGGAAGGATCCGAAGAGCAAGAGGGCCGCTGTTTCGGTCATAAGCTTATTATCAGGAAGGGATTGGTGCATTCCTTTTTCTTTGATTCCGTGATTCGCAGGACATTGGGAACCGTACTTACTCAGGAAGGCAGCACTGCATATTGCACTGAAACGGAAAGCAGTCAATCATTTGGTTGGACAGGGTGTCAACAGGTTGAGCGGTAGTGCAGACTGATTGAAGTACAAACATAAGGATAGATAAATCCCCTGGGCCAGATGGGGTATACACGAGGTTACTCCAGGAAGTGATGGAAGAGATTGGTGTGCCTTTGGTGATGATCGTTGTGTCCTCGCAGTCGACTAGAGTGGTGCAAAATGATTGAAGTGTGGCAAATGTTATTCCCTTGTTCAGGGAAGGGAATAGGAATAACCCTGGGAATGACCAAACAGTCAGTCGTACATCAGTGGTGGGCATAGTATTGTAGACGCTTCTGAAAGGCAGGATTTACAATTACTTAGAAAATTATAATTTGATTAGAATAGTCAGCATGGATTTTTGAGGAGCAGGTCATGTCTCACAAACCTTATTAAATTATTTTAAAATGTGAAATACAAGTTGGTGAAGGTAGACCGGTAGATGGGGTGAACGCGAATTTTAGCAAGGCGTTTGATAAGGTTTCCCATTGTAGTCTCATTCAGAAGGTAAGGAGGAATGGGATGCAGGGACATTTGGCTCTCCGGATACGGGCATGGCTGGCTCATAGAAGACAAAGAATGGTAGCAGAAGGGAAGTATTCAGCCTGGAGATCAGTGACCTGTGGTTTTCCACAGGGATCGGCTCTGGGACCGGCACTTTGTGATATTTATAAATGACACTGATGAGGAAGTGGAATGGTAGGTTAGTAAGTTTACCGAAGACATGCGGGTTGATGGAGTTGTGGATAGCGTGGAGAGCTGTTGTAGGTTGCAACAGAACATTGACAGGATGCAGCGCTTGGCTAATAAGTGGCAGATAATGTTCGACCTTAAAAAAGTGTGAAGTGACTTGGTTTAGAAGGTTGCATTTGAATACAGAATACAGAGTTAAAGGCACAATTCTTTGCAATGGGGAGGAACAGAAGGATCGTGTGGTCCATGTCCATAGATCCCACAAAATTGTCACCCAAGTTGATAGAGATGTTAAGAAGGTGTATTGTGTGTTGGCTTTCATTAGCAGGTGCATTGAGTTTAAGAGCGGAGTGGGTAATGCTTAGCTCTATAAAGCTGTGGTTCAAACACACTTGGAATATTGTGTTCAGTTCTGGTTGCCTCATTGTAGGGAACATGTGGAAGCCTCAGAGAGTGTGCAGAGGAGATTTACCTGGGTGCTGCCTGGTCTGGAGTGCATGTCTTAGGAAGAAAGTTTGAGGGAGCTAGGGCTTTTCTCCCTGAAGCAAAGAAGAATGACAGCTGACTTGATAGTGGTGTACAAATGTTGAGAGACAAAGATGAGACAGCCAGAGTCTTTTCCCATGGCAAAAATGGCTATCTACAAGGAGCGTAATTTTAAGGTGATTGGAGGAAGGTTTAGGGATGATGTCAGAGGTAGCTGCTTAAAGAGAGTATGGTGGAGGGTTGGAATGCACCGCCAGTGATAGAAGTAGAGTCAGATACATGAGGGATAATTAAGAAGACTCTTGAATAGTCTCATGGAAGCTAGTGAATTGAAGGTCATGGAGGTTCGTCTGATCTTAGAGTTGGATAAAATGTCGGCAAGGCATTGAGGGCTGAAGGGCTCTTATTGTGCTGTACTGTTCTATATTCTAAGGTTCTCTCAGCTGGTGGATTCTCATCAGTTGGTGAATATGTGAGGGGGTGAGGTGTGTGAGGTCAGGAAGCTGGAAGGGGCGTAAGGCCAAGACTTTCAGCTGTGGTGTGCAAGGTTACAGTCAGCTGTGTGCCCGTACAATATGTGTGGTT
This sequence comes from Chiloscyllium plagiosum, assembly GCF_037043375.1. Taxonomy (NCBI): domain Eukaryota; kingdom Metazoa; phylum Chordata; class Chondrichthyes; order Orectolobiformes; family Hemiscylliidae; genus Chiloscyllium; species Chiloscyllium plagiosum. The sequence goes on from NW_028270183.1 coordinate 55,511,560, forward strand.
ACCGAGACCACAACAAATCCACCAAGTTCAGTTATTGAACTGATTTTTGGTTTGTCGTTAGCTCCTGGTTTCTTCAGATACATTCTGTTGAGTGACCAATGAATTAATATCTGACCATCCACAGACAGGTACAATTTTATTTTGATACTGGTGAATGTGAAGGTACATTTATTGGATATAATTTCAGTGGATTCACAGTGAGACACAAGATGCTGTAGAAAGGTGTCAATTGTGAACATTTTCACACAGCGTCTGGACCAGGGAGCAGATGTAGGAAGTATGGGGAACATGCCAGATGTCAGCACCGGAAGCAATACCATGTGATTCTGGCACTCCATGTCCATACAATGCTCTCTGGGTCATGCTCTGACTGAAGATGAATTGTAAGACCTGGTTCCTGACCAAACATTATTATCTAATTTAGACAGTATTTCTAACTACACTGAAACTATTGATAGGTAAAAACAAGGACTGCAGATGTTGGAAACCAGAGTCTAGATTACAGCGGTGCTGGAAGAGCACAGCAGGCCAGGCAACATCCGAGGTGCAGGAAAGTCGACGTTTCGGGCAAAAGCCTTTCATAAGGAATGATTACTGATAGCCTGTTGGCTAGGTTCCTCCTGCCAAGGTGGAATCCAAATGATTTCCTTTGAAGGAATGTTTGAATGATTGTCCTGGGGAGAAAGTGAGGACTGCAGCTACTGGAGATCAGAGCTGAAAAGTGTGTTGCTGGAAGAGCGTAGTAGGTCAGGTAGCATCCAAGGAGCAGGAGAATCAACGTTTCATGCATCTCCGCCTCCACGCCGACCGCCTGATTGTCCTGACTTAGGTTGGAATCTTTCTGGTCAGATTTTGGAGCAAGCCAGTATCTCACTCAATGTCACAGGCAGCTGTGAGGTCCGGTAGCACGGTGCCTGAATTCAGGCCTTTTGGAATCCATTTTTAAATTCGGTCATGATTGCAACGTGGTGGGTTTACTGACCTGAACAATGATTAGGAGTTAGCCATGTTTGTGAATTAGGCAATAATGAGATATGAACTACAATAATTCAACTCAACAATAATTGCATTATCTCTGAAAACAATTAAGTTGGTTCTACATTGATGGAACTAAAATGTAAACACCTGACAACATTTTATGATACAAAAGTAAAGAGTGCGCGTTTTGTTTTATACCAAAAATAAAATGTCTGATTATTTTGGTGATCACAATTACACACTGAATGCCATATTCAAATGCATACATTGTCGCTATATCATTTACAAAGTGGTTAGCCTCTGACTGATTGCATATTCAGAGTGAGCAAACGATTGAACAATCGATAGAATTATCATTCTGACACATTTATATATAATCAATCGATTTAATTTCAAATGAAGTGTGTGAGCTTCAGTTATTTGCCAACAATTTTATTAGTTTTAAAATAATGATGGAAAATGACAGAACAGATCTAAAAGTTGAAGTTCTAAATTGGAGTAAGGCTAATTTTGATGATATTAGGCAAGAACTTTCAAAAGCTGACTGGAGGCAGATGTTCGTAGATAAAAGGGCAGCTGGAAAGTGGGAAGCATTCAGAAATGAGGTAACGACAGTCCAGAGACAGTATATTCCTGTTACGGTGAAAAAAAAAGCTGGCAGGTATAGGGAATGCTGGATGACGAAAGAAATTGAGGGTCTGGTTAAGAAAAAGAAGGGAGCATATATCAGGTGCAAACAAGGTAGATCGAGTGAACCCTTAGAAGAGTACAAAAGGCAATATGAGTATATGCAAGGTTTGTGAAGGTTTGTCGCTCAGGTTGATGTTTCGGGTGTAGGTTTGCTCGCTGAGCTGTAGGTTTGATATCCAGACGTTTCATTACCTGGCGAGGTAACACCATCAGTGGCGACCTCCAAGTGAAGCAAAGCTGTTGTCTCCGGCTTTCTATTTATATCTTTCTCCTGGATGGGGTTCCTGGGGTTTGTGGTGATGTCATTTCCTGTTCGTTTTCAGAGGGGTTGATAGATGGCATCTAGATTATGTGTTTGTTTATGGCGTTGTGGTTGGAGTGCCAGGCCTCTAGGAATTCTCTGGCATGTCTTTGCTGAGCCTATCCCAGGATAGATGTGTTGTCCCAGTCGAAATTGTGTTTTTTTTCATTCGTGTGTAGGGCTCCGAGGGAGAGAGGGTCGTGTCTTTTTGTGGCTAGCTGGTGTTCGTGCATCCTGGTGGCTAACTTTCTTCCTGTTTGTCCTACGTAGTGTTTGTGGCAGTCCTTGCATGGAATTTTATCGATGCCGTTAGTTTTATCCATGGGTTGCACTGGGTCTTTTAAGTTTGTTAGTTTTTGTGTGAGAGTGTTGGTGGGTTTGTGTGCTCCTAGGATTCTGAGGGGTCTTAGTATTCTGGCTGAGATTTCTGAAACTTCTTTGATGTATGGTAAGGTGGTTAGGGTTTCTGGATGTGTTTGGTCTGCTTGTCGTGGTTTGTTCTTGAGGAATCTGCGCACTGTATTTTTTGAGTATCCATTCTTCTTGAATCCGTTGAGTATAATATGAGTATACTTAAGAGATAGATCAGTAGGGCAAAAAGAGGACATGAGATAACATTGGCAAATAGAATTAAGGAAAATCCAAAGGGATTTTACAAAGACATTAAGGACAAAAGGGTAAAGAAGGAAAGAATAGCGTCCCTCCAAGATCAGCTTGGAGGCCTTTGTGTGGAACGCAGGAGTTGCGGGCGATACTAAATGTGTATTTTGCATCAATGTTTACTGTTGGAAAGGACATGGAAGATATAGAATGTAGGGAATAAATGGTGACAATTTCAAAAATGTTCATATTACAGAGGAGGGTGTGCTGGATGTCATGAAATGTATAAAAGTGGATAAATCCCCAGAACCTGATCAGGTGTACAGAGAACTCTGTGGGAAGCCAGGGAACGGCTGGTCCTGTTACTGAGATATTTGTATAATCGATAGTCATAGGTGAGGTGCCAGAAGACTGGAGGTTGTCGAATGTGGTGCCAATGTTTGAGACAATTGGTCAGGACAAGCCAGGGAATTATAGACCAGTGAGCCTGACAGCGGTGGTGGGCATGTTGTTGGAGGGAATCCTGAGGAACAGGATGTACATGTATTTGGAAAGGCAAGGACTGAGTAGGGATAGTCAGTGTGGTCTTGTGAGTGGAAAGTCATGTCTCACAACATTCTTTGAATTTTTTGCAGAAGTAACAATAATGATTGATGAGGGCAGAGTGGTGGATGTGATTTATTCAGTAAGTCGTTCGACAAGGTTCCCGATGGGAGACTGGTTAGTCATATTCGATGTCATGGAATAGAGGGAGAACTAGCCATTTGGATCCAGAACTGGCTTAAAGGTAGACGACAGAGGGTGGTGGTGGAGGGTTGTTTTTCAGACTGGAGGCCTGTGACCAGTGGAGTACCACAAGGGTCGGTGCTGGGTCCAATAATTTTCATCATTTATATGAATTATTTGAATGTGAGCATAAGAGGTATAGTTAGTAAGTTTGCAGATAACACCAGAATTGGAGGTGTCGAGAACAGCAAAGAAGATTACCTCGGATTGCAACAGGATCAGAAGGGCCAATGGGCTTAGGAGTGGCAGATGGAGTTTAATTTACATTAATATGAAGTGTTGCATTTTGGGAAAGCAAATCTTAGCAGGAGTTATACTCCTAATGGTGATATCCTATGGAGTGTTGCTGACAAAAGAGACCTTGGAGTACAGGTTGATTGAAAGTAGAGTCATAGATAGATAAGATAGCGAAGAAGGCGTTTAGTATGCTTTCCTTTATTGGTCAGAGTATTGAGTACAGGATTTGGAAGGTCGTGTTGCGGCTGTACAGGAAGTTGGTGAGGGCTCCATTGGAATATTGCATGCAATTCTGGCCTCCTTCCTATCGGAAGGAAGTTGTGAAACTTGAAAAGGTTCAGAAAAGATTTACAAGGATGTTGCCAGGGTTGGGGTATTTGATCTGTAGGGAGAGCCTGAATAGGCTAGGGCAGTTTTCCCTGGAGTGTCGGAGGCTGAGGGGTGACGTTTTGAGATTTATAAAATCATTAGAGGCATGGATAGGGTAAATAGACAAGGTGTTCTCCCTGGGGTGGGGGAGTCCAGAACTAGAGGGCAGAGGTTTAGGGTGAAAGGGGAAAGATAAAAGAGACCGAAGGGGCAACTTGTTCACACAGAGGTACGTATATGGAATGAGCTGCCAGAGCAAATGGTGGAGGCCGGTACAATTGCAACATTTAAAAGGCATCTGGATGGGTATATAAATAGGAAGGATTTGGAGGGATATGGCCCGGGTGCTGGCAGGTGAGACTAGATTGGGTTGGGATATCTGGTCGGCATGGCGGAGTTGGACCAAAGGGTCTGTTTCCATGTTGTACATTTCTATGACTCTCTGACTCTAATTTAGAAATGACAATAATTTAACATGCACTGTCAATTAAATAATTGGATTATGTTATTAAATTGTAACATACAATAAGTTGAAAACTTGCAATTTTTAGAATGAAAAATAAAGAATGAAGAACAAAGAAAATTCCAGCGCAGGAGCAAGCCCTTTAGCCCACCAAGCCTGCACCGATCCAGATCCTCTGTCAAAATCTGTCGGATATTTTCTGAGGGTCTGTATCCCTCTGCTACCTGCCCATTCTTGTATCAGTCTAGATATATCTTAAATGATGCTATTGCAAAATACTCCACATATGGTCTGAACAGAGCCTTGTAAAACCTCATAAATCGTTTCCTGCTATAATATTCAAGTCATCGCAAAATAAATACCATCGCTGCATTTGTCTTTCTGACTGGATAGGCCACCAGGAACAATGAACACATGATGGACATTAATAAACTTGCCAAGGAGTTCTAAAAATGAACAACGATAAAAGCATGCTGATAAATGGATCCCAGCCTTGAGTAAACTCTCTGCTAATCCATTTGTTGCAGAATCCAGACAGGCTGAAGATCCCCACAGACGGTATGCAAAGAAAACCTGACAACTACAGACCCTGCAAACCCCATCTGAAATTGGACTTGAATGATACAATGGAATGTCGCCCTTGGGCCATCAATATGCCAACCCCTGGTTGAGTCTGATTGATCTGGGTAAATGAACTTGATCATTCCATTCGAAGATCTCCCATACCCTCCCAAAGCCTTGAAGAATTAGAAGGATAAGAATCACCTCATAACCCCACAGAGTGCGGCAACTGGAGAATAACCAATGAGAAAGAAAACAACTCCAAGACCATCGGAAGAGTAAGAAGGCATCATCACGTGGAGCCCGGCCAAGTTCTAGTGTGGTGGTACACAATCAGTCAATTTTAAGTTAAAACATAACATAGTTTGCAGTATTTTTCATACTTTATATTACACTTTATTGTACTAACATTGAGTGTGCTCAATAAACAAATATTATTTTTTGTAAGAGTTGACTCAGTTCCTTTGCTGAATGGAAGCATTTAAGCGGCAGATGCAACACCTTCCTAACTATTAACTCAATCTGCAAATTTACCTTGAGACAATCCTGTACTAGAACTCACAACTCTCTTCGCTCTTCAGACTTATGAATTTTCTCCCCATTTATAAAATAGTCCATGTCTCTCTCCCTCCTCACAATGTGCATCTCTTCAGGTTTTCCCAAGATGAACTGCATCTGCCACTTCTCTGCCCACTCTCCTACCCTGTCTAAATCCTTCTGCAGCCTCCCTGCCTCCTCAATGCTACCTGTCCCTCTACCTACCTTTGTATCATCTAAAAACCTCGCCAGAATACCCTCAGTTCCTTAATGTAGATCGTTAATGCACAAAGTAAAAAGTTTGGTCACAACACTGAGCCATGCAGAACACCAGTTGTCATCGGCTGCTATCCCAAGAAGGACCTTTTTATCCCCACTCTCTACTTGCTGCCAGGCAGCCAAGCTCCTGCACACACTAGTAACTTACCTCGAATAAAATGGGGCCTTATTTTATTCAGCAGCCTCCTGTGCGGCACCTTGCCAAAGTCCTTCTTGAATTTCAGGTGGATAATATCCACTGGCTTTCCTTTGTCTCATTTGCTTTTTGCATCCTCAAATAACTTTTACAGATTTCTGAGGCATGACGTCCTCTTGATGACACCATTCTGACTTTGCCCAATTTTACATTTCACTTGTAAGTGTTCAGAATCTCATCCTTCACAATGGATTCTAGGATCTTGCACATGACTGAGGTTAGGTTAATTGGTCTATTATTTTCTGCCTTTTGCCTTATTCCCTTTTTGAAGAGGCTGTCACGGTTGCAACTTTCTAGTCTTTTGTGCCTCTCCCTGATTCTAGAAATTCATGAAAGATCACCACAAATGTCTCCATTATTTATTCAACTATCTCCCTTGGAACTCTGGAATATTGTCCAGTTGGTCCAGTTTATTTACCCATTTAGTTATTCGAGCAACTTCTCCTACTAAGCTCTGTCCCCTCGCTATCTTGAATTTTGGGATACTATTTTTCGTGTATTTCACTGTGAAATGTGAGTGAAATAATTGTTCAGTTTCTCAGCCATTATTTGTTCCCCATTACTATATCTCCAGCGTCGTATTCCGCGACCAATGAGCATTTCTGCCTCTCTTTTGTACTTTACATATCGAAAGAATCTCTTACGGTCTTTTGTATTACTGGCTAGCTTCCCCTCATATTTAATCTTCTTCCTCCTATTTCTTATTTTGTTGCCCTCTATTGGTATTTGTAAGTTTCCAAATCCTCTGGTTTCCCACTGCCATTTGCCATGTTATCTGATTTCTCTTTTGCTTTTACGCTATCCTGATTTCCCCTGTCAGCCATTGTTGCCTCATCCTCCCTATACTATGCTTCTTTTAGCTTAGGATGAGTCTCTGCTGTGTCTCCTGGATTACTCCCAGAAACACCCGCCATTACTGTTCCACTGTGTTTCCTGCTATCCTACTCTCCCAGTCAATTCAACCCATTTCCTCCCTCATGCCTTTGTCGTTGTTTTTATTCAGTGGTAATATTGTTAACTCTGATTCTTCCTTCACCCTCTCAAATTGAAGAGTAGGTTCAATGATATTATGATCACTGCCTTATAAAGGTTTCTTTACCTTAAGCTCGCTTATCAAGTGTGTCTCATTGCACAATTCTAAATCCGGTATTGCCCGTTCTCTCGTTGCCTGCACCATAAGCTGCTCCAAAAAGCCACCTCGTTGACATTCCACAAATTCCTTTCCTTGCAAACCTCTGCCAACCTGATTTTCCCAGTACACCTGCATATTGAATTCCTCCCAATCACTGTAACTTTGCCTTTCCGACACATCTTTTCTACATCCTGATGTTACATCCGCCTCTGCTCCTAACCACGGTTTGTGGACCTGTACATAACTCCAACTATGGTTTTTCACCTTTGCCGTTCCTCAATTCTAACCACACAGATTCTACACCACCTGTCCCTACTTTGAATTTTGGGAACTTAGTGATGGGATTGCAAAACACTTTAGCATTGTCACAAGTTCATAGTTCAGACATTATTTAAAAATATTACATTGTCAATTCCTTTGAAATGTGGCCACAATCTATTTCTTTTTCCAAATATTCTGTGTGTGCTTTGGAAGAATGCAGACTTTTGAAACAGTTAGAAAAGCATCATATGAAGAGGACTTGAGTCTATAAAGAGATTAAGATGGGTCAAGTGAACAGAAACATATTGTTGTATGGAGCATCGTAGGATGTATTATCTGTGCGCTCAAAGTTGTTGGCGGGTTGAATTGAAAGGCAGTGTACTATTTCAATGGAGAGATTGGTTTGAGGCGCAGAAGAACTGGGCACCTCGATTACAAAATAAAAACTTTATGTGTGCATAAAGTTTTGAGTGCGGTAAAATAAATGTAGACATTTTCGGAAACAGAATACATTCAAAATTAGAGAAAAAATTCTTCAGTTTTGCAGAGTAGTGGCGAGACCACATCGAGAGAACAATGGTCATACTGACATGCAAATCAGTCCAGAGAAGATTCACTGAACTGACCCCTGTGTGGAACGTTTATTTCAGGTGGAAATCTTGAACTGACTGACTGTGGATCTGCTGGAGTTTAGGCGAACAACATGTGATCTTGGTGATCCCAGGATATTCTAAGTAGTCTTTTCATGTTGAATTCTGAAACCATATTTCAGCTTGTGTGAGAGATTACCAGGAATGAATGGACTATGAAACTGAAGGTTATCTCAGTTAAGAAGATGTTGGATATTTTTATCCTCTCAAAGTGTCGTGTATTTGTGAACACTCTTCCCAGATAGCAATGGAGGATGAAACATTGAATATTCCTAAGGCAGAAGCAGGCAGATTCTTGACTAACAATGACGCACTAACATTGTAAGGGCATAGGAGGAATGTGTGATTGATATCCCAATCAGATCATCCACGATCTTATCACATGACTGAGCTGTATTGGTGACTTACCCCTGATGCTCCTTTCAGCATTTCTGTTGACTTTAGATACTGAAAAAAGTATGAGATGATTCTCATGAACATGGAGACATTTCCTTTCAGATTATTAGGCAGAGGTTTCCATATGTGACTTTTAAACAGCACTCAAAAGCACTCAGGGAAGTTTAGTGGTTTTGGAGAAAGGTCAGGAGTATCGGGCAAAGTGAAAGCCTGCCTTGAAACTGCTTTACAAATCAGATTGGGACGAATGGATAACTTGAATTCTGCTCATTCCTTTCAGTTCTTGTTGCGAGGTGAGCTTCATTGGCAAGGCAAGCATTCTGTTGCCTATGTGTAATTTCTATTCAGAATATGGTGATAAACCGCAGGGATGCTTGTGGTGCAGGAACACTAACAGGTATGTTACAAAGAGAGAAATGGGGTTCTGATCCATTTGATAGTGAAGGCAGAATGACGTAGCTTCAGGTCGGTGTGCTGTGTGACATTGGAGATTGCATTCGTCAGCACGTGATGATGCTCACAAGCTATGGAAATAGTGAGACTATATTCTTTGTTTTCAACAATTAAAGTGATCGCCATATAGCATATAAACAGGCCCTTCAGCCCAATACATCTAGGCCAGCCAGAAAACACCAATGTAAATATTCCCAGTTACCTGAAGACTTATAGCCTACTATGCCCTGACCGTTTTTGCTTAAATGCTGCATTGTCTTTTTATACACATAATGGTAAGGTCCTAGGGAGTGTTGCTGAACAAAGATTTCTTGGAGTACAGGTTCATAGCTCCTTGAAAACGGAGTCGCAGGTAGATAGGATAGTGAAGAAGGCGTTTGGTATGCTTTTCTTTATTGGTCAGAGTATTGAGTACAGGAGTTGGGAGATCATGTTACGGCTGTACAGGACATTGGATAGGCCACTGTTGGAATATTGCGTGCAATTCTGGTCTCCTTCCTATCGGAAAGATGTTGTGAAACTTGAAAGGGTTCAGAAAAGATTTACAAGTGTTGGAGGATATGAGCTACAGGGAGAGGCTGAACAGTCTGGGGCTGTTTTCCCTGGAGCGTCGGAGAAGAGGGATGACCTTATAGAGGTTTATAAAATTATGAGGGGCATGGATAGGATAAATAGACAAAGTCTTTTCCCCTGGGGTCGGGGAGTCCAGAACTAGAGGGCATACGTTTAGGGTGAGAGGGGAAAGATATAAAAGAGACGTCAGGGGCAACGTTTTCACGCAGAGGGTGGTCCGTGTATGGAATGAGCTACCAGAAGATGTGGTGAAGGCTGGTACATTTGCAACATTTCAGAAGCATTTGTATATGTATATGACTAGGAAGGGGTTGGAGGGATATGGCTCGGGTGCTGGCACGTGGGATTAGATTGGGTTGGGGTATCTGGTCGGCATGGACGGATTGGACCGATTGGGTTTGTTTCCATGCTGTACATCTCTATGACTCTGTGAGTCTATCTGTGACCTGAGCGTATTATGTTCTTTTATGCACAAAATGGTTTCATGGACATAGATAACACAACGATAAAACAGTGGCAAACTCATCAGATCAATAAAAACAAACTTTGCATTTTTCAATAATTATAGAAAATCCGATTGTCGTTTCAATTCATTTGGAATTTTAATGGAACTAGACCAGGATTAATAGCCCTTGCGACGTTTCAGTCCAGTTGATGTTGATCCGTCCAAGTCGCTGGTAGGATGGAGTGCCAGCTGTGCGTCTCATGTGCTGGGTTAGCTGGGAGTAAATATTACTGGTGGTGGATGGAGTTTACACAAGACATCATGCTGTAATGAACAGCTCGCAGGAAAACAGGAAAACTGACTCATTGTCAAAGCGAACATATTGGATGGAGTTTATTGTTTTTCTGAGAAATAGCAACCTTACAGATACAAGTCTATATAGTAATGTTATTGGTGTCCTTAAAATAATGGTGCTTGCACTGTGATTTATCCTGAATATTTTAACAGATGGCTGGGCTGTCCTAGGTTGAGTAAGTGCTGATACTCCATGGGATGATGTTGATTTGTAATGTCGCCACTTACTGAGCACAATTTAGATTAGATTAGATTACTTACAGTGTGGAAACCGGCCCTTCGGCCCAACAAGTCCACACCGACCCGTCGAAGCGCAACCCACCCATACCCCTACATCTACATCTACCCCTTAACTAACACTACGGGCAATTTAGCATGGCCAATTCACCTGACCTGCACATCTTTAGGACTGTGGGAGGAAACCGGAGCACCCGGAGGAAACCCACGCAGACACGGGGAGAACGTGCAAACTCCACACAGTCAGTCGCCTGAGGTGGGAATTGAACCCGGGTATCTGGAACCACTGTGCCACCGTGCCGCCAGAACAAAGCAACAAGTACCGTTGGTTGGTGATTCAGAATGTATCAGAGCTTTCATGGCTGCCACCACATGGAATCATGTATAAAGACAAGGCCAATCGAGTCTGCACCATCCAGTGCGGATGCTAGTGCTTTATAACGTTTGTGAGGTTACCTTGGTGAACCACCCTCCCAGGCAATGCATTCTAGACACAAACCATCCTCTGAATTCAAAACGGATTCCCCAAATCCTCTCTCAATATCTTCTCTTTCGCTTCAAACATGTGTCCCTTGTTTTAGACCCTTTGACTAAGGGGAACAGCTGCTGTCTGGTCACTCTGCCCATACCTCTCATGCTCTTATACACCTCTGTCAGGTTCACCCCTCACTCTTCTCTGATCCAAAAGCATGACTAACCTGTCTTCTTATTTTGAGTTCTCTCTTGTCTTGTTACTTCTTCCAAAGTACAGCATCTCACATCTTTCCGTGCTAATTTTTATCGGTCATTGATATGGCCATCTGAACAATCAATGTATACCCTTCTGTAACCTAACACATTCCTGCTCACCATGTCCCATTCGGTCTATCGTTGTGTCATCCACAACGTTGTTTATCATTCTCCACCCACCCACCCCTATCTCCCACATTAATATCATCAACATTTCGGAGCAGCGAGAGGGGGAGCCGGGAGGAGGTGACGTTGGTGCAAGGTGATTGTTGGGAAGGCCGGTAAGTATATTTAAACTTCTTACCATCAGGCCAGTGAGGGAGGAGCGAGCAAAGGACTTCTGGGAAGGGTAAGTAGAACAGTTTGTATTTGCGTGGTTGCATTACCAGAGACACGACTCGTTAACTAGTTTATTTCTGAATCTTTTTTTTAGTAGTCACTTCGGGAGTTAGAATAGTGGGAATGGAGTTTAGGGCAGTGGAATGTTCCTCTTGCAGAATGTGGGAAGTAAGGGGCACCACTAATGTCCCTGCTTATTACATCTGTGGGAAGTGCATCTAACATCAACCCCTCGAAAACCGCGTTAGGGAACTGGAGCTGGTGTTGGATGAACTTCGGATAATTCGGGAGGCAGAGGGGGTTATTGGCAGGATTTACAGAGAGTTAGTCACTCCCAAGATAAAAGAAAAAGACAGATGGGTGACAGTTAGGGGACAGAAAGGTGGTGCAGGGATCCGCTGTGGCCAGTCCCCTCAACAATAATTATACCATTTGGGATAGTGTTGGGGGGATGACTTACCAGGGGAAAGCAGTGGGGCACCTGCTGCTTAGAAGGGAAGGTGGAAGAGGAGCAGAGCAGTAGTCATTGGGGACTCGATAGTATGGGGACAGATAGGAGGTTCTGTGGGGCAAGAGAGACTCACTGTTGGTATGTTGCCTCCCGGGTGCCAGGGTCAGTGATGTTTCTGGTTATGTTTTTGGGATACTCCGGGGGGAGGGACAGCAGCCCCAAATCGTGGTCCACATTGGCACCAACGACATAGGTCAAAAGAGAGATGGGGACTTGAGGCAGGAATTCAGGGAGCTAGGATGGAAGCTTAGAGCTAGGACAAACAGAGTTGTTTTCTCTGGTTTGCTGGCTGTGCCACGTGCTAGTGAGGTGAGGAATAGGGAGAGAAAAGAGTTGAACACGTGGCTACAGGGATGGTGCAGGAGGGAGAGTTTCGGGTTTTTAGATAATTGGAATTCTTTCTGTGGTAGGTGGGACCTTTACAAGCAGGATGGTCTTCATCTAAACCAGAGGGGTACCAATATCCTGGGTGGGAAATTCGCTACAGCTATTCAGGTGGATTTAAACTTATACAGCAGGGGGATGAGAACCAAAATTGTAGGACAGGTACAGAAGAGGATGAGAGTAGGGAGTTCCAAAATCAAATATCTGACACTGGCAAGCGAGAACCTGGATTAAAGTGTGTGTACTTCAACGCGAGGAATATCCGAAATAAAGTGGGTGAACGGGCAGCGTGGGTTGATACCTGGGACTTCGATTTTGTGGCCATTCCGGAGACATGGATAGAGCAGGGACAGGAATGGCTGTTACACGTTCCGGGATTCAGATTTTTCAGTAAGAACAGACAAGATGGTAAAAGAGGGAGAGGTGTGGCATTGTTGATAAGGGACAATATTACAGTGGTAGAAATGATATTTGGGGACTCGTTAACTGAGGTAGTATGGGCTGAGGTTAGAAACAGGAAATGAGAAGTCACCATGCTGGGAGGTTTCTATAGGTCTCCAAATAGTCCCAGAGATGTAGAGGAAAGGATAGCAATGATGATTCTCGATAGGAGTGAGAGAGTCAGGGTAGTTGTCATGGGGAACTTCAATTATCCAAATATTGACTGGGATCACTACTCTACGAGTACTATAGATGGGTCTGTTTTTGTCCAGTGTGTGCAGGAGGCCTTCCTGACACAGTTTGTAGACAGTCCTACAAGGGACGAAGCCACTTTAGATTTAATCCTGGGCAACGAGCCTGGCCAGGTGTTAGATTTGGAAGCAGATGGGCACTTTGGAGTCAGCGATCACAATTCAGTCAGGTTTACTTTAGTGATGGAAAGGGATAGGTGTACTCCACCGAGCAAGTGTTACAGCTGGGGGAAGGGAAAATACGATGCAATTAGGAAAGATTTAGGAAGCATCGAATGGGGAAGGATGAGCATATTAAACATGTGGAGCTTATTCAAGGAAAAGCTCCTGCATGTCCAAGATAAGTATGCACCTGTCAGGCAGGGAGGAAGATATAGAATGCGTGAGCCGTAGTTTACGAAGGAAGTGGAATCCTTGGTCAAGAAGAAGAAGAAGGCTTATGTTGGGCCAAAATTTGAAAACTCAGGGCGCTTGAGGGTCACAAGGAAATCAGGAAAAACCTAAAAAGAGAGCTCAGAGGAACCAGGAGGAGACATGAGAAGTTGTTGGCGTATAAGATCAGGGTTAACTCTAAAGTATTCCATAGGTATGTCAGGAATAAAAGAATGGCGAGAGTTAAATTTGGACAATCAAGGATAATATTGGGAAGTTGTGTGTGGAGTCAGAGAAGATAGAGGAAGCACTAAATGAGTATTTTTCGACAGTGTTCCCTATAGAAAATGAAAATGTTGGCGAGGAAGATACAGAAATATTTGCACCTGGACGAGAATAGATTGAGGTTCACAAGGAAGACGTATTAGAAATACTGATGAGTGTGAAAATAGACAAGTCTCCTGGGCCGGATGGGTTTTATCCTAGGATCCTCTTGGCAGCAAGGGAAAAGATTGCCCGCTTTGGCATTGATCTTCAAATCATCATTGTCTACAGGAATAGTGCCTGAGGACTGAAGGATAGCAAATGTGGTTCCCTTGTTCAAAAAGGGCATTTGAGACAAACCTGGCAATTACAGACCAGTGAGTCTAACTTCAGTTGTTGATAAAGTGTTGGAAAAGGTTATAAGAGATAGGATTTATAACCATCTAGAAAAGAATAATCTGATCAGGAACAGTCAGCATGGTTTTGTGAAGGGTAGGTCGTGCCTAACCAATCTTATTGACTTTTTTGACAAAGCGACCAAACAGGTCGATGAGAGTAAACTGGTTGAATGTGGAGGAAATGAATTTCAACAAGGCGTTCGATAAGGTTCCTCAGAGTAGGCTTATGTACAAAATGCAGAGGAATGGATCAGTAATTGGCTTGCTGAAAGAAAACAGAGGGTTGTCATTGATGGAGTATGTTCATCTTGGTGTCCAGTTACTAACAGCATACCGCAAGGCTCGGTGTTGGTTCCACTGCTGTTCGTCATTTTTATAAATGACCTGGATGAGGGCTTTGAAGGGTGGGTTAATAAATTTGTGGACAACACTGAGGTCAGTTAATTTGTGGATATTGACGAAGGATGTAGTAGGTTGCAGAGAGATAGGATGCAGAGTTGGGCTGAGAGGTGGTAAATGGAGTTCAATGCGGACAAGTGTGAGGTGATACAGTTTGGACGTAGTAATCAGAATGCAAAGTAGTGGGCTAATGGTAGCATTCTTGGGAGTGCAGATGAGCATGGAGATCTCGATGTCCATGCACACAGATCCCTGAAAATTGCCACCCAGATTGACAGGGTTGTTAAGAAGGTATACAGTGTTTGGGCCTTTATTAATAGAGGGATTGAGTTCCGGAACCGGGAGGTTATGCTACAGCTGTACGAAGCTCTGGTACGGCCACACTTGGAATATTGTGTACAGTTCTGATCACCACATTCTCAGAAGGATGTGGAAGCTTTGGAAAGGGTGCAGAGGAGATTTATTAGGATGTTGCCTGGTATGGAAGGAATGTCTAACGAAGAAAGGCTGAGGGCCTTGAGGCTATCTCGTTAGAGAGAAGAAGATTGAGAGGTGACTTAATAGAGACATGCAAGATAATCAGAGGGTTAGATAGGGTGGACAGGGAGAGTCTTTTTCCAAGTATGGGGACGGCAAACATGAGGGGACACAACTTTAAAGTTATGGGAGTTCGGTATAAGACAGATGTCAGAGGTAGTTTCTTTACTCAGAGAGTAGTAAGGGTATGGAATGCTTTGCCTGTAACCATGGTATATTCGCCAATTTAAGTGCATTTAAGCCGTCATTGGACAGGCATATGGATGTACATGGAATAGAGTAGGTGGGATGGGCTTCAGATTAGTATGACAGGGTGGCGCAAAATCGAGGACCAAAGGGCCTATACTGCGCTGTAATGTTCTATGTTTAGATTAGATTAGATTAGATTACTTACAGTGTGGAAACAGGCCCTTCGGCCCAACAAGTCCACACCGCCCCGCCGAAGCGCAACCCACCCATAACCCTACATTTACCCCTTACCTAACACTACGGGCAATTTAGCATGGCCAATTCACCTGACCTGCACATCTTTGGACTGTGGGAGGAAACCGGAGCACCCGGACGAAACCCACGCAATCACGGGGAGAACGTGCAAACTCCACACAGTCGCCTGAGGCAGGAATTGAACCCGGGTCTCTGGCGCTGTGAGGCAGCAGTACTAACCACTGTGCCACCGTGCCGCCCACAAGTGATAGATGTTAATGATAGATGATTAGCTTTGCTCTGGTTGGAGACTGTCATTGTCTGGAATGTATATGGTGTGATGTCACCTGCCACTTCTCAGGTGAAGCCTGATTATCCAGGTCTTGCTGTATGTAGACACATTATAAACACCACATTGTCAAGTTTCATATAATCCTCAAACTTCAAAATTATACTTCATATACCCAATCCTAGGTAAATTATAAATCATCAAGAATACAGAACATAGAAAGAGTAGAGCACAGGAACAGGCTCTTCAGCACCAATGATGTGATTCTAAACGAAACCACCTCCCTGCACTTTATCCAAGTCCCTCTGTTTCCTGCCTGCTTATATGTCTCTTAAATGCCTCTTACATGTTGCTACCGTACCTGCTTCTACCACCTTCCTGGCAATGCACTCCAGGCATTTACCACAAACTGCGTTAAAAAAAAAGCTTTGCACATCTCCTTTAAATGTTTCTTCCACTCATCATTTTTTAAACTGATTTTTCTCCAAAAAGAAAAGACAGCAAAACAAGGTGCAATCACAAGCAATAAACAACAGTAAACAAAAGCCGACCACCCTCCCCATGGCACATACCTCCCCCAAAAATATAAAGAGAAAAATGACAAGCAACCATAATAAATAGAAAACATATACAAAGCACATAACATAATAAATTAAACCAGCAGTGAGATAACTGCATTAACAAAAGAAAAAGGAAAATAAAACGAGAAAAAAAAATTGCCACAACAGAAGATACCTCTGTCTGGAACAGTTACAAAGACCCTTTGCATGTGAAAGAAAAGGGTTCCAAATTTTTGTTAATTTATTAGAGGAGCCAGATAAGGATAATCTAATCTTTTCTAATTTAAGACAAGTATAACATATTTCTAACCCAGTGTACATGAGTAGGCAGAATTAGGGATTTCCATTTTAACAATATCAATCTTCTGGCCAATAGGGTAGTGAATACTATCATGTCTTTTTTTTAAGGGGAAGAAAGAGGGTAACACCCCACTCACTTAACCCTACGCCACAAGCATTTGACATTTCCACCTATGCACACTGTTCATGATTTTACATACTTCTGTCAGGTCACTTGTCAGTCTCTGTTGGGAGGAAAGTTAATGGTCTTAATATTGACCCATTGGGTCAAACTGAACTTTCTGCTTAAAAAAAATCATTTCACTATACTGTGCTTGCTATCCCTTGGCCAATAGTACACTGAAGTTGCCATATCCCTTTGGATATCATCTATCAGTATTTTGTGAGGTTGTTTGTTATAAACAACACTTTATAAAGTGTATATTGAAAGTCCATTATACAGCTACAGTACTACCTTCTTAACCCTTAAGAAGTCAATCAGGCTAGTCAGATATGATATCTGTACCAAACATTATTAACATACAATTTTCTAAGTGGCAATTAGTTGTGTCTTTGACAATGATCTGCATGTAATAGTTTTCCAACCAAAATTAACCACATATTGGTGAATTTACAGCGTGATGCAGTTGAGGTCTTTTATGAGGAAGTCAGAAATAATATTTTGGACATGGAGCTGAATTCTGCTTTTACACTCCACTCCTCTACATATATTATTCATAAGACTTGCATATCATTAATTTTGGAATAGGTTTTGGCACTGTGCACTGCGACAATTCAATTTGATGTGGGCCTGCAGCTTATTCTGTAAGAAATTCGCTGCAATAGTTAGAGCTGAAGATTTTTCTTTTCATCTGCAGGATGGACGCAGGCTCGTTCATTAAGTTTGTTTCAAAGAGCTGGAGAGATGAGGATAAAGATTAAATTATTTTTTAAATTATAAACACACTATAGAAGATCAATTCACATTCTCATTTCTACGTTGGATTGGAAGCAAATTAAAAGAACAATGACCCATCGTCCTGAATATTGTTTTAAAAAGTGACATCATGTTGCAATAATGCATTGTAGAAAAAAGAAAATGCTGTCTGCATTTGATAAAGATACAGAAATGCAGAGTGAATGTACAATATGAACAAGAATCAAGTGTTAATAAAAAAGTATGAGAAAACTTTTCATAATTTTCAAAGGAAACCAGATCCCAATTTTCCTGAACAGTGATGTTTGATTGTCCATCAATCTCACTTTTCCAACTCTATGCTTTTCCTGCCACTGATGCGCCTTCGGCACACCACATCCTCCCTTCCTACTCATTCCTTACCCTCCTACTTCCCTTGCATTGCCCATTCTGAAGTTACATACCCTTCCACTGACCATCTCCCTTTACACTTCTCGCTCTGTATGTCACACCACTTCCTCTGACCCTCCCTTTCCCTTTTTGCTCTCACACTAGATGCTGGAATCTACTGATGTATGTGCTACTACTGGTCATCAGTGAATGGTGGTTCGGAATGATCAATGTCCAATAGCAACAGACAGTAGGATATTTACCACTGTGTGATGTACCGTGAACAGGATAATTTTGTTCACTATTGGTACAGACTGGAGCTTCTTCCTGTCCATCTGACACAATGTTTAACCAAACAGCCTCATCACCAACAAGACAAACAACTTCTGACAGAATTGTAAGACCATGTATCAATTTTCTTTTGAATATTGCGAGGACATTGTTCTAACAAACAGTGTTCTTGTCTTTTGCTTCTTATTCTTTCAACTAATCTTCCCATGTAATTTGAGCTGAGATCAGAGTAACTTCCCTTTCAATCGAAGCAGGACTTGACTGAGGGTGGAATCAAAGACCCTGTGGTTAATGGTAATTATAGAAAATTCGCACTGGAATCGGAACAATGGAAAATGCAGTCTCTGCAAGGTATCTTCCAAGTTGCATGTCATTCTGACTAGGGACTAATTTATTCTTACTTCATTATCGGTTGTTAAAAATCTTGGAATGCCCCAACAACAGCTCTGTGTGGATCTGCATTACTTTGATTGAAGGGGTTCAAGTAGGCAACTCTCAGGCGCCATTTCCAGAGCTACTGGGGACGACAAATAAACTCTGCCCTTGCAAGTGCCTTCCAAAACCCTGGATAACTATGTCCTGTTTAAAAGAAAAACAATATATATTATGTTTGCACACTCTCACCTAAGCTTCGGCAAGGTAAGTCCTTGCTGGATGAGTATGATGCCAGTGACATCAGGAGCATGACAAGACATTGATAACAATTGGAATCGTTAATTCAGTTAGTTATTTACAGATAATTGATTGCGTGATGTCAGTGTCACTGAGTTCAACATTTTCATAATGTGTAATGGTAGTCATTCTCATATTTTTAAATTTTTCATTCAGAAGCCGTAACCAAATACTCTACAGCCAACAGAAATGGCAGCTTCACTTTTCCCTTTCAGTTCAAACAAATATCCACAGTCCAAAATACTAAGGAAGTTGAAAGTGCTGGAAAGCCTTAACAGATTCTGAGCAGAGAGAAACAGATTTAACTTATTGAGTCAAATATGAGGTTTTTTTCCCCAATAGGGTATTATCAGGCTTAATATTCGAACTCTGTTTCTCTCTCCAGATACTGGCTCATCTGCAGTGTTTTGCCACAGTTGTCTGTTTATATTACAGATTTGCATTTTCCCCAGTATTCCCTAGCACAGTGAATCATTGTGGGAGCAGGGTGGGAGTGGCATGGTGTGTCAGTGGTTAGCACGACTGTCTCACAGGACCAGGGGCCCGGTTTGGGGGGAAAGGGGGACATGATGTGTCAGTGGTTAGTACGGCTGTCTCACAGTACCAGGGGGCCGGTTTGGGGGGGAGGGGGGCATGGTGTCTCAGTGGTTAGCACGGCTGTCTCACAGTACCAGGGACCCGGTTTGTGTGTGGGGGTATAGGGGCACGGTGTCTCAGTGGTCAGCACGGCTGTCTCACAGTACCAGGGGCCCGGTTTGCTTCCACACTCAAGACTGTTTGTATTGAGTTTTCACATTCTCCCCCTGTCTGCAAGTGCTTCCTCCAGGTGCGCCAGGTTCCACCCACAGTTTAAAGACTTTCAGTGAATTGACCATGCTAATTCGCACATCTAACACAATTTTGAATAAATACAAACACACAGGTACCACACACCATTGGGGAAGAAAATTCCAACTCAAATGGTCTTTAGATAATTTCTCCTTATCCCTGTTCCTACAGAGGTTGGAGAGTCATTGTATCTTTTTCTAGTCCCACTCCTACACCTGTCACGACAAATTATCAGTGTAACCAAGTGTGTGATATGGCAAATTATATCAGTCTCAGACTGTATCAGGTACAGTGTTAGGAACATAAAAAACATGTTTCCCAAATTTGTAAAAATAATTAATCTAAAACAAAAGCAAAGTTACTCAAAGAAACGATGGAAAGATAAATGACATATAGTTTGGACATTGACGCTATGTGTATCATTATTTATTTTCCTATAAATCTGAGACACACACACATACGTCTGAAAGCAAACAGAAAAAAAAACTGCAGAATATTAGTTTGGAAGAGTTTTGTCCAGATAATAGTTAATTTCCTGGCAAAAGGAAAATTGAGATTGTCTCAATTGTTATTCTGCCTCACAAATGCTGATGGCAATGGGGTTTCTTCCTGGAACAGTTGGACTTGGCTGAATTCCCTTCTCTGCTGGCATTGGGGAGATTCCAATGAATCCTGAAAAGGAACCCTCCATGAGTGGTAAAGATGACTGATAGATTTTCTGCTCTCTGTTAAAAAGGCATACGGTGTGTTAGGTTTCATTTGTGGAGCAATTGAGTTCTGGAACCGCAATGTCCTGTTGCAACTATACAAAACGCTGGTGCGACCACACTTGGAATATTGTGTACAGGTCTGGTCCGCGTATTACAGAAAGGCTGTGGAATCATTGGAAAAGGTGCAGAGGAGATTTATCAGGATGTTGCCTGGTCTGGAGGGAAGGTCTTATGTGGAAAGGCTGAGAGAGGATTAGATAGAGTAAACAGTGAAAGTCTTTTTCCTAGGATGATGATGTCAGCTTGTACGAGGGCGCATATTTAAAAATTTAGGGGTGACAGATTTAAGACAGATGTCAGAGGCAGGTTCTTTACGCAGAGAGTGGTAAGGGCATGGAATGCCCTACCTGTTAATGTAGTCATCTCAGCCACATTAGGGAGATTTAAACAATCCTTAGATAAGCACATGGGTGATTTTGGGATAGTGTAGGGGGACGAGCTGAGAATAGTTCCCAGGTCCGAACAATATCGAGGGCCGAATGACCTGTATTGCGCTGTACTGTTCCATGTTCTATGTTCTATGTGTTGCTGTCGAGACGAACAAATAAAGTGATGGAGCAATGGCTGTGGCTTCTCAGACAAGTTACATTTTATTCGTCTCTGAGCTGAAACATACAATAACGTTACCCGAACACCAACATGAACCATGTAAGGTCTGGTTAAACATTCCCCTGATTGTATACTCCATCCCTGTTATCTGCTCCATTTAGGAGTGATTTGTAATTTATCTTTTGAAAATATTTTTTATATGTGGCTTCATAATTATTGTACAATAAATTCATGTCTTCAAAGTACTGTGTTAAAATGAATATATTGTTTTATTAAATTAAATCCTTAGTTTTATTCTCTCATCCCTTTGCTACGCCCAGTACACTCTCCTCAGGATCCTTTATGATTCAATGTAAACATCTCTTATTCTCAGGCCTGAAGTGCCCTGACCTTGTAGGCGTCATGAGGGGCATGTATATGCTTACATTCCAAGGTCGGAGGAGTCCATACCAGAGAGCATAGATTTAAGTTGAGAGGGTTAACATTATAAACATACCTGAAGGGGTAACTTTTATACACAGAGGGTAGTGTGTGTATGGAACAAACAATATTCCAAGTTAATGGAGGCTGGTAAGATTACAACATTTAAGAGGCAATGGATGGTTATGTAAAAAAAACACACTTAGAGGATTATGGGTCTAATGCTGGCAAAGATTACTACATCAGATTGGAATATCTGGTCGGTGCAAATAAGCTGGACTGAAGGGTCTCTTTCCATGTTGTATGATACTTTGATTCCAACAGGCTTTCATTCCAGTAAAGAGTAAAGTGAAACATCAGTAAAAAGCTTCTAAAATCATTGCATATTTTTCTTTCAGTTTAGGGGTTCATTACAAGACACAATACATCAGATTGAGTCTCAGCATTGTCATGCACAAATGCAGTAATACATCCTAATGATTATACCCAATAACCTTTACATAAAACAGCAAGATTTGATACACTTTTCTAATTACTGGCTGAGTCTGGTGACGAGATTTATGTGGCTCATATAACGGAATGAAACAATCCTTCTGTACCAATGAGTTCTGTGATTTTCTCTCCATTTAAGTAGGTTACTGTTATTTTTTCTGTTCAACATAACACTGGCTTCTCTTAACCCACATTATACTATTTTATGCCAATGTTTTGCTCACGAACTTCCCCTGTCTGTATACCATTGCAGAGTCTCCATATCCAGTTAAATGACTATCTTGGTGAATGAGCTAACTGAGCTCCAAGACAATCAGTCCTCTCATGCAAGTCATTGGTATAGATTGATAATCTCACACTATCCCCGAGGAACTCCACACAGTTAAAACTTCACAACCTGAACATCTCGAATGTTTATTCCCTGATAGTTAACTGGGTTTCCCTGTTGTTGGGAAGCAGGCTAGAAAGGTTCGATGGCCTCATGTACTTAGCGAGTTGAATGACTTCAATCTATTCATGAGTAAATCCTTAGAGGGCAGAATGGTCTCCTCCTGTCTCATTATAACGATGCTGACTGGCTGAATGAGGTCCTTCTTTACCTCTGTAACATTACAGAGTGCTTGAGAGAACAACACATGGGTTAGGAGCAGCAGCTGGCCATTCAGCCCCTTGAGCTTGCTGCACGATTCAAAATGTGCATTGTTGATGTGATTGCAGCTAAACATCATTTTCCTGTCTGTCCTAATAAACATGGATTCTCCAGTTCATCAAAGTTCTATGGAACTCAATCTTGAGTGTTTTCTGTCATCCAGTCTTCACTGATCCCTATAGATGAGAACAGCACAGATTACACAACCTAAAGAGAAAGGAGCATCCCTGTCTCAGTCTGAAATGGAAAGGTCCTTATTCTCAAAATGTTTTCCCCTCAAACCAATCACCTCTCTTTTGATATATAAGGAGTCGACAAATAGAAACAGCTATCGACCACTCAGCCCCTCCAACCAGTCCACATTCCAATTAACTCTCCTAAACCAAATACTTATCAAAGTCAGTCTCCACTGACCTCGTGGAAAGATAATTCCAGGAAAAAGCATATGAGCAATGAACACTGGAGGAGAATGAGACCATTCAGACAATATTTTCTGTCATGACATTTGATTATGGCTAAAATATTTCTGAACCCCATTCTCCTGCCTTCTCCGACTAACCAATGATAACTAATTAATTAAAATGTATATATCTCTGTATTAAAGATCGTGTGTGCCTGTATATGGGGTTATGTTTGAGTATTTGTGTGCAAATTTCCGTATCTACGTGCATATCTCTGTGGGCATGTGTTATGTGTGTTAGTGTCAGTATCTCTCAGTTTGCGTGTACCTCTGTCTGCATCTCTGTGCAAAGTTGTTTTTGAAGTAAATAGATTGAACTTGGAATCAAAGTCTCCCTCCTCCTCTCTCTCCGTCTGTCCCTGTTGTTCATAGAGTTCATAGAATCGCTACAGCGTGGAAACAGGCCCTTTGACCCAACAGGTCCACACTGATCCTTCGAAGAGTAACCCACCCAGACCCGTTCAAATGCTATCCTACGCTTACCCATGACTAATGCCCCTAACCGATACATCACTCGGCACTATGGACAGTTTAGCCTGTCAAATTCACCTAACATCCACAACGTTGGACTGTGGTTTGCAAATCAAAGCACCCAGTGAAAACCTACGCAGACACGGTGAGAATGTGAAACTCCACACAGACAGTCGTCTGAGGGTGGACACGAGCGCGGGTGCCTGGTGCTGTGAGGCAGCAGTGCTGGCCTCTGAGTGTTGTGCTTAGATTCACACAATACCTCCCTCTGCTGGACTACCCACACCACTGCATCGGTGTCACAGTTTTTAACTCTGAGAAGATAATAAATCCTTTGCTGTGAATCTGTCAAATTGCATAGCCGTTTGATTTTTCAAATAATATCTTTGGAAGCACAGAGCAGTTTTGTCTGATACTAAGCGATGTTCCTGCGTCATTACCACCACTACTGGACCTTTTTCAGGAGTTTTCAATACATTCTCACGTAAGTTTTAACCACTGCAAGTACAAAATGAGAAATAAATTCATCTCATCTACTGACAAAATGGTTCACTTGGAGATGAGCATTTATCTTCTGACAGGTCAAGTATATTTGCAAACCTCCATCTACCAGCATTGTGTGTGTGTTTGTTGATGATGCTGTCAGTTTGGATATTGCTGTGAGCTGTTGCCGTCTCTCCCTCCCAGACTGAATCCTCGAATGTCATCACCCTATGCTGCTGTCACTGCAGTAGGGTGGGGTGGCCAACTGAGGGAGGGAATGTGTTATTTTAAGCACCACATAGACTGCCAGAACTGCACCCATATACAGATACTCAACAGAGTCAAATACAGACACACAAGTACAGTGGAGGAGATGGATATTGGGCACTCCACCACCCGGCCTAGCCCTTTCTGGAGTGAGGGTGGGATTGGGTGACCTTGCTGTTAGTGCTGGTGTTGGTGGGGGAAGCTGGTGTTGGTGGGGGAAGCTGGTTCAGAGGGAGTCAGTCAACAGTGTTGTATTCATGTGGTGCTATTAGTGAGGGAGATATAGTAGAGGGGAAAGAAGAGCGAGTGAGGGAAGATGATGCATGCTGCCGTGAGACTGTAGAGCATGAACCTTGTTCAGGGTTCGGTGCTATAACAGATATACAGTGAGTGTGAGGGAGCAGGGAATACAGTGACTTTTATCCTGACAGCGTGGGGAAAGTTATTGATGCTTGTCTTGTATTGCTGTACATTTCTTCAGACCGCAGATACTGCACTAATCTGGGTAGTGAGCTCAGACCATGCTCGATGGGTCTGGTGGTGTTGCCCTCTCTGGAAAGAGAATGGTCCCCCTCTGTACCAGCCCATTCACCAGGCCTTCCGTGCCCCTGTCGACAAACTGTGGTGTAATTGCCCCTTATCTGCCATGCTCAGGGCAAACTGTGCAAAACCGCTCCAACCTGAGAAAGCTCAACCATGTGCTCATTGGCCTTTTAAAGACGACACCAGTGCCAGGGGTCACAGAGTAACCGGGGTGTCCAGGTGATAGTGAGTACCTCCAGCCATGATTGGTGGGAGAATCGGCTGGCATTGAATGAGAGAGACACCATGGGGTGGGCTGGGTAGTTAATGAGGTGAGTTTCATAAGATAGCACCAGAGAACTAGCTCAGCCTCGTGAGGACAATCCCTCTGTCACACTCAATGAAAATGTCACTGAGTAAACTTATTGTTTGAGTCAACCCATTGAGTCAAAGACTCTGCTGACCCCAATCCTAGTTACAACGCTGCAGCTGCTTGACCAATGCTCTACATCATTGCGAAGGAGCTAAAGTTACCTTACCCTTTGGAGATAAGGCAGTGTGGAGGGGGTGGTTGAGGTATCAGTGGAGCACTTTATGGCAAGTCATCATAATTCTATTAGTTTTAAAATAAAGTTTGAAAAGGATGAACCAGGTCTAAAACTTAAAGTTCTAAATTGTTGAAAAGCCAATTTTGGTGATATTGATCAAGAATTTTCCAAATTCGATTGGGACAGATATTCGCAACCAAGGGGGTCAGTTGAGAAGCGGGAAGCCTTCATAAATCAGATGTCAGGAATACAGAGACACTATGTTCCTGTTATGGTGAAGGGTAAGGATGGTCCGTGTAAGGAGGATTGGAGAAATAGGGGTTCTGGGCACGGATAAAAGGGAAGCATATCTCAGGTATAGACAGCAGGAATTGAGGGTTTTTTCCTTAATTCATTCGCGGGATGAGGGCGTCCCTGGCTAAGCAAGCATCTATTACTCATTCCTAATTGCCCAGAGGGCAGTTAGCAGTCAACCACATTGTTGTGTGCCTGGTGTCGCATATAGGCCAGACCAGGTAAGGATGACAGATTGTTTCCTTAAAGAGTGTTCATGAACCAGATGGTCTTTTCCGACAATCGGAATGGTCGTCATTAGCCTCGTAATTCCTTATTTAAAGTGAATCACTAGAAGAGTCTGAAGGTAACTAGAGTATACTTAAGAGGGAAATTGGAAGCATAATATAGGGGACATGTAATAGCTTTGACAAATAGAGTTAAGGAGAATGTAAAAGGAATTCTACAAATACGTCAAGGACAAAAGAGTAACTGTGGAGAGAATAGGACATCCTTAACGATCAGCAAGGCTGCCCATGCGCAGAACCACAGGAAATGGGGGAGGCAGTGAAATAATATTTTGTATCGTTATTTACTGTGGAGGAGGATATGGAAGCAAGAGAACTTGGGAAATAAGTAATGACATCTTGGAAAGTGTCTATAACAGAGGAGCTGCTGGATGTCTTAAAACATGCAAAGGAAGGAAAATGTACTGGCTTTTCTTAAATGCACGCTCAAACTCTGTGGGAAGGCAGGGAAGTGATTGCTGTGCCCCTTGCTGTCACCAATAGCCACAGGTAAAGTGCCATAAGACTGGAGCTTGGCTAAAGTGGTGCCACTACTTAAAGAATTTAAGATGTTTAATAAGGAAAAGCCAGTGAGCCTGATGTCAGTGGTGGGTAAATTGTTGGAAGGAATTATGAGGCATAGGATGTTCAAGCATTTTGAAAGGTAACGACTGATTAGGGATAGTCAACATGACTTTGTGTAAGCCATATTGTGTCTCACTGACTTGACTGAGATTGTTTTGAAGAAGCAACAAGAAAATTAATTGAGGTAGAGAGGTGTATATTGTTGATATGGACATCAGTAAGGCGTTGAACAACATTGTGCATGGTCATCTGTTTAACAAGGTTGGTTCATATGAAATGCATGGAGCACGAGCCATTTGGAATCAAAACTGGCTCAAAGGTTGGAGACTGGATGGTGGTAGAGGGTTGCAATATCCTGGCAAACGATTGCAATGCTGTGCAAATAGTCCAGATTATTGAGTAACCCACTAGAATGGGCTGCACAGCTCTGCATTTTATCCATTACCTTACCCCGGTTTATGGTGTCTGGGCTGGTTCTGTGAGGCAGATTCAGAATTTGAGGCAATGAACCATTTTAGCGGACGTGGCCATGTCTCTACTCAATGTTTGCTTTATTGGGATTGGACTCACCATTGTCTCACTCATCTCGTTATTCCAATCCCCCATCTCCTTATCCATATTTTCAGTAAGTTACCAGTTAATAAATCATTTGGTTTTTTTTTCTGTATCTTTCCCTGGCCTTAGGTTTTGACTCCCTCATGCATCGAGTGCTGGCATTGTTCAACTCAGAAACATTGAAATGGCGTGTGTCAGGCTGTTGTTCACTTCCCGATGTGTCCCACGTGGTGCTCCATGGACTTGGGTTTTCCTGCAGCTCTGACTCTCATATTTGAAACTTGGTATGCTCCTACTCACGGAATGCCTCTGTTTGTCTCTCTCAGTTGATTGTGCGGTCAGTAACACGAGGAAAATCCTGGACTATAATTGTAAAGGAACAGGCATCTAACTTGGAGCTAAGGAGCTTCTGACTGACCCTTGTTATTGAAAAGGTAATGGATGTGCTAGGGATGAGTAGTTGGAGGTTGTGGTGTGAGCTGCCTCAGACATTCAGGGAGACCTGAGGATTTGGTGACCTAAATCGGGATGGAACATGGGGACTGTAGTTACTGGTCTGTAACATGAACAACAAATGGAGCAAAGGCTGCAGAGAGAGGGGAAAATATGAAACCACGCAGTGAGTGCGTGTGAGGAAAGGGATCTGCTTATCTGTCTGTGTTTTTGCCTGGAAAAGCACACCCTCTCACTCTCCCCGTTACATACGCTGATGCACACGCTCCCTATCTGCTCCACTCACACTCTCCCTCTCTCGCATGCGCACACACGCACTGCACTCTGTCACACACACGCATGCACGCGCAGCCTCTCTCTCTCCCTCCCGCACTCACACACACACACACCCTCACTTTCTCTCAAGTACACGGTGTCTCTCTCTCTCCCCTTCACACAGACACGCCCTCTCTCACACACATTTGCACACACAATTGAACACACATGTTTGCACATATACATCTGCGTGGGGTATTTGCATTTGTATTATTAGATGCATTTTATTTTGTTCCAAAAACGTACAATTTGTAGACAGTCAGTGAACGTGATATTTTATAAACTCCTACTTTGTAAATAAAACCACTCTGACTACAGATAAAGACACAGACAGCATCCAAACAAATCCTCACGCTTAGAAAAATATTGTCTGACCGCAAGAGTTACTTCATTTACTTGAAGGTATCTCCAGGTAGAGACATGAAATAAATTCTGCAATTTGCATATTAATCAATTAAACTTGCACCTCCATTCTAACTGATTAATTATTTAAGAGTCATCTTAGGTGTGTACAGTTCGTGTGCATAAGTTATTCAACCCTTTGATCTTTTCCTTATAACTTCTGTGTTTAAGGTTTTCCTCTCTCTTCCAACTGATGAAGGAGCAGCGCAATGCAACCTTGTGTTTACAAATAAACCCATTGGACTCTAACTTGGTGTCGTTTGATTTTTGACCTTGTTCAACCCAGTCCAAAACCAGCGGCTCCATACCGTGGTTTTTACTGGTGAGCTAATCCTCTCCCCGAGCAAGTAAATTGTTCCTAACCCCATGTGTTATTGTCTTGCATATTAATCTTTTGCGAGTCACATTATACACTGATGTCTGCAAGTCCAGATATAATACATCTATAGGATCCCCATTATCCACTTTGCTTATTACTTTTTTTCCCCAGGAGCTGGGAAAGCTCGGGTTGTTTACTTTGGAGTAGAGAAGACTGAGGGGGATGTGATTCAGAAAGATAAGATTACAAAAGGCATGGACAGGGTGGATAGACAGCAGCTGTTCCTTTTAATCAAAGGGGCAAAAGCAAGGGAACACACTTTAAAGTGAGAGTTTGAGGATTAGAGAGGATTTGAGGATTGTTTTTCACCCAGATGGTGTTGGGGTCTGAATGTACTTCCTGAGAGGGGAGTTGTTATGATAAACACTTAACAGCTACGTATGACTTGGGCGAGCTCTTTAAGTGTCATAACATTCCCGCCTGCAGGCTTCATGTCGGAGAGTGGGACTAGTGTAGACTATGCTGTATTTCTGACGGTACAAAGACTATGCTCCTATGACTTTATGGTGTGGACATGAATTGATGGGTTTCTGAAGAGAATATTAACAAGAAATATAAGGGCGAACTGTCAATGGAAAGGTTTAGAGAAAACAAGTGCAGCTTCGTTACAGTCTGAACCCGAGAGGAAGGAGAATAGAGTACAGGGCAATTGCAGAACTATGAAGCAACGATTTCAGTTCAGTCTTCACAGAGGAAAACAAACCAAACAAATCAAATTTAGCAGCAAGAATGGAAAGCCTAAGTCTCGAAAGAACTAGAATGAAATGAATAAATAAATGCTTTGGGAGAAATTATTAGTACTGAAAGTATGGTTGAATTTAGAACACAGATGGAAGGTGAGAAGGTAAAGTCCAATACCAGGGTTCTGTGCTTAATCAAATTAGACAACAATAGGATCAGGGAGGAGTTGGCTAAAGTTGACTGGAACCAAATACTTTAAGGTGGAACCATTGATGAACAGTGGATGGCTTTCGAAGTAATTTTTCCAAGTGCTCAGCAACATCATATAATAGTGAAATGGAAGGACTGTAGGAAAAGGGTAATCTGCCATGAATGTCTCAGGAAATAAGAGAGGCTATCAAAATAAATAAATGGCATAAATAATGGCAAAGACCAGTGGGAAACTAGAAGATTGTGAAAACTTTAAAGGTCAAAAGAGAGCAACAAAAAAGCTATCAAGAAACATAAGATAGATTATGAAAGTAAACTACCTCAGAATATAAATTGAAACAGCTGCCCTTAGATCTCTTTTAAATCTCTTCCCTCTCACATGAAACTTATCCTCTCTGGTATTGGACATCTCCACCCTGGAGAAAAGACCTTGTCTATTTATCCTATCCATGCCACTCATGATTTTATAAACCTCTGTAAGGTCATCCCTGCCTCTCCATATATCTCAAAACCTCCCATCTCTGTCACGTCATTTCAAATACTTTTGTCCCCTTTCCAGGTTATTACATCCTTCCTATAGCAGGGCGACAAGAATTGTACTCAGTACTCCAAATGTGGTCTTACCATTCTCTTGTACAGCCACAACATGATGTCCCAATTCCTAAAGTCAATTCTCTGACCGATGAAGATGAGCGTGCCTAATGCCTTCTTCACGGCACTGTCTACCTGCAACTCCACTTTCAAGGAACTACGTACCTGCACCCTTGGTCTATCTGTTCGAATATACTCCCCAGTGTCCTACCGCTAACTGTATAAATACTGCTCTAGTTTGTCTAACAAACTGCAGCACCTCACATTTATCTGCATGATTTACCTGCCAATCCTCAGCCCAATTTCCCAATTAATCAAGATCTCATTGTTCTCTAAGATAACCTTCTTCACTGATCAGTATTAACACCAATTTTGGGGGGTTTGTCTACAACCGTACTATCCATCGTTCCTATATTCTCATCCAAATCATTTACAATAACAATGAACAGCAGCAGCCTGGACCTTGTGGCACACCACTGGTCACAGGCCTCCAATTTAAACAACAGATCTCTCCCAGCACCATCTATCTCCTACTGTCAAGCCAATTTTGTATCTAATTGGCTTACATTCCCTGATCCTCTGCGATGTAACCTTATTAATCAGGCTACGATGAGGAACCTTGTTGGGCCTCACTAAGGTCCATGTAGACAACGTTTGCTCCTTTATCTTCATCTATCTGTGGGCGGCATGGTGGCTCAATGGTCGGCGCGGTGACTAAGTGGTAAGCACTGCTACCTCACAGCGTCAGGGACCCGGGTTCAATTCCCACCTGGGGTAACGGTCTGTGTGGATTTTGCACATTCGCCCTGTGCCTGCATGGGTTTCCTCCGGATGCTCCGGTTTTCTCCCACAGTCCAAAGATGTGCAGGTTCGGTGAATTGCCCATAGTGTAAGGTGGATCAATCAGGGGCAAATATAGTGGGGTTTGGTTTCTCTTCGAAGGGTTGGTGTGGATTTGTTGGACCGAAGGGTCTATTCCCACACTGTAGGTAATCTAATCTCCCCTCCCGATCACCTCTTCAAAAACTGAAATCTTGTTTTGAGACATGGATTCCCAGACACAAAGCCGTGCTGAATATCCCTAATGAGTCCTTGCCTTTCCAAATGCATGCAAATCTGCCTCTCGGAATCTCCTACAACCACTTACCCATCCTTGATATCAAATTCACTGGTCTGTAGATTCCTGGGTTTTCTTTGCATCCTTGTCACACACAATGCAACAACATGAGCTGTCGTCCTGTCCTCCAGCACCTCAACCGTGGCTGACAATGATACACAAAAGAAATTCAGGAGAACTACAGATTTCGTAAACCAGAAACGAAGACGGAAATGTGGTGGAAAAGCTCAGCAGATCTGTAAGCATCTGTGCAGAAAAATCATTGTTAATTGTTACAACACGGGGTAAAACCCCGCCTCTCCCCAACCCGCGCACTAATTTAAATTTGCAACATAGAAAAGATTTAATCCGTGCTGTAACCTGTAAAAATTCGGAAGGCCAAGAACCATCCGAAAGGTCAGTATTGAAGTAAAAATTAACAACTTTTTAGAGTCGAACAGAGATTAATTAACTAACAACTATTTGCAACCCCTTTCTCAGACTATCTTTTAATTTCCCTTCTACAAAATTGGTCCGATAAACACACCCCAATTAAGATTGACCAAAACATTCAAATTTCAGAACCATCCAGCTGTCAAACCGTCTCTTTGTATCTTCCTCTCGCCTGTTTGCTTCTCCTTAGAGTTTCTGTTTCACAGGTCATTGATAAGTAAAGGTACATTTAAGAGAGTTATTCTCTGGGAAGTCTGGCTATGTTGCTGGCATGGCAGTTCTCCCCAACTTTTCAATTTTTGTTTGGCTTTATATCCCAAAACAGGGGGTCAATTCATTTTAAAAAAAAAATGTCAAAATACCAAATTCAAACTCGAGTATAGTTTAGTTTCTTGGGACATAATTTAAAGTGATTGATCGAATTTGATTTTATTTTTGTCTCATAGCAAACCAGGTTCTGCCAGCTTCTGTACCAAATGTACATTCTAAATATTGCGGAGCTCACTGTGTTTGTAAATCCTTCAACTCCCTTAAAGGTACAGTACCCTTTACACGTTCCTATCACCTTCCCTCTCAAAAAGAACCATCATAATGAAAACGTGGTAATGTGAAAACACATTACCATAATATACAGATTACTTAAACCTAAGTTCCCCTTAACTTCTTCCCATTTGCCTATATTTATCATTGGATCAATACAAATCTTGTCTAAACTTTACCAGTTAAATCTGTGAGAACATTTCTGTGATTACATTTTGCAACATGCTATATGTACAATTTTTAGATTAAAAGTCTGTAATATATGACTGCAATGTAATAGTCTTTAAAGCAATCAAAGAATATAAGCAGATTGGGATCCGTGCACACAACCGTCTCCAACATGCTGTTTGTGAGTACAGATTAAAATATTATAAGGCTCGTACCAAACTCAATAGTTCTTTCTCAGCAATGGAATATTATCTCTGGTGGATGTTGAGTTTCTTTGAAAAGTACAAACCCATTTCATTGTCCTGTTGCAGTATAGCTCCAACTCCTATGTCACTAGCGTCGATGGCAAATTTGAAAGTTTTTGACTCGTTTGGTGTAGCTGAAACTGTCTTGGTGGTCAACATTTCTTTTTAATGGTCGAATGCCTCCTGGCATTTTTCTGTCCACCAAAATTTTGTGTTCTTATTCAGCAAGTCGGTTAACAGTGCCACTACACTGCTGACGTTTGGAACAAACTTCCGATAGGGTTCCTTGAAAAGTTTTGTCTTTGCTTTCCATGGGGTCAACCTTCCGTGGCCGATATTTTGTCCCAAGAATATTACGTCTGCTTTCGTGAATTCAGTTTTGTTTAATTTTATCACCAGGTTTGTTTCTTGTATTTGTTCAAAAGGCTCTGCCAACTGTACCAAGTGATCTTTCCAGAACTAACTAAAGATCACTACATCGTCCAAATGGACTGCACAGTTTATTAATCAGGTCACAATTCTGTCCATGTTTCTTTGGAATGGGTTTGGTGTTTTTGTCATTACAAAGGGCATCACTTTGAATTTATACAGTCTATTTGGCGTTACAATTGATAAATGTCTTTCACCATCTCTGATAAAGGTACCTGACAGAAACTACTCATTCAGTCCAACTTGGTGATGTAACTGACTAATTCTTGATACAGTCCTCCAATGTCGGCATTGGATATAAGTCTGATTTTGAAACAGTGTTGACCAATAATCCAGCCAAAATCATTGAGTCCCCTCCGGTTTGGGAACTAAGATGATCAGCGAGCTCCATTCACTCTGGCTTGGTTCGATGATGACCTGATTGAGCATGACCTCCCCCTCCTTCTGGACCGGTCTGGCTTTGAGTAGATTAAGACGATATGGATGTTGTTTTATCGGAACAGTATTCCCAAGTCTACTTCATGAACAATAGCATTAGTCCTCCCCATATTTTTCTTACATATGTCCTCATACTTCAATAACAAACCTTTCAACTGCGTTCTATGCTCCTGAGGCAGATAGTTTACTAACCTAGCCCACTGCTCAAGCACATCTAATTTTTAAACATATTTTGAGGCACATCAAAATTCGCAACATTTGGATTTGATTCCTCACTTTGTGGGGCAGTAACTTACACCTGTGTTGTCCAATTCTTTCTCTCCTCTACGTTTCAGGAGGGGACGTATAAATTCAGTTATAACCCAAAAGGAGGAGACTTCGAATGTGGGAATTGGCAACAGAGGTGCTAGTTTCATTACTGCCTGTGGCCTACCTACTATTTGGCATGTATGACACGTTTGCCAAAAGTTAACCACATCTGTGTGCATTCCAGGTCAATAAAAATGTTTTTGCCCCTTAGCCTGAGCTTTTCGTACCACTCGGGGACCTCCCACAGGTAGTTCACGTGCTACCTGTAATACTTCCTGTCTCTATGCCACCGGCAACATAATCTGTTGCACGTCAGCACATTACTCCTCTGCACTAACCTGCCGTAGTCTCCACTTCCGACTTAGGATGCTATATTTCTGGTAATAACCCTCTGGAACATCTCTGCTTCCCTCTCAGAGTACGCATCCACATATATATCTTTAATTACCTTGCCTGTCTGTTGCAAATCCCTTAGACTTTCAGGACTAAACACCTCTGTCTGACCCTCCCTTTGTTCATGATTTCCCTGCACCATTACGTCAAACAGTATGTCAGCTAACTGAACCTTAACTCCTTCATCGTTGTCTTTAGTCTGTGCTTCCTGCTGTGACTTATGATAGTGGGATCTGGTTACTGTGCAGTCTGGGAAAATGCCAGTATATTTCTGTTTTAACTCCTTAGTTTCTTGGTGATACATGGGCTTCTCCACAACTAGGGGTATCACTCCCAACTTGGACCCTGCTAAACGATTCTCAAGAGCAAACTGTATTCCTGGAAATGACACTCTGTCAGTCACTCCCACTGTTACTTCCCTAGACTTGAGTAGGCATCCAACCTGATCGTATGTAGAGAAAAGCTAAATTTCTGTCCAACTATTCCACAAATTGCGACACTCTCGAGTAACAAATCAGAAAGACTGCGAATTTGCTCATCTCTCACTATTAGAAACTGGTTATATCCTGTATCTCTCAAAATGATAACTTCTCCTTCTCCTCCTGTTGTTTCTCATAAACTATACTCACAGAGGTGAATTCTTTATAGAGATCAGATACTAACCCAATACCCAGCCCTTGCCTAGGCTGTGCACTTTCCTGCAGTTTTTCGGTTCTTGTTGGGGTTTCTTTTAATATGTTCACTAATGTCACTGGTTTAACTTATTTTACCACATCATCTCCCACAATGTATTTCTTAATGACCAGCACTGTGACCTTACGTATCCCATCTTATGGCAGTGAAAACACCTTTTACCAGTGCTCTTTTGAAACCACTGGCACTGAAATTTTCTGTGTCCCACTCTATGACAGTAAAAATACCTGAGGCTTTTCAGCTCCTTTCCATTCTCTTGGGCATCTTTTCTAAACTGTGGGAAACTCTTATTCTCTACTCTTTCTTTGATACTGTAGCATCTCCCCTTCTCGCAAATTCTATCCCTCGCAAGATGAAATTCTGGCTGGAAGCTTGTCTTATGCAGCAACATGTATTCATCTGCTAATTCTCCTGCTCTTCTCAATTCCTGAACTTTCTGTTCCACCACATGAATTCTTATCATCTCTGGAAGTGAGTTCTTCAACTCCTTCAGCAGAATAATCTCGATTAGAGCCTCATATGTTACATCTATCTTTAAAGCAAGCATCCTTCTATCAAAATGCCCATATTTAGTTCTTACAAACTCAACATAAGTCTGACCTGGTTCCTCCTTTATGTTTCTGTACTGCTGTCTTTATGTTTCTGGTACCAATTTGCGAACACTTCAAACAAATTGTTTGACGTCTTCAGAATCTCTTAACTCCTTATTTTACAGCGGAAAATATACATCACTCACCCTACCTTCCAGTTTATTCCAAACTATCATTCCCCATAAATCGTAGGACCATTCTAGCTGCCTAGCCAAGTTTTCAATGAAATAAGATTAGATTACTTACAGTGCGGAAGCAGGCCCCTCGGCCCAACAAGTCCACACGGACCAACCCGAAGCACAAACAACCCAGACCCATTCCCCTACATTTACCCCTTTACCTAACACTACGGGCAATTTAGCATGGCCAATTTACCTAACCATCTTTGCATTGTGGGAGGAAACCGGAGCAAACCCGCAGACCCGGAAGAATGTAGAAACTCCACACAGTCAATCGCCAGAGTTGGGAATTGAGCCTGGGTCTCTGGCACTGTGAGGCAGCAGTGCTAACCACTGTGCCACCCTGCCGCCCTTCATCTCGACTGCTTCAATCTTTATCTCATCAAATTGTGCCAGAGTTTTATCATAGTTGTATGTATCACTATCTTCCTTTTTAATCTCCACCCTCTTAACTTGACTTTGCTGACTAAATCGCAACATCTCAACTTCAATTTCTCATCTTTTTGCTCAGCTGCGAACCTTCTCTTTCCCTTTTTTCTCTCTCTTCTGTCTTGCTTTCTGTTTCTTCTCTCTCTCTTTCTCTCTCCCTTTGATTGTCTTTACACTCCATTTTCCTCAACTGTAATTTAAGTGTTTTTTCACTGTACTGCACTTGTCAGTTTCTCTGACACACCTTCGTGTTTGAGTAATTCCCTGACAATTTCAGCTTTACTTTTGTCCTTGGTTAAACACAAAACTATGCTCTTCTCTAATTTTAAAAATTTGGCCTTTATCTTTCTTTCTAAGCTTTCTTGGCAAATCTGAGAATCATCTTCAAACCTCTCTTAAAATTTTAAGCGCCATTTCTCTCACTTTTAATTTAATCAACCACAAGTTATCGACATTTTATTTGAAGATCTCAGACACTAACGTGCAAATGTTTAAATATACTGTGCTTTTTTCATACCTCAAATCTATTAATCGCGGACGTAAGCCCCCAAACTGTTACAACACAAGGTTAACACCTCCCCTAATTTAAACCAGCCACACAGAAAAAGTTCATCTCGTGCCATAATCTCATAAGTTTGGAGAGGCAAAGATCCATTTGCAGATTCACTATTTAATGTGTAAGGAACATGTTTTTTTTATTTAAGTACGATAGAGAATAATAAAACAAACAACTATTTAGAAATTCCTTCGGTTAAACGTATCTTTTACCTGCCACTCTACAATACTGGTACGATGAAACAAAAAAAAATTAAGATTTACAAAAAATATAATCATGTTTCAAAACCAGTCAGCTTTGTCGATTCTCCTTTGTCGATTTTGCTCTGTAGATTTTACTCTAGGTTGGCTTCGATGTTCTGCTGTGACATTTCTTACAGACAGGAAGCTCTTCAGCGTGCAGTCTATTTTTGTGGATGTCCTTGGCAGTGTTCCCCGAAATATTCAAAATGTCCTGTTTTATACCTCAAAACATCGCTTCATTGATTTTGATGCCATCAAATACATTATATTTCAAACTCAATTTGATTTCAGTATGTTGGAGTTTATTTTGAACTGACTGACCGAATTAGAAATGGTTTTTGTTCGTGGCAACTAAGCCTCACTATTGATTTCACGGTCAAATGTTACACTTTAACTTCGTTCAGAACACTTTGTGCCAGTTTCCAGTCTCTCTTAAAGGTAACATATACCTCTACACGTTCATAACAATATCTTTTATCTGCCATGCCTAGATTTCCATATATTTGAGCAACTTAGTAAGTTCACATAATAGTCTTTCCTGTTCCAAAAAAAAACATTTTCTCTGATTCTTCCTTTCCCTAAATCCTTCCTTCCAGTTATCATTTCAATTGCTTACAATGTTACTGGTTTACTTCGACAAAATAATGCAAAGTGTGTGAGATGAAAGAATGAGATGTAATCACATTCCCATATGAAGGAGTAAATGTGGAACGTTTCCAAGCTTTCTGATATCAAAAAAGATGTAACAAATCTCCTTTATTCATGGATTGGGAAAGTGAACAAATAATGTTCATGGACCGAAAAGCAATAATGTGATGAGCCTTTACTTGACCATTGAACGACCAAATATTTAGTTTTCTCCCTCGAGTTTAAATTCTGTTGTTCTTTTTCAATTCAGTGTTGCATACGTTTTTATCAATGTGCAATCATCATCGGTGACCAAACCAGAAGTTGCTGGAAATGCTTAGTAGTTCTGGCAGTGTCTGTTGTGAGAAAGCAGCTTCAACATAGTGTCGAGGAATGGGTCTGGATTGCTTTTTTTTGCCAAAAATGTTCAGCGATGTGCCAGTCAGATGTATTAGTCAGGGGTAAATGCAGAGTAATAGATTAGGCGAATGGGTCAGGGTGGGATGCCCTTTGGAAGGTCAGCGTGGACGTGCTGTGTGAAATGGCCTATTTCCCCACCGGAGGGATTCTATGATTTCTTCATAAAGAGGGCAGTCAGTGTCAAGATAAAGAATGGCTCTGAGCATGTTCATGGCATATTGAAGTGGGACGGTAAACAGCCCGCGGTCGTGGTTCACATTGATACCAATGATATCGGTATGAAGAGTGAAAGGTAAAAAGGTCCTGCAAAGAAAGGTAAGGGAGTTAGGGGTAAGTTTAAAAGCAGGATCGCCAGGGTTGTAATCTTGATATTAATCCCCGGGCACCTGGAAGTGAGACAAAGAAGAGGAAGATAGTACAGTTGAATATGTGGCAAAGCGCTAGTTTGGGAGGATTGTTTCTGATTTCTGAATGATTCGAATCACGTCCAGTGCACGTGGGAATTGTACAAAAAGAAATGTGTGCACTTTAACTGGAGGGGTGCCAACATCCTGAAAGGAAGGTATGTTCGTGCAGATTTAAGCTAATGATACAGGAGGCTGGGAAGCAAAGCAGCAGATCAGAAACTGAGCAGAAAGTAAAGGTTTATCGTATAAACAGGCAGAGCCAGTTAAATGACCATGCTGAGGGAAGGAATCATAACAATTCTAAAAGTCTGAAAGTGGTCTCATCATTAAACTGTAAACTTTCCTATTTCTAAATGTGTTTCGTTTTAACGTATTTCAAGATTTATAATCCCTCCAGAAAAGGGTGATGTTGATGCAGAGGTTTGTTTTGTGATCCAGGTTCTCCGTTCCTCGTGCTTCAGTTTCGCAGTCTGTTCATTGAAATAATACACTGCTTTCCCATTCAACTCGCCAAAGTGCTCAAACACAGATACATTTTCCCAACTATGATCCAAAGACCAATATTTCGAAAGATCAAAGAACAAAGAAAATTTACAGCTCAGGAACAGGCCCTTCGGCCCTCCAAACCTGAGCCAATCCAAATGTACTGTCTAAACTTGTTGCCCAATTCCTAAGTATCTGCATCACTCTGCTCCCCACGCATCATAAAATAATCTACTGTGCCTGCCTCTGCCACCTCTGCTGGCAACGTGTTCCAGACACCCACCATCCACCACCCAATGAAGCAATTGCCATGTGTATCCCCCTTAAACTTTTCAACTCTCACCTTGAAAGCGTGACCTCTCGTCATTGAATCCTTCACCCTGGGTAAAAGATTATCTCCATCTATCCTGTCGATATCCTTCATGATTTTGTAAACCTCAATCAGGACCCCTTCAATCTCCTTTCTTCTACTGAAAACAAACCTAACTTACTCAACCTCTCTTCACAGCTAACACCTTCCATATCGGGCAACATCCATTTAACCCTTCTCTGCAACCTCTCCGGTGGCTATTCCTCTATCAAAATTATTATCAAATTTTAGAACTGCTGAAAGGGATTGTCGCTCTGAGGAAAATGGCAGAGCATTCAATTGTTGGATATTTGGGATGATTCTCATGTTCGACAGCTTTAGAGAAGATTTAGAAGAATTATTACTACATTGTACTCTTCTTTCAGGGGCATCAACAGGAGATTCTGTGGCAGTGACCACAGATTTAGGATGGTTTGTTGCTTTCCCTGTGCTAGGATTAAGAACGTCTCGAAACATTTCAAGAACATTGTTAAAGGGGAGATTGAGCAGTCAAAAGTTATACTACATATTGGTAGGAATGATATTTTTAGGGAAAGATTAAAGCAGTACAGAGTGAATGCAAGAGGTGAGTTCGAAGATGAGAAATAAAACCTTAAAAGTAGTAATTTCTGGTTTACTCCCAATGCCAAACTGAACCGAGAGGGAGCAAAAGGCTAAAGGAGAAAA
Organism: Chiloscyllium plagiosum; assembly: GCF_037043375.1. Taxonomy (NCBI): domain Eukaryota; kingdom Metazoa; phylum Chordata; class Chondrichthyes; order Orectolobiformes; family Hemiscylliidae; genus Chiloscyllium; species Chiloscyllium plagiosum. The sequence goes on from NW_028270183.1 coordinate 55,551,426, forward strand.
ATCGATAGCTGAAGAGCTACTGTGTTGTTGAAGGATTTAGATTTTTGGGAGATTGGAATCTATTTTAAAATAGAAATGACCTGATCAGAAAGGTTTGGTCTAAGCTAAACTGGAAAGCAACCAATATCTTAGCAGGGAGGTTTGCTCCTTCTCTGTATGTAGACTTTATATTGATAAAGATGGCAAGGGAGATATTCCAAGTAGCGTTACAAATGGTAGGATGGATGGGGATGTTTATGAATGTGAGGAGATCATGTCAATTAGAAAAGAAAGACGAGAGAGTCAAAAGTAAATAGTAATTCTGAAGCATTAAATTTCAGTTATTCCAATGTAAGTGGTCTCAGGGAAGGCGAACGAACTCAGGACATATTTAAGAACATGGGACTGGGACATTATATTTATTACAGAAAGTTGGTTGAGAGAAGTTCAAGTCGAGAGTGTAGTGTTGGGAATCCACAGGAGGTCGGACAGAATGTGAGAATCAGGAAAATCGACGTTTCGGGCAAAAGCCCCTCATCAAGAATGGGCTGATGAAGGACTTTTGCCTGAAACGTCGATTTTCTTGCTCCTCGGATGCTACTTGACATGCGGTGCTTTTCCAGCACTACACTCTCGACTCTAATCTCCAGCATCTACCGTCATCACTTGCGCCTGAGAGATGATCAAGATTGGCAATTCAACGTTCCAGGTGCAATTATCATAGAAAAGATAGAAAAAGTCATGCAGTGGGCGGAGAGGAGGAGGACTGCCATTTTTGATTAAGGAATAAATTATTGCTGTTACTGGGGAAGATATTTCTGAAAAATCATCCAGTTAAAATATGTGGGTAGTAATAAACATAAGAAATTAAATATCACTTTGAAGAGATTGCACAATATTCTCATATGTGACAAATTGTCCAGTGAAAATGTATTCATAGAAATTAAAAATAAGAAAGGAAAGAGCACATTGATGGTATTGTACCATAAGCTCTCCAACAGTTAGAAAGAAATTGAGAAACAAACCTGCAGGGAAATCTCGGATATATGTAAGCTTAATAAGGTTATAATAACGGGGGGGGGGGGGGGGGGATAATTTTCGAAAAACTGACTGAGACTACCACAGTGTTAAAGGGTTGGATGGTGAAGAATTTGTCCAATGTGTTCACGAACATTTTCTTCATCAGTATGTAGATGATCTTAATTGAGAAGGAGCAAAACCAGACCAACTTTGGTGCAATAGGCAGGGCAAGTGACTGAAGTAAATGTGAGGGAATATTTTGGGTATTTCAATCATAACTCTATTAGTTCCACAATGGTTATGGAAAAGAATAAGGCTTTCATGATTTTGTTCTACTTGGTGTATCATAAATTTTCATGGCATGGGACAAGGAATTTCCAAGTTTGATTGGAGTAGACTGTTGGCAGGTAAAACGAAATCTGACAAGTGGGAGGCGTTCAACAGTGTGACGACGAGAGTGGAGAGGCATTATGCTCCTCTTAGAATGGCTGATAAGGTTGAGGAACAATGGACAACTACAGTTGTTGAGGTTTTATTCAAGATTCAAAGAAAATCTTACTTTAGATGTAGACACTTTATTCAATTGAATAAAGTTAATCAATATAAAGAGTGTGGGACATTATTTCGAGAGAAATCAGGAAAGCAAAAAGGAGATATGAGATAACATGGGCCAAAAAGTTTAAGGATAATCCAAAGATATTGTGCAACTACATTAACAGCAAGAGAGTAACCCCGGAGGGGGTAATGCCGCTCAAATATCATGATGTGTTGAACCCAGGAGATGGGGAATAAAATCATCCCAATCTTGGTGCATCAGACAGCATCAAACACACACTATTGTCTGCACCTCGCATTCATCCAGATTGAACTCCATTCTGCTATTTGTCAGCCTATTGCTCCAATTTATCAAGATCCTTTTGTAATTATAGAAAACCTTCTTCACTGTCCACTGTGCCACCAGATTTGGTGTCATCCGCAAACGTACTAAATATGCCTTCCATATCCTCATGCAAAACATTTACATAAACGACAAACAATGAAAACCTAGAACCAACCTCTGTGGAATACTACTGGGGACAAGCCTCCATTCCAAAAATAGGCCTGGATTTGTGAGTCAGTGACGGAATGCATATGATAATGGATATGAGACAGAAAGAACTGGGGACCAGTGACTGAAGAAGCCTGAGGGAAGTTCACTAAAATCTCACAGTCACGAGTGTTCAACCATCACTCTTTCTGACAAATGGAATGAAATGCAATGCACTATTACTCTCTGTTTCCTGACATTGCACCAATTGAAAGTTCTGGAGAGAAACACCACAGTTCTGGCAGTATCGGGCAAAGAAAAATGGATTTAACTTTTTTTGAGTCCCATGTGACTTGTTCAGAACAGGTTCATAACAGATTTGATTTGTTAACTTGAAGAAAATAGGTACAGTTTATTAATTATGACATTGTCTGTGCGTTTTATGACTAAAATTATCTCCATCACTCTCTGAACATTTTCAATACGTTTCTCTGAATAATTTCAGCAAAGATGGTTGCCATGAAGCCCATCATCTCTGTATCAGCTCAGTATGAGCTGTATCCTCACTCTTACTCTGCTGTAACTCCCTGTAACTCCACACACTTTGTTATCTGTGTCTGTTCTTATTTCTGAATATCCCGTCCAGTTATAAACAATATTAACAACCTATAGAAAATGTGATAAATTAGTTTATATATGAAATATAATTCTGCTCATCACATTTAAATTTGTCCTGTTCTATTCACATTGTCGGTCAGCATTCCCTGTACAAAAGGGCATCTGTTCTCTTGCTCTGCATTGCATTTCATTCCATTTGTCAGAAAGAGTGATGGTTGAACACTCGTGACTGTGAGATTTTACTGAACTTCCCTCAGGCTTCTTCAGTCACTGGCCCCAGTCCTTTCTGTCTCATAGCCATTATCATATTCATTCCGTCACTGACTCACAAATCCAGGCCTATTTTACAGATCTTTTTATTGAAGAAAAAAGGCATTTTTAAAACAATTTTTTAGAAACTTACAAAACAACACAAACAAATATAAATACTAATATACCATTAAATATTAAATAAGTAATTACCAAAACACAACAAACACATTAAAAAGTAGAAAGATTAAAAAAACACTCAACTAGGAACTAATCTAACCTACAAATAACCAGAGCATATAATAGAATATCTTAGGTTACTTCAAAAAAAAGATAACATAGTAATTAAATAATGAAGTACATGTTCAGAATGAATTAACATCAAGTCATAATAAAACCGGTATTCATACGGGATGGCTCCCCCGGGGGAGCCCCCGGACCAGCCAGAACCACAACCTCACCTAGATAAAAGCCCCTGATAATATGGCCGAAATATCTGTATATATTTGTTCAGGAAGGGCTGCCATATTTTATGGTGCACCATATTCGTCAGGAAGTCAAGGGGAATACATTCCATGATTAACCTGTGCAAATTCCACTTTCCTGTCGTGCCCTCAGCTACCCAATTTACTAAGATATCTGTCCTTGCACAAAAGGAGAGAATGGGAAATAATTTCCTCCCGTGCACATCCAGGGAGGTCAGGTTCGAATAGCCCAGGAAAAGCGATACTAGATCTACTCCAATTTCCACTCCCAAGATTTCTGTCAGCGCATTTGCTACTCTGGTCCAGTATTTACGGAACCATGATATGTCCACAAGCAGTGTGTGACAGTGTCAACTTCTATTTTACATTGAGGACATATTGGAGATGTTCCTGCCCTAAATGTTATCAGTCATTCCGGTAGTATATGTGTCCTATGGCGTACTTTTAATTGAGTAACCTGGGTTCTATTACAAATGGAGAACTTTCTGGCATTTTCTCAGATGTCGTCTCACATTTCTAAAGGAATTTCCAACCCCAATTCCTGATTCCATGTTTCAAACGATTTTTCCATGTCTTTCAATACTTCGCTCTGTAATAAGTGATAAAGAGTACTGACCGAGTGGCCATAACACTCTTCTTTCTCTATTCAATTTATAAGAGCTCTCCAATAATGTGGTCTTCTTCTGTGTATAATCTCGAATTTGGAAATCTCGAAAAAAGTCACAATTAGGCAGTCCACATTTTCTGGTGCAGCTGTTAAAATGACATCATAAACTCCCCATCGAACAGATCCCCTAAGCGAGAGATACCCCTGGACCTCCAGGTTTTAAATGTAGCGTCTGTGTACTTCGGTTGAAAATCCCATGCTCCCACTATAGGAGTATAAGGTGAAGTTTTTTTTGTGAATTACCTTCATCATGCCGCATTATCTTCTAATCGTTAATTATATTTAGGGTTTTATAATGATCCATCGTGACTTTCATCTTATCTAAAAATAAGAGATTATTGAGGGGACACTTTGCTTGAGAAGCCTCAATGTCCAGCCAGATTGATTGCGGGTCACATGAGACCCAGTCGGGTATGTAGCTTAATAGAGAACTCAGCTGATACTTTCCTAAAGTCTGGAAAATCCAGTTCTCCCCTTGCTTGTGGAAGCTGCAGCTTCTTTAATTTAATAGGGGGCCATCTATGATTCCAAATGAAAGAACCAATCCAACCATATAGTTTAGACAATTCCTGGGCAACATCATAGAGAGCATTCGCATAGGGTTTCAGAGACGAGGGAAAATATTCATTTTAATTAGAGCTATTCTGCCAAACCAAAATATCGGGAGATGCCCCCCAGCGTTGAAGTTCCTGCCTTATCCTCTCTAATAGGTGCACAAAAATGGCTTTGTACAGCTGTCCAAATACTGAGGTGATAAAAATCCCTAAATATAAAAACTCTCCAGAGACTACCGAAAGGGAAAGCAAGATCCGTGTGATAAATTGGACATACTAGCTAAACCACTAGCATGGCCTCCAATTTTACGAAATTGACCTTGTAACCTGAGAACGCACTGAATAAGTTACTTACTTGGATGAAGCGGGCCACGGATATCAAAGGATTACTAAGAAAAAGGGAACATCATCTGTGTTAATGGTAATTTTATGTTTACCCGAACTATCCCTCAGAGACATTATATTAAAGTCAGCACATATAGCTTCTGCTAGTGGTTCAATTATTAGCGTGAATAATAACGGTGATAGAGGACATCCCTAACGACAGCTGCTACCCACACTGAAGCTATCCGATCATAAACCATTAGTAATCACGGCCACTTTGGGGTTGTTGTACAATATTGAGACTCACTTGACGAATACCTCTCCGACACCGAACTTTTCCAATAAGTAAATCAGATATGATCATTCAACCTGAGCGCATACCTTATCCGCATATAAAGAGACTACTAATCCTGGTATTCTTTCCTGATGACAGACATGCATCACATTTAAACCTTTTGAATATTATTAGATGAACTTCGGCCCTTAATAAACCCCGTTTGATCATCTTTTATGATGTGTAGTAAAACCCTCTCCAGCCTTAATGCTAATGTTTTAGGAAGAATTTTAAAATCTACATTTAGCAAAGATATTGTCTGTATGATGTGCAATCTTCTGGGGCCTTTCCTTTTTTAAGGATGAGAGAAATATTTGCTTCTCTCATCGAAGGCGTGAGGCAGCCCTGACTATATGAATATTTTTATATGTGTATAAGAGGACCAGCAAGTACCCCTACAAAATCTTTGTAGAATTCAGCCTGGAATCCATCTGGGCCAGGTGCTTTACCACTCTGAAGCTGCCTGATTTCATCAAGTACTTCCTGGGTTGCCAGGGGAGCATTAAGGACCGACACCACTTTCGGGATTAAGTCCAGAAAGGCCAGGCTTTTAAAAGAGGGCTGCATCTTCTTAGCTCTGTCTTCACAATCCTGTGATTTATACAGAGCAGAATAAAACTTTCTGAAGGCTGTATTGATCCTTTACCGGTCATGAGGCAAAGTACCAGCACTTTCCCTAATGTACATGATAACTTGAGGGGCCTTTTTTATCCTTGCGAGATATGCTAGTTATCTACCAGGTTTATCGCTGTATTCATATAGTCTTTGTTTTGCAAATAGTATTCCCCTACTTGCTGTTTGGGTAAGCGCAGTATTCAGAGCTGCCCTAAGGGCTGTAATTCTTTGTAATCTAGCAATAGATGGCCTATCAACGTATGCTGTATCAACAGCCTTCAAATAAGCCTCTAGTAGACGCTGTTGTTCTCCTTTTTTTTCTGGTTCACCGAGTATGAAATGATGAGACCTCGCGCATAAGTCTTAAAGGTCTCCCACATCATAGACGGGTTACTGGCTGTGCCTGAGTTAAGTTCCAAAAAGGTTTAGAATTCTTGACAGAAATATTTTACGAATTTACTATCCACCATTAAGAAGGAATCCACATGCCAATGTCGGAGGCTTGTCTTATTGTCCCTATTGTTAACTTCCATATATACTGCAGCATGATCAGAGATTATTATATTACTTAATTTGCAGGATAATATGGAGTTCAGAAAGGTCGAAGGAGCAAAAAAAACATTAATTCTGGTATGACACTTATGTGAGTTAGAGTAGAAAGTAAAGTCTCTGCCCTGCGGATGAAGGCACCTCCACACATCTACTAACCCTAGCTCCTTATTTAAATCTGCCAATTGTCTGGATCTAAGAGATATACCCGCAGTACTCTTGGGTATCCTGTCTCTCTCTGGGTCCATAGTACAGTTACAATCTCCTCCTGTAATTGTGTGATGAGCCCCAAAAGCCATCAGTTTGGGGAATGTTTCCATTATAAATTTGAAAGGGTGTGCCAGGGAACAACAAAGATTCAAAATTCCATACTCCTCTACATTTATGTGGACTTTAATCAGTATATACTGTCCAGATTCATCTTTTATCTGACTTAAGATTTTGAAAGGAAGGTTCGTCCGAATGAGAATGACTACTCCCATACTTTTGGAACTAAAAGATAAAAAGAAGGCCTGATCAAATCCTCCTTGTTGGAATTTGAAGTGCTCTTTATCCAGTAAGTGTTTCTCCTGTAAGAGAACTATATCAACCCTTTCATTTTTGAGGTTTGATAGCATTTTCTAACTTTTGATTGGTGAATTATTCCCCTTGACGTTCCAGGTGCACCAGCTCATCGAAGGACTAACCATGATCGTCCAGGCAAGACCGAGACCCCCCGGGAGGAAGAACCCCACCCAAAACACGCCGAGCTCAGACCGTATAAAATTCACGCAAGCAGAAATTCTTTAACACCTTATCGGCAATATAGTTAAAATCTATTTCGAAATAAGAAATATATAAAACACATTTAAAAGGATATTTTCCACCTTGTTCCCAGGAGGCATCACTATCTCTCAATAAACCCACCGTATCCTCTCCCAAACAGTGCCCCGCCCTCGACCCAGGCACCACATAATAGAGTAAATAAATTCAAGTGTACCAAAAACCAAAGTTAAAAGTGAGTTCCCCACCCCTCACGCCCACTAACACTTGAATATGTTTATTAAATATAATACAAATTATAAACATAAAAAAACTACAAAGTTACAATCCCGGCAAGTAATGAATAACTAAATATAATTATAGAAGGAGAAAAGAAATCCCGCTCTAAAAAGAAATGAGGAAGGACTCAGCAAACCCCTTCCCCACACACGAATCAACCAAGCCACCCAGCTTGTAAAAAATAAGAAAATCACGTAGTGGATAACAAATAAGCCCCCCTCCCTACTCCCTGGAGGCGATATTAAACAATAAGGGGGATGAAAAGGGAAAGAAAAGATAAACCCGGATGGGGGGTGGAAAATAGCATCATTAGCCATACAGTTTAATACTGACAGTCTATTTAAGAGAGTCCAGAAATTCTTTACCCTTCTCCGGTGATCCAAAGTTATAAACGGATACTTCACGGCTGTAGCAGCATTGCTGTGTAACACATGGAATATTGGATGTTTAAGTCTCTCAGATGCTTGTTCACCTCATCAAATGCCTTTTTTTTGCGGACCACAGCTGGAGAATAATCCTGAAATAGAATAATCCTAGAGGCCTTGTTCACCATGGCCTTTGGATCTTCCCCACGATTCTAGAGACTTCCAGGAGCATCTGCTTCTCTCTATAGCATTGGAGCCGGAACAGGACCGGGTGTGGATGCTGGTCCAACCCGGGCCTGCGTATAGCAAACCGGTGAGCCTAATTAATCCACGTCTGGCCTGGTCCAGACTCCAGCTTTAGTATTTCAGGGACCCATTGCTCCAAAAAAATCCTGCCAGCTGATCTTCCACTTCCCGTTCAGGAAGGCCCAGCAACCGGATATATTTTCGATGACCCCGATTGTCGAACCGGTCGATGTGCTCCTCCAAGGTCGAAACACACTGTTCGAGAGCCCGGACCCGGCCCACGGCCGATTCAGCCGCAGTCTCCGAGGTCGCGGCCTTTAGCTCCGCCCCTCCAACACGATGTTCGAGCTTTTCAATTTCTCGATCGTACTGAGAACGACACCCACCTGCTCCTGGAATAGTTGATGAAGGCGTCGATCCTCTCTTGCAGCTTGTTACCAGGCTCACCTCTGCAGGTAAGTCCCCCGAAGCGGCCGCGGACGTCTGGCTGCTGCTGGAGCGGGTGGGGGAGGGATCCCCGCCTGTTGCGAGCTGCAGGCATTTTTTCCTTTAGTCATTTTAAGCACAGCAACAGACTGTTCAAGCTTGGTGCAAAATGATTAACTATGTTGGGTAAAAGTTATTTTAAATGGTTTAGAGGATGTGGTGGAGGTGGGTACCCAGGTTTGCCTGAGTCTTGGGCAGAATAATACACTTGCTGCGTCGCCGCCATTTTGAATCTTAATTCATGACTTTGAATGAACAACGTTATTGTACAGTGTTATGGACGAGGCCCGACCCCATAAAACATTTTTAAACACGTAGCCTAGATCGTAATGTTGCTATTTGCTGAAGTTAAGTGTATAGTGGATATTCCCAGAGTGAATTAGCTGGTCCGACTGCCAACCTTTTAACAAACAGAATTTATTTACAAAAGTAAGGAATGAAACACAACGAACAGAAAATCCAATATCTGAATAATTCATCCTATTAGGACCTGACAGGTTACCACAACTTAATGATGTTGTTCCAAATTACTTGCTACAATCTCAATAAACAAAACCCTGAGCAGAAAGAGTAAAACTTACACACAATAAACTTACAGGTTATCAAATCAGAGGGCTGAAGTAGGGGGAGGTCGTCCAGTTTCAACAATGACGCTGACTCAACTAACCCACGAACTTAACAGACCTGTGCAGCTCGAGAGATGGCCACGCCCCCTTGATTACGCCAGTTGTATTTAGAGACTTCAAAGCCTTCTTACCGATGCTTTATCTGTTAGGTAAAAACCGAAGGACCCCAATGCAGCATTCAAATTTAGGACATGTTTGAACCTTGGGTCGTTTAGAAAATCTCTGAAAACAATTCAAGGACAACATAACCTTTAAAGGGACCAGCTTTGTGACAACTCTCTTGATATAAAACTGAATCATCAATAGCCAAAGATGGCTTCAGTTTTCTAACCGCCCCCCCGCCAAAAAAAAAAGTGGTTAGTACACTAAAATACGCATGTATATTCATTTACTATAAACATGCAATTATGCACAACACCCGAACTCAGTGTTTGGTACTTCCATCACTGAGTGTCTTGATCTGTCATTCAAGTCTGGAAAATGCATTGGCAATCATGTTTTCAAGACCTGCCACGTGCACAATTTTCAAATTGAATGGCTGTAACTACAGGCTCCAGCTAAACAGTCTCACATTTTTGTCCATAAGTTTCTCCAAAAGTTTCAGTGGGTTATGGTCAGTGTACATGGTTACGTTAGATGTGTTGTTGGTAATATAAACACCGAAATGTTGTAGTGGCAACACAAAGCTCACAATCTCGTTCTCAACTGTTGAATAATGAACGTTGAACTTCTTGGAGAAATATCCAATAGGTCTTTCTGTCTTCTTGACGTCTTGCTGCAGTAGTCCAGCACCGATACGCAGATCACTCACATTTAAAGCCATCTTGAGTGGTTTTGTATAATCAGGTGTGTCTGATAATGGGCCAATAGTTAACACATATTTCATGCTGTCAAATGCCTTCTGACCGTCCTCTGTACATTGAATTTTCTTGCCTTTCTTTAACAAGTGGAACAGTCATGTTGCGAAAATGAGGCACAAACCTTCGATAAAATCCATACAATTCCAGGAAGCATAATGCTGCTCATTTTGTCAACGGTATGGGAAATTCCCCAATTACCTTCACTTTTACATCCCGTGTCACCGTTTACCTATGTCTAATAGCATGGCACAGGAAGGTGACTTTTGCTCCGGCAAATTCACTTTTCGCTAGGTTTACCACCAAGCCTGCCTTCTGAAGTCGACAGAGAAAGTCTGATAAATGCTATAAGTGTTCTTTCCATGAATGACTAAAAACCACTAGGTCATCAATATACACCACACGTTGGATATCTGGCAACTTATTGGTTAGTCCCTGAAACGTGGCCGGCACATGTTTCACACCAAATGTAAGCTGCTTGTCCCAAATTTTCAACACAGTCTTCCAAACGTGGAACTGGGTATACATCAATCTTTTTAACTGCATTGACTTTATGATAGTCCACACATAACCGTTGGGTGCCATTTGGTTTTGGTACAATGAGTATGGGTGAGCTCCAATCACTGTAACGCATGTCATCCCAGAGCATGCATTCAATCTCTTTCTACGCCTGTGCCAACATTAGATGATTATGTCTGGAAGGATGTTGTTTAATCATAACAGCAACTCCTATAGCTTCATTATACACAGTTCGGTTAGTACTTCCAAGTTAATTACTGCATATCTCCCCATGTGATAATAATAACTCTTTCTGGTAATTTCAATTTTTGTCAGGAAGGTAACTCAATAATAGATCTCAATTTTAGACAACTACCTCATTGTTCACTTTAATTTGAGGAATGTCCGATTCAGAAGCCTCTGAACTTGGTTCTTCCTTCTGTGACACAAACATTAAAAGCTTCTCCTCTTGCTTTCTTCCCTATCAAAATATCTTTTGAGCGTATTCACATGACAAACGCTGTAAGATTTTTTTTTCTGTCTGGAGTTCTTATCAAGTCATTAACCTCACTCAATATCCTTTGTATTTCATAAGGTCCACTTGCTTGTCAAGATTCACCTATCGCTGGAAGTAACAGTAATGCCTTATCCCAGTTAGTAAAATTGCAATTGTTTGATTTCCTGCCAGCTTTCTGTTTTATTACATGCTGCAATACTTTTAAGTGCTGTCTAGCCAATTCCCCAGCGCTATTAATCATTCCTTAAAGTGTGACCTTTAAATGCTGATTTACTATTTTCTCCTTAATCGGTTTTAATGGTCCTCCCACTTAATGCCCCAAAACTAATGCAAATTGATAGAATTTGCTCTGTTAATTTGGTGCACCACTGATCACAAAAAACACAAATGGAATTCCCTTACGCTAATCATCTGGATAATCCTGAGCATAAGTCCTCAACATGGTCTTTAATATTTAATGTCACCTTACTAGCGCTCCCTGCAATTTTGCATGGTACGCAGTAGATTTGAATTGCTTCATTCCAAAGACATTATAGTGAATAATTTGGATGTGAAGTTTGAACCTTGATCTCACTGCATCTCTATTGGTAGTCCTTATCTATTTTTTAAAACAGAGTAATTCCTCTGCATTCTTTTAGCTGTGATATTGCATCTTGGGATAGATTCTGGAAATCTAGTCGATGCATCCAGTATTGTTGTAAAATGCTGTTGCCCATTTGTTTTGGTTTGAGGTTGGGCAGCTGGCCAATCAATTAAAACTTTGCAAAAGGCTCCTCAAATGCAGGAATTGTACAGAAAAGTGCAGGTTTTATTATCACTTGTGTTTTTCCAATTGCCTGACATGTATGACACGTCCGCCAAAATTCAACTGCTTCCTTTTGCAGTCCAGACCGATAAAAATGTCCCTGTATTTAAGCCTGTGTTTTCCTGTCTCCTAAATGCGTTCGAGCTGGTAGCTCATGCACTATTCGCATCACCTCCTTTCTGTACCCATGGGCAATACGATTTCATGAACGTCTGCCCAATTATCATCTCTTTGAATATGTGATAGTCTCCATTTCCTCATGAGGACATCATTTTAAGGGTAATAACACTCAGGGATGCATTCAAAATTCCGAACGCATATGCTTTTTGATATAATTGCTTTAACCTTTTATCTTTCTGCTGTAACTCAATTACTTTAGCTGAGCTACAAATGTTTGAACTCCTCCAAATTAATTGTCTCTCGAAGAGCATCAGAGGTTTGCTCTCTTTTTACAGCTCTTATCCATCCATCAAAATTACTTTGTTTCATCCTTTCAAACTCAATATGGGTTTTACCAGGACCCCTCCGTCGATTCCTGAAACGTTGTCTGTAGGATTCTGGCACAAGGTCATATGCACTTTCCTTACCTCCTCATACTCCCCAGATCTCTCGTCAAATAGTGTTGTGAATACCTCATGAACTCTACCTATAATGTTTGGTTTGGATCAACAATACTCACATGGCCATTGGCCACTACAATGTTTTAGCCATTTTTTAAAATTAAATGAGAAAGATTTCCTTATCCTATTCAGCACTTTAGGCAAGGCGTGAATATACTTAAAATGTTTCTCACCAACTCCAGCTCGTCGATTAATTTCCGCAGCTTGAATTTATGTGCATTTTGTAAAACACCCCAAGGTCTATTCTTCCACCTCCAAAACATCCTTGGTGACTGCAAGAGCCATTGCTATTCAAGTTCTGTTTCCCCACCAAATCAATACACGAAATGAAACACAATAATACATGCCACGCACCGCCGAAATCCCACAACGGGCCCCCAATCTGTTATGGAGCCGTTCCGACCCCTCAAAACATTTTAAAGGAGGTATCCATAACCATAACCTCGCTATCTGTTGAAGGTTATTATAGAATGGATATTCTCAGAGTGAATTAACTGGTCTGAATGCCGAGTTGGGAACAAACAGGCTTTATTTAACAAATTATAGAATGAAACACAAGGAACAGAAAATAGAAAACCTGAATATGTTATCTTATCCAAACCTGACACGTTATCCTGTCTTAAGGATGCTGTTCCAAAAAAACAATCCCAGTAAACGAATAGCTTTGCACAAAGAATAAAACTGACAAAAAGGCTAACTGATTATAAAGTCAGTAGGGCAGAAGGAGTTGGAGAGCATCCAGTTACAACGGTGACCCTGACTCAACAAACCCCAGAACTGTTCCGAGCTGTCCAGCTAGAGAGCTGGCCATGTCCTCTTGATTATACTTGTTTCTGTTTAAAAACTTGAAGCCTTCTGGCTGAGGCAGTATCTGTTATGTATAAACAAAAGGACCCTAATGAATCTATCAAACTTCTGGTGCGTTGGAACCTTGAGTTGTTTGGGTCCTCTTTAAGGAAAAAAAGAACAAAAACAATGTAACTTTGTAAAAGGAGCAACTTTGTGACTACATGCCACGTTTGGTTTTGGACTGCAATCACAAAATTTCAGTCCTACTGATTTGAAGCCAATAAAATGTACGAAGGTATTTGTCAGTTTGCATAAAACAGTGCTGACTCGCATTGAGTGTTGAAAATACCAAACTGTTTCATTAGTGAAGGCAGAGGAATGCCCAGGCAGATCCACACTTCCTGTGTATTGGAGTGCAAATAAGCCCGTTCTGAATTTGTTAGTTGGTACCTTTTAGATTAGATTACTTACAGTGTGGAAACAGGCCCTTCGGCCCAACAAGTCCACACCGACCCGCCGAAGCGTAACCCACCCAGACCCATTCTCCTACATTTACCCCTACACCTAACACTACGGGCAATTTAGCATGGCCAATTCACCTAACCCCTGCACATTTTTTTTGGATTGTGGGAGGAAACCGGAGCACCCGGAGGAAACCCACGCAGACACGGGGAGAATGTGCAAACTCCACACAGAGAGTCGCCTGAGGCGGGAATTGAACCCGGGTCTCTGGCGCTGTGAAGCAGCAGTGCTAACCACTGTGCTACCGTGCCGCCCGTGTTCTAGTCGAGGAGATATCAGCACAATAACAACATTTAGATTGTGTTTTCTGTGGGTGGTCGTGGTGGGACGTTCAGGCGGATAAAGCATTGTAAATGGACAACACTGCTGAATCATCTAGCCTGCTGTAAGAAAACATCCATCATTCTCCCTCACAACGAACTTCAGGACAGCAATCGGTGATGGGAGATATGACCAATAGCCAGCGATGTCGACATTCAATTCAATCCAGTTGTTATTGTGAACCGAAGGCACCATACTGAAAGGAGTTAACTGGATCTGTTTATTTATTCACTGTGATTGATGTCAGTCCCCATGGATCCTAATTGTGTCATTGGACGGTTTCCCTCTTCTATTAGTAAGGGGCTTCTTGCATTGCATGATCCCATTATAGCTTCAGATGCCTCACCTCCAACACTAACAAACGTCAGCAACTGCAGAGACAGGAAGACGAGAGATCAGAATTTGAGGATAGACGGCAAGTTCCAGCAATGTATCAGAATCTGAGAACAGCAGACTGGAATGTTCCAACAATGGACCAGAATCTGAGAACAGTAGAGTGGAATGCGGTAACAACGGACAGGAGTTTATCCTGGGCTAATTTCTATCTTACCTGGTTTGGATACATGTTATCATTTCGGATATACGGTGTACTGCTGATTATTCAGTTGGGCTACTATCCCATGCTCGCTATTGTTGGTGTTCCTGGTAAGTTTCTCCATCTCTATCTATATATTAATCCCATAAGCCATGGTGAACTCATTTTATTTCTGTTATCTGTATTTGGCAATAATGGAAGCTATTGTCTTCAGTTTCACATGCAAATCCATTCATTACCGCAAATTTCAGAACTGGCTGCATCCCTGCCCTCACAAACATTTGAGAACAAGACTGATCACAATCCTGAAGTGCCAATTTGCCCTGAATTGATTTATATCTTGATATTCTCTCCATCACCAAACCTACCCACTACCAGCTCCATCATATCCCCAGTCCCCAGCTTGACATTAGTGTGGTTGCTAAATAAACTATTATTATGCCGCAGTAAAACTCAGACTCCATAGTTCCAGCTCTCTCTTAATCACTCTTTCTGTTACAAATGTTTCCACAACAACCTTGTTATTGTCTCTAAAGTAAATCCATGACAGGGACAGTGTGTCAGAGGAGTAATGTTGCTAGACATGTAATTCAGTGGCCCAAGTTACTACACTAAAGAGACTGCTTAACTCCTACCTCACAGGATGTCAGAAATGAAATTCAAATGACAGGAATTAAAAATAAAAGTGAATTTCACCAATATCAACTATAACACCACCAGCACCATGTCGCTAAGTTTATCTATTCTATTGTTATCCTTTGGTAAAGAAATCTAACATTATTATCTCGTCGGGCTTAAGACTTAATTCAGACCCACAGCAATCTGTTTGGCTCTATACTGCATGAAAGAATGACCTCACAGGAAAGGGTATTTAGTGAGGTCAACAAATGCTGCTCCTGTCAGCGATGCCGACATCCCATCTAACAACAAAATTTTAAGTTAAATACAACAAATAATGATGCAAGAGATCAGAATGAAATAGAACGTGAAAGTGCCAGAGAAACTGAGCAGATCTTTCAGCCTCGGATAGAGAGGAAAACAGAATTGGCTTTCGAGTCCACTGACCATACATCAGAACTGAACATGACTGGGGAATAGTGTAATTGCTGCTGTTGGCAGGGATGTCTGTTGTGAAGAGGAGAAGGACTGAGTTGAACAGATAGAGAAAGAGAGAGATAAAAAAGCAAACAAGGGGATAGTTTCTTATCAACTGAGATGGAAGTAAAAATCAAGATTAATCTTGTTTATTTTTCTCCTGTCCCCATATTAACAAAAATCATGCCATCTAAGGTGTACATCAAAGCCCAGGTTTAAAGTGAGTAATGTCCCTTTGTCACTTCCCTGAGTATGATCATCTTCTTTTATCCATTAATAGAATGATGGGACAACATTTGATTTCCTTTCCTCATTGAACTTGAGAAGGCATTGGAAGCTGCCTTCCTGACCACTTCAGTCGGTGGGTTGTAAGTAGTCAGTCCTTACTTCCGTCCGGTTTAATTTCTTTGAGACATTATGGTCTTTGATACAACTGAGCGGCTGGCCTGGCCATTTCAAATGGCACCTGAGACTTAAAAAAAACATTGCAATGGATCTAGGGTTACATGTAAACCTGGTGAAGATGATAGATTACCTTCCTTGGAGGACATTACGGTACCAGGTAGGGTTTTTTTTCTGACAATTGACAATGGTTTCATTGGACACTTAATTCCGAATATTTTGAGGAATTCAAATTCCATCATTTGCTGTGGTGGAATTCAAATTTAGGCTGTCGGATATTACCTGGGTCCCTGGATTAATATTCCAGAGATAATACAGCTAGACCATCACGTCCTCAGCATCTCCAACCATCTCCAATTATAATAGTGGTGTTGCTGTTGGCGCGGCTGTGCTTGAAGCATCGCGGTTTGCAAAGCAAAGAAATTATTTGGCAAAACATACCATCCTTCTTATTTTGTATTTATGAGGAGGCGAGATGATGGGAAGTGCTCTTGATGAAAAGGACCTGGATGTCCTTGGTCATGAGTCACTAAACGAATTCATACGGAGCAGTAAGTAGTCAGCACAGTAAATGTGTGCTGTCCTTCATTGCAAACTGATTAGAGCATGTGAACGTTGAGACCTTCCTGCAGTTGTCGAGTGATGTTGAGAAAGTACTTGGGGCGCTGTGAACGATTTTCTCTCCTTTATAAGGAATGATCTCCTTTCACAATGAGACAATGTAAAGGAGTTTCACAAGCCTAATCCCTGCAGTGATTGTACCATGATGAAATGAGTGAAGAAAATGAGTATTTAATCTGTAATGCTACAAAAGAATAAAAAGTGATTACGATAAAACTTGAACGTTACGGACCAAAACAAAACATTGATGGCATGAAATATAACGCGTTTTCCTGCAATGGATGTTTTCATATTGAGGCAAAAACATGAATATGAAACGTTGAGAAGGATATGGGCCAAGTGTAAGGAAATGGGTTTAGCATGGATGGACATATTGGTCGGCATAGACCAGTCAGGCTGAATGGCCTGTCTCCGTGCTGAAGTATTCTATGAATCTATGATAGGTTACTTATCTCTGTGGAACCACTATTTGGTTGCGAGAGTGCTCCAGATTCTGAATAAACTCCCACCATCTCAATGTACAGTTAGGGTTAAACCCTGCACTGAGCATCACATTGTTCTCAAACCTGCCAGTAGCCACACTCTGACAGAATTGGCCATTCCCAAAAGTGTTTGATCTTCATGCAGAACACTAGCCTATCTTCTTGGAGATGGAACATGCCTCCTTGAGACTTGGTACAAACCATCAGCTGTGCCTCCTTACCATCTTCAAAGCACGTTAATGTAACACTTGTGTACCATTAGCAATGGAGCCATTAGGGACAACATGGAGTAGTCTGTCTGTGCAGTCTCCGCTTCATTGAATTTTCGTGTTGCAGTATTAATGTCCTCCTCCTATTGCAGTCTAACAGTTCGGAGGGGCTGAATGGTTTCTTCTGTTCATGTGTCAGTGTTTAGAGGGTCTGAATGTCCTCCTTCTGGTCCCAGGGAAGAGGGTCATTATTGAGCAACCCATTGTCCAGCTTACCAGCGTGTTGTGCTGACTGGACTCCATATCGTGCTGTGTAATAATAGACAAACAGGAGGATGGAAGAACACGGCAAACTAGGCAGCATCAGAAGGTAGAGAAGTCAACATTTCAAGTAGAACCGATCTTCAGGACTGTGGGTGGAGGTCGGGAGAGCTGCAGATAAAGAGGGACGGGAGAGGCTGGGCTGGGGAGAGCAGCGGGATGATGAGGTATGGATTGTTGGACACAAGTAGTGAATGCAAACTGCTTGGTCGATGGGAGGGATGAATCCGATTGGTATCTGGAAGGCAGGGACTTTAGGCGGAATAGAAGAGTGGGGAGGGGCTGGAAAGGGAGCAGGGGCATGGCTGGGAAGTTTAATAAAAATTGGAGAATTCAATGTTGAGTCCTCCAGGCAGTAGGCTGCCCAGACAGAAGATAAGGTGTTGTCCCTCCAGTTTGCGGTCTGACTCACGGTGGCAACAGAGGAAGTCGAGGATAGTCATGTTGGAAAGTGATTGAGAAGGGGAACTGAAATGGATGGTGACTGGGATGTCAGGTCGGCCCCTTTGTGCCCAGCTGTTACTCAGAGAAATTTACCCTTAGTTTACGTTTGGTCTCCCTAATGTAGAGAAGACCCCATTGGGATTACCTGATACAGTAAACTAGGTTGGAGGAAAGGCAGATGAAACTCCGTTTCACCCGGAAGGACTGTTTGGGGCGCTGGATGGATGTGAAGGAGGTGGTATGCAAGCGGGTAAAGCAACTTTTCCTATTGTAGCGGCAGTGCCAGATGGGATTGGAGGATTTGGTGAAGAGTGTGGCACGAACCAAAGATTAGTGAAGGGAATGGTCCTTGTGGAAGATGTGCCAAGTGGTGAGGTCCAACCCAGGTTATTGTATCTGGTGCTCCCAATGTAGTCTTCTCCACATCGGGGAGACCAAATGTAAACTAAGGGAATATTTTGCTGAGCATCTCAGTTGGGCCTGTAAGGGCTGCCATGACCTACCTGTCACTGCCTATTTCAATTCCCCCTCCCACGCTCTTTCCAACATGGCCATCCTTAACTTCCTCCATTGCCACAATGAAACAAACCGCAAATTGGACGAACAACAATTTATCTTTCGCCTGGGCAGCCTACAGCCCGGGAGACTCAACACTGATCTCCCCAGTCTCAAATTACCGCCCTTCTAATCCCCCAAATAGATTTCCAGCCCCTCCTCCCTCCCATTCCTCTTATCAGCCCTTCTAACAACTACGAACTAGGTTACTTCCTCCTATCGACCAACCAGGCCATACGCTCTACCTGTGTTCACCTATCCCCACCTTACCACCCTGCCTCCTCCTCCTCCCCCACCCCGCCTATTTAAATGTACACCACCTTACTCCTCACCCACAGTCCGGAAGAAGGCTTTTACCAAAGACGTTGACTTCTCACCTCCTGAAGCTCTCACTCCTGTTTTGTTGTTCGGGCTACCTGCCTGTCTACTTTGAATTCCATCCTTTGCAGATTCTTAAAAATATCTCTTCTTGTGTACGAAGCAACAGAGAGTGAACGGGATGTTTCGATGGGCTGAATGGCTTTCTCACATTCCAGTGAAACTAGCTGAACGACCTCCTTTTTCTTTACTGTGGAAATGTGCAGTGTCCAGCAATGCGATCACACGAATGTTACCTGCACGTTAACAGCATGATCTTGACTATTGTCTAGGTTTTGATGCTTTAGGTGATCTTCACTGAACATCTTCACATCTGGTCGAATGACGGAAGGTAAGACATCCATGAATCAGCTGAAAATGTTCATGCGGAGGAAGCTACCCTGTTGATCGCCCACAGAGATATCCAGGGACAGAGAGGATTGATGTCCAACAGCCACATTGTTTCTGAATGATCCAAATTGTGGAGAGATTACTACAGATTCCCATTAAGTACGAACCTTGTTCAAACCCTTTGACACATTGCTCAGTCAAATCTTTCAGTAATGTCAGGGCCAGTCACTCTGACGCTGTGTTAATATCTTTTTTTTCATATCAATAGGCCAAGGTAAATGTGTGGGGAGTGTTTCCTTCTCTGAGAGGATAGTGTCTGTTGGGGCCTCTCTATCCCAGACAGCTGCATCGCTGAAATGTTTGGGAGGGGGTGCGGAGCGTGTCAATGGATTTTGGGAGAGTCGAGTCCTACAAAGAATTTGCATGAAAGAGAAATGTCCGCAGATAGCAGATCATCCCTGACCTGACTGAAGGGAAGGGCAGGCTTGAGGAGTAAATAGCCTCCTGTTATTCCAGTATATCCCAGAGTCCAGTCAGTTTGTGGTGTTACATTTCCTGTGTTCCTGCCCTTAAGTAGCTGAATAGACAGATCCTGTTGCTGCATAACAGGATACTGATGCTGTATGATCTATTCTGGGTCCAGTGTTATAAGCTCGAGGGGCTGATTGGCCTCCTCCTGCAACGGTATGTCAGGCTCCAGGGGCTGAAAAGCCTTATTTTGTCCTGGTGCAACTGAAATCCATATAGACTAAATCTACTACCCGAGGAGAAAGTGAGCACTGCAAATTCTAGAGATCAGAGTCGACAAGTGTGGCGCTGCAAACGCATGGCAGGTCATCGACATCCGAGGAACAGGACAATCGATGTTTTGGACATTCGTGGTAAAGGGCTTATGCCTGAAATATCGATTCTCTTGTTCCTGCCTGACCTGCTGTGCTTTTCCAGCTCCACACTTTTTCACGTCTAGCGCCTAGTCAACCTTCCTGGTCATGTCATCAAATAATTTGAGAAATTTGTCATGCATGATCTCCCACGCACAAAGCCATGCTCAATATTTCTAATCAAATCTTGTCTTTTGAAATTAATGTACATCTTATCATTCAGAATTTTCTCAAGTAACGTACCTACCACTGACTGGTCCACAGTTCGAAGGCTTTTGCTCCCAGTCCTTCTTGAATAAGGTCACAATATTTGCTAACCTCCAGTCTTCGTGGATCTCAACTGTGGTTAATGATGATCAAACTTATCAGCCAGGTCCCCCATAAATACTTCTATAGCCTCCGACAGTGTTCTTGGACATATCTGGTAAGGAACGTGAGATTTATCCAAACTAGTACGTCCAGTACCTCCTCTACTGTGATATGGACTGTCCCTAAGAAATCACCACGAACTTGGTCAAGTTCCTAAGTATTCATTTCTTTCTCCATGTTAAACACAGAAGAGAAATATTCGTTGAGGACATCTCCAATCTCTTCTGGTTCCACACATACATGTCCACTTTGGTCTTTCAGGGGTCCTATTTTCTTACTATTTATTGTTTTTGCTATGATATACTCAAGATACCTTTTTGTATTCATTCTAATCTTCTCAGCCAAGGTTCTTTCATGCCCCCCTTTTCCCCTACTGATTTCCTTCTTCAGTAAATTCCTGTATCGATTATATACCTCCAGGGATTCATTTGATCCCAGCTGCCTGTAACTGAGCTGCCTTTTATTCCGGTCAATGCCTAAATACCTCTTGTCTTTCAGGGTTCCCTATTCCTGCCAATTTTCGTTTCATCCCCACAGTAACAAGTACACCTTGAACTCTAGTATCTCACGTTCAAAGGCCTCCCACATGCCAGCGGTCCCTTTGCTGGCAAACAAATTATTCCGACAAAGATCTCCCAACTCCTATGCAATTCCATCTAAATTCATCTTGTCCCAGTTTAGAACTTGAAGCTATGGACTAGTTTTGTCGCTGTACCTAACTGCGTGCAAATTACTAAGACTAATGTCACTGGTTCCAAAGTGCTCCCCCACTATCACCTTCATCACCCGTTCTATCATATTTCTTACGAGTAGGTGGAATTTTGTTCCTTCACGAATAGGCCCCTCTATATACTACTTCAGGAAATGTCCCTGGCACAATTAATGGATTCGACCCCACCAAACACTTAACGCTCTGGTAGTCCCAGTTATAAATAATAAAATTCCCGATTATGACAATCCTTTTGTTCCTGGATGCCCCTCCTCTCTGCAAGTATATTTGTTACTCTAATTCCTGTTGATTATTCGAGGGCATATAGTACAACCCTTATAACATCACCATTCCCACTTTCACCTCCATTTATTAGCTCCATCCATAAATCCTCGCTGTTTGACCCTTCAGTTATTTCATCTCTCATTACTGCTGTGATACTTCCCTTCATCAGAAATGCAACTCCCCCTCCCCTCCTTTCACCGTCGCTGTCCTGCCTAAAGCAGCTAAACTCTGGCACACTAAGCTGCCAGTCCTGTCCCCTCCCTTAGCCATGTTTCTGTAATGACTATAACATCCCACTCCCGCGTACATATCCATGTCATGAGTTCATTGGCCTTTCCTGTCAGCCCTCTTGCGTTGAAATACATCCAACAGGCATTCTTTGCTCCCTATCGTATTCCAGCCTGACCCATCTCTTCATCTTACTGTTTCTGATTACTGTATCTCTTTCCAGCCTCACACTTCCTTCCCTGCTCTTGAGGATCCCACACCCTGCCAATCTTGATTAAACCCGCCCTTGGAACATCAACAGACCTGGTCGCCAAGCTATTGGTCCGCCCTCCAATGTATGTGCCACCTATCCCTCTTGAAAAGATCAACTCTGTCACAGAAAAGACCCCTATGATCTAAATATCCGAGACCCTATCCCCTGCACCAATTCT
The DNA here is from genome assembly GCF_037043375.1 of Chiloscyllium plagiosum. Taxonomy (NCBI): domain Eukaryota; kingdom Metazoa; phylum Chordata; class Chondrichthyes; order Orectolobiformes; family Hemiscylliidae; genus Chiloscyllium; species Chiloscyllium plagiosum. The sequence goes on from NW_028270183.1 coordinate 55,573,815, forward strand.
TTAGTCATGCATATATCTGCCATATCCTCATATTCTTACTTTGATGAGCTCATGGAACAGGAAGTGATCAGGAGATAACTACTTCGAAGTCTTGGTTTTGAACTTTTCTCCTAGCTCTCTGTCATCACTCTGTAGGACTTTATCCCTATTTCTAACTGTATCATTTATACCAATGTGCACAATGACTTCTGGCTGCTCACCCTCCCCCTTGACAACGTTCTGCAGTCGCTCCGAGACTTCCTGGACCCTGACACCTGTGAGGTAACACACCTTGCTGGATTCCCATTTGAGGCCCCAGAATCTCCAATCCGTTCCTCCAACTCTCCTATCTCTAAGACCCTGTCTATATTTTCCCTTTCCCGCTGTGCCCCAGAGTCAGTGGTATTGCCACCAACCTGGTTACTGCTGCATTCCCTTGAACGGTCTTTCCCCTCAACAGTAATTAAAATGGTTTACTTGTTTTCGAGAGGAATGGCCATATGGGATTGCTGCACTCTCTGCCTACTCCCTTTCCCATTCCAAACCTACTCTCTGCCTGGAACACGTTAGGGAGCAACGACTGGCTGTTGAATTAAATTGTGTTTATTTAAGCGCAACAGGGCGGACAGGTCAGGCTGATGAACTCAGGACGTGCATCTTCATGTGGGAATGGGCCATTACAGTCATTACAAAAACATGGCTAGGGTCGGGTTTTGGGCGTGACCACTTCACTAAAGCACTTATCAATGAAGTTCTTAGCATCTCCGATGATCCTGAGTGCATCCAGCTCCAACTCCCAATCATGATCTCCCAAGAGCTGTGGACAGGTACACTTTCCACGCATGTCGTCATCAGGGATGGTGGAAATCTCCCGGAGCTCCAACATCCCACAGGAGGAACGTGCACCTGGACTAACTGCCATCTCGACTGCTGTAATACTAAATTAACAGGACTTTATTTGAGCTTGCCTGCACTTTTTGCTGAGGTGCTGCTATCTGAAGCCTCTCAATCCAATGAAATACTACTTACTCTCCTACCAACTGCATTTTCTCTACTCCTCCACATTTACTTTTAGTCAGGAAAGTATGGAAACACGACAGTGGTGTAATATTTGTGGCCTACACACTCCTTGACACCAAACCCATGATAACCTGCTCTCCAGGGCAGGTCTTAATGAGGTCTTCCTCCTGGTAGAGATGATTCTGCTAATGCAAATCTTCACCCCAATAGCCAATGTGCGTTCTCGCAGTCCTCTGGTCCTTTCTGTCTATTAGTACTCCATTTATGAATTCCTTGAATCCATCGATTGCATTCCAAACTGTGTCTCACTCCAAAGGGAGGGAGGTTGATGTTCGAATACCGGGCTATTGCAAAAAGAAAAAAAAAAATAGACGTAGGAGCAACATTATGGGGCTCACTGAGTCTGCTTTCCTGTTCAATTCGGTTATATTTATTCTGATAATGCCCCATTCTACTTTCATGCATTTTCCCCATAACTAACCCTTGTTTGAAAATCAGTCTGATTCAGCCCCTCAAGATATTTAATGATCTAGCCTCAACAGCCCTCAGGAATTTCTCCAATTGTTTCCCTCTCACTGTTGGGAGACTTGGTGGTTTTTAATCTCCTGCATTATTTCTGGCACTCTTTGTGAATTCTGACGACATTAGATGTTATCGTGTCCTATCACACTTCTCTGCGACCAGAGGCAACAAAAAGAAAATGTCAGAGCCTGTAATCTTCTCCCTCATCTTCCACATCAGCCTAAGATGCAGCTTATTCGGATCTGGGGATTTGCCCAATGTTTACCATGATTAAACTTCCAATTCTTCCTTGGCTTCTTTATCAATTCGTTCAAGGGTCACACGGTCATTCTCTTTGAATCCAGGAACGGCTTCCTCAAACTGAAGACCGATATGAAGGCCGTGTTTAACATATTCTGTGGGTCCGTGCACAGGCTGCCCCAATTGGTCTCTAATACTCCCCGTTCTTTCTGTTGTTATCCTCTTCTTCTTAATAAACTGATAAAACGTCTTTGGATTCATGTTAATCTTACCCACTAATGTTTTATGCCGATCCCCCTTCTGCTCTTCTACTGACTTTTTCAGTTTCGCCCTACACTTACTATATTATTTTAGTGCATCCATTGACATGCTCACTTTGTACCTGCTTTAAGCCTCTCTTTCGTTTATAATTCTGTTCTGAATGTTTGTTCACATCCGAGGTTCTCTGGGCTTGTTTTCCAACCTTTCATCCTCTGTGTAACATGTCGGACGGAGACTCTCATTAATTCCATTTTGATCAAGTTATCTACCATGCCCCCGCCACACGCTGTTCTGCTACAGCTTCACCCAGCAGCCACTGCACTTTAGCCAGCTCCTGTCATTTTCTTTCCATAGATTCGGTCTCTCCAATCCATTAACCTTTTATTTTCCAGATGGTGTTTTTTTTATCTTTTCCTTTACAAAGTTAAATACATGATGTCACGGTCACTGGCCATATAATGCTCTTCCGATTCTGCTTACAATATCCTGACTGGCTTCGTTCCCCACAGTGAGGCCCAGCATCGACCCACCCGTTGTTGTATCTGCTACATGTTGATATAAGAAGCTCTCTGGAATAAATGTCAAGGCATTTGTCCCCTCTTGAAAAGTTATCACTGCCTAAATGAATGTTTGGAAATGAAATGCCAATATGTAACAATCCTATTACTGTTTTTACACATCTCATTAAATTGGTTATATATTTGCTCCTGTATTTTCTTTTATCTCAGGGTCTATAATATAGCCCCAGCAGAGCCTCTGCAATGGTTTTGATCCTGAGCTCTATCCACAAAGCCTCATTAGATCATTCCAAGATATTGTCCGTCCTGACTGTTTAACTGACTCCATAACTAATAATGCAATACCACCTCCTCTTTTACCCCTCTCGTGTCCTGCCTATAGGTCTTGTACCATAGCATATTGAGTTGTCAGCCCTGACCTCCCTCAAATATATCTCTTTAATGGCAAAAATGTCACATTTCCACATGTCACCTTGTTCCCTTATCACACCTGTCTTTCCGATAATATCCTCAGCATCAAGGTATTGCACATCCACCCTGGCGTATAGCACCTGGAATCCTCTGTACCTCGGAGTACTTCACTCAATCAGTGTTCGGTAAGAAGTTGCCCAATTCATGAACCAAAACTGTAATTCTGGGACTGAATTCGTATTTGTTGAAACGCAACTTAGTTTTTAATAAATGCATAAATCAAATGCAATTTCCCAGAACTGAGCCGTTTGCTCCACATACAATGAGTTTCTGCTAATCCCTGCAAAGTGTACAGGTGGGATAGCCGTCAGTATTAGGGAATATGAGGACGGCAGATGCTGGAGATCAGAGTCGAAACGTGTGGCACTGAAAACGAACAGTCCATCAGGCAACACCTGAGGAGCAGGAGAGTCAAGATTTGTGCTTCACCCCTTCGTCACGAGCACATTCGTGCCTTCCCATATTTTTCATGCCATGGGGCAGGTATCAGATCTTGTGGTGGGAAAGCATTTTGGTGATAGTGACCACAACTGCCTCACATTCTACATAGGTATGGAGAAGGAGAGGATTAGGCAAAATGGGAGTATATTTAATTGGGGAAGATGAAACGATGATGCGATTAGACATGAGTTAGTAAGCATGGATTGGGAGCAATTGTTCCATGGTAAAGGCACGAGAGACATGTGGAGACTGTTTAAGAAAGAGTTGTTGCAAGTGATGAATAAATATGTCCCTCTGAGACAGTCAAGAAGTGGTAAGATAAAGGAACCTTGGATGACGAGAGCGGTGGAGCTTCTCGTCAAAAGGAAAAAGGTAGCTTACATAAGGTGGAGCAAGCTCGGGTCAAACCCAGCTCTAGAGTATTACAGGCAGGCGAGGAAGGAGCTCACAAATGGTCTGAGGAGAGCCAGGAGGGGGCACAAGAAAGTCTTGGCAGAACGGATTAGGGAGAACACAAAGGCATTTTATACTTACGTGAGGAATAAGAGAATGGTCAAAGAAAGTGTAGGGCCATCAGGGATAGCGTTGGGAATTTGTGTGTGAAGTCTGAGGAGGTAGAGGAAGCCCTAAATGAGTATTTTGCTTCTGTCTTTACGAAAGAAACGAATTTTGTAGCGAATGAAACCTTTGAAGAGCAGGTGTGCATGCTGGAATGGTTAGAAATCGAGGAAGCTGATAGGTGATGTGCTGAAAATGTTGGCAAACATTAAGATTGACAAGTCGCCAGGCACGGACCAGCTTTGGGAAACGAGAAATGCAATTGCTTCGCCACTTGCAAAGATCTTTGCATTATCACTCTCCACTGGAGTCATACCTGAGGACTGGAGAGAGACAAATGTAATTCCTCTCTTCAAGAAAGGAAATAGGGAAATCCCCGGCAATTACAGACCAGTGCGTCTCACGTCTATCGTCTGCAAGGTGTAAGAAAGAATTCTGAGGGATAGGATTTATGATCATTTCGAAGAGCATGGCTTGATTAAATGCAGTCAACACGGCTTTTTGAGCGGCTGGTCATGCCTTGCAAACCTTACCGAGTTCTTTGAGGATGTGACCAGAAACGTTGATGCGAATCGAGCAGCGGATGTGGCGTATATGGACTTCAGCAAGGCATTTGATAAGGTTCCCCATGGTAGATTCATTCAGAAGATCAGGAGGAATGGGATACAGGGAACTTAGCTGTCTGGAAACAGAATTGGCTGGCCAACAGAAGACAGTGAATGGTAGTAGAAGGAAAATATTCTGCCTGGAAGTCTGTGGTGAGTGGTGTTCCACAGGGCTCTGTCCTTGGGCCTCTACTGTTTGTAAATTTTATTCATAACTTGGATGAGGGGATTGAAGGATGGGTCAGCAAGTTTTCAGACCACACAAAGTTTGGAGGTGTCGTTGACAGAATAGAGGGCTGTTGTAGGCTGTAGCAGGACATTGACAGGATTAAGGATAGGATTCTTGGCAGTGTGGAGGAACAGAGCGATCTTGTTGTGCAGGCGCATCGACCCTTAAAATGGCCACCCAAGTGGTCAAGGTTGTTAAGAAAGCATATGGTGTTTTGGCTTTCATTTGCAGGGGGATTGAGTTTAAGAGTTGTGAGATCTTGTTGCAGCTCTCTAAAACTTTGGTTAGACTGCACTTGGAATACTGCGTCCAGTTCAGGTCTCCCTATTTTCAGAAAGATATGGATGCATTGGAAAGGGTTCAGTGGAGGTTTACCAGGATTCTGCCTGGACTAGAGGGCTTATCTTATGAAGAGAGGTTGACTGAGCTTGAACCTTTTACATTGAAGAAAAGGAAGAGGAGAGGGGACCTAATTGAGGTACACAAGATAGTGAGAGGCATATATCGAGCCGATAGCCAGAAACTATTTCCCAGGGCAGAAATGACTAACACGAGGGATTATAGTTCAGCTGGTTGGAGGAAAGTATAGAGGGGATGTCAGAGGTGGGTTCCTTACACAGAGAGTTGTGAGAGCATGGAATGCGTTGCCAGTAGCAGTTGTGGAATCAAGGTAATTGGGGACATTTAAGAGACTACTGGACATGCATATGGTCACAGAAATTCGAGGGTGCATACATGAGGATCAGTGGTCGGCACAACATCCTGGGCTGAAGGGCCTGGTCTGTGCTGTACTGTTCTATGTTGTATGTTCTATGGTTTGCAGGATATTGCGAAACATACATGCTCAGTGAAGCTGCACGATATATAGCCCTGAAATGGAAAGCAGTCAATCAGTTGGTTCGACAGTGGTAGACAAATTCAGGTGAAGTACAGACAAATTGAAGTACAAATATGAGGAGAGATAAATCCCCTGTGCCAGAGGGGAAACATCTGAGGTTGCTACAGGAAGAGAAGAAAGATATTTCTGACCCTTTGGCGATGATCTTTGCGTCTTCACTCTCCATTGGAGTAGTGCCAAATGATTGAGGTGACAAATGTTACTCGCTTGTTCAGGCAAGGGAATAAGGATAATCGTGAGAATTACAGTCCAGTCAGTCTTACATTTGTATTGCGCAAAGTAGTGGAGAAGATTGTGAGAGATAGACTTTATGATTACTTGGAAAATCATAGTTTGTATAAAAATAGTCAGCATAGCTTTGTGAGGGGCAAGTCATGCCTCACAAACCTTATGGGATCTTTGAGAATGGGATCAAGCACATTGAAGAAGGTAAAGCAGTGGATGCGGTGTGCATGGATTTTAACGAAACATTTGATCACGTTCCCCGTGGTAAGTACATTCAGAAAGTAAGGAGGCATAGGATACAGGGAAATCTATCTGTCTGGATACAGAATTGGCTGGCCCATAGAGACACAAAATGGTGGTAATGGGAAGTGTGGGAAGTGGGCGGCACGGTGGCACAGTGGTTAGCACTGCTGCCTCATAATGCCAGAGACCCAGGTTAAATTTCCGCCTCAGGCGACTGAGTGTGTGGAGTTTCCACGTTCTCCCCGTGTCTGCGTGGATTTTCACTTGGTGCTCCGGTTTCCACCAACAGTCCAAATATGTGCAGGTTAGATGAATTGGCCATGATAAATTGCCTGTTGTGTTAGATGGAGGGGAATGGGTCTGGATGGGTTGCAGGTCGGTGTGGACTTGGGCTGAAGGTCCTGTTTCCTCACTGTAAGCAATTTAATCTATTCAATCTGGAGCTCGGTGAAAAGTGGTGTTCTGTCGGGCTCGGTTCTGGGAACTCTGTTGTTTATGTTTTCTATAAATGATTTGGATGAGGGACTGCAAGGGTGGGTTATTACATTTGTCGTTGGAAAGGAAATGCTGGTGGAAATTGTGGATAGTGTAGGGGCTGTAGTCGTTTGCACTGGGATATTGACAGGATGAAGAACTGGGCTGATAAGTGAAAGTTGGATTTAAACCCGGAAAAGTGTGAAGCGATTTATTCTGGATGATTGACTTTGAATGCAGAATACAGGATACAAGGTAGGTATGTGCTCGTCAGGTCCCAACAATTCACCTTCTTCTCCAGGCACCTTCCCCTGCCACCAAAGGAATTGCACGATCTGTGCGCACACCTCCTCCCCCCCCCCCCCCCCCCAAAGCCTCAAAGATCCTTCCCCATCCATCAAGGTTTCAACTGCAGTTCCACACGTGTCAGCTACTGTATCTGTTGCTCCAAACGTGGTATTCTCTACGTTGGTGAGATAGGACATCTACTCGCAGAGCACTGCAGAAAACATCTCAGGGACACCCGCACCAACCAGCCCCACTGCTCTGTGGCCGATCGATTCAACTCCCCTCCGACTCTGCTGAGGACATGCCGGTCCAGGGCTTCATTCATCAACACTCCCTTACCACCACATCTCCAACCCCGGGACCCTCCAATCCCATGGTATCAATGTGGATTTCACCAGTTTCCTCATTTCCCCTCCTCCCACCTTTTCATAGTTCCAAACTTCCAGCTTAGCACCGCCCTCACGACCTGTCCCATCTTTTTATTCAAAGTGGGAAAGGGTACTTCTTTTATATTCCCTCCAGATCGTGCAATTCCTTTGGTGGCAGGGGAAGGTGCCTGGAGAGGAGTGGAAGCAGGCCCTTTGGCCCAACAAGTCCATACCAAACCTCCGAAGAGTAAATCATTTCCCTCTGACTAATGCACCTATAACTATGGCCAATTTTGAATGACCAATTCACCTGCTTACACATCTTTGGAACGTGGGAGAAAATCAGAACACGCGGAGGAAACCCACGCAGACACATGGGAGAACGTGCAAACTCCACACGGAGAGTCGCCTGGGGCTGGAATCGTAACTGGTCCCTGGCACTGTGAGGCAGTAGTGTTAACCACTGAGCCACCGTGCCCACCAGTCCATCTTCCTTCCCACCTATCTACTCCACCCTCCCCTGCGATGTGTTACCATTACCCACACCTCCATCCAACTATCGCACTGTCAGTTACCTTTACCGAGCCCCACTCCCTCCCATTTAACTCTCCACACTCATGGCTCCCTTTCGTATTGCTGATGAAGGGTTTTTTGCCCGAAAATTTGCTTTTCCTGCTCCTTGGATACTGCCTGAGCTGCTGTGCTTTTCCAGCTCTACCCTCACGTCTCTAACCTCCAGCATCTGCTGTATTCTCTTTCACCTTGTTCACATCTCCACTCAGTGCCTGTCCAGGTTGCAGATGTATGGAGTCTGGGAGATAGGCCAGATGTCATCCCCCTAAGTAATTTGTGTGTTATACTTCTGATACTCCATATCCACACATCTGCTCCCTGGGCCAGGGTCTGACTGAAAATGAATTTGTCAAACATGGTTGCTAGCCAGTTATTGATGTCCAATTTGGACAGCACTTGTACTTACATAGAGCCCAGTGATAGCCTGTTGGCTAATTTCCACATGGCCCAACATGGATTCCAAATGATTTGCTGTGAAATATCGCTTGAATGACTGCCCAGAACCACGTGGTAATGTTCTGGATGCATTTCGTGCAGGCCAGTATCTCACTAAGCGCCATAAGCAGCTATGATTTCAGTAACACTCTGCCTGAATTCAGATCCTTCTTAATCTTTTTCAACGATGGCTATGATTGCAAGGTGATGAGTTCAGTGATCCGAAAAACAATCAGATATTTGCCATGTTTTATGAATTGCGCAAAAGTGAGATGTGAAGTATGATCTTTCAACCGAACAATAATTGCATCCTCTCTTAAAGCAATTAGCTTGATGTTATATTTATGGAACTAACGCCTATCAACATTTTATGATTCAAAAGTAAAGTATGTACATTTTGTTTAATATTGAACAAAGAATATGTTATCTGAAATAGACGTGATCACAATTACATGTTCATTGTCGGTATTCAAACAAGTACATTGTCGCACCAACGTTTAGAAAGTGGTTGGTGTCTGACCGATTATAGAGTCAGATTGAGAAAATGATTGAACAATCGTATAGAAATAGCATTCTTATATATTTAAGTAGCAATCAGTTTAATTTCTCACTGAAGGGTACGAGTTTCAGCTATTTACCAACAATTGAGAAATGACAATAATTCAACATGCACTGTAAATGTTAACGTAAATGAATGATTTATGATATTACATTGTAGAGAACAATAATTTGAAATCTCGCAATTTTTAAAGAATGAATGGCGTTTAATGCAAAATTTGGTTAGTGACTAAAAGCGATTAACGTATTTCCGTAAGAGTGAAAAGTCAAACATTTGCAAAGTGTTTTGTGCCAGAGCAAAGAATAATTTGTTTTAATAATTGGATTACAAGATTTAAAATATTCATGTGCTGAGTACTAATTATTCTTCATCATCAAGCTGACTTTGCAATACTTGCATTTTAAATGGTTATGTTGCAGCAAATGTGATCAGTTATTTGCCAGCATTTGCAACAGGAAATAATCAGATACTAATGTTGACTTGCATCTGTATATGATAGAGTACAAACCTTTAATGGACAGAAGGAAGCTACTGGGGCACTGTGTATGCATCAGCTCCGGAAATGTCTTCCAAATTCCTCCCATTTGCCACCCGGTCTCTGCAGCCCTTTACATTCGTAACTTACAAATATATATCCAGTTCCCTTTTGAATCTTCATTCACAACTCTCCCAGACAGAGCATTCTAAATGCTAACAACTCTCTCAATAAAGAAGTTTTTCCTTATCTCACTTCTAGCTCTTGTGCTGACAATCTTGAAACTCCGACTCCTAAACGATGTAATGCCAATGAACAGAAACAGAGTATTCGTATTTTAACCAGTAATTTTTTCCATAATTTTGAACACTGCAATAAGTTCACAACTTTGTCCGTTCTGCTTAATGAAGAGTAACCATAATTGTTCACAACCTACCTTTAACTAAATCGTTCATTCCAGTTGTAATTCCGATTATTTACAAGGTTACTGGTATTCTTGTATAAAGTAATGTGAAGTGTGTTTGTTTGTTTGTTTGTGTGTGTGTGTGAGAGAGAGAGAGAGAGACAGAGAGAGAGAGAGAGAGAGAGAGTGAGAGAGAGAGAACAATCCGCTGTAATGTCAGAATTACTCCCAGTCCCACGTGGAAAAGAGGTCATGATTAGGAAGGTAGTATAGTTTAACATGTGGTTAAAGAGCTCGTACAGGGTGAGGGTTACAATTTTTGGATCATTGGGATCTGTTCCAGGACAGGTGAGAGCTTTCAAAAATGGACAAGTTGCATCTAAACTGGAGGAGCACCAAAATCCTTGTAGTGCGGTTTGCAAGTGGAAATTGGATAGATTTAAACTAATAAACCAGGAGGTTGGCACTCGAAGCAGCAGGTCAGAAACTGAGCAGAAGCTAGAGGTGAATAAGGAATCAGGCATGGCCAGTCTCATGACCACGATGAAGGATGGATCATGTCAATACAAAATGTGAGTTGGAGATTGGAATAAATGATAGGATGAGGCGCCAAATTATCAGGGATTAACAAATAAGGTTGAACAGTGTGGGGAATGCGAGGTAGTGACGTGTGTGAGATCAGGAAGCTAGTGTACAAAAAAAAAACTATTAGAAGGGAAAGACAAACCAAGAAAACGTATTTAAAATCTTTGTACCTAAAATAACACATGTGACTTGTCCGAGGGCACTCACTATTCCAGAAGGTTAGACAAGAAGGAGCAGGAGATGGAATTGATGTATTGGTTAAGGGTGATATCAAGGCTGAATTAGGAAATGATATTGCACGAGGGAACGGCATGTTAATCAGTCCAGGCGTCAATAAAAAGCAAGAGAAGAAACCTCTTCGGAAGAGTAATGTTTTCCTACTGTCCCCCCTAAGTATTTCTGAGGTCGGAAATAATGACGGCTGGTGACAAGGGCACAACAGTGGGATGAACATGCATATTGACTCAATTAATGAACTTGGCAAAGGTAGCCTCGAAGAACAATTCATAGACGGTATGAAGGAATGTTTCTGAGAGCAACATTTCATGGATTCAACCAGAGAACAGGTTACTTCAGATTTAATTTTATGTGACAAGGAAGGATTGATAAAAGATCTTGCAGTTTAGGATCCTCTTGTAAGCAGTAACTGCAACATGCTGTAATTTCAACCTCAGATTGAATGAATGAGGACAGAGTCACATATGATGGTTGTAGTTTTGAACAATGATAATTATAATGGGCAATGATAATTATATTGGGCAATGATAACGATATTGGGCGAAGGAAGGAGTTGGCTTGTGTAGACTGGCCAGGAAAAAAAATGAAGAGCAAGACAGATAAAAAAAAGGCAAAGACGGAAGGAGATATTAAATAACCTCTCAATTAAAATATATTGGTGAGAGGAAGAGGAATTGCGTAATGGAAAAAAAGTCAACCATGATTTGACAAGTAAATCAATAAGAGCAGGCTGGAAAAGTCTCGGGAAAATCATATTACACAGGTTAGTCACACTCTGGAGGACAAGGCAAGGCACAGACTTGGTGGTGTTATCGCTGAATTGTTAAGCGAGAGACCCAGATAATGTTCTGATGACCTGGATTTGAATTCTGCCATGGTAGATTATGGAACTTGAGACCAAATGTGGAATTAAGAGACTGATAGTGATCATGAATCGATTGTAAGATAAAACTCATGTGGTTCACTAATGTCCTTTAAGGAAGGAAACTTCCATCCTTACCATAGATTCATCACTCTCTGGCTGAAAGCGTTTCTACTTATCTCCCGTATAAAATATCTTCCCTTAACTTTAAGACTATGTCATTGGGTCCTTTCCCTCCTAATAATGGAAGCATCTTTCTGACATACACTCTGACCAGGCATTTAGTATTTTGTATGATTCAATTAGAACCCCCTGATTCTTCGCAACTTCAGCGAGTTTAATCCCAGAGACTTCATACGTTAGGCTTTTCATTTCTGAGGCCATTCCGGTCTCATGGAAATTAAATCGACTTGACTCAATTATTAGCAAGAGCAAGGAAAGGGTTTTTATTAAAAATCCTGCAGGGTTTTGACTCATTACACTAAGTCAGATGCCTCAATGCAAGGAATACTAAAACATTATACAGACGCCTGCCTTATAGCGTTCCTTATCACACTCTCAAGGGCAAAGACTGGGGAAACTCAAGTTGTTATCCTCTCATCCCCTGTTCCTAGACATAACAGTTTTCAGAGTTCGACTATTGCAAGGCCAAGTTGAATGTTTTCAGAATTCAAACAGAGATCAGCTAACTGCAAACCTTCATCTAAACATCGTTTACAAAGCTCAGTACAGCATTCATTTAAAGAAAAACATTTTCTGTCAAATTTCTCAGTAAGTGGGATAATTTTCCATTACACTTTCCCATTTTTGTCATTTTATGACAACAAGGACAACTACAGCAACATTAAAAAAAGAGCCAGAATAACTATACATCAGAAAATGTTTAGGAAACACCAGGCCTTTCCTCAGACACTATCTACCCGAAACACACCTTTGTGGTGCTTTCAACACTTGCTCTGGTATGCCCCGTACACAGCCCTTGTTCACACGTCACATTCGTTAAAGCCATGGTAGGGTTGGATCCACGCAAAGCCCTTACGAATAGTCCTACCAGGGTGTTTGCTAAAAGTATGAGCTGGAGCAGGCCCATATGAGGCTTCGAATCACTACTTGCACTTAATTGGTTCCGGTGGTGTCTGATGTCTCCTCAGGCCCAGCTACACGCTTGCAATGGCGGGTGAGTATCCACGTGTCTCTATCTGCGAACCTAACTGCTGTCTGTTTTGTGCGGAGCACTTGAAACGGTCCCAGCTATTTCTTCACCTTCCAGTTTGTTTTTCCTCCTGAAGTCTTTCACCACTATCCAGTCTTCAAGTTCTAGATCATGCAGCTTCCCTCCTGCTGGTTGGGGTAGTGCTGCTTTCACTTGATTCTGTATTTCAGACAAAAGTGCAGAGAGTTTTATACAGTAACATAACATCTCGTCCTCACAGTGGCCTGTTTTCTGTCTTACCTTTCGTCTTGTGCCAATTCCTGTGTTGGGCGGCCTGTCGAACACAATCTCAAACGAGCTCAGATTAGCTCTTCCTCTCCTCCTAGATCTCATATACATTAGCACAATTGGAAGTGCCTTTCTCCATGTCACCCCTAGTTCCTCAACAATTTGTCATTTTTTTCAAGTCAGCATTTTCTTTTTACACTGCCCCACTGCTCGCTGACTGGTCCGCACAGTGTTGTCCCATGTTTATTCCCAAATAATCACTGATCTGCTGTAAGGCATTATTGACAAATTGTGTCCCATTGTCACAACTAAGCCTTTCAGGGATGTCCCATCTCGGAATTGTCTCAGTTAGCTACGCATTGGCTACTGCGCTGGAATCCTGTTAAGACGTGGGGAACGCTTCCACCCATTTGGAAAACATATCAACTATTATCAGACAATACATTTTCCCTTCACTGAGTGTTTGTTTAATAAAATCCATCTGTAAATGTTCAGAAGGTTTTTAGGGTTGGGGGTGTGCTGCCTGTTTACCATGACGCTTCACGATGGCCCCTGCGGGGGGAAAAGACGGGATACGGCCTGCACAATGGAACAGGATTGAACTGTCCTGGGGGTGGCGTTTCAGTCAGTCCCATAGATACTCGCAAACCGATCGCCTCAACCCGGAATCGTAAACAATGACCGATAAACAACGAAACAAAACAAGACACACAAATACAAAGCACTGTACAGTACAACTAGCAACGCCACAACTACTCCCCAAGGTCCTTACAGAAGCAGTGTTCTGGACAACAGGCTGTCTTCCTTCTTGCCCCGAGGGATCAGCCTGCAGAGCTCAACGCATTTGCGATATCCACATCAAAGAACCATTTACTGTCCGGTTGAATTTGAGCCAATATTGTATCAGATTTGGGAACATGTGGGGCGCGCGGAACAACAGCGTTATTGACAGCTTGCAGGTCTTGATTAAATCTCCATTCCTCCGGTTCACCGGGAATGTTTGCCTTTTTGACGGGAAAAATGGGGGTTCTCACCGGTGAGATTTTAACAGGGAACTATCACTCCAGGCTTTAGGAGGGATTCAAAGACTGGAGTAATTCCTTCTATGGCTTCAGGTTTTAACAGGTATTGTGCTCTGCACGGACGATACTCAGACTTTGGGCTTATCCTTATGGGCTCACAGCCCGGTATTCGCCCCACATTATGTTTGCACTTTGCCCACAACTCTGTAGGGGCCATTTATACTCTTGGTTCTGAGATTCCCATCGGAGGAAAACGCCAGGTGATCTCACTAGGCTTTTCAGGGCTAGTGGGGTTTTCCTGGACTGTCCTATCTGCCTGAGTTAGCCAATTTAGTTTCTTCTTATATGTCCGCATATCTGCATTAAACCAAACACCCAAATCGTCCCTGAAGACCCAATCTTTCATTATTTGTGCCTTTGGCATCCATGCTGCCAAATCCTGCCACATGTCACCAGATGCCTTAGCCAGTGAGGAGCGGCGCCTTCCACATCAAAAAGGTAGAGTCTACTTGCTGTTACAGATCCCTTAGATAAGTTCACACTGACTGCACATTTGTGATCACTCCAATAAAAATCGCAAAGTAACAACTCTAACCAATCTCCTGAACAAATCCTTCTCGTATGGTTCGCCAGGGCTATCACGGTGCATGTGTGCTGTGCAGTGCAGCATTCCTCCAGCAAGAAAATTGGTGTTAATAGGATTAACATGGTTGTTTTCTTCCAGAGTGAATGAACTGCTCACTGAACTTATTGCTCTCTGGCTAAATCGCACTCATAGACATACATCAGGGGTGTGGGTCATATTTTACAGCCTGCACTGGTAAATCTTTCCATTGAATTACCTGCAAGCCTGTCGGAGTACTGATCAAGTTCAACCCCAGTTTCCCTACGAGTCGCGAGCTATCAGATTTAAAGGATAAAATTCCAATAACAAGAAGGAGAATTGGCAAGTTTCCCCGTTTGTGGGCTGCCCACCTCCACCTCAGCCTTCCCCTGTCAAGCACCCTGCTGTCCAGCTTCCAAGGCCAATTGAGGCTGTCTGTGTGGGCACTGGCACGCCCAGTGGTCCATTGCTCTGCAAACAAATTACCCGCCAGATCTATCTCTGCCCGGACTTCTTCCGCGAATTCTTTGTCTTCTGTGACCTCCACCTCTGCCTCTCTCTCTTCCTGTAGCACATGCCTCCAATGGTTGGGCGACCATTTGCATCATAGTAAGCTGAGCTTTATGTGCTTGCTGTTTCATCTTTAGTTTCCGCTTATCCTCCTCTTGGGTAAGTAATTTTTCAGCATGTATCGCATGTTGTTCTATAAAATTCAGCTTTCCTGTGTCCCAGGTAATACATGTGTCTTTTACGTTTTTCGCTATTTCTTCCTTTATTCCATTGATGAAACTGTTCCTCAGGTGTGCCTCATGCAGCGTGATTTCCGCTGCCATTATCTTGTCAGGTGGTCTCCGTCCACTATGGGCACTATGGGCTTCAGTGAGGTGCGTAAGTTCACTGGGCACGGACTCACATTCCCATTGTTTACACATTGTTAATTTGGTCAAGTCCATTCACACTAGGAATGCCTTCCTACATGCAGTTGCCAGCGCTGCAACAAAAGCATGAACGTCTTTGTTCTGCTCTGCTTGCGGGTTGGCTACTCTGGTATTGAAATTTGCAGCTGGCCAATTATACTTGATTTTGGTGACATCGGCAACTAGATTTCGTCCCAGGAAACGGCTGACGTGGAACTTCCACCAGGCTGATCTCGTACAGGTCTGCAGGTCTCTGAGAGCAGTCATCAAGGTCAGGAACTGAAACAGACTTAAGACAATGTACAGCTTCGTTAGGTTGTTTGCCGCACGCGTCAGCATGTGTGCTGGTGTTTGTACGTGTATTTGGTCTATCCTTTACTAGAGATTTCCTTTCTCTGATATCAGCCTCAACCTTTCACATGTTATAAGCACTCCATTTCATAAGTTCTATTTTTCCCTTCCTTTTCTCCTTCTCTCTCTCTCTCGAGCTCAACATTTCCAGCTGTCTTTTCCTAAAACTTCCTCCCTCCGGAAAACCACATTCCTTGATCCACAATTCTAACTGCTTTACACATTCTGGGCCATACTTATTTAGCATGTATTATATTTTTGGTTGAATATTCAGTTCTCTCTCTCCCACTCTCTCTCTCTCCCCAAGTCTAAAACCACCGTTATACTTGCTGTCTCCTGAACCCTATAGAGACGGTAATCCCCTTCCGTTGGGGTTTTTCTCTAATACCACGCGAGAGTTCACGGAACCCTTTTTCGGCTGTATTTATTCTCTTATAATGAGTCTCTATGTCTGATTACTTAAGCCACGACTCTTACTCCGAGCCTATTCAATTCGAACCCCCAGCCCTGGGGTGATCCACCAATTCCCAGTCTTCGCACGCAAAGTGAACGACCTTCAAGGCGCTGGCGCCTACACCTCCTGGGAATCTTCAGAATTTCACCCAGTCATGGGATCCCGGACGAGCCCCCAAGTTTACTGTCGTGGAAATTAAATCGACTTGACTCAATTATTCGCAACAGCATAGAAAGGGTCTTTATTAAAACAAAACTCCTGCAGGATTGTGTTTCATTACACTAAGTCAGATGCCTTAGTGTACTGAAACATTATACAGATGCTTGCCTTATAGTGTTCGTTATCCCACTCTCAAGGGCAAAGACTGGGGTAATTCAAGTTGTTATCCTCTCAGCCCCTGGTCCTAGACATAACAGTTCTTCAGCTTTCCCAGAGTTGACTATTGAAAGGTCGAGTTGAATGTTTACAGAATTCAAACAGAGATAAGCTAACTGCAAACCTTCATCAAAGCATTGTTTACAAATGTCAGTACGGCATTGATTTAAAGAAAAAAACATTCTCTATCAAACTTCTCAGTAAATTGATAATTTTCCATTATACTTGTGAACTGCCTCTGAACACGCTCCAGGTGTGGTATATCCTTCTTGAGATATGGGGCCCAATACATCAAACAATAATCCAAATGTGGTCTGATTAGAACCTTATAGAATCTCAGACGTACATCCATGCCTTTCTATTCAAGTCCTCTCAAAATAAACGTCATCATGGTATTTACCTTTGTGACCAGTCGGACCACCTGAAATAATGAACTTATGATGGATAATAAAAAAAAATTATCATGAAGTTACAAAAATGAACAATGATTAAAGCATGCTGGGAAATGGATCCTAGCCTTGACTAAAGTATCTGTGCTAATCCACATGCTGCAGTATCCAGACAGGCTGCAGCTCCCCACAGATGGTTTGCAAACAAACTTGAGAGTTACAGACCCTGCAATACAAACCTGGAGTTGAACTTGAATGGGATAATGGAATGTCGCCCTTGGGCAATCAATGTTCCACGCCTGGTTGGGTCTGTTTGCTCAGGGTAATCCAACCCTCCAAAAAGTGGGTGAAGAATCGGAAGAATGAGAATCACTGCAAAACCCCACTTAGCCCAGTAAATCGAAAATAACCACCAAAAGAGAAGATACCTCCAATTCCATCGTAAGAAGAAGAAATCAGCACTTGGAGCCCGGCAACGTTCTTTCGGGGTGGTATACGATCATACAGAGTTAATTTAAAGCATAAGATAGCTTGTAGTGTATTTCGTTACATTATAGTAAAATTTATGGTTCTATAATAAATTATGTCCAATAAACAAATATTGTTGTTTAGAAGTCGACTCACAGTTCTTTTGGTGAATATAAGATTTTAAAACATACTGTCTCGTGGTACAAAACTTTCGTAATCTTGTTCACCTGCAAGTTTACCTTGAGACAAACTTGGTCTAGAACTCCCAAGTCTCTTTGCACTTCAGACTGAACAATTTTCCCGCATTTAGAAAATAGTCCATGCCTGCATTCTTCTTACCAAAGTGCATGACCGCACACTCGCCCCCATTGTACTCCATCTGCCACTTCTTTGCCCTCTCTCCGAACGTGTCCTAACCCTTCTGCAGCCTCTCCCCTTCCGCAGTGCTACCTGTCTCTCCACCTATCTTTATATCATCTGAAAAGTTAACCAGAATGTCCTTAGAACAATCCTCTAGATCATTAATTTACGAAGTAAAGAGCCGTGATCCCAACACTGAGCCTTGTGTAACATCACATGTCACTAGCTACCATGCTGACAAGACCATTTTTTATCCTCACTCGCTGTTTTCTGCATTTTTAACCTTTGTTGTTTCTCAATTCCACCCAGACAGATCCTTCACCATCTGTCCATATTTCAGAAGTGATGGGAACTGCGTGAAGGGACTGCAAAACACTTTAGCATTGTCGCTAATTTATAGTTTAGACATGGGCTAAAAATATGACATTGCCCATTCCATTTAATTGTGGCGACAACCTATGTCTTTAACGAAATATTCTGTTTGCATTATGGAAGAATACAAACATGTGAACCTTCTTGAGAGGACACAGACAATTTCAAACGTTTGTATTCTTCCATAATACAGACAGAATATTTGGTCAAAGACAAAAACTGTCGCCAAATTCCAGTGGAATTGACAATGTAATATTTTTACTTTTTTTGTTTTTATTTGTAGATGAAGAAGACAAGAGTTTATAAACAGATATAATTGGGTCAAATTAACCATAACTTTTGGTATATGGAGCACAGAATGGAATATGTATCTGTGTTCAAATATGTTGACAATTTAATGGAAACGCAGGAGTAATTTCAATGGAGAGATTGGATTGAGGCACAGAGGAATCAGGCACCTGGATCACTCAAAAAAATTGCGTACGTCAAAGTTTTACAGAGGCCAGACAAATGTTGAAACCTTTTTGAAATAGAATTCATTCAGAAGTAGGAAAGATATTCTACAGTTTTAACAGCGTACTGGTGAGACCACATCGAAACAGCTATAGCAATAATGATATGCAAAGCAGTCCAGAGAAGATACACACAGTGGGTCCTCATGGTGCAGGAACAGGAACATTTTTGTTTCAGAGAGAGTTACCGGATTCTGAACAAGTGACAGTGAAGGGACAATGCTTTCGATTAAAGTCAGGATGCAATGTGATCTTGGAGATTATATTCTTCACCAATTGATGCTCGCAAGCTATGGAAATGGTGAGACTATTTTCTGTTTTCAAGAATTAAAGTCTTATGGCACACAAACAGGCCATTCAGCGCAACATGGCTACACCAACCTGAAAACAACAAACTGCATTAATGAAAATTACCTCAAGGTGCATGGCTCACTCTGCTCTGGCATTTTGTGCTCGTTCAGCTGCTGATTAAATGCTGCATTAACTTGTGTTATTCGTAACCTGGGGTGTCAGTTGGCCTTTTATTTCAATGTATTCACGTAATGGTTTCTGCAAATGCATCACATTACTTCAAAGGCCGTAACAAGCTCATCAGATCAATAAACATGGTTATATTGTTCAATTATTATGAGGAAATCGGATTTTTCAAAAATTCATTTGGGGTTTTAATGGAGCTAGTCCAACAGTAATTGCCGCTGGGAAGTTCCAGTCCAGTTGGTGTTGGTCCATCCAAGTGGCTGTTGGGAGGAAGTGCCAGCAGTGCGTCTCATGTGCCAGTATGGCTGGGAGTGAGTATTACTGGTGGTGGACGTAGTGTTAAATTAGCCACCATACTGTGATGAACAGTTGACAGAAAAACGCAGGAAATCTGACTCTTTGTTAAAGTGAATGTGTGGCAAGGGATTTATTATTCTGTCGATAAATACCAACCTTAAAACGAGAAGTCAATATATTAATGAAGGAAAGTTGGTTTCTATGTTTTGGGTGTCCTTAAAATAATGTTGTCAAACAGCCATAATAATGTTGGTGGGCTTATTGAACGAAACTTACGCTGAGCATATGAATTATCTTGGATATTTTCAGAGATGTCCGGACTGTCCTGGTTTAGTGAGTGCTGATGCTCCATGGGATGATGCTGATTTGTAATCTCCCCACTTACTGAGCACAGTTCGATGGATCAAACCAACAATTACCATTGGGTGGTGCTTCACAATATACCATGGAATTATATAATAAAGAAGATGCCTATCAAATCTGGCACCATCAAGTGCTGACACAAGTGCTTTGCAAAGTTTGTACGGTTTCCTTCCTCAACCACCCTCACAGGCAATACATTTCAGAAGCATATCATCCTCTGGGTTCAAAACAGATTTCACAAATGCTCACTCAATCTCTTGTCTTTCACTTTTAACGTGTATCCCCTTGTACTTAACCGTTTGACTAAGGGGAACAGCTGCTGTCTGTTCACTCCGTCTATACTTCTCATGCTGTTATACACCTCTGTCAGGTTCAACCCACAACCTTCTCTGCCCCAAATTAAAGCAAAAACAAATCTAGCCTATCTTCATGGTTTGAGTACTCTCTTGTGTTGCTATTCTTTCAAAGTGCACCATCTCACTTATTGCAGTGTTAAGTTTTTTGGTCATTGTTCTGGCCATCTGAACAATCCGGTTGCACACCTCTGTAACCTAACGTTTTCGTCTTCACTTTGAACCACCGAAATAATCATTGCGTCATCCACAACATTGTTTATCATGCTCTAACCCCCACCCCCATTCTAGTCTATAGTTTTTCCTCTTTTGGTGAATTTGCAGCATGATGCAGGAGAGGGCTTTTATTAGGGAGTCACAAACACTATTTTGGACATGGAAATGAATTCTGCTTTTATACTCCGGCCCTCTGTATGTATTATTCATATTATACATCATTATACATATTATACATCATTATACGTCATTATTCTTGGACTCGCTTTTGGCACTGTGCACTGCAACATTTCCATTTTATGTGGGCCTGCAGCTCATTCTTCATAATATTCGCTGCAATCCCATCAGAGCACAGGGAACCCTTTTATAATCTACAGGATGGACGCAGGCTCATTCCTGAAGTTTGTTTGAAAGAACTAAGGTGAAGAGGATAAAAATTCAATTAAATTCTGCATTATAAACATGCAGTAGAAGATCAAATCACATTCTCATTTCTACATTGAATTGAAAGCAAATTCAAAGAAAAAACGCCCACCGTTCTGAATTTGGTTTAGTGACATAAAGTGACATAACGTTGAGATAATGAATTGGAGAAAAAAGAAAATGTCTGCCCTTGATGAAGATACAGAAATGTAGAGTGGATGTACAATATGAACAAGAATCCTGTTAATAAAAGAAGTATGAGAAACATTTTCCTAATATTCAAAGGAAACCAGATCCCAATATTCCTTAACAGTGATGTTTGACTCTCCATCAATCTCAGTTTTCCAACTGCATGGTATTGCCTGCCACAGATGGTCCTTCTAACAGACTACCTCCTCCCCTTCCTCCTCTTTCCTTATCCACCTATTTCCCTTGCATTGCCCCTTCTGCTGTGACATACCCTTCCACTGAATATCTCCCTTCACACTTCTCGCACTGTGTATCACACCAATTCCCTATCACTCCCACTTTCCCTGACTCTCCCTTTCGCTTTTTGCTCTCATACTAAATGCTGGAAATTGCTGACTTCTATGCTATTACATGTCATCAGTGAATGGTGCGTTTGAAATGATCACTGTCCAACAGCAACAGAAAACAGTGTGTTTGCCACTGTCTGATGTACCGTGGACAGAATGGCTTTGTTAACTATTGATATAGAGTGGAGTTTCTTCTTGTCCCTCTATCACAACACTTAACCAAACAGCCTCATTACCAACAGGGCAAACATCTTGGAACAGAATTGGAAGTCCATGTATCAATTTCCTTTTGTATATTGTGAAGATATTGTTCAAACAAAAGGTATTCTTGTCTTTTGCTCCTTGTTCTTTTAACTGAACTTCCAATATAATTTGAGGTGAGATCAGAGAGACTTTCCTTTCAATCGAAGCAGAACTTGACTGAGCGTGGAATCCACGACCTTGAGTAAAACCCTGATTAATGGGCATTAGAGAACATTCTGCACTGGTAATGGGAAGAATGGGAAAACGATCTCCACAAAATATATTCCAAGTTACATGCCATCCTGACGAGGAACTAACCAGTTGTTAAGACATCTTGGAATGTGCCTACAAGCAGCTCTGTGTGTATGTGCATCACTTGGACACAAGAGATTCAAGTAGGCTGCACTATTTCACCTTTTCCAAAGTGATGGTGTTTGACACGTAAAATCTGCCATGCTACTTCCTCCCAAAACCCGTGGATGACTATGCCCTGTACCAATGTATCTTATGTTTCCACAGTTTCATCTAAAGTTTCAGAAATGTAAGACCTTGCTGAATGAGTATGACCCTCGTGACACCTGGAGCATGATATGACATTGAAGTAATGATTGGGATCCTTAATTCAATTGGTTACTTATAGAGGATTGATCACGTGATTCATGGGCACTGAATTCAACATTTTCATGGTGATTTATGACACTGAAAATGTTATTAATATATAGGGCTCTATCAAATAAGAAACGTTTAATTTTTCATTCAAGGACCATAACCAAATTCATGAGAGTTAACTGAAATGGCAGCTTCACTGTTCCCTTTCATATCAGAAAAATATCCACACTCCAAACGAAAAGGGAAGTTGGAAGTGGTGGAAAACTTTAACAAGTCCAACAGCATCTGAGCAGAAAGAGAATTAACGTTCTGAGACCAATATGACTTTTCAGAACAGATTCATGTTCGTCTCAATATGTTAACTCTCTTTCACTCTCAAGACACTGAATCATCAGCTGTGTTTCACCAACATTTTCCACTTGTATTTGAGATTTACAAGTTCCCTCGTATATGCTAGCACAATGACATATTTGGGTGGGTGGGTGGGTGGCACGGTGGCTCAGTGGTTAGCACGGCTGTCTCGAAGCACCTGGGAACAGGCGCTCAATTCCACCCTTGGGTCATGGTCGGTAATGAACTTTCATATTCTTCCCGTGTCTGCAAGTGTTTCGTCCAGTTGTTTCTGATTCCTCCCAATTGACCATGAAAAATTGTTCATCTGTAACTGCTTGCTTTAACTGTGGGAGATCGAGGAATCGTGTAGGAGGTGTATCTGTGCGCAATATTCTTCAGAGGATCAGTGTCAGCTCGATGGGCCGAATGTTTTATTTTAACACTTTAGAATTGTACATCATTATTATAACAAAGGAGGTGGTTACTGGGGAAAACATCTCTGTATCAGGACATAATGAGCTATATTTCTACTGATGTTGTTCTGTATTCTTTCCATGGCCCTGCACATGGTGTTATCCATGTCGTGGTTTTTAATTCTGTGCATCGAAGAGCCAAGAGGGGACATGAGAAGTCGTTGGTAGTTTGTGTCAAGGAAAGCCCGAAGGCTTTCGATAACTATATCAGGAATAAAACAATGACTAAGTAAGATCTGGGCCTTTCCAGCGTAGTAGTGGTAAGTTGTGCTTGGAGTCAGAGGAGATAAGGAAAGCGCTAAGTGAATTTTCTCATCAGTATTCACACTAGAAAAGAGCTAATATTATCGAGGAGAATCCTGAGATACAGGTCAGTAGATTAGATAAAATAAAGGTTCACAAGGAAGAGGTTTCAGCAATTCTGGAAAGTGTAAAAATAGAAAACTCCCCTGTGCCGGATGGGATTTACCCGAGGATTCTCTGGGAAGCCAGGGAGGAGATTGCAGAGACTTTGGCTTTGATCTTTAGGTTGTCATTGTCTACAGGAATAGTGCAGAAAGCTGGAAGATAGCAAATGTTGTTACCTTATTCAAGAAGGGTATTAGAGTCTAATTATAGACCAGTGAGAGTTACTTTGGTTGTGAATAAAATGTTGAAATTTTTCAAGAGATCGGGTTTAAACTCATTTCGAAAGGAATAATTGGATTAGGTATAGTCAACACGGTTTGGTGAAGGGTAGGTCATGCCTCACAAACCTTATTGAATTTTTTGAGAACAAACAGGTGGATGCAGGGAAAACGGTTGATGTCGTGTATATGACATTCAGTAAAGCGTTTGTTAAGGTTCCCCACGGTAGACTATTGCAAAAAAAAATACGGAGGCATGGGATTGAGGGTAATTTAGCGGTTTGGATCAGGAATTGGCTAGCTGAAAGAAGACAGAGGGTGGTAGCTGATGGGAAATGTTCATCCTGGAGTTCGGTTACTAGTGGTGTATCACAAGGATCTGTTTTGGGCCCACTGCTGTTTGTCATTTTTATAAACGATCTGGATGATGGTGTAGAAGGATGGGTTCGTAAATTTGCAGATGACACTAAGGTCGCGAGAGTTGTGGATAGTACCAAAGGATGTTGTGGATTACAGCAGGACACAGATAATTTGGAGGCTGGGCTGTGAGGTGGCAAACGGAATGCAATGCGGAACAATGTCAGGTGATTCACTTTGGATGGAGCAACAGGAATGCAGAGTATTCGGCTCTTGGTAAGACTCACGGTAGTGTCAATGAGTAGAGATTCCTCAGTGCCCATGTACATAGATCGCTGAAAGTTGCTACCCAGTTTGATAGTATTGATCAGGGGGCATATGGTGTGTTTGCTTTTATTACAAGAGGGATTTTGTTTCAGAACCCTGAGGTAATGCTGCAGCTTTACAAAACCCTGGTGCAACCGCACTTGGCTATTGAATACAGTTCTGGTCATCTCATTCGTGGAAGAATGTGGAATCATTGGAAAGGGTTCAGAGGAGCTTTACTAGGTTGTTGCCTGGTGTGGAGGTAAGATCTTACAAGGAAAGGTTGAGGGACTTGAGGCTGCCTTCGTTTGAGAGAATATTGAGGGGTGACTTAATTCAGACATTTAATATAATCAGAGATCAGATAGGTTGGATTGCGAGAGCCTGTTTGTTTGGATGATAATGGCTAGCACGAGGATACGTAGCTTTAACTTGAGTTTTAATGGATATAGGACAGATGTCGGAGGTCGTAGCTTTATGTAGAGAGTAGCAGGGATGTGGAAAGCACCGTCTGCAACAGTAGTAGACTCACCAACTTTAAGGCCATTTGAGTGATCATTGGATAGGCATGTGGATGTAAAATGGAGTAGTGTAGTTTAGATGGGCTTCAGATTGGTTTCATAGGTTGGCGCAACATCCAGGGTCGACTGTACTACTGTACTGTAGTGGTCTATGTTCTATATGTGCACAACCCTGCCAAACTGTGTATCCAGTAATTAAAACACTTATGTGGCATGCTATTCTTTCCATCTGAAAATGCCCTGTCACATTCATCGAATGCATGTAGTGTGGAAACAGGTCCTTGGAAGAGTAACCTGACCAGGTCCATTCTTCGACCCCCCGATATTGACCCCTCACTTTTGTGCCTAACCTTCACATCTGTGAATACAATGAGAAGATTAGCTTGGCCAATTCACCTAATCTGCATATCTTCGAACTGTGGGATGAAACACATACAGACGTGGGGAGAATATGCAAACTCCACACAGAGATTCGCCTGAGGTTGGAATTGAACCAGGCCCTAGCACTGTGAAAATGTAGTGCTTAAACCCTTGACCCACAGAGCCACACCAGCAATCAGCATTCTGTTGCCCAAATGTAATAAGTTTCGTTGCTTTTTGTTGAATTTGATTCTGTCTGCCAGAAAGCGTGACGGTGACTGCGGAAATATCGTTGTCTTCCCCTCAAATCTCCACAACCACTGCTGACATTGCTTTCTGTCTCCTAACTAATGTTATTTTCATTCTGTCCCTGGCTCATTAATCCAAGGGTTTTAATGAACAATGTGTTTATACATTCCATATTTTTGTGCCCTCTGTCTCTCTTCCCTGAGTGTGGTCATCTTCTTTAATTCATTAATGCGACATTGGCATAACGGTATATATTTCCCTTTCCGGGTTGCCCATGAAAAGGTGTTGATAAGCTGCCTTCTTGAAAAAGAGCAGTCCACATGCTGTAGGCTACCAGTGCTTAGATCTGTCTGGTTTCATTTCTTTGAGACCTTGTAGTGATATAACTGAATGGCTCGCTTGGCCATTTCATCAGGGCAGTTGAGAGTCAATCACATTGATTTGGGTCTGGTGTCACATGTAGGCCTCACCACGTGAAGATAACATATTTCCTTCCATGGAGGACACAAGTGTTTGTTTTTATTTAACAATTGACAATCTTTCATTAGATTGTTAACCCAAATACTCCATTGAATTCAAATTCCACAATCTGATGAGGCGGGATTCAAGTCCAGGTTTGAGTCATTAGCTGGGCCCCTGGATTAATAGTCTGGAGAAAATAACACTAGACCATTGCATTCCCAGCATCTACACTGACAATGGTAGTGTTGCTGTTATTGTGACTGAGGTACAGAAAGTTTTTCAGTTACATTGTCAACTACTTCTATGGAGAACAGAACCAGTAGTATTTCAGCTCACGGGGAATGTGCAGAGTTGCATTTTTTCAGCCAGGAATAGAAACTGAGGAGAGAAAGCCATCTCTTATCTCTGAGTGGGTGTGACGTGTATACAGAGATTTGACTTGGACACGTCACTGGAAAGTGAGAGGAGGTTCTCTGGATTGTTTTCTTGGGTTTGTGTTATCAGCTACTACAATGGCTTAGGGAAATCTGAGAGTCTGGTGTCCCCACTCTGGACAAGGTTTGGAAACGGTATTTTGGAGAGAGTCTGGGTCTGCAGAGACTGCATAGGAAGGAGCAGGACACTACACTATCCTTTCTGAGATGTCCACAAATATTTCCCAATGTTGAATGGTTTGCATTTGCAAAGTGTGAAGCCAGTTAATTTCAACAATGAGGAGGTCACAGAACTGTGAAACTTCTTACAGCATACCCTGTAGTCTCACACCAGGGAGAGGACTGTACTCAAAATGCCCACCAACTGTTTTGATTCTGGAAATTTCCAGGCAGGAGTGGGTGAAGCATCCATTTTGCCAGATTGCGATCGTCTCTTGTACTCACAAGGTGACACAGGCCATCTCCGTCCGGTGAGGTGAATATGTTGGTTCTGACTCCACAGAGGAAGGAAGAGAAAATCTTCCCGAAATGCTAGGGAACATGGTGACTGGCGAAAATGTGGAACAGCAAGAAGTTAGAGTAATTAAAGCGGAAGTACTGGGAAAAAAAGAAAGTTCATTTTCTTGAATGCTGGTACGTTGCTGGATTAAATGAGTTATGAATTGAGAGGGTTACAGAGTTAGGGCTGGAGAGTTGTGCTTGCCGGGTAGCTCTTTCGGGAGCAGGTACAGAATGGCCTGATTCTGTACAGCTAGTTCCTTAACTCTTTGAATGAGGCCAAAGTTTCTCAAAGTGTTTTGTGTTATGGAAAGGATACTGCAGACTTGGAAGTAGCTACTGCGACCAAAAATATTTAAAACAGGAGAAAGAGGGAAATCAGAATGCCAACTGATGAATAAATCGATCTCAGATGTGGGAAAAAATATTAGACATTTTTTAGTAATTCATAATAATCAGATCTTTCGAGAATAATGATATGATTTCTGGAGTCAGCCAAGATTTTAGAAAGGGAAATCGTTTTTGATAAATCACTTGGAGTTTGTGGAGGATGTTGATTGTGACATCGACAAATGAGAACCAATGGGAATTTTGACAGGTAAGTGAAGAACGTTAGAGTCCTTGTGTAAGGGGTGAATATACTACATGGATTGAGAATTGGATAATGGGGAGAAGACAGAGAGTAAGATTCTGCTCTAGACTAAAGGTCATTGCTCATCGGGTAGCCCATGTATCAGTGCTAGGAGCACAGCTGCTCAAAAGGCAAAGAGATTAATTGAATCTGAGCAACAAATTCAGTCATTTTCATTTTGAATTTATTAGAAGATGAGAGATTGGGAACTGCAGTTATCACTTACACAATTCACATGAGCCAGCAAGTAATCAGGACAGTAAATGGTATGTTGTCCTTCATTCCAAAATGATTCAAGTGTTGAAATTCATCTTCCTGCAGTTGAAGCATGTTGATTGGATAGTAGTTAGGCCACTGAGTACAGATTCTCTCTCCCTTATAAGGAATTATTTCATTGCGACTGAGATAGTGCAAAATAGTTTCACCAGACTTATTCCTGGGATGGTACCGTGAGGCAAGTGAGAAGAAAATGAGTGTTTAATCCGTGGCGCTGAGCGCGAATAACAGGCTTTTACATTTAAACTTGAAGATTAGGTACTAACACTCATATTGTCAAGAAAAAGACAGTGATCAGGTGAAACATTGCGTTTTTCCATGATATTTGATTCCCAATTGTTCACATACCTGCTCGGAGCCCCCATGTTGGTTGAGAGGCAGCCCCAGGCTTGGAATGAACTCTCACTGTCTCAATATGCAGTTGGTGGATGAACTGTCTCAATATGCAATTGGTTCACAAATCTGTCAGCAGCCACAATACATTATTCCTGAAAGGGTTAGGCATTCCCACCAGTTTCTAATCTTCTTCGAAACACCAGTCTGCCTTCTCGGAGACAGAAGCTATTTCATTGAGACTTGGCACGAACCATCCATTTTCCCTTCTCACATTGTGTAAAGCAAGTTAAAGTAACACGTGTACCACTCGCAATGGATCCAGGAGGAACAACATAGAACAGTTTATCTGTGTAGGCTCTGCTTCACTGCTTGTCATGTTGGGACATCAATGACATCTTACTATTTCTGTATAATTGACTTGACAGGCTGGGTACCCTCTTCCTGGTCACAAGGAAGAGACTCAAAGACCTGACTTGGCAAATCCTGGTTCCTGTTTAACACCTCGATGTGCTGAATACACTCCTTCCCTCCTTTTGTAATAGGCAGGAGGGACTGAATTGGCTGTTCTTGCCAAATAGTTTCAGTGGGTTGAATACATTGCTTTGCAACCAGCTTGAGATGCTGAATGAGATCCTCTTATTTAACTGTGGGAAAGAGAAATTGCTAGTTGGACTGTTACTAGAATGTTATCTTCAATTTAGCAACACAGTTTAGATGCTATCCAGGTCTTGCTGCACATGGACACGGATTGCTTCAGCAGTGGACAGGTGACAAATTATTCTTAACAATCTTCAGTGAACATCTCCCACTTCTGACCGTATGATGTGGGAAAGACGTTGAAGCAGCTGAAGAAAGCTACCTTGAGGATGCGCCCTGAGATGTCCTGTTATTGGATGTTGCAGTCAGGGAGAACAGAGGGCTTTGTGGGCCATCTCTGGGTGAGGTATGGGCGCTGTATTTGCAGTGAATCTGAATCGGCAACATGACCAAGAAATGAAGGCAGTTCTGTAAAGACAGAGGGGTGAGATGTTTCACACCGTCACCTACCCTTTCTTTTCCCAAGAATATTTTACAACGCCATGTCAAAAAGTGTGTGACAGTCTTCATCTGCTGAATGGTTTCTGCTCTTTCTGTGCACCAGGTTACTGGGGTAAATGGCCTCCGACTGTTCCTGTCCAGCAAGTTTGAGAGTTTCAATCGAACATAGGAACGAGGGACTGAGGAGAAGGGCTGGTCATTAGACACTTGGAGCCTTCTCCACCAGGCAATAAGATTGTGGCTGATCAGCTTGTGGTTTCCTTTCTGTAGTTCATTGTCCTTTACCATGCAATATCGAAGTAGCATGGCTTTCAATAAATGCAAACACACAAGCACCACAAACGTCTGGGGAAGACCATTTCCACTCAAACAGCCCTTTTTGAATTTCTCCTCATCCCTGTTCAGACTGGGGCTGGAGAGGTCACTGTTTCATTTTCTAGTCCCTCTCCTCCATTGGTTATGACACATTTTAAATGTGACTAGGTTCGTGATATAATCAATGATGTAGTTGTCAGACTAGTTCTGGTTCTTTGATCGGGACAAGTCAGGTAGATAGCTTAAATTTGGAAAAGTAATTTACCAAACTAAACTTACTTAACCAAATGGAAAGATACATGATAAGCAGTGTAGACGAATATGTACGTTAATACTTATCTTTCAATGTATACTGAGACACAGTTTGTATACACATAAACATACACATTCACAGACACATACACTGAGACACTCACAGTGTCACACACACAAATGCACACAGACACACACATACACATGCATGAAGACAAACAGAAAAAATCTCTGCAGAATATCAGCTTGAAAGAGATTTTCGAAGCAAAAGTTAAATTCAAGACGAAAGGAAATATTAAATTGTATTCTGCATCTCAGGTCATTCTGTTCACACAAGCTGCTGTCAATCGGATTCTTTCCTGGAACCTTTGGATTTGGCTGAATTCCCTTTGCTTCTGAAAGTATGGACATTTCAATGAGTCCTCAACAAGAATCCTTCACGAGTGCTAAAAATGCCTGATGAGATTCCCCCTCTCATACCTTGCTTTGAGAAGGAACAAGGAAGCAAAAGAAATAATAAGCCGTGACGTCTCTAGCAGGTTGCATCTTCTCCAACTTTTAAATGAAATATACAATAATGTTATCTGACCACCTAATTGGACCAGATGAAGCCTCCTTGAATATGCTCTGGATTGTGTGACTCCGTCCCTGTTCCCTGATCCATGTAGGAGCAATTTATAAGCTATAATTTGAAGCTGTGTTTGTATGTGTCCTCATACTTTTGTCCAATAAATTCATGTCTTTGGGCTATCTGTGTTAAAATGAATACATTGTTCTCTTAAATTTGTATCTTTAGTTCTAGTTTCCCACACCAGAGGAAATGTCCATCAGCCAAGCACCTGATGCACTCTCCTCAAGATCTTATATGGTTCAATATGAAACTCTCTAATTCTCAAACCTTAAGTGGCCTGGCCTTGTAGAGGTTTATAAAATTATGAGGGGCATGGAAATGGTGAATACCCAAGGACATTTTCTGAGATTGACGGAGTCCAAAACTCGAGCTCATAGTTTAAAGGTGAGGGAGAAAGATTTAAAAGAAATAAAAGTGGTAATCTTTTCTCGGAGTGTATGGAATGGCTGGGAAAATTACAACATTTAAAAGCCATTTCAATGGATACTTGAATAGGAAGGGTTATGGGCCAAGTGCTGGCAAATGGGACGAGATTAATTGAGGGCATCAGGTCGTCATGGACAAGGTGTAGCGAAAGGTCTGTTTCTGTGCTGTATGACAGAATAAGGCCTTCTTTCCAGGAACACGTACATATTTACAAAGCTTCAGAATCAATTTAGTGTATTTACTTTTCAGTTTAAGGAATCATCACTACACGCAATACATCAGATGTGGCCTCAGAAATCCCCTGTACAGATGCAGTAAAATATCCTGATAGCCTTTGCATGGAACAGAATAATTCCATATACTTTCTTAACCACTTACCACATCTGCATAATACCTGTGTGTGATGCATTTACCAGGATGCACAAATCCCTTTGTACCACTGAGTTTTGTGATCTCTCTCCTTTTAAGTTGTTTACTATTGTTTTACGCTTTTGTCACAGCATAAACTTCATTTGCGCAAGTTATACTGTTTCTGCTAAAAGTTTACACACTAACCTCCACTGTCTCTACCCCATTACATACTCTCTACCTCCACTTGACATCTTATTGAATTCATATCTTGGTGGCTGAGCTAATTGAGGTCCAATCCAATCAGTCCCCACATCCGAATCATTGACAGGTTCGAAATAGTTGTTGATCTCTCCCTGATCTCTAAGGAAGTCCACCACGTTAAAGCTTTCCAAATTGAAAACAAACATCAATCCCTACTGTCGATTTCCTGATAGTTACTCAGCGTTCCCTGTTTCTGTGTAGCAGCTTAGAAAGGTTGGATGGCCTCCTCATGTGCTGTGTAATGTACTCAAATGGCTGAATGACTTTATCATCTTCCTTTGTAAATCCTTAGAGGGCAAGAAGGTCTCCTCGTGTCTCATTGCTGACAGGCTGAATTGGACCTTCCTCTCCCTCTGTGACAGAATCAAGGGTTTGAGTGAGAGAACAAGACATGGGTTAGGAACAGCAGGTGGCCAATCAGCCGTTCGCGCCTGCTGCTCCATACAGAATGTGCATTGTTGATGTGATTGTAACTAAACATCCCTTTCCTGCCTGTTCCCAAATAAGCATAGATTCTTTTGTTCATCAATGATCTATGGAACTCAATTTTGAATGTTTTTATTAACCCAGTCTTCACTGCTGTTTGGGCGTGGGAACACTACAGATCACACAACCCTAACGAGAAAGGAACATCCCTGTCTCAGTCAGAAATGGAAATGCCCTTATTCTTAAAATGTGTCCCCCTCAAGCCAATCACCAATCTTTTAACACAGCGACACAACAATTAGAAACTGATATAGGCCATTTAAAACTCGAACCTGTCCATAGTTCCTTTAAATACTGACAATCAAATACTTACCAAATTTAGCCTCAACTGAGGTTAGATGAACTCCAGATACCATAAGCTCAGAAGAGAGTAGGAAATTGGAACATAGAACAGTGCAGCACAGCACAGTCCTTCAGCCTTCGATGTCGTGTCAACCTTTTATCCTAGTCTAAGACTAAACTAAATTTCATACCCTTCATTTTATTATCATTCATGTGTCTATCCAAGAGTTGCTTGAATGTCCCTAATGTATCTGATTCTACTAGCACCGCTAGATGTGCATTCCATGCACCTACCACTATCTGTAGAAAGAAAATACTGTCTCTGGCATCTCCCCTCAGCCTTCCTCCAATCACTTTAAAATTATGCTCCCTGCGTGATAGCCATTTCCACACCGATAAAAAGTCTCCAGTTGTCCACTCTATCTATGCCTCATCATCTTGCACACCTACATTATGTAGCTCTAATCCTTCCTCACTCCAATGAGAAAACCCTAGCTCCCATAGAAATTCTGCATAAGACATGCTTTCCTGCACAGGCAACATCCTGGTAAATTTTGTTTGCACCCTCTGGAAAGCTTCCAATTTCTTTCCGTAATGGTGCGACCAGAACTCAATACAATACTTCATGTGTGATCTAACCAGGGCTTTATAGAGCTATAGCATAATCTCGCGGCTCTTAAACTCAATTTCTCTGTTAACGAAAACCAACTCACCATACTTCTCTTAACACCCCTATCACCTTGAATGGCAACTTTCAAGGTACCTAAGGACGTGGAGTCTAAGATCCGTCTGTTCCTCCACACGGCCAAGAATGCTACCTTTGACCCTGTAATCTGCATTTGAACTCGATCTTCCAAAATGAATCACTTCAGAAAATGGGAAATTGGAGCAGAATTAAGCCATTTAGCCAATTGGTCCTGCTGTGCCGTTTGAATACGGGTGAAACGTTTCTCAGCCGCATTCTTCTGCCTTCGCCAATTGATCAAATGGTTCCCTTATTAATGAATAACGTATTTATCTCTATCTTAAATAAATTATTTTTTCTGTGTGCAGGAGTGTGCATGTGTTAGTGTGTTAGTGTTGATACCTGTATCGATATGTGCTGTGTGTTTAATGTGTGCATGTCCGTTTGTGTGTATCTCTGTCTGCATCTCTGTCTTTGAAGATGTTGGGGTAAATCCACTGAAATTGACACCAACACACTCCCCCTTCATCCATCTCTACTGTCTGTCAATGTCAAGTGTAGAGCCGTATAATGCCATCCTCTGCTGTCCTACCCTGGCTAAATGTCAGATTTTATTCTCTCTCAGATGACATCAAATTCTATAAATCTCTCAGATTGCACGGCTGCTTGGGTTTTCAAATAACGCCTTTTTAAGCACAGAGCACTTCCGTCTAATACCTAGTGATATTCTCCTTGAGATATTACCAACATCACTGGGTCAGTTTCAGGGATTTTCAATCCTTTCTCACTTCTAATTTGTAAGAGTTCATTACAAAAGATTTCAAGTTAAAGAACGTGTAATAAATGCATTACATCAATTTACACATGTTTCAGTCGACCTTCATTGGATGCAGTTGCAGTGGAAATACCCTTTATTGTGTCCACTCCGTGTCACGAATAATCTTCAAAGACAAATCACTTCCAAGTTGTAGAAGGAGCGCAGACATTACTCTACATGAGCATTCTCCACTCTTAGGGTCCTCAGTACAATTACGATACTCCCTATACCTGTCTATATGTGTGTGTGCGTGTGTGTGTCTGGTGATGGTGCTGTCAGTTTGGATGGTGCTGTGAGCTGGATCCCGCCCAGACTGAAACTCTGATGTGAAAAAGTGAGGTCTGCAGATGCTGGAAATCACAGTGCTGGAAAAGCACAGCAGGTCAGGCATCTTTCAAGGAGCAGGAAAATTAACATTTTGGGCTAGAGCAATTCACCAGGAATGCCGTCGATGTAGTAGAGTGTGAAGGCCAACCGAGGGGGGCATTGCTTCACTTTGAACACCACAGAGGTTGAGATATCCGCTATGCACATGGATACACACAGAGACACGCAGGTACACACAGAGACGAATGCAGACACGCAAAGACACGCATCATTGATTATAGATACACACACAAAAAAACTGACGCAGTAACACAGATACTAATACAGACATACAGAGACACATACCGATACGCATACACACACAGTCATCAATACAGACATACTATACACACGCTGACACACTGATCTTGATACAAACATCTAGAGTCTGCCAGTATTTACTTTTCACGTGGTGACATTCCCAATATTTCACTTGCTCTGTGTGGTGTGTGTTAATATTTCTGTTGCACTGCAGGAAATCCTCTGCACCCTCTCATTAGCTTCCACAATTTTCTATGACAAGGCGACCAGAACCGAACACAATGTTCCACGTGTAGTGTTACATCACGGCGATGAACGCTTCTGCTAATTAAAGCAAACAGCGAGAAAAGCTCAACTCGCAACGTAAGCTGTTAAAGTATGAGTGACAAATCTCAAACTTCACTCTTTAAGTATAAATAATTTCAATTTATTCCTTAACTCTAAAAGTGAACATTGAACAACAGCTATTCACAACTCGAAGCCCCTCTTTCTCTGAACTGGTTGGTATTTGCCTCCTTTATAACAACATAATGTTCCAATAAGAAAAACCCATATTAAAATTGCATCAACTTAATTTCAAAGCGACACGGCATCTGTCATCTCCAGTGCCATCTTTCTTTCAGCTGAAGATCTTCCTGGGTTGTCTTCTGAATTTTAGTGCAAGGATGTTTCATACAAAAACGGTATCTTTGTCAGAGAGAGTTTGGCATGACCGTCTCTCTCTAGATGGCAGTTACTCTCAGCCCAACTAGCGAACTGCCTGCCTCCTATATGCCACTCAATATTTGATCATCTCATTGGTTATATGTTGGCAAAACAATAAATTCAAAAGCGATTGACTTTTGTATCCTCCTGCAGAATTTAAACTGAATGGTTAAATTCGAATTGTTGTCATTCAGCAACCGAAACTCAAGGTATCTGTTTCACAGCCAAACGTTGCATGCTTTATATTTTCCAGTATACTTTGGGATCTGCTAGCTGGTCAAACGAAAGTGCTTGCAAGCTCTCAGTGCAGAACAACATTCACTCTCTCTTAAAAGGTACTATAATCACCTTCAACTTCATAACACTGATTTATTCCGAGCTTTATAGAGCTGTAGCATAATCTCACAACTCTGAAACTCAGTTCCGTAATTTGTGAAAGCCAACACAATATACACTTTCTTAACAACCACATCAAATTGGGTCAAGATTAGGGTAGTGTTGGAAAAACACAGCAGGTCTGGCAGCATCCGAGGAGCGGGGAAATTGATGTTTTGTGCAGAAGCCCTTCATCAGATAATGAAGAGCGTCTGCTTGAAACGTCGATTTTCCTGCTCCTCGGATGCTGCGTGACCTGCTATGCTTTCCAGCACCACTCTAATATTGACTCTGATATCCAGTATCTGCAGTCCTCGCTTTTGCCGATTTAGCATCAACCTGGGTAACTGTGAGGGATCTCTGGATATGGACACCAAGATCCCTCTGTTCCTCCGCACTGCCAAGAATACTGCCTTTAGCCCAATATTCTACATTCAAATTCGACCCTCCAAAGTGAATGTTTCCAGGTTTCACTTGATCTGCTTCTGTTCTGAATCCTGTCAATGTTCCATTGAAACTTACAACATATCTCAACATTATCCAGAACTCCATCAACCTTTGTGTTATCGGCAGACGTACTAATCCGCACTTCCACTTCCTCTTCCAAGCCATTAGGAAAAATCCCAAAGAGCAGAAGTCCTAAAGCTGATTCTGCGGGACACCATTAATCACAGAGCTCCAGACTGAATGCTTTCAATCTACTACCAACCTCAGACAACCAAATTTCCCTGCATCCCATGCCTACATATTTTCTGAATGAGCCTACTGTGGGTAACTTTATCAAACGTCTTGCTTAAATCTATATACACCAAATCCATTGATCTACCTTCATAAATGTGTTTTGTCACATCCTCAAATGATTACAAAAGATTCGTGAGGCATGATCTGCCCCTCACAAAGGCATACCGACTATCTCTATCAAACGATGTTTTTTTTTCCACGTAATCATAAATCATGTCTCTCAGAATCCTCTCCAATACTTTGCCCACCACTGTCGTAAGTCTGATTCGTCTATAATTCCCAAGATTATCCCTATTCCATTGCTTGAACAAGAGAATAACATTTGCCAACCTCTTTTCATCTGGCCTGACTCCAGTGGACAGTGAGGATGCAAAGATCATTGTCAAACGTGCAGCAATCTCTTCTCTCGTTTCCTGTAGCATCCTTGCTTATATTCTTTTTGGCCAAGGAGAATTATCTATCCTTGTGTTTCTCAAATGTTTCGTCACATCCTCCTGTTTTAGCATATCAGCCTGTTTCACGCTCTCCCCATAAACATCAATGCCAATCTAAGTAGTGAATACTGAAGCAAAGCATTCATTAAGGACCTCTCCTACCTCTTCCAACCCATGACGCAAATTGCCACCACAATCTGTGATGAGTGCTACTCTCACTCTGGCCGTCATCTTGTTCCTGACATACGTGTAGAACATCTTCGCTTTTACCCACCAAGACTTTTTCATGCCCGCTTCTTGCTCTCCTGAGTTCATTCTTCAGTTCCTTCCTGGCTAACTTGTAACCCTCTAGAGCCCTGTCTGATCCTTGGCTCCTCAACCTTAGGAAAACATCGTCCTTCCTTTTTACGAGATACTCTACATCCCTTGGCACAATGGAAGTATGAAGCTGTAAATGGAGGGGAGCGACATATCCTGCCACTTCCAGCATGGGCTGCAAGTTTCCCCACACTGGGCAGTAATCTAACACAATGTTACTGAACAATGTACTAGGGTGATGGACACAGTTCTACATCCTGGGAGGTTAACTGCTCCTGGTTTTCAAATCAATGCACTGGGGTGATGCACAAAGTCCTACATGCTGGGAGGGTAACTGCTTCTGGTTTACAGTTCAATGCACTGGGATGGTGTACCCAGCTCTGCATGCTTTAAGGGTAACTGCTCCAGGTTTAAAGATCAAAGCACTGGGGTGGTGTACACAGTCCTACTCCTGGGAGGGTAACTGCTCCTGGTTTACAGATCAATGCACTTGGATGGTGTCCACGGTTCGACATACTGGGAGGGTAACTGCTCCTGCTTGACAGGTAAATGCACTGGGGGGTGAACGCAGCTGTACATGCTGCGGGGGTAAGTGCTCCAGCGTTTCAGAGCAATTCACTGTTATACACCACACAGCTCCCCATGGACTGGTGTGGTCCGCACTGTCTGTACAGAGTACTGGGTTGTATTGAGCAGTACTCTCGCCTGGTCTGCACTGTGCTCCATGCTAAACAGATATCTCCTCTGTATTATGGTGTCTTATTCTGTGTGGCGGATTGGGCACCTGATATAATTGACCATTTGAACTTATCTCTCAGCATATTTATTTTATGTTCTTATTCTTGGTATTGGACGCCGTCCCCAAAGTCTGATATCTCCAGCTAGTCCTATTTCACTGAGAAGAGCCACGTTTATTCAATTTGTCAGTGAAGTAATCATTCAATTATAACATGTACCTTAACCGAGCAGTTGGTGCTCACATCCCTGGATTCCCATGGGACATCATTATCAAGCTCAGAAACAATTGCAAAATGTATGGCTTGAGCTCTCCTGTATGTTCCGGCTGTGGGTCCTAATTGGCTCCTTCTTGTATCGAGAGCTGGCGTTGTGAAGCCGTGTTTGTTCAGAATTCTTCCTCCCATGGGGCATCTAGGACACCAGACACAATGCTTATTGTTACACAAAGGCACTGACCAAAGTAGCCAAAATGTCCGCGCCTGCATTGTTCAAAAAGGACCCACGTCCTATGTAAAAGGTCCATTTTCTGGTGCATGATAATTGTAAGGAAGACCAGGGAGATGTACTTCATAACTAACCTACACAACCCCGAGATTCCTGGGGATTGTCCGACACCCACCTCATCAGAATGTTCTTTCTAGCACAAAATGGAAGAATACTAAACAGTTTCTTCCCAAAGATGGGTGATCTGGCAAACCCAAGAGGCAGGACATCAGATCTACTTGACCTCGGTTCCAAGACCCCTTCCAAAACACTCGCTAGAGGACCGTAATAGCTACGAGGTTAGTCATATAGCCATAAACAATGAGTATGCGTACCCACATCTGTTTTACATTTGGTCACGCTTGGGACGCTCCTTTCTTAAATTTGGCAAGCCACTCCAATGCCAAATAAACCCTGTGGAGTACCTTCAGTTGCATAGATTGCAAATCGAAATCTTCCAGACATTCTTCCAAATATCTGCCCACTCCTCTGTTGAAGATTCCACCCCCGATTGCTGAACCCAAATTCCACACAGCTGCTCGATGTCCTTTGAGACACTACCTCCTATTAAATGCTAGAGAGTAGTGACTGAGAGAGTGCACATGGACTGAAGCACTTTCACCTCCATATTCGACTTATGGGGACTAACCATTAAGGTAGTTTTTTTTTTCTGTATAAAATCCCTAATCTCCTTGATA
The DNA here is from genome assembly GCF_037043375.1 of Chiloscyllium plagiosum. Lineage (NCBI taxonomy): Eukaryota > Metazoa > Chordata > Chondrichthyes > Orectolobiformes > Hemiscylliidae > Chiloscyllium > Chiloscyllium plagiosum. Next base: position 55,612,591 of record NW_028270183.1, read on the forward strand.
GCTCATATTTCTGCCTCAGCTGCTCGAAAGACGTCATGCCCACCCCGTCAATTAAGACTCCCAAACAAAAACGTCTTCTGGACTCCCAGAGCCAAAAGCCAGAATCCATCAATCCTGCAATGGGAGTAAAAGGGGAAGTGTTTTTTTTGTAAATTGCCCTCACTTTGTTGCATAATTGTCCGTGCTTTAACTGTGTTAAGGACACGTGATTTCTGCAATGGTCCATAACAGTCCGCAGCTTATCCATGAACAACAGATTAATGAGGGGACATTTTGCCTGGGAGGCATCGATGTCCAACCACATTGACCGCGGGTCTTGGCAAATCAAATCAGCCAAATAGGATAGGAGGGAACTCAATTGGTATTTGTTAAAGTCTGTAAAATCCACATCCCTCAGCTCCCGCGGAAACTGCAATTGGGTGAGCTCCATACGAGGCCGCCTGTGATGTCAAATAAAATATCCAAGCCGACTGTAAAGCTCCGTATAGGCTGACTGGGCAGTATCAAAAGGTGCAATTGCCTGGGATATAATAAACGGAGGAACACATTCATTTTGACCGGAGATATTCTTCTCAACTAGTATAGAAAGGTACTCCCAGTGCTGAAGGTCCTGCCTTGTGTTCTCGAGCAACTGCAGGAAGATAGCTTTATCTAATTGATTGAAGGTTGGAGTGATAAAAATGCCTAAATACAGGAAACCTCCCTCTGACCATCTCAAAGGGAATCGGATTCCACCTACAAGATCCGGTATTCTAATAAGACCCAGACAGGCCTGGTCTCCGATTTCATAAAGTTGATTTTATACCCCAAGAAAGATCCAAATACATTAATCACTTACGGCACAGATATTATCGAGTTAGTTAGAAAGAAAAGAACGCCATCTGCATAAAGTGTGATCTTATGCCATCATGATCCTTTCTCCAGGGCAGTAATATTGTGGTGCATCCGGATGGGCTCTGCCAACGGTTCAATCACCAATGTAAATAGTAACGGTGAAAGAGGACACCCTTGACGACTGACTCTGCCATTGCTAAAATTGTCAGACCTTATACCATGAGTGACTAGATAATACTGTCACCCACCTGGCAAAAGCATATCCAAGGCCAAACTATTCCAGGACATAATAGAGGTACGGCCACTCCACCCGGTCAAATGTTTTCTCTGCATCCACTACCAAGCCTGGACTCGACCCTTGCTGGCATACTTGAACCATATTAGCACTCTCCTGTTATTATTAGATGACCCGTGACCACTACTAAAACCTGTCTGGTCCTATTTGACAATGAAGGGCAAGACCTCCTCCAGCTTCAACGCCAGAATTTTCACCAAAATATGAAAGTCCACATTTAATAAGGATAAAGGCATTTATGAATTGCAGTCCTTGGGAGAATAAGACAAATATTTCCTTCTCTCGGAGAGGATGGGAGGCAGGCCTGACTGTATGAAGAATTGTGCATATCCAACATTGGCCCAGTCAGCATGTCTACGAACTCCTTTTAAATCTCACGCTAAAATCCATCTGGGCCCGGTGCTTTATCACTTTGGAGCTGCCTCACCGCCTCCTGTATCTATTGGCTTGTCAAAGGGGCATTCGAAAGAGACGCCTGCTCTGAGGTTACACCTGGGAGGTCCGGGGTATTAAAAAAGGGCTTCAATGTCGGCAATCTGTCCTTACAGCCCTTTGACTGGAAGAGCCCAGAAAAGAACTTCATGAATGCTGCATTAATCTTTCTGGGATCGCAGATGATTTTAACAGCACACGCACTAATGGATGTGATAGACTGGGGGCAATCCTCTTTCTGGCCAAGTATGCCAGATATCTACCCGGGTTATCACATTAGTCGAATACCCTCTGTTTCGGAAATGAAATCGCTTTTTTTGCTTTCTGGGTGACAGCAGCGTTCAGAGCAGCCCGGAGCATTGTAATCTGCTGCAACTTAGTTACAGACGGTCTGTCAAAATACGCTCTGTCTACTGCTGTTCTCCCTTCTACCACTTCCGAGTCGCCGAGTAAGAAATAATCAAACCCCTTGCATAGGCCTTGGCAGTCTCCGAAAGCACCGTCGGATTACTGGCCGTCCAAATTGATGTACAAAAATTTTTACATCCCATGAAAAATATTCAATAACAAAGCAAATCTTAGCAGGACTTATACACTTAATGGCAAGGTGCTAGGGAGTGTTGCTGGACAAAGAGACCTTGGAGTGTAGGTTCAGAGTTCCTTGAAAGTGGAGTCGCAGGTAGATGCGATAGTGAGAAAGGCGTTTGGTATGCTTTCCTTTCTTGGTCAGAGTATTGAGTACAGCAGTTGGGAGGTCATGTTGCGGCTGTACAGGACATTGGTTCGGCCTCTGTTGGAATATTACGTGTAATTCTGGTATCCTTCCTATCGGAAAGATGTTGTGAAGCTTGAAAGGGTTCAGAAAAGTTTTACAAGGATGTTGCCAGGGTTGGAGGATTTCAACTACAAGGAGAGACTGAACAAGCTGGGGCTATTTCCCCTGCAGCGTCATAGCCTGAGGGATGACCTTATAGAGTTTAGAAAATTATGAGGGGCATGGATAGGAGAAATAGATAAAGTCTTTTCCTTGGGGTCGGGGAGTCCAGAACGAGAGGGCATAGGTTATTGGTGAGAAGGGAAAGATATGAAAGAGACACAAGGGTCAACTGTTTCACGCAGAGGGTGGTACGCATATGGAATGATCTGCCAGATGATGTGGTGGAGGCTGGTACAATTATAACATTTAAGAGGCATTTGGATGGGAAGCGTTTGGAGAAATATGTGCCTGGTGCTGGGGGTGGGACTAGATTGGGTTGGGATATCTGGTCGGCATTTATGGGTTTGACCGAAGGGTCTGTTTCCATGCTATATATCTCTTCGACTCTATGACTAGCTATCCTTCAGGAGGAAGGTATCCATGCACCACTGCTGCGAACCTGTCCCATCGCCACCCTCCCAAATCTCCATGTACACTGTCGCATGATCAGAAATGGGTATGGTCCCAATTCTACAGGACAGCGCTGAATTCAAAAAGGCCACTGGGGCAAAAACATGTCAATCCTGGTTTGGCACTTATGTGGGTTAGGTAAAAAGGTGAAGTCCCTTCCCTAAAGGTGAACAATCTCCACACATCCACCAAGCCCAGCTCCCTGTTTAGATCCACCATCTGCCTAGATTGCAGGGAAATATAGTCGAGAACCCGTAAGACCCTATCCACCTTGGGATCCATATATCGGTTAAAGTCTCCCCCTAAAATTGTATGACGTCCCCCAAGGGCCATCAACCTGGAGAGTGCATCCGTTAATTTGAAGGGTGTACCAGGGGCAGGATGGAGGACGGGAAAACTTTCTGGCTGAACAGCTGCTCCTTTTTTGAGGTAGTTTAGATGCTGGAGGTGATTTCCTCGAATTCCAGAAGCAGCAATTACCGTTTTATATGCTGTTGCATTGTTTTTGAACTTTGGGGGAAAAAAAAACAATGTCAAAAGAACAGCAGTTTCAAAAGCGGGAAGAACGGACAAAAAAGCACACGCTTAAGTCAGTGGAGGGGAGAGAGAGACAGAGAGAGAGAGAGAGAGAGAGAGAGAGAGAGAGAGAGAGAGAGAGAGAGAGAGAGAGAGAGAGAGAGAGAGAGAGAGAGAGAGAGAGAGAACGAGAACCTGCACAGTTACTGCCTTTGATGTTTTTGAATTCATGTATCGTTGGACATCAGAGTGCGTCTGCAAAAACTAACAAACAGTGAATTTCACGACTAATCTTGGAGAAACCTGTTTGGGCGAAATTCACAACACAGAATCAGATAGGTTAATCGTTGTTTTAATTCTGTACAATAGAAAGGCTGCAGTAGTGAGTATACTGGGATCTTTCTTGATTATATGTTTTTTTTGTAGATACGTCTCTTGATTAAACTTAAAATAAAAGCCATAGCTATTAATTTAACCTGGTGCAGTGTTTTGTAGAGGAATAAGACGGTGTTATTTCCTGGGTCTGTAAATTGTGAAGGTGCAAAACTGGCCTTTGCAATGATATGTACTTCTTGTCAGATGTGGGAGTTTAAAGAGAGTTTACTACGGATTATATCTGCCATAAATGTTGTTGGATGCGAGTCTTACCAGATCAAATGGATCGGTTGGATAGACAGTTCGAAGCGATGAGGAATTTGCAACCGCAACAGTATGTGATGTATGGCTGTTATAGGAAGGGGGAAAGTCTCAGATACAGTCACATAGATGGGTTAACTCCAAGAAGGGTAAGAGAGGTAGGCACCTAGGGCAGAAGTCTATTGTGGATGTACCCATTTCAAACAGGTATGCTGTTTTGGAAAATGTAGGTGGTGATGGATTCTCAGGGGAACGTAGCACGAACAGTCAAGTTTCTGGTATTGAGACTGGCTCTAACGCAACGAGTGGTACATCGGCTTCCAAGAGATCAATTGTGTTAGGGGATTCTGTAGTCCGAGGTACAGACAGACGTTTCTGTGGCCAGTAGAGAAAAAGCAGAATGGAGTGTTGTTTCCCTGGTGCCAGAATCAAGGATGTCTCGGAGAGAGTACAGAATATTCTCACGGGGGGAAGAGGGTTCAGCGAGAGGTCATTGTCCACATTGGACCAACGATATAGGAAGGGACAAGGTTGAGATTCTGAAGTGAGATTAGAGAGAGTTAGGCAGAAATTTAAAATGAAGTCCTCAAGGGTAGTAATATCTGGATTACTCCCAGCGCTACGAGCTAGTGAGGGCAGGAATAGGAGGATAGAGCAGATGAATGCATGGCTGAGGAGCTGATGCATGAGAGAAGGACTCAAATTTTTGAATCATTGGAATCTCTTTTGGGGTAGAAGTGACCTGTACAAGAAGGACGGATTGCACCTAAATTGGAAGGGGAGTAATATACTGACAGGGAAATTTGCTGGAACTGCTCGGGAGGATTTAAACTAGTAAGGTGTGGGGGGTGGGGGGGATCCACGGACATAATCAGAAAAGAGATTAATCTGAGACTGGTACAGTTGAGAACAGAAATCAATCAAACAGTTAGGGCAGGCAGGGACAATGTAGGACTAATAAATTAAACTGCATGTATTCAATGCAAGGTGCCTAACAGGGAAGGCAGATGAACTCAGGGCATAGTTAGGAACATGGGACTGGGATATCATGGCGATTACAGAAACATGGCTCAGGGATGGGCAGGACTGGCAGCTTAATGTTCCAGGAAGTATAGAAAGGGACGCAAGAGAGGAGGGCGAGTGGCATTTTTGATAAGGGATCGCATTACAGCTGTGCTGAGGGAGGGTATTCCCGGCAATATATCCACGGACGTTATTTGGGTGGAACTGAGAAATAGGGAAGAAATTATCACCTTTTTGGGATTGTATTATAGACCCTCCAATAGTCAAATGGAAATTGAAAAACAAACTTGTCGGGATATCTCAGCTATCCGGAAGATTAATAGGGTAGGTATAGTAGAGGATTTCTAACTTTCCAAACATAGACTGGGACTTCCAATTTGTTAAAGGATTCGATGGAGAGGCATTTCTTAAGTGCGTACAAGATAATTTTCAGATTTAATACGTGGATATACCTACTAGAGAAGGTGCAAAACTACCTACACAGATTAGGTGACTGAGGTGTCAGTGGGGGAGAAATGTGGGGCCAGCGACCACAATTCTATTCGTTTTAAAATAGAGATAGAAAAGGATAGACCAGATCTAAAGGTTGAAGTTATAAATTGGAGAAAGGCCAATTTTGACGGTATTAGGCAAGTACTTTCGAAAGCTGATTGCAGGCAGATTTTTGCAGGTAAAGGGATGGCTGGAAAATGGGAAGCCTTCATAAATAAGATAACAAGAATCCACCCTGTCAGGGTGAAATGAAAGGCTGGTAGGTATAGGGAATGCTGGATAACTAAAGAAATTGAGGGTTTGGTTAAGAAAAAGAAGGAAGCATATGTCAGGTATAGACAGGATAGATAGAGTGAATCCTTAGATGAGTAGAAGGGAAATAGGAGCATACTTAAGAGGGAAATCAAGAGGGCAATAAGGGGATATGAGATAGCTTTTGCAAATATAATTAAGGAGAATGCAAAGGGTTTTTACAAATGTATTAAGGACAAAAAGGTAACTAGGGAGAGAATAGAGCCTCTCAAATATCAGCAAGGCGGCCTTTGTGTGGAGCCACAGAAAAGGGGGAGATACTAAATGAATATGTTGCATTAGTATTTACGGTGGAAAAGGATTTGAAAGATATAGACTGTAGGGAAATAGATGGTGACATCTTGCAAAATGTCCAGATTACTGAGGAAGAAGTGCTGGATGTCTTGAAACGGGTAAAGGTGGATAAATCCCCAGGTCCTGATCAGGTGTACCCGAGAACTCTGTAGGAAGCTAGAGATGAGATTGTTGGGCCCCTTACTGAGGTATTTTTATCATTGATAGTCGCACGTGAGGTGCCGGAAGACTGGAGGTTGGCAATCGTGGTGCCACTGTTTACGAAGGGTGGTAAAGACAAGCCAGGGAACTATAGACCGGTGAGCCTGACCTTGGTGGTGGGCAACTTGCTAAAGGGACTCCTGAGGGATATGATGTATATGTATTTGGAAAAGCAAGGACTGATTAGGGATAGCCGCCATGGCTTTGTGCGTGGGAAATCATGTCTCACAAACTTGAATGAGTTTTTTGAAGCAGTAACATGGAGGATTGATGAGGGCAGAGCAGTGGATGTGATCTATTTGGACTTCAGTAAGGCGTTCGACAAGGTTCCCCATGGGAGACACATTAGCACGGTTAGATCTCATGGAATACAGGGGAACTAGCCATTTGGACACAGAACTGGCACAACGGTAGAAGAGAGAGAGGGTGGTGGTGGAGGGTTGTTTTTCAGAATGGAGGCCTGTGACCAGTGGAGTGCCACAAGGATCTGTGCTTGGTCCACTACTTTTTGGCATTTACATAAATGATTTGGATGCGAGCATAAGAGATACAGTAAGTAAGTTTGCAGATGACACCAAAATTGCAGGTGTAGTGGACAGCGAAGAGGGTCACCTCAGGTTACAACAGGATCTGGACCAATTGAGCCAATGGGCTGAGAAGTGGCAGATGGAGTGTAATGCAGGTAAGTGCGAGGTGCTGCATTTTGTGAAAGCAAATCTTAGCAGAACTTATACACTTAATGGAAAGGTCCTAGGGAGAGTTGCTGAACAAAGAGACCTTGGAGTGCAGGTTCATTGCTCCTTGAAAGTTGAGTCGCAGGTAGATAAGATAGTGAATAAAGCGATTGGTATGTTTTCTTTTATTGTTCAGAGTATTGAATACAGGAGTTGGGAGGTCATGTTGCAGCTGTACAGGGCATTGTTTAGACCACTGTTGGAATATTGCGTGTAATTCTGGTATCCTTCCTATCGGATTGATATTGTGAATCCTGAAAGGGTTCAGAAATGTTTTACAAGGATGTTGCCAGGGCTGGAGGATTTCAGCTATAGGGAGACGCTGAACAGGCTGGGGCTATTTTCTCGGGAGTGTCGGAGGCTGAGAGGAGACCTTATAAAGTTGCACAAAATTAAGAGGGGCATGGATACAGTAAATAGGCAAAGTCATTTAAATGGGGTTGGGGAGTTCAGAACTAGAGGGCATAGGTTTAGGGTGAGAAGTGAAAGATATAAAAGAGACCTGAAAGGCAACTTTTCAAGGGTGGTACGTGTATGGAGTGAGCTACGAGAGGAAATGGTGGAGGTTGGTACAATTGCAACATATAAGAGACATTTCGATGGGTATATGAATAAGAAGGGTTTCCAGGGATATGGGCCGGGTGCTGGCTGGTGGGACTAGATTGGTTTGGGATATCTAGTCGGCATGGATGGGTTGGACCGAAGGGTGTGTTTCCATGCATCTCTATGACTCTATGACTCTCTCCCATGTTCCTCTCTATGTATTAAAGCTTCATGGATCAGAAAAAGCTGACAGTCGTCCTGAATTTGGACAAACAACTGATATAGAACGTTCTTCTGAATGGGAAAAGCTACCCCTCTACATTTTCAATTAAAGGATGAAAAGAACACCCAGCCAAACACTCTCTTCTGTAACTTTACTTGTTCCTTCTCGGTTAGATGTCTTTTTTCTCGCACCAAGGCTACATTGACCCTTTCCTTTCTAAGGCCTGAACGCATCAATTGGTGAATGACTCCTGTTTAATGTTCCAGGTGCACCATTTAAATGAGCGGTTAGCCATAGCCATCCGAAATAGCCCGTGATCCCCCTGTGAGGAAGGATCCTTTGTATTGTGCACTGCGAGAGAGTGGTAAACAGTTCATATAAACTTGAAACTACAACTGCGAAAACTACCAACTCAAAACACCTAACTACTCCTTGTACAATTAACCAACATATTACACAAATAAGATGTGATTCTCCCTCCTTCCCCACAGGGAGCGCTCATACTACCCACTAATCCCTCTTGGCTCCTATTAGCTGAAGCTCCACGCCAAACCCAGACAAAACAAACTTTTAAAAGTTACATGTGTCTTACAACAAGAAAATTAGAAGTGGGTACTCAACCCGTCCCATCCATATCCAAGGCATTGCTGGTGAAAAAAATGTAACCCTCCACCACCCCCCCACCCCACCCCCCACCCCACCCCGAACACTGCCCCCATTCCGTACTAAGAGAATCGAAAAGGAAATTAGAGATAAAAAGATTAATGGGAGGGGAGGAAGAAAGGAGAAAAGAGAGAAAGAGAAATGAATGGGACCCCCACCTATTAAAAAAAAACAGGTAAACGAGGCAAACCACAGAGGAAACAAAGAGAACATGATTGTCCATACTATTTGAGGCAGCCAATCTATCTTATGGTGTCCAGGAAGTCATTTGCATTTTCTAGTGAGTCAAAGTTAAACACGGACACTCCGTGGTTGAAACGTAATATTGTCGGGTATCTGACAGTATACTGAATATTCAATTCCCTCAGCCGCTTTTTTGCCCTATCAAAGGCCTGCCTCGTGTGGACCAAGGCCATAGAAAGGTCCTGGAAAAACATAATTCGTGATCCTTTGGATATAAGAGCCTGTGGATCCTTCCCCAGTGCTGAAGAACCATTTGTTTCTCTCCATAGTGCTGGAGTTGTACAAGGACTGGGCGGGGATGCTGGTCTCACCCGTGCTTGTGCACTGTGACCTGGTGGGCCTGCTCGACATGCACGCGGCCCGTCTCGAAATCCAGCTTCAAAAAACTACCAAAGCCATTGTTCCAAAAACTGACGGGCTGGCCTTCTTCTTCCCGTCCCACCAGCCCGATCATGCAGATATTCTTATGATGGCATCGATTTTCAAAGTCGACCTGCTCCTCCAGGCCCGGTACCTGCCAACCCAAAGTCTGGACCCTACGTGCTGTGGATTCCACTGCAGTTTCAGAGGACACAGTCCGCTGCTCATCCTCCATGACATGTGTCTGAAACTCTGGATCTCCGAGTCATGCTCCTGCAGCATGGCCTCGATCAGTTCCAGCCTGGCCTGGGTCTCCTCCATCTCTGAATCAATCTTCTCTCGGAGTTTTACATACACCATGACCAAGCTCTGCTCTAATGTTAAGTCCCCTGGCGGGTTCGCAGAGGCCGACGCCACTGCCGAGGATGTATCCGTGGCTGCAGGGCAGTGCATGCTAGTTGCGATCCACGTGGTCCTTTACCCTTAGTCATTTTCTTTACCCACTTCAACTAACATACAGCAATACAGGGGGGCAGTATTTTTTTTACCACAATGGGTAAGAAAGAGAATGTGAATGCACCACTTTGTATGGGTTCTGCTGTAGAGCTGAGCAGGGCAAACCTACTGGGTCGCCAATATCTTGGATCTCCCCCGAAAATAAATCACCTTTAATGACTTTTTTAAAATGTTGCCGTGGGTCACCTCATAACCGTTAAGAATTACATGGACCAGCATCAGACACTCATAACATTCCCGGCTACAGGCTGCATGTAGGAATGTGGGAATAATGTATATCGTGCTGTATTTCTGATGGTGCAGAATATCTCCTTCTCTGATTGTATGATTGTGGAAGGGTAGTCATTGAGCAGCCTCAGGCAGAAATTGCTGGCTTCTGAAAACACGTATTAATAAAGGTTATACGACTCAACTGCAATAGCATCCAAAACTATGTTATTGGGAAAGTAATCGAAAAGTAGCAGTTTATTACAATCTGAAACCAGAGAATGGAGAATGGAAAACAGGGAAATTGCGGAACTGTGAAGCAAGTACTTCAATTCTGTCTTCACAGAAGAAAATATCAACAAAACAAAAAAAAACTTTCCAGCTCGACTAGGAAACCCAAGTCAGGTGAAAAAAAGAATAGAATGAAATTAGTCAATACATGGTTTTGTAGAAAATATTGGGACTGAAAGTAATGAACATAGACAACGTCAGCATAAATTTATGAAATGGGATCATATTTGAGATACGGGCTGGTTAGTTAATTATGGTGAAGCAATGGATGTAATGTATTTGAATTTTTGGAAATTTTTTCGGTAAATTCCCAAAACTAATGTGCAGCATCACATCTTATGGAACTGGGGCTAACGTATGGACATGGCCTCAGCACGACATAGCTGGCAGGAAACAATGAGTGGTATATTTTGATATCGATTTTGTGTTTACTCTCAGATGTATTTTACGGGGTAAATACAAGACATTTGTGCATCAAACTGGCACCTTTTTAAATAATTTGAATACTGAATATTGAAAAAAGTTAAATGTATAGGTAGAAGAAAGTCATTGGGTCCTGAGTCAGCGCCTTACTATCGGTGGCTCCTGAATCCCCCATCATTGGACATCAGCTTCATCACCATCTTCACCAGAGGCTACTAACATCGAAGTTGCTGATCCTCAGGTGCCAACTTGGCAGCTGGGCCAATATTCTTCCATCACCACCTCGTTGCCCCCATTGCCAGACCCTCCAATGTCAGAGACATGTCTCTTACGGTTGTGCCCACCTCATCGACGTTGCTATGATGCCCTTTCATCGTCTACTTCATTAGCACCAACGCACCATCCAACCAACAACGAAGTTCCTGATCCTCTGGCATCACCTTTTGCTACTGGGCCGACCGCACACATGTTGCCTCTGCTGATGTGACAGTCGCAAATTCCAGGTCCTGTGCATGCTCCGGAAAAGCAAGCAGGGACACACTCTCCGCTGCACTGTGCCCAGCTCAAGGTCCATACACTGTGCTCCACTTGAGACCTCTCGACGGCCATGCCCTGAGTTCATTGAAAGTCTGCATATTTGCGCTGTCGTTGCTGCTGATGCTGTCCAAGCTACAAAGTCAGTAAGTCACAGAGAGAAAAGAGAGGGGGAGAAAATAAGGGAAAAAGCAAGTCAGAGTGTACAAGCCCTAGCAAAGGAGTCATTAAACCAGAAATACCTGAATAAAAGGACCCTTTCATGGAAGACAAAGGCTCATGGTGTATCACAGGGATCGAGGATTGGATCCCAACTATACCTAACACATCCAATATTTGGTTGAGGGAACCAAATGCAGTATTTCCCTGCTGACAGCACTAAACCATATTGGATTGTCAGTGGGTGAGGAGGGTGTAGTAAAGCTCGATATTAATTGAGATAAGTGGAGCGAATGTTTGGTAGATGTAGAGCAGTATGGGTAGATGTGACGTTGTGCAATTCGCTGGATAAATAGAACAGCAGCCGACCATTTGAAAATGGATTCGTTCTAAAATGTTGATATATAAACGGACTTATGCTCCTTTATTTATTTCTGCCTGCGCAGCCTCCGAGGTCCATTTTCGGCAGTGAGTTCTGAATCCAGAATTCAATACTGGAATGGCATTGGCACGCTGACCAGTGTATATAGGCACAGCAAGTGGGAGCTGTAACATTGAAAATGATCTGGATCTCCCTGTACTCCAGTCACTGAAAGCAATATTGCAGGAACAGAAAGCAGTTAGTAACATAAATAATGTGTTGACCTTCATTTCAGGGGGATTTGAGTCCAGGAGTAAGGTTGTCTGTCTGCAGCTGTACAGGGCCTTGGTGAGACCCCATCTCTAACATTGTATAGTATTGTGTGCAGTTTTGGTCTTCTTACCTAATAAAGGACAAAGCTGACATTGAGGAAGAGGATTGAAGGATGACCAGACTGATCTCTGGGATGACAGGCTTGTTGTCGGAGAAGGGAATGACGCGACTGGGCCTGTATTCCATGGTGTTTAAGAAGATGAGTGGTGATCACAGTGAGATATATAAAACTCTGACAGGGTGAGATGGATTGAAAGCTCTGGCTGAGATGTCTAACACCACGGGCCACAGTATTAGGTGCAGACTAGCCACACTGCATTGAGATGAGAATAAATGTCTACACTCAGAGATTGGTGAACCTAGGGAATTCGTTCCCAGGTCAGGCTGTGGAAACCAAGACACTGGTTATACACAAGGATTTCTAGACAGTAAATGGGTGGCGAGAATAGGCTTATGGTGTGGAGGTAAACGATCAGCTGTCATTGTGTTGAATGGGGTAGAACATTCTACTACTGTAGTTCCTATTTTATATTTTTCCGATGTTTAATCACGTTGCGGGATGTGAATATTGTTTGGGAAAAGTGCATTGAGATTTCCTCCATGCGCTGGAATTGGGGAAGGCTCAGTGTGTTGATTGGCCTACTCATTTCCCGATGTTTCTGTGCAGTCTGTGGAAAAGCTCTGTGAATGTTGTCAGAAGCTGTCAGATGTTAAGAAGGAGGTCTCTGCAGGGACAACAGGAGAGTGTTTCCCATTCACTTTTCGAATACTAATGCTGGTGCCGAGTGTTCTGTCTGGGGTTATCCTTTAAGACTTCAGAGCAGTTTGATGCTATTGAGTGTCTTCCTTGGCAAATTTAGAGACAATTGAAGAGTGCATCACATATCTATGTGTTCGGAGTCAGTTTTAGGCCAGACAAGGAAAGCACGGGAGATTCACTTCCTCAAAGTACATTGGGGAAGGCAATTGGTGTTTGCAAATTGGCTTCAAGGTCACTACTACTGACTAGATTTTACAACTCGATGTTTTATTAATTGTTTTTAACTTCCACCAGCTGCCAGAGCATTGGCCTGGCCTGCATTAGCAATCCAGTAACATTTCCACAGCGGCACCATCTCCACATGGGGACCTATCAGAAACCACACTGAGCAGGGTATTTCGTGCTGCTTGATGGATCTGTCGGAAATGACTCCCTTTTGTTTGAATATCGTGATGAGACAGACGGGGTGGTAATTGGTCAGATTGTAATTATTGTCCTTTTAGGAGTCTGGACATAGCTGACTAATGTTCCACATTGCCAGGGAGATGTCAGAGTTGTAGTTGAAATGAAACAGCTTTCCAGGGACACGGCATGTTGTGCAGAACAAGTCTTCAGTCCTATTGCAGGAATGGTGTCAGGGCCCATTGCATTTATCTTATCTACTGTGTTCAGCTGTTTCTCCATGTCACGGGCAACAAATCGAATTGGTTAAAGAATGGCATCTGTGATTCTGTGGGAATCATGGCGAGGATGAGGTGGATCATCAACACCACACTTCTGGCTGAAGATGGTGTAGATACCACATCCTGGTCTTTTACACAGACGTACACGGCTGTTCCGTTATTTTGGATGGGGATATTTCAGGAGTCCTCTCCGCCAGTAAGTTGTTTAAAATTCCATCGACCTTTATCCATTGATGTTGCAGTACTGCAGAGCTTATATCTGATCTGTTTGAATTGGGATCAATTATCCCTCTCCAAGAGATGTCAGTTCCGTTGTTTGGAGTGTAACCAATTCAGTGCGATAGCTTTAACGAGTTTTCATCAAGTTTAGGTACAAATGGTTCGGACTCTGGCATGTTCACACACACTCGTACTTAACTATGGATTGGCTTGATGGTAATAGTAGACTGAGGGATTATCCTGGGGGAAAAGTTACAGACTATGATTGAAAAGAAATCTGCTTTTGCTGTTGCTGTGGTTTTTCAGCATCACATGATAACCCAGTTTTATCTGTAATGTCTGCGATTTACTTCTTCCAGTGACCCTTCTACAAAGCTCTCAGTCTGTCCAGCGTTTTTTGCATTTTTATGTCCAGTATTCATAATTATTTGCTGACCTGAATATTTGTGCTGTTCCTATTCATTTCTGAAGAAATTCCGCAGGTCTGGCAGCATCTGCAGAGACAGAGAAACAGAGTTAGCGTTTCAAGTCTAGTGCGATGCTTCTTCAGAACGGAAAATGATTGGAAAGTGGGTTTTTGATCCCTTGCCAGAGGTGGGGCATGGATGACACGGAAAAGAGCGTGTGGCAACAGATAAACGGACATTTAGCAGTGGAAAACGAGAAGATGACGTAAAACGGGTTTAAATTAGGATATGAATGGGGGAAAGGGGTTCTTTCTCTTGAGTGCAAGATGAAGAAGACACAAAAAGACAAGGTCATAGGGTGTTCAGGAGGGAGAATGTTAACTATGTGGTATTATGTAGATCTGGCCAAAAGTAAGTTTTCACTGTCGAGATCATCAAGCCCTTTAGAAAAAGGAATTCTGGTGTTTGACTACTTAATGACACTAGTAAAATGTTCATGCTGCCTTAGCATTGTAACATAGAGAAAAGTAAATGACAATATGAAGTTTGGACTGTGTGTTATTTACCAGTCTCTTTTAGTATTGTTTCAAATTTGCAATGTTTATTTTTAAATAATTGATCTTGAAGTTAGTATCAGATGGAGTGAAGGAGGTTGCTGGGTGACATTATAGAAATTACAATATCATGGGAGGCATGGATAGGGTGAATAGCCAAGGTCATTTCCACAGGATGGGGGAGTTCAACCACAGAAGGCATAGGCTTAAGGTGAAAGGGGAAGATTTAAAAGGGAAGAAGGAACAATGCTTTTACACAGAGGGTGGTGTGGGTATGGAATGAGCTGGCAGAGGAAGATTGACAGATGCGTGGGTACAGCCGTAACATTTAAAAGACATTTGGGCAAACATATGAATGGGAAACATTTAGAGGCATATGAGCCAAATGCAAGCAGATGGGACTAACTTAGTTTGGAAAAGTTGGCCAGCATGGACAATTAGAGAAACTTCACGTGGAGTCAGTGTGGTTTTGTGAACTGAAATTTATATTTTGTCCTTTAAAGTCATGCAAAGTATTTCTGGAGATTCCTGAGAACGTAACAAGCGGACTTGATAAAGGGGAACTGGTGGACACGAGACTTTCCAGAAATTCTCCACAAGGTATCACAAAATAAAGATTCTTACACAAGACAGAAGATCATAGTTTGACGGATAATGTATTAGCATGGGATGACGATTGTTTAACACATAGAAATCGGAGAGTCAAGATTAATGGATGGTTATGATAAAAGGGTATCTGCTGGAGTACCACAGATATCAGTCCGTGGCATCAGTTATTGACAATCTATAATAATAACCTAAAAGAGGGAGTTGAGTGCAATATACACCCGAGATTGAGGATAACACTGAGAATCAAAAGGCAGGCTGTTATTCAATGGAGAGGACTTCCAGAAAAGGAGCAGTCCAAAAGATTGGAGTGTTCCTGTGAATGAAACATAACGTCATCATGCTGATACAACAAGTAACAAGGTTGGCACTTTAGGCGGGTTCCTGGGATGAAAGAGGTGTGTAATCGTGAACCTCTAAAATGGGGAGGCAATTTTTCATTGTGATTGAAATGAATGAGGAGTAATACTGCTGAAAATACAAGATCACGAGGGGGCTTGACAAGTTAGATGTTGAGAACGTGTTTCCACTGCTGGGTGTGGTATTGAACTCAGGGACATAAATACCGAATATGGAATATCGATTTCAAACTGAGATGCAGTTTGTTCTCTCAGAAGGTAGTGAATGTCTGGAATTCTCAAACCCAGAGAGGTGTGCAGGGGTACAAGGAGTCGGCAAGAAATCCTTGTACGAGTTGAGCTCTGGAGTAGGTCAGCTATGCTCATATTAAATGACAGGGTGAGCTTGAGGGGCTGAATGGCCTGCTCCTGTTCCTATTTCTTATGTTCTCATGTTATGCTTTTGGAAAGTAACTGGATGTTTTACCGGAAATCATGCAGTATAATGTTGCATTCAGGAGGAGGAGAGGACTTGTTTGAGTTAACCCCGGGCGTGGGGGTCGGAGGCTGTATTCACAGTGAATCTGGGTCTGTAACATGACCCACATCTGGAGCAGAAGTTACAGAGAGGGGAAGCCTGTGCGTGGGGGTGGGGGGAGGTGTTACTTTCTGACCCAGCCTAGATTTTACAAGTACATTGACGAAACTGCATCTAACAATCGGAGTGGTTTCGATCTGCCCCTGTGCAGCAGGTCTGAAGGGCTGAATGGAACATAGAACATAGGGCTGAGGGACACGAGTGAGCCATTCGACCCAGTAAGTAAGGTCGGGGCTCATCTTATTGTGATCCCAGCTGCACTTTTTTCTCCATGCAAAATTATCCCTGATTCTCCTGTATATGGAGAATCAGACGAACAAGCATTGATATAATATACAGATTTAGCCATCACAAACTTCTAGGAAAGGGACTTCCCACTGGAATGAAATCCCATTTTGTGAATTTCTCCTCATTCATGTTCTGACTGAGGTTGAGGGTGTCACTGTTTCCTTTCCTAGTTCCACTCCTCCACTGCTCACAACAAATTTTAAATGTAACCAGGTTGGTGATAGAACCAATGATAAAGGTCTCAGACTGAGTCAGGTTCAGTGATAGGAACAAGTCAGACAGATTTCTTTAGTCAGCCACAATTAACTAATAGAGCTAACGGAGGAGCATGTTGGATCTGTGATTACCACTGCTGCCTCACATCACCAAGGAGCTGAGTTCAATTCCAACCTCGGGCGACCCCCGAGGTGGCGTTTGAACATTCTCTCCATGTCTGTGTTGCTTTCCTGCCATTGCTCCAGTTTCCCCCAAAGTCCTAGGATGTGCAGCTGAGAGTGGGTTGGCCATGCGCCATTGCCTATAGTGCCCATAGATATGTGGATTTCTCATGGGAATCGCGCGGTTACATGCATAGGTTTGGGGACAGGGCTATATGGGATGCTGTTCGGTGGGTCAGTGTGGACTCGATGGACAGAATGTCCTGCTTCCACTTTAGAGAGTTTCTGTGACAATGACAGCAAGTTGAGATTATACAAACACCCAGTGGGTATCTATCTGATCCACTGTCCTCGAGGTCTTGTATGTTCCAACAAAAACACCTCTCATTCCAAGAGTAACCTGTTAAAGCCTCCATAATATAAACCCTTCATCCATGGAATACATGAAGTGAAAAATCTCTGAACTGCTTCCAATGGAATTATGGTAAGGAGACAAAAATGCCTCACACCCCGATGAGATTTCTTTTTTTTTTGTTTTCTCGAATTATTTTTGAGTCTTTGGAACTCTCTTCCACGCAGAGCATTAGAGGCAAAAATATTGAATGATTTTGGAGCACAGACAGAAGGTTCATAAATAGCAACAGAGTCAAAGATTATTGTGAAATGGGCAGGAATGTGCAGTGTGGAGGAAATGCTGGCAGCGGTACAAATGAAATGGCTGCAGAACATCCAGGAATATATTACAAAACTAAATTATAACACAGATGACATTTTAAAATGTTAACAGTGATATCATACAGTTCCAAATGACCATGGGACTGCTCTGTCATGAGAGAGAGAACACTCGTGGTGGTTTGCCCTGAGAGTTGCCACATCTCGGGTGATGGGATGAGGAATGAGAGAGCGTTCCTTTCATGGTAACCTCTGTCAGTGTGAGGAACTGAACTTGCGCTGTTGGCCTCGCGCTACATCATAAACCAGCAGTCCAGCCAACTGAGTGGGAGACAGTATAACTGTTACAGACAGAAACAGTCACAGACAAAGGGCAAGGGAAACTTTCATAACAAGGACAAAAGATGCAATTCAGAAAACGGTCAAGATAACGGCTGAGGACAAAAGCTTTCTCTGCCAGAAATTGTATTTTATAAGGAGACAAGTTATTTAAAACTGTCTTTGGCTGAATATAATGAGGTGAGGGAAGTGAAGTAATCAGAGTGACTAATTGCGATTGGATATCAACAATCATTAAATAAGAGCATATTTTTGATGGGTCTGTGTAAATGTGCTTAACATTACCCAGAAGTACAAAGCTGATGGAATATATTGTTTGGAGTGTCCATCCCGGGGGAAAGGCCCTCGAAAAGGCGCTTGAAGAAAACCGGGGTAGAAGTGCCTGAGTGTCGTCTGGTTCGCGACAGGAACCCAGAGATTTGAATGGCTGAACATTCCTGTAGCACGGAGCTGAGAAAACCATCAAATCAGCCGCGATCTTATTAAATGCTAGAGCACGTTTGAAGGGCTGAATAGTCTCATGATGGATTTGAATTATGTGGGATTTGAAAAACGTACATTTCTACTCCTCCGCTTTATGTGTCACATACGGGAACATCGACATTTTTCTGAACATGGGAATTATTTAGAACATTATCTGGACATTCTATAATCGGCATGATCCAGAATATTCTGCCACCTTGTGGGGGTATTGCAAAGATAAGAGAGAGAGAGCGAGAGAAAGAGAGACAGAGTCAGAGAAAAAGGGAAGGTGCTGCATGCAGTAGTGAGAGTGGTAGGTGTTGTAACAATGAGTGTGAGGGAACAAGAGAATACGGTGTTCCTTATCCTGACAGAGTGGGCAAGTTTGTTAATGCTTGTCCCTGTATTGCTGCACATTTCTTCATACTGCAGATACAGCACTGAGCTGGGTTGGTAAACTCAGACCATGTTCCGAGGATGTGGTGGTGTGCCCCACTCTGGGAAGAGAATGGTCCCCGTCTGTAGTAGCCCATCCATCTGCCCCCAGCCGATAAAACATGGTGCAATTGCCTCTTATCTGCCATGCACGGCAGATCCAAACTGAGAAAGCATAAACATGTGCCCGTTGGTGTTTAAAGATGGCAGCAGTGCAAGGATCACAGAATATCGAGGGACATCCATGCGATGGTGAGTAGCTCCGGCCATGATGGGTGGGAGAATCTGGATGGTATTGAATGATAGGGACACCATGGGGTGGGGTTGGTAGTTAATGAGGTGAGTCCGATAAGATATCACGAGGAAACGAGCTCAGCCTCGTGCAAATAATCTCTGTCACACTCAAAGAAAATGTCACTGAGACAAATTATTGTCAGATTCAGTCCAATAAGTCGAAGACTCTGCTGAGGCCACTCCAGTTATAAAGCTGCAAAAGAAATGCTCATCAAAATCTCCAACATCAGAATTCATGCTGATATCCCGTGCACCCATTATTCCTGAGCATAATGGCTCATGTTGCAGGATGCTGCCAAAATGTCTTTATTTTAGCATTCTGAAATTTCTGACCTTCCATGAAATTGTCTCTTTATCTCCTTTTCTCTTTTTCGCAAAATTATTTTGCTTATTGGTACTTAAACTCGTCTACCCCACCCCCACCCCCCAACCATCTCTCTGTGTCAGTGATGTTTATACCCACAGCACCGTTTGTCATGGCACAATCGAGATATGGAGCTGGAAATGGATGGGAGCTGCACATCTTGTCACTTCCAGCATGGGCTGCAAGTTTCCCCACGCTGGGTATTGATCTAACACAGTGTTATGGAGCAATGGACTGGGGTGGTGTACACAGCACTACATGCTGGGAGGGCAACTGCTCCTAGTTTACAGATCAATTCACTGCTCTCCACTGTACAGCTCTCATACTGAACAGGTACCTTGTCCGCGTTTGTAGAGCAAGACACTGGTGTGGGCTGCATACTGCATGTCCATGCTGGACAGACCATTTCGTCCGGGTTTCTGAATCAATGCCCCGGTCTGGTCTGTACTGCTCCTCAAGTTGGAGGGATAGATTGGTGAGACTTGCACAGTATTCCATCCTGAACAGATTGCTGGTTTGTACGGAGCCTGGTCTGCACAGTGGTCCATGCTAGCAGATATCCTATCTGGGCTTATACATGTCTGGGCTGAGTCTCTGAGGTGGAATAAGTATACGGTCTAATTCCTGATAGAGATATCACTCCTTCAGCACGGCGCATTCTGCTGCCAAACCCCATATGTTTGCAACATGTTGCCCATGAAGTAATTACCCAAGTAAAGCGTAAATATCTGTCCCACTTGTTATGGATCCGAGCAGATCCCCTAAAATACATGGAAAAGGTAGTCTCGACCCGAACATTTTCTTATTTTAAAGGTAAATGCGAGGTGCTGTGTTTCAGATACAATTCGCTTGATAGAAATATTTAACTTTCAGCAAAACACAATCTATTCAAACACTGTCGATGAAATACAGCAAGAAGAGAAACTTGGAATAATTATTGGAAAACTTACTAGAATAACAGTTTATTTAACTGCTAACAGTTACTGTTCCAATAATACTTGGTCTGGGTGGGATGTTGACTGTTCCACTATGGTAACATCCCATAAACACACAATTGTTAAAAGCACATCTAGGAAACAGATCGTCTGACAAGCAGTTCGCCAATCCAGGAGGAAAGCACATCAAAATACAATTCTGAGACAAATCATAGAGAGAGTGTATAGCATCCTTCCAACCCTGCTGAAACACCAGCAATAACTGGCGAAAGGTAAAACTAAGAATCCTGGTTCTGGGAGAGCTTCACCATCACTCCACAGGACTAGGCCGTGGCTGCAAGGACCACAAGGAATGGACTGTATCTACACTATCTATGGCACTGTAGGAGCCTCTCAACAATGCCTAATCCCACCTAAGCCATTAAGTCATGGCCAGATAAATGTCAAAGTCAAACACAAATAAAACGAAAGGATGCAGCAGGCCTCGTGATCAGACACAGATGTCTTCGGGAGCCCAGCAATTCCAATTCTGCCAAAACACAGTAGAAACATCGAGTTTGTGAAGAGAAAGCATCAGCTCTCTGTATCACGTCTAACTTTACAATTGGAGATGTGCCATTCATTCAATAGTCAGCGATGTCAACATCCCACCCAGACCAAGTATTATTGTGGCATATGAGGGTTGTAATGAAAGTAGGTTAATAGGAGCTGTATGTTCAGTGCCTGTGATTGATGTCAGTCTCCTGGACCATAATTTCATCACTGGAAGGTTTCCTCTTCTCTTAATGCGGGGCGTCCTTCACCCTGTTATCCCATAGTATCAGCAACAGCGTCATCCTGAAGATTATTTGTATCTGCAGGACAGAGAGAGGGAGAGAAAGAGAATCTTACAACAATAGACTGGAATGCTCCAACAATAGATCAGAATCTGAGAACATTAGACTGGAATGTTCCAACAATGTATCAGAATTTGAGAGCATTAGGCTGGAATATTCTAATAATGGACAGGAGTTTATCCTTGTGTCTTTACTGTCTTGTTCAAGATTGGCCATGTTAGAGTTGCTGATAGAAGCCGTACGGATGATTATTCAGGCAGGTTACTACCCCATCCACACTATTTTTGGTGTTCCTGGTCAGCCTATACCTGTCAATTCTAAAAACAATGGTGAAGGTTATTGCTATTTCAGTTATTTATATTTAACAAATACATAAACTGTTATTCTTAGTTTCAGTCACAAAATCCATTTCCATCAATTTCAGAGTCCTCACTCATAAACATCTAAGAAGGAACAAGGCTGTTCAGACCCTTAAGTCTTCCTTTAGCCCTGGACTGTTATGTGTCTCTGTATTCTCTCAGCCTCAGTACTGTTGCTGAATTAGCTGTCATCTGTCCCCTTGTTAACTTCCGATTTTACGGCTCCACATTTCTTCTGACTACTCTTCCAGATAAAAATATCTTGACAATAAACTTTTCCCTGTCTCTCCAGTTATTTCATAATAAGGACACCATATCAGAGTAATAAAGTCATCGGATGGGTAATTCAGAGGCACAAGTTGTGACTTTAAAGGCATTGTTTCAAATCCTACCGATCCAATGATAGAACTTAAATTCGTATGACAAAAATTGGAAAGAAATCTCATATTACTTACAGCAACCATAAACCATCAGGATTTCTTTTATTATTTCACGGATAGCCTTTGGTAAAGAATCTAAGTGTGATTGCAGACCTACAACAATATGGTTGGCTCTATATTGTCATGACAAATGGCCTCGCAGTCAAGAGCAATTATTGATGTGCTGAAAATGCTGCCCTTGCCAGTGATGCTGGCATCCGGGTAAACAACAACATTAAAGGTGAAATAAACCAAGGAAAAGTGGATGATGAAGATCTGAAATAAAATCCCCAGCATCTGAAAATGTTGAAGAATTTCAACGAGTATGCCGGCCTCTGCCAGGAGAAAAACAGGTAACGTTTGGAGTGTAGTGACCCTACATCAGAACTGAAAGCAACTGGCAAATAATATTTTGATATCCGGGGTGGCTAGATGAGTGAGGGTGAGATTAGATGAATGGATGGATAAATGTCCAGTGAGTGAGAGAGAGAGAGAGAGAGAGAGAGAAATGAAAAGCAAACAAAGGGAATGATGATAAAGGAAAATAAAATGGGAGCCTATTCTAACATTTTCCCTTTTCCTATATTCCTGAATATCATGCCAATTTAGGTGGGTCCCTATTTACTATGAATTATATTCTCTCTATCTCTGTTCACTGAGTATGCTGATCAACTCTATCGGAAATGCGGGTGCTGTCGTTATAGTTGCTGAGATGCAGAGAAACGTAATTTTACATTGTCAACTGCTTCTTTGGAGAGAGGAACTGTTACTTTCGGACAGTGCAGTCATGTAACGGCTTTGTTTTTCGCTCAGAAGAGAAATATTTTCAACACCGAATGTATGCACCGTGTGTGTGGGGATTTCACTTGCTCCTGTCATTACAAAGTAAGGGGAGGTTCTGTGGACGCTTTTCTCGGGTTTGTATTGTCTGCTGCTGGGTTCATTCAGAGAGACCTGAGGGTTTGGTGACCCCACTCTGAACGAGATATGAGCACTGCATGGTAAACAAATAGAGCTGAGACTGCATAGAAGGGAAGCTCTGTACACAAGAAGGGGCAGGGCACTGTACTATCCTTCCTGGGATTTCCAGGAATATGTTTCTAAGTTGGACCCATTCCAACTTCTCTGGAGTGCAGTCCTCCGATATATCACTAGCTGATAGAAGCCCTCTGCCGATGTGAGGGAGCATTGGTTCTGTCTCCACAGGAGAAGATAAAGAAACTAACTTTCAGAAATACTTGGGAACGGGGGACTGCTCAAAATGAGGAACTACAGGAAACTAGAATTAATGAAGAGTATGTTTTTGAAAATCTAATCAAATTGAAGTTTGGTATGTTGCTGCATCTGATGAGCTACATCCCAGAGTATTGAGGAGGTGGGAACAGCGCTAGTGAAAGAATTACTGTTTATTCTTCAAAGCTGGTTAGACACTAGAAAGGATGCTGCAGACTGGAAAGCAACTATTGAAAACAGTACGGAGAGGGAAAACCGAAATCTAAATAGTTTGGTGTCAGCTGCGAGAATAGCATTGGAACCTTTTATAAGGAATGTGACAACTAGACACTTGGAGAACAATGATATGAATTGGTAGATTCAGCCTAGATTCGGGAAAGGGAAATTTTCTTTGCTAAACCTTCTGCAGTTTGTGGAGATTGTCGTTCTGACATCGACAATTGAGAAGCAGTGGGAGTAGAGTGTTTGAATTTTCAGAAGAGGTTTGACATGGTTGAATACAGGTGAGTGGAGACTATTAGACTCATGGGTAGGTACGGTGGAATACACTGAATCGATTAAAAATTGGATAAAGGGTAAAATGTGTGGAAGGCCTGTGGTGTATCAGAAGCATCAGTGCTTGGGCAATGGCTATCACAAGGTATAAAATGAATCAGAGCGAAACAACAAACATGGTGATTCTCATTATTGTTTATTAAATGGTGAGAGTTTGGGAAGTGCTGTTGTTGAAAAGGACTTGGATGCCCTTGGTTATAAGCCAATAACAGAATTCATATAGGGCAGCAAGTAATTATAATTGTAAAGGATATATAGGCCGTTGAGCAAAATTATTAAAGTAATAGAGTAAATATATCTTACTCAATGGTCGTTTTTTTTTAAAGTGTATTTGGGGTATTGTGTACAGACTGAGTCTGCTTTATAAATAATGATCTCCATGTCATAGAGACAGTGCAAATGATTTTCAGCAGACTGAACCCTGGCATGATGGGACCATCAGGAGGTAGTGCAGTAACTATATGTTTAACCTGTAGCACTGTGAGAGAATAAGAATTTGAAACTTGATGGGTATGGACAGACACTTATTATGATGTTTCAAACAACTATTGACAAGGTGATAAATTGCAGATTTTCCATAGGATTCTCGATTCCCAATAGTTTACGCGCCTGTGCAGAACACTCATTTCGATTGACAGAGATGTACGGGCTCTGAATGCACTTTAATGCGTAGTTACTGTGTGACCCTGCACTCAAAGCTACACTGTTCACAATCCTGTCAGAAGTTATAATACCTTCAGTCTGAAAGAGTTAGCCATTCCTCACCTACTTGACTTTCAGAAAGAACATCACTCAGCTGTGGAAGATGCTTTTGAGACTGGTTTAAAAAATGGCTTAATTCCCACTGCCAAACAACCACGCTAACATAACACGGATGTATCATAGGTAATGACACGGATGTATCATAGGTATCATAGGAATAACATGGAACAGTCCCTCTGTGCAGATCCTGCTCCATGTGTTTATGATATTGGAGCGTCTTTGACCCCTTCCTGTTCCTGTGTTAGTAATTTGAGAAGCTGAATGACCTCTTCCTGTTCCTTTGTACGTGACTCCAGGTGTAAAATGGATTGGTTCAGATCCCGTGTAAGTGACGTGTGGGGCTAAGGAAAGTCCTTGTCTTTCTGTGTATCCTCCGGGAGGGACTGAATGGGCTGTCCCTCTTCTTGCCCAGTTTTGATTGGCTGAATGGCTTCCCCATATTATTGTGAAGGCAGATTGATGTACTGATTGAACTCCCCCTTTTACTGTAAAAATCTGTAGCACTGTTCCATGAATGTTACCAACAGCTTAACAGCATAGGCTTGAACGTTATCTCAGTCTTGTTGCAACCAAGACTGAGGGATGATGAAGTGTTCTGAATATTGAATATTGTGTAATCTGAATATTGAATATTGTAGAGTGAATATCCCCACTTCGGATTGATGCGAACTCAATGGACTGAGTAGCCTGCTTCCACACTGCAGGGATTCCCTGTTGACAAACTGGAGATGCCTGGGCTGAGGGAGCTACACTGAGGATCTCCTGCAGTGATTTCCCACGGCTGAGATGATTGATGCCCACTGATGATAAACACCTTCCCTTGTGCTATGAATGAATCCAAACACTGGAGAGTTTGCAATGGAATCTGATGGTGTAATTTTGATCAGCCTCCTTGATGTTATCTTCAGTTAAATACTGCCGTGATATCATGGCCATTCATTCTCAGCTGAAACCTTTTGTTCACCTGTATCGCTCATATTGATAGGCCATGATATAGGAACAGGCAGTGGATTCTTCAAGCAGAGAGTAGTGAACGTCAGGAATGCTCTATTCCAAAGAGTCTGGGGAGCTCTAGCAGTACGTTGCCTCCAACTGCTCCTGTCTAGCAGGTTTGAGGGTCTGAATGGAAAATCAGAACATCAGGCTCAGAACCAGGATTAGGTCGTTAAACACTATGAGCCTTCTCCACCAGGCACTAAGTTTGTGGATGATCAGGTTATGGTCTCAGCCCCACTATCCTGTTTGTATCCCATTATCCATGAGTCAATCTCTGTCAAATACTTAACGAATGCACTTTACATAAATGTAAACAAAAAGGCACCACATACCTCTGTGGAAGAGAATTCTCACTCAAAAGGCCCCTTTAGAATTACTTCTCATCTCTCTTACAGTGTCGTACAGCAGGCAACCCTGTCTACGTAAATCACTCATTCCAATCTGATCTCAATCCATTTGCCAGAACTAGACTCATATCCGCTAAATCGTTCCTATTAATATGCACACCCAGATGCCTTTTAAATGTTGAAACTGTACCAGCCTCCATCACTTTCTCTGACAGCTCATTCCATACACACACCACAATCTGCATGAAAATTTTGTTCCTTTACGATCTTTCTCCTCTCACCTTAAGCCTTTATCCTATAGTTTTGGACTCCCAGATGCTGGGGAAAAGACCTTGCTTTCAGATTGTCCATGTCACTCACGATTTTATAAACCTCTGTAATGTCACACCTCGGCCTCCGTTGTTCCAGATTAAACAAGCCCTAGTCTGCCCAGCCTTTCCCTGTCGCTCATTCACTCCATGCTCGACAATAGCATTGTAAAACTTTTCTGCACCCTCTCAAGATTAAAGGCACCCTTCCTACAGCAGACAGAACTGGATTAAACATAGTATTCTAAATCTGGCCTCACCAATATCCTGCCCTTCGAAACATGATCTAGCAACTCGCATACCCAATGCACTGACCAATAAAGGAGGAGAAAGTGAGGACTGCAGATGCTGGAGATGCTGGCACTTCTCCAGCAACATATTTTTCAGCACTGACCAATAAAGGAAAGCATCTCAAACCCCTTCTTCACCACCCTGTCGACCTGCGACTCCACTTTCAAGGATCTATGAGCCTACACCTTTTTGTTCGATAACACTCCTCAAGGCTGCACCATTAATTATGTAAATCATGCCTGTTTTATCTTATCAAAATGCAACACTACACATTTGTCTAACTTTAACTCCATTTGTCACTCCTTGGTCATCTGATCGAAGTCCCATTAAACTCAGAGGTAAATCTTGCTGACCACTGTACATCCAATATTGATATCATCGATAAACATAATAAAAAGACAAATATTTATATTCAAATAATTTATATAAATTACAAATGCAGTAGAATCAGCACCTTGTGTTACACCAGTGGTCACAGTGCTCCAGTCTGAAAAGCTGTCTCCTTCCACCCTCTGACTCCTACCTTAATTTTAATTTTGTAATCGATTGGTTAGCTCATCTTGGATCCATTTGTCATCCAACCATACGAACTTGTCTGCCATGTGGAATCCTGTCGAATACCTTGCTGAGGACTGCATGGATAGCATCTACCAAACTGCCTTCATTTTTTCTTGCCACCTCTTCAAAAAACGCAATCAATATTGTTAGACACGATTTTCCATGCACAAAGTCATGTTGACTATCCCTAATCCGTAGCTGCATCTGTAAATGCATGTAAATCCTATCCTTCACAATCCTCTCCTGCAACGTACCCACGTCAGGCTCATTAATCTGGGTCACTATGCCCCTTCCTCGTCCCATACATCCACTGATCACTGTAAATGTTAATATAAATAACTTGGTGATATGACCAACAATATAGGTCTCAGACTGGGTCAGAGTTAGGAACAAGTCAGGTAGGATTCTTTAATCTTCTACAATTGACAAGTCTATGACCCAAACAAAGTTACTCAAACTACGATGGAAAGATGAATGACAAACATTTTGGATCGTGCAAATCTGAGAACCGATGTTTCCCTCTAAAAATGCTGACGCATGCACACGTTTGATGACAAAGTGAAAAACAAAATCTATGCAGAGAGTTAACTTGAAAGAAAAATGATCAAATATTTATTGAAGTCATGATGACAGAAAACATGAGTGATTGTTCCAAATATCATTCAGCTTATGGAGCTATTCTGCTCTTACAAGCTACTGGTAATGGGATAACCTCCTGGAACAGGTGGATTTAGCTGAATTCCCTTTACTTCAGGCAGTGGGGTGATTCCAGTGATTCCTCGAAAGGAATCCTCCATGAGTGGTAAAGATGACTGAGGAGTTTTCAGGTCACACACATTGCTGGGAAAAGGCAGACGGAGAGAGAGGGAGCAACAGGCTGTTTCTTCTCAGGAAGTTTATATTTCCCCACTCTCTGAGTTGAATCACATATTAACGTTATCCAGTCGCAAACTGGACCAAATGAGGTCTCTTTGAACAGTGTCTGAACTGTACGATTCCATCACGTTCCCTGCTCCATGTAGGTACGTCATTGCTGCCGTCGGACACACAGTCATTTCTTTCATAACAAATCGCCCCATTAGATTTGAAGATGTGTTTCTATGTTCCCGTACACTTTTATAATACAACTTTCAATACCTTCACAATATCCGTACATAAGTGAATACATTTTTATTCTTAAATTACTTCCCCAGTCTTATTCTCTCATTGAAGATAAAATATTCATCAGGTATTCACCAGCTCTAAATCGTACATGGTCAATAACAACATTTCTCATTGTCAAGCCTAAACTTCTGATTGTTCAAAACATAATGCCTTCATCGCAAGAACGAATAAAGAGAAACATCTTTAAAAGGTTTCAAAAGCAACTTTTTTAAAATTTCAGTGGTATTACCAACCCACACACAGTACATCAGATGCCGTCTCAGCAATGGCGTGTTCAGATGCAGTAAAACAACCTTAAAATCATACCCGATACCCTTTGCAAGAAAAAGTATCATTCCATCAATTTTCTAAATCACGTGCTGCATCTATAGATGAACTTGTTGCGATGTTTGTCCCAGGACACACGAATCCCTTTGTACCACCGAATTCGGCATTCTGCCTCCAGTTATAGAATTTACTGTTGTTTTATGCTTCCTCCAAAACAAACTTCCCATCACTGACATTGTACTTTTTTTTGTGCGTAATTTTTGCTCACGACCCTGCCCTGTCTGTATCTCCTTGCAGACTCTCTGCCATCACTTCACATCTTATTGAATGTTTATGCTGTTGTATGAGCAAACTGAGATCCAATACATTCCGCCCCTTCATCCAAAACATTAACCTAGATTGTAAACTGTTCAGAAACTCACACTGATCCCTCAGGAGGTCCACTAGTTACAGCTTTCCAACCAGAAAACAAGCAATTATCTCTTCTCCATATTTCCTGGTAGCTAACCAGGGCTCCCTTAGAAAATTTGCATCGCCTCCAGCTATACTGTGTAGTTGATTGTCGATTTGTTCCTGAGCTAAGCCGTCCTCCATTCGGGTCATCTGTTGTCATATGATCAGGTGGAGTTCGTACCATCAATGATCCTGATCCCTGACAGTTTAAAAGATGAGCACAGAATCTAGACTAACGTATGACTGGATTGTTATCAGGTCAAAAATGCTGTCTTTTAGATGCAGTAGTAGAACTATTCTGCAATATCAGTCATTTGCTCAAATTTCACCAGACAGACACTGATGAGGTGGGGAGATTTCCTGTTAGCTTGATTAGCATTCATCCATTTAACAACGCAAACAACAATCTTCATCATTAATTTCATTTTTGGCAGTTTGTTCTATTTTGAAAAATTGCTGCACTCACTACACATTAAAATAACATATTGTCTTTGAGAGGGGACCTTATAGAGGTTTATAAAATCTTGAGGGGTAGGAATAGGGTAAGTAGGCAAAGTCTTTTACCTGGGGTAAGAGAGTCCAGAACTAGAGGGCATAGGTTTAACGTGAGAGGGGAAAGATATAAAAGGGACCTAAGGTGCAATTTGTGCACAGAGAGTTTGATGTATGTATGGAATCAGCTGCCAGAGGAAGTGATGGAGGCTGGTGTGATTACAACATTAAAATGTAATCCAGATGGATATATGGAAAGGAATGATTCAGAGGGATATGGGCGAAATGTTGGCAAATGAGACTAAATTACTTTAGGACATCTGGTTGGCAAGGATGAGTTGGACTAGAGAGTCTGTTTTTCTGATATATATCTTTATTACACTATGTCCAAATCCTTCATTCTGTTCCTGTGTATCTCATTAGAGGGGCAGAATGATCTCCTCCTGCCTCATTGCAGAGATACTTACTGGATGAATAGGGTCTCCCTCTCCCAATCTAACAGCCTCAATGTGTGCAGTGAGAGAACATGGGATAGGTGCTCCAGCCGGCTGCTGAGTTTATAAATATCCTGGCTGGTCTGTTTGCGACTGAAAAGCCCTTTCCTGTCTATTGTCAATGAACTCTGATTTCCCTGTCCCACAAAGGTCAGTCAAGGTCAGACTTGAATATCTTCAATGATCGAGTCTTCACTGTTCCCGGGGGATGAGAATATCACAGACAATCACAAGGAGATAGGAACATCCGTTTCTCAATCTTAAACAGGGGAACCTCTAAATTTAAAAGTGTATGAATACAGAGCAAGTCACCTTCTCTTTTATTTTAGAAATGAGGGCACAACCAATTGGAAAGATGTAGACCATCCAGCCCCACAAACCTATGCCCCGTTCCTATTGACTCTGTTCATTAAAGTATTTATCAAACTCAGCCTCCACTGCTCTCTTGGGTCAACATTTCCGATTGTGTAAACCATGAATTGGGCTGTTTGGGCCATCGAGTCTGATCAGCTGTTCGATCATCACTGATATATTTCTCAACAAAATGTTCCTACCTTCTCACTGTAACCCTTGATCTCTTTATCAATCAAAACGTACCTCTGACTGAAAAAAAAGAACTGTGTCTGTGTCTCTGCATGTCTGGAAGCGTGCGAGTGTTTCTGCTTATTGACAGTAGACAGAGGGTGGTAGAAGAGGATTGTCTTTTGGACTGGAGGCCTGTGACCAGCGGCGTTCCACAGGGTGTAGTGCTGGATACATTTTTGGTTTACATTTATATCAATGATTTAGATGTGAGTTATAGAAGGTATGGTTAGCATGTTTACGGATCACACTAAAATTAGTTATATAGTGGAAGGTGAAGAAAGTTACATAAGATTACAAACAGATCATGATTATTTGGATCAATGAATCATAGAGCTGTGCAGTGCAGAAACAGAACTTTTGGTTGAACTCATTCGTGTCAACCATATGTTGTAAGTTAACTTAGTTTTATTTTTCAGCATTTCTTCCATATCAATCTAAACGCTTCCAATTCATGTCCCCATCCAAATCCCTTTTTAATGTTGTAATTGTACCAGCCTCCACCACTTTTCCTGGCAGCTCTTTACATGTATGCATCAGCCTCTGCATGAAAATGGTCCCCTTAGGTCCCATTTAAATCTTGTCCAACTCACCTTAATACTATGTCTTCTGGTTGTGGACTTCCCTGCCCTGACTATTCACCCTAATATGGTCTTCATGATGTTATAAACCTCCAGAAGGTGCAAATGTGACTCCAACCAACACGAAATGCTGTATTTTCAGTCATCCCAGGCCTAAATTCTGAAATTCAATTATGACAAATCTTCCTTCTCCATGATATCACAATTCTAAAGTCATTTTAATCAAATTGTTCAGCCACATTATGAAACACCTCTGTGGGATTTGAATCTAGACTTTTGGGCTTACACTACCACTACTTGGCAATAGTCCCAAAAGCTGCAAAATTATTCTCGTGTGCGTTTGTTCATCAGCCTGTTTTGAAATACTGTGACATACCTCCGTGACAGGTAGGACTTGAATCTAAACCTTCTGGTCCAGAGTGAGAGACACTATCACGCAAGTTCAGGTATAGGAATCTAACCCAGAGCTCTGGCTTAGCTGCATGGGCATTGCACAATATACAAGTCTTAAACCATTCCCAGATTTTGGGTCGCATTTTAAATGTCAGCTTTCAGCTCTGTGTGGATTCATTAAAATTTGGTTCATTTTTACTGAATTTCACAGTTAAAAGAATTACATTGCTTAACAGATGAAAGGTACTCACCTCAAATATAGGATGATGAGTTTATGTGCTCTGCCTTCGAGTCAAACTATGAAGATCTTTAATTGTTTGCCTATGATTTCCACCTTAAGTGGCTATTATCTGACATCTGCAATATAAGGGAAAGGCATCCTGCAGACACACTCTGCACTATAAAGGATCTAGAACAGATACTTATCACTGAACACCAGATGAAGAAAGAACATTCTTTCTGGATCAAATAAAGCAATCACTCTTTCCCACCTGTAACGTGGGACTGCCCTCTTCTTAAAAGCACGAAATGATCCAAGGCCGCGGTCTACTTTCAAATCTTTCTTCCCCAGTACTATCACTCACTGGGCTGAGGAGTGGCAGATGGAATTTAGTTTCGATAAATACAAGGTACCAGAATTAGGTAAAACAAGCAACCAGAGGACATATAGAATTCAATGTCAGGCAATTGATAGTGTTGTAGAACAGAGGGATCTAGTGGTTTTGGTATTTTTATTTGAAGTTTGCATCATGTGTAGGCAGGGTGGATATGAAAGCGTTTGATTTGCTGTCCTTCATTGCTCAGAACTTTGAGTATAGGAGATGGAACATTATCTTCAGGTTGTGCTGAGATTCGTGAGGTCTCTCCTGAAGTTCTGTGTCCAGTTCTGGTCACCCAGTCGCATTGAGGATATTATTAAACTGGAGACGGTTCAGAAAAGATTCACCAGAACGTTGCTGGGAATGCAGTGTTTACGTTATAAGAACAGGCTGGATGGACAAGGACCTTTTCCACTGCAGCGTAGGCGGTAGAGACCTTATCAATGTTATAGAGGTTTATAAAACAATGAGAAGTATAGATAATGTTGAATGGCGGGTGTCCTTTCCTTAGGGTGGTGGACTTCAAGACTAGGGTATGATTTTAAGATGAGAGGAGTAGGTTTTACAGAAGACATAGTGTCATAGAGCTGTCCAGCATAGAAACAGACATTCCTATCCAACTCGTCCCTACTGACCAGATGTCCTACAGTAATGTAGTTCCATTTGCTAGCTTTTGACACATATCCCCCTAAACGCTTCCTATTCATGTTCCCATCCAGATGCCTTTTAAATATTGTAATTGTCCCAGCCTCCACAAAGTCCTCTGGCAGCTCGTTACATACATAGCATCTCCTCTTTGAAAACGTTGCCCCTTAGATCCCTTTTAGTTAGTTCCCCTCTCACCTTCAACCTGTGCCGTTTAACTTTGGTCCGTGCTACCCTGGGAAAAGAGATCTTAGCTATTTACACTATTAATTCCACGTATGAATTTATAATCCTCTAAGATCACCACACCACCGCTAGTTGTCTGGGAAAATAACACCGGCCTATTCAGCCTCTCCATATATTGCAAAGCCTCCAACCCAAGCAACATCTTTGTAAATCTTTTCTGAACCCTTTCAGGTTTCACACATCCTTCCTCCATGAGCGAGACTGTAATTGCATGAAGTATTCAAAATGGCCTAACCAATGTCCTGTACAGTCGCAATATGCCCTCCCAACTCCTTTATTCAATGCACTGACCAACAACAACAAGCATATCAAATACCTTCTTCACTATTTTATATACCTGTGACTCCACTTTCAAAGTATCAAGAACCTGCACTCCAAGGTCTCTTTGTTTCGCAACACTTCCCAGGGACTTAACATTAAATGTCTAAGTCAAGCCTTTATTTTCCTTTCTGAAATGCAGCATCTCATATTTACATAAAATAAAATCCATCTGTCACTCCTCAGGTCATTGGCCCATCTGATCAAGATCCTGTTTTAATCCGAGGTGACTTTCCTCTTTGTCCACTGCACCTCCACTTTTGGTGTCATCTGTGAACGTACGAATCATTCCACCTATTTTCACATCCAATTTACTTCTCTAAATGGCCAACAGCAGTGAACCTAGCACCAACCTTTGTGGCACTCCACTAGTCACCAGTCTCCACTCTGAAAAGCAACCCTCCACCATCACCCTCTGCCTTCTACTTTCGAGCCAGTTCCGTATCCAACTGCTTGTTCTCCCTGCATTCCGTGAGATCTAACCTTGGTAACCAGTTTCCCATGGGGAACCTTGTCGGACGCCTTATGGAAATTCATATAGATCACGTCTACCACTCTGCCTTCATCAATCCTCTTTGCTAGTACAACAAAACAAAAATCACGTTTGTGAGACATGATGTGCCACGCACAACACCATGTTGACTATTTCTAATCAGTCCTTGCCTTTCGAAATACATGTACATCCTGTCCCTCAGGATTCACTCCAACAACTTGCCCACCTCCGATGCCAGGCTCACTGGTTTATTGTTCCCTGGCTTTTCCTTCCCGATTTGTTTAATAATATCACCACGTTGGTAATCTCGTACCTTCCAGAATCTTACCTGTGGCTGTTGATGATAAGAACATGCCATCAAGATTCCCAGGAAACACTTCCCGAGCTTCCCACAGAGTTCTTGTATATACCTGATCAGGATCCATGAATTGCATTTTTCTTACACATCACTTGGTTGGTAAATGGAATGAACGTCCTGAGAAATGATGGATGTGGGTAAAGTCACAACATTTAGAAGACTTTTTAAAGTAAAAGAATACGAGAATTTTTGGAAATATATGGTACATGCCCAGGAACGTGAGGATAGTCGAGTTTCAGGTTATCGTTAGCATTATGTTTATGGGCAGATAGGTCCGTTTCCAAACCCCCTGTATAACTCCATGACACCATGTGTGTTTGTGCATCAAAGTTTCTATCTGCATATTTCTGTCTGCGCTTGTCCATTTGTGTGTGCCTCTCTGTCTCTGTGTGTATCTAATTTCTCTGTACATGTTATGTACATGCATTAGTGTGTGTATATATGTTTGTAACTCTGTCTCTGAGCAATGGGAACTCTTTTGTTTTGGGGGTGAATCATTGAAATGGGGTTCAAAGCCTCCCTCCCTCCCTCTCCCTCGGTCTGTCGCACTTTTGTTTAAAGTGATATAATGCCACACTCCTGGTCTGCTTTCGGACTCTTCAATCCTTTCTCACACATAAGATTATATGGAAGAGTAACTTACTAAGTATTGCATTTTACAGGAAGTGTGTGAGTGCGTGTGTCAATGTATGTCAGCCTCTGTGTGTGCATGCCTGTGTGTCTGTGTTTGTGTGTGTCGGTGTGTGCATGTCTCTGTGTATCTCTGTGTATCCGTGTGATAATATATGTGTTTGTTTTGTGTATGTGTGCGAGTGCCTGTGTGCATCTGTGATTCTGCGTGTGTGTGAGGAGTGTGGGTGTCTGTGTGTAGGGGGTTTGTAAGGGGTTTTCTATGTGTCAATGTGTGTATGCCTCTGTCTGTATGCCTGTGTATGTGCATATCAGTGTGTATTTGTGTGCCTGTGTGTGTGTCTGTGCTTGTGTCTGTGTGTGTTTCTTTGTGCATGTACGTACGTACATGTGCTTTTTGCGTGTCTGCATATGTGTTAGTTGTGTGTCTGGCTGAGTGTGTCTGTCCGTGTATGAGTGTACATGTGTATTTGTGGGGGGGTGTCTGTTTGTGTTGCTGTGCATGTTTGTTTCAGTGTGTATGCCTGGCTGTCTGTGTCTGTGTCTGTCTGTGTGTGAGCATATGTGGGTGTGTGTGGGCAGTGTGGATGTCTCTGCGTGGGGAGTGTGGATGTTTTCGTGTCTTTGTGTTTGTGTGCGTGCGTCTGTGTGTGCTTCTGTGTCTGTGTGTGCGTATGTCTGTGTCAAAGAGTGTGGTGCTGGAAAAGCACAGAAATTCAGGCAGCATCCAAGGGGCATGAAAGTTGGAATTTCGAGCATAATCCCATCATTAGTAATGAGGCTTGTGGACCAAGTGGGCTCAACGATAAATGGAAGGGGGTGGTGCTTGGGTCAGGTAGCTGGGAAGGGGACAATTAAATGAAGGTGGAGTGAAGGTGATAGGTTGGAGCAAAGGGTGAAGTGGATAGTGGGACTGAAGATGGACAGGTAGTACAGTTCAAGAGGGAGGTGCCGAGTTGGATGGATGGATCTGGGATAAGTTCTGGTTGGTGGTTGGAATGAAGAAACGAATGACATCTGTGGCTGTGTGTGTTTTGTGGGTGTGTGTGTTTATGTATATATGTCTGCATGAGTTTAAGCATGTGTGTGCGTGTGTGTGTGTGGCATGGGCGTGTGTATGTCTCTTTGTGTGTGTGGCTCTCTGCATCTGGGTGTGTGTCGGGTGTGCGTGTGTTTGTAAGCGCGTGTGTAGGGTGGCTATGAGTATGTGTATCTGTGTCTGTGTGCAGCTGTATATGTATGTGTGCACGTATCTCTGTGTGTGCGCGTGTTTATAGTGTGTGTGTAAGTGTGTGGGGGGAGGTCGCTATGAGTATTGTGTATCTGTGCGTGAGTGTCTCTGTGCAGCTCTATGTGTGTACATATCTTTGTGTGTGTTAGTGTTTGTAGTGTGTGTGTGTGCGTATATGTGTGTTGATGGTGCTCTCAGTTTGCATAGTGCTGTGAGCTGATACACTCCCTCTGTCCTTCCTAAACTGAATCCCTGATGATTTTCGCCCTCAATTACCACCTGTAGAAAGGGGTGGGGAGACCAACAGAGACTGACAGCAACAGAAAGCTCAGCAAGTCTGTCATCATCTGTGGACAGAAATGAAAGTTAATGTTTTGGGTTGAGTACCCCTTCCTCAGAAACCCATGTCAGGGGGATAATACATCACATTAACACTACAGAAACTACCAGACTCGCCCCACACTGATACACACAGATAAACACACACTAACACAGAGACATAGAGACACTCAGTCATACACATACACTAATACAGACATGGAGTATCTGTCAGTATTTCTCTTGCTCCGGTAACTTTGTCAATATATCACTTGGTCTCTGGTGTGTGTCAGTTTTTTTTTTCAGTCTGTCCTTGGGGAGTGTTTTCGTATTGCGCTTGTTCACACTAGTGAGTGAGTCAGTATTTATGTGTGGAGTGTGATTGTAGGGCAATTTCAATGCTTGCAGAAACCAAACCTGGAAGAATTGTAAAGTGTGTGGAGGACAATGTGGAACTCCAAAAGGGCAGTGACAAATTGATGCAGTGTTCTGTTTTATGGCAGATGAGCATCAATGTAGAACAGTGAGAAATTATGCATTTGGTAGGAATAACGTTGACAGACAATATAAAACATCTGTACCGTTATAAAAGGGCTGCAGGAGCACAGGATGCTGGATGTATATGAGGACAGATTATTGGACATGGCAGGACAAGTGAGGAGAGCAGTAAATGTCACAGATTATTTTCAGTATCTGAGCTTTTTACAGGGGGAGGTATAGGAGGGAGTCTCCATGCTCCCTTTCTGGGAGGTAGTGGTGACGATGTGATGTGAGCCCACCCTCCTGCCCACCGAGACCGTGGGGTTTCCTTTTTTTAACCAGATCGACACAAAAGAGAGATGGCATCAGGGCCACGGCTTCTAAGTTGTGCCGGGGGAAACGGAACTTCCAGTGGTTTAAATGTGAGAATTGCCCTTCACTGGACATTGCTCCTTGCTCGTTTGGTGAGACGTGGATGTTTCAGAATCTTCACACGAGGCATTCCGGTACTCTCCGACTCGTACCAGGGTCCTCCCCCTGTGGTGGTGGCGGAGGGGGCGGGATGCGTGAGCGGATATCGGGCACTACACCACTCGGCTTGACTCTTTCTGTCCTTTTCCAGGCTGTTTCTCCTGGACTGGGACAAAAGGAGGGAGGGAGGGAGGGAAGTTTGCAGTGGGTGCCCCTGCTCTTAGTTCTGGTGTAGGTGTGGCAGGGGAAATGGTGAGGTGTCAGGTGGGAGTCAGTACATAGTGCTATGGTATAGTGGAGGGAAATTACGATAGAGAGATTGGGAGAGAAGGTGCAAAAGTGAGAGTGGTGGGGCATGAGCCTAGTTCGGTGGTCGGTGCTACAACAAATCTACAGTGAGTGTGATGGAGCAGAGAGAATACAGTGACCCTCATCTTGACAGAGCGGGGAAGGTTATTGATGCTTGTCTTGTATTGCTGGACATTTCCTCAGACTGCAGATACTGCACTGAGCTAGGTGGTGCGCTCGGAATATGCTCAGTGGGTCTGGTGGTGTGGTTGCCTCTGGGAAGGGAATGGTCCACCTCTGTACTCGCCCATCCACCAGGACTTCCAAACCCCTGTAAAAAACCATGGTGTAATTGTCCCGTATCTGCCATGCTCAGGGCAAACTGTGCAGGGCAACTTCTAACTAAGAAAGTTCAACCGTGTGCCCATCGGCCTTTTGAAGATGGCCCCAGTGCCAGAGATCACAGAATATCCAGGTGCATCCGAGTGATAGTGAGTACCTCCAGCCATGATGGGTGGGAGAATCGGGCTGGTATTGAATAAAAGGGACACCATGGGTGGGGTGGGTAGTTAATGAGGTGAGTTTGATAAGATAGTACCAGGAAACTTGCTCAGCCTCGTACAGACAATCCCTCTGTCACATTCAATGAAAACGTCACTGAAACAAATTATTGTTTGATTCAGCCCAGTGAGTCATAGATTCTGTTGAAACCCACTAACAGTCACAAAGCTGCAGTTGCTTGTCCAATGCTCTCCATCACAGAGAAGGACAGAAACTTGACCTACCCTTGGGAAATAAGGTGGGGCAGGAGATTGAGTTATCAGTGGGGAAGCACTTTGCAATAAGTAATCATAATTCTATTAGTTTTAAAACAGAGATGGAAAAGGATGAAGTGGTTCGAAAAGATAATGTTTTAAATTGGAGGAAGGCTAATTTGATGATATTAGGCAAGAACTTGGATAGGGTAAATGGATAAACTCTTTTCCCTCGGATCCGAGAGTCCAGAACAAGAGGGTATAGGTTTAGGATGACAGGGGAAAGATATAAAAGTGACCTAAGGGACAATGTTTCACACAGAGGGTGGTACGTGTATGGAATGAGCTGCCAGAGGAAGTGGTGGAAGCTGGTACAATTGGAACATTTAAGAGGCATTTGGATGGGGGCATGAATAGGAAGAGTTTGGAGGGAAATGGGCCGGATGCTGGCAGGTGGGATTAGATTGGGTTGGGATATCTAGTCAGCATGGACGAGGTGGACTGAAGGGTCTGTTTCCATGCTGTACATCTCTATGAC
Source organism: Chiloscyllium plagiosum (assembly GCF_037043375.1). NCBI lineage: Eukaryota > Metazoa > Chordata > Chondrichthyes > Orectolobiformes > Hemiscylliidae > Chiloscyllium > Chiloscyllium plagiosum. The sequence continues at coordinate 55,651,394 of NW_028270183.1, forward strand.
ATTATGACTCTAAATTCCAAACGGGATTGGAATCGATATTCACAGATAAGGGGCCAGCTGAGAAGAGGGGAGCCTTCAAAAATGAGATGTCAAGAGCCCAGAGACAGTATGCCCCTGTTAGGGTGAAGTGTAAGGCAGGTAGGTGTAAGGAACGCTGGAGGACTGGAGAAATTGATGGTCTGGTCACGGATAAGAGGGAAGCATATGTCATGTAGAGATATCAGGAGTCGATGTTTTTACAGTATTCATTCACGGGATGAGAGTATAATTGGTTTAGCCTGCATTTATTGCCCAGAGGACAATTAACAGTTAACCATATTGTTGTGGGTCTGGAGTTACATGTAACCTAGACCAGGTAAGGTTGGCTGTTTGCTTCCTTTAAGGGCATCAGCGAACGAATTGTGTTTTTCAAACAATCAAAAATAGATATATCATTGTCATCAGCCTCTGAATTCCAGATTTAAAATGACTGTCGAGAAGAGTCTATCGCCAGTAGGAGTACAATTAAAAGAGAAATCCGGAGGCCATAAATGGGACATGAGATAGCTTTGACAAATAGGGTTTAGGAGAATTCAAAGGGACTGCACAAATACATTAAGGACGGAAGAGTAACTCGGGAAAGTTTTGGACCACTTAAAGATCACCATGATGCCGATGTGCAGAATCCAAGGAGATGGATGCGACACTAAACAAGCACCTTTCGTCAGTATTTACTGTGCAGAAGGATATGGAAGCTAAAGAACTTCAGAAATAAACAGTGACATCTTGAAAAGTGTCTGTATTACAGAGGAAGAGATGCTGGAGCTCATAAAGCCTGTAAAGATGGTAAATTCTTCAGGACCTGATCAGGTGTCCCCTAGAACTCTGTGGGAAGCTAGGGAAGGAATTGCTGGGCCGCGTTCTGAGATATTTGTATCATTGATTGTCACAGGTGAGGTGCCAGAAGATAGGAGGTTTGATAACGTGATGTCATTACTTTAAAAAAATTAAGAAGGATGGTAAGGAAAAGCCGGTAAGCCTGACGTCAGTGATGGGCAAGTTGTTGGTGTGGATTATGAGGCACAAGGTTTACATTGAACTTGCAGCGTGGGTTGGTACCTGGGACTTCGATGTTGTGGCTATTACGGAGACATGGGTAGAACAGGGACAGGATTGGCTGTTGCAAGTTCCAGGATTTAAATGTTTTAGTACGGTCAGAGGTGGGGGCAAAAGAGGGGGAGGTGTGGCATTGCTTGTCAAAGATAGTATTACAGCTGTGGAAAGGACGATGGATGAAGACTCGCCATCAGAGGTAGTTTGGGCTGAGGTTAGGAATAGGAAAGGTGAGGTCACCCTGTTAGGAGTTTTTTTTACAGGCCCCCTAATAGTCCTAGAAACGTAGAAGAAAGGATTGCGAGGATGATTCAAGAGAAGAGTGAAAGTAATAGGGTGGTTGTTATGGGGGACTTTAACTTCCCTGATATTGATTGGGAAAGCTATAGCTCAAGTTCGTTAGATGGGTCAGTGTTTGTCCAATGTGTGCAGGAGGGTTTCCTGACACAATATGTAGATAGGCCAACAAGAGGTGAGGCCATACTGGATTTGGTTCTGGGTAATGAACCAGGCCAGGTGTTAGAATTAGAGGTAGGTGAGCACTTTGGGGACAGTGACCACAGTTCGGTGACTTTTACTCCAGTGATGGAGAGGGATAAGAGTGCACTACAGGGCAAGAGTTATAGCTGGGGGCAGGGAAATTATGATGCGGTGAGGCATGACTTAGGATGTGTGGCCTGGAAAAGTAAGCTTCAAGGCAAGGGTGTAATTGATATGTGGAGCTTGTTCAAGGAGCAACTATTGAGTGTCCTTGATAAGTATGTACCCGTCAGGCAGGGAGGAAAGGGTCGTGTGAGGGAGCCGTGGTTTAATAAGGAATTGGAATCCCTTGTTAAATGGAAGAGGGCGGCCTATGTAAAGATGAGGCGTGAAGGTTCAATTGGGGCGATTGAGAGTTATAAGGTAGCCAGGAAGGACCTGAAGAGAGAGCTAAGAGCAGCAAGGAGGGGACATGAAAGGTCCTTAGTTGGTAGGATTAGGGAAAACCCTAAGGTTTTCTATAGGTATGTCAGGAATAAAAGAATGACGAGGGTAGGAATAGGTCCAGTCAAGGATAGTAGTGGGAAGTTGCGTGTGAAGGCTGAAGAGATTGGGGAGACACTGAATGAATACTTTTCGTCAGTATTCACTCAGGAACAGGACATTGTTGTCGATGTGAGTACCGAGTCACAATTAAGTAGAATGGATGGCTTTGAGGTATGTAGACAAGAGGTGTTGGAAATCCTGGAAAGGGTGAAAATAGATAAGTCCCCTGGGCCTGATGGCATTTATCCTAGGATTCTCTGGGAAGCAAGGGAGGAGATTGCAGAGCCATTGGCCTTGATTTTTATGTCCTCGTTGTCTACAGGAGTAGTGCCAGAAGATTGGAGGCTAGCAAATGTGGTTCCCTTGTTTAAGAAGGGGAGTAGGGATAACCCGAGTAACTATAGGCTGGTGAGTCTCACTTCTGTTGTGGGTAAAATCTTAGAGAGAATTGTAAGGGATAGGATTTATGAACATCTGGATAGGAATAATGTGATCAAGGATAGTCAGCATGGTTTTGTGAAGGGCAGGTCGTGCCTCACAAACCTTATTGAATTCTTTGAGAAGGTGACTAAGGAGGTGGACGAGGGGAAAGCAGTAGATGTGGTGTATATGGATTTTAGTAAGGCGTTTGATAAGGTTCCCCATGGTAGACTACTGCAAAAAATACGGAGGTATGGCATTGAGGGTGAGTTGGAGGTTTGGATTAGGAGTTGGACGGCTGGAAGAAGACAGAGGGTAGTAGTTGATGGCAAAGGTTCATCATGGAGTGCTGTCACTAGCGGTGTTCCGCAAGGATCTGTTTTGGGACCATTGCTGTTTGTCATTTTTATAAATGACCTGGAGGAGGGGTGAGAAGGTTGGGTGAGCAAGTTTGCGGATGATACGAAAGTCGGAGGAGTGGTAGACAGTGAGGAAGGATGTGGCAGGTTACAGCGGGATATTGATAAGCTGCAGAACTGGGCAGAAAGGTGGCAAATGGAGTTCAATGTAGCTAATTGTGAGGTGATTCATTTTGGTAAGAGTAATAAAAAGATGGGGTACTGGGCTAACGGTCGGATACTTGGTAGTGTGGATGAGCAGAAAGATCTTGGTATCCATGTACACAAATCTTTGAAAGTTGCCACCCAGGTAAATAGTGCGGTGAAGAAGGCATATGGCGTACTGGCTTTTATTGGTAGAGGAATTGAGTTCCGGAGTACTGAGGTAATGTTGCAGTTGTATAAGACTCTAGTGCGGCCGCATCTGGAGTATTGTGTGCGGTTTTGGTCCCCATACTATAGGAAGGATGTGGAGGCACTGGAACGGGTGCAGAGGAGGTTTACCAGGATGTTGCCTGGTATGGTAGGAAGATCGTATGAGGAAAGACTGAGGCACTTGGGGCTGTTTTCATTGGAGAAAAGAAGGTTTAGGGGTGACTTGATAGAGGTGTACAAGATGATTAGGGGTGTAGATAGGGTCGACAGTGAGAATCTTTTTCCACGTATGGAGTCAGCTATTACAAGGGGGCATAGCTTTAAATTAAGGGGTGGGGGGGGGGGTAGGTATAGGACAGATGTTAGGGGTAGATTCTTTACTCAGCGAGTCGTGAGTTCATGGAATGCCCTGCCAGTAGCAGTGGTGGACTCTCCTTCATTATGGGCATTTAAACGTGCATTGGATAGGCATATGGAGGATAGTGGGCTAGTGTAGGTTAGGTGGGCTTGGATCGGCGCAACATCGAGGGCCGAAGGGCCTGTACTGCGCTGTATACTTCTATGTTCTATGTTCTATGTATTTTGAATGGCAAGAATTGATACGGGATGGTCAAAGTAGCTTTCAGCATCGGAAATCGTGTCTCACTAAATTGACTGAGATTTTTTGAAGAACTGACTAAGAGGATTCATTGAGGCAGAGGTGCACAATGCCGATATAGACTTCAGTAAGGCATTTCACAAATTTCTGCATGGTAGAAAGGTTAACAAGGTTCGTTCATTTGGAATGCAGGGAAAACTAGCCACGTGGATACAAAATTGGCTCGAAGGTAGGAGATAGAGTTTGGTAATGGAGGATTGCTTTTCGAACTGGAGGGTTGTAAGTAGTGGTGTGCGACAGGTATCACTGCTGGGTCCACCGTTTTTCATTATTTATATAGATCATTCGGATGTGAACACATCAGCGATCGTTGGTTAGTTTGCAAATGACACCAAAACTGATGTTGTAGTGGACAGCACAGAAGGTTTACGTCAGAGTAAAAGGACATCTTGATCAGGTGGGGTGATCGGCTGAGGAGAAGCGAATGGTGTTTAGTCTAGATAAATGTGAGGCACTGCATTTTGGAAATGCAAATCAGGACATGATGTACACACTTAATGGTGAGGTCCTCGGGAGTGTAGCTGAACAAAAAGTCTTCGAGTGTAGGTTCAAAATTCCTTGAAGGTTGTGTTACAGCTCTACAGAATACTGTAGAAGCCATTTGGTATGCTTGCCTTTATTGGTCAATGCTTTCACTATATGAATTGGGAGGCCATGTTGCTGCTGTACAGCACATTAATTCGGTTCTTTTGGATTATTGTATTCAATTCTGGTCTCCCTCCTCTCAGAAAGATATTGTGAAACTTGAAGGGAGTCAGAAAATATTTACAAAGATGCTGCCAGGATTTGAGCTATAGGGAGAGGGTGGGTAGGTTGGGGTGATTTTTCTTGGGATATGAGAGGCATATACAGGGTGAATAGCTCGGATTTTTTTTCGCAAAAGTAGAGGGCATGGATATCAGGTGAGACCTAAGGACCAACTTTTTGTAACACAGATTGGTGCATGTGTGGAATCAGCTGTCAGTGGAGGTGGTGGTGGCTGTTATGGTTACAACATTTGAAAGGCATTTGGATGGGTACATGAAGAGGAAGAGTTTACATTGTTATGGGCCAAATGCTAGCAAATAGGACTAGTTTAATTTGTGATATCCCATCGGCATGGACGAGATAGACTGTCTCGTTCCTGTGCTGAACATCTCCGAGAGTCTATGATTCTGTCTGAACTCACACCAGTATACTATTAATTCTCCATTGTTGGAAAAACCAGCCTATGTTACTTGATGCTATCGAAATGTCTTCACATTTTGAAACCGGCGAACACATCCTTCCACAACACTTTTCTGAGTCTCTCTCCGTCCGTCTATTTCCCAAATCACTCCTATTCGTTGCTATTGAAACTGTTGGTATTTAAACTGAGCATCAGCTTCCAACATTAAGCAGCTTAGAAACAATGTTCAAAAAGCATAGCGCGTGTTTTATTTGACTTCCCGGTGTCTTGCCCTGTGCTCAATGTTGGATAGTGGAGTTTCAGCAGTTTTGATGCACACCATCCAAACTTGATCTGTGCCTATCAATTGAACGCCTGTGTTAATCACTCTCTACTGATCATGTGCTCAGTAACAAGGTATCACTTCCACTGTTATTGATCGAAACCATGCTTCACACTAGCACTTGAGTGATATTTGACTTAATTCTAGTTTTGGAGCGTTAGTGGAAAAGCTGGGGACGGTTTCCTGGAGGCTGTGCTTTAGCTGCTGTGGAAATTCAGGAAGGCCAGATGCTTTGGTGACCCGCTGGGATGAGTCATGGTGGCGGTTGTGACAGCATCCTAATCCGCAACATGACCATCAAAAGGAGCAGAGACTGGAGAAAGGGGAATATTTTCAAAATGGAATGAGGGAATCACAATCAGATCAGAGAATAACTGCCGCCTATCCCTGTGTCCCAGTCTCGAGCAGTTGAATGACTGCCTCCTGTTCTTGTGTTCCAGTCCCCATCTGCTGCCCCGAATAACAGGCTCCAATAGCTGTGTGCTCTCCTCCTGCTCCTCCTGAGTAACAGGCTCCAATATCTGTTTCCTGTCCTTCTGCTGCTCCTGAGTAACAGGCTCCAATAGCTGTATGCTCTCCACATGCTGCTCTTGAGCTACAGGTTCCAATATCTGTGTCCAGTCCACCTGCTGCGCCTGAGTAACAGGGTCAAATAGCTGTGTGCCCCCTCCTGCTGCTCCTGAGTAACAGGCTTCAATGCCTTTGTGCTCTCCACCTGCTGCTCCTGAGTAACCGGCTCCAATAGCTTTGTGCTCTCTATCTGCTGCCATTGGGTAACAGGCTCCAAAAGCTGTGTGCTCTCCACCTGCTGCTATTGGATAACAGACTCCAATAGCTATGTGCTCACCTCCTGCTGCTCACGAATAACAAGCTGCAATAGCTCTGTGCTCTCCGGCTGCTCCTGTGTCATGGAACTGAAGGGCTGAATGGCGTTTTCACATTCCATTCGGTTCATACTGACTGAAATCTTTTTGTTGTTTCTGTAAAATACCATCAAAATCAGAATGGTGCATTTATATTTATTTTTCTCAGTAATTGAGCAATCATGCTGACTGACTCTGCTTTTGTTATACAGGTCTGAGAAGGTGAACGGGTAACAGGTTCGAGAGGCTGATCAGTTCCTCCTGTCCCTCTGTAATAGGCCGAAAGGCCTATGTCTTCCTATGTCTCTATAGCAGGCACTTGGGGACTGAATTGTTACTCCCTGTTCCTGAGCAGCAATTTCAATGCGCTGAATGCTGCCTCGAGCTTATGAAATGGTTTGATGCCAGGGCATTTTAAACTACGAGCAGCATTACTCAAGGAATCGAGAAAATTACGTACCAGGCATTTTATGCATCTGGTCTGTTATTCTATCCCTGTCTGCTTTTATAAACAGGGTGGAACATATACAACCCTGCAATGTTCCAGCAATATTCCTACATACAAGGAAGAAAGATTAAAAAGATTGAAAATTTTATGATCTATCCCTCAGCAACCGTCATCCACAAAATCCAGACTGAGCAGATGTTCCCTTTTATTGGGATGTGTAAAATGATGTAAGGAACTGTATAACTGAACCTGTTTGTTTGGTGACTGTGATTAATGTCAGTCTCCATAGATTATACATATCCCAGTGGAGGGTTGACATATTTTAATGATAAAATAGGCACCGTTCAATGTGTTATCCAATAGTATGAGTGGGTGTATCGCCAACAGCACTAGCAGGGATCAACAGCTACAGAGACAGGGGAATGGCAGATCTGAATCTGAGAACATTAGACTGGAATGTAACAACAATGGACAGGAGTTTATCTTATTATGTATGGATTCTTTCTACATATCGTTTGTGGCCATTACCATGGCGGATCGAATATGCACTTTCAATGTTTTTATTATCCTACCCTGGCTATTGTTGGTGTACCTGGTAAGTTTCACTGTCCATTTATTATTTGCATTAATCATGTGTGACTGTATTACTGTTATTTTCATTTACTCTACTCTGTAAACATTCACTTTCCAAACCACCACCAACAACAACTGTGAACTTGTTCATTCTTTCTCTCCTTCCTTCGTTCTGGCACTGTGCCTTGTCGGTTGACCTACTCAGTTTCAGCTATGAACCACAATTCAATATTTAAATATTGAACGCTTGGAGGTCACTGTCTTCTCTTCTGGTTACAACCACCATTTCGTTCCTCTGACTTCATTCCAGCCCAGGCCATTATCTGAGGCTGAAACAGACGAGGCACAACTATGGTGATCCCTTTGGCCATGAGCTGATTCTTGACCCATATCTTAAGCATTCCTATTTGTAATAGAACATAGAACAGTACAGCACAGAACAGCCCCTTCAGCCCACGATGTTGTGCCGACCACTGATCCTCATGTATGCACCCTCAAATTTCTGTGACCATATGCATGTCCAGCAGTCTCTTAAATGTCCTGAAAGACCTTACTTCCATAACTGCTGCTGGCAACGCATCCCATGCTCTCACAACTCTCTGTTAAAAAAAACCTGCCTCTGACATACCCTCTATACTTTCCTCCAACCAGCTTAAAACTATGACCTCTCATTTTAGTCATTTCTGCCATGGGAAATAGTCTCTGGCGATCAACTCTATCTATGCCTCTCCTTATCTTGAATACCTCAGTTAGGTCCCCTCTCCTCCTCCTTTTCTCCAATGAATGAAAGTCCGAACTCAGTCAACCTCTCTTCATAAGATAAGCCCTCCAGTCCAGACAGCATCCTGGTAAACCTCCTCTGAACCCTCTCCAAAGCATCCACATCTTTCCTATAATAGTGCGACCAGAACTGGACGCTTTATTCTAAGTGCAGTCTAACCAAAGTTTTATAGAGCTGCAACAAGATCTCACAATTCTTAAACTTAATCCCCCAGTTAATGAAAGCCAAAACACCATATGCTTTCTTAACAACCCTGTCCACTTGGCCATTTTAAGGGATCTATGTATCTGCACACCAAGATTCCTCTGTTCCTCCACACTGCCAAGAATCGCATCCTTAATCCTGGACTCAGCTTTAAAATTCGATCTTCCAAAATGCTTCACCTCGCATTTATCCAGGTTGTTCTCCATCTACCACCTCTCAGCCCATCTCTGCATCCTGTTAATGTCCCGCTGCAGCCTACAACAGCTCTCTATACTTTCAACGACACCTCCAACCTTTGTGTCGTCTGCAAACTTGCTGATCCATCCTTCAATCCCCTCACCCAAGTCAGTAATAAAAATTACAAACAGTAGAGCCCAAGGACAGAGCCCTGTGGAATACCACTCACCACTGACTTCCAGGCAGAATATTTCCTTCTACTACCACTCGCTGTTTTCTGTTGGCCAGCCAATTCTGTATCCAGACAGCTAAGTTCCCCTGTATCCCATTCCTCTTGACCCTCTGAATGAGCCTACCTTGGCGAACCTTATCAAATGCCTTGCTGAGGTATAGATACACCACATCCACAGCTCGACCCTCATCAACCTTTCTAGTCACATCTTCAAAGAACTCGATAAGTTTTGACCTACCCCTCACAAAGCCATGTTGACTGCATTTAATCAAGCCATGCTCTTCCAGATAGTCATAAATCCTATCCCTCAGAATACCTTCGAACACCTTACAGTCGAAAGACGTGAGATTTACTAGTCTTTAATTGCTGGGGATTTCCCTATTTCCTTTCTTGAAGAGAGGAATTACATTTGCCTCTCTCCAGTCCTCAGATACGACTTCAGTGGAGAGCGAGGATGCAAAAATCTGCACAAGTGGTGAAGCAATTGCATTTCTCGTTTCCTAAAGCAGCTGAGGACAAATCTGGTCCAGGCCTGGCGACTTGTCAATCTTAATGTTTGACAAAAGTTTCAGCACATCAGCTATTTCTATCTCTATGCGTTCCAGCATGCATACCTGCTTTTCACAGGTTTCATTCACTACAAAGTTCGTTTCTTTCGTAAAGACAGAAGCAAAAAACTCATTTAGGGCTTCCCCCTACCTCCTCAGACTCCACACACAAGTTCCCTATGCTATCCCTGATCGGCCCTACTCTTTCTTTCACCATTGCCTTATTCCTCACGTAAGTGTAAAATGCTGTTGTGTTCCCCCTAATCCGTTTTGCCAAGCCTTTTTCATGCCCCCTCCTGGCTCTCCTGATGCCATTTTTGAGCTCCTTCCTCGCCTGCCTGTAATCCTCTAGAGCTGAGCTTGACCCTAGCTTCCTCCACCTTATGTAAGCTGCCTTATTTCTTTTGATGAGAAGCTCCACCGCTCTCGTCATCCAAGGTTCCTTTATCTTACCCCTTCTTGCCTGTCTCAGAGCGACATATTTATTCATCACTGACAACAACTGTTCCTTAAACAGTCTCCACATGTCAATAGTGCCTTTACCATGGAAGAATTGCTCCCAGTCCATGCATCCTAACTCATGTCTAATCGTATCATAGTTTCCTCTTCCCCAATTAAATATCTTCCCATTTTGCGTAATCCACTCCTTCTCCATACCTATGTAGAATGTGAGGCAGTTATGGTCACTATCACCAAAATGTTCTCCCACCACAAGATCTGATACCTGCCCTGGCTAGTTTCCGAGCACCAAGTCTAGAGTGACCTCTCACCTCGTCGGAGGATTAGCATCTCCTGAATAGACTTCACTGGCTTATTCTATCTGCTATTTGAACCCTGAGCTATGAAATGTAGTCTTAATGATCCCAATAATCTTTTGCTGACACTCCCAAATTCAAACCTGCAAATCTGGGTCGATATTCCATGGCGCGGTTCTCACTTCACGCCAAAATCGCATCACTTCTGTGAGGATCGATTTACATTGTTGCTGGGTCTGGTAACGCCTTTAATTTAATATTTTGAAGCACATCGTTTCCTCTGTCTGTGGCACAATCCTCAGTGTCTCTATATTGATTTCCTGAACCCTTGTCAGATGTTCTCATTTAAACTGATTTCCTCCATGTGTGTTCTCTCTCAAACAACGGTTTTCATATTTATTGCCACCAAAACACACACACACACACACACACACACACACACACACACACACACACACACACACACACACACACACACACACACACACACACACACTCTCACACACACACACACAATCGCTTGTCTTCTCTTGATGCATGGGTTGCAAACCTTCCCATCTAAAGCATTTCTGTAGTGCAAGTATAGTAGTAATATACTGGCAAAGGTTTGAAATGGTCCTCTTGCTGGGCATGTAGTCCAGTTTATGGAGTACTCCACTAGCATGGTCTGCACAGCTCTCCATTCCGGCTGGTACTTTGTCCCAGCTAATGGTGTCTGGGTTGGTTCTGTGATGCGGATTCAGATTTTGATGTAACGAAGCATTTCAACTGATCTGCCAATGTTTTCATTTGATGTTCTCATTTTTGTGATTGGACCCACCATTGTCTCACTTCTCCAGTTACTCTCACTCCCCTGTCGCCTTATCCATATTATCACAACATGTTATCAGTTAATGAATTGTTTTTTTTTCTGTATCGTTCACTGGTGTTTTATTTTTGGCTTTTGAGTGGATCGAATGCTGGAATTGTGAATCTCTCAAACAATGAAATTGTGTGTATTGGGCTGTTGTTCACTTCCTGATGTGTCCCATGTACTTATCCATGTTGGACAGGAAGCTCCAGTAGCTTTAAGAGACGTGCGTGTCCACTGAACGCCTGTGTTTGTCGCTCTGAGCTGACCGTGCAGTCAGTAACACGAGGGAATCCCTCGACTATCATTATAAAGGACCAAGCATCTAACTTGTAACTGAGAAGTTTTTGACTGTCTCCTGTTATTGAAACGGTAGTGGATGGGCTGGGGATGGTTTGCTGGAGGTCGTGCTGGAAGCTGCCTCTCACCTTCAGAGAGACCTGACGATTTGGTGACCCAAATCTGGATGGGGCATAGAGACTGTAGTTACAACATCTGGGTCTGTAACATGAACAAAAAAAATGAGCAGAGATTCAGAGAGGGGAAGCTCTGAAACCACAGAATGAGTGTGTGGAGAAAGGGATTTGCCAAATCTGTGTCTTAACCCACTCTCGCTCTCCCCCGACATACACCCATGCACCTCTCCATCTCCTCCCCACTCACACTCACACTCGCCGGCTCTCACTTGTACATCCACACACTCTCCTCTCTCATAAAAATAAATCATATTTTGTCAACAATATACAATTCATATACAGTCCGTCAATGCGGTATTTTATAAACTCATACTTTGGAAATAAAATCAGTCTGACTCCGGGAGAAGACAAAGATAGACTCGAAACAAGACCTCACGCCTCAATACCTAGTCTGTCCGGAGTAGTGCCTTCCTTTACGTTGTTAATACCTTAAGTTATCTCCAGGCAGTGACTTGATATAAATTCTCAGGTTTGCATATTAATCAATCAAACCCCGCATCTCCATGAACTGATAAAAGATTTGGGTGACATCATCGATGAGTTAAATTCATGTGCATGAGCTGTACAACCCTCTGATCTTTTCCTTATAAATTATATGGCTAAGGTTTTCTGCTCTCACTAACATCTGATGAACTAACAGCGGGAACAAAGCTTGTGTTTTTCAAAATAAAACTGGTGGACCAAAACCTGGTTTCTTGCCATTTCTGACGTTGTCCAACCCAGTCCAAACAAACACCTCTATATCATGGCTTTTATTTCTTAGCGCCTCTCCAACAAAATACATTTTCCTTATCCCATTTGCTTTTGCTTTGCATTTTACTCTTTTGTGAGGCACGTTACTCCTGTTCCTGACCAAGCCGCTCAAGGTCTCAATGTCCTCCTTCTGTTGCTCAGTGACAGGTTTAGGGCCTTTCGGAATCTTCCTGCTGTTAAATCACATTTCTGGGGTTGAATTGCGCAGGCATGTTGTGTTGCCCACAGTGGGTAGCTCAGTGGTTAGCACTACTGTCTCACAGCACCAGAAATCCAGGTTGAATTTCAGTCTCGAGTCATTGTCTCATATTGTCCCTGTGCCTGCAAGGGTTTCTATCGGGTACTCTAGTTTCCTTCCACAGTCCCAGGATATGCAGGTAAGGTGCATTAGTCAAAGAAAATGCCAAGTTACAGAGATTGGGTTAGGGGGCAGCGGGGAATAGTGGGATTTAAATGTGATGGTCTTTGGAGTATTAGTGTGCTGTCGATGGTTCAAATTGCCTGCTTCCACATTGTAGGAATTCTACGTTTAACACTGTCATTGCACAAATCAGTTGAGGGAATAGTCTCTGGTTAATTCTAATTTCCCCAGTGAGGAGATTAATTCTGTACAAACTACTCCAGATGTGATCTCACTGAGATCCTGCACACCAGTAGCAGCACTTCACCAGCCTGCTGTAAGGTTCCCATCCAGGTTAGAGCAGTCTTAGCTGTTTGAGGGAATACATAGTATTGTTGAAAGATCATTGTCCTTCTTCACTCCAATAGCATAGCGGGACATCTGGTGAAAATGTCATAACGACACTTGAGAGAAATGGCTAAGATGTGGTGAGATGACATCAATGTTAGGATATGACTCACCAAACATCACTCAGATTCCACAGAATCTGGTAAGGTGGAGCACAGAAACAGCAAGCAGAAGCAAACATTGATGGGAGTTATATATCAAAGCCAAAATTGTGATACAAATACTGTTTATATATACAAAACAGGAAATTACATATCCAGGTTTGTTGGTACTACAATAAAAACGGACAGCTTCAAGTTACATCTGAACAGTGTTAACCTAAGTGAATTTTAATGCTGTGGAAATGGATTTCATGAGGGTGTGTGAGATGGGTTGCTTTAACAGTATGTTGAGCACCAAGCTCGAGGTCAGACTGTTTTGAAATTGGTGTTGTGTGATCAGAAGGTGGTACTTATTGTAGAGAACAGAAAAATATGACATGGAAACTAACCAGTTACTTAGTATCTGTCTTCATGGAGGAAATACCAAGTGATCATGGGACTTGTGCAACGAAACGCTAAAATCATCCATATCAGTGATGAGGTAGTATTTCAAAACATATGTGGATTGAGGATTCATAAGTCTGACAGACCAGATCTAATTCATACTGAAATTTCAGAGAAAGCAGCAATGCACAGATTGATTGCATTGAGGATCATTGTATTTTTCCATGTCCAGTTTGGAAGATTATGAATGCATTCCAAGGATTTAAAAAGGGAAGAGGAGGGAGAGTGGAGACCTACAGACCGGTTAACGTGTTATCCATCTGTTGAAATTTATTGTAAAGAATCTGATATTGGACACTTAGAGAACAATAGCAAACGTCAAGAGAATGATTCTAGATTACTGAAAGGGTAGTCAAAATTTGCAAACTTTTTGCTTGAAGATAACCCTTGTGAATGAAAACAATGGAATACCAGTGAATATGGTATTGTTGGACACTCAGGAGGATTTTCAAGAACTCATGCAGTAAGTTAACAGAGAAAAAAAAAGGAATTGAGAGAAACATACGCAAATTGAGCAAGGTAAAATTTAGGTTTGATTTTGTTTAAAGTGAATCAGTATATAGGCGGTGTGGAGCTCCATGCTCTCTTTCCACGGACTGACTCACTGTGATATCTACCACGTGTTGGTTTCAGTACAGATTGAAGCTTCTACAGTAATTTATTCCGACCAGAAGTAAAGACATGCTGCAAAAGTTACAGAGTGTTGGTGAGACTGTACCTTGAGTATTGTATACAGATCTGATGTCCTTTTCTAATTAAAATTTCGACAGAACAGAGTCTATGCTCCTGTGATTGCATGGTGTGAACATGAATTGGTGGGTTTCTAAAGAGAGTATTAACAAGAGTTATAAGTGTGAACTGTCAAAGGAAAAGGCAAAAGAAAACAAGTGCAACTTTGTTACAGTCGGAACCCAGAGAATACAGCATTACAGCAGGGAAGTTACAGAATTATGAAGCAAATACATTAGTTCTGTCTTCACAGAAGGAAAAAAAAAACAAACAAGTCAAATCTTCCCAGCAAGACTGGGAAGCCTTAGTCTCGAGAGATAAAGAATGAGATTAATAAATAATTGCATTGGGAGAAATTATTGGTACTTAAAGTATGGTTGCACTCAGCATAGAGATGGAAGGTAAGAAGAGAAAATCCAATACCAGAGTACTGTGTTTAAACAAAGGAGACTACAATAGGATGAAGGAGGAGTTGGCTAAAGTTGGCTGGAAGCAAAGACTTAAAGTTGGAACCGTTGATGAACACTGGCTGGCTGTCAATGCAATTTTTCCAAGTGCTCAGCAACAGTATATAACGGGGAAATGGAAGGACTACAGGAAAAGGGTAATCTGTTGTGGGTATCTCAGGACGTAAGGGAAGCTATCAAATAACTGGCATAAATAATGACAAAGACCACTGGGAAACTAAAAGATTTGGAAAAATATAACCGTCAAAGAAAGCAACAAAAAAGCTATCAAAAAACATAAGATAGATTATGAGAGTAAATTACCTCAGAATATAAAGACAGCTACCAAACGATTCTACAACTATATAAAACTAAAATAGTGGCTAAGGTAAGCAATTGTCCTTTCGAGGGTGAGAAGTGCGATTCAGTAATGGGGTATGAGGAAATGGCCGAGGATTTGAGCACATATTTTGTCGATCTTGTCTGTGAAACACATTAGTAACATGCCAGTAATTGTCAAAGCGATGAAGGTAGGTGAGGACCTGGAAACAATCATTCCCACGAAAGAGATCGTGTTGAGCAAGCCAATGGAGCTACGTCTCCTGGCTCTGATGGAATGCATCACAATTTACTAACAGAAGTATTGGGAGAAATAGTAAATGCATTTGTGGAAATTTTTCTAAATTCATTGGACTCTGGAGCAGTTCCAGCAGATTGGAAAACAGGAAATCAGACACCACTGTTTAAAAAGAGATGTAGACAAAGGTGAGGAACTGTAAACCAGTTTGCCATTAAGTGTAGTGGGAAAAATACTTCAATGTGTACTCATGGAATAAATAGCAATGCACCTCGAAAGGAATCGTCCCAATGGGCTGATGCAGCATCAGTTCATGAAAGGAAAGTCATGCTTAACTAATTTACTGTAAATCTATGAAGGCATTATGACGAGGGAGACCCAGTAGATGCGGTGTACTGAGATTTACAAAAGGCGTTCGACACAGTGCCACCAAAACAGCTGTTGCATAAGGTAAATATGTGTGGCATCACGGGTAATGCATTAACATGGATAGAGGATTGGTTAACTAACAAGAAGCAATTAGTGGGAATAAATGAGTATTTTTTTCTGGTTCCTGATTATTGACTAGTGGTATGCCTCAGGGATCAGTGTGGGGACTGCAATTATTCACAGCTTACATGGACGATTTGTAGTTTGACATCACGTGTAGTGTTTCAAAAATTGCAGATGATACTAAAATGAGTGTCAGAGCAAAGTGTGTAGTGGAATGCGAAACTTTACGAAGGAACATAAATAGTTTAAGTGAGTGGGCAAAGGTCTGGCAGATGGAATACAATTGTACTAAATGCGAAGTCATCCATTTTGATCGGAATACCAGTGAAAATGACTATTACTTGCATGCTAAAACAAATGCAGCATGTTTCTGTGCAGAGGGACTTGGGTGTCCTTGTGCATGAATCACAGAATTTGGTCTGCAGGTGCAACAGGTAATTAACGAGGCAAATAGAATTGTTAAAGGGATTGATTTAAAAGCAGGAGGTTATGTGGCAGCTGTACAAGGTTCTGGTGAGACTACACCTGGAGTATTGTGTGCAGTTTTGGTCTCCTCACTTGAGAAAAGATGTCCTGGCACTGCGTTGGATACAGAGGAGGTTCAATAGGTTGGTTCCAGAGTTGAATGAGTTCGCTTATGAGGAGTAGACGGGAATTATATATTGATTGGAATTTGAAAGAATGAGGGCGGATCTGATAGAAACATATATAATTAAGAAGAAATAGATCAGATAGAAATAGAGGGGACGTTTCCAGTAGTAGGTGAAACTAGGACAAGAGGGCAAAGTCTCAAAATTAGGTCGAGCAGATTCAGGACAGAATTCAGAAGGAACGTCTTGATGAAGAAGTTTGTGAATCGGTGGAATTTCTTTCTGAGTGAAATAGTTGAAGTTTTGTCATTGGATGTGTTTGAAGATCAGATAGTTAATTTTTTGGCCTTAAAGAAACTAATGATTATGCTGAGCGGACGGACAAGTAGAGCTGAGGCCATGAAATGATCAGCCATGTTCTTATCAATTTTCCTAGTTCTTATGTAATGGGTCAACATGAAATGGGAATTATATTTGAGAAACTGACTGGTCTATACATACGGTGAAGCACTGGATGCAGTGCATTTCGATTTTCGGAAAGATTTTGGTAAAGACTCTAGCCTTGTGTGCAAAGTCAAATGTTACAGGGTTGGGGCTAAAATATGAACATGGTTTTAGAATGGGAGCGCTGACCGGAAACAGTGAACAGGAATAGAACATCTTGTTTTGTAGTGCAAGGATCTTTGGGTGTCGCAGGGATCGGTGCTTTGGCTCCAGCTATTCCCAATACATCACAAACATTTGTTTGAGAGAATCAAATGCTGTATAACCCAGTCTGTTGATGGCGCTAAATGATGTCGGATAGTGAGTGGGCGAGGAGTATATTAAAAAAAACTCCAAAGTGATTGAGACAAGTAGAGTGAATGGGCAAATACGTGGCAGATGAAGAGAAATGGGGGTGGATGTGATGGTGTGTATTTTGGTGGAAACAATAGAACAGCAACCTGTAATTTGAAAATGGATTGGGCGAAACATTTTGATCTTTAAAGAGATTTATGCCTTTTTGGTTTCTTCTGCGCAGACCTCCATGGTCAGTTCAGGACAGTGAGTTCTGAAGCCACAAGTCAATACTGGGAATGATATTGGCACACTAACCAGCGTACATAGACCCAACAAGTAGCTAGCTGCAGCATTGAGAAGTTCAGGATCTCCCTGTACAACAGTCATGAACGCAATATTACAGAATCACAAAACAGGTAGGAAGGTAAAGGCTGTGTTAACCATCATTTCAGGGGGATTTGAACACAGGAGTAAGGGTGTCTTACTGCAACTCTACAGGCCCTTGGGGAGACGCCCATCTCCAACATTTTGCAGTCTTGCGTGCAATGTTGGTCTCCTTACTTCATAAAGGACAAACCTGACATTGAGGGAGTGCAACGAAGGATGACCAGACTGATCTATGGGATGAGAGACTTGTTTAGGGAGCAGAGTTTGGGGCGACTGGACCTGTATTCCTTGGGCTTTAGGAAAATGAGTGGAGATCTCAATGAAATATTAAAAACACTGACAGGACGAGACAGATTGGAAGCATGGATGATAATTCCCCTGGCTGGGTTGTCTAAAACAAGAGGTCACAGTATTAGGTACAGGCAGGCCCCCCTGTACTGAGATGAGAGTGGTGCCCTCAGAGAGTGGTGACCCTGGGAAATCCTCTACCGCATCAGGCTCTGGAAGCCAAAACAGGGGATACAAATAAGGATTTCTAGACACTAAAGGGATCAGGAGACAGCTGGGGTACGGCTGTCACAAGCTCACAGATATTAGGAAGGAAGTCTTTGCGGGGTCAACAGGACTGTGTTTTCCATTCCCTTTTCAAATACTGAGGCTGCAGCTGTTCTGTCGGTTTTACCCTTCCAAACCTCGGAGCGCATCAGTCCAATTTAGTGTCTTGCTCGACCGGTTTATAGAACATTGAACAGTCTGTGTTTCTGTAGTCACTTTTCGGCCAGGCCAGGAAAGCATAGAATTTACCAGAACAGAATTCACTTCCATAAAGTACATTGGGGAAGCAAATTGAAGTTCACAATCGGCATTGATTTCAAGGTCACTGTTACTGACACCAGATTTCAAATCACGATATTTTAATAGTTGTTTTTAACATTCATCGTCTGCCAGAGCATTAGCCTGGTCTAGATTAGCAATCCAGTGCTATTTCCACAACAGCACCACCTCCACACGGGGGCCTATTGGAAACCACACTGAGCAGGTTATTTCTGTGCTGCTTGACAGCTGTGTCAAAAAGAAATCCCACCAACTTGACGGTCGTGATGGCACTGAGGGGGTGATAATTGGTCAGATTGTAAGTATTCCCCCCTTTCAGGACTGGACATAGCTGAGCAATTCTCCACATTGCCAGGGAGATGTCAGAGTTGGAGCTGGAATGAAACAGCTTCCCTAGGGACACGGCCTGTTGTGCAGGACAAGTCTTCAGTCCTATTGCAGGAATGGCCTCACGGCCCATTGTCTTTCTCGTATCTACTGTGTTCAGCTGTTTCTTCATGCCACGTGCAGTGAATCAAATTAATTGAAGACTGGCATGTGTGATACTTTTGGCATCATGATGAGGGTGAGGTAGATCATCCACTCAACACTTCTGGCTGAGGATGGTGCAGATACTGCATCCTTGTCTTCTACATTGGCTGTTCCATTATTTAGGATGGTTCATAATAGAGGAGCCCTCTCCGACAGTGAGCTGTTTCATGGTCCATCGTCATTTATGACTGAATGTGGCAGGACTGTTGGTCAGTTGGCCACGGGTGAATTGCACCCTGTCTATCAGATGTCATTTCTACTGTTTGGAATGCATGTAGTCAGTTGTGGTAGGTTAAGCGGGTTGCCATCAGGTTTAGGCACACATCGTTCTGAAACTAGCATGTTCACTCATACAGCACTGAAGCATAGATTGGCTTGGTCGTAATGACAGTCTGATGGATTATCCCAGATGAGAGCTGAAAAATGTCTTGCTGGAAAAGCGCAGCAGGTCAGGCATCATCGAAGGATCAGGAGAATCGACGTTTCGGGCATATGCCCTTCTTCAGGAATGAGGAAGGTGTGCCAAGCAGGTTAACATAAAAGGTAGGGAGGAGGGACTTGGGGAAGGGGCGTTGGGAATGCGATAGGTGGAAGGAGATTAAGGTGAGGGTGATAGACCGGAGAGGGGGTGGGGAGGAGAGTTCAGAAAAAAGATTGCAGGTCAAGAAGGCGATGCTGAGTGCAAGGGTTAGGACTGAGATAAGGTGGAGGAGGGGAAATGAGGAAACTGGAGAAATCTGAGTTCATCCCTTGTGGTTGGAGGGTTCTTAGGCAGAAGATGAGTCGCTTTTCTTCCAGGCATCCTGTTGCCATGGTCTGGCGATGGAGGAGGCCTGGGACCTGCATGTCCTTGACAGAGTGGGAGGGGGAGTTCAAGTATTCAGCCACAGGGCGGTTGGGTTGGATGGTGCGGGTGTCCCAGAGGTGTTCTCTGAAACGTTCCGCAGGTAGACGGCCCCAATACAGAGGAGGCCACATCGGGTGCAGCGGATGCTCTAAATGATGTGTTAATGAGGTGCATGTGAATTTGTGACGGATATGGAAGGATCCCTTGGGGCCTTGGAGGGAAGTGAGGGAGGGAGGTGTGGGCGTAAGTTTTGCATTTCTTGCGGTTGCAGGGGACGGTGCCGGAAGTGGAGGTTGGGTTGGTGGGTTTTGTGGACCTGACGAGGAAGTCGCAGAGGGAGTGGTCTTTCTGGAACGCTGATAGGGGAGGGGAGGGAAACATATCCTTGGTGATGGATTCTGTTTGGAGGTGGCGGAAATGATGAAGGATGATACGATGTATCTGGAGGTTGATGGGGTGGTAGGTGAGGACCAGTTGCGTTTTGTCCTGGTGGCGATTGGAGGGGCGAGGTTCAAGGGAGGAGGAGCAGGAAGTGGAGAAGATGCAGTGGAGACCATCGTCAACCATGTCTGAGGGGAAATTGCGGTCTTTAAAGAAGGAGGCCATCTGGGTTGTTCGGTATTGGAATTGGTCCTTCTGGGAATAGACGCGGCAGAGGCGAAGGAATTGGGAATATGGGATGGCGTTTTTACAGTGGGCAGGGTGGGAGGAGGTGTAATCTAAGTAGCTGTTGGAGTCGGTCGGTTTATAGTAAATGTCCGTGTTGAGTCGGTCGCCCGAGATAGAAATGGAGAGGTCTAGGAAGGGGAGGGAGGAGTCTGAGACGGTCCAGGCAAATTTGGGGTCGGGGTGGAAGGTGTTAGTAAAGTGGATGAACTGTTCCAACTCCTCATGGGAGCACGAGGTAGCGCTGATACAGCCTTCGATGTAGCGGATGAAAAGGTGGGGGGTGTGCCAGTGTAGCTGCGGAAGACGGACTGTTCCACATATCCCACAAAGAGACAAGCATAGCCGGAGCCCATGCGGGTGCCAATGTCTACACTTTTGGTTTGGAGGAAGTGGGAGGATTGGAAAGAGAAGTTGTTCAGAGTGAGGAACAGTTCAGTCAGTCCAAGGAGGGTGTCAGTTGAAGGCTACTGGTTGGGTCGGCTGGAAAGGAAGAAGCGGAGGGCTTTGAGGTCTTCGTGATGGGGATGGAGGTGTATAGGAACTGGATGTCCATGGTGAAGATAAGGCTTTGGGGGCCGGAGAAGCGATAGTCATGGAGGAGGTGGAGAGCATGGGTGGTGTCGCGAATGTAGGTGGGGAGTTCTTGGACTAAGGGGGACAGGACCGTGTCGAAGTATGTAGAGATGAGTTCTGTGTGGCAGGAGCAGGCTGAGACAATGGGTCGGCCGGTTCAGTCAGGTTTGTGGATTTTGGGCAGGAGGTAAGAACGGGCGATGCGGGGTTGTGGGACGATGAGGTTGGAGGCGGTGGATGGGAGATCCCCTGAGGTGATGGGGTCATGTATGGTCTGGGAGATGATGGTTTGGTGGTGGGAGGTGGGGTCATGGTCAAGGGGGAAGTAGGAGGAGGTGTCGGCGAGCTGGTGTTTAGCCTCAGCAATGTAAAGATCGGTGTGCCAAACTACCACTGCGCCTCCCTTGTCTGCTGGTTTGATAGTGAGGTTGGGGTTGGAGTGGAGGGAGCGGAGGGCTGCACATTGTGAGGGTGAGAGGTTGGAGTGTGTGAGAGGGGTGGGAAGGTTGAGGTGGTTACGTCGCAGTGGCAGTTGGCTATGAAGAGATCGTGGGCGGGTAAGAGGCCAGCACGGGGTGTCCAGGTGGATGAGGTGTGTTGGAGGCGGGAGAAGGGGTCGTGAGAGGTTGGGCGAGAATCCTGGTTGAAGAGGTAGGCGTGGATGCGAAGGCACTGGAAGAATTGTTCGACGTTTCACCGCGTGTTGAATTCGTTAATCCTGGATTGCAGGGGGATGAGAGTGAGGCCTCTGTTGAGGATTATCCCAGGCAAAAAGTTACAGATTGTAGTTGAATATAATTCTGCTCCTGCTGCTGCTGAGTTCGACAGCACCAAATCAATATCAGGAATTTTCTGTTTAAGAAAGTTCAGGAAGTTACATCATTGAAAGCATTTACAGAGGATATTTGACTTGGAAATGAATTGAGAAGAATGAAGAATTGATAATAAAAGATGAGTTATAGCGTCATCGAGCCTGAGAGTCATAAAATATGCAAACAGACCCTTCCAATAATCCACACGGAATCAGCCAACACCGTTAAGTTTGGGAACTAAGACTATCAGCGAGCATTACTCGGTCGGGATTGGTTTGATGATTTTCTCCTTCTCCATGGCCGTCATATCCTTTTGGACCTGTCTGGCTTTGAGAGTATTAAGCTGATATGGGTTTTGTTTTATCAGAACAGTTATTCCCTACATCTACTTCGTGTACAATAGCATTAGTCCTCCTCATGTGATTCTTACATATGTCTTCATAGTGCAACAACAAACTTTTCAGCTGCGTTCTATGCTCCTGAGACAGATAGTTTATGAATCTGTCCCAATGCTCAAGGACTTCTTCATTTCTAACATATTTTGAGGCATACCAAAATCCACAACATTTGGATTTCATTTCTCACTGTGTCAGTCAGTTATTAACACCTGTTTCTCCAGTTCTCTCTCTCCTCTACTTTTCAGGAGGGGACCTACACACTCATTTATAACCCACATGAAGGGATCTTCGAATTTGGGAATTTGCAATAGAGATGATACTTTCATTACTGTCTGTGGTCAAACTACCATTTGGTATGTATGACACACATGCCAAAAGTTAACCACATCTTTGTGCATTGCAGGTTAATAAAACTTTTTGTCCCTTAGCCTGTGTCTTTTTACCCGAGATGACCTCCCACTGATAGTTCTTGCGCTACCCTAACGCTTCCCTTCTCTATGTTCGCGGTGAAACAATCTGTTGCACTTCGGCACATTCCTCCTCTGCAGTAAATTGCCATGGTCTCCATTTCCGTCTGAGGATTCTATCTTTCAGATAATAACCCCCAGGAATATCTTTGCCTTCTTTTCAGGATACGCATCCACATATATATCTTTTATCATCTTGTCTGTCTGTTGCAAGTCCCTTCGCCTTACATGACTAAACACATCTGTCTGACGCACTGCGTGTTCAAGTTTTCCCTGCACCATTACGTCAAACAGGGTGTCCATCAACTGAACCCCAACTCCTTCATCTCTGTCTTTAGTTTGTGTGCTTCATGCTGTGACTTTTGACAGTGGGATCTGGTTACCGTGCATTCTGGGAAAATACCAGTATACTTCTGTTTTAACTTCTCAGTTTCTTGGTCTTCCTTCGGCTTTTCCACAATAAGCAGTGTTGCTCCCAACTTGGATCCTGCTAAATCGTTCCCACGAACAAACTGGACTCCTGGAACTCACACTCTGTCAGTCACTCGCATTGTTTCCTTTAATACTTCCACTAGTGCCACTGACGTAGCTTCTTTTCCCACATCTTTTCCCACAGTGCCTTAACGACCAGCGCTATGACCTTAAGTATCCCAATTTATGGCAACGATATAACTTTTCATAGTGCCCTTCTGAAACCACCGGCACTGTCATTTTCCGTGTCTCACACTATTACAGTGAAAACACCTGACGCCTTTCACCTTATGCCCACCCTCTTGGGCATCTTCTTTAACCTGTGGTAAACTCTTATCCTCTCCTCTTCCTTTTATAGTGTAGCATCTCCACTACTCCCAAATTCGATCCCTCGCAGGACGAAAGTTTGGTTGGAAGTTTGTCTTATGCAGCAAAATGTATTCATCTGCTAATTCTCCTGCCCGTCTTAATTCCTGAACTTTCCACTCCTCCATGTGAATTCTTATTATCTCTGGAAGTGAGTTTTTCAACATCTTCAGCAGAATAACTTCCATTCCAGCCTGATGTTCATCTTTAAAGCAAGCAACCATCTATCAAAATGCCTATGTTTAATTATTTCAAAGTCAACATATGTCAGACCTGTTTACTTCTTATTGTTTTTCAACTGCTGTCTACATGTCTCTGGTACCAATTCGTAAGCACTTAAAATAGCTTGTTTTACATCTTCAGGGTCTCTTGACCCCTCGTCTGTCATCGGAGCAAATACCTCACTCGCCCTGCCTACCAGCTTAGACTGAACTAGCATTACCCATAATTACTTGGACCATTCCAACTGCCTAGCCAACTTTTCAATGAAACAAAGAAGGCTTCAAAATCTTTCTCATCAAAATGTGGCAGCGTTTTAACATAGCTGTATGTATCACCACCTTCTCTTTTAATCTCCATCCTGTTACTTTGACTTTGTTGACTAAATAGTACCTTCAAGTTCAACTTCTCGATCTTTTTGCTCAACTAAAAACCTTCTCTCTTTTTTCTCCTTTTCTTCTCTCTTTGCTCAGATACGAACCTTCTCCTTCCCTTTTCCCCTCTCTCTCTTCTCTCTTGCTTTCTGTTTCTTCTCTCTCTTTCTCTCTTCCTTTGTTTATCTTTAAACTACATTTTCCTCAATTATAATTTAAGTTTTTCTCACTCTACTGCATTTTTTCTGTTTCTCTGACAGACCTTAGCGTTCGATAATTCCCTGACATTTTCAGCTTTACGTTTGTCCTTGGTTAAACGCAAATCTATTTTCTTTACTAATTATAAAGGCTTGGCCTTTATTTTTCTTTCTAATTTTGTCTTGGTAAAATGGAGTATCATCGTCAAACCCCTCTTATTTTTTTAAGAACCATTTCTCTCACTTTTAATTTAACCAACCACAAGTAATCGAAATTGAACAAGTTGTCTTACTGACGTTTTATTTGAAGATCTCAGATACAAACGTGCAAATGTTTTAATATACTGTGCTTTTTCTCACACCAAAATCTATTCAAATCGACCCAAATGTCAGTTTGGATCTGCCTCAACCTGTTCAAATCGCGGATGATAGCCCCCAAACTGTTACAACACAGGGTTAACCGTTCCCCTAATTTAAACCAACCACACAGAAAGGTTCACCTCATGTCGTAATATCTTAAATGTCGACTGGCAAAGATCCATTTACAGAGTCACTATTTAAAGTAAAATTAACAATTTTGTCATTTAAGTCCAACAGAGAATAATAAAATAGACAACTGTTTTGAACTCCCTTGGGTTAAACGTATCTTCAATCTCTCACTCTACAATACTGGTCTGATGAAACAAAAACGCCTATAAAGGTTTACAAAAAATATAATCATGTTTCAAAACCAGTCAGATTTGTCGATTCTCCTTTGTAGATTTTACTCACGGTCGGCTTTGATGTTCTGCTGTGCAAACTTCTTATAGACACGTGCCTCCAGGAAGTTCTTCATCTCGCTGTCTATCTTTGTGGATGTCTTTAGCAGTTCTCCCCCTAAATGTTCAAATGTTCAAATGTCCAGTTTTATACCACAAAGCATCGGATCATTTCATTGATATTGATGTCATCAAATACATTATATTTAACTCTCGATTTGATTTCAGTGTGTTAGTGCATAATTTAAACTGCTTGGCTGAATTTTAATTTGTTTTTGTTCCAAGACAACTCATCAGCACTATTGGTTTCACAGTCAAATGTTACATTTTAACTTCTTTCAGAACATTTTAACTTCTTTCAGAACATTTTAACTTCTTTCAGAACATTTTGTGCTAGTTTCTTGTCTCCCTTAACGGTAAAGTATACCTCTACACTTTCATAACAATATCTTTTATCTGCCCTGCATAGCTTTGCATAAATTTGATCAACTTAGTAAGTTTACATAAAAGTATTTTCTGTTTCCAAAAAAGACCCATTTTCTCTCATCTTTCCTTTACTTATTTCCTTCTTTCCAGTTATCATTTCAAATACTTTCAATGTTACTGGCATTCTTCGACAAAGTATTACATTGTGTGTGTTTCTGTCTGTTTGTTTTGTGAATAATCATCTTTAATTGGACTAAGACAAAAGAATAAGATGTAATCGCATACCTATATGAAGGAGTAAAAGTGCAACGTTTCCAAGTTTTCAGATATCAAACAAGATGTAAAAAAATAAATCTCCTTTATTCATGGATTGGGAAAGTGAACAAATGACGTTCATGGACCAAACAGAAGTAATTTACTGAACCTTTACTCGGGTCATCGAACGACCAAATATTTAGTTTTATCCTGAGAGTTTAAATTCAGCTTTGTTTCAAGTGTGAGTTGCATGCGATTTTTTATGAATATGCAATCATCATCGGTGACAAAACCAGACGTTGCTGGAAATGCTCAGTAGTTTTGGCAGTATCTGTTGTGAGAAATCAGATTTAACATAGCATAGTGGAATGGGTCAGGGTTGTTTACTTTTTTGCCAATAGTGTTCAGAGACATGCCGGTTAGGTGCATTGGTTATGGGTAAATGCAGACTAATAGAGTAGGGGAATGAGTCAGGGTGAGTTACTCTTCGGAGGGTCAGCATGGATGTGCTATGTGAAATGGCCTGCTTCCCCGTTGTAGGGATTCTATAATTCTATGATTTCTTCATAAAAAGGCCGTTCGGTGCCAGGATCAAGAATGTCTCCGAGCATGCTCAGGGCACAGTGAATTGGGAGGGGAAACAGCCAGCGGTCGTCGTTCACATTGATATCAATGACATCGGTAAGAAGAATGAAAGGTTGAAAGGTCCGGCAAATAAAGTTCCGGGACTTAGGAGTGAGTATAAACACAGGATCTCCAGGGTTGTATTCTTGGGATTACTCCCCGTGCACCTGGAAGTGAGACAAGGAAGAGGAAGATAGTCGAGTCGAGTTAAAGAACTGGTCTGGGAGGAGGGTTTCTGGTTTCTGGATGATTCGGATTGCTTCCAGGTCAGGTGGGAACTGTAAAAAAATGAAAGTGTGCACCTTAACTGGAGGGGCCCCAACAACCTGGAAGGGAGGTGTGATCATGCAATTCAGGTAGATTTAAACTCATAATACAGAAGGCGGGGAACCAAAGCAGCAGGTCAGAAACTCAACAGAAAGTACAGGGTGGTCGAATAAACCGGAAGGACCAGTACAATAACCATGCAGAGGGAAAGAGTCATAATAATTTAAAAATATGAGTAGATCGTTGGTGTAAATGATAGGCTCACTATTACTGGGGATCAATAAATAGGGATAGAGAGCCTGTGCACAAAAGTATTAAAAAAGAAAGACACATCAATTGAACTTATGTAAAAACCTTTTAACTAAAAGCGTGCAGTATTTGGAATGAAATGAGCTCAAACAGAGATAAATAGATAGAGTATGTAGGAATTACTGAAACGTCCTTACAAGAAGGTCAGGACTGGGGTGTTAAATGCCCACGGGTACACAGTATTCAGACAAGGAGGAACAGTAGATGGAGAGTCTGTATAGGTCAAGGGTGATGTCAAGCTTGTATTAAGAAGTGATATTAATACGTGAGACAAAAATGATGAACTAGTCCGGCTCGAAATAAAACACATTTAAAGAAACCCATTCATAGGTGCATTTCCAGCCCACAAACTCCCACCCCGGCAAACTACTTTCAAAGTAGGGATAGCATGAACCAGGGAGTAATGATGATTTTTTGACAAGGGCACACGAGTGGTTATGGGTAATTTGAACATGCATATTATCTGGAATAATCAATTTGCAAAGGGCGACACAAAGAATGATTCATCGAATCTATGAGGGATTACTTCTTCGATTAATATGTCATGGAACCAACCAGAGAATCGGCTTGGTATTATGTAATAAGAAAGGAGTGATAAATCATATTGTCGGAAGGACCATCTTAGAAAGAGTGGCACAACATGCTGGAGGTTCGCATTCAGTTTGACACAGTGACGTCAGTCACATACGAGAGGTTTAGTTTTGTGCAATGATAATTTTCCTGGCCTGAGGAAGGGACTGTTCCAAGTGGACTTGGCAAAAACATTGAAGGGCAGGACAGTTGAAGAACAGTGGTAATTCCTTCGGGACATAATCAAAACCCCTCAATTGAAGTGTAATCCTTTGTGGGAAAAGAATTGTAAAAAGATAAACGTGACCCATAGCTTAACAAGGAAGTCAACAATAATATGACAGTGATGACCTGGTGGTATTATCGCCGACTGCTCATCCAGATAATGTTCTGGGGACTCGGGTTCAAATGCTGTCACAGTGGATGGGGGCATATAAATTCAATATGAACCTGAAATTAAGAGTCTATTGATGAACATGAAAACATTGCTCATTGTTGGAAATAGCCATATGTTTCACGAGAGACCTTTAGGGACGGAAACCATAATTCTTACTTGATCTCACCTAAGTATGAATTCAAACCCACACAAATTTGGTTGCTTATTAACTGCCCTCTTGGAATGCACAATAAGTGCTGTCTAACCCAGCGACACTCTCATCCTACGAACGAATTAAAGAAAAACGCTTTAAATGCCACCAAATGGCTAATAAAAACAACATCATAGAACAGAGAACTTAGAACAGTACAGCACAGAACAGGCTCTTCAGCCCACGATGTTGTGCCGACCACTGATCCTTATGTATGCACCCTCAAATTTCTGTGACCATATGCATGTCCAGCAGTCTCTTAAATGTTCCCAATGAGCTTGCTTCCAGAACTGCTGCTGGCAACTCATTCCATGCTCTCACAACTCTCTGTGTAAAGAACCCGCCTTTGAAATCCCCTCAATACTTTCCTCCAACCAGCTTCAAACTATGACCCCTCGTGTTAGCCATTTCTGCCCTGGGAAATAGTCTCTGACTATCGACTCTATTTATGCCTCTCATTATCTTGTATTCCTCAAAATGGATATGAAGCAAAATGAGTAGAAATCGTAAGAATTGATAAATAACATTTCTACCTGAAGAGAAAAAGTAAAAGAATGTTAAAATTAAATAATGGCGTCTTAGAGGATGCAAAAATTGAGATAATAATGGTAAACTCAGAAATGGCATAGGCAAAACCAACACTTCCTGTTTTCACATGTTTTTAAAGGTTTATTTTTTAACCTTGCAAAATTTTGTTTTTGTTTAGAAATAATAAAACGTTTTTTTTAAAAAAATAAGGAGTTGTGCCTTCATTCTGGAGAGGCCTGACTGTTTTCAGCTCAGGAGAAGACTTTTCTTCTAGGAATATATTGAAGATGAATAGTTATATTGAGTTAATTAGCCAAAGTGTTGATTATATTTAATTTTTATATGTTTGATATGTATATGTTTTTTCTTCCATTTTAACATTATTATCTATAGGTAATGAAAGGTAACATATTGTTGTAAAATAATCCTGTTTCTAGGCGTAATGTTATTTAGGCCACAGAGAGGTTGGGGAGAATAATTAGAAAAAATACTACCCAGCAAAGCAGTCAGATAAATGGTGACTGTCAGGAAAGATAAGAAGGTAGTTCAAAGTCTCCGGCGACTATTCCTCTATCAAACGATTTTCACTTTTTGGAACTTTGAAGGACGTAGTCTTTCTGAGGAAAATGGAAGGGCCGTCAGTTATTGGATTGTTGGATCGATTTTTATATTAAGCAGCGTTAGAAACGATGTGGTAGAATTATTGCTACAGTGGGATTTTCAGTCAGAGGCATCAGCAGGAGATTCTGTGGGAGTGAGCATGAGTTTAGGATGGTTTGTGCAAGGCTTAAGAATGACTAAACGTTTCAAGTACATTGTTAGAGGTGAGATTGAATAGTCATAGATTGTTTACATATTGGTAGAAATGGCATTTTTAGGGAAAAGATTAAAGCAGTACAGGGTAAATTTATGAGGTGAGGTAGATTAAAAATAAAACTTTAGAAGTAGTAATTTGTGGTTTACTGCCAGTGCCAACCTCAACTGATGGAGGAACGAAAGGTTAAAGGAGAAAAAAAAATGGCTGAAGAGCTGGGTTGTTTTTGAGGGATTTAGATTTTGAGGAAAAAGGAGTTTGTTTTGGAATAGAAAGCACATGTTCAAAAAGGATTCGTATAATCTAAACCAATATCTTAGCAGGGAGATTTGCTCACTCTATATAGGGAGAAATTATATTGGTAGAGAAGGCAAGAGGGTTATTCTAATTGCGTAAATGGACGGATGGATGGGGAAGGTTATGACTGTGAGTAGAGTACGTCCATTAGAAACGAAAGATGAGAGAGTTAATGTATGCAGTAATTCTGAAGCACTAAATTGCATTTATTCCAATGTAAGGGGTCTCATGGGGAAGGCGGATGAACTCAGGGCATGTTTAAGAACATAGGATTGGGATGTCATATTTATTACTGAAAGTTGGTAGAGAGCTGTTCAAGTCGAGAGTATGTTGCTGGAAAAGCACAACAGGTCAGGCAGCACCCGAGGAGCAGGAAAATCGACGCTTTGGTCAAAAGCCTCTCACCAGGAAAGGGCTGATGAAGGCCTTTTGCCCAGAACGTTGACTTCCCTGTTATTTGGATGCTGCCTGGTCTGCTGTGTTTTTTCCAGCACCACACTCTGGACTCTAATCTCCACATCTGTACTCCTCATTTTCGCTTGAGAGATGTTCAAGACTGTCAATTCAATGTTCCAGGTGCTAGGTGTCATGAAATGGATAGAAAAAAGTGGCATACGGTGGGTGTAGAGGGGGAGGCCTGCCGTTTTATATTAAGGGATAAATTATTGGTGTAGCTGGAGAAGTTATTTCTCAAAAATCATCAGGTAAAATACATGGGTAGTGTTAAAAATAAGAAAGGAAAGATCCCTTTGAAGAGATTGCACAATATGCTCCTTTGTGACAAATCGTCCAATGAAAATATATTGATAGAAATTAAAAATAAGAAAGGAAAGAGTACGTTGATGTTATTGCACCATATGCTCTCCACCAGTAAGAAAGAAATTGAGAAACAGATATGTAGGGAGATCGCGGATATATGTAAGCTTAATAACGTTGTATTAATGGGGATTTTAATTTTCTTAAAATATTATTGGAACTACCATAGTGATAAAGGGTTGAATCACGACGAATTTGTCAAATGTGCCCAAGAAACTTTTCTTCATCAGTACGTGGATCATCCTAATAGAGAAGGAGCAAAACGAGACCTGGTTTTGTGAAAGAGGCAGGGCAAGCGACTGAAGTAAACATGGGGGAATACTTTTGGGTCTTGCAATCATAACTATTAGTGTAAAATAATACGATCCATTAATATTATATTTTTCATTGGAGTACCATAAATTTTAATGGCATGGGACAAGGACTGTCCAAGTGTGATGGGAGTAGACTTTTAGCAAGTAAAATAATGTCTGACAAGGAGGAGGCCGTCAACAGTCTGATGACGTGAGTTGAGAGGCATTAAGTCCCTGTCATCGTGAAGGATCAAGCTGGTAAGGTTACAGAACCATGGATGACTAAAGTTATTGAGGATCCACTCAAGAATAAAAGAGAGTCTTACTTTAGATCCAGACAACTTTATTGAATTGAATCTCTTAATCAATATCAAGAGTGTGGGGCACCATTTTGAGAGAAATAAGGAAAGTCAAAAGGATATATGGGATAGCATGGGAGGTAAGTTAAATGATAATTCAAAGATATTGTGCAACTACATTAATAGCAAGACTTAACCAGAAGAAAGTAATGCCTCACAAAGATCACGAAGGGCATCGATGTGCTGAACCCAGGAGATGGGGAATAAAATCATCCCATTCCTGGTGAATCAGACAGCAGCAAACACACACTACTGCCTGCACCTCGCATTCATCCAGATTGAACTCTGTCTGCTATTTTTCAGCCGATTGACCCATTTGATCAAGATCCTTTTGTAATCTGAGGAAACGTCCTTCACGGTCCACTGTGCCACCAATTTTGGTGTCATATGCAAACTTACAAACCATGCCTTTCATATTCTCATCCAAATCATTTATATAAATGACAAGCAATGAAAACCCAGAACCAACCTCTGTAGAACACTGCTGGTTACAAGCCTCCAGTCCGAAAGCAACCGTCCACCATTACGCTCTGCCTGAAAGTGCTGGAGAGAAACTCTGCAGTTCTGGCAGTATTGGAGCAGAAAGAAATCATTTAACTTTTTTGAGTCCAATGTGACTTGTTCAGAACAGGTTTATATCATCTCGATATATGAACTCTGTTTTTCTGCTCAGATCCAGCCTCATCTGTTGCATCTCTCCAGCATTTTGCATTTGTATTTCAGATTTCCACTCTCTCTAATATTTTGCTTTTATTCTTTCCTCTGGATATTGAACCCAGTTATATTTGGACATCATGCCCCATTCCTGTTCCCATTAGCTGTACTTGTGCCAGTGACACATGTATTATACTGGAGACTGTTTCCTCTGTAAGTTCTGAAAATAAACGCATAAATCTCAGCAAGAGATTTAAAAGACATTTTAGATACTTTGATTTTGATTTAAAAGACATTTTAGAGATAGCTAAAATAGCTACGCTTGATATAAAATATGAAAAGTTTCGTAATTATGATATTGTCTGCGTGTTATATGACTAAGCTTGTCTCTCCAGGCTCTGAAATAATAGCAGGAAGGATGGTGGTGACGCTGCCCATAATCTCTGTTCCAGCTCGGAATGAGCTGTATTCTCATTTTTACTCTGCTGCAATTCGCTGTAACCCCACACATTATCTGTGCCTGTTTCCAATTCGGAATATCCTGTCAAGATATAAACAACCTGTATAACATGTGATTTAATAGTTTATATATAAAATATAACTCCTTATATCACATTTAAAATTGTCCTAATCTGTCCACATTGTGGCTCGGCATTCCAAGTACCTCAAGTCATCTGTTCCCTTGCACTTCATTCCATTTATCAGAAATAGTGATGGTTGAATACTCATGACTGGGAGATATTACTGTACTTCCCTCGGGTCACCTCAGTTGCTGACCCCAATCCTTTCTGTCTCATATCCAATATCATATTCATTCCTTCCCTTACTCGTTAAATCATTAACTTTTGATGAACAAGATTATTTTACATTTTTATGGATCAGGCCCGCCTCCTCAAAACATTTTAAGCAGGTAACCCCGACCATAGTTTTGCTAATTGTTGAAGGTAAGTGTATAATGGATATCCCCAGAGTGAATTAGCTGATCAGACTGCCGTGTTTTAAACAAACAGAATTTATTTAAAACATTAAGTAATGAAACACAACGAACCAAATATAGAATACCAGAATAACTCATCAGATCCGAATCTGACAGGCTTTCCTGACTTAATGATGCTGTCCCAAATTGCTTTCAACATTCCAAATAAACAAACCATTTGGCACAAAGACTAAAAATTACACAAACCAAGCTTACAGGTAACGAATTCAGAGGACAGAAGAACGGGGCGAGCGCCCAGTTTCAACAGAGACTCTGACTTAAATAACCTTAGAACTGACTGAACTGCGCAGGTGGAGAACTGGCCACGTCCCCTTGAGTATACCAGTTTTTTTAAGACTTGAAAGCCTTTTACTTGAGGTATTACCAGTTTGGTATAAACCAAAGGACTCCAATGAGCGGTTCAAAATTGAGACATGTTGGAACCTTGGGTCGGTTAGAACCTCTCTGAAAACAAATTCAAGCACAACATAACCAACGGACTATATAAAACTGAATCATTAACATCCAAAGATGTCTTCAGTTCTCAAAATCACCAAAAATAGTGGTTAGTACACTAAAGCACACATATGCATTCACTTAGTATAAAAATGCAAACCTGCAGAGCCACATCCAAATTAAGTGTGTGATACACCTATCACTGAGTGTGTCGATCTGTTATTCATGTTTCGACAATGCTTTGGCAATCATATTTTCAAGATATGCCACATGCACAATTTTGAAATTGAGTGGCTAAAACTACAGGTTCGAGCTAAACAGACTAGCATTTTTGTCCTTAAATTTCTCCAAAAGCTTCAATGGCTTGTGATCAGTACTTACAGTTGTCTCAGATGGGTTGTTGGTAATATAAAAACTGAAATGTAGTCGTGCCAACACGAAGTTCAAAGTCTCTTTCTCAGCTGTTGAATATTTCTACCAATAAACGTTACACTTGCTGGATAAATACCAATACGTCTTTCTATCTTCTCATCGTTTTCCTGCATCGCTCGCATTTATAGCCACCTTGAAAGGCTCTGCTTAATCAGATCTAACAGATACCGGACAGTGGTTAACACATTTTGCGTGCTGTCAAATGCCTTTTCACAGTGTCTTTCCCGACGTGTCTTGCCTTTCTTGAGCATTTCAGTGAGTGGAGCAGCCATACTGCTAAAATAAGGACAAACGTTTGATAAATTCCACTCAATCACAGGAAGCATAATACAGCTCTTCTTGTCGACTGTGTGGGAAATTCCCCAAATTCCTAAATTCCTACCCTTTTACATCTCACGGCACCATTGACTTGGGCTTTGGCGCATTGATTTTTCGCTCGGTTTACCACCAAGCCTGCCTTCCAAAATACACTAAACAAGTCTGAAAAATGCTTCCATGAGTGACTAACATTCGCCAGGTCATCAGTGTACAGCACATTTTGGATAATCTGGCAAATTATTGGTTAGTCTCTGGAATGTGGCCGGCACGTTTTTCATGCCAAATATAAGTTGCTTGCCCCACCTTGCTCCCCACTGCAGCCTTTCAACTGCGGAATTGGATATGCATCTCTTTTTTTTTTAAGTAGCATTGACTTTGCGATAATTCAAACATAACCGTTGGGTACCATCTGTATTCAGTACCATGACGTTGGGTGAGTTCTAGTCAGTGCAACTCAGGTCAATTATGGCATCTTAGAGCATGTGTTCAATACCCTTCTGAACTTGAGCCAACTTCCGAGGATTATGCCTATAAGAATGCTGCTTAATCGGAACAGCATGTCCTTTCTCGACATTATGCACAATTAGGTAGTATTTCCCATTTATTTTCCGCATATCGCCCCATATAATACTAATAACTCTTCCAGATCATTTCGTTTTTTTTTCCTCAAGAAGGGTACTCTCCAATAATTTATCCAAATTTTAGACAACTTCCTCCTTGTCCACTTTAATTTGAGGAATGTCCGAATCCTCTGAACTTGGGTGTTCCTTCTGTATTGTAAGCAGTAACACCTTCTCCTGTTGCTCTCCTTCCCTGTCGAAATACCTTTTGAGCATATTCACATGACATACTCTGTGAGATTTCTTTCTGTCTGGAATCCCTACCAAGTAGTTAAAATCACTCAATATTCTTTCTCATTTGATAAGTTTCACCAGTCCTTGCTTTTCAAGATTCACGCATTAGCGGAAGTAGCGTACATACTTTATTCCCGATAGCAAAACTGCAAATTTTTGATTTCTTGGCCACTTCCTGTTTATGTGCATTCTGCAATACTTTTAAATGCCATCTAGCCAAATCCCCAGCGCTTTTTATTCGTTCTGGAAAATTTGAGACATAGTCCAATAGTGTGGCCTTTTAATTCTGATTTACTCATTACTCCTTAATCAATTTTAACGGTCCTGGCTCTTAATAACGTAATTAAGATGGACAGAATTTGGTCGATTCATTTTGTGCATCTCTGATCACAAAAAAAAACACAAATGGAAGTCTCTTACCCCAATCAGCTGGATAATACTTACCATAAGCATTCAACATGATCGTTAATGTTTGATGTCACCTTTCTCGTGCTCTCTGCGATTTTAGATTATTCACAATAGATTTGAATTGCTTTATTTCAGAGCAGCCCTTAACTTCCTTGAATGGTTTGGATGTGAATTTGAAACTTTGATCGCACTGTATCTCTATTGGTAGTCCGTATATAGTTAAAAAAAGAGTATTTCCTCAACAATCCTTTTCGCTGTTATGTTGCATAATGCAATGGCCTCTGGAAATTTCGTAGATACATCCAACTTTGTTAACAAATACTGATTCTCACTTTATTTTTGTTTGATGTAGGTGACCTAGCCAATCAATTAAACTCTTGTAAAGGGTTCCTCAACTGCAGGAATAGTTACTAAAGGTGCAGGTTTATTAACACCTGTGGTTTTCCAATTACCTGACGTCTGCCAAAATTCAACGACATGCTGGTGCAGTTCAGGCCAGTAAAAATGCCTTCTATTTCAGACTGTGTTTTTCTCACTCCTAAATGACCTCCACGTGGTAATTCGTGCTTCACTTGCTGCACCTCCTTTCTGTACCCCATTTGCAATTCAATTTGATGAATTTCTGCACATTTTTCATTTCATTGAATCTGTGATAGTTTCCATTTTCTCATGCAGACAGCATTTTTAAGATAATAACACGCAGGGATACATTCAGAATCCCTAATGTATATGCCTTTTAGATACAACTACTTAAGAATTTAATCTTTCTGCTGTACCTCAATTAGTTCAGCTGAACTAAACATGTTTGCATGATCACCTATTTTCTCCTGGTTTGTCTCAATTATCTGATTCTCTCCAAATGCCACTTCACCTTACTTATCTTTACATTTTTCATCACTCCTGTTTGAACTCGTGATATTGGGACCTTGTTACCCCACATTCAGGAAAGATTCCAGGATAAGGCAATGCTTCAGTTGCCTGTGTCTCCACTGCCTTTTAACCAAAGCAGGCAGCACTCCTACTGGTGAAACAGCTACATGCTTTACAAGGACAATTTGTATTTCTGGAGCTGAGAGTTTGTCCAGTACTCCTATCACAATTTCTTCACTCTTCACTGAACACTCTATCCTCGCTTAACATAACTATGTGTTTTTTTTTTGTCTCACAGTGAATTCCCTTTAAAAGTACCTTTTCCGGAAATAGTCCATCAGAAGTATATATCTCCACGCCTTTCAGCATCACAGACTGAGAGGATCCTGTCTCCCTTAATATTGCATCTTCTGTACCTGCTACTTCTGGCCTACGTGAAAAACATTCCCTATCAAGGTATATTTTATAAGCAGATTCGGCACCTCCTCCTTGACCAACCTCCGATCAGCTTGTACACTCTGTTCCAGCTTTCTCGCCTCCACTGTTGCCACTCCAACAAAACTCCCAGCCTTATCCTGTTTTTCTACATCTGTCCTTTTTTTTCTAGCGCAACAGAGCGATGTCCTGTGACCTAATTTATTGCCATGGAAACAGCGGAGTTTATTAACTACTTTGCCTTCTTTTCGGGTTTCCTTTTTACACTATGGTAAGTTATTTTTATGATCTTCACTGAGATCTACATATCGCTTTCCACGTGAGGATTTCTCTTTGCCCCAGTTTACATCCCTCATGGACTGAAATAGAGTCTGGAAGCCAAACTTTGTTTTATGGACCGATTCATAATCTTCAGCCAGTTCAGGTGCTAACCTTGCTGTTTTACCTCTCTGCTCTTCCACAGGAGTTTGCATTACTTCAGCCAGCGAATTTTGGAATTCCTCCAAAATAGTTACTCTCTAAGTGCATCGTAGGTTTGCTTGATTTTTAAAGTTCTTATCCATCTATCGAAATTACTTTGTTTGATCCTTTCAAACTCAATATACGTTTGACCTGGGCCACTCCTTAGATTCCTAAATGTTGTCTATAGGCTTCTGGAACAAGTTCATGTGTATTTTCTTTGCATCCTCATACTCCCCAGATCCCAAAGCGTACCTTCAGCCTTAATTTCCATCCTTTTAAGCTGACTTTCCATTCTAAATGTCTATCTCTGAAACTCAAACGCGGTCTCTTTTCTTTTTCTCCTGCTAAACATTTGATATTTTTTTTCTTTTTCTCTTTCGTGGATTAAACATATTCGTCCTCTTTCTTTCTCTTCTAATTTTCGTCGCAACGCAAACTGCTTCATTTCTGCTTCTAACAAAAGCTGATTTATATGCGATGGAAGTTTAATCAGCTGCACAGATCAAAACGGAGGTTCCAGCAAGTTTGAATGCAGAGCTACTGTTGCAATCATATCATTTTTCCTCACATTAGGAGGCTGCTTCAACTGCAGCTTGTCTATTAATTCCCGCAGCTTGGACTTATGTGCATTTTGTAAAATCCCCAAGATCGATTCTTCCACCTCCAAAACATCCTTGGTTCCTGCAAGAGCCATTCCTATCTGAAGCTCTGTTTATCAACACACAAAATAAGAGACACTAACATCTGCCACTCGTTGCCTAACTCCTGCAAAGGGCCCCCAATCTGTTATGGACCAGGCCCGATCCCTCAAAATCTTTTAAGCAAGTAGCCCAGACCGTAACTTTTTATTTGTTAAAGGTAATTCTGTAGTGGATATTCGCAGAGTCACCCTACAGTCTGCCGCCATGTTTCCTGACCTTCTGCAGGTTTGGCACACTTTCAGCTGCCCTGCATACATCATGTAACCTCGGCTCCCTCGAATTGCAAAGCTGGAGCGTGGGTGGAGGATGTTCCTACTGGCATCGACCCTCAGGGTTACGCTGGTCAAGATTCCGAAATGGTCGACCACATCAGTGTTTTCTCCCTCGACCTGGATATATCTTCTCAGGAAGGCCAGAACATCAGCTGCTGGGATGTGGGGTTGTACATATGAATTGTAACAACCCTACTCCTCTGCGCAAAAAGCACATATAACGGGACGATCGACTAGATGGAGAACAGAGCGCCCCCCCAGTCCTTCTCTTTAAACACCTTCAGGAGCTACTCGCAATGCTTCACGCTCCTGAAGGTCACATCGAAGTAGCCTCCACAAGGGAAATCCTGCAGGCAGTACACGTTTTTTTAATTTCAAAAATATACTTTATTCATATATATTTAATCTATACAATTGGACATGTCATCATTCTGTAAACATTCAATTTCTTTGCGTATCGAAACAGGGTAATCATTCCTATTCACAGGTTGGTGCGATTACATTGAGCTGAGGCGCCAGCGGAGCCCAAATGACTGCGTGGGCCCCCTGTTCTTCTTGGGCAGGCAGATGTTAGACGTGGTCTTTCCCCACCGCGCCTTGGCGGCAGCTGCCCCAAGCTTCAGTGCGTCCCTCAACACGTAGCCCTGGACCTTGGAATGTGCCAGTCTGCAACACTCAGTCGGGGTCAACTCCTTCAGCTGGAAGATCAACAGGTTTCGGACCACCCAGAGAGCGTCCTTCACCAAGTTGATGATCCTCCAGGCACAGTTGATGTTCGTCTCGGTGTGCATCCCGGGGAACAGGCCGTAGAGCACGGAGTCCCGCGTCACGGCGCTGCTCGGGACGAACCTCGACAGACACCACTGCATTCCTCTCCAGACTTCCTCTGCATAGGCACATTCCAGAAGGAGGTGTGTGACAGTCTCGTCCCCCCCGCAGCCGCTTCGAGAGCAGCGTGCGGTGGGCAGAGAGTCCGGGCGTGCATAAATGATCTCACAGGCAGAGCCCTTCTCACCACCAGCCAAGCCATTTCCATCAGGAAGTGGTCAGCACGTAGTGTCCTTGAGGCCCTTCGGGAAAAGGAGAGGGCAGATCCTGTCGAGCGGTTCCCTGAGCAGACTGTCAAAGCCATTTGGCAGAATGCCTCATCGCCAGAACTTTCCAACATGCAGGCAGTACACGTTTGCTGCGTCAAACCTGCAGCACTCGAGCAGAATCTTCTTGAGGGACACAGTCAGATCGACCGGTGTACCTTCCTCCACCTTCTTTACAGTAACCCTGACTGTGCTGTGAATGCCCTGGCCTGGGCTGTGAGCGGTTGCTGAGGCGTTAGCTCCTAGGTTGTCAGGTCCCTGATATGGCGTTGGACTGAAACCAGCATGAGGATCCAGCAAGAGCAGGTCAGCACAACCAAACGGTCGTCCAATCACAATCCAGCGATGATCTCAACTAGCTTTGACAATTCGCCATTCTAATAAGAACAGGCACTTGATCCTAGACTTGTCTTGGGAAGAGCCACCTTATTGATTATGTTATCTCCCCTGCCAGGGAAGGAGGGGAATCAGTGATGGAATATTTAGGCCTTAAGAACTCCTTGACACCAGGTTGATGTGTGGCTATGGAAGATGTGTTGCTAAGGTCTTCCCTCTGGTTGTGTTGACTGCGCTGATGCAAATCTTCACCCTGACAGCCAATCGGCATTGTCGCATTCCTCTGGTCTTTGCTGTCGTTCTAATAAGAACAGATGTCACCCTTGTTTAAAAATCTGTCCATCCCAGCCTTGAAGATATTTAGTGATCCAGCCAAAACAGTCTTCACAATTTTGCATAATGGTTTCCTTCCCATTGATGTGAGACTTGGTCTTTAGTACCCATGGATATTTTCTAGCACTCTGCATAGGAGTTGAACTTTCATTAGATTTTGTCCTGTTCAATCACACCTCATCTGTGGCCAGAGGCAAAACAAAAAAAACACAAAATTTAAGAGCCTGTAATCTCCTCCCTCATTTTCCACGTTATTCTAATTTGCAGTACATCTGGATCTAGGGATGAGTCCACCTTTAGTACTGCATCAACTTCTAATTCTTTCTCAGCATCTGTGTCAATCTGCTCAAAGACACACTGTCAGGAACTGACATTGAATCCAGGAACTGCTTCTCCAAAGCAAATACCGATATGTCGTACGTGTTTAACATATTATCTGGCTTTGTACACAGGCTGCTTCCTCGGTCCCTAATACGCCCCATTCTTTGTCTTGTTACCCTCTTACCGTTAATACACAGATAAAATGTCGTTGAATTCTTGAAAATATTGCCAGCTAATGTTTTTATCATTCCCATTTTTGCTCTTCTACTTACTTTCTTCAGTTTATCCCTATACGTTCGCTACTCTTCTGGGATCTCCATTGACCTGCTCACTTTAGAACTGTTTTAAGCATGTCTATAATTTTTAGTTCCATTCTGAATATTTGTAGGCATTCAAGGTTCTCCTGCCTTGTTTCCCTAAACTTCATCTTCAGTGTAACATGTTGTGGTGACACTGGCATCAATTCCTTTTTTAGAATGTGACCCCCACCCCCACGCTCTTCTGCAACAGTTTTACCCAGAAGTAACTGTACTATGGTCAGATCATGACTTATTTTTAATACAATCTGCCTCAGCAGTCCAAAAATCTTTTATTTTTCGGAGCTTTTTCTTTTGGACTTTTCCTTAACAAGCTAAAAATGAATGAGTAACAGTCACTACAATACTTTCCCAATCCTGCCTGCAATAACTAACTGGCTTCGTTTCCCACAGTGATTGCCAGCACTACACCGCCCATTGTTGTATATGCTCCATGTTGATATAAGAACCTCTCTGGATTAAATTTCAAGACATCTTCCCCGCCTTAAAAAGTTATCACTGCCCTAATGAATATTTGGAAATGAAATGGCTGAATATAATGATCCTATTGTTATATTTACACATCTCAGTAAATTGAATTTATATCTGGTCCTGTATTTTCTTTTATGTGGTGTTCTATGACATATCCCCAGCAGTGTGTGTGTCATGGTTTTGATCATGAGCTCTACACACAAAGGGTCATTAGAAGATTCTTCCAAGGTATCGTCCCTACTTCCCGCAGTCATTGACACCATAATTAACAATGCAATCCCACCTCCTCTTTTTCCCCTCTCCTGTCCTGCCTCTTGTTCTTGTATCACAGAATATTGAGTTGTCAGCCCTGACCTTCCTCAGACACGTCTCTGTGATGGCAAAAATATAACAATTCCACATGTCACCTTGTTCCATTATCACATCTGTCTATCTGATAATATTCCCAACCGTAAGTTAAAGAACATCAGCCTGGAATTTTACGCGTGGAATACACTGTAACTCGGAGTTCATCAATCGTTTACTGTTTATTATCAAGCTGCATAATCCATGAAACACAACTGTAACTCTGGAACTGTGGAATTGAATTCCTTTTTCAATTAATGTTTTCATCAAATGCAACATTCTAGTACTGAGCAGTTAGCTCCACATACAATGGAGATTACAATGGAAATCCTGGTGATTAATTCCCTGTTCAGTGTGCAGAGGAGTCAGCTCTCAATAACGGATAAATTAGGACTGCAGTTGCTGGAGATCAGAGTCGAAATGTGTGGCGTTGTTTTATCCAACAGGATCCCGAGGAGCTGGAGAGTGAAAACTATGGGCAGAAGCCCTTCATCAGGAAGTCATTAGTGCCTTTGCATTTTTTCCATTCTGTGATTCACAGGTTATTGTGAACTGTATTTGTTCGGGAGGGCAGCCCTGAAATGCAAATCAGTCAAACAGTCAATTGGTTGGGCAGGGAGTAGACAATGTGA
Source organism: Chiloscyllium plagiosum (assembly GCF_037043375.1). NCBI lineage: Eukaryota > Metazoa > Chordata > Chondrichthyes > Orectolobiformes > Hemiscylliidae > Chiloscyllium > Chiloscyllium plagiosum. The sequence continues at coordinate 55,693,155 of NW_028270183.1, forward strand.
GGTGAAGTGCAGATTGATTGAAGTACAAATATAAGGATAGATAAATACCCTGGGTCAGGCAGGAAGCACCCGAGGTTATCACAGGAATTGGCGCTTTGGCGATGATCTATGCATCCTCACTGCCCACTGAAGTACTGCCAGATCATTGGGGGGCGACAAACGTTTATCCCTTGTTCAGGAAAGGGAATAGGAATAATCATGGGAATTACAGCTTTGGGCAAAGTATTGGAGACGATTCTGAGTGTGAGGTCATGCAGTTGAGACAATTGGAATGACTGGGCAAATACGTGGCAGATGGAGAGCAATGGGAGACATGAGATGTTGTGCACTTTGATGGGAATAATAGAATGGCAGCCTATCATTTGCAATGGGAGTGGTTGAAAAATGTTGATCTTTAAAGCCACTTTAGCTGCATTTTTGTTTTATTTCTGTGCAGCTCTCCGTGTCCATGTAAGGCAGTGAGTTCTGAAGCCAGAAGTTAATACTGGGAATGGCATTGGCACGCTGAACAGTGTATATAGATCCAGCAAGTGGGGAGCTGTAACATTGATAACGATCTGCATCTCTCTGTACACGAGTCAATGAAAGTAATATTGCAGGAGCAGAAAGCAGGTAGTCAGATAAATGGTGTATTCACCTTCATTTCAGGGGGATATGAATACAGGAGTAAGGGTCATTTACTGCAGCTGTGCAGGGCCTTAGTGGACCCCATCTCGAACATTGTGCAGTATTGTGTACAGTTTTGGTCTTCTTGCCTAGTAAAGGAGAAACCTGACATTGAGGGAGAACAGTGAAGGATGACCAGACGGATCTCTGGGATGACAGGCCTGTTGTGGGACCAGAGTATTGGGGTGACTGGGCCTGTATTTCATAGGTATTAGGAAAATGAGTGGAGATATCATTGAAATATATCAAATTCTGACAGTATGAGACAGATTGGAAGCAGGGATGATAGTTCACTTTAAAGAAAACAGTCAAATCGTATTTAATACACAAGCGTTATCAAAGAACCGCGTGTATATTGAATAGAGGAGCAGACTTGATGGGCCGAAAGCACTACATTTGTTCTCGGTTTATATTTCACAATGTTTAAAGATATTATGGGATATGAACATTGTATGGGGAAACTGCATTTAGGAGATGTTCGGCCATGAACTAGCATAGGGAAAGCTCGACCTCGACCTTTCCCAATGTTTCTGTGAAGTCTTTGGGAACGCTGTGTAAATGTTGTCACAAGCTCTCAGATGTTAGGAAGGATGTCTATGCAGTTTCAACAGGAACTATGTTTCCCATTCCCTTTTCTGATAACGAGGCTGGTGCCAGATGTTCTATCCGATTTTCTCCTTTAAGATCTCAGAGCAGGTTGATACAATTGAGTGTCTTATTTGGCCGATTCAGAGACCATGCCTGTGCATCTGGAGTCAATTTTAGGAATGCACGGGAGATTCACTTCCTGAAAGTATATTGGTGTCGGACATCGATGTTTACAATCGACATTGGACACAAGAATACTCTTAAATACACTAGATTTTTGGTCTCGATATTTTATTAATTAGTTTTAACTTCCACCAGCTGCCAGAGCATTATTGTGGTCTGGATTAGTAATCCAATGGTATTTCCATAACATCTCCACATGGGTAACTATCGGAAAACACACTGACCTGATTATTTCGGTGCTACTTGACAGCTCTGTCAAAAAGAATTCCTACCAGTTTGACTATCGTGATGGTACTGAGGGGGTGGTAATTAATCAAATTGTAACTATTCTCCTCTTTGGGGACTGGACAAAGCTGAGTAATTTTCCGCATTGCCAGAGAGATGTCAGAGTTGGAGATGGAATGAAACAGCTTCCCCAGCGACACGGCTTGCGGTGCAGCACAAGTGTTCAGTCCTATTGCAGGAATGGTGTCAGGGCCCACTGCCATTTTTGTATCTATTGTGTTCAGCTGTTTCTTCATGTCACAGGCAGCGGATAGAATTGCTGGAAGACTACCATCTGTGAGTCTGTGGGCATCATGTTGAGTGTGACTTGGATCATCCACTCAACACTTCTGGCTGAGGATAGTGCAGACACCACACCCTTGACTTTTTTTCACTGATGTACAGAGTTGTTCCGATATTTAGGATGAGGATATTTGTAGAGACCTCTCCTCCAGTAAATTGTTAAATAGTCCATCGACATTTATGCTTGGATTTAGCAGGACGACAGAGCTTAGATCCGATCTGTTAGTCTTGTGACCATTTCCCCCTCTCCATCAGAAGTTCATTCTGCTATTTAGAATGCAACTAGTCACGGGTGGTCGCTTTAATGGATTGTCAACAGGTTTAGGTGCACGTGATTCCAACCTTGGCATCAGCCCTGTATTCAGTGACCTAACCTGGTTTCTGATGCGGTAACACTTCCATTTTCATATTCTCATTCTGCTGATGGCATCTCCCTGGTGTCACGCCTCCAATTTGCTACTTTAACTCTATCCATTTAAGGTAATAATCTAAATCGTTTCTTTTCCACAATGTCAACTTCTGTATTTGAAGTGAATGTTTTTCCGTCTGTTTTTCTCCCTGACCATGATTAAAAGCTCTGTAGTGTCAGTGATGTCAGTCTTATGCAGTTTCAGACTCAAGGAATGTGTGCACCATGCGTTATTGTTCAGTCCCCAGTGTACGGCGCTCCATGTTGGACAGGATTTTGAGCACCTTTGACATCCTTCTTTGAAAATTGTCCAAAATTTTGCAGCATCTTCTGGAGTGAATGCAGACTTAAACCTTCAGGTCCAGTGACCCTCTACAAAGCTCCCACTTTCTCCAGCAATTTTTGTATTTTTATTTCAGTATCCATTGTTATTTGTTTCAGTGAAAATGTGTTCTGTGCCTAATCATTTCTGGAAAAACTCAGCAGGTCTGTCAGCATCTGCAGAGACCGAGAAACAACGTAAGCATTTCAAGCCCAGTGTGACACTTCTTCAGAACTGAAAAGGATTGGAGACTGGGATTTTTAATCCCTTGACAGAGCTGGGAGATGGGTGACAGGGAAAAGAGGTTTGACAAAGATAAACGGGAGTTTAGCAGTAGTGAACGAGTGGATGATGTAAAATGGGTTTAAATTAAGCTGTGAATGTGAGAAAGGGTTTCTCTTTATTGAATGCAAGACAAAGAAGTCACAACCAAACAAGTTCATAGGGAGGCCAGGAGAGAGAATGTTGACTATGTGGCATTATATAGATCTGGCCATAGATACGTTTTCACTGTCGAAATCATCACCCCCTTTAGACAAAGGAATTCAGGTGCTTGACTTCTTATTGACACTAGTAAGCGTTTCATGCTGCCTTAGTATTGTAATATGGAGAAAAACAAATCACCAATTGATGTTTGGGCTAAGTATTGTTTACCTGTCATGTTTAATATTGTTTAATTTTGCAGTATTTGTCTTTAAATACTTGTTCTTGAAGTTATTATCAGATGGAATGTGGGTGGTTGAATGGTGACACTGTAAAAGTTTCGAAAATCATGAGAGATATCGATAGATTGAATAGCCAAGATATTTCCAATGGCATGGGTGAGTTCAGCAACAGTAGGCATAAGGTTAAGATGATAGAGAAAAGATTTAAAAGGAATGAAGGGGCAACATTTTACACAGAGGGTGGTATGGGCATCGAATGACCTGCCAGAGGAAGAGTGATAGATGCATGTACAGCAAACACATTTAAAACTCATTTGGACAAACATATGAATGGGAAACATTTAGAGGCATATGGGCCAAATGAAAGAAAATGGGACGAGCTTAATTAGGAAAACCTGGCAAGCATGAACATTTAGAAAAGTTTCATGCAGAGTCAGGGTGGTTTTGTGAATGGGAAAATATACTTTGCCCTGTAAAACCATGCAAAGTATTTCTGGAGATGTCTGAGAATGTAACAAACGGACTTGATAATGGGGATCTGGTAGACACCAGGCTTTCCACAGATTTTCCACAAGGTATCACAAATATAAGTTCTTACACAAGACAGAAGCTCGTAGGATGATGGATAATGTATTAACATAGAATGATGGTTGCTTAGCTCATAGCAATCGGAGAGTCAGGATTAAACATCTTCAGGTGTATCTGCTGGCATGCCACAGCTATTAGTCCGATGGCCCCTTATTTACAATCTGTACTGATAGCCTGAAGAAGGGAGTTGAGTGCAATATACATCCGGGTTTGTGGATGACATTGACAACCAAAAGGCAGGCTGTTATTAAATAGAAAGGACTTCCAGAAAAAGAGAAGTACAAAAGGATTGGAGTCTTCCTGTGTATGAAACATAAAGTCAGCAAGCTGATGCAGCAAATAACTAGGTTGGTACAATAGACAGGTTCCTGGGATGAAAAGGTTGTGTTATTGAGAATCTCTAAAATGGTGAGGCGATTATTCATTGGGGTTTAAATGAATGATGAGTGACACAAATACAAGATATAGAAAGGTAGATATTGAGAAGTTGTTTCCATTCTGGCCAAAGTGTCGAACTCGAGGATATAGATACCGAATAAGGAACTTCGATTTCAATCCGAGATGCAAACCGATGTCTTATCTCAGAAGGTAGTGAATGTTTGGAATTCCCTGACCCAGAGAGGTGTGGAGGGATACAAGGAGTCGGCAAGAAAGGGGAGTTTAGCCCTGGAGTAGATCAGCCATATTCTCATGAAATGACAGGGCTAGCTTGATGGGCGGAATGACCTGCTCCTGTTCCTATTTATACATTTCACATTATACTTTTGGAAAGTAACGTGTTATTTTCCTAGAAATCGTGTTGTAAAATGTTGCATTCAGGGAGAGCAGAGGATTTGTTGATTTAACCCTGGGTGGGGTATGGGGGATGTATTCCCAACGTATCTGGGGTTGCAACATGACCCACATTTGGAGCAGAAGTTACAGAGAGGGGAAGCCTGGAAACAGGGATTGGTGTAGGGGGTCCACTTCCTGACCTAGCCTGGATTTTCCAAGTAATCTCCCAACCTACACCAAACCATCGGAGTGGCCACGATCTGCCACCACGTAGCAGGTTAGAAGGGCTTAATGGAACATCAGAACATACGGCTGAGGGATACGAGAGGGCCATTCGGCCCTTTGACACTACTCCACCAGTAAATGAGGTCATGGCTCATCTCATTGTGGTCCCAGCTGCACTTTTCTCTCCATACACTATTATCCCTAATTCACCTGTCTATCGAAAATTAGACAAAGACAGCCTCGTTATAATATAAATGTCTGGCCATCCCAAACATTTGGGAAAGAGAACTCCCACTTTGTGAATTTCTCCTATATTCCTGAGGTTGGAGGGTGTCACTGTTTCCTTTTCTAGTCGCACTCCTCCACTGCTCACAACAAATTTTAAATGTAACCAGGTTGATGATATGGCCAATGATAAAGGTCTCAGACTGGGTCAGGTTTAGTGACAGGAACAAGTCAGACAGATTTCTTTAATCAGCCACAAATAACTAATAGAACTAACGGATGCATGTTGTGGATCTGTGGTTTGCACTACTACCTCCCATCATCAAGGAGCTGTGTTCAATTCCAACTCGGGCCAATCTCGATGTGGATTTTGAACATTCGCCCCATGTCTGTGTGGGTTTCCTTCCAGATTCCACCCATAGTCCAAAGGTATGCAGCTCAGAGCGGATTGGGCATGCTAAATTGCCCGTAGTGCCCAGGGATGTGTAAGTTAGATAGGTTAGTCATGGGAACTGCAGGGTTACATGGCTAGAGAAGGGGGGCAGATCTGGGGCGACGGTACTGTTCCGAGGGTCAATGTGGACATGATGGACGGAATGTCCTACTTCCACACTCTAGAGATAAAAATGACAAACAGTTTGGACTATACAAACACACAGTGGGTTTCTATCTGATCCACTCTCTCTAGGTTTTGTATGTTTCAATAAGATTACCTCTCATTCCAAGAGTAGCCGATTAAAACCTTCATAATATAAGACCCTCATTCCTGGAATACATGAAGTGAAACGCCTCCGAACTGCTTCCAATTTAATGATATCCTTTCTCAGGTAAGGACACAAAAATAATCTCACACACAGATGAGGTTATTTTTTGTTTTCACAATGGTGAGACTATTTGGAACTCTCCTCCCCGCAGAGCATTGGAGGCAGAGATATTGAATATTTTTGAGGCACAGACAGAAGGTTCATAAATAATAACGGAGTCAAGGATTATCGGAGAATGGCAGGAATGTGCAGTGTTGGGGAAAGGCTGACAGTGGTACAAAATCACACTGCTCCAGAACATCCAGGAATACAATGCAAAATAAAATGATAATATCAATAAAATGTTAAGAGGAAATCCAAGATAGCGGCGATTCGGAAAGTCTGCTTTGCTGGGCTCTGCATCACAGCATGGGCAAAGTGGTTCCCTAACCCACTCCCTCCCTGCAATTTACTTATAATTCAACCCTAAAAGAGTGACAGAATCTTTATTGATCCCGGTTTATCAAGTGGAAATGACAAAACACAGGATAGGATAGTGTACCCGTCAGAAGCATCGAGCATGCCCGAGGCCGCCACTGCAACCCACTCTGCTCGTTCAATCGACCCAGTTACTCACCAGGCCTTGGTCACTGAGTTCACCAAGTTACCTGAAATGATTGAAGGCATGATTAAAGAGAAGTTCAACCGTGGCTAGAACCACTGCCACTCTCAGACGCGCTCCAAAAACATGAGGAGCAACTTGACAGCCTTGGAAACAGAACAGACGATGTCAAGCTCCGAACAGCAGTGGCAGAGACCGCGATCGATTCCTCTCAGGAGAGGATCCAAGCCCTTGAAAAACAAGTCCGTACCTTAACTGAACATGATGACGACTCGACAACAGGGGCAGGATGAAGAATGTTCACATGGTCAGTCTGCGGGCCCAGACAGCACGTGGTCAGCCAGTGAATATTTTGTGAGAACTGGCTGCAGCGATTCCTTCACTTCGAAACTGAAGAGGGACGGGCGAAGACTGAGACAGTTCATCGGATTACGGTGCACAGGTCAGGCTCAGACCAGCGCTCTCGCCCTATCCTTTTGTGGTTACATAGTTATGGGATAGACAAAGACTAATGGAAGCTTCCAGAACTCAGGGGAAAGCTCCGATGGCTTTAATTCAAAGGTTCCAGGATTATGCCCTTTCGGGACTTTTCAGCAGCGGTGATTCATAAAAAAAAAATCGTTTGATGATATATAACACAGAACATTACAGCGCAGTGCAGGCCCCTTGGCCCTCGATGTTGCGCCGAACTGTCATACCAATCTGAGGCCCATCCCACGTACACTATTCCATGTACCCCCATTTGCCTTTCCAATGACGACTTAAATGCACTTAAACTTGTCGAATCTACTACCGTTACAGGGAAAGCATTCCATACCCTTACTACTCTCTGAGTAAAGAAACTACCTCTGATATCTATCCTATATCTATCACCCGTCAATTTAAAGCTATGCCCCTTCGCCGTCACCATTCTTGGTAAAAAGGTCTCCCTGTCCACCCGATCTAACCCTCTGATTGTCTTATATGTCTCTATTAAATCACCTCTCAACGTTTTTCTCCCTAACGAAAACAGCCTCAAGTCCCTCAGCCTTTCCTCGTAAGACCTTTCCTCCACACCAGGCAACATCCTAGCAAATCTTCTCTGCACACTTTAAAAAGTTTCCACATCCTTCTTATAATGCGGTGACCAGAACTGTACACAATACTCCAAGTGCGGCCGCACTAGAGTTTTGTACAGCTGTTGCACAACCTCATGGTTCCCGAACCGATCCCTCTATTAACAAAAACTAAAACACTGTATACATTCTTAACAACCCTGTCAACTTGGGTGGCAACATTCAAGGATCTGAGTACCTGGACATCAACAACTCTCTGTTCATCTACACTCCCATGAACCTTACCATTAGCCCAGTACTTTGCATTCCTGTTACTCCGACCAAAGTGAATCACCTCACACTTGTCCACATTAAACTCCATTTGCCACCTCTCAGCCCAGCTCTGCCGTTTATCTATGTCTCTCTGTAACCGACAACACCCTTCGTCACTAACCACAACTGCACCAACATAGTGTTGTCTGCAAATTTACCAACCCACCCTTCTATGCCCTCATCCAGATCGTTTATAAAAATGACGAACAGCAGTGGACCCAATACCGACCCTTGCGGTACACCACTGGTAACTGGACTGCAGGATGAACATTTCCCATCAACCACCACCCTCTGTCTTCTTTCAGCAAGCCAATTTCTGATCCAAACTGCTATATCTCCCACGATCCCTTCTTCCGCATTTTGTACAATAGCCCACTGTGGGGAATCTTATCGAACGCCTTGCTGAAATCCATATACACCATATCAACCGGTTTAATCACTTCTACCCGTATGGTCACCTTCTCAAAGAACTCAATAAGATTTGTGAGGCACGACCTACCCTTCACAAAACCATGCTGACTATCCCGAATTAAATTATTCTTCTCTCGATGATTATAAATCCTATCTCTTTTAATAACCTTAGTGTCATCTGCAAATTTACTAACCCACCCTTCTACGCCCTCATCCAGGTCTTTAATAAAAATGACGAACAGCAGTGGACCCAACACAGACCCTTGTGGTACACCACTTGTAACTGGACTCCAGGCTGAACATTCCCCATCATCCACCACCCTCTGTCTTCTTTCAGCAAGCTGTTTACTGATCCAAACTGCTATATCTCCCACAATCTCATTCCTCCGCATCTTGTACAATATCCTACTTTGGCGAACCTTTTTGAACGCCTCTCTGAAATCACATCAACCGGGTTACTCTTACCTACCCGTTTGGTCACCTTCTCAAATAACTCAATAAGGTTTGTGAGGCACGACCTACGCTTCACAAAACCGTGCTAACTATCCCTAATCAAATTATTCTTTTACAGATGATTATAAATCCGATCTCTTCTAACCTTTTCCAACACTTTCCCAACATCTGAAGTAAGGCTCACTGGTCTATAATTACCAGGATTGTCTCTACTCCCCTTCTTGAACAGAAGAACCACATTTGCTATCCTTCAGTCTTCTGGCACTATTCGTGGAGACAATTACAATTCAAAGATCAATGCCAAAGTCTCGGCAGTCTCCTCCCTGGCTTCCCAGAAATCTAGGATAAATCCCATCTGGCCCAGGGGACTTATCTATTTCAACACTCTGCAGGATTTCTAATACCACCTCCTTGTGAACCTCAATCACACCTTGTCTTGTAGTCTTTTGTCTCAGTAATCTCCTCGACAACATTGTCGTTTTCTAGAGTGAATCTTGTTTAAAAATATTCATGTAGTGTTTCCCCTATCTCCTCTGATTGAACACACAACTTCCCACTACTATCCTTGGTTGGCCCTAATCTTACTCTCGTCATTCTTTTATTCCTTAAATACCTCCAGAAAGCCATAGGGTTTACTCTGATCCTATCCGCCAACAACTTCTCATGTCTCCTCCTGGCTCTTCTTTGCTCTCTCTTTATGTCTTTCCTGGCTACCTTGTAACCCTCAAGCGCCCTAACTGAGCCTTGACATCTTATCCGAACATAAGCCTTTTTCTTCCTCTTGACCAGAGATTCAACTTGCTTCATGAACCACGGCTCCCTCGTTCTACAGCTTCCTCCCTGCCTGACAGGTACATACTTATCTAGGACGCTCAGGAGCTTTTCCTTGAATAAGCTCCACATTTCCAATGGGCCTATCCTCTGCAGTTTCCTTCTCCATCCTATACTTCCTAAATCTTGCCCAATTGCACCGTAATTGCCTTTCACCCCAGCTGTAGCTCTTGCCCAGTGGTATACACCTATCCCTTTCTATCAGTAAAGTAAACATAACAGCATTGTGATCGCTATCACCAAAGTGCTCATCTACTTCCAAGTCTAACACCTATCAAGAGAAGAGTAAGGGGATTCTGGAAGCAGTATTCCCTCTGGTACCCAACGGTTCTCTGTATTGCATTTAATGGATCCATGAACTCGTCTGACTCTGCAGAGAAAGCGAAAATTTTGTGGACATTTTAAATTCCCCAATCGATTTTGTTTGTTTTTTGTTTTTTTATATGTTTAGTTTTGGAAAGTTTTGAGAGCTTGCCCGTTGTGGTAGTTTTATTTTGTGTAGATTTTAAGCTCTATGAGACTTGTTTATTAATTATCAGTAATTCGAGCTCCTCCTCTCCCAAATCTTGCTGCGGTGTGTTCTGGATAATGATATGCTTAAATAGTGTACCTGGAACATTAAGGGGAGCCATTGCCCAGTCAAGAGGAAAGATTTACTTTCTGGTCTTAAAAAAAGAAAGGATGGATGTTGTCCTGTTGCATGAGATGACAAGGAACATTTGACATTACAGCAGGGCGGGTTTGATCGGATTTATTTCTCGTCTTTTAATACTAGGAGTAGGGGAGAAGCCATACTGGATAAGAAGAATCTTCCTTTTAAATTACTAGATTGTATTTGAAAGTCACGGGAGGATCATGATCCCCAAAGTCTTGAATTATGGTAAATAATCCAATATTTTGAATGGTAATTGCGACCCCCCACCCCCCATCACTGCACCCGGGGCACCCACTTAAAGTCCTGGTAGATGCATTATCCAAATTCAGTTATCTTGCATCATGGCACATTATCGGATAAGGTGATTTCAACTGCCTTATGGACCCCACGGTTGACAGAATGTCCAAAGGTCCCCCAATACTCTCGTTGTAATGCAATCAATTAGTGGATTTATGTGCAGAACTAGAGCTGGTGGATGTCTGGAGGCAGGTCTACCTCACAAGTAGGGATTTTATTTTCTCCTTTAACCCGCAGAAATGCCACACGAGGATTGATCTCTTACCCATCCCTGCAACAAGCTTCGATTCGGTGGCATCCTGCATAATTGGGAATATTACCATTTCTGACCATACTTATTGATTAACATTAAGGGCAATATGACAGATTCGAGACACCAGCGAATATATCCCTTTATTCATAAGGCTAGTTAGATCATTGAGTATTTCTCTAATGAATTCAGATCTTTCTTAGCCATTAATTAAGATTTAACCAGTAACCCATCCATCCTCTGGGAAATTGTTAAGGCTTATGCCAAGGGAATAATTATTCCTTATGATGCAGCAGAAGGGGGAGCAGGATCGTTGGTTTGAGGCACAGCTGAGGGCCGCCGAGAGGGCATATTGTGATTGACCCTCAGTGGCTAAGTTGCACAGGATCACAATGCTTCGGTCTACTGTGAATTCCACGCTCACACAGACAGCCAAGAAGGTACTTACTTTTGCAAATCAAAGGGTGTTTGAACGTGGTGATAAGCCAGGCAAGAATTTAGCCTATCTTGCCAGGAAAACGAGCGCCCCTCTCAAGCCATTCCCTTAATTAGGGAATGTATTGGGATCCTTACCTTCGATTCCAAAAAGATTAATGCAGCCTGTCCGAGATTTTTCTCCGAATTATTTCAGACTGAACATTTTGAGGATAGATGGATTAAGATGAAGTCATTTTTCAAGAACCTGGGTCTTCCAGGAGTAACCCCTGAATAGGTGTTGTGTCTTAATGCACCAATGTCAGTACAGGAATGTGTGAAGCAGCTTCAGAATATAAAGGCTCACGATCCTAACGGATTTCCTAGTGAATTTTATTTTAAAAATGTATAAACCTATTTTCAGGGCTGATGTTTAACACGTTCCGTCACTCATACAGTCACTAACCCCTCCCTCCATCCTTAAGAGAGGCTCATATCTCTCCGATGCTGAAGAAAGGAATTCCCTGGAGGATTGTGTTTCTTACACGCCGATCTCACTTTTAAATGTTGATTTCAAAATCCTGTCTGAGACTCGTGCATTTAGGCTGGAAACTTTGCTGCCTTCCATTGCCAAAGAGGACCAAACAGGCTTTATAAAGGGCCACAGATCTTCCTACACTGTAAAGAGGTTACTCAATATGATCCAAGAGTGTCAACAAGAATCTGTCCAGGGATTATTGATCACTTTAGATGAGAGAAGGCATTTGATTGGGTTGAGTGGCCGGATCTCTTCTGTACATGAGAACGGTTTGCTCTACGCAAAGTTTTTATCAAGTGGGTGAGGGCCCTTTACCGTGATCCTCTGGCTGCTGTTCTCACTAATGGTGTGCCAACCAGTAATATTAATATTTCTCCAGGCAGCCGACAAGATTGACACCTTTCACCATTGTTGGTTACGTTGGTGATTGAGCCACTGGCGGAGGCCATCCGCATGGATGTCAGCACATCTGCCCCAGAAGTGGGATAGAAATCATAGAACATAGAACATTACAGCACAGAACAGGCCTTTCGGCCCACGATGTTGTGCCGAATATTTGTCCTAGCTTAAGCACCCATCCATGTACCTATCCAATTGCTGCTTAAAGGTCACCAATGATTCTGACTCTGCCATTCCCACAGGCAGCGAATTCCATGCCCCCACTTCTCTCTGGGTAAGATTACATTGTGTGCAGATGAGGGTCTTATTTTTGTTGTCAAATCCCGCAATTTCGGTCGTTCATGTGATGCAATGCATTAATTCGCTTGTTGCCTTTCTGGGTGATAAGATTAATTTTACAAAGTTGGAGGCCATGCCTGGGGTGGGGGGGGGAGGGGTCTTAGGGAAATACCTGATACTGAGGGCAAATCCTGGTTTCCTTTTAAATGGTCACTGGTGTGGTTTCCCTATTTCAGTATATTCATTACATCTGTCTTTGATCATTTATTTAACGTGAACTGAGTCCATTTGTTTGACAAAATTTAAAAAATCCTTCAAAGATGGGAGGCATTTCCAAAATCCTGGCTAAGTCGGATAGCTGTTATTAAATTGAATGTCCTTCCTCATTTCCTACACCCTGTGCGAATGCTTTCTTTGATGTTTCCCAGACGGATATTTAGGAAACATAATTGCTGGTTTAGCTCTTTTATTTGGTACCAGAGGCGATTCTTTATCAAGCTAACAAAATTGCAACTGCCCCACAGATTGTGGGTGGTATAATCTCCCCGATTAAAAGCAATCAATTAAGCTCTTTTATCATCCTATGTTAGTGCCTGAGCCGCTGAGGACTCGGCGTCAATACGGCTGGACATTGAGCCCTCTCAGACAAAGTGAACCCTTATTAGTCTGTTATTCTTAGATAAAATGACAACATTTGTGAAGCATTGTCAAAAACTAATGATTATCAATACTGTTAAAACTTGAAGGACAATGCGTCAGATCGAGGGCAATACAGCAAAAACCATGTTTCTTACTCCTATAATTGGTATATCGGGTTGTCAACCTGGGAAAATTGATTCCAGGTTTAAATTGTGGGCAGCGAGGGGGATACTTTGTTTGGGTGATTTAGAATTAGTAGTATCCTTACAGTGTGGAAACAGGTCCTTGGGCCCAGCAAGTCCACTTAGATCCTCTGAAGAGTAACCCACCCAGACCCATTCCCCTACCATCCTATATTTGCCATGACTAATGCCCCAACTTACAGATCTTGGAACACTATGAGCGATGTAGCAATGGCCAACTCATCTAACCAGCACATCTTTGTGAATGTGGGAGTAAACCTACGCAGACACAATTGAGAATATACTAACTGCACAAAGCCAAGACAGGAACCAAACCCGTGACCCTGGTGCTGTGAGTCAGCAGTGCAAACCGCTGAGCCACCACGTGTTACTTGAGGGAGAAACAATGATATCATTTGATCAAATAACTCGTAAGTATGGAATACCTCGTAGAGACATCTTCAGTTTTTTTTCCAGATTAGAGATTTGATTAATAAAAAACGTTTGACATACTCTTACAGATCCGATTGAGAAGCGGTTGCTTATTGTTAAGAATACAATCTCTGTCAGAACCCTTTATCATTAGTTGGATAGTGGCCCCTCAGACAAGACTGTGCAGCTTCATGACGTCTGTGCGAGAGAGCTGGGGGTTTAGATCTCTTCGGAGACATGGAAGGATATTTGTGAAAATGCTCGTAGGATTTTGATCAGTAATAGGACCCATTCCCTTCAGTTGAAAATTCTTTATAGCGTCTATCTGACACCAGATGTTCTCTCAAAATTCAAAGTGGGATTGTCTTCAGCATGTCCTAAATGCAGAATGACTACAGGCACTCTTACTCATTGCATGTGGTCCTGCTGCAGGCTTTGTATATATTGGAGCACAGTGTTAGGTGTGGTAGAGTGTGTCTTGGGAACCGAATTGGAGATGGACCCGATTTCTCTTTCCTGGGCATGCCCAGAATATCTTACGTAGATGCATATGCGAAAAAAATATCCTTACTTTCTGGGCTAGGAAAATATTCTGTTGTGTTGGATGTCTGAAAACTCCCCCGGTCTGTTGGGTGTTTGTAAGCTCATCATGGGGAATATCGCTTTGGACTTTCTCACCAGTATGGTGCATCATCAAACAGAGATTAATATAAGTCATAGAGTCATAGAAATGTACAGCATGGAAACAGACCCTTTGGTCCAACCATTCCAAGCCGACCAGATATCCCAAACCAATCTCGTCCCACCTGCCAGCACCTGGCCCTTAACCATCCAAACCCTTCTTATTCATTTACCCATCCAAATGCCTCTTAAATGTTGCACTTGTATCAACCTCCCCGATATCAACTGGCAGATCATTCCATACACGTACCACTCTCTGTGTGAAATAGTTGCCCAGTAGTTCTCTATTATATCTTTCCCCTCTCACCCTAAACCTCTCCCCTCTCGTTCTGACTCCCCGATCCCAGGGAAAAGACTTTACCTACTTACCGTATCCATGCCCCTCATAATTTTGTCAACCTCTATAATGTCAGCCCTCAGCCTCCGACGCTCCAGGGAAAACAGCCCCAGTCTGTTCAGTCTCTCTCTATAGCTCAAATCCTCCAACGCTGGCAACATCCTTGAAATCTTTCTGAACTCTTTCAAGTTTCACAACATCTTTCCGCAATATTCCAACGCTGACCTAACTAGTGTCCTTTACAGATGCAACATGATCGTACAACAGGATAGTCAGCATGGTTTTGTGAAGGGCAGGTCGTGCCTCACAAACCTTATTGAATTCTTTGAAAAGGTGACGAAGGAGGTTGATGAGGGGAAAGCGGTAGATGTGGTATATATGGATTTTAGTAAGGCGTTTGATAAGGTTCCCCATGGTAGGCTACTGCAGAAAATACGGAGATATGGCATTGAGGGTGAGTTGGAGGTTTGGATTAGGAATAGGCTGGATGGAAGAAGACAGAGGGTAGTAGTTGATGGCAAAGTTTCTTCATGGAGTGCCGTCACTAGCGGTGTTCCGCAAGGATCTGTTTTGGGACCATTGCTGTTTGTCATTTTTATAAATGACCTGGAAGAGGGGTTAGAAGGTTGGGTGAGCAAGTTTGCGGATGATACGAAAGTCGGAGGAGTTGTTGATAGTGAGGAAGGATGTGTCAGGTTACAGCAGGAATAGAGAAGCTGCAGAGCTGGGCAGAAAGGTGGCAAATGGAATTCAATGTAGCTAAGTGTGAGGTGATTCACTTTGGGAAGAATAACAAAAAGATGGGGTACTGGGCTAATGGTCGGATACTTGGTAGTGTGGATGAGCAGAGGGATCTTGGTGTCCATGTACACAGATCTCTGAAAGTTGCCACCCAGGTAAATAGTGCGGTGCGGAAGGCATATGGCGTACTGGCTTTTATTGGTAGAGGAATTGAGTTCCGGAGTCCTGAGGTCATGTTGCAGTTGTATAAGACTCTGGTGCGGCCGCATCTGGAATATTGTGTGCAGTTTTGGTCGCCATACTATAGGAAGGATGTGGAGGCACTGGAACGGGTGCAGAGGAGGTTTACCAGGATGTTGCCTGGTATGGAAGGAAGATCGTATGAGGAAAGACTGAGACACTTGGGGCTGTTTTCATTAGAGAAAAGAAGGTTTAGGGGTGACTTGATTGAGGTGTACAAGATGATTAGGGGGTTAGATAGGGTTGACAGTGTGAACCTTTTCCCGCGTATGGAGTCGGGTATTACAAGGGGGCATAGCTTTAAATTAAGGGGGGGTAGATATAGGACTGAAGTTAGGGGTAGGTTCTTCACTCAGCGAGTCGTAAGTTCATGGAATACCCTGCCAGTAGCAGTGGTGGACTCTCCCTCTTTATGGGCATTTAAGCGGGCAGTGGATAGGTATATGGAGGATAGTGGGTTAGTATAGGTTAGGTGGGCTTGGATCGGCACAATATCGAGGGCCGAAGGGCCTGTACTGCGCTGTATTCTTCTATGTTCTATGTAACTCCTGCACTCAATACTCTGACCAATGAAGGAAACACCTTCTACCTGCGACTCCCCTTTCAAGGAGCTATGAACATGCACTGCAAGGTCTCTTTGTTCAGCAACACTCCCTGCGACCTTACCATTAAGTGTATAAGTCCTGCTAAGATTTTCTTTCCTAAAATGCACCACCTCGCCTTTATCTGAATTAAACTCCATCTTCCACTTCTCAGCCCATTGGCGATTTGGTCAATCTGAGGTGACTCTCTTCGCTCTCCACAACACCTCCAATTTTGGTGTCATCTGCAAACTTACTCATTGTACCTCTTATGCTCGCATCCAAATCATTTATGTCAATGACAAAAAGTAGTGGATCCAGCACCGATCCTTGTGGCACTGCACTTGTCACAGGCCTCCAGTCTGAAAAACAACCCTCCATCACCACCATCTGTCTTCTACCTTTGAGCCTGTTCTGTATCCAAATGGCTAGTTCTCCTGTATTCCATGAGATCTAACCATGCCATTCAATCTCCCATGGGGAACCTCATCAAAACCCTTACTGAAGTCCATATAGATCACATTTACCCCTCTGCCCTCATCAATTCTCTTTGCTACTTCCTCAAAAAACTAAATCAAGTTTGTGAGGCATGATTTCTCACCCATAAAGCCATGTTGACTATCCCTAATCAGTCCTTGCCCTTCCAAATACATGCACATCCTGTCCATCACGATTCCCTCCAACAACATGCCCACCAACAACGTCAGGCTCACTGGTCTATAGTTCGCTGGCTTGTCCTCAACACCCTTCTTATACAATGGTACAACGTTAGCCAACCTCCAGTCTTCCGGCACCTCACCTGTGACTATCCATATTACAAACATCTCAGCAAGTGGCCCAGCAATCACTTCTCTCGCTTCCCACAGAGTTCTCGGATACACCTGATCAGCTCCTTTGGATTTATACAGCTTTACCCGTTTTAAGGCATCCAGCACTTCCTCCTCTGTAATATCGACATTTTGTGAGGTGTCACTATTTATTTCCCTACATTTTATATGTTCCATATACTTTTCCACAGTAAATACTGATGCACAATACTCCTTTAGTATCTCCACCATACTTCCTGTGCAAGGAAAAAGTATTCGGGTGTGTTGGATGTTTGATAAACCCCCGGGTCTGTTGTGTGGTTGTGAGCTCGTCATGGAGAATATCCCTGAGGACGTTCTTACCAGTATGTTACACCGAAAAGCAGAGATTTATATAAGATATGGCAACCGTTTTTGGATTACCGCGATACAGGCTTATCTATCACTCTAAAAAGGGCTTTTATATAGCCATGAGGATATTGTCTAATGAATCACATATTAAGAATTATGAACGTATGAATGTGTATCAGTTAATGCTCTCAAAGAACGAGAGCTATCATTTTGTTACGCTGAGCCGTATTACTTATTTATTATTTATTGTTTATTTTTGTTTTTCTTCTCTCAATTTGGAGACTTTAACTTATTTTGCATATACATGCACATGGGTGTAATTTTGTTCAGTTATTTGAGTTGTTTTGTTATTGGTTTAATATAATAATAAAAATATATTTTTCAATAAAAAGTTTTGCTAAAAATTAAAATGCTAACATTGATAGATTAGAGTCCCAAATAACTCTCATTAGAGAGACCACTCATGGTGGTTTACTTTGAAGGTCACCACACGGGTGATGGGGTGAGGTTGAAAGAGCATCACCTTCATGGTAACCTCTGTCAGTGTGCGGAATTGAACCTGCGCTGGTGGTCTCCCTCTGCATCACAAACCAACCATCCAGCCAACTGGGTGGGAGACTGTGTAACTGTTACACACAGAATCAGTCACAGAAAAAGGGCAGGAGAAACTTTCATGACAAGGAAAAATGTGTATTTGAGATAAAAATGTTTTCTGCTAGAAATTATATTTTATAATGAGACAAGTGTTTGGAAGCTGTCTTTGGCTGAATACAATAAGGTGAGACAAGTGAAATAACCAGAATGACTAATTGTGATTGGATATCGATAACCATAAAATAAGTGCATGTTTTTGATTGGTCTGTGAAAAGTATGCTGACTGTTACATGAATTTATAAATCAGATGAAATATATTGTAAGGAGAGTCCGTCCCCATGAGAAATGCCATTTGAACACATTCTAAAATAAACCAGGGGAATGAAGTGTCTGAGAATCGTCTGTTCGGTAACAGGAGCCTGGGGGTCGAATGACTGAAAGTTCCTGTAACATGGAGCTGAGAAAACCATCAGATCACCCCCAAACGTATTGAATGTTGGAGCATATTTGAAGTATTGAATGGCCTCATGATGGATTTTAATTGTGTGTGATTTGAAAAATGTACGTCTCTACTCCATCAAGTGTTATGCACTGGGGCACATCCGTTTTTCTGAAACTGGGAATAAGTTGGAACAATACCTGGAACATTCCATAATTGACATTCTCCAGAATATTCTATAACTATGTGGGGGGCATTAGAAAGGCAAAAGAGAAAGAGAGGGAAGGTGCTGCATGCAGTAGTGAGTGGTGGAGCATGAGCCTTGTTCGGGGGTCGGTGCTATAACAGATATACAGTGAGTGGGAGGGAGCAGAGAAAATATGGTGACCCTTATCCTGACAGAGTGGGGAAACTTACTGATGCTTGTCCTGTTTTGCTGGACATTTCTTCAGAGCCCAGAAACTGCACTGAGCTGGGTGGTGATCTCAGACCATGCTCGGTGGGTCTGGTAGTGTGGCCCCCTGGGGGAAGGGGAAGAGCATGCTTCCCGTTGCACTAGCCCATCCATCAGGACCTCCGTACTGCTGTCGACAAACCGTGGTGTAATTTCCCCTTAGCTGCCATGCTCGGGGAAAATGTGCAGGGCAGCTCCAAACTGAGAAAGCGCACCGTGTGCCCATTGGCCTTTTTAAAGATGGCACCAGTGTCAGGGATCACGGAATATCCAGGGGCATCCGGCTGACAGTGAGTACCTCCAGACATGATGGGTGGGAGAATCGGGCTGGCATTGTATGAGAGGGACACTATGGAGTGGGATGGGTAGTTAATGAGATGAGTTTGGTAAGATAGCAACATGAAACTATCTCGGCCTCGTGCAGACAACCCCTCTGTCACCCTCAATGAAAATGTCACTGAGACAGTTTTTTGTTCGGTTCAGCCCAGTGAGGCGAAGACTCTGCTGTCCGCACTCCCAGTTACAAAGCTGCAGAACAAATGTTCATCCAAAACTCTCCATCGCCTGAACTCATAGCAATATCCCATTCACTCATAATTCTTTGAAATACTGACCCGTGTTGCATGATGCTATCTGAATGAATTCATTTCAACATACTGAACCTGTGAACATATCCTTCCATGACATTTTATCTCAGTGTACCACCCCCCCCCCCCCACCCTGTCTCACCCCAAAACACACACTGATTTACAGTCATATTGCACGAGACTGCCACTATGACTGGCCATTTGGCTCAGCTGGTCCATGGCAACCAAAATGTCCATCCAGACTCACCCCATTTCCCTGCCCATGTTCTGTATCCCTCTAATCCTTTCCTATCTGTGTATTTGTCCAAATGCCTTTTCAATGTTGTGATTGTACCCACCTCAATCACTTCCACTGACAATTCAGTCCATATGCGTACTGCACTCTATGTTAAAAAGTTGCCCCTCAGTTTCCTTTTTACATTTGTTATCCTTTCCAAACATTAATGGGTGTCCTCTAGTACTCGATTCACCAACGTGGGAAAAAAAATTGATGTATTCGCTACATGCAAGCCTCTCATGATTTTATAAGAGCTACACATCTATAAGAACCCCCTCGGTTTCCTACGCTGTAAAGGAATAAGTTCTAACCTGCCCAACTTCTGCCTATAACTTAGAGCCTTTGGCCCAGGAAACATCTTTGGAAATTTGTTCTACATTCTTTCTCATTCAATAATATCCTTTCCAGAGCAAGGTGAACAAAACTGAACACATTAGTCCAACTGCAGCCTAACAAACATCCTGTACAACTGCAACATAACGTCCCACCCAACTTCTATACTCAATGCCCTGATGAAGGCCAATGTGCCAACAGCCTTCTTCACTGTCCTGTGTATCTGTGACTCAAATTTCAGACAATCGTGCACCTGATCTTCTTTTGTTCCACTACACACCTGAAGGCGTGTGTAATGAATTCGTCATTAAACTCCTCATTAGATTTGACTTTCCAAAATGCAAGACGTCACACTTATCTATATTATCTACTTCTCACCCCACTTCCCCTGCTGATCAAGGTACTGCTGCAATTTCTGATAACGTTCCTCACTGTAAACGATGCCTCCTATTTTAGTGTCATCTGCAAACTTACTAACGTTGTGGTGTGCACTTTGGTCCAAATCATAGATATAGATAACAAGCAGTAATGGGCCCAGGACCGACCACTGAGGCACTCCATTAGTCACAGGCCTCCAGTCCGACATGCATCCCTCCACCATAGCCATTTGCTTCATAACGTCAAGCCAATTGTGTCGCCAACTTGCCAGTTTACATTGGAGTCCATTCAAGCGGCCTACCATGTGGAAAATTATCAAAGGCCTTACTGAAAACCATATAGTCTATGTCCACCACCCTGCCCTCGTCAACCGTCCTGGTCACTTCCTCAAAAATCTCTATCAAAATTTGTCAGGCATGATCTGCCACGCCCAAAGATATGCTGACTGCTCTCAGTCAAACTCTGTCTATCCAAATGCATGCATATATAATATCTCCGAACCTTCTCAAGTGGTTTCCGAAACAGATGTGAAGCTTACTGGTTTATATTTCCCAGGCTTTTATTTGCAGTCATTCTGAATAACGGCATATTTGCTACTGCCCAGTCTTCCGGGACCTTGCCCCTGAACTATCTTCTCTCACCACGTGCATTGCTCTTAGCTATATCTGGTCAGGACCAAGAGATTTATCTGACTTTGTGCATTCTACTATGTCCAACAGCATCTCTACTGTGATATGGACTATGCCAAGATATCGTAACTCACCTCTTAAAGGTCACAAGTCTTCACGTCTTTCTTCATGATCAACGCAGAGGGGAAATTGAGGACCTCACCCATCCCTTGAGGTTTTATGCATGTATGCCCATTTTGGATTTTAAGGCGTCCTATCTCTCACTAGTTGTTCTTTTTCTTTACTATACTGAATTTGGATTCACCCTAATCTGCTTAGGCAATGCTATCTCATACCCCACTTTAGCTCTGCAGATTTCCTTCTTCAGTAAACTCCTGCATCCCCTGTGCACCTCCAGAGAATCCCTTGGTCCCAGCTGCCTGTCCTTGAGCGACGCCTCCTTTTTTTCTGGTCAGAGCCTCAATATCTCTTGTCATCCAGGGTACAGTTCCAGCCTCACTTTCCCTTTACACTCACAGGAATATATTGACCTTGAACTCGAGCTATCTCACTTTTGAATCCCTCCCACTTGCCCAGGATCCTTTTACCTGGAAACACACGACTCCAGTCAAGCCCTGCAATACCATGTCTATTTCTAACAAATTTCGCCTTGCCCCAAAATAGAACTTTAATCTGTGGACCACTTTTGTCCCTACCATACCTATTTTAACATTAATATCGCTCTGGTCACTTTTCCCAAAATGCTCCCCCACTTTACCTCCGTCACCTATCCAACCCAATTTCCCAACAGTAGGGTCGAGATTGTCCCTTCCCGAGTAGGACCCTCTACATGTTGCTTGTGGAAGCTTTCCTGAACACACTTAACAAATTACGTTCCATCTAGGTTTTTAACCCTCTGGAAGTCCCTGTCTATGTTAGGATAATTAAAATCACCCATTATGACAACCCTATTGCTCCTGCAAGTCTCGCCAGTCTAGCTGCATATTTGTTCTTCTAATTACCATTGATTATTTGAAGGCTTATAGTACAACCACTATAACATCACCTTCCCCCTCTTACTTGTTTGCATCATTTACAAAATCTCATTTGTTATTATCTCAGTTATTTCATCTTTAAATACTAGAGTGATACGCGCCTTAATCAGAACTATTGGTATTTAAATTGTAAATTTAAGAGCTGTAAATGGATGGAAGCTGCACGTCCTGTCACTTCCAAAATTAGCTGCAAGTATCCCCACACTGAGCTACGATGTAACATAGTGTTACCGAGCAATGCAACAGCCTGGGCTTATATATGAATGAAACAGTGTGACTGCACATCCCCCCACGCTGGACATTTAGACCAGGATTATAGATCCAGCATTGGTGTGGGCTGCACAGAGTTTCACTCTGGACATAGCTGGGTTGCATTCAGCAGAACACTAGCCGGATCTGCACAGTGTTCCATCCTGAATATGTAATGGACGGGCTGGTTATGTGAGTTGGATTGCGAATGTGAGAGAACTAAACATCTGGCAATGCCTTTATTTTGTGTTTTAATTCTTGTGACTCATCCGGTTAGACCCATCCCTCTGGATGAGTCATAGTGGCTGTTGTTACAGCATCTCTGTCGGCAACATGACCAACAAATGGAGCAGAGGCTGCAGAGAGGACAGTCTCCGTAAAATGGAAAGAGTGAATCACCATCAGATCAGCCGTGGTCTTAATGAATGGTGGGGCAGGATTGAATGGACCACTAATGGAATTTATTCATATATTTCTACTTGTTCCAAGCCAACTCCCCTTCTCTTCCAGTGTCGCATACCGGTGGGGACTGAGTCACCTCCTCCTGTTCCTGTGTAACAGGATCTTCTGGCCTCACTAGCCTCCAGATTTCCCTGTACCCCAGTCTTGAACAGTTGATTGACTGTCTCCTGTCCCTGTGCCCCCAGTTTCAAGCAGTTGAATGACTGCCTCCTGATCCCAAATTTGTAAAATATACATGTCCTCCTCCTGCTCCTGGGTAACAGGCTCCAATAGCTCTGTGCTCACCTGCTGCTCATGTGGAATGGAAGTGAGGGACTGAATGGCCTCTTCACGTTCTTTACAGCTTTTCTTGACGAAAGACCATTCTTCTGTTTCTGTAAAACACCATCAAAATATGAATGATGTATTTTTATATTTGACTCTCAGTAATGGAGCAAACAAGCAGATGCTGAATCGCCTCCTCCTGTTCCCGTGTTATACACTGAAGAGTCAATAGACTCTCAGAGATGTACAGCACGGAAAAAGATTGTTCGGTCTGGTCATCCATACCGCTAAATATCCTAAATTAATCTCGTCTCCCTTGCCAGCAATTGGCCCATCTCCCTCGACACACTTCCCATGCATGTATCCATCCAAATGCGTTTTAAATGCTGTAACTGTACCTGCCTCCACCAACTCTTCTGGCTGTTCAACCCATACGCACAGCAGTCTTTGTGTGAAAACGTTGTCCCTCATGACCCTTTTTAAAATCTTTCACCTCTCACCTTAAACCTTTGTCTTCTAATTTTGGACTCGTCTATCCTGGGAACAGACATTGACTGTTTACCATATCTATGCCCCTCATGATTTTATAATTCCCTTTAAGGTCCCCCCTCAGCCTCAAATCTTGAAAATAGTCCCAGCCTATTCAAACTCTTCTTGTAACTCTGACCCTCCAAAACCTGCAACATTCTTTTAAATCTCTTCTGCACTCTGTCAAGTTTGACAACGCCATTCCGACATCAGGGAGACCAGAATTAAAGGCAATATTACAAAAGTGGCCAAACCTATGTCCTGTACAGATTTTGTCATGCAAATGCTTCGACTCAAAGCACGCTCCAATAAAGGGAAGATCACCAAGTTCGTTCTTCACTGCGCTGTCTACGTGTGACGGCACTTTCAAGGAACGGAGAACCTGCACCACAAGGCTCGCTTTGCTGCCTCACAGGGCACCGACCTGGGTTTAATTCCATCCTTGAATGACTGGCTGTGTGGAGTTTCTACATTCTCTCCGTGTCTGCGTGAGTTTCCTCCGGGTGTTATATTTTACTCCAACAGTATAAGGATATACAGGTAAGGGTAGATTGGCCATGCTAAAATGGGGCACCGTACCCAGAGGTGTGTAGGGGAGTTGGATTAGCAATGGGAAATGCAGGCTCAGAGTGATAGGGCAGGTGTTTGTCCAGTGGGATATTATTTAGAGGGTCGGTGTGGCCTCGTTGGGTCGAAAAGCCTGTTTCCTAACTGTAGGGATTCGATAATTTCTATGGAGTTCTCCTTGATTGGCAGCTTTCGACAAGACCCTACCTATATGTCTTGCCTTAATGTGTCTTGCCAAAATGCAACATCTCACATTTAAATAAAATAAACTCTATCTGCCACTCGGTTCACCAAAACAAGGTCCCATCATAATCTGAGAGATCATTCTTCACTGTCGTCAATACCACCAAATTTGTTATTATCTACAAACTTACTGACCATACTTCATATACGCAAATGCAAATGATTTGTATCAGTGACAAAATGCAGTGGACCATTATTGATCTTTGCGGCACTCCACTGGACACAGGTCTCAAAATTTAATGAACAAATGTCCACTGTCACGCCCTGTCTCCAATATTCAAGAAAATTTTAGATCTAAATCGCGAGTTCTCCCTGGATTCCAGGCAGTCTAACCTTGCTAACCAGTTTACCATGCAGAACATTTTGGTTTTCTTACTGAATTCCATAAAGACAACATCCAATGGCCTGCCTTCATCAATCATCTTCATCACTTCCTCAAAAGATTACACCGAGTCGGTGAGACGTGATCTCCAATGTACAAAGCCCTCTTCAGTCCATGTCTTTTCAAATGCATGTACATCCTCTCCCACAAAATCCCCTCCAACAATTTAGTCACCATTGACGTCAGGCTCACCGATCTATAGTTACCTGTTTTTTTCCTGACTTTCTTAAATAATGACACTATGTTAGCAGCCCTCCAGTTTTTTGACACCTCACCTGTGGAAATTATTGATACAAATACATCAGCAAAATGCTGACCACCTTATTTCCTAGCTTCCCACAAACATTTGGGATACAACTGATCAGGTCCCAGGGATTTGTTCAAATTGATTGTTTTAAAATGTCATAGACATCCTTGTAATATAGACACTTTTCAATGTATCACTATATATTTATTCATTCTCTCGCTCTTGTAACCTCCTCCTCATTAAATACTGAGGAGAAGGTTTTGATTCGTATCCCACAAATCTCCTGTGGTTCCACACATAGGTAGCCTTACTCAACTTTAAGGGGCCCTATTCTCTCCCGAGTTAATCTTTTGCCATTAATGGATTTGTAGAATTTCTTCAATGCCTTGTTAACCCAATTTCTAAAGCCATCTCATGTCCACATTTTTCTGGCCCGATTTTCGCATTGACTATGCACTTACTACCCTTTCCACCTCTCGGGATTTACTTGATCTTAGCTCTGTTTACCTGACATTTGCCTCCTTCCTTACCTTGACCAGAGCATCAATATATCTAGCTATCCAGCACTCCCTGTATCCACCAACCTTGCCCCTCTCACTAATAGGAACACGTTGGCTCTGGAATCTCTGAAACCAGGTTTTGATGACTTGGAATTTCCAACCATCCTTTTACTTGTGAATAGGGTATTCCAATTAGCCTTACACAGGGCTCGCCTAACACTTTCAAAATTGGCCTTGTTCTAATTTAAAACTTTAATGTTTACATCAGGTGTTTCCTATTCCACAGCTAATTTAAAACTAATATATAAGCGTAACGGAAAGTTAAAGAAACACTTCCTGCCCCTCTGTAACAGGCTCTAGAGGCTTAATGGGCTCCTCGTGGCCCTCTGTAATAGACTGGAAAGGCTGAATGGCCTCCTCCTATCCTTGTGTAACAGATCCGAGACATTAAATGAAACAGCAACCCATGGATTACGCGCAGCCGTTAAACTGTATCTGATGGAGGTTCCATCCCTTCATAGTTACAGAAACACAAACAACACAATGTACTCCAGGTGCCCTCTCAGTAACACCTCATATAACTGCAGCGACATAGAACATAGAACATAGAACAATGCAGCACAGAACAGGCCCTTCGGCCCACGATGTTGTGCCAAACATTTGTCCTAGCCTAAGCACCCATCCATGTATCTATCTAATTGCCGCTTAAAGGTCACCAATGATTCTGACTCTGCCACTCCCACAGGCAGCGCATTCCATGCCCCCACCACGCTCTGGGTAAAGAACCTACCCCTGACATCCCCCCTATACATTCCACCCTTCACCTTAAATTTATGTCCCCTTGTAACACTCTGTTGTACCCGGGGAAAAGGTTTCTGACTGTCTACTCTATCTCTTCCTCTGATCATCTTATAAACCTCTATCAAGTCGCCCCTCATCCTTCGCCGTTCCAATGAGAAAAGGCACTCTCAACCTATCCTCGTACGACCTATTCTCCATTCCATGCAACATCCTGGTAAATCTTCTCTGCACCCTCTCCAAAGCTTCTACATCTTTCCTAAAATGAGGCGACCAGAACTGCACACAGTACTCCAAATGTGGCCTAAACAAGGTCCTGTGCAGCTGCAATACCACTTCACGACTCTTGAATTCAATCCCTCTGCTTATGAACGCTAATTCACCACAGGCCTTCTTACAAGCTCTATCCACCTCAGTGGCAACTTTCAAAGATCTATGAACATAGACCCCAAGATCCCTCTGCTCCTCCACGTTACTAAGAACCCTACCGTTAACCCTGTATTCCGCATTCTTATTTGACCTTCCAAAATGGACAAAGTGAGGGCTGCAGATGCTGAAGATCGGAGCTGAAAATGTGTTGCTGGAAAAGCGCAGCAGGTCAGGCAGCGTCCAAGGAACAGAAGAATCGACGTTTCGGGCATAAGCCCTTCTTCAGGAATGAGGAAAGTGTGCCCAGCAGGCTAAAACCGTACAACCCAGATGGCCTCCTTCTTCAAGGACCGCAATTTCCCGCCAGACGGAGTCGACGATGCCCTCCTCTCTTCCAATTCCCGCTCCTCCGCCCTTGAGCCCCGCCCCTCCAACCGCCAGCAGGACAGAACCCCACTGGTCCTCACCTACCACCCCATCAACCTCCATGTACAACGTATCATCCGCCGTCATTTCCGCCACCTCCAAACGGACCCCACCACCAGGGATATATTTCCCTCCCCTCCCCTATCAGCGTTCCGAAAAGACCACTCCCTCCGTGACTCTCTCGTCAGGTCCACACACCTCACCAACGCAACCTCCACTCCCGGCACCTTGCCCTGCAACCGCAAGAAATACAAAACTTGCGCCCATGCCTCCCCCCTTACTTCACTCCAAGGCGCCAAGGGAGACGTCCATATCCGCCACACATTCACCTGCACCTCCACACACATCATCTATTGCATCCGCTGCACCCGATGTGACCTCCTCTATATTGGGCAGACAGGGCGCCTACTTGCAGAACGTTTCAGAGAACACCTCTGGGACACCGGGACCAACCAACCCAACCACCCCGGAGCCCAACACTTTAACTCCCCCTCCCACTCCACCAAGGACACGCAGGTCCTTGAACTCCTCCATCGCCAGACCATGGCAACACGACGGTTGGAGGAAGAGCGCTTCATCTTCTGCCTGGGAACCCTCCAACCACAAGGGATGAACTCAGATTTCTCCAGTTTCCTCATTTCCACTCCCCCCACCTTGTCTCGAACTAAGCACCGCCTTCCTAAGCTGCAATCTTCTTCCTGACCTCTCCGCCCCCACCCCACTCCAGCCTATCACCCTCACCTTGACCTCCCTCCAACTATCGCATTTCCAAAGCCCATCCCCCAAGTCCCTCCTCCCTACCTTTTATCTTAGCCTGCTGGACACACGTTCCTCATTCCTGAAGAAGGGCTTATGCCCGAAACGTCGATTCTCCTGTTCCTTGGATGCTGCCTGACCTGCTGCGCTTTTCCAGCAACACATTTTCAGCTCCTTCCAAAATGGACAACCTCACACTTGACAGGGTTGAACTCCATCTGCCACTCCTCATCCCAGTTCTGCATCATATGTAAGTCCCTTTGCAGCCGACAACAGCCCTCCTCACTATCCACAACTCCACCAATCTTCGAATCGTCTGCAAATGTACTGACCCACCCTTCGACTCCCTCTTCCAAGTCATTAATCAAAATTACAAACAGCAAGGACCCAGAACTGATCCCTGCGGAAGTCCACTTGTAACTGGGCTCCAGGCTGAATATTTACCATCTACCACTACTCTCTGACTTCGACCGGTTCGCCAGTTTTCTATCCAACTGGCCAAATTTCCCTCTATCCCATGCCTCCTGACTTTCCACATAAGCCTACCATGGGGAACCTTATCAAATGCCTTACTAAAATCCATGTACACTCCATCCACTGCTCTACCCTCATCCACATGCTTGGTCACCTCCTCAAAGAATTCAATAAGACTTGTAAGGCATGACCTACACTTCACAAATCCTTGCTGGTTGTCGCTAATCAAGCAGTGACTTTCGAGATACTCATAAATCCTATCCCTCAGTACCCTTTCCATTACTTTGCCTACCACCGAAGTAAGACTTACTGGCCTGTAATTCCAGGGGTTATCCCTATTCACTTTTTTGAACAGGGGCACAACATTCGCCACTCTCCAGTACCCTGGTACCGCCCCGGTTGACAGTGAAGACAAAAAGATCATTGCCAACGGTCCTGCCATTTCCTCTCTTGCTTCCCACATAATGCTAGGATATATCCCGTCAGGCCCGGGGGACTTGTCTATCCTCAAGTTGTTCAAAATGTCCAACACATCTTCCTTCCTAACAAGTATCTCTTCTAGCTTACCAGTCCGTTTCGCACTCTCCTCTTCAACAATATGATCCCTCTCGTTTGTAAATACTGTAGAAAAGTACTCACTCAAGACCTCTCCTATCTCTTCCGACTCAAGACACAGGCTCCCACTACTGTCCTTGATCGGACCTACCCTCGTTCTCGTCATTCTCATGTTTGTCACATACGCATAAAATGCCTTAGGGTTATCCTTGATCCTATCCGCCAAAGATTTTTCATGCCCTCTCTTAGCACTCCTAATCCCTTTCTACAGCTCCCTTCTGACTGTCCTGTATCCCTCCAATGCTCTGTCTGAACCTTGTTTCCTCAACCTTATGTAAGCCTCCTTCTTCCTCGTTACAAGACATTCAACCTTCCTCGTCAACCAAGGTTCCCTCACACGACCATCTCTTTCCTGCCTGACAGGTACATACATATCAAGGACACGTCGTATCTGTTCCTTGAAAAAGTTCCACATTTCCACGACATCCTTCCCTTACAGCCTATTCTCCCAACTTATGCTCCTCAGATCCTGTCTTACAGCATCGTATTTACCCTTTCCCCAGTTGTAAAACCTACCCTGTTGCACACACCTCTCTCCATAACCAAGGTGAAAGTCACAGAATTGTGGTCACCATCACCAAAGTGTTCACCCACTAACAAGCCCATCACTTGTCCCGGTTCGTTAACGAGTACCAAATCCAATATGGCCTCCCCTCTGGTCGGTCAACATAAAAACTAAGTTAGAAAAGCTTCCTGGACACACTGCACAAACACCGCCCTATCCAATCTACTTGATCTAAAGAGCTTCCAATCAATATTTGGGAAGTTGAAATCGCCCATGACTACTACCCTGTGGCTTCTGCACCTTTCCAAAATCTGTTTACCAATCTGTTTCTCCACATCTCTGCTGCTATTGGGGGGCCGAAAGTAAGCACACAACAAGGTGACTGCTCCTTTCCTATTTCTGACTTCAGCCCATACTACCTCCAAAGGCAGATCCGCCTCGAACTGCCTTTCTGCAGCCGTTATACCATTTCTAATTACCAACCCCCCCCCCCCCCTCCTTGTTTACCACCATCCCTAATCTTACTGAAACATCTGTAACCAGGAACCTCCAACAACCATTCCTGTCCCTCTTCTATCCACGTTTCTGTGATGGCCACAACATCGTAGTCCCAGGTACAGATCCACGCCTTAAGTTCAACCACGTTTGTTCACCACATCTCTTTGTTTTGAATGGTTCTGTTGGCAAAATGTGCTGAAAAATGTGTTGCTGGAAAAAAAATAAAACGTCAGTTTTCCTACTCCTTGGATGCTGCCTGACCTGCTGCACTTTTCCGGCATCACATTTTTCAGCTCTGATCTCCAGCATCTGCAGTCCTCACTTTCTCCTTGTTGGCAAAATGTGCCAATATTCTAGATTTCCACCTTTTCAAGTAGCAACAGGTAATATGGGCTTAATGGCCTTCTCTTATCCCTCTGCAAGAGGCCCATAGGGACAGAATTGCTTCGGCCTGTTGCTGAGCATCGGTCTCAATGCTCTGTCTCAACGTTATTATAGGATTTGTTAGCAGGGCACTTAAAACCAGGAGTAGCCTCACACTGGTAAATAAGGAATCTAGACACTTGCCCACCCGAATTTTCTTTATGCAGCCGATCTGTTATTTTTTAACAGCCTCTTTCATAAACAGAGTGGAACATATATAAACCCCTGTAGTGTTCTGTTAATACTCTCATATCCAAGTTTTAAAAAGATTTAAAGATTTATGATCAATCCCTCAGCAACCCTCATCCATTCCATCGAAACTCAGTAAATGTTCTCTTTTGTAGTTATATGAAAAGTGATGTGTGGAACCGGATAATTGAGCCTGTTTGCTCAGTCATGATTTGGAGATGCCGGTGTTGGACTGGGATGTACAAAGTTAAAAATTACAAAACACCAGGTTATAGTCCAACAGGTTTTATTGGAAGCACACTAATTTTTGGAGCGCCGCTCCTTCATCAGATGATCGTGGAGGACACACTTCTAAGGAACAGAATTTATAGCAAAAATTTACAGTGTGATGTAACTGAAATTAAACATTGAAAACTACCTTGATTATCTGTTGAGTCTTTCATCTGTTCGAATACCATGATAGTTTCATTTCTTTCATTTGTGTAAATCACGAAACCTTTTTTTTTAAAATGTTGTATTCTCGGGTTAGCTGCAACAGTGAGTGTTAGCTAGACAATATCTTGAAGGTGTTAGCCCGCTGTGTTCTTTGTCTATGCCATGATGTTTACATTGATTCTAATCTGAAAAGTGAAATAACAGAGTTTTACATGAATGCATGCAGTTTTTGAGCTCAGAGTTTTACATGAATTCATGAAGTTTTTGAGCAAATTACAATGTAACTCTGCAAGTACAAATTCATCCCACAAAATATATGTGTGCATGTGGGTCTTTGTCGGTTTGTGTGTGTGTGTCTGTGTCTGTCTGGATTGGGGGGTTGTGAGTGTGTGAGAGAATGCATATGTGTGTGTAGTGATGTAGAGTGTCTTAAGTCTGTGAGGGAGTGCATATGTGAGTGTGGGAGTGTGTGTGCGTGTCAGGGTAGGGGGTGTTGAGTATCAGTGAGAGAGAGTGTATATGTTTGTGCATGAATGTAGAGTGGTCTAAGTCTCTGAGAGGTTGCTGTGTGAGTGTGAGAGTGTGTGTATCTGTAAGGGAGTGTGAGAGTGTCTGTGTGCGTGTCTGCGTACATGTGTGTCCATTTGTATGTGTGTGTATAGGAGTGTTTGTGTGTGTATGTGTGTGTGTGTAGTGCAATGGTGGTCACCTCTAATGTGACATGAACCCAAGGTCCCGGTTGAGGCCCTTCCTATGTGTATCGAAATTTGCGAACAGCCTCTGCTCGGCCACGTTTCGCGGCTGCATGTCCTGAAGTCCGCCTAGGAGGACGGTCATCAGAAGGTACAAGATTGAAGGTGCTGGACCACTGAAGTGTTCCCCAACTGGGAGGGACCCCTCCTATCTGTTGATTGTTGTGCGGTGCCCATTCATCCGTTGTCGTAGCCTTTGTTCAGTTTCCCAGAGTTTGTTCAGTGACTGTGATTAATGCTAATCTCCATGGATTCTAAATATTCCAGTGGAAGGTTTCCATATTTAAATGATAAATGGGCACCGTTCAAAGTGCTATCCCAGAACATGAGCGGAACATCACCGACAGCACAGACAGGGATCAGCAGATTTGGAGAAAGGGGAAGGAGAGATCAGAATCTGAGAACATTAGACTGGAATGTTCCAACAATGGATCGGAATCTGAGAACATGAGACGGGAATGTTCCAAAAATGTATCAGAATCTGGGAACATTAGACTGGCATGTTCCAACAACAGACAGGAGTTTATCCAATTATGTTTGGCATCTTTCTGCATTTTATTGGTGGTCATTATCATTGCTGATCTATTACGCTCATCTCATTATTCAATATTTTTATTATCTTTTCCTGGCTATCGTCGGTGTTCCTGGTAAGTGTCACTGTCCAGATGTTTTTGTTCTATAAACTGTTTATGTCTGTATGACTGTTCTTTTATATAGTCTATACTTTTTGCCACTATTATTGTTCCTATTGAAACTCTCAATCCATATATTCACTCTACAGACCACCACTAACTACCGCAATGAATGTGTTCAATTACTGTCTCCCTCTCTGTCTCCCATGTGTCTCTATGTTGACCTCCTCAGTTTCAGCGGCGAACTACAATTTATTGTATCATTGCCATTGTTATTTAAATATTAAGAGCATGGAAGTCACTGTCTACTGTTCTGGTTACAAACTCCACTTCCTTCCACTGTTTCCATCCCATCCCTGGCCAATATCTGCGGCTGAAGCAAACAAGTCATAACTGTGGGAGATCCCTTTGTCCATGAGCTGATTCCTGACACCATACCCTGACCATTTCTAACTTGAAATACGCACCACTCCAGAATATATCTCACTGGCTTATTCCATCTCCTGTTTGAACCTTGAGCTATGAAATACAGTCTTAATGAAGCCAATAATCTGCTGCTGACGCTCCCGGCTTCAAACCTGCCGAAGCAAATCTGATTCGACCTCACACCAAACTCCCATCCATCTGTCATTCATGTGCACACCGATGTATATTGCTGTTATTTCTGACAATGTCTTTATTTTGACATTCTAAAACACTTTACCGTGTCTGTCCATGAAATTTCTCTCGTTGTCTCTCTGTCGATTAACAGAAAGCCTGCCAGTTTTTCTTATTTAAAACAATTTCCTCCATGTGCGTTCCTTCTCAAACAATGAGTTTCGCATTCAACCACGCCTATCGCGCACACACACGCACTCTCCCTCAGTGTCTGATTAACACACACACGCAGCAAATCTTCCCATTGTAGGCAGTAATCTGATGCGAGTATGGTTAGCATATGATAGTAGAGTTTACAATACGCTATACGCTGGGCAGATAGTGCAGTTTACTGAGCAACACACTAGCATGCTCTATACCCCTCTCCATGCTGAGCTGTCATCTTGTCCCAGTTTATGTTGTTTGTGGTGTTCTGTGAAGCTGATTCAGAATTTGATGTAACAAACCATTCTGATCTGACAATGCCTCTATTCAATGTTGTCATTCTTGTCAGTTTCTCTCGAAGATCTCACTTCTCCAGTTAATCCCACTGCCCTGTCTTTTTCCCCATATTTACACAATATTTTTCAGTTAATTAACTGCCTGTTTCTGTCTTTAATGTGAATCTTTATGTCTCTCTGTATCTTTCCCTGGCCTTTGCTTTTGGCTCATTCGTGTATCGAGTGCTGGCATTGTGAAGATGAGAAACAGTGAAATGGTGTGTGTCAGGCTATTGTTCACTTCCCGGTATGTCCCATGTGATGGTCCACGGACAGGTGTGTTTCAAAAGTTATGAGACACATCCTTGTAACTTGGTCTGTACCTGAATTTGTCCCTCTCAGGTGACCTTGCAATCGGGAGCACGAGGAAACCCCTAGAGTAAAGGACCAGGCATCTAAATTGTGTGACAATGCTGTCACTTAAAAGAAAATGCTATTTTCTCCTTTTTTTAAAATAAAAGATCTTAAAGGCCAAATTGCCTGCTGAAAACGGCTCAAGTAAATAACTTACGAGGCTTTTAGAGTTTTTTAATAAATAGCAGTAACAGCGGCCTAGTAACTTATCCCCAGCTGCTACTCTCTCTGAAACCTGACTTGATGCTGATTCCTCCTGGATTGGAGAACTGTATTAGAGAATGTATGTCTGAATGTTCCTTTTTGACAAGGGGTGTGTTTATGGGACGTTAGTATATTGGAACAGTTCATCTGTAGAAGGTACTGTATCCATTATTCAGTTAAGGTTTCCAATAGTTAAATTATTCTAAATTCCTCGTCATTTTGAATGGATTTTCATTAGAGTGTTTAAATATATTGTGTTTTGCATAATGGTGAGTGATTTGACTAGTAGCATCACATCTGGAACGCCCACTTCGCATCTACCTTTAAAATAAGAAAGGTTTGGCATCCAAGCTACACTCTGAAAATAGTTTGAGGCTGTTTGGTTGGTCTATCGTAAACTGGGGGCCCTTCTCCGATTCTAAATCGATAATACTAAACTGGGTTTAGAATTACAATCCCTACAATGTGCAAATGGGCCATTCGACCCAACAAGTCCACACCGACCGTCCGAGGAGTAACCTACCCAGACCCATTCCTTTACCCTATTATTACACATTTACCCCGACTAAGGCACCTCACCCACACATCCCTGAAAACTGTGAACAATTTAGCATGGGCAATTCATCTGACATGCACATCTTTGGATTGTGGGAGGAAACCAGAGAATCTGGAATAAGCTCATGCAGACGCTGGAGATTTTGCACCGGGAGACGATTGCGTTCAAAGGTCGTGTATGGTCGCTGTTAGTGTCTTTTGTTGCGGATGTTGAATTCGGTTGGTTTAAACAGTGTTTTGTGTATAAAGATTCTTTCACTCACTAAGAGTTCGCTGGGTGTGGAAGAAGTGAATTTGGGGATTTTACAAAAGATAACGAAGGCAAAGCTGTAGGAATTGGCAGACAAGCTGGAGTTGGGGTTGCGTTTGTCTGTGAGAAAATGAGAGATAATTACAGCGATAGCTCGGCAATTACATTTGGTAGAACTGCCATTAGACTCTTTGGAAATGGCTGGAATTCAATTTCAAATGAGGCACTTTGAACATGAGAAAGAATTGAAACAGTTTGAATTATGATGAAAAGTAGAAATAGAAGAAAAGGAAATGAAGAAGAAAGAGAGAAAAGGAGAGAAGAAAAGCAGAGAGTTTCAACTTAAACAGTTAGTAATTAGAGAGGAAAGTTGACATAGAAGGCGGAGATGAAGGTAGACGGTCGGCGGGATGAGGAGGATTGTGAGGTTGAACAACCCTATTGTAACCAACGGCCTAATGGGGTTCTGTTTAAATGCATCCAGGCATTATCTAAATTTGATGAGAAGTATGGGGAAGCCTTTTGAATTTCATTTGAGAATGTGGCTAAACAAATGCAGTGACCAGTGACCATGTGGATTTAGTTTATCCAAACAAAGCTGATAAGTATTTGCATCCCTATCGGAGACGGTATCTGGCTAGTATGGGGTGGTGAAGAAAGCCGTCTGAAGTGCATATGAGCTTGGGCCAGATGCCGACAGACAGCATCTAAAAAAGGGTCCCTGGTTAAACGCACATTGAGTTTGAAAGGATCAAACAAAGTCATTTTGAAAAGTGGGTAAGGGTATTAAAAACAGAGCAAACCTATAGCACTCTTAGAGAGATTCTTATTTTGGAGAATTTTAACAATTCACTTCCTGCAGTTGTGAGAACTCGTGTGGAAGAGCAGAGAGTTACAATGACAAGCTTAGAAGCTGAAATGGTTGATGATGATGATAGAGTTCAGAAATCAAAAATTGGTTTCTGTGAGAGATTGAGAAGAATGTGCGAGATCTTCTTAAAACATATACCTGTGAGAGTAAGGTTTACTGGCATAGGCCAGGAGTAGCAGGTAAAGAGGTTAGAGCATTAAGAGGTACAGAAGCATGTAATTCTTTTATGTTGAGACTTGAGGAGACATGTCATTCAGAGGGAGTATTGAGGAGATGAGGAGTGCTTCATTATGTAACGTGTGATTGGAGTGTCCACTGGAAACATCAACAGATTTATTCCACATTGGGGAAGGAGGCCTTGAGCTTGGTGTTGCCGTTACAACATTTCAGCAGTTAAATTGCGAATAACATACATGAGACAAATCTATATCACTGATCGTGACCACTTAAAGTTTTTGGAGCAGTTTAGGGAGAAAAATACCAGTCTGTTTCGATTGAGCTTATTATTGCTGCCATTCAGTTTGACATTATACAGATGACAGGGCGAGAAAACCTAAGTTTTGACACGTTGTGGAGACTTGGATGAAGAAAGACAAAGGCATTCTGTGGCGGGGTTAAATGTCTGAAATCGAAACTAGTTGTGGACATTTGTATGCACACGGTCAATGTAATGTATATGCATTTCAGTCTATTAATAGTGGAAGATTAGGAGGTCTAAAATGAATCCACCTTTATATATTGATGGATTATTGTATTAAAGATGGAGTTGTGCGAATGCTATCACTGTAAAAAGGTTATTTTCTCTTGTTTTTTTTTAAGAGAAGTTTTAAAGGCAGAGGTGAAGAACTGCTGTCTGAAAACAGTTTAAGTAAATAACTGAGATTTTTGGTTTCATTAAAACGGTGTTAACAATGGAAGGGCAGTGGCCAACCCTCCCAGACCGGGTTTCCTCATTTTGATTTTAGTTGCAGCATTCAGAAGCTGCTGGGGATCCTAGAAGGGTTGGAAGTTTCAATACATGATCCCCAGCTGCTTTTCTCTCTGAGATCTCCGTTCATGTTGTTTCCTCCTGGATTGGAAAACTGCTGTAAGTATCTGTATTTGAATATATCTTTGTGCCAAGCGATGTAAACCAAGAAGGTACGGTATCTATTGTTTGTGTAAGTGTTCCAACACATAAGCTATCCCAAAATATTCTTTTTTTTGATTGTATTTTAACTGAAACATTTGAATAGATTATATTTTGGTTAATGTCGAATGGTTTGACCAGTCACAACATATCTGTAAGGCACACACCCAATCTATATTCAAAAAAGGAAAGGTTTGGGTCTAAACGGCCTTCTTAAAATATTTTGCGGGGATCTGTCTGGTCCACAACATTTGTACCGAGGTATTTCTGACTGACTCCTGTAATTGAAACTTTAGTGGAGGGGCAGGGGATGTTTTGCTGGAGGTTGTGCTGGAAGTTGCCTCAGACATTCAGGGAGACCTGAGGATTTGGTGACCCAACTCTGGATGGAGCATGGGGACTGTAGCTACAGCATCTGAGCCTGCAACATGAATAACAAATGGAGCAGAGGCTGCAGAGAGGGGAAGCTCTGAAACCACGCAGTGAGTGTGTGTGGGGAAAGGGATCTGCTGAATCCACCCGGATTTTCCAGGAACAGCTTCTCAAGCTCCACTTTACCCAGGAGCAGTGTGTGAGGGGCCCTGACTGAACAATGAGCTGGTCATAGAATGTTGTCACCTCCTTCAACACGACCTGCAGCTTCACACCAGGAGGAGGATGGTGCTGTCAGTGGCTGTTAGGGTCACTGTTTCATTCAGCTTCTATGGTCCAGAACTTTCCAGGCAGGACTAGATAATATATCCATCATTTCCCAGTATCTCAACATCAATGTCACCATTCGGTGATGGACGATATATATATGATGGATGAGGTAAATACATTGTTTCTCCCACATCAGGGAGCTGCCGGGTGTATTCAGTATAGTGGGATTCCTGATGGTGTACATGGCATCTGCAGAGTATCCATGTCAATGGGGAGAGGTAGAGGAACTGAAGGAGCTCCCTCTCTCTATTAATGTTACAGTGTACCCAGGCACAGTACATCATGTTGGTCAATACCCACTGTCCTGGCAGCAGTTTGTGGGTGGCACGATGGCACAGTGGTTAGCACTGCTGCCTCACAGCGCCAGAGACCCGGGTTCAATTCCCGCCTCAGGCGATTGACTGTGTGGAGTTTGCACGTTCTCCCCGTGTCTGCGTGGGTTTCCTCCGGGTGCTCCGGTTTCCTCCCACAGTCCAAAGATGTGCAGGGTCAGGTGAATTGGCCATACT
Source organism: Chiloscyllium plagiosum (assembly GCF_037043375.1). Lineage (NCBI taxonomy): Eukaryota > Metazoa > Chordata > Chondrichthyes > Orectolobiformes > Hemiscylliidae > Chiloscyllium > Chiloscyllium plagiosum. Next base: position 55,731,365 of record NW_028270183.1, read on the forward strand.
AAATTGCCCGTAGTGTTAGGTAAGGGGTAAATGTAGGGGTATGGATGGGTTTCGCTTCGGCGGGTCGGTGTGGACTTGTTGGGCCGAAGGGCCTGTTTCCACACTGTAATCTAATCTAATCTAATCAGTCACGGCCTCTTCATACAAAAGCTGTCAGCCATTTCCATCGTCATGGGGTCTCCACGTAGAAAGAAATTCATATATCTTGGATAAAGGACGTCCCCTTGATGCACGTTTCAAAACACCATCCCCACCACCAATCAACCACATCAAGGTATTCCATGTGCACGGAGAGCAATAGGGTCACTTGGAGTGTCTGGGAGCAGACGATCAGGGATGGAACAAAACTCCCGTTTCTGAACGGATCTGAGTGAACCCCCAATGCACAGTATCATTAAGACCTGTAATCCCTCTCCATTTCAGTAACATAGTGCTTTCCATTATTCCGGTAAATGAAATGACAGGTTATATCATGTTAAATTCCACCTGCCAAACTATTATCTATTGCCTTTACCTTTCTGAATCTATTTGCAGACTTTCCACCCTCTCTTGATAATTTAATCTCTTGCTTAAGATCACAAAACTCAGAATCTGTATATCTGTTCCATCCTCCTGATCATTAATATAGATTGTTGACAGTTGAGAACCCAGCGCTGGTCACTGTGTGACCCTACTGGTTACGTTCTGTCTAACTGATTGAGACGGATTTATCCTTAGTGCCTGCTTTCTGTATGATACCCAGTCCTCTTCCATTCCTGTGCAACACAGTCGAAAGGTTGAATAAGAACAAGGACCATCTGTGAAGAATCCAACCCTTCGACGGGGCTGATATCAACACGGCCTCTTTTCCACTTTCCTGCCATATCTTCATCCCAAAACTCCAGTCTCTTGTTGTCGCTTGCGCCACATGAAAAAAGAATCCACGCCACATCTACATATTCAATTACTTTTAGCATTTTGCATACCTCAATGAGATCTCCTTTCATTCTTAAAAACTCGAGAGTATAGGCCTAAACAGCTCAATTTCTCTTCATAAGACAAGCATTTCAAATATGGAATCAATCTAATGAAGCCCTTCTAAATTGCCTCCAATGCAAATACCTCATTCTGCAGGACACCCAAACTGTACTCTAGTTGCAGCCTCACAAATACCTTGCATAGCTGCACCAACACTCTCTACCTTTCTGCTCTATACATTTACAAATAAACGCTGAAATTATGCTTGCATTTCTCATTACTTGGAGTGCCCGCAGGCAGGTTTTCTGTGATATGCAAGCAGACACACAGATCCCTCTGCACCTAAACACTTTGAACGTTCTCTCCATTTAGATAATAATTTGTCTTTCTATTATACTGGCCAACTTGAATCTCCCCATATTTATTCACTTTAATTTTCCATGCCAAATGTTGACCCATTCATCCAACCTATCCATATAGTTTTAAATCTCTTGCATCATCATTCCGAAGTAATTTCCTACGAATGTTAGTGTCATCTGAAAATGTGGCATCGCATTTTCTATCCCATCAACCGAGTACAGTACTACCATCGATCGCAAATGGTTGAGGCATGAGAACTGAAATCAATGGCACCCCACAAATTGCATTTGCCAAAAGAAAATGACACATTTTTTCCATCTGACTCCATTTTGTTGGTTAACCAATCTTTCATCCAAGCTAATAAATTACTCCTAAACCCATATTGTCTGGTCTTACCACTTACTCTTTGGAGAAGCAACGTATCCATTGCCTTCAGGAAGACCAGATATGTTTCATCTCCAGGATTCCCACGATCCACCTTGTTTGTGACACCTTCAAATAACTCAAGCAAACAATTCAAACACGATTTCGCTTTCGTAAAACCATGATGACTCTGACGGTTTGTGGTTTAACTTTGCAAATGTCCTGATCACTGGACTCGAACAATTTGCTTTAAATTACAATATATTATTGTTACACTTTAGTCCCTAATGTATGCCATTATTATAAGTTCTTCCCTTTCGAAAGCCTTTACGTTTTCTTTGAATTCCTATTTAATGGGCAAACGTTTTTAAGAGATCTGCTCCGGTTGCGGTGTAAGAGCCATCTGTGGCTGAATGGACTCATCATCCTGCTGGTGTACAAACCCGATGAGCTGACGTCTTTCTCGTGTTCCCATGTTGTCATCTCCAAGGCCAGAATGACCTCCTCCTTTTGATGCTTTGGAGGATTGGGTGATTATGGAATCTTCCTGTTGCTGTCTAACATTTTGAGGGGCTGATGGGTCTTCTCATACTTCTCCATAACAGATGGAAATGCTGAACGGTCTCCTCATGTATCCCGGAGATGGGACTGAGGGAGTGATTGGTCTTCTCTTGTTCCCATTAAACAGACACATGTCTAATTTATCTCTTCCTTTTTCATGAAAGAAGTCTCAGATAGTTTTTTTTTCCTTATCCAATTCCCTTGCAATAGGCTTGGTGGGTCTGAATGGCCTCCTGTTATCCCAGTGCAACAATCTTCAGTCACTCTGTGACCTCTTCCAGTTCCTATGTTACAGACTTGAGGCGGTCGAATGAGCTGATCCTGTTGCTGTTTAACGGGATACTGGTGCAGCATGACCTACTGTTATAGGCTCGAGGGCTGATTGGCCTCCTTCTGTAAATGTATAACAGGCTCCAGGGACTGAATAGCCTCGTCCTGTTTTGTTGTAACAGATTCGAAGGCCTGAATATCCTTCTGTTGTTCCTGTGTAACAGGCTGGAGAACGGAATGGATTCCTCCACTATCTGTGTAATTCGCTTCACTTGTTGACTCCTTCTGTCATCTATGTTCAAATAAGATCATCCTTAATTTTTGGAAACTCCACTGGCTACTGGGTCAACCTGATCATCCTTTCGTTGAAGAGGCTAAATCTACACACAGGACTCCAGATGTGATCTCACTAAGACCCTGTACAGCAGCAACAGCACTTTACCAGCCTGTTGTAAGGTTCCCACCCAGGTTATAGCAGTCTCAGCTCTCTGGGGGAATATAGAGCATTGTTGGAAGATCATTGTCCTTCTCTACTCCATCAACATAACGGGAGATCTGGAGAAATTAAAGTTTGAGAAGATCATAAATGATGTGGCAAGATGATCTCTACCATTAATCTCCCCAGAGCTCACGTCGCTCAGATTCCACAGAATCTAGTAAGGTGGAGCGTTAAAACAGCAAGGAGGAGCAAACATTGATGGGAGTTATATATCAAAGTGAAAGCTGCAATACAAATGCTGGGCATGTTATAAAACAGGAAATGAGATATACACATTTGTGGGTACTGCAGTAATAATATATGTTTAAATTATATCTAAACTGTGTTAACCCAATTGAATGCGAATGCAGGGAAAATGGATTTCATGACCACGTGTGAGGAGGTTTACATGAACATTATGTCGAGCACTGAGCTCGAGATCAGGTTATTTAGGAATTGCTGTTGAGTGATCAAAAGAGCTAATTGAAACTTTTGCTGGAAAGGACCTTTTGGGAACAGTGACCACAATGTATTGATTTTCTTTTATCCTGATTGAGTACAGGACAGTTTTTTGTTTTATTTGAAGTAACCGTTATAAATCTGAGTCATGCAAGCCATGAAAGTGTGAGGAGAAAGTGGGGACTACAGATACTGGAGATGAGAGTCGAAGAATGTGGTGCTGGAAAAGCACAGTTAAGCCGCATAATAAGAGCAGATAAATCGATGTTTCGAGCATAAACCCTTCATCAGAAATGAAGCTTATGGGCCAAGGGGGCTGAGAGATAAATCAGAAGGGGGTGTGGCAGGGGGGAGGTTAGCAGGGATTGCGATAGGTAGCTGAAGGTGGGGTTGAAAGTAATAGGTGACGAAGGGAGATAGAACGACTCATCTACTGCATCCATTAAACCCAACGTGTTTTCACTACATTGGCGAGGCAGGAGGTCAACTTGTAGATCATTTCAGAGAACATCTCTGGGACAGCCACATTGAACAACTCCATCGCCTTGTGGCTGAGTACTTTAACTCCCCTTCCCACTCTGCCAAGGACATGAGGGCCCGAGGCCTGATCCAGAAGTCTTGAGGAAGAAAGCATCCTCTTCTGTCTTGGGTCCCTCCAACCACAGGGGATCATAGTGGATTTCCCGATTTCCCCATTTCCCCGAATTCCACCTTATCCCACTCCAACCTTCCAATTCAGCACCGCCATTTTGAATGTTCCCATGTGCCCACTTTCCTTCCTGTCAATCTGGTCCACCCTCCTCTCCGACTATCACTTTTAAACCCACCTTCATCTACCTATTAGATGAAAGGAGGCAGCTTAGAAAAATGCCAAGTGTTGCAGTAAGCCAGTGGATTCAGAGAAATGTAGGACCCAGCAAAGGATGACCAAGAAACTGACAAGAAAATCAAAAAGAGAAAAAGCGTGCAAACGAAAGAAAAACATGAAGACTGCTAAAAATCGACTATAAATGTCTGAAAAAAAAATAAAAACAAGGTCAAATATGGAACAGTTGGTGTGCGTTCAGGGTAATTTATTGCAGAGAACAGAAAAATCGCAGGGAAAAGAAGCAGTTTTTTTGTGGCTATCTTCATGGAAGAATGTCCAGACATTCTTACAGAAATACCAAGTGACCATGGGACTTGTGTAAGTAAAGTCTAAAATCATTCTTATCAGTGTTGAGGTTATCTTTGGAAAAAAAAAATCTGGATTGAGTATTTATAAATCTGTCAGTCTAGATGTACTTCATACGAGAACTTCAGAGGAAGCAGCAATAGACATGTCGATTGCATCGCGGAATTTCACTTTATTTTCCGACACATTCCCGAAAGGCATTTAGCTAATCTGGTTCAGGCAAAGGTTATAAATATTATCCAACATTTTAGGAAAGGATGAATTTGGAGAATGGTGAACTACAGACCAGTTATCTTGTCATCCACAGTCAGGTATCTGTTGAACTCGATTACAAAGAACATGCTACTAGATATTTAGAAGGGAATAACATAACTGGGGAGTGTGAGAATGTACCGATGAAAGGAAAAGCAGAAGTGGCAAACATATTTTTGGAATGGTTTGAAGATGATTCTTGGAGTCTTAGGCAATAAAGAACAAATGTATAACGTATAATTGGATATTTATGAGCTTTTGTTTTCAAAGAACTCACACAGTAAACTCATAAGAAAAGTTAAAGCGAGAGATATTGGGAAGAATATATGCAAATGTGAAAGTAAAAGTTAGGTTTACATTCACGTGAATGTAATTGGAATGTAGAGGATGTCGTGCACCATTTGCATCGAGTGTTCATGAGACTAAACGTAGAGCATTGTGTATCGTTCGGAGTCCCAATCTCAGAAAGAATATACTGAGTTCAGAGGAACTGCAAAAGGTAGTATCAAGATTAATCCCTAAGTGGCAAGATTGTCTGATGTGGAAACACAGCTTGTGATCTCAAGTTTCAAAACATGAGAGGTAATTGCAGTGAAACTTAGAAACATAGAGGGGACTGAAGAACAGAGGGACATGGAGAAGTACAAGTAGGCGAGATCAGGAAGAATCCCACGATATTCTACACTGACAAATAGAACAGAATAATCAGCAAACAGTGTCCATTAGAAACCAAAGGGGCAATCTGTGTGTCAAGCTGGAGAACATTGATGGATTGTTACATGAGAACTTCACATTCATTTTACTTGGGAGAAGGAGGAGGCAGGTACAGAATTCAAGAAGATGGACGGGGAAGCTCTTGAACAGATGGATGTAAAATATGAGCAGGCATTTGAGGTTTTGTTCTGTATAAATTTGGACCAATCTCCAAGTCTGAATGAGTTGTATCACAGGCGGCTGTTGGGATCAAGGGAGGAAAGACCCTGAATGAATATTTTAATTAGAATCTGACCATAGGGGAGGTGCCGGAGAACAGGAGCACTGCTAATACGATTCCACTACATAGTAAGGGTGGGAGAGATAGACCAGGTAACTATAGACGAGCGTGTATTAGATCACCGTTAAGGAAACTACTGGAGATAATCATCATGACTTCATCAGAAGGAAGTCACATCCAATGAGTTTGATTCAATTAGTTTGAGGAGGTCGATTGTTTTGTTTTTTAGGAAGGCCTTTGACAAATTTCCATCTGGGAAACTGAAAAATAAAGTAAAATCTCACAATATGACGCAAAACTTAACAAGTTAAACCGAAAATTGTCTTAGTGTCAGGAGGCAGAGGGTGGTGGTAGAAGGCTGTTTGTGTGACTGGTGACCAGTATCCCCGGTGTACCACAGGGATCAGCGCGGTGCCCCTTATTTTTTGTGTTATTCATTAAAAAATGTACATGTGAATGTGGTGGGGGCTATGTGGAGAGTGGGGGAGGTGTGATGAGAAAGTATATGTTTGACATAAAGATTGGCTGGGTGGTTAGCAGTGAGGAGGAAGGCCTTAATTTCCAGGAAGATGCAGATGGAATGGTCGGATGGGCAGATGAACGGCAGATAGAATGTAACCCTGATAAATATGAGATGATGCACTTTGGGAGAAGGAACCAGGCAGGGCAGGACTCAATGAATGGCAGCACACTGGGAACCATAGTATGTGCTTCTCCACAAATTCCTGAATGTGACTGGACAGGTTAATGGACTATTTAAGAATTGGGTAGATTGCAGATGCTGGAGATCAGAGCTGAAAATGTGTTGCTGGAAAAGCGCAGCAGGTCAGGCAGCATCCAAGGAGCAGGAGAATTGACGTTTCGGGCATGAAGAAGGGCTCATGCCCGAAACGTCGATTCTCCTGCTCCTTGGATGCTGCCTGACCTGCTGCGCTCATTAAGAATTGGACGTTGGGTGTTTTGTTTCCGAATCAGGGCGTGGATTATAAGAGCAATACAGGGCTTTGGTTCAGCCAAAATGGAGAACTATGTGTAGTTCTGGGAGCCACATTCCAGGAAGGAAATGATTGTACTGGAGAGGGTGCAGAGGAGATTCACCAGGATATTCCCTGGGATGGAGCATATCAGCGATGGAGAGAGGCTGGAAAAACTCGGGTTGTTGACTTTGGAGCAGAGAAAGCAGAGGGGTCCGTGATTCAGAAGGATAAGATTATGAGCGACACTGACATGGTAGATAGACAGCAACTGTTCCTTTTAGTCAGAGGTCAAGAACAAAGGAGCGCACTTTTAAAAGGTTTGAGATTCAGAGAGAATTTAAACTTTTTTTTCACATTGAGGGTGTTGGGTTCTGGGATTACTTCCTGAGAGGGGAATTATCATCGGTAACCTCACAATCGTTATAAAGTACTTGGATAAGCAGTTGGAAGTGTCATATCATTCCAGGCTATGGGCCTGCTGTAGGAAAGTGGGATTAATATAGATCGTGCTGTGCTTCTGTTGGCACAGAGTCTATGCTCCTTTGGGTGTGTGGTGTGGAAGGTCAATTATTGAGCAGTTTAAGGCAGGAATTGATGAGTTTTGGAAGACTATATTCACAAGGGTTATAAGAATGAACTGTAATAACTTGTTAAATCATGTAAATGTGAGAAATATGAGAAAACAAGTGCAGTTCCCTTACAGTTTGAAACCAGAGAATGCTGAATGGGGAACAGGGAAATGGCATAACTATGAAGCCACTACTTCAGTTCTGTCTTCACAAAACTTTCTAACAATACAAGGAAAATTAAGTCTGGTGTGGGAAAATGATAGAGTACATGGAGCATAGAACATAGTAAGTAAATGCTTTAGGAGAAATTATTGGGGCTGAAAGTAATGGTCATAGACAACACTAACATAGATTTATGAAATGGGAATTACGTTTGAGAAACAGACTGAGAGACAAATGAAAGAGAAGCAATGGATGTAAAACACGTAGATTTTTAGAAAAACTTTGGTAAATCTCCAAGTCCAGGTTGAAATATCAAACTGCAGGATATCTGCGGGTGTGGGACATCTCCGACCGGCTTGAAAGGAGGTTGGAGCGGGAGGGGGAGGATCAGGTTGTTGTGGTCCACGTTGGGACTAAGAACATGGTCAAAGCTGGGGTGGAGGACCTGCTTGGGGATGATCAAGCACGAGGAAGGAAATTGAAGTACAGGTCCTCAAGGATCATAATCTTCGGATTACTGTCCTAGCCACGTGCCAATTGGCATAGGGATAAGAAAATTATGGAGGTAAACACATGGCTAAGGGATTGGTGTGGGAAAGAGGGATTCCATTTCATGAGGCATTGGCATCAGTTTTGGACCCTGCGGGATCTGTACCTTTGGAATGGTCTCCACCTGAACCGATCTGTTACCAATATTCTAGCGAAGAGGATAAATAGTGTGGTCAGTAGGACTTTAAACTTCTGAATTGGGGGGAAGGGAAAGTGAAAGCGACAGGGAGTATGGAGTTAAATGGAAAGATCAGCAGCAGGATAGCATGTGTGCAGGTGGATGTCAGCTTGAGGCAGACTAGAAATGCTGCAAAAAGGAAAGATAACTTAGGACATCTTATGACTTCCAATATCTCTAATGATAAGGAAGTTAGAATTAAGGCACTTTACCTGAATGCTCGTAGCATTCGGAACAAAGTAGATGAACTAACGGCACAGATCATCGTGAATGATTATGATGTGGTAGGCATCACAGAAACGTGGTTGCAGGGGGTTCAGGACTGGCAGTTAAACATCCAAGGATTTACAACTTTTCGAAAAGACAGGGAGGTGGGCAGGGGGGCGGGGTTGCCTTGTTAGTTAAGAACAAAATTAAATCTATGGCACTGAAGGACGTAGGGTCGGATGATGTGGAGTCTGTGTCGGTGGAATTGAGGAATGACAAAGGCAAAAAAAATGGGAATTATGTACAGACCTTTGAACAGTGGTCAGGACCGGGGTGCAACATGTACCGGGAAATAGTGAAGGCATGTCGGAAAGGCAAGGTCATGGTGATCATCGGGGACTTCAATATGCAGGTGGACTGGGTAAATAATGTTGCCAGTGGATCCAAAGAAAGGGAATTCATGGAATGCTTACAGGATGGCTTTTTGGAACAGCTTGTCATGGAGCCCACAAGGGATCAGGCTATTCTGGACCTAGTGCTATGCAATGAACCAGACTTTATATCTTAAAGTTAGTGAACTCTTAGGAAGCAGCGATCATAATATGGTAGAGTTCAGTCTGCAGTTTGAAAGAAAGAAGGCAAAATCGGATGTAATGGTGTTACACTTAAATAAAGGAAATTATGAGGGATTGAGAGAGGAACTGACGAAAGTCGACTGGAAGCAGAGCGTAGCGGGAAAGACAGGAGAGCAAAAATGGCAGGAGTTTGTGGGTATAATTGAGGACACAATACAGAGGTTCATCCCCAAGAAAAGAAAGATTATCTGGGGAGGGATTAGACAGCCATGGTTTACAAAGGAAGTCAGGAAATGTATCAGAGAAACAGAGAGATCCCATAAAGTGGCCAAGAGCACTGGGAAATCAGAAAATTGGGAAGACTACAAAAACAAACGGAGGATAACAAAGAGAGAAATAAGGAAGGAGAGGATCAAATATGAAGGTAGGCTTGCCAGTAATATTAGAAATGATAGTAAAAGTTTCGTTCAATACATAAGAAACAAACGACAGGCAAAAGTAGACATTGGGCCACTTCAAACTGATGCTAGAAGGCTAGTGATGGGAGATAAAGACATAGCTGGAGAACTTAATAAGTACTTTGCGTCAGTCTTCACAGTGGAAGACATGAGTAATATCCCAACAATTAAAGGGAGTCAGGGGGTTGAGTTGAGTATGGTTGCCATTACAAAAGAGGAAGTGCTAGAAAAGCTAAAAGGTCTTAAAATTCATAAATCTCCTTGCCCCGATGGGCTACATCCTAAAGTTCTGAGGGAGGTGGCTGAAGAAATAGTGGAGGCGTTGGTTGAGATCTTTCAAAACTCACTGGAGTCAGGGAAAGTCCAGATGATTGGAAGATCGCTGTTGTAACCCCCTTGTTCAAGAAAGGATCAAGACAAAAGATGGAAAATTATAGGTCCATGTAGCCTAACCTCGGTTGTTGATAAAATTCCAGAATCCATCGTTAAGGATTAATTCGTGGAAGAGCAGGGTCGGATTAGGACAAGTCAACATGGATTTTGTAAGGTGAGGTCGTGCCTGACAAACCTGTTAGAATTCTTTGAAGAGGTGACAAGTAGGTTAGACCAGGGATACCCAGTGGATGTGGTCTATCTAGACGTGCAAAAGGCCTTTGATAAGGTGCCACACGGGGGTCTGCTGAGTCAGGTGAGGGCGCATGGTGTTCGAGATGAGCTATTGGCATGGATTGAGGATTGGCTGTCTGACAGAAGGCAGAGACTTGGATAAAATGTTCTTTTTTTCGGAATGGCAGCCGGTGACAAGCAGTGTCCCGCAGGGTTCAGTGTTGGGGCCGCAGCTGTTCACGTTATATATTAATGACCTGGATGAAAGGACTGGGGGCATTCTAGCGAAGTTTGCCGATTATACGAAGTTGGATGGACAGGCAGGTAGTACTGAGGAAGTGGGGAGGCTGCAGAAGGATCTAGACAGTTTGGGAGAGTGGTCCAGGAAATGGCTGATGAAATGCAATGTGAGCAAATGCGAGGTATTGCACTTTGGAAAAAAGAATACAAGCATGGACTACTTTCTAAACGGTGAGAAAATTCATAATGCCAACGTACAAAACGATCTGGGAGTGCTAGTCGAGGATTCTCTAAAGGAAAACATGCAGATTGAGTCTGTGATTAAGAAAGCGAATGCAATGTTGTCAGTTATCTCAAGACGATTGGAATATAAAAGCAGCGATGTGCTACTGAGACTTTATAAAGCTCTGGTTAGGCCCCATCTGGAGTACTGTGTCCAGTTTTGATCCCCACACCTCAGGAAGGACATACTGGCACTGGACCATTTCCAGCGGAGATTCACACGGATGACCCCTGGAATGGTAGGTCTAACATATGAGGAACGGCTGAGGATGATACGATTGTATTCATTGGAGTTTAGAAGGTTAAGGGGAGATCTAATAGCAACTTACAAGATAATACATGGCTTGGAAAGGGTGGTTACGTTAGTCGTGGAGACTAGGACCCGTGGGCACACCCTTAGAATTAGAGGGGGACAATTCATAACAGAAATGCAGAGACATTTTTTCAGCCAGAGAGTGATGGACCTGTGGAATTCTTTGCTGCGGAGTGCAGTGGAGGCCCGGACGCTAAATGTCTTCAAGGCAGAGATTGATAAATTTTTGATGTCACAAGGAATTAAGGAGAATGCGGGTAAGTAGAGTTGAAATGTCCATCAGCCATGATTAAATGGCGAAGTGGACTCGATGGGCCGCATGGCCTTACTTCCACTCCAATGTCTTGTGGTCTAAATCTTAGTGGATTGAGGATAATATATAGACATGATTCTAGAATGGGGCAGCTGGCAGGAAACAGTGAATTGAAATAAACAGGCTCGTGAAGCAACAGCTTGACATTGTCTGTAAGATATGATTCTGTGAGTATGACTATATCCCAGACACCCCACCACCTTCCCCGTATATCTCCTGTCTCATCATCAGGACAGATACAGCAGAAGTGGCGGCACCTTGGGATACAGTTGGAAGGGAATTGCTCTGGGAGTCCTCAACAGTGACTCCGTATCCCATGAAGTCTCATGGCGTTAGTTTACACATGGGAAAGGAAACTTCCTGCCTCTCTCAACTGATGAATCAGTACTCCTCCATGTTGATCAACACTTGGAGGAAGCACTGAGGGTAGCACGGACGCAAGATGTACTCTGGGTGTTGGATTTCAATGTCCACCTCCAAGAGTATCTCAGCTGCAGCATTACTGATCGAGCTGGCCGGATCCTAAAGGATATAACTGCAAGACTGGTTCTGCGGCAGGTGGTGAAGGAACCAACAAGAGGAAAATACATATTTGACCACAGCCTTACTAATCTGCCAGTTGCAGAAATATCTGTCCATGACAGTATCAGTAAGAGCGGCCACCGCATAGTCATTGTGGAGACAAAGTTACACCTTCATATTGAAACTAGCCTCCACCATTTTAGGTTGTGCTATCACGGTGCTAAATAGGGCAGAATTCGAACAGATCTAGCAGCTCAAGTCTGGGTGTCCATAAGGTGTGGTGGATCATCAATAGCAGCAGAATTGTACAGCCACACAACCTCATGGCCTGGCATATCCTCCTCGCAAAAATTACCATCAATCCAGAGCATCAACATTGGTTCAATGGAGTGTGCAGGAGGGCAGGAGCAGCACCAGGCATCCTGACAATGAGGTGTCAGCCTGGTGAAGCCACCAATCAGGACTATTTGCGTGTTAAACAGCATAATCAGTAAGTGATTGACAGAGATAAGTGATCCCACAAGCAAATGATCAGATCTAAGCTCTGCAGTCCTTTGACACTTAGACGAGAAACGTTGGGGACAATTAAATAATTCACTGGAGGAAGAGATTCTACAAATAACCCTTTCCTCCATGATGGAAGAGCCCAGCACTTCAGTGTATCAGATAAGGCTGATTCATTCGCAACAATCTTCAGTCAGAAGTGCTAAGTGGATGATCCATTTCAGCCACCTCCAGTGGTCTGCAGCGATTCAGTTACCAGTCATCACCCAATTCGATTCAGTCCACGCGATATCCAGAAACGTTTGGAGATACTGGATATTCCAAAGGGTCCATACTCTGACAAAAGTCTGGCCATAATACCGAAAACGTTTGTTCCATAACTTGCCACTCCCCTAGCCAAACTGGTTCAATACAGTTACAACAATGGCTTTTCCAGATTATGTGGAAAATTACTCCAAGTATTTCCTGTATATAAAAAGCAGAACAAATCCAATCGGGCCAATCACCACCCCATCAGTCTACTCTCGATCATCAGTAAAGTGGTGGAAGGAGTCACTGCTTTTAAGCAGTACTTGCTCAGCAATACCCTGGTCAATGATCCCCAGGTTGGACTTCCCCAGGGTCACTTAGTTCCTGACCTCATTACCTTGGTTCAAGCATGGACAAAAGAGCTGAATTCCAGAGGTGGGGTGAGGGTGATCGCCCATTGAATCAAGGCTGCCTTCGACCAAGTGTGGTATCAAGGGGCTTTAGCAAAATTGGAATCAATGTGTATCGGGGCAAACACCCCGCTGGTTAGAATCATACCTGACACGTAGGACGATGGTCATTGTTGAAAAAGGTCAGTCAACGCAGCTCCAGGAAAAGCAGTGGCCTTGGCTGAAAACTTCTTCACGGCTGCTTCATCAATTACCTTCCCTCCATTTTAAGGTCAGAAAAGGGGATTTTCGTCAATGATTGTACAATGTTCTGCAACTTTTGTGGGTCCTCAGATACTGAAGAAGACCATGTCCAAATGAGACAAGATCTGCACAGTATCCAGGCTGACAAGTGGTAAGTAATATCCAAGGCCACACAAATGCCAGACCGTGACCATCACCAATAAAATACAATCTAACCTGCCCCTTCGAATTCAATGGTGTTACTATCAGTGAATACCCCAATATCAAAGTCCTGGTGGGTAACCATTGCTCAGAAACTCACTAGACTCACCACATAAGCATAGTAACTACAAGAGCAGGTCAGAAGCTGGGAATGCTGCGGCGAGTAACTTACATCCTTACTTCCAAACGTCTGTCCATCATCTACAATGCATTAATCAGAAGTGCGATAGAAGACTTCCAATTTGCCTGGATGACTGCAGCCCCAACAACACTCAAGAAGCTTTATACCATCCAGGACAAAACAACCAGTTTGACTGTCCCTTCATCCACAATGCTCCACCATCAACGCTCAGCAGCAGCAGCAGTGTTTTACTATCTACGTAATTCACCAAAGATCCTCAGAGACCATCTTCCCAACTCACAAGCACGTCTATCTAGAAGCACAAAGCTGCAGATGTATGGAAAAACCGTCATCTTTAGGTTCCCGTCCAAACCATTCACCATCCTGACTTGGAAATATATCACCGCCCCTTCACAGTCGCTGGGTCAGAATCCTGGGATTCCCTTCCTAATGACATTGGAGTCAACCAAGCAGGTGGACTGCAGCTTTCAACAATGCAGCTCACCACCAACTTCTTAAGGGCAACTAGGGGCAGGCAATAAATGCTGGCCCAGCCTGTGACACCCAGATTGACGAAATACACAAATAGAACTTCACAGCGGACGGTTGCTGAGGTGTCACAGGGATTGGTGCTTGGGGCCCAGCTATTCACAATGCCTTTTAAACATTTGGTTGCGGGAATCAGATACAATATATCCCAGCCTGCTGACAGCACTAGCGGATGTGGGATTGTGAGTGGGTGAGGAGGATGTAAAAATGCACCAGGAAAACTAAGACAAGTCGAGTGAAAGGGTAAATACGTGACAGATGGAGAACGATGTGGATAGAGGTGACAGTGTGCCCTGTGGTGGAAACGATAAATTGGCAGCCTACCATTTGAAAAGGATTGGTGTAAACATGTTGATCTACAAAGGGACGTTTGCTCCTATTTTTTGTTTCCTTCTGCTTAAACTTCTGAGGCCCATGCGGCGCATTGAGTCCTACAACCAGAAGTCAATACTGGGCATGGCATTGGCACGCTGACCATTGTACACAGACACACCAAGTGGAGAGCTGTAACATTGAAAAGGATATGCATCTTGTGCACCAGTCGCTGATAGCAATATTGCAGAAACAGAACGCAGTGAAGAAGATAAATAATGTGTTGACTTGCATTTCAGGGGGATTTGATTCCAGGAGTAAGGGTGTCTTACTGCAGCTGTACAGGGCCTTGGTGAGACAACATCCCGAACATTGTGCAGCATTATGTGCAGTTTTGTTCTCCTCACCTAATAAAGGACAAAACTGACATTGAGGGAGAGCAGTGAAGGATGACCAGACTGATCTCTGGGATGACAGGCTCGTTGTGTGAACAGAGGTTGAGGTGACTGGGCCAGTATTCAATGGGGTTTAGGTAAATTGGTGGAGATCTCAGTGAAATATACAAAACTCTGACAGGGTGAGACAGATTGGAAGCAGAGATGATTGTTCCCCTGTCTGGGACGTCTAAAACAAGGGGCCACAGTATTAGATACAGGCAGGTCACACTGCATTGAGATGAGAATAACTGGCTGCACTCACAGACTGGTGAACCTGGGGATTTCGCTCGCACCTGGAAACCGAGACACTGATTATAAGGATTTAGAGACAGTAAAGGGATGATGGGAGAGCAGGGGTACGGTGTGGAAATGAAGGGCCAAGCATCATTACATTGAATTGGGTAGCAAATTCGATGGACCAAACGTACTACTGCACTTCCAATTTAATAGCTTCCCAAGGTTACTCACATTAACAGATATGCAAATCATGTGGAGTAAGTGCATCGAGGAGATTTTTTCCATGAAATAGAATGGGGGAGGCTCAATGTGTTGTATGACCTATTCTTTTCCCGTTGATTCTGTGCAGTCTGTGGGAAACCTCGATAAACGTTGTCACAAGCTCTGAGATTTTAGGAAGGAGGTCTCTGCAGAGTCAACAGGACTGTGTTCCCATTCCCTTTCCGATACTGATACTGAGGACGGATGTTCTATCCGGTTTCATCCTTTCAGACCTCGGAGTAGTTTGATACAAATGAGTGCCTTGCTTGGCCGTTTCAGAGACCATTGAAATGTTTATCATATGTCAGAGTCTTTGGAGTCAGTTTTAGGCCAGCCCAGGAAATCACGGGAGATTCACTTCCTAAAAGTACATTGGAGAAGGAAATTCTGTTTACAATCGATATTGGCTTCAAGGTCACTGTTACTGACACCAGATTTTAGATCTCGATATTTTATTAATTGTTTTTAACTTTCCCCCGCTGCCAGAGCATTAGCCCGGTCTAGATTAGTAATCCAGTGACATTTCCACAACACTATCTCCACATGGGGACCTATCGGAAACCACACTGCGTAGGTTATTTCTGTGCTGCTTGACAGCTCTGTCAAAAAGAACTCCCACAAATTTGACTGTCGTGATGGGACTGAGGGGCTGATAATTAGTCAGATTGTAATTAATCCCCTCTTAGGGGACTGGACAGAGCTGAGTAATTTTCCACATTGCCAGGGAGATGTCAGAGTTGGAGCTAGAATGAAACAGCTTCCCCAGGGACACGGGTGGTTGTGTAGCACAAGGCTTCAGTCCCATTGCAGGAATGGGGTCAGGACCCATTGCCTTTGTCGTATTAATTGTATTTAGCTGTTTCTTCATCTCACATGCAGCAAATCGAATTAGTTGAAAACTGACATCTGTGATTTTGTGGGCATCATGATGAGGGTGAGATGTATCATCGACTCAACACTTCTGGCGGAGGATGGTGCAGATAAAATATCCTGCTCTTTTACACTGATGTGCAGGTCTGTTCCATTATTTAGGAAAGGAATGTTTGTGGAGCCCTCTACTCCAGTAACTTGTTTAATCGCCCATCATCATTTATGACTGAATGTGACAGGTCTGCAAGTTTTCGTTCAGATCTGTTGGTCAACTCTGGTAGTTTTAATGAGTTAGCATCAGTTTAAGGTTCATGTGATTCTGATTCTGACATGTTCACCCACACTCGTCTCTAAGCCATAGATGTTGTTGATGGTAATGGCAGACTGAGGTGTTATCCTGGAAAAAGGTTACATATTGTGGTTGAATGCATGTCTGCTTCTCCCGCTGCTGTGGTCTACAGCACTACATGAATACGCAGTTTCGAGCTGCAATATCTGCAATGCTGTCTGTTCTGTTCCCCAATTCTCACTGAGACCCATTCACCCATCAGCCCTGCACACAGTGAAATAACCTGGTTTCTGACGTGGAAATGCTTCAATTTTCAAACTCTCATTCTGCTGCGGGTCTGTCTCCCCAGGTCTTGCTTCCAATCTGACCCGTTCCTCAAAAGCATTTAACTGATCTTAATTCAAATGTTTAATTCACCTGAAACTTTTTCCTTGAGAAACGCCATCTTCTGTGTTTAAAGTGAATTTTTTCCTCTGTTTCTCTCCCTGACCATGATTAAGAGCTCTGTAGTGTCAGTGGTGCCAGCCTTATGTAGTTTTAGATCCAGTTAATTCTCTGGATTCCCAATCATCTTCACCACATTGTATGCTTTCTCTTTTGGTTTGATGCCTTGTCACTCATGGCTGCCTTGTCCTCCCATGAGTATGTTTCATCTTCTTGGGGTTGCATTTCTGGTATTATCTTCCGGATTATCCCCACAAACTCCTGCTACTGCTGCTCCATGGTCTTTCCTGCTCAGCTCCCCTTCCAAACTACTCTGGCCAGCTCCTCCCACGAGTCTTTGTAGTTACATTGCTTAATTCTAACCACATTACATCTTGAAGAAAGCATTACGTATAAACTGAAAGAATGAGTTTTGAGAGATGGGCCACGAAGAATAATTGGTGGATTTCTTAAATAGATACAAAGCGAGAACGAGAGAGAGAGGATATAGATATAGAGACGTGGAAAATGAGAAAACTATATTATCGAAAAAAGTAGATATAGTTCCCTCAATGCTTTGGCAATTCCTGTGTGCTGTGGTCCTTTGTACGTGCAGGTACAACAGAGCAATATGTTCAAACGCTGGGTCTGATGTCATAACTTTTCTCTCCAATAATATGACAGACACTAGCTTTGGAAAGGACACAGCAGGCCAACATATTTAATTCCTGGTAGAAAGGGGATTAACTGAAATAAGTTGAGAAACCAGAAACAAGAATTCATAACACACGTCCTGATAAGAATGAGAGACTAGAGTTGGGAATTCCAGAAAAGGGGGAAAGTTGAGAGAAAGGGAAGGTATCACTTCAGATGAGGGTCAAATAATGTTTTAATGCTTTAAAAATTTTACCCATCATGTGCATCATTTTTCGTTAACTGTCTCAGTTGTTCATTCAGAATGTGTTGTACACATATGAAGAATGTTACTTATCTGAACACACACTGATTAAACAGTGTATATAAAATCATTTTTCCTCCATTTCACACTGTCCTGTTGTCGTACTAGCAGGATATATGAACACCAACTGGCTACCAAAAGACATGACCCACTATCACTAGTTTCCATTCATACAGAAAAAGAAGGACACCACATTGACTGTGACAACACACTTCCTAGGACAAAGCCACGCACGAAAGTTCTTAGAGGCATGACATTCTAGCCAGAAGTACATCAACAGACGCATCAATTTAGATCCTATCTACCTTCCCTTGAACAAAAACCTGGAAACGACATCATGCACCTTAAGAAACCAAGACCTAGAGATAGAAAGACGAGACATACCACCAGTGCATCACCAGAAACTCTCACTAATAATGTTATCTAGTCATGGTGACAAGACATCTGAAAACAAACATTCAAGCTCAGCGAGTTAACATACGTACTTATAAATTGTTAATTTTCTCTTAATAGTCGAATTTGCGACTACTTTGACACTCATGTTTTAACAGATTACGAGGTGAGGTGAGCTTTTCTGGGTGTGCAGTTTTAATTAACAGGGGAGTTCAACATCGACATCGTAACAGTTTGAGGGCTTGTCGTATGGAATTTAGACAGATTTGAACAGATGGGGTACAAAAGATCCCAGCAGATTCCAACACTGGGCAGTTAATGACCTAGATCTTCAAATAAAACAGGTGAGAATATTCATTTAATTTTGTTTCCTTGTGGTTGGTTAAATTAAAAGAAATGGCTTTTAATATTACTAAAGAGGTTCTGAGGTTTGAAGATGGTCCCCAAATTTGCCACGAAAGTATAGAAAGACAAGGGAAGGGCATACTTTTAGAATTAACATGTAGAATAGAATTGGGTTTCACCAGAGACAAAAGGAAAGCTATCATCATAATGGAGTTGGTCAAGCACTTTGGTGTATCAGAGAAGCAGGAAATTGCAGTCGAGTTAAAAAAAACTTAAATTGCAAATATGACAACGGGAGTTAGAAGTTAAAGAGAGAGACAGAAAGAGAGAGAGAAGATAGAGAAAGAGAGGAAAAAGGAAGAGAGGGAGAATTTGAAATTCAGAAGTTTGGAATTAGATAAGAAAGTTAAATTAGCAGGATGAAGATGAAGGGAGAACGTAGGGATGTATACAACAATGTTAATACATTGCCATATTTCGGTGCGAAAAATGCTAAAACCGTTTTTATATCATTTGCAAAATTGGCTGGGCAGATGGCATGTCCAGTGAACCTCTGGGTAATGCTAGTTCAGACTAGGATGGTGGGTACAGCTTGAGTGGTATGTGCAGTGCTGTCACATGAGAGATCAAGAGTTTATGCAGATGTCAAACAGGCTATCTTGATTGCTTATGAATTGGTACTAGAAGAATACAGACAACGGTTCAGAAATATAGAGACGGAACCAAGTCAGACTTATATTGAGTTTGAAAGAATTAAACACAGTCATTTTGATAGATGGTTGCTGGCTTTGACCTGTGAGTCTCGAAGGGAGATTATTCTGCTGGAGGAGTTTAAAGTCTCACTTCCAGAGATGGTAAGAATTCATGTGAATGAACAGGAAGTTCAAGAAGTGAGAAGCACGGCTGAAATGGCAGGTAAATATGCATTGGTGCATGAGATGAAATTTAGCTTCTGGGAGGATTTTCATCCTGTGAGGGATACAACTTGGGAGAAGGGGAGATCCTACACTGCAAAGCATAGAGTAAAGCACACTGGGAATAGTTTACCATAGGTGAAAAAACAAGTCCAAGGGGTTGAAAGGAAGTGAAAGGCCTCAGGTGTTCTTACAATAACGTAGTGGAACATATAAAAATTACAGTGCCAATGGTTTAAGAAGGGCACTGTGAAAAGGAGTGTTCACTGCAGGAAGTTGGGACACACAGTGCTGGGCATTGAAGGAAGACACTTTGGGAAAAAGATGTGGTAAAAAAGGCTAAGCCAGTGGCATGAGTGAACCTGGTAAAGGAGACCCCAAATGGAACCGAGGAGCTGCAGGAGAGTGCACAGATAGGCAGGGGCTGTGTATGGAGTCAGTGCCTGACCTCAATAAAGAATTCACCTCCGTAGATAAAACTGACTAAGGAAAACCGGACGTGGGGGGAGGACAAGTCGTTATAATTTTCCAAGATACGGTATCTGCTCAGTCTCTAATATTTGAGAAGGAAGGGGCCGGAAAGGCACAACAGACCAGGCAGCATTCGAAGAGCAGGACAATCGACACATCAGGCATAAACCCATCGTCAGGAATGTGGTGGAGGGACAAGGGGGCTGAAAGATAAATAGGAGGGTAGAAGCTGGGCTGGCGGGAGAGTCACTGGGAGGGCAATAGGAAGATAGAGGTGGGAGTGATTGTGATATGTCGGAGGGGAAGGTCGAGTGGATAGATGTGAATGAAAATGGACAGTTAGGACAGTTCAAGAGGGCAGTGCTAAGTTGAACGGTTGGACCTGGGTTGGGGCTGGGGGAAGGGAGATTTGGAAATTGATGAAGTCAACGTTGATGCTGTATAGTGTGAGGGTTCCAGCTGTGCAACCGCCTATCCACTTCACCCTCCTCTCCGACTATTCACCATCAGATATCACCTGCATCTACTGATCGCCTTCCAAGTTACCTTCCATCGAGTTCCACTCCACCCTTCTATTTAATTCTCAATCGCTTTCCCCGTCCATTACCCCCACTTTCCTGATGAAGGACGTATGCCTGAAACGGCAACTCTCCTGCTCCTCGGATGCTGCCGTCATGCTGTACTTTTTCAGCCCCACACTTTTCAACTCTGATCTCCAGCATCTGCAATCCTCACTTTCCCTACGCCTCTAATAGTAAGAGATGGAAGTATTTTCACTCTTTCTGACATGTTACTTAACAGCGTGATAATTTGTGGAATGGGGACAGAAATTAAGCGTTTCCCGTGTAACATTTGGTTGGAGTGCCAAATCAAGATTGGGGAAGTAACCGTGAGAGTGAATGACAGAGTGTCAGTTCCAGGAATACAGTTTGTTCTTGGGAATGATTTAGCTGGATCCAAGTTGGGAGAGGCACCCCTTGTGGTGGGCAATTAAAAGAAAAATACGCAGAGATTTTTCCAGACTGTGTAGTAACAAGATCCCACTGTCATAAGTTACAACAGGAAGGAAAACCGAACGAAAAAGCCAAAGGAGTTGATTTACGGAAGACTCAGGCTAAAGCATTTCTAATGGCCTGTAATGCACAAGGACGTGGTTATTTTTTGTTGCACATGTCATACACGCCAAATGATAGGTACGTCAGAAGCAGTATTAAAACCAGCACATTTGTTTCCAAATCCTGTATTCGAAGAAACCTTTCACGTGGGTTATGATTAATTGTGGAGCTCCCCTTTCTAAAATAAAGTTGGAAACTAATATCTGCTGATCATAATGAATGTGTCTACCCGATTTCCAGGGATAATTCCATTACGAAGTGTTAAGGCAAAAAGGGAGGTGGAGGAGTTGGTAGCTTTCTTTACTCGCTGTGGGCTGTGCAGTGTGATTCAGTCAGACCAAGGATCTCATTTTACCGTGCAGCTGTTTAAGGACGTCATGGATAGCTTCAGCACACAGCAGTTTAAATCATGTGCATCCCTTGCCGAATCCCAGGGAGCCTTGAAAAGTTGGCATCAGATGCTGAAGGCAATATCAACAGTGTACTATCAGAACTACCCCAATGATTGGAATAAAAGCGTCTCATTATATTGTTTGCCATTAGAGACGCCCCAAATTTATCTACTCATTTTACTTCCTTTGAGTTAATATTCGAACATGAAGTGAGAGACCCTTCGAAATTAATTAAATATAAATTGACTGGACTGAAGTCGGAGATCTCACACTTGGATTATGTATCTGAGGTGAAGGAGAGATTGGATGGAGTAGGTGAGTTACCTAAACAGCACCTGAAGAGGGCACAGTATAGAGTGATGGAGGTGGCAGAGAAAAACTCTGAAACTTTGACGATTTCCCGTGGGGATGACGTATTAGTATTGCCACCAGTGTTAGGAAATCCCTTCAAAGTGGCCCCTTTCAAATTTAAAAAATGTTGAGTCAGTTAAACTATCTGGTAAAGATACCGAATATGACAAAAATGTTAGAGAATGTCATGTGAATGAATAATGTTCCAGACACATTCAAGACTCAGGAACAGAGCTGTGGCCAGATGAACAAATTGAGCAGTTTATCTGCATGATGTAGTGATCTTTAGCAAGTGATTGAAAGCTCACATGTTACACTTGGCAGAGCATGTTGAACGATTACAAGAAGCAAACTTGGTAATAAACTTAAAGAAAACAGTATTCGTGAAGGCAGAGGTGACGTTCTTGGGACATTACATTGGACATGGAAAGTTGACCCCATGGAACACAAAGACGAAAGGCTTTGAGGAATTTCCACGACCATCCTCGAAGAAAGAGGTGTTTCGATTTTTTGGAACTGAGTGGATTCTATCGGAAGTTTGTTGCAAACTTCAGCAGCGTATTGGCACCACTGATGGATTTGTTAAAGAAGAACACAGAATTGTGGTGGACAGAACAATGCCAGGCGGCATTTGAGAATTTTAAAGCAGGTTTAATCAACGCACTAGTTTTAGCTGCACCAAATATTTTGAAACCCTTTGAAAATTGTATTTGATACTAGGGATATATGGCTCAGAGATGTATTGATACAGAAAGATGATGATGGAATTGAACAGCCAATTGGCTACTTCTCGAAAAAACTCAATATCCACCAGAAAAAAAATACATCTCCATTATTGAAAAAGAATGATTAAGTTTCGCACTGGACTGATAACATTTTAATGTTTATATGACAAACAAATTGTCAGAGATGATTGTGGACAACGACAAACCTCTCGTATTTTTTGGAATATTTAAAGACCAGAATGTGAGACTATTTCATTGGAGTCTTGTCTTACCGATTTTAAACTTACAAAATGTACACGCTGTGGGTCCTAAAATGTGATAGCAGATGTGTTATCGCAGATTTAAAGGAAAAAGATGAGATAAGATTTGACTTATTGCAATGTTATATATGTGTGCAGAATTAATATGTAATACATTTGCAATTCATAATAATGGGATTAAGAATTAGAGGAAAAGAAATGAAGCCACCTTTTCATTCTGCTGGTTCATGTTTTTTTCTCTGAAGGTGGTAAGTGTATGAAGCCGAAAGTATGTCAGGTCCCTTTAAGACAGAACGGGTTTTGCTGAATAGAAAGTACATCCACAGATGCCAGGTGAAGGTCAGCCTGTTCCACATGTCACCATTAGCTGGGAAATTGATCCATCGGTTTTGGTTGCTGTTTGGACAACAATTCGAATACAACCAAAGACGTTAAATAACGCTCAGGATACCAGAAGCCAACGGAATTTGAATATTATTGTTTGCACACCTGGAAAGCAATAAAATTATGAGAATTATTGTATCAAAGGAAGTATATAAACCCAGCATTTTGGAATTAGAGGGAGAGCCACTGCCATCCAGCAGCAGAGTAACTGCTGCAGAGCAGGAGTGCTAACTAGCCATCTATCAAAGATACATGTCCATGTAAAAGCAACTTGCAGTAAAAGAAACATGACCCAGGTAGATCAGCGGCTGTAAGAATGAACACAGCGGGGAAGATGGATTCTGTGTGGTATTGAGATTGTAATGTTTAATATATGGGTTGTTAGAACAGCATATGTTTACAGAGTTGGAGTCAGATAGCAAGTAGCTAAGAAAAGAGGGGCTTATATTTGTGAATAGTTGTTGTTTAGTGTTCACTATTGAAGTTAAGAAATAAACTTGTTAATTTTTGTTTAAATAGTGGAATGTAGGAGATCTGTGTCACTCATATTTTAACAGATTACGACGTGAGGCGAGCTTTTCTGGGTGTTTGGTTTTAATTAACAGAGGAGTTCGACTCTACCTTGTAAATGTTCATCCACGCTAACCCCATTTCCCTGCAGTTGACCCATATCCTTCCAGTCGTTTCCTATCCACATATTTATCCAAATGCTTTTGAAATGTTGCTAATGTACCCCCCCCCCCCCCCCAACCACATCCGCAGGCAGCTCATCGACGTACCAGCATTTGTGTAAAGAAGTGGCCCCTCAGGTTCCCTTTTATTCCTTCCCCTCTAACCTTAAACTGATCCCCTCTCGTCCTCGATTCTCTAAACTTGGAAAAAGACGCAGAGCATTGACCCTATCCATACCGCTCGAGATCTTGTACAGCTCTATAAGGACTCCCTCAGTCTCCTACACTCTAAAGAAAAGATCCTAGCTTGTCTAACCTCTCCCCAGAACTCAGACCATTGGGTCCTGGCAATGTCCTTGCAAATTTCTTCTGCACTCTTTCTAATTTCATAACATCCTCCCTATTCCAAGGTGACAAACACTGAACACAATACTCCAAGTGCGGCCTTACCAAAGTCCTATGTAACTGCAACATAAATTCCCAACTTCTATACTCAATATCCTGCCTGATGAAGGCCAATGTGCCAAAAGCGTTTTTCACTGCCCTGTCAACCTGTGACTACACTCTTAGAGAACCGTGCACCTGAATACCAAGGTCTCTCTGCCCACTGCACCCCTTAAGACCCTCCCATTCACCATGAAACTTCTACCTTGATTTGAGTTTCCAAAATGCAAGGCATTACACTTCCATTTTAACTTGCATTTGCCATTTCTCGACCCACTTCCCCACCTGATTAAGGTCCTGCTGCAATTCTGATAAACTTCCTCACTGATCATGCTCCAACTTACTTAAGTGTCATCTGCACACTTACAAATCATTCCTTGTACATTCTCAACCAAATAATAGATAATAAACAGCCATGGACCCAGCCTCCTGTCTGACCAACATCTTTACACTAAACCCCCTGCTTCCTACCATCAAGTCAACTGTGTATCCAATTGGCCAGATCCCCCAGCATTCCACGTGATGTAACCTTCCTGAGCAGCCTGCCATGTGGAAACTTATCAAAGGCCTTACTGAAATCCATAGAGACTAGGTCTACCGCTCTGTCCTCATCAACCTTCCTGGTCTAACAATTTTGGGAAGCATGATCTCGCACTCACAAGTTTATGCTGACTGCTCCGAATCAAACCCTGTGTAAGTAATGGCTGCAGTCAATGGTATGTTGTCCTTCATTGTAAGATAATTCGAGTACATAAGTAAAGCCATCTTCCTGCTGTTGTAGAGCCTTGCTGAGGGAGCATTTGGGGCACTCTCTATAGATTTGATCTCCATTGCATGGAATGATCTCCTTACCACAGACACGGATGATAGTAACATGAGGATGGAATGAAGAAGCTGAGTGCTTAATCGGTAGAGCTGTGAGCGACGAAGAAATGGCGATGCTGAAACACGGGGAGTGGCAGGGATCACTTATTTCCAAAAGAGACATTGATAGGGTGAGAAATTCCACACTTAACCCGGGATTGATTGGTTTGATTTTTTGCCACATGTACCTTAGTACAGGGAAACACTTTACTTATGAGCAGTGGAGGCAGATCATAGTCAGCATGGCCAGACAGATCATAGGGTGGAAATAGACTTCGACAGAGTAAGGCATACGCTTCACACTGCACAGGACAAGCACTAGACAGAACCAACATGAATAAGATCAGCATTATATGAACTTAGATATTCCATTCATCAGTCTAACATGACTTTCCTAATAGTTTATATGCCTTAATTAACTCTGCCCACATTAATGTGAAGTCGTCACGGTGCCACAGTGGTTAGCACTGCTGCCTCACAGTGACAGAGACCCGCATCTAATTCTGGCCTCAGGCGACTCTCTGTGTGGAGTTGGCACATTCTCCCCGTGTCTGCGTGGGTTTCCTGCGGGTGCTCCGCTTTCCTCCCACAGTCCAAAAATGTGCAGGTTCGTTGACTTGTCCAAGTTAAATTGCCGGTAGTGGTAGGTGAAGGGGTAAATGTAGGGGAATGGGTCTGTGTGGGTTGCGCTTCGGCGGGTCGGTGTGGACTTGTTGGGCTGAAGGGCCTGTTTCCACACTGTAAGTAATCTAATCTAATCGGCATGTGAACCCGTACTGAACGTTATGTTGTTCACAATCCCCAACAGCAGCCACAATACCTTCCATCTGAAACAGGTAGCCATTCTCACCAGCTTCCGCCCGACATAGAGAACACCAGGCTGTCACCTCGGAGATGGAAGATGCCTTCTTGAGACTTCACGCAAGACATATGGCTTCCCTCCTCACCGCGAGTAAAGCACGTTAAAGTCCCACGTGTGCATCATAAGCGATGGCGCCACGAGATACAACATGGAGCAATCTGTCTGTGCAGCCTCTGCGCCCATTGTTCATCATGTTAGAGCATCAATTAGGAGACAGTGAGGACTGCCCATGCTGGAGATCAGAGTCGACAGTGGTTTACTGGAAAAGCACAGCAGGAGAGTCGACATTTCGGGCATAAGCCATTCATCAGGATCAGCATCAATTACCCCATTCTGCCCCTGTGTAAGTGCATTGATGTGGGAATGGCCTCCGACTGTTCCTATATAAGTGGCTCAACTGACTGAATAGCCTCCTACTGTTCCTGCATAAGTGGCTCACCGGGCTGAATGGCCTCCTCTTGACCCTGTGTAAGTGACTCAAGGGGCTGAATGGACTCATTCTGTTTCTGTTTAATTGACTCAAAGGACTGAATGACTTCTTCCTTGTCCAGTTGGACATGGCCAAGGGCCGGATTGGATTACCCCTGGTTCCTGTTTGACAGCTCGATGTGCTGACAAGTGTGATGATGCTGCAGAGTTAAGAGGTTATTTTGTCCTGGTTTCTTTTAAGACAGAGATTGAACGATTGTTACCAAGCTGGATAGTTAGGACCACTGGGTAAACAGCGAGGGAGGCCTTGGGTTTGTTTTAATGCAGCTTGAATGGGTGTGGCTAACTCTCGCAGATTAGGATCTCTGGGTTTGGTTTCTCAGCAGCATCAGAACATATTGGGGTCTCAACAGAGTTGGAAGCTTCAGTGAATGTCTCCGGGCTGCTACTCTCTCTAAATTTTCTCTTCCTGCTGTTTTTAATTCCTGGATTGAAGAAATGTTTGTGACATTCTGTGTCTGAATATTCATTTTTACCAAGGGCTGTGTTTATGGGAGTTTCCTATATTGGAACAGGTCATAGTTCCTAGATCTAGTAATAGTTCCTAGATCTATCATTCTGTTAACTTGTCCAATAGAATTACGTTATTCTAAATTCCACTTTCTTTGGTTTCATTTTATCTTCCGTGTTTAAATAAATGGTGTTTTCTTCACACCGAGTAGTTTGACCATTGACATTGCATCTGGAACAGACAGTTTATCTTCAGGTCCCTTCTAAATCATTCGCACTCTCCCCTTCAACCTATGCCTCTGAAGCTGGTCTCCTCTACCCTGAAGAGCAGAACGTGGCTGTTCAGAATATCCATGCCCCTGATATTTTTATAAACATCTATAATGTCACCCTTCAGCCTCTGACACCACAGGGAGAAACACACACACACACACTCAACCTAATCAACCTCTCATTGAAGCTCAAACCTCCTGTCCTGGGACATCTGTGTAAATCTTTTCTGCAGACAACCGCGTTGTATGGCCTTCCTAACATGGTGTACAGATGTAAAATGCCACCACAACACCTATACTCAATGCTCTGACTGATTAAGGCAAATGTGCCAAATGTGTTCTGCACCACTCTGTCTACCTGCGACTCCACATTCAAGAACAATGTACCTGCAGCCCTAGGTCCCTTTTTCCATAACACTCCCTAGGACTTTGCCATTAAGTGTATCATTTCTTCCTAAAATGCAAAACCTTATAGTTATCTAAATTAAACTTCATCTGTCACTCCTTGCCCCTTTGTCCTATCTAATTGTGGACTTGCTGTACTCTGAGATAATCTACTACACCACATGATTTCCCATGCAGAAATACACGTTGTCTACCCCGATCAGCCCTTGACTTTCCAAATGTGTGTAAATACTATCCCTCAGAATCCCCTCCAACAACTTACCCACCACTGACATCAGGCTCACCCGTCTATAGTTCCCCGACTTTTTGGTTCACTGTTTCCTTTTCTCGTCCCACTCCTCCACTGCTCACAACAAATGTTAAATGTAACCAGGTTGGTGATATGGCCGATGATATCGGTCTCAGACTGGGTCAGGGTCAGTTTTAGGAACAAGTCAGGCTAGTTTCTTTAATCTGCTAAAATTGCACGTTTATGATTCAGAGCAAAGTTACTCAAACTATGATGGAAAGATGAATGGCAAACTGTTTGTGTATTGCAATTATATAATCAGTATTTCCCTGTTTAAAATGCTGACACACACACACACACACACACACACACACACACACACACACACACACACACACACACACACACACACACACACACACACACACACACACACACACACACACACACACACACACACACACACACACACACACACACACACACACTCTCTGCAATTTGAAGTTGAAAGAACTTTGTCCAAATATTAGTGTAACTTATGACAAAAGGAAAAAATGAGAGATTGTCCAAAATGTGATTTGGCTTCTGAAGATGTTCTTCTCACACAAGCTGCTAGCAATGGGATTTCATCCTGGGACAGTTGGATTTGGCTGAATTCCCTTTGCATTAGGCAGTGAGAAGATTCCAATGAATTCTGGTCAGCAATCACCAAAAGGGTAGCACAGTGGTTCAGTGATTAGCACTGCTGCCTCACAGCACTAGGAACGTGGGTTCTATTCCAGACTCGGGCGACTATCTGTGTGGGGTTTGTACATTCTCCCTTTGTCTGCGTGAGCTTCTAATAGTTGCTCCAGTTCCCTCCCACAACTTAAACTGTGTATATTAGGTGGATTGTTCATGCTAAGTTTTCTGTACTGTTCAGGGATTTCTAGGTTAGGCGCGTTAGTCAGAGGGAAATCTCGGGGAAGGGGCCTTTGCAAGGTTACTGTTTGGAAGTTTGGTATGGACTTGTTGGGCAGAATGGCCTGTTTCCACATTGCATGAACTCTTTAAAACTGAGAATGGTAATGATGACCATATAGGTGTTTAATTGTTAGCTCACAAACATTGCTGTGATGAGGACTAATGAGGGAGAGAGTGTGTGTAATAGGCCATTCCTTCACAGGCAGATTACATTTTCTCCCTCTCTGAGTTGAATCACACGATAATGTCATGCTCTCCCAAACTTGATCATGTGAGGTCTCCTTGTATATTGTCCAAACTATGCCTCCATCACATTCCCTGTTCCACGTAGATGCATCTTTGTTGCCGTCTCGCACAGAGCCATACCCTTAGCAGAAAATGTTCTTGGTCAATTTGAAAATATGTTCATATGTCCCTGCGTCATTAAAAAATAAAAGATTTAATGTATTTAGAATACCTGTGTTAAAATGAATGCATTTTTTAACAAATACAGAAATTGCTGGAAAAGCTCGGCAGGTCTGTCAGTATCCAGATGCCTTTTACATGCTGTAGTTATACCACTTCCTCTGGCAGCTCATTCCATAATGCACACCACCCTCTGCATGAAAAGGTGCCTCTTAGGCCTCTTCAAAACCTTTCCCCTCTCACTTTCATCCAATGCCCTCTAGTTTTGAACGCTCCTAACCTGTGGAAAACCCTAACTACTCACCTTATCCATGACCATTCTGATTTTATAAACCTCTACTGCTGCAAAATGTGACTCCAATCAACACGACTAGCTTTGCTTTCAGTCATGCCGGGCCTAAATTCTGAAATTCAATTCTGACACTTCTTTCTCCATCTGGTCACAATTCTACAACCAGTTTAATCAGATTGTTCAGATGTATCATGAGACACTTCTATGGGATTTACACCGAGACCTTTGTGCTCGGAGGTAGGGATAATGGCATCACTGGACAATACCCATAAAGCTGTAACATTATTCTCCTGTGTGTTTGTTCATCAGCCTGTTCTGACATGCTGCGACATACCTCTGCAACAGGCAGGACTTGAATCCAGTCCTACTAGTTCAGAGCTAGGAACACTACGACACAAGTTCAGGAATTAAAATCAAATCCAGAATTCTGGTTCAGAGCTAGGGACACTACCCACTAGACTACCATACCCAGACTTGGGTCATATTTTAAGTGCCAGCTTTCAAACCAGTGTGGATTTATTATAATCAGGTTACCATTACTGAATTACACAAAACACTTCGTATTGTCAAACAAATGCAAGATATTTGTCTCAATCGTAGGAAATTGAATGCACGTGCTGTGCTATCGAAATTAACTATGAACGTCTTTAATCGCTATTATTTGTAGTCTGCAATATTACAGAAAGAGATCCTGCAGACACACTCTGTCCAAAGAAGGGTCTCGAATAGATTTTTATCACTGAACACCACAGACAAAGAAAAAGCATAATTTCTGGTCCCAAAACATCGATCACTTTTACCCACCTCTAACGTGTGACTGCCCTCTTCCTAAAACAATGAAATGACACTAGGCCGCTGATTACTATCCAGCCTCTCCTCCCCATTGACAGTGTCTGCAATCTGTTCCCCCTCCCCCAAACAACACAAGACAACCCAAGCTCAGGGTCTTTGTGAAACTCAAGGCCGGAGTGTGCAGGCCTCCTGGAGACGGGGAGGGTGTTTTAAAGGGGGAGAGTGAGGAGGTGGTAATATCACTCACTGGGCTGAGTGGTGGCTGATGGAGTTTATTCTGGATTAATGCGAGGTAAATCAAACAAGAGCATGACCTATACAATTAAAAGCAGGGCGTTTGGCAGTGTTGGAGAACAGAGACCTAGGCCATCAGGTATAATTCTTTACAATTTGCATCTCCGATAGATAGTATGGTGAAGAAGGTGTTTAACACACTTGTCTTCATTGGTCAGACCTTTGATAATTGGAATTGGGACGTTATGTTGAGGTTGTACAGGAAATTGGTGAGGTCTCTTCTGGAATACTGTGTCCAGTCTGGTCATCCTGCCCTATCATTCCATAGGCACACCACCCTCTGGGTGAAAAAGCTGCCCCTTAGGTCACTTTTAAATGTTCCCCTCTCACCTTAAACCTGTACCGTCTAGTTTTGATCTCCCCACCCATAGAAAATACCTTGATTATTCACTTTGATATTACTGACCTTGATATTATTAAGTTGGAGAGGATTAAGCAAACATTAACCTGGATGTTGTTGGGTTTGGAGGGAGTGAGCTATAAGAAGTTGCTGGATAGACTGGAGCTCTTTTCAATGGAGAGTATGAGATTAAGGGCTAACTTTACTGAGGTTTATAAAATAATGAGGGGTACAGATAAGCTGAATGACTGATGTCTTTTTCCTCCAGTTGGGGATTCAAAACTGAGGGATATTTTAAGGTGTGAGGAAAAAGATTTACAAAAGTCATGAGAGGTAAATATTTTAGTCAGAATCTGGCTTATGTGTGGAATGAACTTCCAGAAGAAGTGATGAAAGCTGGAACAGTTACAACGTTTAAAGGACATTTAGATCAGTACATGGATAAGACATCAGTTTGGATGGTGCTGTGAGCAGCTGCCCTCTCCCTCGCCCTCTCTGAATTAATCCCTGTTGGTTTTCACCCTCTGCCAATGCTGATACAGTGATGTGGCCAGGCCAACAGAGGGTGGCATTGCATTACTTTAAGCACCACAGAGACTGCCAGACCTGCCCCTCACAGAGACACACAGATACAGACACACGGGAAATGTCAGGGCGCGGCGTGAAGCTCATCTGGTAACATAAACTAAACATAAGGAAATGCTCAATTCGCCTCATAAACTGTTAAATTATGAGTGACAGAGAAGTCCCAATTTCTACTGTTTACATAATAACATCAATTTATTTTTTAACTCTGAAAGTGAACATATTACATCAAGCATTCTGAACTCTGAGACCCCCTTTCTCTTTACTGCTTATTACCCCACTCCAACTCTATAATGATACACTGTTTCAATAAGACACTTATTAAAATTGCCCTCATTTAATTTCAAAATCACACAACAGCTGTTGTTTGTGTGTCTTCTTGTGGCCGTAGATCTCCCTGGGTCATCTTCTTTCTTTTTACTGCGAATATGTTCCATATGAAAAGGTACCTTTGATAGAGAGTGTTTCCTAATCTCTTGGATCTGTGTTGATGGTATTTACTCTGCCTGCAGTTTTCTAAATGCCTGCATTTTTAATATGCATAACGTTGAATCATTTCATTGGTTCAACTTTCGAAAACCGATACATTCAAACTTGATTTGGTTTTAGTATCCTGTGGCATAATTTAAACTGATTGGTAACATTCGAATTGTTGTCCAAGGAGCAACCACCTCAGAGATCTATTTCACAGCCAAATGTGACATATTTTCAGTTGTCCTTCACACTCTGGTTCTGCCATCTTCTCATATCACAGGTGCTTGTAAGCTCTCAGTTCAGAACAGCTTTCCCTCTCTCTTAAAGGTACATACACACTTTCGACTTCATGACATTAATACCCTGATGTCAATACAGAAACTTGGAGCCGATCCGGAATTCTCTTCTTTATGGTTTGTCAATATTTCATTCACTCCGTCTGGTTTGTATCAGGACTTTTGTTGCTCCATTGACAGCATATCATTATTCGACTCTATCCGTGGGAATATAGCGGTATTTCACTTGCTCACACGAGTGAGTGTCGCAGGATTTCAGTTTTTGCATGGGAACTGTGACGCTATGACAATCTCAATGTTTGTAGATGGCACCAAACCTGGAAGAATTGTAAAGTCTATGGAGGACAGTGTGGAACTCTAACAGTACAATCACACGTTGGTGTAATGTTCAGGTGTATGGCAGCTGGGGATCAGTGTAGAGCAGTGTGTAGTAGGGAAGACAATGAAAGACAATCTAAAACAGGCCGTACCGTTAAATAAGGGGTGCAGGAGCAGAGGGTCCTGGGTGGAGATGATCATAGATTGTTGAAGATGTCAGGACAAGTGGGGAGAGCTGCAAATATCACAGATTGGTTTCAGTATCTGAGCTGTTTACAGGACGAGGTGTAGGAGAGAGTCTCGGTGCTCCCTTTCTGGAAGGTGGTGGTGACGATGTGTTGTGAGCCCACACTCCTGCCCACCAAGACGTGGGGATTCCATTTGTACCAGCTAGACACAAAAGGGAGATGGCATCAGGGCCACGGCTTATAAGTTGTGCCGGGGGGAAACGGAGCTGCCTGTGGGTTTAAAGTGAGAATTGCCCTTCACTGAACATTGCTCCTTACTCGGTCGGTGGGACGTGGATGTTTCAGAATCTCCACACGAGGAGTCCCATTCCTCTCCGGCTCGTACCAGAGTCCTCCCCACATGGCAGGGGGAGGGGGTGAGGGAACGGATATTGGGCACTCCAACACCCAGCTTGGCCCTTTCTATCCTATTCCTGGCTGTTTCTCCTGGAATGGGAGGAAGGGAGGGCTGGAGTGAGGGTGGGGGTGTGTGGCACTGCTGTTAGTGCTGGTGTAGGTGGGGGACGGTGTCATGTTGAGGTGTCTGGGTGGAGTCAGTCCACAGTGTTGTATCCATGCAGCATTATTAGTGTAGGGGAGTGGGGTAAAGTGGAGGGAAGGGGGGCGAAGATGCTGCATGCAGTAGTGAGAGTGGTAGATCATGAGCCTTGTTCGGTGGTCTCTGCTATACAGATGTACAGTGTGTGTGAGGGAGCAGAGAGAATATGGTGACCCTTATCCTGACAGACCGGGAAGGTTATTGATGCTTGTCCTGTATTGCTGGATATTTCTTCAGACCGCAGATACTGCACTGAGCTCAGACCATGCTCGGTGGGTCTGGTGGCGTGGCCTCCTCTGAAAAGAGAATGGACCCCCTCTGTACTAGCCCATCCACCAGGACTTCCGTGCCCCTGTCGACAAACCTTGGTGCAATTGCCCATGATCTGCCATGCTCGAGGTAAATTGTGCAGGGCAGCTCCGAACTGAGAAAGCTCAACCGTGTGCCCATTGGCCTTTTAAAGATGGCACCAGTGCCAGGGATCACAGAATATCCAGGGGCACCCAGGCGATAGTGAGTACCTCCAGCCATGATGGGTGGGAGAGTCGGGCTGATATTGAATGAGATGGACATCATGGGGTGGGCTGGGTCGTTAATGAGGTGAGTCCGATACGATAGCACCAGGAAACTAGCTCAGCCTCGTGTGGAAGATCCCTTAGTCATACTCAAGGAAAATCAAACAAAGATAAATTATTGTTAGAATCTGCCTAATGAGTCATAGATTTGGTTGAAAGCAATTCCAGTAACAAAGATGCAGAACAAATGCTCATCTTGCCTCACACCAATATCCTTTTTTCCCACCTTTCCTGGGAAGACAGGTTCATGTTACAGGATGCTATCGAAGTGTCTACATTTCAACATTCTGAAACCTGGGAACATATCCTTCCATGACAATGTCTCAGCCTTCCCCTATCTGTCTATACACCAAACCACTCCCATGTGGTGATATTTAAACTGATTCCCCTGCCATCTCGCTCTGGCAGTGATGTTCACATCCAGAGTACGCTCTTGTCATGGTACAATGAAGATATGGAGCTGTAAATGGGTGGGAGCTGCACATCCTGTCATTTCCAGCATGGGCTGCAAGTTTCCCCATACTGCGCAGAGATCTAACACAGTGTTACTGAGTAATGCAGTGGGTTGGTGTACAGAGCTCTACATGCTGGGAGGGTAACTGCTCCTGGTTTTCAGATTAATTCACGGGTGATCACTGCACAGTTCACTGTGCTGGTCACACTGTACGGTTGAGGTTTATGGATAATGCAATGATGTGGTTTGTGTAGCTCCTTATGCTGGATGGATATTTGTTTCAGGTTCACACACCAGTGCCCTGCTGTGGCCTGCTCAGCTCACCGTGCCGCACAGATATGTAGCCTGTGCACAGTACATCATGCTGGTGGACTGGATAGAGGGGAAAGTTGATGGACAGTTGAAGGAGATCTCCGGAACGTGCTGTCTCCAACATTCTATAAGTGACATTCCCTGGAACGTTCTGTCCCCAACATCCCAAAACTGACATTTTTGTCAGAAATTCAGACCTCCCCATCTGTTATTCCAGCTCCAATTATTTTAATAAATCCCTGAATACAGGGACACATTTGAAAATCCCACTGCGTCCCCGATCAAATGGGTCCCTTTGCCTCCAGGCTGATGAATAATGGGTTTGTTTTCCTTCCTCACAGTTAACGTAGTGACCATCTACGTCCTGCTTTATAAAGATTGTGGATTGTCTCCATGTGTTCGACGTTTCCTGGGGGCCATGTCAGCAGCGGATCTCCTGGTCATTATCCTCGACCTGATCCTGAGACACATTCCCATTGTTTATGATGAACAGTTTTATTTCCTGAGGGAGTCCGTCCCCGTGTGTAATATCCATGCCGTCCTGCTTTATGCAGCCACTGACTGCTCTGTCTGGTTCACCGTCACTTTCACCTTTGATCGGTTTGTGGCCATTTGTTGCCAGAAGCTGAAAAGTAAATATTGCAGTGAGAAAACAGCGGCTGTTGTTCTGGGAGCAGTGACTGTGCTGAGCTGTTTAAAGAACATTTTCTGGTATTTTATGCT
This sequence comes from Chiloscyllium plagiosum, assembly GCF_037043375.1. Lineage (NCBI taxonomy): Eukaryota > Metazoa > Chordata > Chondrichthyes > Orectolobiformes > Hemiscylliidae > Chiloscyllium > Chiloscyllium plagiosum. The sequence continues at coordinate 55,766,893 of NW_028270183.1, forward strand.
CACGGCTCGGTATGGGCTGGTGAACAATCCCTGGTTTTGTATGCTAACAGATGCTGTTGTATTCTCCAGTGTCTGGGCCACAATCGAGTTCCTCCACAACATCCTAACCCCGTGTGTCCCATTTCTCCTGATTCTGCTGCTCAATGTTCTCACCGTCAGACACATTTTAGTGACCAGCAGAGCCCGCAGGAGACTCCGCGCTCACACCAATGGGGACGCTCAGTCTGACACTGAAATGAGAAACCGAAAAAAATCCATCATTTTACTGTTTGTGATCTCGGCCAATTTCATCCTGTTATGGTCAACGTTCATGCTGTATTCTATATGGAGACGGATGTGGGATATTGGATATCGGTCTCTGTTTCTCCATTCCTTTGTGAAGGAATTGGGCTTCATGCTGCAGCTCCTCAGTTGCTGCACAAACACCGCGATTTATGCCGTGACCCAGACTAAGTTCAGGCAGCAGCTGAAGAATGTGCTGAAATATCCCTTCACCCAAATCCATCATCCATAAAATTCCCTCATTAATCACACCATCCGGGATTTTCTCATTTCAGTTCAATGATTCAGCGAGGAGTAGCCTGTCGATATGATAACAGACTGAGGGTAGCGCTGGTTTGTCCATCCTTATCCCACAGAAGGGGTTACAGGGAAACATTTCAATGTTTCTCACAACTCAGGGGCCAGTGAGAAAAGGCATCATCCCACTGAGTGTATCCATCACTTCCATTTGTAAACAATAAAAATGTTGATTAAAGCGTGCCGAGCAGCAGAGTGACCGATGTTGTTGTGTGTCTTTGTGTTGGAGAAGCTGAGCTGGAGAGAGACAGACTCAGCCCCGAGTCCTGGTCCTCAGGGAAGATGAGGGCACCGCACCCTGAGCTCAGGAGCTGGGTTTAACTCCCTCTGTCCTTACTTTCCCTACTGGGTCTCCCACTCCAACTTGGCTCTCAGCAAAATTTACCTTGCCCCCTCCGTACATCCCTCCCACTCTCACACTGCACTGCTATTTCTATCTCCTTTTCCCATTTACACACTCAATTCCACTGTTCTTGCCTTCCCCAATCTCATTCACTCCATCCCCATCTTGCGAGCATAGCCTCCCAGTTTTGATGTCTTCCTCGAATCCTTCGGTGCTGCGGGAACAGAAGAGGGTTGTCGATCTTCAGGCCGATGTATGGGAACAGAGATTGGGACGGAATGTCAGGCCATTGCTAGGGCAACCGTATGGAGCTTGGGCCAAACGCCATTGCTCGGGGACATAGTGGGTGTGAGAACACGAGCCGTTACAAGGGGGTAACAGGTTCTGTGGAACCGTAGGCTGTGGCTGAGACTGGTATAACAGGATATCACAAAAAGAACACATTGCATCAATTTCAAAGGAGGGTGCCTGTAAACAGGAAAGTGGTTTGAAGTGTGTATACTTCAATGCAAGAAGTATACGAAATAAGGTAGGTGAACTTGCAGCGTGGGTTGGTACCTGGGACTTCGATGTTGTGGCTATTACGGAGACATGGGTAGAATAGGGACAGGTTTGGCTGTTGCAGGTTCCAGGGTTTAAATGTTTTAGTAGGGTCAGAGGTGGGGGTAAAAGAGGGGGAGGTGTGGCATTGCTTGTCAAAGATAGTATTACAGCTGTGGAAAGGACGATGGATGAAGACTCGCCATCTGAGGTAGTTTGGGCTGAGGTTAGGAATAGGAACGGTGAGCTCACCCTGTTGGAGTTTTGTTACAGGCCTTCTAATAGTCCTAGAAACGTAGAAGAAAGGATTGCGAGGATGATTCAAGAGAAGAGTGAAAGTAATAGGGTGGTTGTTATGGGGGACTTTAACTTTCCTGATATTGATTGGGAAAGCTATAGCTCAAGTTCGTTAGATGGGTCAGTGTTTGTCCAATGTGTGCAGGAGGGTTTCCTGACACAATATGTAGATAGGTCAACAAGAGGTGAGGCCATACTGGATTTGGTTCTGGGTAATGAACCAGGCCAGGTGTTAGAATTAGAGGTAGGTGAGCACTTTGGGGACAGTGACCACAATTCGGTGACTTTTACTCTAGTGATGGAGAGGGATAAGTGTGCACTACAGGGCAAGAGTTATAGCTGGGGGCAGGGAAATTATGATGCTGTGAGGCATGACTTAGGATGTGTGGCCTGGAAAAGTAAGCTTCAAGGCAAGGGTGTAATTGATATGTGGAGCTTGTTCAAGGAGCAACTAGTGAGTGTCCTTGATAAGTATGTGCCCGTCAGGCAGGGAGGAAAGGGTCGTGTGACGGAGCCTTGGTTTAATAAGGAATTGGAATCCCTTGTTAAATGGAAGAGGGCGGCCTATGTAAAGATGAGGCGTGAAGGTTCAATTGGGGAGATTGAGAGTTATAAGGTAGCCAGGAAGGACCTGAAGAGAGAGCTAAGAGCAGCAAGGAGGGGTCATGAAAGGTCCTTAGTTGGTAGGATTAGGGAAAACCCGAAGGCTTTCTATAGGTATGTCAGGAATAAAAGAATGACTAGGGTAGGAATAGGTCCAGTCAAGGATAGTAGTGGGAAGTTGCGTGTGGATGCTGAAGAGATTGGGGAGACACTGAATGAATACTTTTCGTCAGTATTCAATCAGGAACAGGACATTGTTGTCAATGTGAGTACTGAGTCACAATTAAGTAGAATGGATGGCTTTGAGGTATGGAGAGAAGAGGTGTTGGAAATTCTGGAAAAGGGTGAAAATAGACACGTCCCGTGGGCCTGATAGCATTTATCCTAGGATTCTCTGGGAAGCAAGGGAAGAGATTGCAGAGCCATTGGCCTTGATTTTTATGTCCTCGTTGTCTACAGGAGTAGTGCCAGAAGATTGGAGGCGAGCAAATGTGGTTCCCTTTTTCAAGAAGGGGAGTAGGGATAACCCTAGTAACTATAGGCCGGTGAGTCTCACTTCTGTTGTGGGCAAAATCTTAGAGAGAATTGTAAGGGATAGGATTTATGAACATCTGGATAGGAATAATGTGATCAAGGATAGTCAGCATGGTTTTGTGAAGGGCAGGTCGTGCCTCACAAACCTTATTGAATTCTTTGAGAAGGTGACTAAGGAGATGGACGAGGGGAAAGCAGTAGATGTGGTGTATATGGATTTTAGTAAGGCTTTTGATAAGGTTCCCCATGGTAGACTACTTCACAAAATACAGAGGTATGGCATTGAGGGTGAGTTGGAGTTTGGATTAGGAGTTGGCTGGCTGGAAGAAGACAGAGAGTAGTAGTTGATGGCAAAGGTTCATCTTGGAGTGCCGTCACTAGCGGTGTTCCGCAAGGATCTGTTTTGGGACCATTTCTGTTTGTCATTTTTATAAATGACCTGGAGGAGGGGTTAGAAGGTTGGGTGAGCAAGTTTGCGGATGATACGAAAGTCGGAGGAGTTGTAGACAGTGAGGAAGGATGTGGCAGGTTACAGCGGGATATAGATAAGCTGCAGAACTGGGCAGAAAGGTGGCAAATGGAGTTCAATGTAGCTAAGTGTGAGGTGATTCACTTTGGTAAGAGTAATAAAAAGATGGGGTACTGGGCTAACGGTCGGATACTTGGTAGTGTGGATGAGCAGAGGGATCTTGGTGTCCATGTATACAAATCTTTGAAAGTTGCCACCCAGGTAAATAGTGTGGTGAAGAAGGCATATGGCGTACTGGTTTTTATTGGCAGAGGAATTGAGTTCCGGAGTACTGAGGTCATGTTGCAGTTGTATAAGACTCTGGTGCGGCCGCATCTGGAGTATTGTGTGCAGTTTTGGTCGCCATACTATAGGAAGGATGTGGAGGCACTGGAACGGGTCCAGAGGAGGTTTACCAGGATGTTGCCTGGTATGGTAGAAAGATCGTATGAGGAAAGGCTGAGGCACTTGGGGTTGTTTTCATTGGAGAAAAGAAGGTTTAGGGGTGACTTGATAGAGGTGTATAAGATGATTAGGGGTTTAGATAGGGTCGACAGTGAGAATCTTTTTCCACGTATGGAGTCAGCTATTACAAGGGGGCATAGCTGCAAATTAAGGCGGGGTAGGTATAGGACAGATGTTAGGGGTATGTTCTTTACTCAGCGAGTCGTGAGTTCATGGAATGCCCTGCCAGTAGCAGTGGTGGACTCTCCCTCATTATGGGCATTTAAGCGGGCATTGGATAGGCATATGGAGGATAGTGGGCTAGTGTAGGTTCGGTGGGCTTGGATCGGCGCAACATCGAGGGCCGAAGGGCCTGTCCTGCGCTGTATTCTTCTATGTTTTATGTTCTATGTACATTGCGTGGAATCCACTGTCTGTTACTCAGGGAATAGAATGGGGATGGGGTTAAAAGCCATTTATAGGGGAGCAACTCTCTCTCTGTCCCTTTTTTTTCTCTCTCTCTGTCCTTTTTCTCGCTCTCTGTCCCTTTTCTCACTCTCTCTGTTCCTTTTCTCTCTTTCTCTCTCTCTCAGTCGCTTTTCTCTCTCTGTCCCTTTTCTCTTTCTCTCTGTCGCTTTTCTCTCTCTGTTTCTTCTCTCTTTCTCTCTCTCTTTCTCAGTCCCTTTTATCTCTCTGTCCCTTTTCTCTTTCATTCTCTGTCCCTTTTCTCTTTCTCTCTCTGTCCCTTTTCTCTCTCTCTCTCCCTCGAATTCACCCCGACCTCCCCCCTCGACTTCCCCCCTTCGACATCCCCGCCCGACATTCCCCCACCCGACATTCCCCCACCCGACATTCCCCCCGACATTCCCCACCCGACATTCCCCCCCACTCGACATTCCCGCCTCGACATTCTCCCCGACAGTCACCCCCTTCGACAGTCCCCCGCGACAGTCACCCTCTCGACAGTCCCACCCATCGACATTTCCCACACTCGACATTCCCACCTCGACATTCTCCCCGACAGTCACCCCCTTCGACATTCCCCCCTCCACTTCCCCCCCCCCACATTCCCCCCTCTACATTCCCCCCTCAACATTCTCCCCCTCGACAGTCACCCCCCTCGACCGTCACCCCCCCGACAGTCCCCTCCGACAGTACCCCCCTCGTCACTTCCCCCCTGATAGACCCCCTCCTTGACAGTCCCCCTTGACATTCCACCCCCCCCCCCACCTCCCCCCCCCCCGAAATCCCCCCTCGACTTTCCCCGGGATTGAATGACGGGTTAAAAAGAATATCTTTTTTTAATGCAGCTTTCTTTCTCCATCCACCTACAGCTGGACCCTCACATAAACACCCCCCAAAACACATAAGCCCCTCCTCCCCTCTCTGTCTATATATATATGTCGATATATAACGTTAAACATCACACAACACTAGCTTTCGAGAATCCTGTTGCACTATAACCTGGTGTTGTCCCAGTCCAACATCGGCATCTCCATTATCGAATATAAAACTCACCATTGAGTTTTTAACCAGATGCTTGCTTGAAACACACACAGCAAGATCCCACGAGCAGCAGTGTAACCACAGACAGATCGTGTGTTTCCCTGATGCTGGTTAAGGGTTTGATTCTGTCTCCTGGACAAGAGGGAGCAATCCTCCTGTTGAACAAATTCCAAACATTTCTCCCTTCCTTCTCTGTGCCCTGCACTCTCTGATCCCCGTCTTGTGCTCTCTCCATCTGAGATCTCTCTCTGTTCTCTCTCTCTCTCTCTCTCTCTCTCTCTCTGTTCCACCCTCTCGCTGTCCCCATCTCTGATCTCTCTTCCCTCCCTCTCTCTGTTCCCCCTCTTACTCTCTCCATCTCCGAGATGTCTCTGTTCATCCCCTCTCCTCTTCTATCTCTGAAATCTCGTCCTCTGTGTTCCCCCCTCTCGCTGTCTCCATCTCGAAGATCTTTCTCTCTGTCTCTCAGATTTCTCACATTTTCCCCCCTGGCCTATGCACATGTCTCTGACATTAGAATGGGGCTTTGAAGAGAGTTTGTCATGTTAAGGTATTAATTCCCTCCTCCGGGAGTCCTTCCTCCCAGACCCTGGGGGTGTAAGCAGTTTGTGTCACAATCTCAAGGCCCCGGTTCCTTTAACCCCAGGTCTCAAATCCATTTTAAACCAACGAACCTTCCACTGGGACAGTCAGCGGTCTCTTTCACTACTCTCTGTCTCTCTCAGTCTCCCACCCTCTTCACACCCCTATTCTCCGGCCACCCCTCTCTCTGTCCCTGGAGCTGGAGTGAGAGATGGAGGCAGTGACATCTGTGGGATCAGACTGTGCAGCAGCTGCCCCTCCATCTTTTCCCCCCTTCGTCTCCCCCAGTCCAGACAAGAACACAACCCCTTGTGGTAAAAATCCCAGAGATGGCTTGAACCCCACCATTCTTTTCCCCACGCATGTGTATGTGTGTGTGTGTGTGTGTTTGTTTGTGTGTGTGTGTTTGTTTGTGTGTGTGTGTGTGTGTGTGTGTGTGTGTGTAAATGAATGACAAGGAGACAGGACAGTTTCTGATTATTCTCTCTCTCTCTCTGTCTGATGATTCCTCGCGACAGAAGTAATTTAATTCTTTCTGTCTCTGCCTCCTCCCGAGCATCAACTCCTGGATCCAATGTCCTCCTCACCCCCTGGGTTGCGGGAGCAGGGGGTGGGGAAACACACTGAGAAATAAAAACAAAATCAATTTGAAACATTAATAAGCACGCACAGCAAGATCCCACAAGCAGCAATCTAACCACACACACATCGTGGGTGATGCTGGTCAAGGGTTGACGTATTTGTGTCAAATCCCAAGGCCCCAGTTACCTTAGCCCCAGGCTTCAAACCTGTTCAAAAATGACAAGGCCGCAATCCGACAGGACCCGGTTAACAAGAGGTCCCTGTAAATGCCAGCCTCCCTCCTCAGAGAGAGGAGATTAAACCTCGGGGTAATACACAGACAAAACTCACCTGGGCCCAACAGGCTGCAACCTGTCAGACAGGCCTCAGGACTGTGTCCGCCCTCTGTAGAAAGCTCTTGTTTGAAGGTTTCCTGCTCCCAAACACACTCTTTTCAAATCCATAAGTGGCCAGGAAGATCCCTTTGGGAGGAAAGAGGCAGCATTAATGGGAAGGCTGAGCAGCAAAATCTTTCACAGGGAGATAGCACATCAAGATTCCTTTTTTCCCCTCTCAGTGAGGCAGACAATTTCTCAGCAACATCCAAACACAAACACGTCGGGTGATGAGTCAAGTTTTCATGTAGAAAAGTTTTTGAAATGACGGTTTAGCTGATTAAAACCACTCACTGCCTGCAACGATGGCATTAGAGCAATTGACGCACAGCAAGATCCCACAAGTTACAGTGCTGCAGAAGCTCGATAATCTGATCATCATTTTTATTTCCTGTTTAATTACTTCCTGTCACCCGAGAATCAAATATTGCAGCTATTTCACAATCTCACACTGCCTCTCTCTCTCTCTCTCCTGTTTCTCTTGCTCTCACCATTTTGCATTTCTTTCTCTCACTCTCTTTCTCTCCGTGTCGAATTCGATCATCCTGCCCTCTCTGTGATCCACTTTCCTCTGATAGCGTGATAATTCTTTCCGGAGGGTCAGATATTTTGGGTTGCAATTCCCTCCTGAGGGAGTCCCGGCTCCCAGATCCTGGGGGTTTCACCTGTTTGTGTCACCAATGCCCCAGTTACTTTAACCCCAGGCTTCAAAAAGAGAGAAGAGATGAGTTGGTGGGGGTCCGGGGGAGTGAGAGCAGTGTGATGCAAAAATTACACAGCAATATCCAGGTGTAAACACAATCCCACCAACTCCCTTCCCCCATCACCAATGCATTTCATAACCTCACAGCAATTTCCAAATACAAAAAAATCATAAGAAAACAATTAACCAGAGGTTGAAAACATTATTAAACACACACACACACACACACACACTGTCACACAGTCACAGCCAGACAGGGAGAGCTGCTCACTCCCCATACAGAGAGAGAACAGGGTTTGAGAATGAATCTGACCAATTCTTTGCGCACATTTATTCTGAGTGAGGGGTTAGTGGAGCCCACCCCTGCCCTCTCTGACACATCGCATCGTCTGTCAGTCTGCTCCCTGGGGAGGGCTCTGTCTGATTGACATGTTAATTCCCAGGACAGGAGCCTTGTGGGATCTTGCTGCCTAATGAGATGTTAATGCTGGGACAACAAATTGTCATCTTTCCCAGTTGCTACAACTCTTTTTTTTTTTGAAGCCTTATTAGTTGTGTCAGTGCAGTTTGAAAATATTAAAGATTACTCCCACATTAGCGTCTCAGAGCCTGACTGTAGGTCGATTCCTGACACACACACACAGGGCTGGGAATGGAGAGGGGGATATTTGCTGAGGATTTATTGGGATTTTCCTGCTGTATGTGTGATTCCCAGAATTAATCTCTGTCTCTGTCCCTGTCTGACTGTCTGTGTGTGTGTGTCTCTCTCTGTCACTCTCTTTCTCTGTGTCTCTTTCTCTCTGTTCCTCTCTCTCTGTCTCTCTCGCTTTCTCTCTGTCCTTGTGTGTCCCACACTCTCTCTCTCTCTGTGTCTCTTTCTCTCTCTGTCCCTGTGTCTCTCTCTTCTCTGTGTCTCTGTCTCTCTCTCTCTGTCTCTCTCTTTCTGTCCCTGTGCGTGTTTCTCTCTCTCGCTCTCTCTCTCTGTGTCTCATCCTGCCCTGCTCTACATCCAGTGACACACACAAAGACACAGACACACACAGACCACACACAGACACACACAGACACACACAGACACAGACACAGACACACACTCACAGAGACACAGACATGGAGACACACACACAGACAAGACACGGACAGACACACACACACAGACACACACGCTCACAGATACACACACAGACACACACACATTGACATAGGCACACACACAGACACACTTACAGGCACACACATGCACACAGACACAGACACACACAGACACGCACACGCACACAGACACACACAAATACACACACACAGACACACACGCGCACACACACAGACACAGACGCACATACAAACACACACACACAGACAAGACACGGACAGACAGACACAGACACACAGACACAGACACACACAAACAGACAGACACACACAGAGACACAGACAGACACAAAACACATGCACACTTTCAGTCACTCATTCTCTCTCTCTACTCTCTCTCTCACACACTCGCTTCTACATACTCTCTCAGTTACACACACTCTTACACACACACTCTCATACACACTTTCTGACACCCCCACCCCCACACACTCAAATTCACCATCTCATATATTCTCACTTTCCCACGCTCTCTCTCTCTCTCTCTAAAACTATGTCTCTCACACACACTCGCAAAGTCTCTCACACACACTCTAACACACTTTTCTGTCACACACACATACTTTTTCTCACACACACAATCGGTATTTCTCTTGTGCAGCCTCATAGTGTCTTTCCCCCTCTCTCACACACACAGTCTCTCTCACACACCCACAATCTCTCTCTCCATCCCCCATCTCTCAGGCTCACACTCACACAGAAAGTGTGAACACAAACCCTTCCTCTCACATGCAGACACTCTTTCGCACGCACATACACGCTCTCACATGCATGCGCTCTCTTTCTCTCTCGGACACACACACACTCTCATACTCTCACACTCTTTCTCACATGTGTACACGCTTTCTCTTGCCCACACACACATTGTCTCGTGCACACTCTTCCATCGCAGACACTCTTTCTCTCACACATGCCCTCGCTCTCACATGCGCACTCACTCTCGTTCCCTTGTCCACACACACTCTCTCACATGCACATACACACTCGCTTGCAATCACTCTTTCACATACACACAGACACTTCCTCTCTTCACACTCTCTTTCTCTTACACACACACTCACTCTTTCTTGCACCCCCACACACTCTCGCACATATGCACTCTCTTTCTCTTACACATGCACACAATCACTCTTTCTTTCACCCACACACTCTCGCACACATGCACTCTCTTCTCTTACACACACACTCACGCTATCTTGCACCCACACACTCTCGCACACATGCACTCTCTTTCTCTTACACACAGACACACACTCTTTCTTGCACCCACACACACTCTCTCTCTCTCTGTCCTTCACTCTGTGTCTCTTTACCCCCCCTCTCTCTGTCCCTCTCTCTGCCCCACAGTCTCTCTGCGCCTCAGTCTCTCTGGCTCTCTCTCTCTCTGTTTCCCTCTCTCTCTTTCTCTCTCTATCCCTTCTCTCTGTCCCTCTGTCTCTCTGTGTCCCTCTCCCTCTCTCTCTCTGTTCCTCTCTCTCACTGTCCCGCTCTCTTTCTCTCTCTATCCCCCTCTCTCTGACCCTCTGTCCCTCTGTCTCTCTCTCTCTGTCTGTGTTCCTCTCTCTGTGTGTCCCTCACTCTCTGTCTCCGTGGCCCTCTCTCTCTCGGTCCCTCTGGCCCCCTCTCTGACCCTCGCTCTCTGTCTCTCTCTCTGTCCCTCGGTCTCTCTGTCGCTCTCTCTCTTTCCCCCTCTCTCTGTCCCTCTCTCACTCTGTGTCCCTCACTCTTTCTGTCCCTCTCTCTCTGTCCCTCTCACTCTCTCTGCGTCCGTCTCCCTCTCTGTGTTCCTATCTCTCTGCCCCTCTCCCTGTGTCCGTCTCTCTCTGGCCATCACTCTCTCTGCGTCCCTCTCTCTCTCTCTGTGTCCCTAACTCTCTCTGTGTCCCTCAATCCCTCTGTCCATCTCTCTCTGACTCTCTCTCTCTCTCTGACCCTCTCTCTCTCTCTGTGTCTCTCTCTCTGTCCCTCTCTCTCTTTCTCTCTCTATTCCCTCTCTCGGTCCCTCTGTCTCTCTGTCCCTCTCTCTCTGTCCATCTCTCGATCCCTCTCTGTCCCTCTCTCTCTGTGTCTGTGTCTCACTCTCTCTGTCCCTCTCTCTCTGTTCCTCTCTCTGTCCCTCTGTCTCTCACTGTCCATCACTCTGTCTGTGTCCCTCTCTCTCTGACTCTCCCTGTCTCTGTGATCCTCTCTCTCTCTGCCCCTCTCTCTCTGTGTCCCTCTCTCTCTTTCTCTCTCTATCCCCTCTCTCTGTCTCTCTGTCTCTCTGTCCCTCTCTCTGACAGTCTCTCAGTGTCCCTCTCTCGATCCATCTCTGTCCCTCTGTCTCTATGTCTGTCCCTCATCTCCCTGTCCTTCTCTCTCTGTCCCTCTCTCTGTCCTTCTGTCTCTCTGTGTCCCTCTCACTCTCTCTCTGTCGCTCTCACTCCCTGTCCCTCTCTCTGTCCCTCTCTCCCTGTGTCCCTCTCTCTCTGTGTGTCCCTCTCTCTGTGTGTCCGTCACTATCTCTGTCTCCCTCTATATCTGTCCCTCTGTCTCTCTGGCCCCCCTCTCTCTCTGTCCCTCTGTCTCCCTATCTGTCCATCTCTCTCTGCGTCTCTCTCTCTCTCTCTCTGTCGCTCGGTCTCTCTGTCGCTCTCTCTCTCTCTGTCCCCCCTCTCTCTCTGTCCCTCTCTCTCTGTCCCTCTCACTCTCTCTCCGTCCCTCTCCATCTCTGTGTCCCTATGTCTCTGTGCCCCCTCTCTCTCTGACCTTCACTCCCTCTGCCCCCTCTCTCTATGTCCCTCACTCTCCCTGTCCATCTCTCTCAGTGTCCCTCACATTCTCGGTGTCCCTCACTATCTCTGTGTCCCTCTCTCTCTCTGTACATCACTCTCTCTGCGTCCCTCTCTCTCTGTGTCCCTCTGTCTCTCTGTCCCACTCACTGACCCTCTCTCTCTGTGTTCCTCTCTGTGTGTGTGTCCCTCTCTCTGTGTGCCCCTCACTATCTCTGTCTCCCTCTCTATCGGTTCCTCTGTCTCTCTGGCCCCCTCTCTCTCTGTCTCACTGTCTCCCTCTCTGTCCCCCCCTCTCTCTCTCTGCGTCTATCTCTCTCTCTCTCTCTCTCTCTCTCTCTCTCTCTCTCTCTCTCTCTCTCTCTCTCTGTCCCCCTCGGTCTCTCTGTCGCTCTCTCTCTGTCCCCTCTCTCTCTGTCCCTTTCTCTCTGTCCCTCTCACTCTCTCTGCGTCCCTCTCCCGCTCTGTGTCCCTATCTGTCTGTATCCCTCTCTCTCTCTGTCCCTCCCTCTCTCTTTGTGTCCATCACTCTCTCTGCGCCCCTCTCTCTGTGTCCGTAAGTTTCCCTGTGTCCCTCTCCCTCTCTGTGTCCCTATCTGTCTGTGTCCCCCTCGCTCTCTCTCTCTGTCCCTCACTCTCTCTGTGTCCCTCACTCTCTCTGTGTTTCTCTCTCTGACCCTCTCTCTCACTGTGATCCCCTCTCTCTCTGTCCCTCTCTCTCTGTGTCCCTCTCTCTCTTTCTCTCTCTATTCCCTCTCTCTATCCCTCTGTCTCTCTGTCCCTCTCTCTGTCCCTCTCTCTGTGTCCATCTCTCGATCCCTCTGTCCCTCTCTCTCTGTGTCTGTCCTTCACTCTCTCTGTCCCTCTGTCTCTGTCCCTCTCTCTGTCCCTCTGTCTCTCTGTGTCCCTCACTCTCTCTGTGTCCCTCTCTCTCTCTGTCCCTCTCTCTCTCTGTGTCTGTCCCTCACTCTCTCTGTCTCTCTCTCTCTGTCCCTCTCTCTATCCCTCTGTCTCTCTGTGTCCCTCACACTCTCTGTGTCCCTCTCTCTCTCTGTCTCTCACTCTGTCTGTGTCCCTCTCTCTCTGTGTGTCCCTCACTCTCTCTGTCCCTCTCTCTCTCTGACCCTCTCTCTCTCTGTGATCCTCTCTCTCTCTGTGTCACACTCTCTCCCTGTCTCTCTCTCTCTCTCTTTCTCTCTCTATCCCCTCTCTCTGACCCTCTGTCTCTCTGTCCCTCTCTCTGACAGTCTCTCTCTGTGTCCCTCTCTCGATCCCTCTCTGTCCCTCTGTCTCTGTGCCTGTCCCTCACTCTCCCTGTCCCCCTCTCTCTGTTCCTCTTTCTCTGTCCTTCTGTCTCACTGTGTCCCTCTCACTCTCTCTCTGTCGCTCTCTCTCTCTGTCCCTCTCTCTCTTTCTCTCTCTCTGTCCCTCTCTCTGTCCTGTCTCTCTCTGTCCCTCTCTCTCTTTCTCTCTCTCTGTCCCTCTCTCTGTCCTTCTGTCTCTCTGTGTCCCTCTCTCTGTCTGTGACCCTCTCTCTGTGTGTCCCTCGGTCTCTCTGCCGCTCACTCTGTCCCTCACTCTCTTTGTGTCCCTCTCTCTGTGTCCCCCAGTCTCTCTGTCCCTCTCTCTCTCTCTGTCAATGTCTCTCTCTCTCCGTCCCTCTTTCTCTATGTGTCTCTCTGTCCCTCTCTCTCTGTGTCACTCTCTCTCTTTCTATGCCTCCCTCTCTCTGTCCCTCTCTCTGTCTCTCTGTCTCTCTCTGTTCCTCTCTCTCTGTGTGTCTGTCTGTCCCCCTCTCTCTCTATTTGTCGCTCTGTCTCACTTTCTCTCACTGTGTCCCTCTCTTTCTCTGCCCCTCTCTCATTCTTTGTCCCTCTCTCTGTCCCTCTCTCTCGGTCACTCTCTCTCTGTATCTCTCTATCTGTCCCTCTCTCTCTGTCCCTCTCGCTCTCTGAACCCCTCTATCTCTGTGTCCCTCATTCTCTCTGTCCCTGTCTCTCTGTTCCTCTCTCTGTGTGTCTCTCTCTCCCTCTCTCACTCTCTCTCTGTTTCGCTCTCTCCCTCTCTGTCTCTCTGTCCCTCTGGCTCGCTGTCGATCTCTCTCCCTCTCTCTCTATCCCTCTCCCTCTCTCTGTCTCTGTCCCTCTCTCTCTCTGTCCCTCTGTCTCACTGTCCGCCCTCTCTCTCTCTCTCAGTCTCTCTGTCCCCCTCACTCTCTCAGCATCTCTGTCTCTCTGTCCCTCTCTCTCTGTCAGTCTCTCTCTCTGTGTGTCTCTGACCCTCTGTCTCTATGATCCTCTCTCTCTGTCTCTATCCCTCTCTCTCTGCCCCTCTCTCTCTATGTGTCTCTCTGTCCCTCTCTGTGTGTGTGTGTGTCTCTCTGACGCGCTCTCTCTTTCTATGTCCCTCTCGCACTTTCTATGACCCCTCTCTCTATCCATCTATCTGTCTGTCTCTCTCTCTCTCTGTTTCACTCTCTCTGAGTCTCTCTCTCTCTCTCTCTCTCTGCCCCTCGGTCTCTCTGTCGCTCTCTCTCTCTCTGTCCCCCCTCTCTCTCTGTCCCTCTCTCTCTGACCCTCTCACTCTCTCTCCGTCCCTCTCCATCTCTGTGTCCCTATGTCTCTGTGCCCCCTCTCTCTCTGACCTTCACTCCCTCTGCCCCCTCTCTCTATGTCCCTCACTCTCCCTGTCCATCTCTCTCAGTGTCCCTCACATTCTCTGTGTCCCTCACTATCTCTGTGTCCCTCTCTCTCTCTGTACATCACTCTCTCTGCGTCCCTCTCTCTCTGTGTCCCTCTGTCTCTCTGTCCCACTCACTGACCCTCTCTCTCTGTGTTCCTCTCTGTGTGTGTGTCCCTCTCTCTGTGTGCCCCTCACTATCTCTGTCTCCCTCTCTATCGGTTCCTCTGTCTCTCTGGCCCCCTCTCTCTCTGTCTCACTGTCTCCCTCTCTGTCCCCCTCTCTCTCTCTCTGCGTCTCTCTCTCTCTCTCTCTCTCTCTCTCTCTGTCCCCCTCGGTCTCTCTGTCGCTCTCTCTCTGTCCCCTCTCTCTCTGTCCCTTTCTCTCTGTCCCTCTCACTCTCTCTGCGTCCCTCTCCCGCTCTGTGTCCCTATCTGTCTGTATCCCTCTCTCTCTCTGTCCCTCCCTCTCTCTTTGTGTCCATCACTCTCTCTGCGCCACTCTCTCTGTGTCCGTCAGTTTCCCTGTGTCCCTCTCCCTCTCTGTGTCCCTATCTGTCTGTGTCCCCCTCGCTCTCTCTCTGTCCCTCACTCTCTCTGTGTCCCTCACTCTCTCTGTGTTTCTCTCTCTGACCCTCTCTCACTGTGATCTCCTCTCTCTCTGTCCCTCTCTCTCTGTGTCCCTCTCTCTCTTTCTCTCTCTATTCCCTCTCTCTATCCCTCTGTCTCTCTGTCCCTCTCTCTGTCCCTCTCTCTGTGTCCATCTCTCGATCCCTCTGTCCCTCTCTCTCTGTGTCTGTCCTTCACTCTCTCTGTCCCTCTGTCTCTGTCCCTCTCTCTGTCCCTCTGTCTCTCTGTGTCCCTCACTCTCTCTGTGTCCCTCTCTCTCTCTGTCCCCCTCTCTCTCTGTGTCTGTCCCTCACTCTCTCTGTCTCTCTCTCTCTGTCCCTCTCTCTATCCCTCTGTCTCTCTGTGTCCCTCACACTCTCTGTGTCCCTCTCTCTCTCTGTCTCTCACTCTGTCTGTGTCCCTCTCTCTCTGTGTGTCCCTCACTCTCTCTGTCCCTCTCTCTCTCTGACCCTCTCTCTCTCTGTGATCCTCTCTCTCTCTGTGTCACACTCTCTCCCTGTCTCTCTCTCTCTCTCTTTCTCTCTCTATCCCCTCTCTCTGACCCTCTGTCTCTCTGTCCCTCTCTCTGACAGTCTCTCTCTGTGTCCTTCTCTCGATCCCTCTCTGTCCCTCTGTCTCTTTGCCTGTCCCTCACTCTCCCTGTCCCCCTCTCTCTGTTCCTCTTTCTCTGTCCTTCTGTCTCACTGTGTCCCTCTCACTCTCTCTCTGTCGCTCTCTCTCTCTGTCCCTCTCTCTCTTTCTCTCTCTCTGTCCCTCTCTCTGTCCTTCTGTCTCTCTCTGTCCCTCTCTCTCTTTCTCTCTCTCTGTCCCTCTCTCTGTCCTTCTGTCTCTCTGTGTTCCTCTCTCTGTCTGTGACCCTCTCTCTGTGTGTCCCTCGGTCTCTCTGCCGCTCACTCTGTCCCTCACTCTCTTTGTGTCCCTCTCTCTGTGTCCCCCAGTCTCTCTCTTTTTCTATGCCTCCCTCTCTCTGTCCCTCTCTCTGTCTCTCTGTCTCTCTCTGTTCCTCTCTCTCTGTGCGTCTGTCTGTCCCCCTCTCTCTCTATTTGTCGCTCTGTCTCACTTTCTCTCACTGTGTCCCTCTCTTTCTCTGCCCCTCTCTCATTCTTTGTCCCTCTCTCTGTCCCTCTCTCTCGGTCACTCTCTCTCTGTATCTCTCTATCTGTCCCCCCTCTCTCTCTCTGTCCCTCTTGCTCTCTGAACCCCTCTATCTCTGTGTCCCTCATTCTCTCTGTCCCTGTCTCTCTGTTCCTCTCTCTGTGTGTCTCTCTGTCCCTCTCTCACTCTCTCTCTGTTTCGCTCTCTCCCTCTCTGTCTCTCTGTCCCTCTGGCTCGCTGTCGATCTCTCTCCCTCTCTCTCTGTCCCTCTCCCTCTCTCTGTCTCTGTCCCTCTCTCTCTCTGTCCCTCAGTCTCACTGTCCGCCCTCTCTCTCTCTCTCAGTCTCTCTGTCCCCCTCACTCTCTCAGCATCTCTGTCTCTCTGTCCCTCTCTCTCTGTCAGTCTCTCTCTCTCTGTGTCTCTGACCCTCTGTCTCTATGATCCTCTCTCTCTGTCTCTATCCCTCTCTCTCTGCCCCTCTCTCTCTATGTGTCTCTCTGTCCCTCTGTGTGTGTGTGTGTGTGTCTCTCTGACGCGCTCTCTCTTTCTATGTCCCTCTCGCACTTTCTATGACCCCTCTCTCTATCCATCTATCTGTCTCTCTCTCTCTCTCTCTGTTTCACTCTCTCTGAGTCTCTCTTCCCCACTCTCTCTCTCACTATGTCTCTCTGTCCCTCTTTCTCTCACTGTGTCCCTCTCCCTGTCCCTCTCTTCTCTGTTCCTGTCACTCTGTCCCTCTCTCTCTGTTTCTCTCTCTGTCCCTCTCTCTCTGACCCCCTCTCTCTCTGTTCCTCTCTCTGTGTCCCTCTCTCTCTGACCCTCTCTCTCTCTCTGTCCCTCTCTCTCTGTCCCTCTCTCTATGTGTCTCTCTGTGTCTCTCTGTCCCTCTCTCTCTCTCTGTCCCTCTCTGTCTGTGTCTCTCTGTCCCTCTCTCTTTCTATGACCCACACTCTCTTTCAATGCCCCCTTTTCTCTCACTGTGTCCCTCTCTCCCTGTCCCTCTCTCTGTCTCTCTGTCCCTCTCTCTCTGTCCCTCTCTCTCTGTCCTTCTCTCTCTGTTTCTCTCTCTCTGTCCCTCTCTCTCTGTGTCCCCCCCTCTCTCTGTTCCTCTCTCTGTGTCCCCATCTCTCTCTGTGACACACTCTCTCTCTGTCCCTCTCTCCCTCCCTCCATTTGGTGGGCAGCACGGTGGCAGGTGGGCGGCACGGTGGCACAGTGGTTACCACTGCTGCCTCGCAGCGCCAGAGACCCGGGTTCAATTCCCGACTCAGGCGACTGACTGTGTCGAGTTTGCACGTTCTCCCCGTGTCTGCGTGGGTTTCCTCCGGGGGCTCCGGTTTCCTCCCACAGTCCAAAGATGTGCAAGTCAGGTGAATTGGCCATGCTAAATTGTCCGTAGTGTTAGGTAAAGGGGCAAATGTAGGGGTATGGGTGGGTTACGCTTCGGCGGGTCGGTGTGGACTTGTTGGGCCGAAGGGCCTGTTTCCACACTGTAAGTAATCTAATCTATTTCTCTCTCTGGCTCTCTATCCTTCTCTCTTTCTTCTGTCCCTCTCTCTCTATCTCTTTGTCCATCTCTCTGTCTTTCTGTCCCTCTCTCTCTCTGTCGCTCTGTACCTCTCTCTCTCTCTGTCCCTCTCTCTCTCTGTTCCTCTCTCTCTGTCTCTCCGCCCCCTCTCTCTCTGTCCCCTCTCTCTCTCTCTGTTGCTCTCTGTGTCTCTGTCCCTAACTCTCTGTCTCTCTGTCCCGTTCCTTCTCTCACTCTGTGTCCCTCTCTGTCTATTCCTCTCTCTGTGTCTCTATCCCTCTGTCTTCTCTGTTCCTCTCTCACTCTGTCTCTCTGTCCCTCTCTCTCTGTCTCTATCCGTCTCTCTCTCTGTCCCTCTCTCTCTCTATGTGTCTCTCTGTCCCCCTCTCTCTGTGTCTCTGTTCCTATCTCTCTTTCTCTGTCCCCCTCTCTATTTCTATGTCCCACTCTCTCACTGTGTCCCTCTCTCTCTGTCCCTCTCTCTCTGTCCCTCTCTCTCTGTCCCTCCCTCTGTCTCTCTATCTCTTTCTCTCTCTGTTCCTCTCTCTCTGTGTTTCACTGTTCCATCTCTCTCTCTTTCTCTCTCTGTTCCTCTCTCACTCTGTCTCTCTGTCCCTCTGTCTCTCCGTCCCTCTCTCTCTGTCTATATCCCCCTCTCTCTCTGTCCCTCTCTCTCTCTGTGTCTCTCTGTGCCTCTCTCTTTCTCTGTCCCCCTCTCTCTTTCAATGTCCCACTCTCTCACTGTGTCCCTCTCTCTCTGTTCCTCTCTCTCTGTCCTTCTCTCTGTCTCTCTATCTCTCTCTCTGTTCCTCTCTCTCTGTGTTTATCTGTTCCCCCTCTCTCTATCTCTCTTTCTGTTCTTCTTTCTCTCACTGTGTCCCCCTCTCTCTCTGTCCGCCTCTCTCTATGTGTCTCAATGTCCCCCTCTCTCTGTCTGTCTGTCTCTGTCCCTCTCTCTCTTTCTTTGTCCCCCTCTCTCTCTGTGTCTCTCTGTCACTCTCTCTTTCTATGTCCCACACTCTATTTCTATGTCCCCCTCTCTCTCTCTCACTGTGTCCTTCTGTTTCTCTCTGTCCCTCTCTCGCTGTCTCTCTCTGTCTCTCTGTCCCTCTCTCTCTGTCCCTCACCCTCTGTGACCCTCTCTCACTCTGTCCCTCTCTATCTGTGAGCCCCCTCTCTCTCTGACCCTCTCTCTTTCTGTCCCTCTCGCTCTCTCTGTGACTCTCTCTCTCTCTGTCCCTCTCTCTCTCTCCCTCCCTCTCTCCCTGTCTCTCTATCATTCTCTCTTTCTTCTGTCCCTCTCTCTCTGTCTCTTTGTCCAACTCTCTGTCTTTCTGTCTCTCTCTCTCTCTGTCTTTCTGTCCCTCTCTCTGTCTGTCTGTGCCCCTCTCTCACTGTCCCTCAGTCTCAATCTCTCAGTCTTTCTGTTCCGCTCTCTCTGTCTTTCTGTCCCTCTCTGTCTGTCTGTCCCTTCTCTCTCTCTGTGTCCCTCTGTCTCTCTGGCCCACTCTCTCTGTAACTCCCTCGCCCGCTCAGTCCCTCTCTCTGTCCCTCAGTCTCTCTGTCTCACTCTCTCTGACATTCTGTCCCCCTCTCTCTCTGCCTTTCCGTCCATCTCTCTGTCTGTCTCTCTGTCCCTCTCCCTCGCTCTCTCACTGTCCCTCTCTCTGTCCCTCAGTCTCTCTGTCCCTCTGTTTCTCTGTCTCTCTCTATCTCTGTATGTATCCCTATCTTTCTCTCTGTCTTTCTGTCCATCTCTCTGTCTATCTGCAACTCTCTCTATGTGTGTGACCCTCTGTCTCCGTTCCTCTCTCTCTGTCCCTCCCTTGTTATCTCCCACTCCCTCAGTCTCTCTGTCCCTCAGTCTCTATCTCTCAGTCTTTCTGTTCCGCTCTCTCTGTCTTTCTGTCTCTCTCTGTCTGTCTGTCCCTTCTCTCTCTCTGTGTCCCTCTGTCTCTCTGGCCCAGTCTCTCTGTAACTCCTTCGCCCGCTCAGTCCCTATCTCTGTCCCTCAGTCTCTCTGTCTCACTCTCTCTCTGACTTTCTGTCCCTCTCTCTCTGCCTTTCCGTCCTTCTCTCTGTCTGTCTCTCTGTCCCTCTCTCTCTATCCTCTCTCTCTCTCTCTCTCTCTCTCTCTCTCTCTCTCTCTCTGTCCCTCTCTCTCTGTCTGTCGATCACTCTCTCCATGTCCCTCGGTCTCTCTCTCCCTGTCTCTCTGTCCCTATGTCTCTCTGTCCGTCTCTCACTCTGTCTCTCTGTCCCCCTCTCTCTCTGTGTCTCCCTGTCCCTCGGTCACTCTGCCTCTCTTCCCCTTTCTCTCTGTCCCTCTGTTTTCTCTCTCTCTTTCTATGTCGCTCTCTTTCTCACACTGTCCCTCTCGCTCTCTGTGTCCGTCACTCTCTGTCTCTCTCACTCTGTCCTTTTCTCTGTGTATTTCTCTCTGCTCCCCCTGGCTCTGTCCCTCTCTCCCTGAGTCCCTCTCTCTTTGTCCCACTCTCTCTTTCTGTCCCTCTCTCTCTCTGTCCCACTCTCTGTGTCCCTGACTCTCTGTCTCTCTCTGTCCGTCTCTCTGTCTCTGTGTCTCTGTCTCTCTCTCAGTCCCTCTCTCTCTCTGACCCTCTCACATTGTGTCCCTCACTCTCTCTGTCCCTCTGTTTCTGTCCTTCACCCTCTCTGTTTCCCTCTCTCTCACTGTCCCTCTCTCTCTCTGTCTCTCTGTCGCTCTATCTCTCGCTCTCTCTCTGTCCCTCTATCTCTGTGTTTCTCTGTCTCTCTCTCTCTGTCCCTCTCGTTCTCTCACTCTGTGTCCCTCTCTCTGTGTTTCCCTCTCTCTCTGTGCCGCTGTCTCTCTGTCCACACCCCTCTCTCTGTCTCTCTGTCCTTCTCTCTCTCTCAGCCTTTCTGTCCCTCTCTCTCTCAGTCTCTCTGCCCACCTCTCTCTGTTCCTCTCCCTCTCTGTCCCTCTCTCTCTATCCCTCTCTCTCTCTCTCAGTCTCTCTGTCCCTCTCTCGCAGTCTCTCTCTCTCTCTGTCTCGGTCACATTGTGTCCCTCACTCTCTCTGTCCCACTCTCTCTCCCTCCCTCTCTCTCTCTGTCTCTCTGTCGCTCTATCTCTCGCTCTCTCTCTGTCCCTCTATCTCTGTGTCTCTGTCTCTCTCTGTCCCTCAACTTCTCTCACTCTGTGTCCCTCACTCTCTGTTCCTCACTCTCTCTGTGCCTCTGTCTCTCTGTCACACCCCCCCCCCCTCCCTCTCTCAGTCTCTCTGTCCCCCTCTCTCTCAGTCTCTCTGCCCCCCGGTCTCTGTCCCTCTCCCTCTCTGTTCCTCGGGCTCGCGGTCCCTCTCTCTCTGTCCCTCTCTCTCTCTCAGTCTCTCTGTCCCGCTATTTTTGTCCCCATCTCACTCTCTCTGTCCCTCTGGCTCTCTGTCCCTCTCAATCTGTCTCTCTGTCCCACTCTCCCGCTGTGTCCCTCTGTGCCTCTCTGTCTCTCTGTCCCTCTCTCTTTCTGTCCCTCTGTCCCTCTCTCTGTATCCCTCGGTCCTCTCTCTCTCTGTCCCTCTGTCTCTCTGTCCCTCGATCTCTCTTTCTCTCTCACTCACTCTCTCTCTATCCCTCTGTCTCCCTGTCCCTATCTCACTCTGTCTCTGTCTCTCTCTCAGTCTCTCTGCCCACCTCTCTCTGTCCCTCTCCCTCTCTGTCCCTCTCTCTCTATCCCTCTCTCTCTCTCAGTCTCTCTGTCCCGCTCTCTCTGTCCCTCTCTCTCTCTGTCCCTCCGGCTCTCTATCCCTCTCTCTCTTTCACTCTCTCTCTCAGTCCCTCTGTCCCTCTCTCTCTGTCCCTCTCTCTATGTCCCTCTCTCTCTGTCCCTAGGCGCTCTCTCCCTCTCTCACTCTGTCTCTCTGTCCCACTCTCTTGCTGTGTCCCTCTGTGCCTCTCTGTCTATGTCTCTCTGTCCCCCTCTCTCTCTGTCCCTCTCTCTGTCCCTCGGTCTCTCACTCTCACACACTCGCTCTCCCTCTCTCTCTGTCACTCTGTCTTTCTGTCCCTATCTCTGTCTCTCTCTGTGTCTCTCTGTCCCTCTCTCTCAGTCTCTCTCTCTCTCTGTCTCGGTCACATTGTGTCCCTCACTCTCTCTGTCCCTCTCTCTCTCTCCCTCTCTCTCTCTGTCTCTCTGTCGCTCTATCTCTCGCTCTCTCTCTGTCCCTCTATCTCTGTGTCTCCGTCTCTCTCTGTCCCTCTCCTTCTCTCACTCTGTGTCCCTCTCTCTCTCTGTTCCTCACTCTCTCTGTGCCTCTGTCTCTCTGTCCCCCCTCCCTCTCTCAGTCTCTCTGTCCCGCTCTCTCTCAGTCTCTCTGCCCCCCGGTCTCTGTCTCTCTCGCTCTCTGTTCCTCGTGCTCGCGGTCCCTCTCTCTCTGTCCCACTCTCTCTCAGTCTCTCTGTGCCTCTCTCTCTGTCCCTCTCTCTCTCTGTCCCTCGGGCTCTCTGTCCCTCTCTCAATCTGTCTCTCTGTCCCACTCTCCCGCTGTGTCCCTCTGTGCCTCTCTGTCTCTCTGTCCCTCTATCTTTCTGTCCCTCTGTCCCTCTCTCTGTATCCCTCGGTCCTCTCTCTCTGTCCCTCTGTCTCTCTGTCCCTCGATCTGTCTCTCCCTCTCACTCGCTCTCTCTCTCTCTATTCCTCTGTCTCTCTGTCCCTATCTCACTCTGTCTCTGTCTCTCTCTCAGTCTCTCTGCCCACCTCCCTCTGTCCCTCTCCCTCTCTGTCCCTCTCTCTCTATCCCTCTCTCTCAGTCTCTCTGTCCCGCTCTCTCTGTCCCTCTCTCTCTCTGTCCCTCGGGCTCTCTATCCCTCTCTCTCTTTCACTCTCTCTCTCTCTGCCCCTCTGTCTCTCTGTCCCTCGATCTGTCTCTCTCTCTCACTCGCTCTCTCTCTCTATCCCTCTGTCTCTCTGTCGATATCTCACTCTGTCTCTGTCTCTCTCTGTGTCTTTCTGTCCCTCTCTCTCTCTGTCCCCCTGCCCCCTGTCTCTTTCTATGTCGCTCTCTCTCTCACTGTGTCCCGCCCGCTCTCTCGATCCCTCTCTCTCTGTCCCTCTATCTCTCTCCCCCCCACTCTCTCTCTCCCCCTTCTCTCTCTGTCTCTCTCTCCCTGTGTCCCTCTCTCTTTGTCCCGCTCTCTCTGTCCCTCTCTCTCTGTCCCTCTCTCTGTCCGTCTCGCCCTATCCCTCTCTCTCTGTCCCTCTCACACTGTCCCTCTCTTGCTCTATGTCCCTCTCCCTCTGTCCCTCACCCTCTCTGTGTGCCCCTCTCTCTCTGTCCCTCTATCTCTGTGTCTCTCTGTCTCTCTCTCTGTGTCCCTCTGTCTCTCTGTCCCACTCACTCTGTACCTCCCTCGCTCTCTCTCTCTTTGTCCCTCTCGCTCTCTCTGTGTCCTTCTCTCTGTCTCTGTCCATCTCTCTGTCTCTCTGTCCCTCTCTATCTCTGTCCCTCTCTTGCTCTCTCTGTGTCCCCCCCTCTCTCTCTGTCCATCTCTCTGTCTCTCTGTCCCTCTCTCTTTCTCTCTGTCCCTCTCACTCTCTGCCTCTCTATCCCCTCCCTCTCTGTCTCCCTCTCTCTCTTTGTTTTGCTCTCTCCCGCTCTGTCTCTCTGTCCCCCTCTCTCTCGGTGTCTCTGTCCCTATCCCTCTCTCTCTCTCTGTCCCTCTCTCTCTTGTCCCTCTGTCTCTCTATCCCCGCTCTCTCTCTCTCACTCAGTCCCTCTGACTCACACTCTCTTTCTCTCTGTCCCTCTCATTCTGTCCCTCTCTCTCTATCCCTCGCGCCCTCTGTCCCCCTCTCACTGTCTCCCTCTCTCTCTATGTCTTTGTCCCTCTGTCCCTTTCTCACTCTGTCTCTCTGTCACTCTCCTTCTCTCACTCTGTGTTCCTCTCTCTCTGTTCGTCTCTCTCTCTCTGTGCCCACCGCATCTCACTCAGTCTCTCTATCCTTCTCTCTCTATCTCCCAGTCTCTCTTTCCCTCTCTCTCTCAGTCTCTCTGTCCCTCACTCTCTCTCTGTCTCTCTATCCCCCTCTCTTTGTTCCTCTCTCTGTCCCTCTCTCTCTCTGTCCCTCTGTCTCTCTGTCCCTCTCTCTCTCTGTGTCCCTCTCTCTCTTGTCCCTCTGTCTCTCTGTTCCCGCTCTCTCTCTCTCTCTCAGTCCCTCTGACCCACACTCTCTTTCTCTCTGTCCCTCTCATTCTGTCCCTCTCTCTCTCTGTCCCCCGCGCTCTCTATCCCCCTCTCACTGTCTACCTCTCTCTCTCTCTCTATCTCTTTGTCTCTCTGTCCCTCTCTCACTCTGTCTCTCTGTCCCTCTCTCTCTGTCTCTCGGTACCCCACCCCTCTCTGTCCCTCTCTCTCTCTGTCACCCTCTCTCTCTCTGTGTCATTCTCTCCGCCTCTGTCCCTCTCTCGCTCTCTCTGTCTCTGTGTCCTTCTCTATGTCTCTGTCCCTCTCTCTCTGTCTCTCTGTCCTTCTCTCTTTCTCTCTGTCCTTCTCTCTTTCTCTGCCTCTCTGTCCCTTCCCTCTCTGTCTCCCCATCTCTCTGTGTTTTGCTCACTCCCACTCTGTCTCTATGTCCCTCTCTCTCTATATCCTTCTCACTCTCTCTCTCTCTCTCTGTCCCTCTGTCCGTCTCTCTCTCTATCTCTCGCCCCCCCCCCCATCTCTCTATCCCTCTCTCTCTGTGTCCCTCGGTCTCTCTGTCCCTCTCTCTGTCTATCCCTCTCTGTCCCTCTGTCTCACGGTCCCTCTCTCACTCTGTTTCTCTGTCCCTCTCTCTCTCTGTGTTTCACTGTCCCTCTGTCCCTCTGTCTCTCTGTCCCCCTCTCTCTGTGTCCCTCTGTCCCTCTTCTTTCTAGGTCTCTCTGTCCCTCTCTTTCTGTGTCTCTCTGTCCCCCCCCCCTCTCTGTCTCTTGGTCCATCTCTCTCTTTCTGTGTCCCTCTCTCTCTCACAGTGTCCCTCTCTCTCTGTCCCACTCTCTCCGTCTCTCTCTCTCTCTCTCTATGTCCCTCTCTCTCTTACTGTGTCCCTCTCTCTCTGTCCCTCTCTCTTTCTCTCTGTCCCTCTCACTCTCTGCCTCTCTGTACCCTCCATCTCTGTCTCCCTCTCTCTCTGTGTTGCTCTCTCCCTCCCTCTCTCTCTCTTTCCTTCTCTCTCTCTGTTACTCTCTCTCTCTGTCCCTCTGTCTCTCTGTCCCTTTCTCCCTCTCTGTCCCTCTTTGTCGCTTTGTCTCTCTGCCCCGCTCTCTCTCTCTTTATCCCTCTCTCTCTCTCTGTCGCCCCTCTCTCTGTCTCCCCTCTCTCTCTCCCTCTCTCTGTATGTGTTGCTCTCTCCCTCTCTGTCTCTGTGTCCCTCTCTCTGTCTCTCTGTACCGCTCCTTCTCTCACTGTGTCTTTCTCTCTGTCTTCCTCTCTCTCTGTGCCTCTCTCTGTCCCCCTCTCTCTCAGTCTCCCTGTACTTCTCTCTCTTTCTCCCTCTCTCTCAGTCTCTCTCTCTCTCTCTCTGTCAGTCTCTCTGTCCCTCTCTCTCTCTCAGTCTCTCTGTTCCTCTCTCTCTCTCTCTGTCACTGTCTCTCTGTCCCTCTCTCACTCTGTCTCTCTGTCCATCTCTCCCTCTGTGTCCCTCTGTCCCCCTCTGTCTCTCTGTCCCTCTCTCCCTCTGTCTCTCGGTACCCCACCAATCTCTGTCCCTCTCTCCCTCTGTCCCTCGGTCTCTCTGTCCGCCTTTCTATGTACCTCGCTCTCTCCCTCTGTCCCTCTCGCTCTCTCTGTGTCCTTCTCTCTGTCTCTGTCACTCTTTCGCTCTCTCTCTCTCTGTGTCCTTCGCTCTGTCTCTGTCCCTCTCTCTCTGTCTCTCTGTGCCTCTCTCTTTCTCTCTGTCCCTCTCTTTCTCTGGCTCTCTGTCTCCCTCTCTCTCTGTGTTTTGCTCGCTCCCACTCTGTGTCTATGTCCCTCTCTCTCTCTGGGTACTTCTCTCTCTCTCTCTCTCTCTCTCTCCCTCTCTCTCTCTGTCCCTCTGTCCGTCTCTCTCTCTGTCCCTCTGTCTCACTGTCCCTCTGTCCCTCTGTCTCTCTGACCCCCTACTCTCTGTGTCCCTCTGTCCCTCTCTCTCTCTGTGTCCCTCTGCCCCTCTTCTCTCTCGGTCTCTCTGTCCCTTTCTTTCTGTGTCTCTCTGTCCCCCCTCTCTCCCTGTCTCTCTGTCCCTCTGTCTCTCTGTCCCTCTCGCACTCTATCTCTCTGTACCCCTCTCTCTCTGTCTCCCTGTCCCTCAGTCCCACTGCCTCTCTGCCCCTGTCTCTCTTTCCCTCTGTTTTCTCGCTCTCTTTTTATGTCGCTCTCTCTCTCACTCTGTCCCTCTCGCTCTCTGTGTCTGTCACTCTCTGTCCCTCTCTCTCTGTCCATTTCTCTGTGTATTTCTCTCTGTTCCCCCCTCTCTCTGTCCCTCTCTCCCTGTGTCCCTCTGTCTTTGTCCCACTCTCTCTCTCTGTCCCTCTCTCTCTGTCCCTCTCTCTGTGTCCCTGTCTTTCTCTCTGTCCCTCTCTCTCAGTCCCTCTCTCTCTCTGTCTCTCTGTCCATCTCTCCCTCTGTGTCTCTCTGTCCTCCTCTCTTTCTCTCGGTCCCTCGCTTTCTCTGGCTCTCTGTCCCCTCCCTCTCTGTCTCCATCTCTCTCTGTGTTTTGCTCGCTCCCACTCTGTGTCTTGTCCCTCTCTCTCTATGTCCTTCTCCCTCTCTCCCTGTCTCTCTCTCTCTCTCTCTGTCCCTCTGTCTCACTGTCTCTCTGCCCCTCTGAACCCCACTCTCTGTGTCCCTCTGTCCCTCTCTCTCTCTGTGTCCCTCTGCCTCTCTTCTCTC
The DNA here is from genome assembly GCF_037043375.1 of Chiloscyllium plagiosum. Classification (NCBI taxonomy): domain Eukaryota; kingdom Metazoa; phylum Chordata; class Chondrichthyes; order Orectolobiformes; family Hemiscylliidae; genus Chiloscyllium; species Chiloscyllium plagiosum. The sequence continues at coordinate 55,793,229 of NW_028270183.1, forward strand.
TCGGTCTCTCTGTCCCTCTCTGTCTGTGTCTCTCTGTCCCCCCTCTCTCTCTGTCTCTTTGTCCATCTCTCTCTTTCTATGTCCCTCTCGCTCTCACAGTGTCCCTCTTTTTCTGTCCCACTCTCTGTCTCTCTTTCGTCTCTCTCTCTCTGTCCCTCTGTGCCTCTCTGTCTATGTAACTCTGTCCCTCTGTCTCTCTGTCTCTCGGTCACTCTCTCTCTCGGTCCCTCTCTCCATGTCCCTCGGTCTCTCTCTCCCGGTCTCTCTGTACCTCTGTCTCTCTGTCCCTCTCTCACTCTGTCTCTCTGTACCCGTCTCTCTCTCTGTCTCCCTGTCCCTCATTCCCTCTGCCTCTCTGCCCCCTCTCTCTTTCCCTCTGTTTTCTATCCCTCTTTTTATGTGGCTCTCTCTCTCACTCTGTCCCTCTCGCTCTCTGTCCATTTCTCTGTGTATTTCTCTCTGTTCCCCCCTCTCTCTGTCCCTCTCTCTCTGTCCCTCTGTCTTTGTTCCACTCTCTCTCTCTGTCCCTCTCTCTTTGTCCCTCTCTCTGTGTGCATGCCTCTCTATCTATCTCTGTCTCTGTGTCCCTGTCTCTCTCTGTGTCCATCTCTCTCAGTCCCTCTCTCTCTCGGACTCTCTCATATTGTGTCCCTCACTCTCTCTGTCCCTCTCTCTCCGTCCCTCACCCTCTGTACCCCTCTCTCTCTGTCTCTCTGTCGCTCTCTCTCTTGCTCTCTCTGTCCCTCTGTCTCTGTGTCTCTCTGTCTCTCTCTCTCTATCCCTCTCCTTCTCTCACTCTGGGTCCCTCTCTCTCCCTCTGTTCCTCTCTCTCTGTGCCTCTGTCTCTCTGTCCACCTTCTCTCTCTCAGTCTCTCTGTCCCTCTCTCTCTCTCAGTCTCTCTGTCCCTCTCTCTCACAGTCTCTCTGCCCCCCTCTCTCTGTCCCTCTCACTCTCTGTTCCTCGGGCTCTCCATCCCTCTCTCTCTATCCCTCTCTCTCTCTCTCTCTCTCTCAGTCTCTCTGTCCCGCTCTCTGTCCATCTCTCTCTCTCTATGTCGCTCTCGCTCTCACTGTGTCCCTCCCGCACTCTCCGTCCATCTCTCTCTGTCCCTCTATCTCTCTGTCCCTCCCATTCTGTCTCTAACTCCCCCCTCTCTATCTGTCCCTCTCTCTGACTCTGTGTCCCTGTCTCTCTCTCTGTCCCTCTCTCACTGTCTCTCTCCCTCTGTCCCTCACCCTCTCTGTGTCCCTCTCTCGCTCTGTCCCTCTCTCTCTCTGTCTCTCTGTCCCTCTCTCTCTCGCTCTCTCTCTGTCCCTCTATCTCTGTCTCTCTCTCTGTCCCTCTCCTTCTCTCACTCTGTGTCCCTCTCTCTCCCTGTGTTCATCTCTTTCTAGCTGCCTCTGTCTCTCTGTCCCGCCCTCTCTCAGTCTCTCTGCCCTTCTCTCACTCTCTCTGTCCCACCTCCCTATCTCTGTGGTGCCCTCTCTCTCTCTGTGTCTCTGTCCCTCTCTCACTGTCTCTCTATTCCGCTCCTTCTCTCACTGTGTGTCCCTCTCTCTCTGTGTTGTTTTCTCTCTGTTCCTCTCTCACTCTGTCTCTCTGTCCCTATGTCTCTCTGTCCCTCTCTCTCTGTCCCTCTCTCTCTATGTGTCTCTCTGTCCCTCTCTCTCTTTCTTTTTCCCACTCTCTCTTTCTATGTCCCCCTCTCTCTCACTGTGTCCCTCTCTCTCTGTCCCTCTCTCTGTCCGTCTCTCTGTGTGTCTCTCTATTCCTCGCTCTCTTTCTATGTCCCACACTCTCTGTCTATGCCCCCGTCCTCTCACTGTGTCCCTCTCTCTCTGTCCCTCTCTCTCTGTCCCTCTCTCTCTGTTTCTCTCTCTCTCTGTCCCTCTCTCTCTCTCGGTCCCCCTCTCTCTCTGTTCCTCTCTCTGTGTCCCCCTCTCTCTCTGTGGCACTCTCTCTCTCTGTCCCTCACTCCCACCCTCCCTCTCTCTCTATCTCTCTATCTCTCTATCCTTCACTCTTTCTTCTGTCCCCCTCTCTCTCTGTCCCCCTCTCTCTCTCTGTTGCTCTCTCCCTCTCTGTGTCTCTGTCCCTCTCTCTGTCTCTTTGTCCCACTCCTTCTCTCACTCTGTGTCCCTCTCTCTCTCTGTGCCTCTCTCTGTGTCTCGGTCCCTCTGTCTTTCTGTTCCTCTCTCACTCTGTCTCTGTGCCCCTCTGTCTCTCCGGCCCTCTCTCTCTCTCTAACTCTATCCCTCTCTCTCTGTCCCTCTCTCTCTTTGTGTCTCTCTGTATCCCCTCTCCCTCTGTGTCTCTCTGTCCCTCTCTCTATGTCCCACTCTCTCATTGTGTCCTTCTCTCTCTGTCCCTCTCTCTGTCCCTCTCTCTCTCTCTCTGTTCCTCTCTCACTGGGTCTCTCTGTCCCCCCACTCTCTCTATCTCTCCCTTTCTGTCCCACTTTCTCTCACTGTGTCTCCCTCTCTCTGTCCCTCTCTCTCTGACTTTCTATCTCTCTCCCCCTCTCTCTCTGTGACCCTCTCTCTATGTCCTTCTGTCCCTCTCTCTCTCTGTCTTTCTGCCCTCTCTCTCTCTGTCTCTCTGTCCCTCTCTCTCTCTCTCTCTGTCCCTCTCTCTGTTGCTCTCTCCCTCTCTGTGTCTGTCCCTATCTCTCTCTGACTTTCTGTCCCTCTCTCTGTCTGTCTCTCTGTCCCTCTCCCTCGCTCTCTTACTGGCCCTCACTCTGTCCCTCAGTCCCTCTCTCACTCTCTCTCTATCTCTTTCTGTCCCTCTCTCTGTATATCTGTCCCTCTCTCTCTGTCCCTCTCTCGCTCTCTCTCGCTGTCCCCTCTTTCTCTGTCTTTCTCTCTCTCTGTGTCCTTCTCTCTGTCTCTGTCCCTCTTTCTGTCTCTCTGTCCCTCTCTCTTTGTGCCCCCCCCTCTCTGTTCCTCTCTCTGTCCCTCTGTCTTTCTGTCCTTCTCTCTGTCTGTCTGTACATCTCTCTATCTGTGTGTCCCTCTGTCTCTGTCCCTCTCTCTCTCTGTCCCTCTCTCTCTGTCCCCTCTCTCTATGACCCCCTCTCTCTCTCTGAGTTTCTCTCTCTGTCCCCCTCTCTCTGTGACCCTCTTTCTCTGTCTTTCTGTACTTCTCTCTCTCTGTCTCTCTGTCCCTCTCTCTCAGTCCCTCTCTCTCTCTGTCTCTCTGTCCATCTCTCCCTCTGTGTCTCTCTGTCCTCCTCTCTTTCTCTCGGTCCCTCGCTTTCTCTGGCTCTCTGTCCCCTCCCTCTCTGTCTCCATCTCTCTCTGTGTTTTGCTCGCTCCCACTCTGTGTCTTGTCCCTCTCTCTCTATGTCCTTCTCCCTCTCTCCCTGTCTCTCTCTCTCTCTCTCTGTCCCTCTGTCTCACTGTCTCTCTGCCCCTCTGAACCCCACTCTCTGTGTCCCTCTGTCCCTCTCTCTCTCTGTGTCCCTCTGCCTCTCTTCTCTCTCGGTCTCTCTGTCCCTCTCTGTCTGTGTCTCTCTGTCCCCCCTCTCTCTCTGTCTCTTTGTCCATCTCTCTCTTTCTATGTCCCTCTCGCTCTCACAGTGTCCCTCTTTTTCTGTCCCACTCTCTGTCTCTCTTTCGTCTCTCTCTCTCTGTCCCTCTGTGCCTCTCTGTCTATGTAACTCTGTCCCTCTGTCTCTCTGTCTCTCGGTCACTCTCTCTCTCGGTCCCTCTCTCCATGTCCCTCGGTCTCTCTCTCCCGGTCTCTCTGTACCTCTGTCTCTCTGTCCCTCTCTCACTCTGTCTCTCTGTACCCGTCTCTCTCTCTGTCTCCCTGTCCCTCATTCCCTCTGCCTCTCTGCCCCCTCTCTCTTTCCCTCTGTTTTCTATCCCTCTTTTTATGTGGCTCTCTCTCTCACTCTGTCCCTCTCGCTCTCTGTCCATTTCTCTGTGTATTTCTCTCTGTTCCCCCCTCTCTCTGTCCCTCTCTCTCTGTCCCTCTGTCTTTGTTCCACTCTCTCTCTCTGTCCCTCTCTCTTTGTCCCTCTCTCTGTGTGCATGCCTCTCTATCTATCTCTGTCTCTGTGTCCCTGTCTCTCTCTGTGTCCATCTCTCTCAGTCCCTCTCTCTCTCGGACTCTCTCATATTGTGTCCCTCACTCTCTCTGTCCCTCTCTCTCCGTCCCTCACCCTCTGTACCCCTCTCTCTCTGTCTCTCTGTCGCTCTCTCTCTTGCTCTCTCTGTCCCTCTGTCTCTGTGTCTCTCTGTCTCTCTCTCTCTATCCCTCTCCTTCTCTCACTCTGGGTCCCTCTCTCTCCCTCTGTTCCTCTCTCTCTGTGCCTCTGTCTCTCTGTCCACCTTCTCTCTCTCAGTCTCTCTGTCCCTCTCTCTCTCTCAGTCTCTCTGTCCCTCTCTCTCACAGTCTCTCTGCCCCCCTCTCTCTGTCCCTCTCGCTCTCTGTTCCTCGGGCTCTCCATCCCTCTCTCTCTATCCCTCTCTCTCTCTCTCTTTCTCTCAGTCTCTCTGTCCCGCTCTCTGTCCATCTCTCTCTCTCTATGTCGCTCTCGCTCTCACTGTGTCCCTCCCGCACTCTCCGTCCATCTCTCTCTGTCCCTCTATCTCTCTGTCCCTCCCATTCTGTCTCTAACTCCCCCCTCTCTATCTGTCCCTCTCTCTGACTCTGTGTCCCTGTCTCTCTCTCTGTCCCTCTCTCACTGTCTCTCTCCCTCTGTCCCTCACCCTCTCTGTGTCCCTCTCTCGCTCTGTCCCTCTCTCTCTCTGTCTCTCTGTCCCTCTCTCTCTCGCTCTCTCTCTGTCCCTCTATCTCTGTCTCTCTCTCTGTCCCTCTCCTTCTCTCACTCTGTGTCCCTCTCTCTCCCTGTGTTCATCTCTTTCTAGCTGCCTCTGTCTCTCTGTCCCGCCCTCTCTCAGTCTCTCTGCCCTTCTCTCACTCTCTCTGTCCCACCTCCCTATCTCTGTGGTGCCCTCTTTCTCTCTGTGTCTCTGTCCCTCTCTCACTGTCTCTCTATTCCGCTCCTTCTCTCACTGTGTGTCCCTCTCTCTCTGTGTTGTTTTCTCTCTGTTCCTCTCTCACTCTGTCTCTCTGTCCCTATGTCTCTCTGTCCCTCTCTCTCTGTCCCTCTCTCTCTATGTGTCTCTCTGTCCCTCTCTCTCTTTCTTTTTCCCACTCTCTCTTTCTATGTCCCCCTCTCTCTCACTGTGTCCCTCTCTCTCTGTCCCTCTCTCTGTCCGTCTCTCTGTGTGTCTCTCTATTCCTCGCTCTCTTTCTATGTCCCACACTCTCTGTCTATGCCCCCGTCCTCTCACTGTGTCCCTCTCTCTCTGTCCCTCTCTCTCTGTCCCTCTCTCTCTGTTTCTCTCTCTCTCTGTCCCTCTCTCTCTCGGTCCCCCTCTCTCTCTGTTCCTCTCTCTGTGTCCCCCTCTCTCTCTGTGGCACTCTCTCTCTCTGTCCCTCACTCCCACCCTCCCTCTCTCTCTATCTCTCTATCTCTCTATCCTTCACTCTTTCTTCTGTCCCCCTCTCTCTCTGTCCCCCTCTCTCTCTCTGTTGCTCTCTCCCTCTCTGTGTCTCTGTCCCTCTCTCTGTCTCTTTGTCCCACTCCTTCTCTCACTCTGTGTCCCTCTCTCTCTCTGTGCCTCTCTCTGTGTCTCGGTCCCTCTGTCTTTCTGTTCCTCTCTCACTCTGTCTCTGTGCCCCTCTGTCTCTCCGGCCCTCTCTCTCTCTCTGTCTCTATCCCTCTCTCTCTGTCCCTCTCTCTCTATGTGTCTCTCTGTATCCCCTCTCCCTCTGTGTCTCTCTGTCCCTCTCTCTATGTCCCACTCTCTCATTGTGTCCTTCTCTCTCTGTCCCTCTCTCTGTCCCTCTCTCTCTCTCTCTGTTCCTCTCTCACTGGGTCTCTCTGTCCCCCCACTCTCTCTATCTCTCCCTTTCTGTCCCACTTTCTCTCACTGTGTCTCCCTCTCTCTCTGTCCCTCTCTCTGACTTTCTATCTCTCTCCCCCTCTCTCTCTGTGACCCTCTCTCTATGTCCTTCTGTCCCTCTCTCTCTCTGTCTTTCTGCCCTCTCTCTCTCTGTCTCTCTGTCCCTCTCTCTCTCTCTCTCTCTGTCCCTCTCTCTGTTGCTCTCTCCCTCTCTGTGTCTGTCCCTATCTCTCTCTGACTTTCTGTCCCTCTCTCTGTCTGTCTCTCTGTCCCTCTCCCTCGCTCTCTTACTGGCCCTCACTCTGTCCCTCAGTCCCTCTCTCACTCTCTCTCTATCTCTTTCTGTCCCTCTCTCTGTATATCTGTCCCTCTCTCTCTGTCCCTCTCTCGCTCTCTCTCGCTGTCCCCTCTTTCTCTGTCTTTCTCTCTCTCTGTGTCCTTCTCTCTGTCTCTGTCCCTCTTTCTGTCTCTCTGTCCCTCTCTCTTTGTGCCCCCCCCCCTCTGTTCCTCTCTCTGTCCCTCTGTCTTTCTGTCCTTCTCTCTGTCTGTCTGCACATCTCTCTATCTGTGTGTCCCTCTGTCTCTGTCCCTCTCTCTCTCTGTCCCTCTCTCTCTGCCCCTCTCTCTATGACCCCCTCTCTCTCTCTGAGTTTCTCTCTCTGTCCCCCTCTCTCTGTGACCCTCTTTCTCTGTCTTTCTGTACTTCTCTCTCTCTGTCTCTCTGTCCCTCTCTCTCAGTCCCTCTCTCTCTCTGTCTCTCTGTCCATCTCTCCCTCTGTGTCTCTCTGTCCTCCTCTCTTTCTCTCGGTCCCTCGCTTTCTCTGGCTCTCTGTCCCCTCCCTCTCTGTCTCCATCTCTCTCTGTGTTTTGCTCGCTCCCACTCTGTGTCTTGTCCCTCTCTCTCTATGTCCTTCTCCCTCTCTCCCTGTCTCTCTCTCTCTCTCTCTGTCCCTCTGTCTCACTGTCTCTCTGCCCCTCTGAACCCCACTCTCTGTGTCCCTCTGTCCCTCTCTCTCTCTGTGTCCCTCTGCCTCTCTTCTCTCTCGGTCTCTCTGTCCCTCTCTGTCTGTGTCTCTCTGTCCCCCCTCTCTCTCTGTCTCTTTGTCCATCTCTCTCTTTCTATGTCCCTCTCGCTCTCACAGTGTCCCTCTTTTTCTGTCCCACTCTCTGTCTCTCTTTCGTCTCTCTCTCTCTGTCCCTCTGTGCCTCTCTGTCTATGTAACTCTGTCCCTCTGTCTCTCTGTCTCTCTGTCTCTCGGTCACTCTCTCTCTCGGTCCCTCTCTCCATGTCCCTCGGTCTCTCTCTCCCGGTCTCTCTGTACCTCTGTCTCTCTGTCCCTCTCTCACTCTGTCTCTCTGTACCCGTCTCTCTCTCTGTCTCCCTGTCCCTCATTCCCTCTGCCTCTCTGCCCCCTCTCTCTTTCCCTCTGTTTTCTATCCCTCTTTTTATGTGGCTCTCTCTCTCACTCTGTCCCTCTCGCTCTCTGTCCATTTCTCTGTGTATTTCTCTCTGTTCCCCCCTCTCTCTGTCCCTCTCTCTCTGTCCCTCTGTCTTTGTTCCACTCTCTCTCTCTGTCCCTCTCTCTTTGTCCCTCTCTCTGTGTGCATGCCTCTCTATCTATCTCTGTCTCTGTGTCCCTGTCTCTCTCTGTGTCCATCTCTCTCAGTCCCTCTCTCTCTCGGACTCTCTCATATTGTGTCCCTCACTCTCTCTGTCCCTCTCTCTCCGTCCCTCACCCTCTGTACCCCTCTCTCTCTGTCTCTCTGTCGCTCTCTCTCTTGCTCTCTCTGTCCCTCTGTCTCTGTGTCTCTCTGTCTCTCTCTCTCTATCCCTCTCCTTCTCTCACTCTGGGTCCCTCTCTCTCCCTCTGTTCCTCTCTCTCTGTGCCTCTGTCTCTCTGTCCACCTTCTCTCTCTCAGTCTCTCTGTCCCTCTCTCTCTCTCAGTCTCTCTGTCCCTCTCTCTCACAGTCTCTCTGCCCCCCTCTCTCTGTCCCTCTCGCTCTCTGTTCCTCGGGCTCTCCATCCCTCTCTCTCTATCCCTCTCTCTCTCTCTCTCTCTCAGTCTCTCTGTCCCGCTCTCTGTCCATCTCTCTCTCTCTATGTCGCTCTCGCTCTCACTGTGTCCCTCCCGCACTCTCCGTCCATCTCTCTCTGTCCCTCTATCTCTCTGTCCCTCCCATTCTGTCTCTAACTCCCCCCTCTCTATCTGTCCCTCTCTCTGACTCTGTGTCCCTGTCTCTCTCTCTGTCCCTCTCTCACTGTCTCTCTCCCTCTGTCCCTCACCCTCTCTGTGTCCCTCTCTCGCTCTGTCCCTCTCTCTCTCTGTCTCTCTGTCCCTCTCTCTCTCGCTCTCTCTCTGTCCCTCTATCTCTGTCTCTCTCTCTGTCCCTCTCCTTCTCTCACTCTGTGTCCCTCTCTCTCCCTGTGTTCATCTCTTTCTAGCTGCCTCTGTCTCTCTGTCCCGCCCTCTCTCAGTCTCTCTGCCCTTCTCTCACTCTCTCTGTCCCACCTCCCTATCTCTGTGGTGCCCTCTCTCTCTCTGTGTCTCTGTCCCTCTCTCACTGTCTCTCTATTCCGCTCCTTCTCTCACTGTGTGTCCCTCTCTCTCTGTGTTGTTTTCTCTCTGTTCCTCTCTCACTCTGTCTCTCTGTCCCTATGTCTCTCTGTCCCTCTCTCTCTGTCCCTCTCTCTCTATGTGTCTCTCTGTCCCTCTCTCTCTTTCTTTTTCCCACTCTCTCTTTCTATGTCCCCCTCTCTCTCACTGTGTCCCTCTCTCTCTGTCCCTCTCTCTGTCCGTCTCTCTGTGTGTCTCTCTATTCCTCGCTCTCTTTCTATGTCCCACACTCTCTGTCTATGCCCCCGTCCTCTCACTGTGTCCCTCTCTCTCTGTCCCTCTCTCTCTGTCCCTCTCTCTCTGTTTCTCTCTCTCTCTGTCCCTCTCTCTCTCTCGGTCCCCCTCTCTCTCTGTTCCTCTCTCTGTGTCCCCCTCTCTCTCTGTGGCACTCTCTCTCTCTGTCCCTCACTCCCACCCTCCCTCTCTCTCTATCTCTCTATCTCTCTATCCTTCACTCTTTCTTCTGTCCCCCTCTCTCTCTGTCCCCCTCTCTCTCTCTGTTGCTCTCTCCCTCTCTGTGTCTCTGTCCCTCTCTCTGTCTCTTTGTCCCACTCCTTCTCTCACTCTGTGTCCCTCTCTCTCTCTGTGCCTCTCTCTGTGTCTCGGTCCCTCTGTCTTTCTGTTCCTCTCTCACTCTGTCTCTGTGCCCCTCTGTCTCTCCGGCCCTCTCTCTCTCTCTGTCTCTATCCCTCTCTCTCTGTCCCTCTCTCTCTATGTGTCTCTCTGTATCCCCTCTCCCTCTGTGTCTCTCTGTCCCTCTCTCTATGTCCCACTCTCTCATTGTGTCCTTCTCTCTCTGTCCCTCTCTCTGTCCCTCTCTCTCTCTCTCTCTGTTCCTCTCTCACTGGGTCTCTCTGTCCCCCCACTCTCTCTATCTCTCCCTTTCTGTCCCACTTTCTCTCACTGTGTCTCCCTCTCTCTCTGTCCCTCTCTCTCTGACTTTCTATCTCTCTCCCCCTCTCTCTCTGTGACCCTCTCTCTATGTCCTTCTGTCCCTCTCTCTCTCTGTCTTTCTGCCCTCTCTCTCTCTGTCTCTCTGTCCCTCTCTCTCTCTCTCTCTGTCCCTCTCTCTGTTGCTCTCTCCCTCTCTGTGTCTGTCCCTATCTCTCTCTGACTTTCTGTCCCTCTCTCTGTCTGTCTCTCTGTCCCTCTCCCTCGCTCTCTTACTGGCCCTCACTCTGTCCCTCAGTCCCTCTCTCACTCTCTCTCTATCTCTTTCTGTCCCTCTCTCTGTATATCTGTCCCTCTCTCTCTGTCCCTCTCTCGCTCTCTCTCGCTGTCCCCTCTTTCTCTGTCTTTCTCTCTCTCTGTGTCCTTCTCTCTGTCTCTGTCCCTCTTTCTGTCTCTCTGTCCCTCTCTCTTTGTGCCCCCCCCTCTCTGTTCCTCTCTCTGTCCCTCTGTCTTTCTGTCCTTCTCTCTGTCTGTCTGTACATCTCTCTATCTGTGTGTCCCTCTGTCTCTGTCCCTCTCTCTCTCTGTCCCTCTCTCTCTGTCCCCTCTCTCTATGACCCCCTCTCTCTCTCTGAGTTTCTCTCTCTGTCCCCCTCTCTCTGTGACCCTCTTTCTCTGTCTTTCTGTACTTCTCTCTCTCTGTCTCTCTGTCCCTCTCTCTCAGTCCCTCTCTCTCTCTGTCTCTCTGTCCATCTCTCCCTCTGTGTCTCTCTGTCCTCCTCTCTTTCTCTCGGTCCCTCGCTTTCTCTGGCTCTCTGTCCCCTCCCTCTCTGTCTCCATCTCTCTCTGTGTTTTGCTCGCTCCCACTCTGTGTCTTGTCCCTCTCTCTCTATGTCCTTCTCCCTCTCTCCCTGTCTCTCTCTCTCTCTCTCTGTCCCTCTGTCTCACTGTCTCTCTGCCCCTCTGAACCCCACTCTCTGTGTCCCTCTGTCCCTCTCTCTCTCTGTGTCCCTCTGCCTCTCTTCTCTCTCGGTCTCTCTGTCCCTCTCTGTCTGTGTCTCTCTGTCCCCCCTCTCTCTCTGTCTCTTTGTCCATCTCTCTCTTTCTATGTCCCTCTCGCTCTCACAGTGTCCCTCTTTTTCTGTCCCACTCTCTGTCTCTCTTTCGTCTCTCTCTCTCTGTCCCTCTGTGCCTCTCTGTCTATGTAACTCTGTCCCTCTGTCTCTCTGTCTCTCGGTCACTCTCTCTCTCGGTCCCTCTCTCCATGTCCCTCGGTCTCTCTCTCCCGGTCTCTCTGTACCTCTGTCTCTCTGTCCCTCTCTCACTCTGTCTCTCTGTACCCGTCTCTCTCTCTGTCTCCCTGTCCCTCATTCCCTCTGCCTCTCTGCCCCCTCTCTCTTTCCCTCTGTTTTCTATCCCTCTTTTTATGTGGCTCTCTCTCTCACTCTGTCCCTCTCGCTCTCTGTCCATTTCTCTGTGTATTTCTCTCTGTTCCCCCCTCTCTCTGTCCCTCTCTCTCTGTCCCTCTGTCTTTGTTCCACTCTCTCTCTCTGTCCCTCTCTCTTTGTCCCTCTCTCTGTGTGCATGCCTCTCTATCTATCTCTGTCTCTGTGTCCCTGTCTCTCTCTGTGTCCATCTCTCTCAGTCCCTCTCTCTCTCGGACTCTCTCATATTGTGTCCCTCACTCTCTCTGTCCCTCTCTCTCCGTCCCTCACCCTCTGTACCCCTCTCTCTCTGTCTCTCTGTCGCTCTCTCTCTTGCTCTCTCTGTCCCTCTGTCTCTGTGTCTCTCTGTCTCTCTCTCTCTATCCCTCTCCTTCTCTCACTCTGGGTCCCTCTCTCTCCCTCTGTTCCTCTCTCTCTGTGCCTCTGTCTCTCTGTCCACCTTCTCTCTCTCAGTCTCTCTGTCCCTCTCTCTCTCTCAGTCTCTCTGTCCCTCTCTCTCACAGTCTCTCTGCCCCCCTCTCTCTGTCCCTCTCACTCTCTGTTCCTCGGGCTCTCCATCCCTCTCTCTCTATCCCTCTCTCTCTCTCTCTCTCTCTCAGTCTCTCTGTCCCGCTCTCTGTCCATCTCTCTCTCTCTATGTCGCTCTCGCTCTCACTGTGTCCCTCCCGCACTCTCCGTCCATCTCTCTCTGTCCCTCTATCTCTCTGTCCCTCCCATTCTGTCTCTAACTCCCCCCTCTCTATCTGTCCCTCTCTCTGACTCTGTGTCCCTGTCTCTCTCTCTGTCCCTCTCTCACTGTCTCTCTCCCTCTGTCCCTCACCCTCTCTGTGTCCCTCTCTCGCTCTGTCCCTCTCTCTCTCTGTCTCTCTGTCCCTCTCTCTCTCGCTCTCTCTCTGTCCCTCTATCTCTGTCTCTCTCTCTGTCCCTCTCCTTCTCTCACTCTGTGTCCCTCTCTCTCCCTGTGTTCATCTCTTTCTAGCTGCCTCTGTCTCTCTGTCCCGCCCTCTCTCAGTCTCTCTGCCCTTCTCTCACTCTCTCTGTCCCACCTCCCTATCTCTGTGGTGCCCTCTCTCTCTCTGTGTCTCTGTCCCTCTCTCACTGTCTCTCTATTCCGCTCCTTCTCTCACTGTGTGTCCCTCTCTCTCTGTGTTGTTTTCTCTCTGTTCCTCTCTCACTCTGTCTCTCTGTCCCTATGTCTCTCTGTCCCTCTCTCTCTGTCCCTCTCTCTCTATGTGTCTCTCTGTCCCTCTCTCTCTTTCTTTTTCCCACTCTCTCTTTCTATGTCCCCCTCTCTCTCACTGTGTCCCTCTCTCTCTGTCCCTCTCTCTGTCCGTCTCTCTGTGTGTCTCTCTATTCCTCGCTCTCTTTCTATGTCCCACACTCTCTGTCTATGCCCCCGTCCTCTCACTGTGTCCCTCTCTCTCTGTCCCTCTCTCTCTGTCCCTCTCTCTCTGTTTCTCTCTCTCTCTGTCCCTCTCTCTCTCTCGGTCCCCCTCTCTCTCTGTTCCTCTCTCTGTGTCCCCCTCTCTCTCTGTGGCACTCTCTCTCTCTGTCCCTCACTCCCACCCTCCCTCTCTCTCTATCTCTCTATCTCTCTATCCTTCACTCTTTCTTCTGTCCCCCTCTCTCTCTGTCCCCCTCTCTCTCTCTGTTGCTCTCTCCCTCTCTGTGTCTCTGTCCCTCTCTCTGTCTCTTTGTCCCACTCCTTCTCTCACTCTGTGTCCCTCTCTCTCTCTGTGCCTCTCTCTGTGTCTCGGTCCCTCTGTCTTTCTGTTCCTCTCTCACTCTGTCTCTGTGCCCCTCTGTCTCTCCGGCCCTCTCTCTCTCTCTAACTCTATCCCTCTCTCTCTGTCCCTCTCTCTCTTTGTGTCTCTCTGTATCCCCTCTCCCTCTGTGTCTCTCTGTCCCTCTCTCTATGTCCCACTCTCTCATTGTGTCCTTCTCTCTCTGTCCCTCTCTCTGTCCCTCTCTCTCTCTCTCTGTTCCTCTCTCACTGGGTCTCTCTGTCCCCCCACTCTCTCTATCTCTCCCTTTCTGTCCCACTTTCTCTCACTGTGTCTCCCTCTCTCTGTCCCTCTCTCTCTGACTTTCTATCTCTCTCCCCCTCTCTCTCTGTGACCCTCTCTCTATGTCCTTCTGTCCCTCTCTCTCTCTGTCTTTCTGCCCTCTCTCTCTCTGTCTCTCTGTCCCTCTCTCTCTCTCTCTCTGTCCCTCTCTCTGTTGCTCTCTCCCTCTCTGTGTCTGTCCCTATCTCTCTCTGACTTTCTGTCCCTCTCTCTGTCTGTCTCTCTGTCCCTCTCCCTCGCTCTCTTACTGGCCCTCACTCTGTCCCTCAGTCCCTCTCTCACTCTCTCTCTATCTCTTTCTGTCCCTCTCTCTGTATATCTGTCCCTCTCTCTCTGTCCCTCTCTCGCTCTCTCTCGCTGTCCCCTCTTTCTCTGTCTTTCTCTCTCTCTGTGTCCTTCTCTCTGTCTCTGTCCCTCTTTCTGTCTCTCTGTCCCTCTCTCTTTGTGCCCCCCCCTCTCTGTTCCTCTCTCTGTCCCTCTGTCTTTCTGTCCTTCTCTCTGTCTGTCTGTACATCTCTCTATCTGTGTGTCCCTCTGTCTCTGTCCCTCTCTCTCTCTGTCCCTCTCTCTCTGTCCCCTCTCTCTATGACCCCCTCTCTCTCTCTGAGTTTCTCTCTCTGTCCCCCTCTCTCTGTGACCCTCTTTCTCTGTCTTTCTGTACTTCTCTCTCTCTGTCTCTCTGTCCCTCTCTCTCAGTCCCTCTCTCTCTCTGTCTCTCTGTCCATCTCTCCCTCTGTGTCTCTCTGTCCTCCTCTCTTTCTCTCGGTCCCTCGCTTTCTCTGGCTCTCTGTCCCCTCCCTCTCTGTCTCCATCTCTCTCTGTGTTTTGCTCGCTCCCACTCTGTGTCTTGTCCCTCTCTCTCTATGTCCTTCTCCCTCTCTCCCTGTCTCTCTCTCTCTCTCTCTGTCCCTCTGTCTCACTGTCTCTCTGCCCCTCTGAACCCCACTCTCTGTGTCCCTCTGTCCCTCTCTCTCTCTGTGTCCCTCTGCCTCTCTTCTCTCTCGGTCTCTCTGTCCCTCTCTGTCTGTGTCTCTCTGTCCCCCCTCTCTCTCTGTCTCTTTGTCCATCTCTCTCTTTCTATGTCCCTCTCGCTCTCACAGTGTCCCTCTTTTTCTGTCCCACTCTCTGTCTCTCTTTCGTCTCTCTCTCTCTGTCCCTCTGTGCCTCTCTGTCTATGTAACTCTGTCCCTCTGTCTCTCTGTCTCTCGGTCACTCTCTCTCTCGGTCCCTCTCTCCATGTCCCTCGGTCTCTCTCTCCCGGTCTCTCTGTACCTCTGTCTCTCTGTCCCTCTCTCACTCTGTCTCTCTGTACCCGTCTCTCTCTCTGTCTCCCTGTCCCTCATTCCCTCTGCCTCTCTGCCCCCTCTCTCTTTCCCTCTGTTTTCTATCCCTCTTTTTATGTGGCTCTCTCTCTCACTCTGTCCCTCTCGCTCTCTGTCCATTTCTCTGTGTATTTCTCTCTGTTCCCCCCTCTCTCTGTCCCTCTCTCTCTGTCCCTCTGTCTTTGTTCCACTCTCTCTCTCTGTCCCTCTCTCTTTGTCCCTCTCTCTGTGTGCATGCCTCTCTATCTATCTCTGTCTCTGTGTCCCTGTCTCTCTCTGTGTCCATCTCTCTCAGTCCCTCTCTCTCTCGGACTCTCTCATATTGTGTCCCTCACTCTCTCTGTCCCTCTCTCTCCGTCCCTCACCCTCTGTACCCCTCTCTCTCTGTCTCTCTGTCGCTCTCTCTCTTGCTCTCTCTGTCCCTCTGTCTCTGTGTCTCTCTGTCTCTCTCTCTCTATCCCTCTCCTTCTCTCACTCTGGGTCCCTCTCTCTCCCTCTGTTCCTCTCTCTCTGTGCCTCTGTCTCTCTGTCCACCTTCTCTCTCTCAGTCTCTCTGTCCCTCTCTCTCTCTCAGTCTCTCTGTCCCTCTCTCTCACAGTCTCTCTGCCCCCCTCTCTCTGTCCCTCTCGCTCTCTGTTCCTCGGGCTCTCCATCCCTCTCTCTCTATCCCTCTCTCTCTCTCTCTTTCTCTCAGTCTCTCTGTCCCGCTCTCTGTCCATCTCTCTCTCTCTATGTCGCTCTCGCTCTCACTGTGTCCCTCCCGCACTCTCCGTCCATCTCTCTCTGTCCCTCTATCTCTCTGTCCCTCCCATTCTGTCTCTAACTCCCCCCTCTCTATCTGTCCCTCTCTCTGACTCTGTGTCCCTGTCTCTCTCTCTGTCCCTCTCTCACTGTCTCTCTCCCTCTGTCCCTCACCCTCTCTGTGTCCCTCTCTCGCTCTGTCCCTCTCTCTCTCTGTCTCTCTGTCCCTCTCTCTCTCGCTCTCTCTCTGTCCCTCTATCTCTGTCTCTCTCTCTGTCCCTCTCCTTCTCTCACTCTGTGTCCCTCTCTCTCCCTGTGTTCATCTCTTTCTAGCTGCCTCTGTCTCTCTGTCCCGCCCTCTCTCAGTCTCTCTGCCCTTCTCTCACTCTCTCTGTCCCACCTCCCTATCTCTGTGGTGCCCTCTCTCTCTCTGTGTCTCTGTCCCTCTCTCACTGTCTCTCTATTCCGCTCCTTCTCTCACTGTGTGTCCCTCTCTCTCTGTGTTGTTTTCTCTCTGTTCCTCTCTCACTCTGTCTCTCTGTCCCTATGTCTCTCTGTCCCTCTCTCTCTGTCCCTCTCTCTCTATGTGTCTCTCTGTCCCTCTCTCTCTTTCTTTTTCCCACTCTCTCTTTCTATGTCCCCCTCTCTCTCACTGTGTCCCTCTCTCTCTGTCCCTCTCTCTGTCCGTCTCTCTGTGTGTCTCTCTATTCCTCGCTCTCTTTCTATGTCCCACACTCTCTGTCTATGCCCCCGTCCTCTCACTGTGTCCCTCTCTCTCTGTCCCTCTCTCTCTGTCCCTCTCTCTCTGTTTCTCTCTCTCTCTGTCCCTCTCTCTCTCGGTCCCCCTCTCTCTCTGTTCCTCTCTCTGTGTCCCCCTCTCTCTCTGTGGCACTCTCTCTCTCTGTCCCTCACTCCCACCCTCCCTCTCTCTCTATCTCTCTATCTCTCTATCCTTCACTCTTTCTTCTGTCCCCCTCTCTCTCTGTCCCCCTCTCTCTCTCTGTTGCTCTCTCCCTCTCTGTGTCTCTGTCCCTCTCTCTGTCTCTTTGTCCCACTCCTTCTCTCACTCTGTGTCCCTCTCTCTCTCTGTGCCTCTCTCTGTGTCTCGGTCCCTCTGTCTTTCTGTTCCTCTCTCACTCTGTCTCTGTGCCCCTCTGTCTCTCCGGCCCTCTCTCTCTCTCTGTCTCTATCCCTCTCTCTCTGTCCCTCTCTCTCTATGTGTCTCTCTGTATCCCCTCTCCCTCTGTGTCTCTCTGTCCCTCTCTCTATGTCCCACTCTCTCATTGTGTCCTTCTCTCTCTGTCCCTCTCTCTGTCCCTCTCTCTCTCTCTCTGTTCCTCTCTCACTGGGTCTCTCTGTCCCCCCACTCTCTCTATCTCTCCCTTTCTGTCCCACTTTCTCTCACTGTGTCTCCCTCTCTCTCTGTCCCTCTCTCTGACTTTCTATCTCTCTCCCCCTCTCTCTCTGTGACCCTCTCTCTATGTCCTTCTGTCCCTCTCTCTCTCTGTCTTTCTGCCCTCTCTCTCTCTGTCTCTCTGTCCCTCTCTCTCTCTCTCTCTGTCCCTCTCTCTGTTGCTCTCTCCCTCTCTGTGTCTGTCCCTATCTCTCTCTGACTTTCTGTCCCTCTCTCTGTCTGTCTCTCTGTCCCTCTCCCTCGCTCTCTTACTGGCCCTCACTCTGTCCCTCAGTCCCTCTCTCACTCTCTCTCTATCTCTTTCTGTCCCTCTCTCTGTATATCTGTCCCTCTCTCTCTGTCCCTCTCTCGCTCTCTCTCGCTGTCCCCTCTTTCTCTGTCTTTCTCTCTCTCTGTGTCCTTCTCTCTGTCTCTGTCCCTCTTTCTGTCTCTCTGTCCCTCTCTCTTTGTGCCCCCCCCCTCTCTGTTCCTCTCTCTGTCCCTCTGTCTTTCTGTCCTTCTCTCTGTCTGTCTGCACATCTCTCTATCTGTGTGTCCCTCTGTCTCTGTCCCTCTCTCTCTCTGTCCCTCTCTCTCTGCCCCTCTCTCTATGACCCCCTCTCTCTCTCTGAGTTTCTCTCTCTGTCCCCCTCTCTCTGTGACCCTCTTTCTCTGTCTTTCTGTACTTCTCTCTCTCTGTCTCTCTGTCCCTCTCTCTCAGTCCCTCTCTCTCTCTGTCTCTCTGTCCATCTCTCCCTCTGTGTCTCTCTGTCCTCCTCTCTTTCTCTCGGTCCCTCGCTTTCTCTGGCTCTCTGTCCCCTCCCTCTCTGTCTCCATCTCTCTCTGTGTTTTGCTCGCTCCCACTCTGTGTCTTGTCCCTCTCTCTCTATGTCCTTCTCCCTCTCTCCCTGTCTCTCTCTCTCTCTCTCTGTCCCTCTGTCTCACTGTCTCTCTGCCCCTCTGAACCCCACTCTCTGTGTCCCTCTGTCCCTCTCTCTCTCTGTGTCCCTCTGCCTCTCTTCTCTCTCGGTCTCTCTGTCCCTCTCTGTCTGTGTCTCTCTGCCCCCCCTCTCTCTCTGTCTCTTTGTCCATCTCTCTCTTTCTATGTCCCTCTCGCTCTCACAGTGTCCCTCTTTTTCTGTCCCACTCTCTGTCTCTCTTTCGTCTCTCTCTCTCTGTCCCTCTGTGCCTCTCTGTCTATGTAACTCTGTCCCTCTGTCTCTCTGTCTCTCTGTCTCTCGGTCACTCTCTCTCTCGGTCCCTCTCTCCATGTCCCTCGGTCTCTCTCTCCCGGTCTCTCTGTACCTCTGTCTCTCTGTCCCTCTCTCACTCTGTCTCTCTGTACCCGTCTCTCTCTCTGTCTCCCTGTCCCTCATTCCCTCTGCCTCTCTGCCCCCTCTCTCTTTCCCTCTGTTTTCTATCCCTCTTTTTATGTGGCTCTCTCTCTCACTCTGTCCCTCTCGCTCTCTGTCCATTTCTCTGTGTATTTCTCTCTGTTCCCCCCTCTCTCTGTCCCTCTCTCTCTGTCCCTCTGTCTTTGTTCCACTCTCTCTCTCTGTCCCTCTCTCTTTGTCCCTCTCTCTGTGTGCATGCCTCTCTATCTATCTCTGTCTCTGTGTCCCTGTCTCTCTCTGTGTCCATCTCTCTCAGTCCCTCTCTCTCTCGGACTCTCTCATATTGTGTCCCTCACTCTCTCTGTCCCTCTCTCTCCGTCCCTCACCCTCTGTACCCCTCTCTCTCTGTCTCTCTGTCGCTCTCTCTCTTGCTCTCTCTGTCCCTCTGTCTCTGTGTCTCTCTGTCTCTCTCTCTCTATCCCTCTCCTTCTCTCACTCTGGGTCCCTCTCTCTCCCTCTGTTCCTCTCTCTCTGTGCCTCTGTCTCTCTGTCCACCTTCTCTCTCTCAGTCTCTCTGTCCCTCTCTCTCTCTCAGTCTCTCTGTCCCTCTCTCTCACAGTCTCTCTGCCCCCCTCTCTCTGTCCCTCTCGCTCTCTGTTCCTCGGGCTCTCCATCCCTCTCTCTCTATCCCTCTCTCTCTCTCTCTCTCTCAGTCTCTCTGTCCCGCTCTCTGTCCATCTCTCTCTCTCTATGTCGCTCTCGCTCTCACTGTGTCCCTCCCGCACTCTCCGTCCATCTCTCTCTGTCCCTCTATCTCTCTGTCCCTCCCATTCTGTCTCTAACTCCCCCCTCTCTATCTGTCCCTCTCTCTGACTCTGTGTCCCTGTCTCTCTCTCTGTCCCTCTCTCACTGTCTCTCTCCCTCTGTCCCTCACCCTCTCTGTGTCCCTCTCTCGCTCTGTCCCTCTCTCTCTCTGTCTCTCTGTCCCTCTCTCTCTCGCTCTCTCTCTGTCCCTCTATCTCTGTCTCTCTCTCTGTCCCTCTCCTTCTCTCACTCTGTGTCCCTCTCTCTCCCTGTGTTCATCTCTTTCTAGCTGCCTCTGTCTCTCTGTCCCGCCCTCTCTCAGTCTCTCTGCCCTTCTCTCACTCTCTCTGTCCCACCTCCCTATCTCTGTGGTGCCCTCTCTCTCTCTGTGTCTCTGTCCCTCTCTCACTGTCTCTCTATTCCGCTCCTTCTCTCACTGTGTGTCCCTCTCTCTCTGTGTTGTTTTCTCTCTGTTCCTCTCTCACTCTGTCTCTCTGTCCCTATGTCTCTCTGTCCCTCTCTCTCTGTCCCTCTCTCTCTATGTGTCTCTCTGTCCCTCTCTCTCTTTCTTTTTCCCACTCTCTCTTTCTATGTCCCCCTCTCTCTCACTGTGTCCCTCTCTCTCTGTCCCTCTCTCTGTCCGTCTCTCTGTGTGTCTCTCTATTCCTCGCTCTCTTTCTATGTCCCACACTCTCTGTCTATGCCCCCGTCCTCTCACTGTGTCCCTCTCTCTCTGTCCCTCTCTCTCTGTCCCTCTCTCTCTGTTTCTCTCTCTCTCTGTCCCTCTCTCTCTCTCGGTCCCCCTCTCTCTCTGTTCCTCTCTCTGTGTCCCCCTCTCTCTCTGTGGCACTCTCTCTCTCTGTCCCTCACTCCCACCCTCCCTCTCTCTCTATCTCTCTATCTCTCTATCCTTCACTCTTTCTTCTGTCCCCCTCTCTCTCTGTCCCCCTCTCTCTCTCTGTTGCTCTCTCCCTCTCTGTGTCTCTGTCCCTCTCTCTGTCTCTTTGTCCCACTCCTTCTCTCACTCTGTGTCCCTCTCTCTCTCTGTGCCTCTCTCTGTGTCTCGGTCCCTCTGTCTTTCTGTTCCTCTCTCACTCTGTCTCTGTGCCCCTCTGTCTCTCCGGCCCTCTCTCTCTCTCTGTCTCTATCCCTCTCTCTCTGTCCCTCTCTCTCTATGTGTCTCTCTGTATCCCCTCTCCCTCTGTGTCTCTCTGTCCCTCTCTCTATGTCCCACTCTCTCATTGTGTCCTTCTCTCTCTGTCCCTCTCTCTGTCCCTCTCTCTCTCTCTCTCTGTTCCTCTCTCACTGGGTCTCTCTGTCCCCCCACTCTCTCTATCTCTCCCTTTCTGTCCCACTTTCTCTCACTGTGTCTCCCTCTCTCTCTGTCCCTCTCTCTCTGACTTTCTATCTCTCTCCCCCTCTCTCTCTGTGACCCTCTCTCTATGTCCTTCTGTCCCTCTCTCTCTCTGTCTTTCTGCCCTCTCTCTCTCTGTCTCTCTGTCCCTCTCTCTCTCTCTCTCTGTCCCTCTCTCTGTTGCTCTCTCCCTCTCTGTGTCTGTCCCTATCTCTCTCTGACTTTCTGTCCCTCTCTCTGTCTGTCTCTCTGTCCCTCTCCCTCGCTCTCTTACTGGCCCTCACTCTGTCCCTCAGTCCCTCTCTCACTCTCTCTCTATCTCTTTCTGTCCCTCTCTCTGTATATCTGTCCCTCTCTCTCTGTCCCTCTCTCGCTCTCTCTCGCTGTCCCCTCTTTCTCTGTCTTTCTCTCTCTCTGTGTCCTTCTCTCTGTCTCTGTCCCTCTTTCTGTCTCTCTGTCCCTCTCTCTTTGTGCCCCCCCCTCTCTGTTCCTCTCTCTGTCCCTCTGTCTTTCTGTCCTTCTCTCTGTCTGTCTGTACATCTCTCTATCTGTGTGTCCCTCTGTCTCTGTCCCTCTCTCTCTCTGTCCCTCTCTCTCTGTCCCCTCTCTCTATGACCCCCTCTCTCTCTCTGAGTTTCTCTCTCTGTCCCCCTCTCTCTGTGACCCTCTTTCTCTGTCTTTCTGTACTTCTCTCTCTCTGTCTCTCTGTCCCTCTCTCTCAGTCCCTCTCTCTCTCTGTCTCTCTGTCCATCTCTCCCTCTGTGTCTCTCTGTCCTCCTCTCTTTCTCTCGGTCCCTCGCTTTCTCTGGCTCTCTGTCCCCTCCCTCTCTGTCTCCATCTCTCTCTGTGTTTTGCTCGCTCCCACTCTGTGTCTTGTCCCTCTCTCTCTATGTCCTTCTCCCTCTCTCCCTGTCTCTCTCTCTCTCTCTCTGTCCCTCTGTCTCACTGTCTCTCTGCCCCTCTGAACCCCACTCTCTGTGTCCCTCTGTCCCTCTCTCTCTCTGTGTCCCTCTGCCTCTCTTCTCTCTCGGTCTCTCTGTCCCTCTCTGTCTGTGTCTCTCTGTCCCCCCTCTCTCTCTGTCTCTTTGTCCATCTCTCTCTTTCTATGTCCCTCTCGCTCTCACAGTGTCCCTCTTTTTCTGTCCCACTCTCTGTCTCTCTTTCGTCTCTCTCTCTCTGTCCCTCTGTGCCTCTCTGTCTATGTAACTCTGTCCCTCTGTCTCTCTGTCTCTCGGTCACTCTCTCTCTCGGTCCCTCTCTCCATGTCCCTCGGTCTCTCTCTCCCGGTCTCTCTGTACCTCTGTCTCTCTGTCCCTCTCTCACTCTGTCTCTCTGTACCCGTCTCTCTCTCTGTCTCCCTGTCCCTCATTCCCTCTGCCTCTCTGCCCCCTCTCTCTTTCCCTCTGTTTTCTATCCCTCTTTTTATGTGGCTCTCTCTCTCACTCTGTCCCTCTCGCTCTCTGTCCATTTCTCTGTGTATTTCTCTCTGTTCCCCCCTCTCTCTGTCCCTCTCTCTCTGTCCCTCTGTCTTTGTTCCACTCTCTCTCTCTGTCCCTCTCTCTTTGTCCCTCTCTCTGTGTGCATGCCTCTCTATCTATCTCTGTCTCTGTGTCCCTGTCTCTCTCTGTGTCCATCTCTCTCAGTCCCTCTCTCTCTCGGACTCTCTCATATTGTGTCCCTCACTCTCTCTGTCCCTCTCTCTCCGTCCCTCACCCTCTGTACCCCTCTCTCTCTGTCTCTCTGTCGCTCTCTCTCTTGCTCTCTCTGTCCCTCTGTCTCTGTGTCTCTCTGTCTCTCTCTCTCTATCCCTCTCCTTCTCTCACTCTGGGTCCCTCTCTCTCCCTCTGTTCCTCTCTCTCTGTGCCTCTGTCTCTCTGTCCACCTTCTCTCTCTCAGTCTCTCTGTCCCTCTCTCTCTCTCAGTCTCTCTGTCCCTCTCTCTCACAGTCTCTCTGCCCCCCTCTCTCTGTCCCTCTCACTCTCTGTTCCTCGGGCTCTCCATCCCTCTCTCTCTATCCCTCTCTCTCTCTCTCTCTCTCTCAGTCTCTCTGTCCCGCTCTCTGTCCATCTCTCTCTCTCTATGTCGCTCTCGCTCTCACTGTGTCCCTCCCGCACTCTCCGTCCATCTCTCTCTGTCCCTCTATCTCTCTGTCCCTCCCATTCTGTCTCTAACTCCCCCCTCTCTATCTGTCCCTCTCTCTGACTCTGTGTCCCTGTCTCTCTCTCTGTCCCTCTCTCACTGTCTCTCTCCCTCTGTCCCTCACCCTCTCTGTGTCCCTCTCTCGCTCTGTCCCTCTCTCTCTCTGTCTCTCTGTCCCTCTCTCTCTCGCTCTCTCTCTGTCCCTCTATCTCTGTCTCTCTCTCTGTCCCTCTCCTTCTCTCACTCTGTGTCCCTCTCTCTCCCTGTGTTCATCTCTTTCTAGCTGCCTCTGTCTCTCTGTCCCGCCCTCTCTCAGTCTCTCTGCCCTTCTCTCACTCTCTCTGTCCCACCTCCCTATCTCTGTGGTGCCCTCTCTCTCTCTGTGTCTCTGTCCCTCTCTCACTGTCTCTCTATTCCGCTCCTTCTCTCACTGTGTGTCCCTCTCTCTCTGTGTTGTTTTCTCTCTGTTCCTCTCTCACTCTGTCTCTCTGTCCCTATGTCTCTCTGTCCCTCTCTCTCTGTCCCTCTCTCTCTATGTGTCTCTCTGTCCCTCTCTCTCTTTCTTTTTCCCACTCTCTCTTTCTATGTCCCCCTCTCTCTCACTGTGTCCCTCTCTCTCTGTCCCTCTCTCTGTCCGTCTCTCTGTGTGTCTCTCTATTCCTCGCTCTCTTTCTATGTCCCACACTCTCTGTCTATGCCCCCGTCCTCTCACTGTGTCCCTCTCTCTCTGTCCCTCTCTCTCTGTCCCTCTCTCTCTGTTTCTCTCTCTCTCTGTCCCTCTCTCTCTCTCGGTCCCCCTCTCTCTCTGTTCCTCTCTCTGTGTCCCCCTCTCTCTCTGTGGCACTCTCTCTCTCTGTCCCTCACTCCCACCCTCCCTCTCTCTCTATCTCTCTATCTCTCTATCCTTCACTCTTTCTTCTGTCCCCCTCTCTCTCTGTCCCCCTCTCTCTCTCTGTTGCTCTCTCCCTCTCTGTGTCTCTGTCCCTCTCTCTGTCTCTTTGTCCCACTCCTTCTCTCACTCTGTGTCCCTCTCTCTCTCTGTGCCTCTCTCTGTGTCTCGGTCCCTCTGTCTTTCTGTTCCTCTCTCACTCTGTCTCTGTGCCCCTCTGTCTCTCCGGCCCTCTCTCTCTCTCTAACTCTATCCCTCTCTCTCTGTCCCTCTCTCTCTTTGTGTCTCTCTGTATCCCCTCTCCCTCTGTGTCTCTCTGTCCCTCTCTCTATGTCCCACTCTCTCATTGTGTCCTTCTCTCTCTGTCCCTCTCTCTGTCCCTCTCTCTCTCTCTCTGTTCCTCTCTCACTGGGTCTCTCTGTCCCCCCACTCTCTCTATCTCTCCCTTTCTGTCCCACTTTCTCTCACTGTGTCTCCCTCTCTCTGTCCCTCTCTCTCTGACTTTCTATCTCTCTCCCCCTCTCTCTCTGTGACCCTCTCTCTATGTCCTTCTGTCCCTCTCTCTCTCTGTCTTTCTGCCCTCTCTCTCTCTGTCTCTCTGTCCCTCTCTCTCTCTCTCTCTGTCCCTCTCTCTGTTGCTCTCTCCCTCTCTGTGTCTGTCCCTATCTCTCTCTGACTTTCCGTCCCTCTCTCTGTCTGTCTCTCTGTCCCTCTCCCTCGCTCTCTTACTGGCCCTCACTCTGTCCCTCAGTCCCTCTCTCACTCTCTCTCTATCTCTTTCTGTCCCTCTCTCTGTATATCTGTCCCTCTCTCTCTGTCCCTCTCTCGCTCTCTCTCGCTGTCCCCTCTTTCTCTGTCTTTCTCTCTCTCTGTGTCCTTCTCTCTGTCTCTGTCCCTCTTTCTGTCTCTCTGTCCCTCTCTCTTTGTGCCCCCCCCTCTCTGTTCCTCTCTCTGTCCCTCTGTCTTTCTGTCCTTCTCTCTGTCTGTCTGTACATCTCTCTATCTGTGTGTCCCTCTGTCTCTGTCCCTCTCTCTCTCTGTCCCTCTCTCTCTGCCCCTCTCTCTATGACCCCCTCTCTCTCTGAGTTTCTCTCTCTGTCCCCCTCTCTCTGTGACCCTCTTTCTCTGTCTTTCTGTACTTCTCTCTCTCTGTCTCTCTGTCCCTCCCTCTCTCTCTCTCTCTCTCTCTCTCTGTCCCTCTCTCTCTCTGTTGCTCTCTCCCTCTCTGTGTCTCTGTCCCTCTCTCTCTCTCTCTGCCTTTCCGTCCCTCTCTCTGTCTGTCTCTCTGTCCCTCTCCCTCGCTCTCTTACTGTCCCTCACTCTGTCCCTCAGTCTCTCTCTCATTCTCTCACTCTCTCTGTCTTTCTGTCCCTCTCTCTGTCTTTCTGTCCCTCTCTCTGTATATCTGTCCCTCTCTCTCTGTCCCTCAACCGCTCTCTCTCGCTGTCCCCTCTCTCTGTCTTTCTCTCTTTCTCTGTCCTTCGCTCTGTCTCTGTCCCTCTTTCTCTGTCTCTCTATCCCTCTCTCTTTGTCCCCCCCCCGCCCCCCGTTCCTCTCTTTGTCCCTCAGTCTCTCGGTCCCTCACTCTCACTGTCTATCTCCATCTGTGTGTGTGTATCCCCATTTCTCTCTCTCTGCCTTTCTGTCCCTCTCTCTGTCTGTCTGTTACTCTCTCTATGTTTGTATCCCTCTGTCTCTGTCCCTCTCTCTCTGTCCCTCCCTTGCTCTCTCTCAGTCCCTCAGTCTCTCTCTCTGTCTCGCTCTCTCTCTGTCGTTCTCTCGCTCTCTCTGTGCCCCTCTCTCTGTGTCTCTCTCTGTCCCTCTCTCACTTTCTGTGTCCCTCTCTCACTCTCTCTCTCTCTGTTCCTCAGTCTCTCTGTCCCTCTGTCTCTCTGTCCTTCTCATTCTGTCCCTCCCTCGCTCTCTCTCTCTCTCTCTCCCCATCTCTGTGTCGCCCTCTCTCTCTGTCTCTCTCTTTCGCTCTGTGTCCTTCTCTCTGTCTCTGTCCCTCCTTCTCTGTGTCTCTGTCCCCCTCTCTCTCTGTCTCTCTCTCTGTCCCCCTCTCTCTCGCTGTCCCTCTTTCTGTGTGTGTGTGTGTCCCTCTCTCTCTGCCCCCCACCCCCGCTGTTCCTCTCTCTCTGTCCCTCTCTCTCTGTCTCTCTGTCCCTCTCTCTCTGTCCCTCTCTCTCGCTTTTCCTCTCTCTCTCTCTCTGCGTGTGTCCCTCACCCCCCCCCCCCGCGCTCTCTGTGGTGCCCTCTCCCTCTCTGTGTCTCTGTCCCTCTCCCGCTCTCTTTCTCTGTCCCTCTCTCAATGTCTCTCTGTCCCGCTCCTTCTCTCACTCTGTGTCCCTCTCTCTGTGTTGTTGTGCCTCTGTCTCTCTGTTCCTCTCACACTCTGTCTCTCTGACCTTCTGTCTCTCTGACCCTCTCTCTCTGTCCCTCTCTCTCTATGTGTCTCTCTGTCCCTCTCTCTCTGCCCCTCTCTCTCTTTCTTTGTCCCACTCTCTCTTTCTATGTCCGCCGCTCTCACACTGAGTCCCTCTCTCTCTGTCCCTCTCTCTCTGTCTCTCTGTCTCTCTCTCTCTTTTCCTCTCTCTCTGTGTCTCTGTCCCCCCTCTCTATTTGTCTCGCTGTCCCTCTTTCTCTCACTGTGTCCCTCTCTTTCTCTGTTCCTCCCTCTCTCTCTGTCCCCTCTCTCGCTCTGTCCCTCTCTCTCTTTCTCTGCCCCTCTCTCTGTGTGTCTCTCTGTCCCTCTTTCTCTGACTGTGTCCCTCTCATTCTCTGTTCCTCCCTCTCTCTCTCTGTCACTCTCTCTCTCTGTATCTCTCTCTGTCCCCCCTCTCTCTCTGTCCCTCTCTCTCAGAACCCTCTCTCTCTGTCCCTCTCTCTGTCTCTCTGTCCCTCTCTCTCTCTGTCCCTCTCTCTGTCACTCTCTCTCTGTTTCTCTCTCTCTGTCCCTCTCTCTCTCAGTTCCCCTCTCTCTCTGTTCCTCTCCCTGTGTCCCCCTCTCTCTCTTTTACACTCTCTCTCTGTCTTTCTGTCCCTCTCTCTCTGTCTCTGTCCCTATCTCTTTCTCTGTCCCTCTCTCTCTCTGTAGCTCTCTCCCTCTCTGTGTCTCTGTACCCCTCTCTCTCTGACTTTCCGTCCCTCTCTCTGTCTATCTCTCTGTCCCTCTCCCTCGCTCTTTCACGGTCCCTCACTCTATCCCTCAGTCTCTCTCTCACTCTCTCTATGTCTTTCTGTCCCTCACTCTATATAGCTGTCCCTCTCTCTCTGTCCCTCTCTCGCTCTCTCGCTGTCCCCTGTCTCTCTGTCTTTCTCTCTCTGTGTCCTTCTTTCTGTCTCTGTCCCTCCTTCTGTCTCTCTGTCCCTCTCTCTTTGTCGCCCCCTCGCTCTCTCTGTTCCTCTCTCTGTCCCTCAGTTTCTCTGTCCGTCAGTCTCTCTGTCTCTCTCTATCTCTGTGTGTGTATCCACATCTCTCTCTCTATCTTTCTGTCCCTCTCTCTGTCTGTCTGTAGCTCTCTCTATGTGTGTGTTCCTCTGTCTCTGTCCCTCTCTCTCTCTGTCCCCCTCTCTCACTGCGCCTCTCTCTGTGACTCCCCCTCTCTCTCTGACTTTCTCTCTCTGTCCCCCCTCTCTCTGTGACCGTCTTTCTCTGTCTTTCTGTCCTTCTCTCTTTCCCTGTCTCTCTGTCCCTCTCTCTCTCTCTGTCCCTCTCGCTCTCTCTCTGTTGCTCTCTCCCTCTCTGTGTCTCTGTCCCTCTCTCTCTCTCTGCCTTTCCGTCCCTCTCTCTGTCTGTCTCTCTGTCCCTCTCCCTCGCTCTCTCACTGTCCCTCAGTCTCTCTCTCACTCTCTCTCTCTCTGTCTTTGTCCCTCTGTCTCTCTGTCTTTCTGTCCCTCTCTCTGTATATCTGTCCCTCTCTCTCTGTCCCTCCCTCGCTCTCTCTCGCTGTCCCCTCTCTCTCTGTCTTTCTCTCTCTCTCTGTCCTTCTCTCTGTCTCTGTCTGTCTTTCTCTGTCTCTCTATCCCTCTCTCTTTGTCCCCCCTCTCTCTCTGTTCCTTTATCTGTCCCTCAGTCTCTCTGTCCCTCAGTCTCACTGTCTATCTCCAGCTCTGTGTGTGTATCCCCATCTCTCTCTCTCTGTTTTTCTGTCCCTCTCTTGTCTGTCTGTTACTCTCTCTCTTTCTCACTCTCTCTCTCTGTTCCTCAGTCTCTCTATCCCTCAGTCTCTCTCTCTGTCCCTCTCTCTCTGTCCCTCTGTCTCTCTGTCCCTCTCATTCTGTCCCTCCCTCGCTCTCTCACTCTCTCTCTCCCCCATCTCTGTGTCGCCCTCTCTCTCTGTCTCTCCCTTTCGCTCTGTGTCCTTCTCTCTGTCTCTGTCCCTCCCTCTCTGTGTCTCTGTCCCTCTCTCTCTGTCCCTCTCTCTCTCTGTCTCTCTGTCCCTCTCTCTCGCTGTCCCTCTTTCTCTGTGTGTGTGTCCCTCTCTCTCTGTCCCCCTCTCTCTCGCTGTTCCTCTCTCTCTGTCCCTCTCTCTCTCTGTCTCTCTGTCTCTTCCTCTCTGTCCCTCTCTCTCTCGCTGTTCCTCTCTCTCTCTCTCTGCGTGTGTCCCTCTCTCTCTCTGCGCCCCCCCCCGCCACTCTCTCTGTAGTGCCCTCTCCCTCTCTGTGTCTCTGTCACTCTCCCTCTCTCTGTCTCTGTCTCTCTCTCACTGTCTCTCTGTCCCGCTCCTTCTCTCACTCCGAGCTCCTCTGTCTCTGTCCCTCTGTCTCTCTGTTCGTCTCGCACTCTGTCTCTCTGACCCTCTGTCTCTCTGTCCCTCTCTCTCTGTACCTCTCTCTCTATGTGATTCTCTGTCCCTCTCTCTCTGCCCCTCTCTCTCTTTCTTTGACCCACTCTCTCTTTCTATGTCCGCTGCTCTCACTCTGTGTCCCTCTCTCTGTCTCTCTGTCTCTCTCTCTGTGTTCCTCTCTCTCTGTGTATCTGTCCCCCTCTCTCTCTGTTTGTCTCTCTGTCCCTCGTACTCTCACCGTGTCCCTCTCTCTCTCTGACCCTTTCTCTCTCTGTCTCTGTCCCTCTCTCTTTGTCCCTCTCTCTCTATGTCCCTCTCTGTCCCTCTCTCTGTGTGTCTCTCTGTGCCTCTCTCTCTTTCTCTGTCCCCCTCTCTCTCTGTCTCTCTGTCCCTCTCTCTCGCTGTCCCTCTTTCTCTGTGTGTGTGTCCCTCTCTCTCTGTCCCCCTCTCTCTCGCTGTTCCTCTCTCTCTGTCCCTCTCTCTCTCTGTCTCTCTGTCTCTTCCTCTCTGTCCCTCTCTCTCTCGCTGTTCCTCTCTCTCTCTCTCTGCGTGTGTCCCTCTCTCTCTCTGCGCCCCCCCCCCCCCGCCACTCTCTCTGTAGTGCCCTCTCCCTCTCTGTGTCTCTGTCACTCTCCCTCTCTCTGTCTCTGTCTCTCTCTCACTGTCTCTCTGTCCCGCTCCTTCTCTCACTCTGAGCCCCTCTGTCTCTGTCCCTCTGTCTCTCTGTTCGTCTCGCACTCTGTCTCTCTGACCCTCTGTCTCTCTGTCCCTCTCTCTCTGTACCTCTCTCTCTATGTGATTCTCTGTCCCTCTCTCTCTGCCCCTCTCTCTCTTTCTTTGACCCACTCTCTCTTTCTATGTCCGCTGCTCTCACTCTGTGTCCCTCTCTCTGTCTCTCTGTCTCTCTCTCTGTGTTCCTCTCTCTCTGTGTATCTGTCCCCCTCTCTCTCTGTTTGTCTCTCTGTCCCTCGTACTCTCACCGTGTCCCTCTCTCTCTCTGACCCTTTCTCTCTCTGTCTCTGTCCCTCTCTCTTTGTCCCTCTCTCTCTATGTCCCTCTCTGTCCCTCTCTCTGTGTGTCTCTCTGTGCCTCTCTCTCTTTCTCTGTCCCTCTCTCTCTGTGTCTCTCTGTCCCTCTCTCTCTTTCTATGTCCCACACTCTCTTTCTATTTCCTCCTTTCTCTCACTGTATCCCTCTCTCTCAGAACTCTCTCTCTCTGTCCCTCTCTCTGTCTCTCTGTCCCTCTCTCTCTCTGTCCCTCTCTCTGTCCCCCTCTCTCTCTGTTCCTCTCTCTGTGTCCCCCTCTCTCTCTGTGACTCTCTCTCTCTGTCCCTCTGTCTCTCTGTTCCTCTCGCACTCTGTCTCTCTGACCCTCTGTCTCTCTGTCCCTCTCTCTCTGTACCTCTCTCTCTATGTGACTCTCTGTCCCTCTCTCTCTCTGTCGCTCTCTCTCTTTCTTTGACCCACTCTCTCTTTCTATGTCCGCCGCTCTCACTCTGTGTCCCTCTCTCTGTCTCTCTGTCTCTCTCTATGTGTTCCTCTCTCACTGTGTCTCTGTCCCCCTCTCTCTCTGTTTGTCTCTCTGTCCCTCTCACTCTCACTGTGTCCCTCGCTTTCTCTGTTCCTCCCTCTCTCTGTTCCTCTCTCTGTCCCTCTCTCTCTGTCCCTCTCTCTCTGTATCTCTCTCTTTGTCCCCTCTCTCTCTGTCACTCTCTCTCTCTGTATCTCTCTCTCTGTCCCCTCTCTCTCTCTCTCTGTCCCTCTCTCTGTCCCCGCTCTCTCTCGGTTCCTCACTCTGTGTCCCTCTCTCTCTCTGACCCTTTCTCACTCTGACTCTGTCCCTCTCTCTTTGTCCCTCTCTCTCTATGTGTCGCTCTGCCCCTCTCTCTGTGTGTCTCTCTGTCCCTCTCTCTCTTTCTCTGTCCCTCTCTCTCTCTGTGTGTCTCTCTGTCCCTCTCTCTTTCTATGTCCCACACTCTCTTTTTATTTCCTCCTCTCTCTCACTGTGTCCATCTCTCTCTCAGAACCCTCTCTCTCTGTCCCTCTCTCTGTCTCTCTGTCCCTCTCTCTCTCTGTCCCTCTCTCTCTGTCCCCCTCTCCCTCTGTTCCTCTCTCTGCGTCCTCCTCTCTCTCTGTGACACTCTCTCTCACTGTCCCTCACTCCCTCACTCCCTCTCTCTCTCTCTCTCTATGCTTCTCTCTTTCTTCTGTCCCTCTCTCTGTATCTTTGTCCACCTCTCTCTGCTTTTCTGTCCCTCTCTCTCTGTCTTTCTGTCTCTCTTTCTCTCTCTCTGTCCCCCTCTCTCTCTGTTCCTTTCACTCTCTGTCGCTCTGCCCCCCCCCTCTCTCTGTCGCCCCCTTTTTCTCCCTGTTGCTCTCTCCCTCTCTGTGTCTCTGTTCCTCTCTCTCTTAGTGTCCCTCTCTCTCTGTCTCTCTTCCCCCTCTCTCTGTCCCTCTCCCTCTTTCTGTGTCGCTCTCTCTCTCACTGTGTCACACTCGCCTACTCTGTCCCTCTCTCTCTGTCCCTCTATCTCTCTATCCCTCTCTCCCTCTGTCCCTCTCTCTCTGTCTCTTTGTCCCTCTCTCTTCCTCTCTGTCCCTCTCTCTCTGTCCCTCTCTCTCTTTGTTCCTCTCTCTGTCCCTCTGTCTCTCTATCCCCTCTCCCTCTGTCTTTCTGTCTCCCTCTCTCTCTCTCTGTTGTTTTCTCCCTCTCTGTCCCTCTCTCTCTCTGTCTCTCTGTAACGCTCCTTCTCTCACTCTGTGTCCCTCTCTCTCTGTGCTCCTCTCTTTCTGTGCCTCTCTCTGTCCCCCCTCTCTCAGTCTCTCTATACTTCTCACTCTCTCCCCCCCTCTCTCAGTCTCTCTCTCTCAGACACTCTGTCCCTCTCTCTCTTTGTCCATCTTTCTCTCTCTCTGTCCCCTTCTCTCTCTCCATCTCTCTCTCTGTCCCTCGGCCTCTCTCGTCCTCTCTCACTCTGTGTCCCTAGTCCCTCTCTACCTCTGTCTCTCGGTCCCTCTCTCTCTGTGTCCCTCTCTCGATATCCCTCGGTCTCTCTCTCTCTCTCTCTGTCCCACTGTCCCTCTGTCTCTCTGTCTCTCTCTCTCTGTCCCACTGTCGCGCTCTCTCTCTCCCTCTCTCTCAGTCTTTCTCTCTCTCTCTCTCTCTCTCTCAGTCACTCAACGCTCTCTCTCTGTCCCTCGGGCTCTCTGTCCCTCTCTCTCTGTCCCTCTCTCTCTCTGTCCCTCTCTCTCTCTCCTCCTCTCTCGCTCTGTCCCTCGGCATCTCTGACCCTCTTCCTCTCACTGTGTCCCTCTCCTTCTCTGTCTCCCTCTCTCTCTGTGTTGCTCTCTCCCTGTCTGTTTCTCTGTCCCTCTCTCTGTCTCTCTGTACCGCTCCATCTCTCACTCTGTGTCCCTCTCTCGCAGTATTCCTCTCTCTCTCTGCCTCTCTTTGACACCCCTCTTTCTCTCTCAGTCTCTCTGTACTTCTCTCTCTCTCTCTCACTCTCTCTGGGTCTCTCTCTCTCTCTCTCTCTCTCTCTCTCGCTCTCTCAGTCTCTCTTTACTACTCTCTCTCTGTCTCTCTGTCCCTCTCTCTCTGTCCCTCGGTCTCTCTGTCCCTCTCTCTCTCTGTCCCTCTGTCACTCGGTCCCTCTATCACTATGTCTCTCTGCCCCCCTCTCTCTCTGTGTCTCTCTGTCACTCTGTCCCTCTGCCTCTCTGTCCCTCTGTCCCCCCTCTCTTTCTATGTCGCTCTCTCTCTCTCTCACTGTGTCTCTCTCGCTCTCTCTCTCTCTCCCTCTGTCCCTCTCTCTGTCCCTCCCTTGCTCTCTCTGTGTCTCTCAGTCTCTCTGTCCCTCAGTCTCTCTCTCTGTCTCGCTCTCTCTCTGTCCTTCTCTCGCTCTCTCTGTGTCCCTCTCTCAGTCTGTCCCTCTCTGTCTGTCCTTCTCTCACTCTCACTCGCCCTCTCTGTCCATCCCTCGCTCTCACTCTCTGTCCCTCAGTCTACCTATCCCTCAATCTGACCCGCACTCTCTCTGTCCCCCTCTCTCTCTGTCCCTCTGTCTCTCTGTCCCTCTCACTCTGTCCCTCCCTCGCTCTCTTTCCATCTCTCTGTCGCCCTCTCTCTCTGTCTCTATCTCGCTCTCTGTATCCTTCTCGCGCTCTCTCTGTGTCCCTCTCTCTCTTTGTCCCTCTCTCTCTGTTCCTCTCTCACTTTCTCTCTCTCTGTCCCTCCCTCGCGCGCTCTCTCGTCATCTCTCTGTCGCCCTCTCTCTCTGTCTCTCTCCCTCTCTCCCTCTGAGTCCGTCTCTGTCTGTCCCTTTCTTTTCCTCTCTGTCCCTCTCTTTTCCTCTCTCTACCTCTCTCTCTCGCTATCCCTCTCTCACTTTGTTCCTCTCTCTCCCCCTCTGTCTCTCTATCCCCTCTCTCTCTGTCCCTCTGTCTCTCTGTCCCTCTCTCTCTCTCTCTGCCCCTCTCTCTCTCTGTCTTTCTGACCCCCCTCTCTCTGTCTCCCTCTCTCTCTCTCTGTGTTGCTCTCTTCCTCTCTGTCTCTCTATCCCTCTCTCTGTCCCCCACTCTCTCTCTGTCCCTCTCTCTCTTTGTTCCTCTCTCTGTCCCTCTGTCTCTCTATTCCCTCTCTCTCTGTCGCATTCTCTCTCTGTACCTCTCTCGCTCTCTGTCCCCTCTCTCTGTCTTTCTGCCCCCTCTCTCTGTCTCCCTCTCTTGCTGTGTTGCTCTCTCCATCTCTGTCTCTCTGTCCCTCTCTCTCTGTATCTCTGTACCGCTCCTTCTCTCACTCTGTGTGCTTCTCTCGCTGTATTCCTCTCTCTCTGTGCCTCTCTCTGTCACCCCTCTCTCTCTCAGTCTCTCTGTACTTCTCTCTCTCTCTCTCTCCCTCTCTCGGTCTCTCTCTGTCTCAGTTTCACTCTCTGTCTCTCTGTCCTACTCTCTCTGTCTCTGTCCCTCTCTCTCTGTCCCTCTCTCTCTGTCCTTCGGTCGCTCTGTACCTCTCTATCGCTCTCTCTCTGTCCCTCTGTCTCTCTGTCCCTCTCTCTCTCTTTGCCCCTCTCTCTCTCTGTCTTTCTGACCCCCCTCTCTCTGTCTCCCTCTCTCTCTCTGTGTTGCTCTCTCCCTCTCTGTCTCTCTATCCCTCTCTCTGTCCCCCACTCTCTCTCTGTCCCTCTCTCTCTCTTTGTTCGTCTCTCTGTCCCTCTGTCTCTCTATTCCCTCTCTCTCTGTCGCATTCTCTCTCTGTACCTCTCTCGCTCTCTGTCCCCTCTCTCTGTCTTTCTGCCCCCTCTCTCTGTCTCCCTCTCTCGCTGTGTTGCTCTCTCCATCTCTGTCTCTCTGTCCCTCTCTCTCTGTATCTCTGTACTGCTCCTTCTCTCACTCTGTGTGCTTCTCTCGCTGTATTCCTCTCTCTCTCTCTGTGCCTCTCTCTGTCACCCCTCTCTCTCTCAGTCTCTCTGTACTTCTCTCTCTCTCTCTCTCTCGGTCTCTCTCTCTCTCAGTTTCTCTCTCTCAGTCTCTCTGTCCTACTCTCTCTGTCTCTGTCCGTCTCTCTCTGTCCCTCTCTCTCTGTCCTTCGGTCGCTCTGTACCTCTCTATCTCTCTCTCTCTGTCCCTCTGTCTCTCGGTCCCACTATCACTCTGTCTCTCTGCCCCCTCTCTCTCTGTGTCTCTCTGTCCCTCTGTCTCTCTGTCCTTCTGTCCCTCCTCTCCTTCTATGTCGCTCTCTCTCTCTCAATGTGTCCCTCTCGCTCGCTCTCTCAGTCGCTCTGTGTTTCTCTCTCTGTGTCTCTCTTCCCCACTCTGACACACTCTCACTTTCTATGTCGTTCTCTCTCTCGCTGTGTCCGTCTCGCTCTCTGTCTCTCTCTGTCCCCCCTCTCTTTCCATGTCGCTCTCTCTCTCTCTCTCGCTGTGTCCCTCTCGCTCTCTCTCTCAGTCTCTCTGTACCTCTCTATCTGTGTCTGTCTTCCCCACTCTCTCTGTGTCTCTCTGTCCCTCTCTCTCTGTATCTCTGTACTGCTCCTTCTCTCACTCTGTGTGCTTCTCTCGCTGCATTCCTCTCTCTCTGTGCCTCTCTCTGTCACCCCTCTCTCTCTCAGTCTCTCTGTACTTCTCTCTCTCTCTCTCTCTCCCTCTCTCGGTCTCTCTCTCTCTCAGTTTCTCTCTCTCAGTCTCTCTGTCCTACTCTCTCTGTCTCTGTCCCTCTCTCTCTGTCCCTCTCTCTCTGTCCTTCGGTCGCTCTGTACCTCTCTATCGCTCTCTCTCTGTCCCTCTGTCTGTCGGTCCCTCTATCACTCTGTCTCTCTGCCCCCTCTCTCTCTGTGTCTCTCTGTCCCTCTGTCTCTCTGTCCTTCTGTCCCTCCTCTCCTTCTAAGTCGGTCTCTCTCTCTCAATGTGTCCCTCTCGCTCTCTCTCTCAGTCGCTCTATATTTCTCTCTCTGTGTCTCTCTTCCCCACTCTGACCCACTCTCACTTTCTATGTCGTTCTCTCTCTCGCTGTGTCCGTCTCGCTCTCTCTGTCTCTCTCTGACCCCTCGCTCTCTCTGTCCCTCTCTCCCTGAGTCCCTCTCTCTTTGTCCTGCTCTCTCTCTCTCTCTCTGTCACTCTCTCTGTCCCTCTCTTTCTGTCCCTCTCTCTGTCTCTCTGTCCCTCTCACATTGTGTCCCTCTTTCTCTCCCTCAGTTTCTCTGTCCCTCACCCTCTCTGTGTCCCTCTCTCTCTCTCTCTATCCCTTCTCTCGGTGTCTCTCTGTCGCTCTATCTCTCGCTCTCTCTCTGTTCCTCAAACTCTTTGTCTCTCTGTCTTTCTCTCTGTCCCTCTCACTCTGTCGCTCTCCCTCTGTCCCTCTCTCTCACTGTGTCCTTGTCTCTGTCTCTGTCCCTCTCTCTCGGTCCCAGTCTCTCTGTCCCTCTGTCCCTCTATCTCTCACTATCCCTCTCACTCTGTCCCTCTCTTTCTCTCGCTCTCTCTCTGTTCCTCAATCGCTTTGTCTCTCTGTCCCTCTCTCTCTGTGTCTCTCTGTCCCTCTCACTCTGTATCTCTCTCACTCTCTCACTCTGTCCCTCTCTCTCTCACTGTGTCCTTGTCTCTGTCTCTGTCGCTCTCTCTCTGTCCCTCTGTCCCTCTCTCTCTGTCCCACTCTCTCTGTTTCTCTGTCCCTCTATCTCTCTCTCTCTGCCTCTCTGTACCCTCCATCTCTGTCTCCCTCACTCTCTGTGTTGCTCTATCCCTCTCTGTCTCTCTTTCCTTCTCTCTCTCTCTGTTACTCTCTCTCTCTGTCCCTCTGTCTCTCTATTCCCTTTCTCTGTGTCCCTCGGTTTCTCTGTTCCTCTCTCCCTCTCTGTCTCTATTTTTCTCTTTGCCGCTCTTCCCCTCTCTCTCCTTATCCCTCTCTCTCTGTCCCCCCTCTCTCTGTATCTCTGTTCCCTCGTTCTCTGTCTCCCTCTCTCTCTGTGTTGCTCTCCCCCCCCCCTCTGTCTCTCTGTCCCTTCTCTGTCTCTCTGTACCGCTCCTTCTCTCACTCTGTGTCTTTCTCTCTCTGTCTTCCTCTATCTCTGTGCCTCTCTCTGTCCCCCCTCTCTCTCAGTCTCCCTGTACTTCTCTCTCTCTCCCTCACTCTCTGTCTCTCTCTCAGTCTCTGTCTCTCTCTCTCCCTCTCTCTCTCTGCCCCTCTGTCCCTCTCTCTCTGTCATTCTCTCACTCTGTCTCTCTGTCCATTTCTCCCTCCGTGTCCCTCTGTCCCCCTCTCTCTCTGTCTCTCTGTCCCTCTCTCCCTCTGTCCCTCTCTCTCTGTTCCTCAGTTTTTCTATCCCTCAGTCTCTCTCTCTGTCTCTCTCTCTGTCCCTCTCTCTCTCTGTCCCTCTTTCTCTCTGTCCTTGTTATTCTGTCCCTCCCCCTCTCTCTCTCTCTCCCCATCTCTGTGTCGCCCTCTCTCTGTCTCTCTCTTTCGCTCTGTGTCCTTCTCTCTGTCTCTGTCCCTCTCTCTCTCTGTGTCTCTGTCCCTCGGGCTCTCTGTCCCTCTCTCTCTGTCTCTCTTTCTCTCTGTCCCTGTCATTCTGTCCCTCCCTCTCTCTCTCTCTCTCTCTCTCTCTCTCTCTCTCCCCATCTCTGTGTCGCCCTCTCTCTCTCTGTCTCTCTTTTTCGCTCTGTGTCCTTCTCTCTCGCTGTTCCTCTCCCTCTGTCCCTCTCTCTCTGTCCCTCTTTCTCTCTGTCCCTGTCATTCTGTCCCTCCCTCTCTCTCTCTCTCTCTCTCTCTCCCCATCTCTGTGTCGCCCTCTCTCTCTCTGTCTCTCTTTTTCGCTCTGTGTCCTTCTCTCTGTCTCTGTCTCTCTCTCTCTGTCTTTCTGTCCCTCTCTCTCTGTCTCTCTGTCCCTCTCTCTCTCTGTCCCTCTCTCTCTCTCTCTCTCTGTTCCTCTCTCTGTCCCTCAGTCTCTCTGTCCCTCAGTCTCTCTATCTCTTTCTATCTCTCTATGTGTATCCCCATCTCGCTCTCTGTATTTCTGCCCCTCTCTCTGTCTGTCTGTACCTCTCTCTATGTGTGTTTCCCTCTGTCTCTGTCCCTCTCTCTCTGTCCCCCTCTCTCTCTGCCCCTCTCTCTGTGACCCCTCACTCTCTCTGACTTTCTCTCTCTGCCCCCCCTCTCTCTGTGACCCTCTTTCTCTGTCTATCTGTCTTTTTCTCTCTCTGTCTCTCTGCCCCCCCACCTCTCTCTCTCTCTGTCCCTCAATCTCTCTCTGTTGCTCTCTCCCTCTCTGTGTCTCTGTCCCTCTCTCTCTCTGCCTTTCCGTCCCTCTCTCTGTCTGTCTCTCTGCCCCTCTCCCTCGCTCTCTCACTCTCCCTCACTCTGTCCCTCAATCTCTTTCTCACTCTCTCTGTCTTTCTGTCCCTCTCTCTCTGTCTTTCTGTCCCTCTCTCTGTATATATGTCCCTCTCCCTCTGTCCCTCCCTCGTTCTAGCTCGCTGTCCCCTCTCTCTCTGTCTTTCTCTCTCTCTCTGTCCTTCTCTCTGTCTCTGTCCCTCTTTCTCTGTCTCTCTATCCCTCTCTCTTTGCCCCCCCTCTATCTGTTCCTCTCTCTGTCCCTCAGTCTCTCTGTCCCTCAGTCTCTCTGTCTATCTCCATCTCTGTGTGTGTATCGCCATCTCTCTCTCTGTTTTTCTGTCCCTCTCTCTGTCTGTGTGTTGCTCTCTCTATGTGTGTATCCCTCTGTCTCTGTCCCTCTCTCTCTGTCCCTCCCTTGCTCTCTCTCAGTCCCTCGGTCTCTCTGTCGCTCAGTCTCTCTCTCTGTCTCGTTCTCTCTCTGTCCTTCTCTCGCTCTCTCTGTGCCCCTCTCTCTGCGTCCCTCTCTGTCCATCTCTCTCACTCTCTCTCTGTTCCTCAGTCTCTCTATCCCTCAGTCTCTCTCTCTCTCTGTCTCTCTCTCTGTCCCTCTCTCTGTCCCTCTGTCTCTCTGTCCCTCTCATTCTGTCCCTCCCTCGCTTTCTCTGTCTCTCCCCCCATCTCTGTGTCGCCCTCACTCTCTGTCTCTCTCTTTCGCTCTGTGTAATTCTCTCTGTCTCTCTCCCTCCCTCTCTGTGTTTCTGTCCCTCTCTCTCTATCCCCCCTCTCTCTGTCTCTGTCTCTCTGACCCTCTCTCTCTCTCGCTGTCCCTCTTTCTCTGTGTGTGTGTGTGTCCCTCTCTCTCTGTCCCCCCTTCTCTCTCACTGTTCCTCTCTCTCTGTCTCTCTGTTCCTCTCTCTCTCTACGTGTGTCCCTCTCTCTCTCTGTTCCCCCCTCCCCCCGCTCTCTCTGTGGTGCCCTCTCTCTCTCTGTGTCTCTGTCCCTCTCCCTCTCTCTGTCTCTGTCCCTCTCTCACTGTCTCGCTGTCCCGCTCCTTCTCTCACTCTGTGTCCCTCTCTCTCTGTGTTGTTGTCCCTCTGTCTCTCTGTTCCTCTCACACTCTGTCTCTCTGACCCTCTGTCTCTCTATCCCTCTCTCTCTGTACCTCTCTCTCTTTCTTTGACCCACTCTCTC
Source organism: Chiloscyllium plagiosum (assembly GCF_037043375.1). Taxonomy (NCBI): domain Eukaryota; kingdom Metazoa; phylum Chordata; class Chondrichthyes; order Orectolobiformes; family Hemiscylliidae; genus Chiloscyllium; species Chiloscyllium plagiosum. The sequence continues at coordinate 55,830,959 of NW_028270183.1, forward strand.
TTTCTATGTCCGCCGCTCTCACTGTCTCTCTGTCTCTCTCTCTCTCTGTCCCTCTCTCTGTCCCTCTGTCTCTCTGTCCCTCTCATTCTGTCCCTCCCTCGCTCTCTCTGTCTCTCCCCCCATCTCTGTGTCGCCCTCACTCTCTGTCTCTCTCTTTCGCTCTGTGTAATTCTCTCTGTCTCTGTCCCTCCCTCTCTGTGTCTCTGTCCCTCTCTCTCTATCCCCCTCTCTCTCTGTCTCTGTCTCTCTGACCCTCTCTCTCTCTCGCTGTCCCTCTTTCTCTGTGTGTGTGTGTGTCCCTCTCTCTCTGTCCCCCCTTCTCTCTCACTGTTCCTCTCTCTCTGTCTCTCTGTTCCTCTCTCTCTCTACGTGTGTCCCTCTCTCTCTCTGTTCCCCCCTCCCCCCGCTCTCTCTGTGGTGCCCTCTCTCTCTCTGTGTCTCTGTCCCTCTCCCTCTCTCTGTCTCTGTCCCTCTCTCACTGTCTCTCTGTCCCGCTCCTTCTCTCACTCTGTGTCCCTCTCTCTCTGTGTTGTTGTCCCTCTGTCTCTCTGTTCCTCTCACACTCTGTCTCTCTGACCCTCTGTCTCTCTATCCCTCTCTCTCTGTACCTCTCTCTCTTTCTTTGACCCACTCTCTCTTTCTATGTCCGCCGCTCTCACTGTCTCTCTGTCTCTCTCTCTCTCTGTTCCTCTCTGTGTCTCTGTCCCCCTCTCTCTCTATTTGTCTCTCTGTCCCTCTTTCTCTCACTGTGTCCCTCTCTTTCTCTGTTCCTCCCTCTCTCTCTGTCCCTCTCTCTGTCCCTCTCTCTCTGTCCTCTCTCTGTGTGTCTCTCTGTCCCGCTCTCTCTTTCTCTGTCCCTCTCTCTCTCTCTGTCTCTCTGTCCCTCTCTCTCTTTCTATGTCGCACACTCTCTTTCCATTTCCTCCTCTCTCTCTCACTGTGTCCCACTCTCTCAGATCCCTCTCTCTGTCCCTCTCTCTGTCTCTCTGTCCCTCTGTCTCTCGTTCCTTCTCTCTCTCTGTGTCCCCCTCTCTGTCTGTGACACTCTCTCTCTGTTCCTCTCTCCCTCACGCACTCTCTCTATCTCTCAATGCTTCTCTCTTTCTTCTGTCCCTCTCTCTGTATCTTTGTCCACCTTTCTCTGTCTTTCTGTCCCTCTCTCTCTGTCTTTCTGTCTCTCTGTCTCTCTAGCTCTCCCTGTCCGCCCCCCCCGTGTCGCTCCTCTCTCTCTCTCTGTTGCTCTCTCCCTCTCTGTGTCTCTGTCCCCCTCTCTCTCTCTCTTAGTGTCTCTGTCCCTCTCTCTCTATCTCTCTTCCCCCCTCTCTCTGTCCCTCTCTCTCTTTCTGTGTCGCTCTCTCTCTCACTGTGTCACACTCGCTCACTCTGTCCCTTTCTCTCTGTCCCTTTATCTCTCTATCCCTCTCTCCCTCTGTCCCTCTCTCTCTGTCTCTCTGTCCCTCTCTCTTCCTCTCTGTCCCTCTCTCTCTCTTTGTTCCTCTCTCTGTCCCTCTGTCTCTCTATCCCCTCTCTCTCTGTCCCTCTGTCTTTCTGTCTCCCTCTCTCTCTCTGTTGCTCTCTCCCTCTCTGTGTCTCTGTCCCCCCCCTCTCTCTCTTAGTGTCTCTGTCCCTCTCTCTCTATCTCTCTTCCCCCCTCTCTCTGTCCCTCTCTCTTTCTGTGTCGCTCTCTCTCTCACTGTGTCACACTCGCTCACTCTGTCCCTTTCTCTCTGTCCCTTTATCTCTCTATCCCTCTCTCCCTCTGTCCCTCTCTCTCTGTCTCTCTGTCCCTCTCTCTTCCTCTCTGTCCCTCTCTCTCTCTTTGTTCCTCTCTCTGTCCCTCTGTCTCTCTATCCCCTCTCTCTCTGTCCCTCTGTCTTTCTGTCTCCCTCTCTCTCTGTTGCTCTCTCCCTCTCTGTCCCTCTCTCTGTCTCTCTGTACCGCTCCTTCTCTCACTCTGTGTCCCTCTCTCTCTGTGCTGCTCTCTTTCTGTGCCTCTCTCTGTCCCCCCCTCTCTCAGTCTTTCTATACTTCTCTCTCTCTCTACCCCTCTCTCAGTCTCTCCCTCTCTCAGACACTCTGTCCCTGTCTCTCTCTGTCCCTCTCTCTCTCTCTGTCCCCTTCTCTGTCTCTCCATCACTCTCTCTGTCCCTCGGCCTCTCAGTCCCTCTCTCTCTGTTTCCCTCTCTCTAGGTCCCTCGGTCTCTCTCTCTCTCTCTCTCTCTCTCTGTCCCTCTGTCCCTCTCTGTCCCTCGCTCTCTGTCCCACTCTCGCTCTCTCTCTCTCCCTCTCTCTCAGTCTCTCTCTCTCTCTCAGTCACTCATCCCTCTCTCTCTGTCCCATGGTCTCTCTGTCCCTCTCTCTCTGTCCCTCTCGCTCTCTGTCCCCCTCTCTCTCTCCCTCTCTCACTCTGTCCCTCTTTCTCTCACTGTGTCCCTCTCTTTCTCTGTCCCCCTCTCTCTCTGTCTTTCTGCCTCCTCTCTCTCTGTCTCCCTCCCTCTCTGTCTCTCTGTCCCTCTCTCTGTCTCTCTGTACCGCTCCTTCCCTCACTCTGTGTCCCTCTCTCGCTGTATTCCTCTCTCTGCCTCTCTCTGTCAACCCTCTTTCTCTCTCAGTCTCTCTGTACTTCTCTCTCTCTCTCTCTCTCTCGGTCTCTCTCTCTCTCTCGCTCTCTCAGTCTCTCTGTCCTACTCCCGCTCTGTCTCTCTGTTCCTCTCTCTCTGTCCCTCGGTCTCTCTGTCCCTCTCTCTCTCTCTCTCTCTCTCTCTCTCTCTGTCTGTCCCTCTGTCTCTCGGTCCCTCTATCACTATGTCTCTCTGCCCCTCTCTCTCTCTGTGTCTCTCTATCCCTCTGTCCCTTTGTACCCCCTCTCTTTCTATATCGCTCTCTCTCTCTCACTGTGTCCCTCTCGCTGTCTCTCACTCAGTCTCTCTCTCCCTTTGTCCCTCTCTCTGTCCCTCCCTTGCTCTCTCTCTCTCTGTCTCTCAGTCTCTCTGTCCCTCAGTCTCTCTCTCTGTCTCGCTCTCTCTCTGTCCTTCTCTCGCTCTCCCTGTGTCCCTCTCTCAGTCAGTCCCTCTCTCTCTGTCCTTCTCTCACTCTCTCTCTCTGTCCATCCCTCGCTCTCACTCTCTATCCCTCAGTCTATCTATCCCTCAATCTGACCCGCACTCTCTCTGTGCCCCTCTCTCTCTATCCCTCTGTCTCTCTGTCCCTCTCACTCTGTCCCTCCCTCGCTCTCTTTCCATCTCTCTGTCGCCCTCTCTCTCTGTCTCTCTCTCGCTCTCTGTGTCCTTCTCGCGCTCTCTCTGTGTCCCTCTCTCTCTTTGTCCCTCTCTCTCTGTTCCTCTCTCTCTGTTTCTCTGTCCCTCTCTCTCTCTCTGTCCCTCTCTCACTCTCTCTGTCCCTCCCTTGCGCTCTCTCTCGCCATCTCTCTGTCGCCCTCTCTCTCTGTCTCTCTCTCGTTCTTTGTGTCCTTCTCTCTGTCTCTGTCTCTGTCTCTTTGTCCCTCTCTCTCTGAATCTCTCTCCCTCTCCCTCTGAGTCCGTCTCTCTGTGTCCCTCTCTCTCTCTGTCCTCTCTTTTCCTCTCTATACCTCTATCTCTCTATCCCTCTCTCACTTTGTTCCTCTCTCTTCCTCTGTCTCTCTATCCCCTCTCTCTCTGTCCCTCTGTCTCTCTGTCCCTCTCTCTCTGCCCCTCGCTCTCTGTCTTTCTGACCCCCCTCTCTCTGTCTCCCTCTCTCTCTGTGTTGCTCTCTCCCTCTCTGTCTCTCAGTCCCTCTCTCTGTCCCTCTGTCTCTCTATCCCTCTCTCTCTGTCCCTCCTCTCTCTCTGTCCCTCTCTCTCTGTCCCTCTCTCTGTGTCCCTGTCTTTCTCTCTGTCCCTCTCTCTCAGTCCCTCTCTCTCTCTGTCTCTCTGTCCATCTCTCCCTCTGTGTCTCTCTGTCCTCCTCTCTTTCTCTCGGTCCCTCGCTTTCTCTGGCTCTCTGTCCCCTCCCTCTCTGTCTCCCTCTCTCTCTGTGTTTTGCTCGCTCCCACTCGGTGTCTTGTCCCTCTCTCTCTATGTCCTTCTCCCTCTCTCTCTGTCCCTCTCTCTCTCTCTGTCCCTCTGTCTCACTGTCCCTCTGTCCCCCACTCTCTGTGTCCCTCTGTCCCTCTCTCTCTCTCTGTGTCCCTCTGTCTCTCTGTCCCCCTCTCTCTGTGTCCCTCTGTCCCTCTTCTTTCTCGGTCTCTCTGTCCCTCTCTTTCTGTGTCTCTCTGCCCCCCCCCCCCGTCTCTTTGTCCATCTCTCTCTTTCTGTGTCCCTCTCTCTCTCACAGTGTCCCTCTCTCTCTGTCCCACTCTCTCCGTCTCTCTCTCTCTCTCTCTCTCTCTATGTCCCTCTCTCTCTTACTGTGTCCCTCTCTCTCTGTCCCTCTCTCTTTCTCTCTGTCCCTCTCACTCTCTGCCTCTCTGTACCCTACATCTCTGTCTCCCTCTCTCTCTGTGTTGCTCTCTCCCTCCCTCTCTCTTTCCTTCTCTTTCTCTGTTACTCTCTCTCTCTGTCCCTCTGTCTCTCTGTCCCTTTCTCCCTCTCTGTCCCTCTTTGTCGCTTTGTCTCTCTGCTCCGCTCTATCTCTTTATCCCCCTCTCTCTGTCGCCCCTCTCTCTGTCTCTCTCTGTCTCCCCTCTCTCTCTCCCTCTCTCTGTATGTGTTGCTCTCTCCCTCTCTGTCTCTGTGTCCCTCTCTCTGTCTCTCTGTACCGCTCCTTCTCTCACTGTGTCTTTCTCTCTGTCTTCCTCTCTCTCTGTGCCTCTCTCTGTCCCCCTCTCTCTCAGTCTCCCTGTACTTCTCTCTCTTTCTCCCTCTCTCTCAGTCTCTCTCTCTCTCTGTCAGTCTCTCTGTCCCTCTCTCTCTCTCTAAGTCTCTCTGTTCCTCTCTCTCTCTCTCTGTCACTGTCTCTCTGTCCCTCTCTCACTCTGTCTCTCTGTCCATCTCTCCCTCTGTGTCCCTCTGTCCCCCTCTGTCTCTCTGTCCCTCTCTCCCCCTGTCTCTCGGTACGCCACCAATCTCTGTCCCTCTCTCCCTCTGTCCCTCGGTCTCTCTGTCCGCCTTTCTATGTACCTCGCTCTCTCCCTCTGTCCCTCTCGCTCTCTCTGTGTCCTTCTCTCTGTCTCTGTCACTCTTTCGCTCTCTCTCTGTGTGTGTCCTTCGCTCTGTCTCTGTCCCTCTCTCTCTGTCTCTCTGTGCCTCTCTCTTTCTCTCTGTCCCTCTCTTTCTCTGGCTCTCTGTCTCCCTCTCTCTCTGTGTTTTGCTCGCTCCCACTCTGTGTCTATGTCCCTCTCTCTCTCTGGGTACTTCTCTCTCTCTCTCTCTCTCTCCCTCTCTCTCTCTGTCCCTCTGTCCGTCTCTCTCAATCTCTCAGTCCCCCTCTCTCTCTTTCTCTCTGTCCCTCTCTCTCTCTGTCCCTCTGTCTCACTGTCCCTCTGTCCCTCTGTCTCTCTGACCCCCACTCTCTGTGTCCCTCTGTCCCTCTCTCTCTCTCTGTGTCCCTCTGCCCCTCTTCTCTCTCGGTCTCTCTGTCCCTTTCTTTCTGTGTCTCTCTGCCCCCCCTCTCTCCCTGTCTCTCTGTACCTCTGTCTCTCTGTCCCTCTCGCACTCTATCTCTCTGTACCCCTCTCTCTCTGTCTCCCTGTCCCTCAGTCCCACTGCCTCTCTGCCCCGTCTCTCTTTCCCCCTGTTTTCTAGCCCTCGTTTTATGTCGCTCTCTCTCTCACTTTGTCCCTCTCGCTCTCTGTGTCTGTCACTCTCTGTCCCTCTCTCTCTGTCCATTTCTCTGTGTATTTCTCTCTGTTCCCCCCTCTCTCTGTCCCTCTCTCCCTGTGTCCCTCTGTCTTTGTCCCACTCTCTCTCTCTGTCTGTCTCTCTCTGTCCCTCTCTCTGTGTCCCTGTCTTTCTCTCTGTCCCTCTCTCTCAGTCCCTCTCTCTCTCTGTCTCTCTTCCATCTCTCACTCTGTGTCTCTCTGTCCTCCTCTCTTTCTCTCGGTCCCTCGCTTTCTCTGGCTCTCTGACCCCTCCCTCTCTGTCTCCCTCTCTCTCTGTGTTTTGCTCGCTCCCACTCTGTGACTTGTCCCTCTCTCTCTATGTCCTTCTCCCTCTCTCTCTGTCCCTCTCTCTCTCTCTGTCCCTCTGTCTCACTGTCCCTCTGTCCCTCTGTCCCACACTCTCTGTGTCCCTCTGTCCCTCTCTCTCTCTGTGTCCCTCTGCCTCTCTTCTCTCTCGGTCTCTCTGTCCCCCCTCTCTCTCTGTCTCTTTGTCCATCTCTCTCTTTCTATTTCCCTCTCGCTCTCACAGTGTCCCTCTTTTTCTGTCCCACTCTCTGTCTCTCTTCCGTCTCTCCCTCTGTCCCTCTGTGCCTCTCTGTCTATGTAACTCTGTCCCTCTGTCTCTCTGTCTCTCGGTCACTCTCTCTCTCTGTCCTTCTCTCCATGTCCCTCGGTCTCTCTCTCCCGGTCTCTCTGTCCCTCTGTCTCTCTGTCCCTCTCTCACTCTGTCTCTCTGTACCCGTCTCTCTCTCTGTCTCCCTGTCCCTCATTCCCTCTACCTCTCTGCCCCCTCTCTCTTTCCCTCTGTTTTCTATCCCTCTTTTTATGTGGCTCTCTCTCTCACTCTGTCCCTCTCGCTCTCTGTCCATTTCTCTGTGTATTTCTCTCTGTTCGCCCCTCTCTCTGTCCCTCTCTCTCTGTCCCTCTGTCTTTGTTCCACTCCCTCTCTCTGTCCCTCTCTCTTTGTCCCTCTCTCTGTGTGCCTGCCTCTCTGTCTATCTCTGTCTCTGTGTCCCTGTCTCTCTCTGTGTCCCTCTCTCTCAGTCCCTCTCTCTCTCGGACTCTCTCATATTGTGTCCCTCACTCTCTCTGTCCCTCTCTCTCCGTCCCTCACCCTCTGTCCCCCTCTCTCTCTGTCTCTCTGTCGCTCTATCTCTCGCTCTCTCTGTCCCTCTGTCTCTGTGTCTCTCTGTCTCTCTCTCTCTATCCCTCTCCTTCTCTCACTCTGGGTCCCTCTCTCTCCCTCTGTTCCTCTCTCTCTGTGCCTCTGTCTCTCTGTCCACCCCCTCTCTCTCAGTCTCTCTGTCCCTCTCTCTGTCTCAGTCTCTCTGTCCCTCTCTCTCACAGTCTCTCTGCCCCCGTCTCTCTGTCCCTCTCGCTCTCTGTTCCTCGGGCTCTCCATCCCTCTCTCTCTATCCCTCTCTCTCTCTCTCAGTCTCTCTGTCCCGCTCTCTGTCCATCTCTCTCTCTATGTCGCTCTCGCTCTCACTGTGTCCCTCCCGCACTCTCCGTCCATCTCTCTCTGTCCCTCTATCTCTCTGTCCCTCCCACTCTGTCTCTAACTCCCCCCTCTCTATCTATCCCTCTCTCTGTCTCTGTGTCCCTGTCTCTCTCTCTGTCCCTCTCTCACTGTCTCTCTCCCTCTGTCCCTCACCCTCTCTGTGTCCCTCTCTCGTTCTGTCCCTTTCTCTCTCTGTCTCTCTGTCCCTCTCTCTCTCGCTCTCTCTCTGTCCCTCTATCTCTGTCTCTCTCTCTCTCTCTCTCTCTCTGTCCCTCTCCTTCTCCCACTCTGTGTCCCTTTCTCTCTGTGTGTTGTTTTCTCTCTGTTCCTCTCTCACTCTGTCTCTCTGTCCCTATGTCTCTCTGTCCCTCTCTCTCTGTCCCTCTCTCTCTGTGTGATCTCTGTCCCTCTCTCTCTTTCTTTTTCCCACTCTCTCTTTCTATGTCCCCCTCTCTCTCACTGTGTCCCTCTCTCTCTGTCCCTCTCTCTGTCCCTCTCTCTGTGTGTCTCTCTATCCCTCGCTCTCTTTCTATGTCCCACACTCTCTGTCTATGCCCCCGTTCTCTCACTGTGTCACTCTCTCTCTGTCCCTGTCTCTCTGTCCCTCTCTCTCTGTTTCTCTCTCTCTCTCTATCCCTCTCTCTCTCTGTACACTCACTCTGTCCCTCTCTCTCTGTTTCTCTCTCTCTCTCTGTCCCTCTCTCTCTGTTCCTCTGTCTGTGTCCCCCTCTCTCTCTGTGGCACTCTCTCTCTCTGTCCCTCACTCCCACCATCCCTCTCTCTCTATCTCTCTATCCTTCACTCTTTCTTCTGTCCCCCTCTCTCTCTGTCCCCCTCTCTCTCTGTTGCTCTCTGTCTCACCGGCCCCCTCTCTCTCTCTGTCTCTATCCCTCTCTCTCTGTCCCTCTCTCTCTATGTGTCTCTCTGTATCCCCTCTCCCTCTGTGTCTCTCTGTCCCTCTCTCTATGTCCCACTCTCTCATTGTGTCCTTCTCTCTCTGTCCCTCTCTCTGTCCCCCTCTCTCTCTGTTCCTCTCTCACTGGGTCTCTCTGTCCACCCTCTCTCTCTATCTCTCCCTTTCTGTCCCACTTTCTCTCACTGTCCTCCTCTCTCTCTGTCCCTCTCTCTCTCTGACTTTCTATCTCTCTCCCCTCTCTCTCTGTGACCCTCTCTCTATGTCCTTCTGTCCCTCTCTCTCTCTGTCTTTCTGCCCTCTCTCTCTCTGTCTCTCTGTCCCTCTCTCTCTCTCTCTCTCTCTCTCTGTCCCTCTCTCTCTGTTGCTCTCTCCCTCTCTGTGTCTGTCCCTATCTCTCTCTGACTTTCCGTCCCTCTCTCTGTCTGTCTCTCTGTCCCTCTCCCTCGCTCTCTTACTGGCCCTCACTCTGTCCCTCAGTCTCTCTCTCACTCTCACTCTATCACTTTCTGTCCCTCTCTCTGTATATCTGTCCCTCTCTCTCTGTCCCTCTCTCGCTCTCTCTCGCTGTCCCCTCTCTCTCTGTCTTTCTCTCTCTCTGTGTCTTTCTCTCTGTCTCTGTCCATCTTTCTGTCTCTCTGTCCCTCTCTCTTTGTCCCCCCTCTCTCATTGTTCCTCTCTCTGTCCCTCTGTCTTTCTGTCCCTCTCTCTGTCTGTCTGTACATCTCTCTATCTGTGTGTCCCTCTGTCTCTGTCCCTCTCTCTCTCTGTCCCTCTCTCTCTGCCCCTCTCTCTGTGACCCCCTCTCTCTCTCTGAGTTTCTCGCTCTGTCCCCCTCTCTCTGTGACCCTCTTTCTCTGTCTTTCTGTCCTTCTCTCTCTCTGTCTCTCTGTCCCTCCCTCTCTCTCTATGTTGTTTTCTCTCTGTTCCTCTCTCACTCTGTCTCTCTGTCCCTATGTCTCTCTGTCCCTCTCTCTCTGTCCCTCTCTCTCTATGTGTCTCTCTGTCCCTCTCTCACTTTCTTTTTCCCACTCTCTCTTTCTATGTCCCCCTCTCTCTCACTGTGTCCCTCTCTCTATGTCCCTCTCTCTGTCCCATTCTCTCTGTGTGTCTCTCTATCCCTCGCTCTCTTTCTATGTCCCACACTCTCTGTCTATGCCCCCGTTCTCTCACTGTGTCCCTCTCTCTCTGTCCCTCTCTCTCTGTCCCTCTCTCTCTGTTTCTCTCTCTCTCTCTCTATCCCTCTCTCTCTCTGTACACTCACTCTGTCCCTCTCTCTCTGTTTCTCTCTCTCTCTCTGTCCCTCTCTCTCTCTCTGTCCCTCTCTCTCTCTGTTCCTCTCTCTGTGTCCCCCTCACGCTCTGTGGCACTCTCTCTCTCTGTCCCTCACTCCCACCATCCCTCTCTCTCTATCTCTCTATCCTTAACTCTTTCTTCTGCCCCCCTCTCTCTCTGTCCACCTCTCTCTCTCTGTTGCTCTCTCCCTCTCTGTGTCTCTGTCCCTCTCTCTGTCTCTCTGTCCCGCTCCTTCTCTCACTCTGTGTCCCTCTCTCTCTCTGTGCCTCTCTCTGTGTCTCGGTCCCTCTGTCTTTCTGTTCCTCTCTCACTCTGTCTCTGTGCCCCTCTCTCTCTCCGGCCCTCTCTCTCTCTCTGTCTCTATCCCTCTCTCTCTGTCCCTCTCTCTCTATGTGTCTCTCTGTATCCCCTCTCCCTCTGTGTCTCTCTGTCCCTCTCTCTCTATGTGTCTCTCTGTATCCCCTCTCCCTCTGTGTCTCTCTGTCCCTCTCTCTATGTCCCACTCTCGCATTGTGTCCTTTTCTCTCTGTCCCTCTCTCTGTCCCTCTCTCTCTCTCTCTGTTCCTCTCTCACTGGGTCTCTCTGTCCCCCCTCTCTCTCTATCTCTCCCTTTCTGTCCCACTTTCTCTCACTGTGTCCCCCTTTCTCTCTGTCCCTCTCTCTCTGACTTTCTAACTCTCTCCCCCTCTCTCTCTGTGACCCTCTCTCTATGTCCTTCTGTCCCTCTCTCTCTCTGTCTTTCTGCCCTCTCTCTCTCTGTCTCTCTGTCCCTCTCTCTCTCTCTCTCTCTCTCTCTGTGTCCCTGTCTCTCTGTCCCTCTCTCACTCTGTCTCTCTGTACCCGTCTCTCTCTCTGTCTCCCCGTCCCTCATTCCCTCTGCCTCTCTGCCCCCTCTCTCTTTCCCTCTGTTTTCTATCCCTCTTTTTATGTGGCTCTCTCTCACACTCTGTCCCACTCGCTCTCTGTCCATTTCTCTGTGTATTTCTCTCTGTTCCCCCCTCTCTCTGTCCCTCTCTCTCTGTCCCTCTGTCTTTGTTCCACTCTCTCTCTCTGTCCCTCTCTCTTTGTCCCTCTCTCTGTGTGCCTGCTCTCTGTCTATCTCTGTTCCTCTCTCTGTCTCTGTGTCCCTGTCTCTCTCTGTGTCCCTCTCTCTCAGTCCCCCTCTCTCTCGGACTCTCTCATATTGTGTCCCTCACTCTCTCTGTCCCTCTCTCTCCGTCCCTCACCCTCTGTCCCCCTCTCTCTCTGTCTCTCTGTCGCTCTATCTCTCGCTCTCTCTGTCCCTCTGTCTCTGTGTCTCTCTGTCTCTCTCTCTCTATCCCTCTCCTTCTCTCACTCTGGGTCCCTCTCTCTCCCTCTGTTCCTCTCTCTCTGTGCCTCTGTCTCTCTGTCCACCCCCTCTCTCTCAGTCTCTCTGTCCCTCTCTCTCTCTCAGTCTCTCTGTCCCTCTCTCTCACAGTCTCTCTGCCCCCCTCTCTCTGTCCCTCTCGCTCTCTGTTCCTCGGGCTCTCCATCCCTCTCTCTCTATCCCTCTCTCTCTCTCTCTCTCTCAGTCTCTCTGTCCCGCTCTCTGTCCATCTCTCTCTCTCTATGTCGCTCTCGCTCTCACTGTGTCCCTCCCGCACTCTCCGTCCATCTCTCTCTGTCCCTCTATCTCTCTGTCCCTCCCACTCTGTCTCTAACTCCCCCCTCTCTATCTGTCCCTCTCTCTGTCTCTGTGTAGCTGTCTCTCTCTCTGTCCCTCTCTCACTGTCTCTCTCCCTCTGTCCCTCACACTCTCTGTGTCCCTCTCTCGCTCTGTCCCTCTCTCTCTCTGTCTCTCTGTCCCTCTCTCTCTCGCTCTCTCTCTGTCCCTCTATCTCTGTCTCTCTCTCTCTCTCTCTCTCTGTCCCTCTCCTTCTCTCACTCTGTGTCCCTCTCTCTCCCTGTGTTCATCTCTTTCTAGATGCCCCTGTCTCTCTGTCCCGCTCTCTGTCAGTCTCTCTGCCCTTCTCTCCCTCTCTCTGTCCCACCTCTCTATCTCTGTGGTGCCCTCTCTCTCTCTGTGTCTCTGTCCCTCTCTCACTGTCTCTCTATCCCGCTCCTTCTCTCACTGTGTGTCCCTCTCTCTGTGTTGTTTTCTCTCTGTTCCTCTCTCACTCTGTCTCTCTGTCCCTATGTCTCTCTGTCCCTCTCTCTCTGTCCCTCTCTCTCTATGTGTCTCTCTGTCCCTCTCTCTCTTTCTTTTTCCCACTCTCTCTTTCTATGTCCCCCGTTCTCTCACTGTGTCCCTCTCTCTCTGTCCCTCTCTCTCTATCCCTCTCTCACTGTTTCTCTCTCTCTCTCTATCCCTCTCTCTCTGTACACTCACTCTGTCCCTCTCTCTCTGTTTCTCTCTCTCTCTCTCTCTGTCCCTCTCTCTCTCTCGGTCCCCCTCTCTCTCTGTTACTCTCTCTGTGTCCCCCTCTCTCTCTGTGGCACTCTCTCTCTCTCTGTCCCTCACTCCCACCCTCCCTCTCTCTCTATCTCTCTATATCTCTATCCTTCAATCTTTCTTCTGTCCCCCTCTCTCTCTGTCCCCCTCTCTCTCTCTGTTGCTCTCTCCCTCTCTGTGTCTCTGTCCCTCTCTCTGTCTCTCTGTCCCGCTCCTTCTCTCTCTCTCTGTGTCCCTCTCTCTCTCTGTGCCTCTCTCTGTGTCTCGGTTCCTCTGTCTTTCTGTTCCTCTCTCACTCTGTCTCTGTGCCCCTCTGTCTCTCCGGCCCTCTCTCTCTCTCTGTCTCTATCCCTCTCTCTCTGTCCCTCTCTCTCTATGTGTCTCTCTGTATCCCCTCTCCCTCTGTGTCTCTCTGTCCCTCTCTCTATGTCCCACTCTCTCATTGTGTCCTTCTCTCTCTGTCCCTCTCTCTGTCCCTCTCTCTCTCTCTGTTCCTCTCTCACTGGGTCTCTCTGTCCCCCCAGTCTCTCTATCTCTCCCTTTCTGTCCCACTTTCTCTCACTGTGTCCCCCTCTCTCTTTCTGTCCCTCTCTCTCTCTGACTTTCTATCTCTCTCCCCTCTCTCTGTGTGACCCTCTCTCTATGTCCTTCTGTCCCTCTCTCTCTCTGTCTTTCTGCCCTCTCTCTCTGTCTCTCTGTCCCCCCTCTCTCTCTTTCTCTCTCTCTGTCCCTCTCTCTCTGTTGCTCTCTCCCTCTCTGTGTCTGTCCCTATCTCTCTCTGACTTTCCGTCCCTCTCTCTGTCTGTCTCTCTGTCCCTCTCCCTCGCTCTCTTACTGGCCCTCACTCTGTCCCTCAGTCTCTCTCTCACTCTCTCTCTATCTCTTTCTGTCCCTCTCTCTGTATATCTGTCACTCTCTCTCTCTGTCCCTCTCTCGCTCTCTCTCGCTGTCCCCTCTCTCTCTGTCTTTCTCTCTCTCTGTGTCCTTCTCTCTGTCTCTGTCCCTCTTTCTGTCTCTCTGTCCCTCTCGCTTTGTCCCCCCTCTCTCTCTGTTCCTCTCTCTGTCCCTCTGTCTTTCTGTCCCTCTCTCTGTCTGTCTGTACATCTCTCTATCTGTGTGTCCCTCTGTCTCTGTCCCTCTCTCTCTCTGTCCCTCTTTCTCTGCCCCTCTCTCTGTGACCCCCTCGCTCTCTCTGAGTTTCTCTCTCTGTCCCCCTCTCTCTGTGACCCTCTTTCTCTGTCTTTCTGTCCTTCTCTCTCTCTGTCTCTCTGTCCCTCCCTCTCTCTCTGTGTTGTTTTCTCTCTGTTCCTCTCTCACTCTGTCTCTCTGTCCCTATGTCTCTCTGTCCCTCTCTCTGTCCCTCTCTCTCTATGTGTCTCTCTGTCTCTCACTCTCTTTCTTTTTCCCACTCTCTCTTTCTATGTCCCCCTCTCTCTCACTGTGTCCCCCTCTCTCTGTCCATCTCTCTGTCCCTCTCTCTGTGTGTCTCACTATCCCTCGCTCTCTTTCTATGTCCCACACTCTCTGTCTATGCCGCCGTTCTCTTACTGTGTCCCTCTCTCTCTGTGTGTCTCTCTGTATCCCCTCTCCCTCTGTGTCTCTCTGTCCCTCTCTCTATGTCCCACTCTCTCTTTGTGTCCTTCTCTCTCTGTCCCTCTCTCTGTCCCTCTCTCTCTCTCTCTGTTCCTCTCTCACTGGGTCTCTCTGTCCCCCCTCTCTCTCTATCTCTCCCTTTCTGTCCCACTTTCTCTCACTGTGTCCCCCCCTCTCTCTCTGTCCCTCTCTCTCTCTCTGACTTTCTATCTCTCTCCCCTCTCTCTGTGTGACCCTCTCTCTATGTCCTTCTGTCCCTCTCTCTCTCTGTCTTTCTGCCCTCTCTCTCTCTGTCTCTCTGTCCCCCTCTCTCTCTCTTTCTCTCTCTCTGTCCCTCTCTCTCTGTTGCTCTCTCCCTCTCTGTGTCTGTCTCTATCTCTCTCTGACTTTCCGTCCCTCTCTCTGTCTGTCTCTCTGTCCCTCTCCCTCGCTCTCTTACTGGCCCTCACTCTGTCCCTCAGTCTCTCTCTCACTCTCTCTCTATCTCTTTCTGTCCCTCTCTCTGTATATCTGTCCCTCTCTCTCTGTCCCTCTCTCGCTCTCTCTCGCTGTCCCCTCTCTCTGTCTTTCTCTCTCTCTGTGTCCTTCTCTCTGTTTCTGTCCCTCTTTCTGTCTCTCTGTCCCTCTCGCTTTGTCCCCCCTCTCTCTCTGTTCCTCTCTCTGTCCCTCTGTCTTTCTGTCCCTCTCTCTGTCTGTCTGTACATCTCTATATCTGTGTGTCCCTCTGTCTCTGTCCCTCTCTCTCTCTGTCCCTCTTTCTCTGCCCCTCTCTCTGTGACCCCCTCGCTCTCTCTGAGTTTCTCTCTCTGTCCCCCTCTCTCTGTGACCCTCTTTCTCTGTCTTTCTGTCCTTCTCTCTCTCTGTCTCTCTGTCCCTCCCTCTCTCTCTGTGTTGTTTTCTCTCTGTTCCTCTCTCACTCTGTCTCTCTGTCCCTATGTCTCTCTGTCCCTCTCTCTCTGTCCCTCTCTCTCTATGTGTTCCTCTGTCCCGCCCTCTCTCAGTCTCTCTGCCCTTCTCTCCCTCTCTCTGTCCCACCTCCCTATCTCTGTGGTGCCCTCTCTCTCTCTGTGTCTCTGTCCCTCTCTCACTGTCTCTCTATCCCGCTCCTTCTCTCACTGTGTGTCCCTCTCTCTCTGTGTTGTTTACTCTCTGTTCCTCTCTCACTCTGTCTCTCTGTTCCTATGTCTCTCTGTCCCTCTCTCTCTGTCCCTCTCTCTCTATGTGTCTCTCTATCCCTCTCTCTCTTTCTTTTTCCCACTCTCTCTTTCTATGTCCCCCTCTCTCTCACTGTGTCCATCTCTCTCTGTCCCTCTCTCTGTCCCTCTCTCTGTGTGTCTCTCTATCCCTCGCTCTCTTTCTATGTCCCACACTGTCTGTCTATGCCCCCGTCCTCTCACTGTGTCCCTCTCTCTCTGTCCCTCTCTCTCAGTCCCTCTCTCTCTGTTTCTCTCTCTCTCTGTCCCTCTCTCTCTCTCGGTCCCCCTCTCTCTCTGTTCCTCTCTCTGTGTCCCCCTCTCTCTCTGTGGCACTCTCTCTCTCTGTCCCTCACTCCCACCCTCCCTCTCTCTCTATCTCTCTATCTCTCTATCCTTCACTCTTTCTTCTGTCCCCCTCTCTCTCTGTCCCCCTCTCTCTCTCTGTTGCTCTCTCCCTCTCTCTGTCTCTGTCCCTCTCTCTGTCTCTCTGTCCCGCTCCTTCTCTCACTCTGTGTCCCTCTCTCTCTCTGTGCCTCTCTCTGTGTCTCGGTTCCTCTGTCTTTCTGTTCCTCTCTCACTCTGTCTCTGTGCCCCTCTGTCTCTCCGGCCCTCTCTCTCTCTCTGTCTCTATCCCTCTCTCTCTGTCCCTCTCTCTCTATGTGTCTCTCTGTATCCCCTCTCCCTCTGTGTCTCTCTGTCCCTCTCTCTATGTCCCACTCTCTCATTGTGTCCTTCTCTCTCTGTCCCTCTCTCTGTCCCTCTCTCTCTCTCTCTGTTCCTCTCTCACTGGGTCTCTCTGTCCCCCCTCTCTCTCTATCTCTCCCTTTCTGTCCCACTTTCTCTCACTGTGTCCCCCTCTCTCTCTGTCCCTCTCTCTCTGACTTTCTATCTCTCTCCCCCTCTCTCTCTGTGACCCTCTCTCTATGTCCTTCTGTCTCTCTCTCTCTGTCTTTCTGCCCTCTCTCTCTCTGTCTCTCTGTCCCTCTCTCTCTCTCTCTGTCCCTCTCTCTCTGTTGCTCTCTCCCTCTCTGTGTCTGTCCCTATCTCTCTCTGACTTTGCTTCCCTCTCTCTGTCTGTCTCTCTGTCCCTCTCCCTCGCTCTCTTACTGGCCCTCACTCTGTCCCTCAGTCTCTCTCTCACTCTCTCTCTATCTCTTTCTGTTCCTCTCTCTGTATATCTGTCCCTCTCTCTCTGTCCCTCTCTCGCTCTCTCTCGCTGTCCCCTCTCTCTTTGTCTTTCTCTCTCTCTGTGTCCTTCTCTCTGTCTCTGTCCCTCTTTCTGTCTCTCTGTCCCTCTCTCTTTGTCCCCCCCTCTCTCTGTTCCTCTCTCTGTCCCTCTGTCTTTCTGTCCCTCTCTCTGTCTGTCTGTACATCTCTCTATCTGTGTGTCCCTCTGTCTCTGTCCCTCTCTCTCTCTGTCCCTCTCTCTCTGCCCCTCTCTCTGTGACCCCCTCTCTCTCTCTGTCCCTCTCTCTCTGCCCCTCTCTCTGTGACCCCCTCTCTCTCTCTGATTTTCTCTCTCTGTCCCCCTCTCTCTGTGACCCTCTTTCTCTGTCTTTCTGTCCTTCTCTCTCTCTGTCTCTCTGTCCCTCCCTCTCTCTCTCTCTCTCTCTGTCCCTCTCTCTCTGTTGCTCTCTCCCTCTCTGTGTCTCTGTCCCTCTCTCTCTCTCTCTCTGCCTTTCCGTCCCTCTCTCTGTCTGTCTCTCTGTCCCTCTCCCTCGCTCTCTTACTGTCCCTCACTCTGTCCCTCAGTCTCTCTCTCATTCTCTCACTCTCTCTGTCTTTCTGTCCCTCTCTCTGTCTTTCTGTCCCTCTCTCTGTATATCTGTCCCTCTCTCTCTGTCCCTCACTCGCTCTCTCTCGTTGTCCCCTCTCTCTGTCTTTCTCTCTTTCTCTGTCCTTCTCTCTGTCTCTGTCCCTCTTTCTCTGTCTCTCTATCCCTCTCTCTTTGTCCCCCCCCGCCCCCCCCCGTTCCTCTCTTTGTCCCTCAGTCTCTCGGTCCCTCAGTCTCACTGTCTATCTCCATCTCTGTGTGTGTATCCCCATTTTTCTCTCTCTGCCTTTCTGTCCCTCTCTCTGTCTGTCTGTTACTCTCTCTATGTTTGTATCCCTCTGTCTCTGTCCCTCTCTCTCTGTCCCTCCCTTGCTCTCTCTCAGTCCCTCAGTCTCTCTCTCTGTCTCGCTCTCTCTCTGTCCTTCTCTCGCTCTCTCTGTGCCCCTCTCTCTGTGTCTCTCTCTGTCCCTCTCTCACTTTCTGTGTCCCTCTCTCACTCTCTCTCTCTGTTCCTCAGTCTGTCTGTCCCTCTGTCTCTCTGTCCCTCTCATTCTGTCCCTCCCTCGCTCTCTCTCTCTCTCCCCATCTCTGTGTCGCCCTCTCTCTCTGTCTCTCTCTTTCGCTCTGTGTCCTTCTCTCTGTCTCTGTCCCTCCTTCTCTGTGTCTCTGTCCCCCTCTCTCTCTGTCTCTCTCTCTCTGTCCCCCTCTCTCTCGCTGTCCCTTTTTTTGTGTGTGAGTGTGTCCCTCTCTCTCTGCGCCCCCCCCCCGCTGTTCCTCTCTCTCTGTCCCTCTCTCTCTGTCTCTCTGTCCCTCTCTCTCTGTCCCTCTCTCTCGCTGTTCCTCTCTCTCTCTCTGCGTGTGTCCCTCACTCTCCCCCCCCCCCCCCCCCCGCGCTCTCTGTGGTGCCCTCTCCCTCTCTGTGTCTCTGTCCCTCTCCCGCTCTCTTTCTCTGTCCCTCTCTCAATGTCTCTCTGTCCCGCTCCTTCTCTCACTCTGTGTCCCTCTCTCTGTGTTGTTGTGCCTCTGTCTCTCTGTTCCTCTCACACTCTGTCTCTCTGACCCTCTGTCTCTCTGACCCTCTCTCTCTATCCCTCTCTCTCTATGTGTCTCTCTGTCCCTCTCTCTCTGTCCCTCTCTCTCTTTCTTTGTCCCACTCTCTCTTTCTATGTCCGCCGCTCTCACACTGAGTCCCTCTCTCTCTGTCCCTCTCTCTCTGTCTCTCTGTCTCTCTCTCTCTTTTCCTCTCTCTCTGTGTCTCTGTCCCCCCCTCACTATTTGTCTCGCTGTCCCTCTTTCTCTCACTGTGTCCCTCTCTTTCTCTGTTCCTCCCTCTCTCTCTGTCCCCTCTCTCGCTCTGTCCCTCTCTCTCTTTCTCTGCCCCTCTCTCTGTGTGTCTCTCTGTCCCTCTTTCTCTGACTGTGTCCCTCTCATTCTCTGTTCCTCCCTCTCTCTCTGTCACTCTCTCTCTCTGTCTCTCTCTCTCTCTGTCCCCCCTCTCTCTCTGTCCCTCTCTCTCTCTGTCCCCCCTCTCTCTGTCCCTCTCTCTGTGTCCCTCTCTCTCTATGTGTCTCTCTGTCCCTCTCTCTGTGTGTCTCTCTGTCCCTCTCTCTCTTTTTCTGAGCCCCCCTCTCTCTGTCTCTCTGTCCCTCTCTCTCTTTCTATGTCCCACACTCTCTTTCTATTTCCTCCTCTCTCTCACTGTGTCCCTCTCTCTCAGAACCCTCTCTCTCTGTCCCTCTCTCTGTCTCTCTGTCCCTCTCTCTCTGTCCCTCTCTCTGTCACTCTCTCTCTGTTTCTCTCTCTCTGTCCCTCTCTCTCAGTTCCCCTCTCTCTCTGTTCCTCTCCCTGTGTCCCCCTCTCTCTCTGTGACACTCTCTCTCTGTCTTTCTGTCCCTCTCTCTCTGTCTCTCTGTCCCTATCTCTTTCTCTGTCCCTCTCTCTCTCTGTAGCTCTCTCCCTCTGTGTCTCTGTACCCCTCTCTGTCTGACTTTCCGTCACTCTCTCTGTCTATCTCTCTGTCCCTCTCCCTCGCTCTTTCACGGTCCCTCACTCTATCCCTCAGTCTCTCTCTCACTCTCTCTATGTCTTTCTGTCCCTCACTCTATATAGCTGTCCCTCTCTCTCTGTCCCTCTCTCGCTCTCTCGCTGTCCCCTGTCTCTCTGTCTTTCTCTCTCTGTGTCCTTCTCTCTGTCTCTGTCCCTCCTTCTGTCTCTCTGTCCCTCTCTCTTTGTCGCCCCCTCGCTCTCTCTGTTCCTCTCTCTGTCCCTCAGTTTCTCTGTCCGTCAGTCTCTCTGTCTCTCTCTATCTCTGTGTGTGTATCCACATCTCTCTCTCTATCTTTCTGTCCCTCTCTCTGTCTGTCTGTAGCTCTCTCTATGTGTGTGTTCCTCTGTCTCTGTCCCTCTCTCTCTCTGTCCCCCTCTCTCACTGCGCCTCTCTCTGTGACTCCCCCTCTCTCTCTGACTTTCTCTCTCTGTCCCCCCTCTCTCTGTGACCGTCTTTCTCTGTCTTTCTGTACTTCTCTCTTTCCCTGTCTCTCTGTCCCTCTCTCTCTCTCTGTCCCTCTCGCTCTCTCTCTGTTGCTCTCTCCCTCTCTGTGTCTCTGTCCCTCTCTCTCTCTCTGCCTTTCCGTCCCTCTCTCTGTCTGTCTCTCTGTCCCTCTCCCTCGCTCTCTCACTGTCCCTCAGTCTCTCTCTCACTCTCTCTCTCTCTGTCTTTGTCCCTCTGTCTCTCTGTCTTTCTGTCCCTCTCTCTGTATATCTGTCCCTCTCTCTCTTTCTCACTCTCTCTCTCTGTTCCTCAGTCTCTCTATCCCTCAGTCTCTCTCTCTGTCCCTCTCTCTCTGTCCCTCTGTCTCTCTGTCCCTCTCATTCTGTCCCTCCCTCGCTCTCTCACTCTCTCTCTCCCCCCATCTCTGTGTCTCCCTCTCTCTCTGTCTCTTCCTTTCGCTCTGTGTCCTTCTCTCTGTCTCTGTCCCTCCCTCTCTGTGTCTCTGTCCCTCTCTCTCTGTCCCTCTCTCTCTCTGTCTCTCTGTCCCTCTCTCTCGCTGTCCCTCTTTCTCTGTGTGTGTGTCCCTCTCTCTCTGTCCCCCCTCTCTCTCGCTGTTCCTCTCTCTCTGTCCCTCTCTCTCTCTGTCTCTCTGTCTCTCTCTCTGTCTCTCCCTCTCTGTCCCTCTCTCTCTCGCTGTTCCTCTCTCTCTCTCTCTCTCTCTGCGTGTGTCCCTCTCTCTCTCTGCGCCCCCCGCCACTCTCTCTGTAGTGCCCTCTCCCTCTCTGTGTCTCTGTCACTCTCCCTCTCTCTGTCTCTGTCTCTCTCTCACTGTCTCTCTGTCCCGCTCCTTCTCTCACTCTGAGCCCCTCTGTCTCTGTCCCTCTGTCTCTCTGTTCGTCTCGCACTCTGTCTCTCTGACCCTCTGTCTCTCTGTCCCTCTCTCTCTGTACCTCTCTCTCTATGTGATTCTCTGTCCCTCTCTCTCTGCCCCTCTCTCTCTTTCTTTGACCCACTCTCTCTTTCTATGTCCGCTGCTCTCACTCTGTGTCCCTCTCTCTGTCTCTCTGTCTCTCTCTCTCTGTGCTCCTCTCTCTCTGTGTATCTGTCCCCCTCTCTCTCTGTTTGTCTCTCTGTCCCTCGTATTCTCACCGTGTCCCTCTCTCTCTCTGACCCTTTCTCCCTCTGTCTCTGTCCCTCTCTCTTTGTCCCTCTCTCTCTATGTCCCTCTCTGTCCCTCTCTCTGTGTGTCTCTCTGTCCCTCTCTCTCTTTCTCTGTCCCTCTCTCTCTGTGTCTCTCTGTCCCTCTCTCTCTTTCTATGTCCCACACTCTCTTTCTATTTCCTCCTCTCTCTCACTGTGTCCCTCTCTCTCAGAACCCTCTCTCTCTGTCCCTCTCTCTGTCTCTCTGACCCTCTCTCTCTCTGTCCCTCTCTCTGTCCCCCTCTCTCTCTGTTCCTCTCTCTGTGTCCCCCTCTCTCTCTGTGACTCTCTCTCTCTGTCCCTCTGTCTCTCTGTTCCTCTCGCACTCTGTCTCTCTGACCCTCTGTCTCTCTGTCTCTCTCTGTACCTCTCTCTCTATGTGACTCTCTGTCCCTCTCTCTCTCTTTCGCTCTCTCTCTTTCTTTGACCCACTCTCTCTTTCTATGTCCGCCGCTCTCACTCTGTGTCCCTCTCTCTGTCTCTCTCTCTGTGTTCCTCTCTCTCTGTGTCTCTGTCCCCCTCTCTCTCTGTTTGTCTCTCTGTCCCTCTCACTCTCACTGTGTCCCTCGCTTTCTCTGTTCCTCCCTCTCTCTGTTCCTCTCTCTGTCCCTCTCTCTCTGTCACTCTCTCTCTGTATCTCTCTCTTTGTCCCCTCTCTCTCTGCCACTCTCTCTCTCTGTATCTCTCTCTCTGTCCTCTCTTTCTCTCTGTCCTTCTCTCTCTGTCCCCGCTCTCTCTCGGTTCCTCTCTCTGTGTCCCTCTCTCTCTCTGATCCTTTCTCACTCTGACTCTGTCCCTCTCTCTTTGTCCCTCTCTCTCTATGTGTCGCTCTGCCCCTCTCTCTGTGTGTCTCTCTGTCCCTCTCTCTCTTTCTCTGTCCCTCTCTCTCTCTCTGTGTCTCTCTGTCCCTCTCTCTTTCTATGTCCCACACTCTCTTTTTATTTCCTCCTCTCTCTCACTGTGTCCCTCTCTCTCTCAGAACCCTCTCTCTCTGTCCCTCTCTCTGTCTCTCTGTCCCTCTCTCTCTCTGTCCCTCTCTCTCTGTCCCCCTCTCCCTCTGTTCCTCTCTCTGCGTCCTCCTCTCTCTCTGTGACACTCTCTCTCACTGTCCCTCACTCCCTCACTCCCTCTCTCTCTCTCTCTCTATGCTTCTCTCTTCTGTCCCTCTCTCTGTATCTTTGCCCACCTCTCTCTGCTTTTCTGTCCCTCTCTCTCTGTCTTTCTGTCTCTCTTTCTCTCTCTCTGTCCCCCTCTCTCTCTGTTCCTTTCACTCTCTGTCCCTCTCTCTGTCTCTCTGTACCGCTCCTTCTCTCACTCTGAGTCCCTCTCTCGCAGTATTCCTCTCTCTCTCTCTGCCTCTCTCTGACACTCCTCTTTCTCTCTCAGTCTCTCTGTACTTCTCTCTCTCTCTCACTCTCTCACTCTCTGGGTCTCTCTCTCTCTCTCTCTCTCTCTCTCTCTCGCTCTCTCAGTCTCTCTTTCCTACTCTCTCTCTGTCTCTCTGTCCCTCTCTCTCTGTCCCTCGGCCTCTCTGTCCCTCTCTCTCTCTCTCTCTGTCCCTCTGTCTCTCGGTCCCTCTATCACTATGTCTCTCTGCCCCTCTCTCTCTCTCTGTCTCTCTGTCCCTCCGTCCCTCTGTCTCTCTGTCCCTCTGTCCCCCCTCTCTTTCTATGTCGCTCTCTCTCTCTCTCTCACTGTGTCTCTCTCGCTGTCTCTCTCTCAATCTCTCTCTCCCTCTGTCCCTCTCTCTGCCCCTCCCTTGCTCTCTCTGTGTTTCTCAGTCTCTCTGTCCCTCAGTCTCTCTCTCTGTCTCGCTCTCTCTCTGTCCTTCTCTCGCTCTCTCTGTGTCCCTCTCTCAGTCTGTCCCTCTCTCTCTGTCTGTCCTTCTCTCACTCTCACTCGCCCTCTCTGTCCATCCCTCGCTCTCACTCTCTGTCCCTCAGTCTATCTATCCCTCAATCTGACCCGCACTCTCTCTGTCCCCCTCTCTCTCTGTCCCTCTGTCTCTCTCTCCCTCTCAATCTGTCCCTCCCTCGCTCTCTTTCCATCTCTCTGTCGCCCTCTCTCTCTGTCTCTATCTCGCTCTCTGTATCCTTCTCGCGCTCTCTCTTTGTCCCTCTCTCTCTGTTCCTCTCTCACTTTCTCTCTCTCATTCCCTCCCTCGCGCGCTCTCTCGTCATCTCTCTGTCGCCCTCTCTCTCTGTCTCTCTCCCTCTCTCCCTCTGAGTCCGTCTCTGTCTGTCCCTTTCTTTTCCTCTCTGTCCCTCTCTTTTCCTCTCTCTACCTCTCTCTCTCGCTATCCCTCTCTCACTTTGTTCCCCTCTCTCCCCCTCTGTCTCTCTATCCCCTCTCTCTCTGTCCCTCTGTCCCTCTCTCTCTCTCTGCCCCTCTCTCTGTCTGTCTTTCTGACCCCCCTCTCTCTGTCTCCCTCTCTCTCTCTGTGTTGCTCTCTCCCTCTCTGTCTCTCTATCCCTCTCTCTGTCCCCCATTCATCTCTGTCCCTCTCTCTCTTTGTTCCTC
Source organism: Chiloscyllium plagiosum (assembly GCF_037043375.1). Taxonomy (NCBI): domain Eukaryota; kingdom Metazoa; phylum Chordata; class Chondrichthyes; order Orectolobiformes; family Hemiscylliidae; genus Chiloscyllium; species Chiloscyllium plagiosum. The sequence continues at coordinate 55,853,655 of NW_028270183.1, forward strand.
TCTCTGTCCCTCTGTCTCTCTATTCCCTCTCTCTCGGTCGCATTCTCTCTCTGTACCTCTCTCGCTCTCTGTCCCCTCTCTCTGTCTTTCTGCCCCCTCTCTCTGTCTCCCTCTCTCGCTGTGTTGCTCTCTCCATCTCTGTCTCTCTGTCCCTCTCTCTCTGTATCTCTGTACCGCTCCTTCTCTCACTCTGTGTGCTTCTCTCGCTGTATTCCTCTCTCTCTGTGCCTCTCTCTGTACTTCTCTCTCTCTCTCTCTCCCTCTCGGTCTCTCTCTCTCTGTTTCTCTCTCTCAGTCTCTCTGTCCTACTCTCTCTGTCTCTGTCCCTCTCTCTCTGTCCCTCTCTCTCTGTCCTTCGGTCGCTCTGTACCTCTCTATCGCTCTCTCTCTGTCCCTCTGTCTCTCGGTCCCTCTATCACTCTCTCTCTCTGCCCCCTCTCTCTCTGTGTCTCTCTGTCCCTCTGTCTCTCTGTCCTTCTGTCCCTCCTCTCCTTCTATGTCGCTCTCTCTCTCTCAATGTGTCCCTCTCGCTCTCTCTCTCAGTCTCTCTGTATTTCTCTCTCTGTGTCTCTCTTCCCCACTCTGACCCACTCTCACTTTCTATGTCGTTCTCTCTCTCGCTGTGTCCGTCTCGCTCTCTCTTTCTCTCTCTGTCCCCCCTCTCTTTCCATGTCGCTCTCTCTCTCTCTCTCGCTGTGTCCCTCTCGCTCTCTCTCTCAGTCTCTCTGTACCTCTCTATCTATGTCTGTCTTCCACACTCTCTCTGTGTCTCTCTGTCCCTCTGTCCCTCTGTATCTCTGTCCTTCTGTCCCTCCTCTACTTCTAAGTCGGCCTCTCTCTCAATGTGTCCCTCTCGCTCTCTCTCTCAGTCGCTCTATATTTCTCTCTCTGTGTCTCTCTTCCCCACTCTGACCCACTCTCACTTTCTATGTCGTTCTCTCTCTCGCTGTGTCCGTCTCGCTCTCTCTGTCTCTCTCTGACCCCTCGCTCTCTCTGTCCCTCTCTCCCTGAGTCCCTCTCTCTTTGTCCTGCTCTCTCTCTCTCTGTCACTCTCTCTGTCCCTCTCTTTCTGTCCCTCTCTCTGTCTCTCTGTCCCTCTCACATTGTGTCCCTCTTTCTCTCCCTCAGTTTCTCTGTCCCTCACCCTCTCTGTGTCCCTCTCTCTCTCTCTCTATCCCTTCTCTCGGTGTCTCTCTGTCGCTCTATCTCTCGCTCTCTCTCTGTTCCTCAAACTCTTTGTCTCTCTGTCTTTCTCTCTGTCCCTCTCACTCTGTCGCTCTCCCTCTGTCACTCTCTCTCTCACTGTGTCCTTGTCTCTGTCTCTGTCCCTCTCTCTCGGTCCCACTCTCTCTGTCTCTCTGTCCCTCTATCTCTCACTATCCCTCTCTCTCTGTCCCTCTCTTTCTCTCGCTCTCTCTCTGTTCCTCAATCGCTTTGTCTCTCTGTCCCTCTCTCTCTGTGTCTCTCTGTCCCTCTCACTCTGTACCTCTCTCGCTCTCTCACTCTGTCCCTCTCTCTCTCACTGTGTCCTTGTCTCTGTCTCTGTCGCTCTCTCTCTGTCCCTCTGTCCCTCTCTCTCTGTCCCACTCTCTCTGTCTCTCTGTCCCTCTATCTCTCTCTCTCTCTGCCTCTCTGTACCCTCCATCTCTGTCTCCCTCACTCTCTGTGTTGCTCTATCCCTCTCTGTCTCTCTTTCCTTCTCTCTCTCTCTGTTACTCTCTCTCTCTCTGTCCCTCTGTCTCTCTATTCCCTTTCTCTGTGTCCCTCGGTCTCTCTGTTCCTCTCTCCCTCTCTGTCTCTATTTTTCTCTTTGCCGCTCTTCCCCTCTCTCTCCTTATCCCTCTCTCTCTGTCCCCCCTCTCTCTGTATCTCTGTTCCCTCGTTCTCTGTCTCCCTCTCTCTCTGTGTTGCTCTCCCCCCCCCCTGTCTCTCTCTCCCTTCTCTGTCTCTCTGTACCGCTCCTTCTCTCACTCTGTGTCTTTCTCTCTCTGTCTTCCTCTCTCTCTGTGCCTCTCTCTGTCCCCCCTCTCTCTCAGTCTCCATGTACTTCTCTCTCTCTCTCCCTCACTCTCTGTCTCTCTCTCAGTCTCTGTCTCTCTCTCTCCCTCTCTCTCTCTGCCCCTCTGTCCCTCTCTCTCTGTCATTCTCTCACTCTGTCTCTCTGTCCATTTCTCCCTCTGTGTCCCTCTGTCCCCCTCTCTCTCTGTCTCTCTGTCCCTCTCTCCCTCTGTCCCTCTCTCTCTGTTCCTCAGTTTTTCTATCCCTCAGTCTCTCTCTCTGTCTCTCTCTCTGTCCCTCTCTCTCTCTGTCCCTCTTTCTCTCTGTCCTTGTTATTCTGTCCCTCCCCCTCTCTCTCTCTCTCTCCCCATCTCTGTGTAGCCCTCTCTCTGTCTCTCTCTTTCGCTCTGTGTCCTTCTCTCTGTCTCTGTCCCTCTCTCTCTGTGTCTCTGTCCCTCGGGCTCTCTGTCCCTCTCTCTCTGTCTCTCTTTCTCTCTGTCCCTGTCATTCTGTCCCTCTCTCTCTCTCTCTCTCTCTCCCTCTCCCCATCTCTGTGTCGCCCTCTCTCTCTCTGTCTCTCTTTTTCGCTCTGTGTCCTTCTCTCTCGCTGTTCCTCTCCCTCTGTCCCTCTCTCTCTGTCCCTCTTTCTCTCTGTCCCTGTCATTCTGTCCCTCCCTCTCTCTCTCTCTCTCTCTCTCTCTCTCCCCATCTCTGTGTCGCCCTCTCTCTCTCTGTCTCTCTTTTTCGCTCTGTGTCCTTCTCTCTGTCTCTGTCTCTCTCTCTCTGTCTCTCTGTCCCTCTCTCTCTCTCTGTCCCTCTCTCTCTCTCTCTCTGTTCCTCTCTCTGTCCATCAGTCTCTCTGTCCCTCAGTCTCTCTGTCTCTTTCTATCTCTGTATGTGTATCCCCATCTCGCTCTCTGTCTTTCTGTCCCTCTCTCTGTCTGTCTGTACCTCTCTCTATGTGTGTTTCCCTCTGTCTCTGTCCCTCTCTCTCTGTCCCCCTCTCTCTCTGCCCCTCTCTCTGTGACCCCTCACTCTCTCTGACTTTCTCTCTCTGTCCCCCCTCTCTCTGTGACCCTCTTTCTCTGTCTATCTGTCCTTCTCTCTCTCTGTCTCTCTGGCCCCCCCCCCACCTCTCTCTCTCTCTGTCCCTCAATCTCTCTCTGTTGCTCTCTCCCTCTCTGTGTCTCTGTCCCTCTCTCTCTCTGCCTTTCCGTCCCTCTCTCTGTCTGTCTCTCTGCCCCTCTCCCTCGCTCTCTCACTCTCCCTCACTCTGTCCCTCAATCTCTTTCTCACTCTCTCTGTCTTTCTGTCCCTCTCTCTCTGTCTTTCTGTCCCTCTCTCTGTATATATGTCCCTCTCCCTCTGTCCCTCCCTCGTTCTATCTCGCTGTCCCCTCTCTCTCTGTCTTTCTCTCTCTCTCTGTCCTTCTCTCTGTCTCTGTCCCTCTTTCTCTGTCTCTCTATCCCTCTCTCTTTGCCCCCCCCCTCTATCTGTTCCTCTCTCTGTCCCTCAGTCTCTCTGTCCCTCAGTCTCTCTGTCTATCTCCATCTCTGTGTGTGTATCGCCATCTCTCTCTCTGTTTTTCTGTCCCTCTCTCTGTCTGTGTGTTGCTCTCTCTATGTGTGTATCCCTCTGTCTCTGTCCCTCTCTCTCTGTCCCTCCCTTGCTCTCTCTCAGTCCCTCGGTCTCTCTGTCCCTCAGTCTCTCTCTCTGTCTCGTTCTCTCTCTGTCCTTCTCTCGCTCTCTCTGTGCCCCTCTCTCTGCGTCTCTCTCTGTCCCTCTCTCTCACTCTCTCTCTGTTCCTCAGTCTCTCTATCCCTCAGTCTCTCTCTCTCTGTCTCTCTCTCTGTCCCTTTGTCTCTCTGTCCCTCTCATTCTGTCCCTCTCATTCTGTCCCTCCCTCGCTCTCTCTCTCTCTCCCCCCATCTCTGTGTCGCCCTCACTCTCTGTCTCTCTCTTTCGCTCTGTGTAATTCTCTCTGTCTCTGTCCCTCCCTCTCTGTGTCTCTGTCCCTCTCTCTCTATCCCTCTCTCTCTCTGTCTCTGTCTCTCTGTCCCTCTCTCTCTCTCGCTGTCCCTCTTTCTCTGTGTGTGTGTGTGTCCCTCTCTCTCTGTCCCCCCTTCTCTCTCACTGTTCCTCTCTCTCTGTCTCTCTGTTCCTCTCTCTCTCTACGCGTGTCCCTCTCTCTCTCTGTTCCCCCCTCCCCCCGCTCTCTCTCTGTGGTGCCCTCTCTCTCTCTGTGTCTCTGTTCCTCTCCCTCTCTCTGTCTCTGTCCCTCTCTCACTGTCTCTCTGTCACGCTCCTTCTCTCACTCTGTGTCCCTCTCTCTCTGTGTTGTTGTCCCTCTGTCTCTCTGTTCCTCTCACACTCTGTCTCTCTGACCCTCTGTCTCTCTATCCCTCTCTCTCTGTACCTCTCTCTCTTTCTTTGACCCACTCTCTCTTTCTATGTCCGCCGCTCTCACTGTCTCTCTGTCTCTCTCTCTCTCTCTGTTCCTCTCTGTGTCTCTGTCCCCCTCTCTCTCTATTTGTCTCTCTGTCCCTCTTTCTCTCACTGTGTCCCTCTCTTTCTCTGTTCCTCCCTCTCTCTCTGTCCCTTTCTCTGTCCCAATCTCTCTGTCCTCTCTCTGTGTGTCTCTCTGTCCCGCTCTCTCTTTCTCTGTCCCTCTCTCTCTCTCTGTCTCTCTGTCCCTCTCTCTTTCTATGTCGCACACTCTCTTTCCATTTCCTCCTCTCTCTCTCACTGTGTCCCACTCTCTCAGATCCCTCTCTCTGTCCCTCTCTCTGTCTCTCTGTCCCTCTCTCTCTCGTTCCTTCTCTCTCTCTGTGTCCCCCTCTCTGTCTATGACACTCTCTCTCTGTCCCTCTCTCCCTCACGCACTCTCTCTATCTCTCAATGCTTCTCTCTTTCTTCTGTCCCTCTCTCTGTATCTTTGTCCACCTTTCTCTGTCTTTCTGTCCCTCTCTCTTTGTCTTTCTGTCTCTCTGTCTCTCTCTCTCCCTGTCCCCCTCTCTCTCTGTTCCTCTCACTCTCTGTCGCTCTGCCCCCCCCCTCTGTGTCGCTCCCCTCTCTCTCTCTGTTGCTCTCTCCCTCTCTGTGTCTCTGTCCCCCCCTCTCTCTCTCTTAGTGTCTCTGTCCCTCTCTCTATCTCTCTTCCCCCCTCTCTCTGTCCCTCTCTCTCTTTCTGTGTCGCTCTCTCTCTCACTGTGTCACACTCGCTCACTCTGTCCCTTTCTCTCTGTCCCTTTATCTCTCTATCCCTCTCTCCCTCTGTCCCTCTCTCTCTGTCTCTCTGTCCCTCTCTCTTCCTCTCTGTCCCTCTCTCTCTTTGTTCCTCTCTCTGTCCCTCTGTCTCGCTGTCCCCTCTCTCTCTGTCCCTCTGTCTTTCTGTCTCCCTCTCTCTCTCTCTGTTGCTCTCTCCCTCTCTGTCCCTCTCTCTGTCTCTCTGTACTGCTGCTTCTCTCACTCTGTGTCCCTCTCTGTCTTCCTCTCTCTCTGTGCCTCTCTCTGTCCCCCCTCTCTCTCTCCCTCCCTCTCTGTCTCTCTCGCTCAGTCTCTGTCTCTCTCTCTCTCTCTCTCCCTCTCTCTCTCTGCCCCTCTGTCCCTCTCTCTCTCTGTCATTCTCTCACTCTGTCTCTCTGTCCATTTCTTCCTCTGTGTCCCTCTTGTCCCCCTCTCTCTCTGTCTCTCGGTCCCTCTCTCTCTCTGTCCCTCTTTATATGTCCCTCGGTCTCTCTCTCTCACTCTGTCCCTCTGTTTCTCTGTCCCGCTCCTTCTCTCACTCTGTGTCTTTCTATCTCTGTCTTCCTCTCTCTCTGTGCCTCTCTCTGTCCCCCCTCTCTCTCTCCCTCCCTCTCTGTCTCTCTCTCTCAGTCTCTGTCTCTCTCTCTCTCTCTCTCTCTCCCTCTCTCTCTCTGCCCCTCTGTCCCTCTCTCTCTCTGTCATTCGCTCACTCTGTCTCTCTGTCCATTTCTTCCTCTGTGTCCCTCTTGTCCCCCCCCCTCTCTCTGTCTCTCGGTCCCTCTCTCTCTCTGTCCCTCTTTATATGTCCCTCGGTCTCTCTCTCTCACTCTGTCCCTCTGTCTCTCTGTCCCCCTCTGTCAGTCCATCTGTCCCTCTCTCTTTCTATGTCTCTCTCTCTCTCACTGTGTCCCTCTCTCTCTCTCTCTCTGTCCCTCGGGCTCTCTGTCCCTCTCTCTGTGTCCCTCTCACTCTCTCTCAGTCTCTCTGTCCCGCTAATTCTGTCCCTCCCTCTCTCTGTCCCTCGGGCTCTCTCTCTCAGTCTCTGTCTCTCTCTCTCTCCCCCTCTCTCTCTCTCTGCCCCTCTGTCCCTCTCTCTCTCTGTCATTCTCTCACTCTGTCTCTCTGTCCATTTCTTCCTCTGTGTCCCTCTTGACCCCCTCTCTCTCTGTCTCTCTGACCCTCTCTCCCTCTGTCCCTCTCTCCCTCTCTCTGTCTCTCTGTCCCACTCTCCCGCTGTGTCCCTCTGTGCCTCCTTGTCTCTGTCTCTCTCTCCCTCTCTCTCTCTGCCCCTCTGTCCCTCTCTCTCTATCCCTCGGTCCTCTCTCTCTTTCCCTCTGTCTCTCTGTTCCTCGGTCTCTCTCTCTCTCACTCTCTCTCTCTCTCTGTCCCTATCTCACCCTGTCTCTCTGTCTCTCTCTGTTTCTCTCTGTCCCTCTGTCCATCTGTCTCTCTCTGTGTCTCTCTGTCCCTCTGTCCATCTGTCTCTCTGTCCCTCTCTCTCTGTCCCTCTGTCCCTCTCTCTTTCTATGTCGCTCTCTCTCGCACTGTGTCCCTCCCGCTCTCTCTCCCTCCCTCTCTGTCTCTCTCTCTCAGTCTCTGTCTCTCTCTCTCCCTCTCTCTCTGCCCCTCTGTCCCTCTCTCTCTCTCTCTGTCATTCTCTCACTCTGTCTCTCTGTCCATTTCTCCCTCTGTGTCCCTCTTGTCCCCCTCTCTCTCTGTCTCTCTGACCCTCTCTCCCTCTGTCCCTCTCCCCCTCTCTCTGTCTCTCGGTCCCTCTCTCTCTGTCTCTCGGTAGCCCCCCCTCTCTGTTCCTCTCTCCCTCTCTCCCTCGGTCTCTCTGTCCGTCTCTCTATGTTCTTCGCTCTCTCTCTCTGTCCCTCTCTCTCTCTGTGTCATTCTGTCTGTCTCTGTCCCTTTCTCGCTCTCTCTCTCTCTCTCTCTCTGTCCGTCTCTCTGTCTCTGTCCCTTTCTCTCTTTCTCTCTGTCCCTCTTTTTCTCTGCCTCTCTGTCCCCTCCCTCTCTGTGTTTTGCTCGCTCCCACTCTGTCTCTATGTCCCTCTCTCTCTATGTCCTCCGTCTCTCTCGGTCTCTCTGTCTCTCTCTCTCTCTCTCTCTCTGTCCCTCTATTCGTCTCTCTCCCTGTCTCTCGGTCTCTCTCTCTCTCTCTCTCTATGTCCCTCTCTCTCTGTCTGTCCATCTGTAGGGGGTAGTGTAATTTTTAAACGGTTAGCTGCATTTTAGTCTTTTCTACCTTATAGTAAACACAAGTGCCTTATAGTAAACACAAGCAGACACTCGAAACCGGTGCCGGACCTCCCCCATGTTTTTATGAATGAAACAATTGTAACAGCTTTCCTCGATAGCTGAGAGACCGCCCTTAACCACAGTTGTACAACATCATACATATAAGGAAAGAACGGGGAACTCGAACACTGATTGGCCAAGTGAGTAACAAGATAATCGCAGGCACCAGAACCCAAATAAGGAAAACAGTGGGGAACCCTAGCACTCATTGGTCAAGACAGCAGTAGGAGACCCAGCCCACATTTACGTGTATATAATGTGTGGAGATTATTATTAAGGGGTGTGTGTGTACCATCTTTTCTCACACCCGACTTTGCCAAGTTGAATGAAAAGTTTTGGACAGACTCCTCCGTGTCTTTGTTCCTGGGAAGGGAAATCAAAGTGCCGGAGATGGGGCTGGACAGCCGCATATCTCGCACACATCGGTCTCTCTGTACCTCTCTCTCTGTCTCTCTCGCTGTCCCTCTGTCTCACTGTCCCTCTCTCACTCTGTCTCTCTGTCCCTCTCTCTCTCTGTGTCTCACTGTCCCTCTGTCACTCTGTCTCTCTGTCCCCCTCTTTCTCTGTCCCTCTGTCCCTCTCTGTCTCTCTCTGTGTCCCTCTGTCCCTCCTTCTCTCTCGGACTCTCTGTTCCTCTCTTTCTGTGTCTCTCTGTCCCCCTCTCTCTCTATCTCTTTGTCCATCTCTCTCTTTCTATGTCCCTCTCTCTCTCACAGTGTCCCTCTCTCTCTGTCTATCTTCCCCTCTCTCTGTCCCTCTGTCTCTCTATCCCTCTCTCACTCTGTCACTCTGTCCCTCTCCCTCTGTCTCTCGGTAGCCCCCCCTCTCTGGGCGGCACGGTGGCACAGTGGTTAGCACTGCTGCTTCACAGCGCCAGAGACCCGGGTTCAATACCCGCCTCAGGCGACTGACTGTGTGGAGTTTGCACGTTCTCCCCGTGTCTGCGTGGGTTTCCTCCTGGTGCTCCGGTTTCCTCCCACAGTCCAAGGATGTGCAGGTCAGGTGAATTGGCCATGCTAAATTGCCCCTGGAGTTAGGTAAGGGGTAAATGTAGGGGCATGGGTGGGTTGCGCTTCGGTGGGACGGTGTGGACTTGTTGAGCCGAAGGGCCTGTTTCCACACTATACGTAATCTAATCTAATCTAAACTCTCTCTGTCCCTCTCTGTCTCTCTCTCTGTCTCTGTCCCTCTCTCTTTCTCTGTGTCCCTCTCACTCTCTGCCTCTCTGTACCCTCCATCTCTGTCTCCCTCTCCCTCTGTGTTGCTCTATCCCACCCTGTCACTCTTTCCTTCTCCCTCTCTCTCTCTCTTTCCCTCTCTAACTCTGTCTCTCGGTGTGCCTCTCTCCATGTCCCTCGGTCTCTCTCCCTGTCTCTCTGTCTCTCTGTACCCCTCTCTCTCTCTGTCTCCCAGTCTCTCTGTCCCTCTGTTTTCTCTCTCTCTTTATATGTCGCTCTTTCTCACTCTGTCCCTCTCGCTCTCTGTGTCCGTCACTCTCTGTCCTTTTCTCTCTGAGTCCCTCTCTCTTTGTCCCACTCTCTCTCTCTGTCCCTCTCTATCTGTACCTCTCTCTGTGTCCCTGCCTCTCTGTCTCGCTCTGTCCCTCTCTCTGTCTCTGTGCCCCTGTCTCTCTCTCTGTCCCTCTCACATTGTGTCCCTCACTCTCTGTCCCTCTCTCTCACTCCCTCACCCACTATGTGTCCCTCAATCTCTCTGTCTCTCTGTCGCTCTATCTCGCGCTCTCTCTCTGTCCCTCTATCTCTGTGTGTCTCTCTCTCTCTCTGTCCCTCTAGTTCTCTCACTCTGTCTCTCTCTCTCTGTTCCTCTCTCTCTGTGCCTCTGTCACTCTGTCCACCCCCTCTCTATCAGTCTCTCGGTCCTTCTCTCTATCTCTCTCAGTCTCTCTGTCCCTCTCACTCTGTCAGTCTCTCTGTCCCTCTAGCTCTCTGTTCCTCTTTCTCTGTCACTCGGTCTCTCTCTCTCTCTGTCCCTCTGTCTCTCTGTCCCTATCTCACTCTGTCCCTCTGTCTCTCTGTCGCTCTATCGTTCGCTCTCTCTCTGTCCCTCTAACTCTGTGTGTCTTCGTCTCTCTCTCTGTCCCTCTCCTTCTCTCACTCTGTGTCCCTCTCTCTCTCTGTTCGTCTCTTTCTCTCTGCCTCTGTCTCTCTGTCACCCCCTCTCTCAGTCTCTCTGTCCTTCTCTCTATCTCTCTCAATCTCTCTGTCCCTCTCACTCTCTCAGTCTCTCTGTCCCTCTCTCTCACAGTCTCTCTGTCCCCCTCTCTCTGTCCCTCTTTGTTCCTCGGGCTCTCTGTCCCTCTCTCTCTGTCCGTCTCTCTCTCTCAGTCTCTCTGTCCCGCTATTTATGTCCACGCCTCTCTCTGTCCCTCGGGCTTTCTGTCCCTCTCTCGCTGTCCCACTCTCTTTCTCAGTCTCTCTGTCCCTCTCTCTCTGTCCCTCTCTCTCTCTGTCCCTCCGGCTCTCTATCCCTCTCTCCCTCTATCCCTCTCTCTCTCTCAGTCTCTCTGTCCCGCTCTCTCTGTCCCTCTCTCTCTCTGTCCCTCGGGCTCTCTATCCCTCTCTCTCTGTCCCTCTCTCTCAGTCTCTCTGTCCCTCTCTCTCTGTCTATCTCTCTCTCTGTCTCTCAGGCTGTCTGTTCCTCTCTCACTCTGTCTCTCTGTCCCACTCTCCCGCTGTGTCCCTCTGTGCCTCTCTGTCAATGTCTCTGTGTTCCTCTCTCTCTGTGTCCCTCTCTCTCTGTCCCTCGCTCTCTCTCACACACTCTCTCTCTCTCTGTTTCTCTGTCTCTCTGTCCCTATCTCACTCTGTCTCTCTGTCTCTCTCTGTGTTTCTCTGTCCCTCTGTCCCTCTCTCTCTCTTTCTATGTCGCTCTCTTTCTCATTGTGTTCCTCCCGATCTCTCCGCCCCTCACTCTCTGTCCCTCTTTCTCCCTGTCCCTCTATCTCTCTCTGTCTCTCTCTCTCCCTCTCTCTCAGTCCCTCTCTCTGTCTCTCTCACATTTTGTCCCTCACTCTCTCTGTGCCTCTCTCTCTGTCCCTCACCCTCTCTGTGTCCATCTCTCGCTCTGTCCCTCTGTCTCTCTGTCGCTCTATCTCTCTCTCTCTCTCTATCCCTCTATCTCTGTGTCTCTCGGTCTCTCTCTCTCTGTCCCTCTCCTTCTCTCACTCTGTGTCCCCCTCTCTCTCTCTGTTCATCTCTTTCTCTCTGCCTCTGTCTCTCTAACCCCCCTCTTTCTCAGTATCTCTGTCCTTATCTCTTTCTTTCTCATTCTCTCTGTCCCTCTCTCTCTCGGTCTCTCTGTCCCTCTCTCTCTCAGTCTCTCTGTCCCGCTATTTCTGTCCCTCTCTCTCTCTGTCACTCGGGCTCTCTGTCCCTCTCTCTCTGTCCCACTGTCTCTCTCAGTCTCTCTGTCCCTCTCTCTCTGTCCCGATCTCTCCCTGTCCCTCGGTATCTCTGTCCCTCTCTCAATCTGTCTGTCTGTCCCACTCTCCCTCTGTGTCCCTCTGTGCCTCTCTGTCTATGTCTCTCTGCCCCTCTCTCTCTGTCCCTCTCTCTCTGTCCCTCGGTCTCCCTCTCTCACTCACTCTCTATCTCTCTCTGTCCCTCTGTGTCTCTGTCCCTCGGTTTCTCTCTCTCTCTCACTCACTCTCTCTCTCTCTTTCTGTCCCTATTTCACTTTGTCACTATGTCTCTCTCTGTGTCTCTCTGTCCCTCTGTCCATCTGTCTCTCTGTCCCTCTCTCTCTGTCCTTCTGTCCCTCTCTCTCTTTCTGTGTCGCTCTCTCTCTCAATGTGTCCCTCCCGCTCTCTCTGTCCGTCTCTCTCTGTCCCTCTATCTCTCTGTCTCTCCCACTCTGTCTCTCTCTCTCCCCCCTCTCTCTGTCCCTCTCTCCGACTCTGTGTCCCTGGCTCGCTCTCTGTCCCTCTCTCTCAGTCCCTCTCTCTCTCTGTCTCTCTCACATCGTGTCCCCCACTCTGTCTGTCCCTCTCTCTCTCTGTCCCTCACCCTCTCTGTATCCCTCTCTCGCTCTGTCCCTCTCTCTGTCTTTCTAACGCTCTATCTCTCGCTCTCTCTCTGTTCCTCTATCTCTCTGTCTCTCTGTCTCTCTCTCTCTGTCCCTCTCCTTCTCTCACTCTGTGTCCCTCTCTCTCTCTGTTCATTTCTTTCTCTCTGCCTCTGTCTCTCTGTTTCCTCCCCTCTCTCTGAGTCTCTCTGTCCTTCTATCTCTCTTTCTCAGTCTCTCTATCCCTCTCTCTGTCTCGGTCTCTCTGTCCTTCTCTCTCTGTCCCCCTCTCTCTCTCAGTCTCTCTGTCCCGCTATTTCTGTCGCTCTCTCTTCCTCGGGCTCTCTGTCTGTCTCACTCTGTCCCTCACTCTCTCTCAGTCTCTCTGTCCCGCTATTTCTGTCCCTCTCTCTCTCTGTCCCTCAGGCTCTCTGTCCCTCTCTCTCTGTCCCACTCTCTCTCAGTCTCTCTGTCCCTCTCTCTCTGTCCCCCTCTCTCTCTGTCCCTCTCTCTCTCTGTCCCTCGGGCTCTCTGTCTGTTTCTCACTCGGTCTCTCTGTCCCACGCTCCCGCTGTGTCCGTCTGTGCCTCTCTGTCTCTGTCTCTCTGTCCCTCTTTCTCTATCCCTCGGTCCCTCTCTCTCTCTGTCCCTCTGTCTCTCTGTCCCTCGGTCTCTCTCTCTCTCTGTCCCTCTGTCTCCCTGTCCCTATCTCTGTCTCTCTCTGAATCTCTCTGTCCCTCTGTCCATCTGTCTCTCTGTCCCTCTCTCTCTGTCCCTCTGTCCCACTCTCTCTTTCTATGTCGCTCTCTCTGTCACTGTGTCCCTCCCGCTCTCTCCGTCCCTCTCTTTCTGTCCCTCTGTCTCTCTGTCCCTCCAACTCTGCCTCTCTCTCTGTCCTTCTCTCTGTCTCTCTGTCCCTCTCCATCTCTGTCCCTCTCTCGCACTTTCTGTGTCCCTCTCTCTCTTTCCCTCTCTCTCCCTCTGTCTCTCTGCCCCTCTCTCTGTCCCTCTGTCTGTCTATCCCTCTCTCTGTCCCTCTCTCTCTGTCTCTCTGTCCCTCTCTCACTCTCTGTCCCTCTGTCCCCTCTCTATCTCTTCTCTCTGTCCCTCTCTATCTCTTCTCTCTGCCCCCCTCTCTGTCCCTCTCTCTCTGTCCCTCGCGCTCTCTATCCCTCTCTCTGTCTCCCTCTCTATCTCTCTCTGTCTCTCTCTGCCCCTCTGTCTCTCTGTCCTCTCTCACTCTGTCTCTCTGTCCTTCTCTCTCTTTGTGTCCCTCTTTCCCGCTGTCTCTCTCTGAATTTTTCTCTCTGTCCCTCTCTCTGTCCCTCCGTCCGTCTCTCTCTGTCTCTCGGCCCCCCTCTCTCTCTGTTACTCTCTGCCTGTAGCCCTCTCTCGTTATCCCGCCGGCTCTCTCCGTCCCTCTCTCTCTGTCCCTCTATCTCTCTGTCCCTCCCACTCTGTCTCTCTCTCTCCCCCCTCTCTCTGTCCCTCTCTCTGTCTCTGTGTCCCTGTCTCTCTCTCTGTCCCACTCTCTCAGTCCCTCTCTCTCTCTGTGTTTCTCTCACATCGTATCCCTCACTCTCTCTGTCTCTCACATTGTATCCCTCACCCTCTCTGTGTCCCTCACTCGCTCTGACTCGCTCTCTCCCTGTCTTTCTAACGCTCTATCTCTCGCTCTCTCTCTGTTCCTCTGTCTCTGTGTCTCTCTGTCTCCCTCTCTCTGTCTCTCTCCTTCTCTGACTCTGTGTACCTCTCTCTCTCTGTTCATCTCTTTCTCTCTGCCTCTGTCTCTCTGTCCCCTCCCCTCTCTCTCGGTCTATCTGTCCTTCTCTCTCTCTTTATCAGTCTCTCTGTTCCTCTCTCCCTCTCTCTCAGTCTCGCTGTCCCTCTCTCTCAGTCTCTCTGCACCCCTCTCTCTGTCCCTCTCGCAATCTGTTCGTCGGGCTCTCTGTTCCTCTCTCTCTGTCCGTCTCTCTCTCAGTCTCTGTCCCGCTATTTCTGTCCCTCTCTTTGTCCCTCTGGCTCTCTATCCCTCTCTCTATCCCTCTTTCTCTCAGTCACTCGGTCCCTCTCTCTCTGTACCTCTCTCTCTCTGTCCCTCGGGCTCTCTGTCCCTCTCTCACTCTGTCTCTCTGTCCCACTCTCCCGCTGTGTCCCTCTGTGCCTCTCTGTCTATGTCTCTCTGCCCCTCTATCTTTGTCCCTCTCTTTCTGTCCCTCGGTCTCCCTCTTTCTCTCTCTCTCTGTCTGTCCCTCTGTCTCTCTGTCCCTATCTCACTCTGTCTATCTGTCTCTCTCTGTCCCTCCGTCCATCTGTCTCTCTGTCCCTCTCTCTCTCTCTGTCTTTCTGTACCTCTCTCTCTCTGTCCCTCTGTCCGTCTCTCTCTGTCTCTCTGTCCCCTCTCCCTTTGTCCCACTCTCTCTCTGTCCCTCTCTCTCTCCCTGTATCTCTGCCCCCCTCTCTCTCTCTGTGTCCCTCTCTCTCCGTCCCTCGATCTCTCTCTCTGTCCCTCTCCTTCTCACTCTGTGTCACTCTCTCTCTCGGTTCCTCTCTCTTCCTGCGCCTCTCTTTCTCTGTCCCTCCGTCCGTCTCTCTCTGTCTCTCGGTCCCCCTCTCTCTCTCAGTCCCTCTCTGCCTGTATCCCTCTCTCGTTATCCCTCCCGCTCTCTCCGTCCCTCTCTCTCTGTCCCTCTATCTCTCTGTCCTTCCCACTCTGTCTCTCTCTCTCCCCTTCTCTCTGTCCCTCTCTCTGTCTCTGTGTCCCTGTCTCTCTCTCTGTCCCACTCTCTCAGTCTCTCTGTCCTCTCTCTCTCTCTCTCAGTCTCTCTGTCCATCTCACCGTCTGTCTCTCTGTCACTCTCTCTCTGTCCCTCTCGCTCTCTGTCCCTCTCTCTTTCTGTCCCTCGGGCTCACTGTCCCTCTCTCTCTCTCTCTCTCTCTCTCTCAGTCTCTCTGTCGTTCTCTCTCTCTCTCAGTCTCTCTGTCCCTCTATCTCTCTGTCTCTCTTTCCCTCTCTCTCTCTGTCCCTTGGGCTCTCTGACCCTCTCTCTCTGTCCCTCTCTCTCTCAATCCCTCTGTCCCTCTCTCTCTGTCCCTCTCCCTCTCTGTCCCGCTCTCTCTGTCCCTCTCTCACTCTGTCTCTCTGTCCCACTCTCCCTCTGTGCCTCTGTCTCTCTGTGCCACCCCCTGCTCTCTCTCTCAGTCTCTCTGTCCCTCTCTGGCTCAATCTCTCTCTCTCTCTGTTGCTCTCTCCCTTATTGACTCTCTGCCTCTCTCTTTCTGTCTCGCTGTCCCTCTCCCCCATTCTCTCTGTTCCTCTCTCTCTGTCCCCTGTCTCTGTATTCCCCCCCCCCCTCTCTCTCAGTCTCTCTGTCTCTCTCTCTTTCTCTCTGTCCCTCCCTCTCTCTGTCCCTCTCTCTCTCTCTGTCTCTCTGTCCCTCTCTCTCTCTGTGTCCCTCTCTCTCTGGCCCTCTATGTCTTTCTGTCTCTCTGCCCCCCTCTCTCTCTGTCTCCCTCTCTCTCTCTCAGTTGCTCTCTCCCTCTCTGTCTCTCTGTCCCTCTCTCTCTGTCTCTGTCCCTCTACTTCTCTTAATCTGTGTCCCTATCTCGCACTGTTCCTCTCTCTCTGTGCCTTTGCCTCTCTGTCCCCCTCTCTCTCTTTCAGTCTCTCTGTTCTTCTCTCTCTCTCAGTTTCTCTGTCCCTCTATCTCTCTGTCTCTCTTTCCCTCTCTCTCTGCCCCTCTCTCTCTGTCCCTCACTCACTCTGTCTCTCTGTCTCTCTCTCTCTCTCTGTAACTCTCTGCCCCTCTGTCACTCTGTCGCTCTTTCTCTGTCCCTCTGTTCCTCTCTCTCTCTCTTTCGATGTCCCTCTCTCTCTCTCAATGTGTCCCGCTCGCTCTCTCTCTGTCAGTCTCTCTGTCCCTCTCTCTGTGTCTCTCTTCCTCCCTCTCTCTGTGTCTCTCTGTCCCTCTCTCTCTTTCGATGTCGTTCTCTCTCTCACTGTGTCTCTCTCGCTCTCTCTGTCTTTCTCTATGTCCCTCTCTCTCTTTGTCCCTCTCTCTGTCCAACTCTCTTTGTCCCACTCTTTCTCTCTGTCCCTCTCTCTCTGTCCCTCTCTCTCTGTCACTCTCTCTACCTATCTCTCTCCGTCCCTCTCACATTGCGTCCCTCTCTCGCTCTGTCCCTCTCTCTCTCTGTGTCCCTCTCTCTCTTTGTCCCTCTGTCTCTCTGCCCCTCTCTGTCTGTGTCCCTCTCTCCCTCTGTTCCTCTGTCTCTCTGCCCCTCTCATTCTGTCTCTCTCTCTCTCTGTCCCTCTCTCTCTGTGTCCCTCGCTCCCTCTGCCCCTCTGTCTCTCTCTCTCTCTGTGTCCCTCTGTCTCTCTGTCCCTCTCCCAGTCTCTCTGTCCCTCACTCTCTTTGTGTCTCACTGTCCCTCTGTCCCTCTGTCTCGCTTTCCCTCTCTCTCTCTGTCTCTCTGTCCCTCTCTCTCTTTTTGTCCCTCTGTCCCTCTGTCCCTCTCCCTCACTGTCTCTCTGTCCCTCTGTCCGTCTCTCTCTCTGTCTCTCGTTCCCCCTCTCTCTTTCTCTCTGTCCCTCTTCTCTCTTTGTGCCCCTCTGTGTCCTTGTCCCTCTCTCACTCTGTCTCTCAGTCTCTCTCTCTCTCTTTGTGTCCCTCTCTCCCTCTGTATCTCTGCCCACCTCACTCTCATTCTCTCTGTCCCTCTCCCTCTGTCTCTCTCACTCTCTCTCGCTCTCTCCCTCTGTCTGACTGTCCCTCCCTCACTCTGTCTCTTTGTCCCTCTCTCTCTCTCTGTGTGTCTCACTGTACCTCTGTCCCTTTGTCTCTCTGTCCCTCTCACTCTCTGTCCCTCTGTCCCTCTCTGTCTGTGTCCCTCTGTCATTCTTCTCTCTCAGGCTCGCTGTCCCTCTCTTTCTGTGTCTCTCTATCCCCCACTCTCTCTGTGTCTCTCTGTCCCTCCCTCTCGTTCTATGTCCCTCTCTCTCTCTCACTGTGTCCTTATCTCTCTCTGCCTCTCATCCTCTCTTACTCTGTGAGTGTCTCTCTCTCTCTCTCAGTTCCTCTCTCTCTCTCGCCCTCTGTCTCTCTATCCCCTCTCTCTCAGGCTCTCTGTCCCTCTCTCTCTGTCCCTTTCTTTCTCTGTCCCTCGCGCTCTCTGTCCCTCTGTCCCTCTGTCTCAGTCTCTCAGTTCCCCTCTCTCTCTCTGTCCCTCTTTCTCTTTCTCCGTCGGTCACTCTGTCCCTCTCTCTGTCCCTTTGTCTCTCTGTCTCTCTGTCCCTCTCCCTCTCTCTGTGCCCCTCCGTCTGTTCCTCTCTCTATGTCCCTCTGCCTCTCTCCCTCTCTCAGTCTCTCTGTCCCTCTCTGTCTCTCAGTCTCTCTGTCCTTCTCCCTCTTTCTCTCTCTGTCCCTCTGTCCCTCTCTCTCTCTGTCCCTCGGTCTCTCTGTCCCTCTCTCTCTGTCTCTCGCACTCTCTCTCTCTCTCTGTCCCTCTGTCTTACTGTCCCTCCCTCACTCTGTCTCTCTGTCCCACTCTCTCTGTATCCCTCTGTCCCTCTCTCTCTCTGTGTCCCTCTGACATTCTTCTCTCTCAGTCTCGCTGTCCCTCTCTTTCTGTGTGTCTCTCTCTCCCACTCTCAGTGTCTCTATGTCCCTCCCTCTCTTTCTATGTCCCTCTCTCTCTCACTGTGTCCCACTCTCTCACTGTACCTCTCGCTCTGTCCCTCTCTGTCTCTCTCTCTGTCCCTCTCTCTCTATGTCTCTCGATCTCTTTGTCCCTCTCTCTCTGTGTCCCCCTCTCTCTCTCTCTCTCTGTCCTCTTTCTGTCTCTGTGTCCCTATTTCCCTGTCCCTCTCACTCTCTGTTCCTCTCTTTGTCCCTTTCCTTCTCTCTGTCCCTCACTCTGTCCCTCACCCGCTCTGTGTCCCTCTCTCTGTCCCCTATCTCTGTGTTTCTCTGTCCCTCTCTCTGTCTCTGCTCCTCTCTGTCTGTCCCTCTAACTCACTGTCCCTCTCTGTGTCCCTCTCTCTATCGCTCTCTCTGTCTCTCTCACTCTGTCTCTCTCTCTGTCCCGCTCTCCTCTGTGACACATTCTCTATCTGTCTCTTTCTCTCTCTCTTTCCCTCTCTCAATGCGTCCCTCTCTCTCTCTCTGTCCCTTTCTCTCTCTGTCCCTCTGGCCGTCTCTCTCTCTGTCTCTCGTTCCCCCCCTCTCTCTGTCCCCCTCTCTCTCTCTCTCTCTGTCCCTCGGTCTCTCTGCCCCCCTCTCTGTCTCTGTCTCTCTGTCCCTCTCTCTTTCTCTCTGTGCCTCGCTCTCTCTGCTTCTCTGTTCCCTTCCCCTCTCTCTCCCTCTCTCTCTGTGTTGCTCTCTCCCTCTCTGTCTCTCTGTCCCTCTCCCTCTCTCACTCTGTCTCTCTCTCTCTCTCTCTCTTTTCCACTCTCTCGCTCCATCTGTCTCTCAATCACCCCCCCTCGCTCTCTCAGGCTCTCTGTCCTTCTCTCTGTCCCTCTCTCTCTCTGTCCCTCTCTCTCTGTGAGTCTCTGTCCCTCTTTGTCTCTGTCCCTCTCTCACTCCCTCTTTGTCCCTCTCTCTGTCTTTGTGCACCTCTGTCCCGCTGTCCCTCTCTCTCTCTGTCCCTCTGTCCCTCTCTCTCAGTCTCTCGTTTCCCCACTCTCTCTCTGTCCCTCTGTCTCTCTGTCCCTCTCTCTCTCTGTCCCTCTGTCCTTCTCTCTCTCTGTCTCTCGTTCCCCCCTCTCTCTGTCCCTCTCTCCCTCTCTCTCTCTGTACCTCGGTCTCTCTGCCCCTCTCTCTCTCTGTCTCACTGCACCTCTCTCTTTCTCTCTGTCCCTCTCTCTCTTTGTGTCCCTCTGTCCCTCTCTCTCTCTTTCTCTCTGTCCCACTCTCTGTCTCTCTCCCTCTGTCCGTCTCTCACAGTCTCTCGGTCCCTCTCTCTCTGTGTCCCCCTCTCTCTGTCCCTCTGTCTCTCTGGAGAGGAGAAAGTGAGGTCTGCAGATGCTGGAGATCAGAGCTGGAAATGTGTTGCTGGAAAAGCGCAGCAGGTCAGGCAGCATCCAGGGAACAGGAGAATCGACGTTTCGGGTTTAAGCCCTTCTTCAGGAATCCTGAAGAAGGGCTTATGCCCGAAACGTCGATTCTCCTGTTCCCTGGATGCTGCCTGACCTGCTGCGCTTTTCCAGCAACACATTTCCACCTCTGTCTCTCTGCCCCTCTCTCTCTGTCTCTCTCTCTCTGTGTCCCTCTGTCCCGCTGTCTCTCTCTCTCATTGTCTCTTTGTCCCTCTCTCACTCTCTCTTTGTCACTCTCTCTCTTTGTGTCTTTGAGTCCCTCTGTCCTGCTATCCCTCTCTCTCTGTCCCTCTCTCTCTGTCCCTCTGTCCCTCTCTCTCAGTCTCTCTGTTCCTGTCTCTCTCTCTCTGTGTCCCTCTCTCTCTCTGTCCCTCTGCCTCTTTATCCACTCCCTCTATCTCTCTCTCTCTCTCTCTGTCCCTCTGTCCCTCTCTCTCAGTCTCTCTGTTCCCGTCTCTTTCTCTGTGTCCCTCTCTCTCTCTCTGTTACTCTCTCTCTGTCCCTCTGCCTCTCTATCCACTCCCTCTCTCTCTCAGTCTCTGTGTCCCTCTCTGTCTCTCTGTCCTTTAGATTATTTACAGTGAGGAAACAGGCCCTTCGGCCCAACAAGTCCACATCGACCCGCCGAAGCGTATACCACCCAGAACCATACTCCTACATTTACCCCTTCACCTAACACTACGGGCAATTTAGCACGGCCAATTCACCTGACCTGCACATCTTTGGACTGTGGGAGGAAACCGGAGCACCTGGAGGAAACCCACGCAGACACGGGGAGAACGTGCAAACTCCACACAGTCCTTCTCCCTCTCTCTCTCTGTCTCTCGGTCCCTCTCGCTCGCTGTCCCTCTGTCCCTCTTTCTCTCTATATCCCTCGGTCTCTCTGTCCCTCTCTCTGTGTCTCTCACTCTCTCTCTCTGTCCCTCTGTCTCATTGTCCCTCCCTCACTCTGTCTCTTTGTCCCTCTCGCTCTCTCTGACTCACTGTTCCTCTGTCCCTCTGACTCTCTGTCCCTCTCTGACTATGTGTCCCTCTGTCCTTCTCTCTCTGTGTCCCTCTCTCATTCTTCTTTTTTTCTGTGTCTCTCTGTCTCCCACTCTCTCTGTGTCTCTCTGTCCCTCCCTCTCTTTTTAATGTCCCTCTCTCTCACTGTGTCCCTCTCTCTCTGTCCCTCTCGCTCTGTCCCCTCCCTCTCTGTCTCTCTCTCTGTCCCTCTCTCTGTCTCTCTCTCTCTATGACCCTCGCTCTCTTTGTCCCTCTCTCTCTGTCCCTCTCTCTCTCTCTCTGTGTCCCCCTCTCTCTCTGTTCCTCTCTCTCTGTCCCTCTGCCTCTTTATCCACTCTCTTTCTCTCTCTGTCCCTCTCTCTGTCCCTCTGTCCCTCTCTCTCAGTCTCTCTGTTCCCGTCTCTCTCTCTGTGTCCCTCTCTCTCTCTCTGCTCCTCTCTCTCTGTCCCTCTGCCTCTCTATCCACTCCCTCTCTCTCTCAGTCTCTCTGTCCCTCTCTGTCTCTCTGTGTCTCGCTGTCCCTCCCTCTCTTTTTAATGTCCCTCTCTCTCACTGTGTCCCTCTCTCTCTCTGTCCCTCTCCCTCTCTGTCACTCTCTCTCTATGTCCCTCGCTCTCTTTGTCCCTCTCTCTCTGTCCCGCTTACTCTGTTCCTCTCTTTCTGTTTCTCACTCTCTCTGTCCTCTCTCTGTCTCTTTGTCCATCTCCCTGAACCTCTCACTCTCTGTCCCTCTCTCTGTCCCTTTCTCTCTCTCTGTCACTCTCTCACTGTGTCCCTCTCTCCGTCTGGCCCTCTCTCTCTGTCCCTCACACACTCTGTGTCCCTCTCTCTCTATCCCGCTCTCTCTGTCCCACTCTCTCGGTCTCTCTCGCAGTCCTCCCTCTGTCTCTGTGTCCCTCACTCTCTGTCCCTCTCACTCTCTGTCCCTCTCTTTATCCCTTTCTCTCTCTCTCTGTCCCTCTCTCTCTGTCCCTCACCCGCGCTGTGTCCCTCTCTCTCTGTCCCTCACCCTCGCTGTATCTCCCTGTCCCTCTCTCTCTCGCTCTCCCTCTGTCCCTCTATCTCTGTGTTTCTCTGTCCCTCTCTCTGTCTCTGCCCCTCTCTGTCTGTCCCTCTCACTCACTCTCCCTCTGTGTCCCTCTCTCTATCCCTATCTCTGTCTCTCTCACTCTGTCTCTCTCTCTCTGTCCCGCTCTCTCTGTGACACGCTCTCTCGCTGTCCCTATCTCTCTCTCTTTCCCTCTCTCACTGCGTCCCTCTCTCTCTGTCCCTCTCTCCCTCTCTCTCTCTCTGTACCTCGGTCTCTCTGTCCCTCTCTCTCTCTGTGTCTCACTGCACCTCTCTCTTTCTCTCTGTCCCTCTCTCTCTTTGTGTCCCTCTGTCCCTCTCTCTCTCTTTCTCTCTGTCCCACTCTCTGTCTCTCTCCCTCTCGGTCCCTCTCTCTCTGTGTCCCCCCTCCCACCCATCCCCCTCCCCACACATCTCTCTGTCCCTCTGTCTCTCTGGAGAGGAGAAAGTGAGGTCTGCAGATGCTGGAGATCAGAGCTGGAAATGTGTTGCTGGAAAAGCGCAGCAGGTCAGGCAGCATCCAGGGAACAGGAGAATAGACGTTTCGGGCACAAGCCCTTCTTCAGGATTCCGTCGATTCTCCTGTTCCCTGGATGCCGCCTGACCTGCTGCGCTTTTCCAGCAACACATTTCCAATTCTGTCTCTCTGCCCCTCTCTCTCTGTCTCTCTCTCTCTCTCTCTGTCCCTCTGTCCCGCTGTCTCTCTCTCTCATTGTCTCTCTGTCCCTCTCTCACTCTCTCTTTGCCACTCTCTCTCTTTGTGTCTTTGTGTCCCTCTGTCTTGCTATCCCTCTCTCTCTGTCCCTCTCTCTCTCTGTCCCTCTGTCCCTCTCTCTCAGTCTCTCTGTTCCTGTCTCTCTCTCTCTGTGTCCCTCTCTCTCTCTATCTCTGTTCCTCTCTCTCTGTCCCTCTGCCTCTCTATCCACTCCCTCTCTCTCAGTCTCTCTGTCCCTCTCTGTCTCTCTGTCCTTTAGATTATTTACAGTGAGGAAACAGGCCCTTCGGCCCAACAAGTCCACATCGACCCGCCGAAGCGTATACCACCCAGAACCATACTCCTACATTTACCCCTTCACCTAGCACTACGGGCAATTTAGCACGGCCAATTCACCTGACCTGCACATCTTTGGACTGTGGGAGGAAACCGGAGCACCTGGAGGAAACCCACGCAGACACGGGGAGAACGTGCAAACTCCACACAGTCCTTCTCCCTCTCTCTCTCTGTCTCTCGGTCCCTCTCGCTCGCTGTCCCTCTGTCCCTCTTTCTCTCTATATCCCTCGGTCTCTCTGTCCCTCTCTCTGTGTCTCTCACTCTCTCTCTCTCTCCCTCTGTCTCATTGTCCCTCCCTCACTCTGTCTCTTTGTCCCTCTCGCTCTCTGTGACTCACTGATCCTCTGTCAACTCTCTGTCCCTCACCCGCTCTGTGTCCCTCTCTCTCTGTCCCTCACCCTCGCTGTATCTCCCTGTCCCTCTCTCTCTCGCTCTCCCTCTGTCCCTCTAACTCTGTGTTTCTCTGTCCCTCTCTCTGCCTCTGCCCCTCTCTGTCTGTCCCTCTCACTCACTGTCCCTCTCTGTGTCCCTCTCTCTATCCCTCTCTCTGTCTCTCTCACTCTGTCTCTCTCTGTCCCGCTCTCTCTGTGACACTCTCTCTCTGTCCCTATCTCTCTCTCGTTCCCTCTCTCACTGCGTCCCTCTCTTTCTGTCCCTCTCCCTCTGTCCCTCAGCCTCTCTGTGTCCCTCTCTCTCAGTCGCTATATTTCTCTGTCCCTCTCTCTCTTTGTGTCCCTCTGTTTCTCTCTCCCTCTCTCACTCTGTCCCTCTCTCTCTGAGTCCTTCTCTCTCTCTCTTTGTCCCTCTCTCTCTCTCTCTGTCCCTCGGTCTCTCTGCCCCTCTCTCACTGTATTCTGTCCCCCTCTCTCTGTGTCTCACTGTCCCTCTGTCTCGCTTTCGCTCTCTCTCTCTCTCTGTCCATTTATCTCTCTCTGTCCCTCTGTTCGTCTCTCTTCTGTCTCTCGTCCAATCCTCCACCCCCCCCCCCCCCCCCCCCCGTCCCTCTCTCTCTCTGTCCCTCGGTCTCTATGTCCCTCTCTCTCTCTCTTTCTCTCTCTCTCTCTCTATGTCCCTCAGTCAATCTGTCCCTCTCTCTCTGTCCCTCTGTCCCTTTCTCTTTCTCTGTGTCCCCTTTCTCTCTGCCTCTCTGTCCCCTCCCTCTCTGTCTCCCTCTCTGTCTATGTGTGTTTTTCTCTCCCTCTCTGTCTCTCTGTCCCTCTCTCTCTCTGTGTCTCTCTGTCCCTCTGCCTCTCTCGATCTGTGTCCCTCTCTCTCTGTTCCTCTCTCTCTGTCCAAATGTCTCTCTCTCTCCTCTCTCTCTCAGTTGCTCTGTCCCTCTCTCTCTCTGTCCCTCTGTCCGTCTCTCTCTCTGTCTCTCGTTCCCAAAATCCTCTCTGTCCCTCTCTCTCTGTCTCTCTCTCTTTCTCTCGCTCTCTCTATGTCCCTCAGTCTATCTGTCCCTCTCTCTTTCTCTCTGTCCCCTCCCTCTCTGCCTCTCTGTCCCCTCCCTCTCTGTCTATGTGTGTTTTTCTCTCCCTCTCTGTCTCTCTGTGTCCCTCTCTCTCTCTCTCTGTTCCTCTCTTTGTGTCCATCTGTCTCTCGATACACTCTCTCTCTCAGTTGCTCTGTCCCTCTCTCTCTGTCCCTCTCTATCTCTGTCCCTCTGTGCCTCTGTCCCTCTCTCACTCTGCATCTCTGTCCCTCTGTCTCTCTTTGTTTCCCTCTGTACCGCTGTCCCTCCCTGTCCCTCGGTCTGTCTGTCCCTCGGACTCTCTTTCCCTCTCACTCTGTCTCTCTCTCTCTCCCTCTCTCTGTCCCTCTGTCTCACTGTCCCTCTCTCACTCTGTCTCTCTGCCTCTCTCTCTGTGTCTTACTGTCTCTCTGCCCCTCTGTCTCTCTGTCCCTCTCTTTCTCTGTCCCTCTGTCCCTCTCTCTCTCTGTCTCTCGGTCCCTCTCTCTCTCTGTCCCTCACTCTCTCTGTCCCTCTGTCTCTCCAGCCCCTCTCTCTGTCTCTTTCTCTCTCTGTGTGTCCCTCTGTGTCTCTGTCCCTCTCCCAACCTGCCACTCTCACTGTGTCTTACTATCCCTCTGCCCATCTGTCTCTCTGTCCCTCTATCCCTCTCTGTCCCTCTCTATCTCTGTCCCTCTGTCTCTCTGCCCCTCTCTCACTCTGTCTTTCTGTCCCTCTCTCTCTCTGTCCCTCTGTCTTTCTGATCCTCTCCCACTCTGTCTCTCTGCCCCACTCTCTGTCTCACTGTCCCTCTGTCTCGCTTCCACTCTCTCTCTATCTCTCTCTGTCCCCCTCTCTCTGTTTGTATCCGTCTGACCCGCTGTACGTCTCTCTCTGTCCCGCTCTCTCTGTCGATCTGTCTCTCTGCCCCTCTTTCTGTCTCTCTGTCCCTCTCTCAGTCTTCTGTCCCTCTCTCTTTCTCTCTGTCCCTCTCTCTCTCTGCCTCTCTGTCCCCTCCCTAGCTGTCTCCCTCTCTCTCTCTGTGTTGCTCTCTCCCTCTCTGTCTCTCTGTCCCTCTCCCTCTCTCTCTCTCTCTGTGCGCCTCTCTCTGTGCTCCTCTCTCTCTGTCCCTCTGTCTCTCTATTGCCTGTCTCTCTCTCAGTCTCTCTGTCCCTCTCTCTCTGTTCCTCTCTCTCTGTCCCTCGCGCTCTCTCTCCTCCTCTCTCTTTATCCCTCCCTCTCTCTGTCCTTCTGTGTCTCTGTCCCTCTCTCACTCTGTCTCTTTGTCCCTCTCTCTCTTTTTTTGTCCCGCTGTCCCTCTCTATCTCGGTCTCTCTGTCCCTCTCCCTCTCTCGATCTGTGTCCCTCTCTCTCTGTTCCTCTCTCTCTGTCCTTCTGTCACTCTATCCCTCTCTCTCTCTCTCAGTTTCTCTGTTCCTCTCTCTCTGTCCCTCTCTCTCTCTGTTCCTCGCGCACTCTTTCCCTCTCTCTCTCTGTCCCTATCTCTCTCTTTCCCTCTGTGTCTCTGTCCCTCTCTCTCTTATTTTCCCTCTGTCCCGCTATCCCTCTCTCTCTCGGACTCTCTGCCCCTCTCTCTCTCTGCCCCTCTGTCTGTCTCTCTGTCTGTTTCTCGGTCCCCCTCTTTCATTCTGTCCCTCGGTCTCTCTATCCCTCTCTCTCTGTCTCTCTATCTGTCTCTCTCTCTGTCCCTCTGTCTCACTGGCCCTCTCTCACTCTGTCTCTCTGTCCTTTAGATTATTTACAGTGAGGAAACAGGCCCTTCGGCCCAACAAGTCCACATCGACCCGCCGAAGCGTATACCACCCAGAACCATACACCTACATTAACCCTTCACCTAACACTACGGGCAATTTAGCATGGCCAATTCACCTGACCTGCACATTTTTGGACTGTGGGAGGAAACCGGAGCACACGGAGGAAACCCACGCAGACACGGGGAGAACGTGCAAACTCCACACAGTCCTTCTCCCTCACTCTCTCTGTCTCTCGGTCCGTCTCGCTCGCTGTCCCTCTGTCCCTCTTTCTCTCCATATCCCTCGGTCTCTCTGTCACTCTCTCTGCGTCTCTCACTCTCTCTCTCTGTCCCTCTGTCTCATTGTCCCTCCCTCACTCTGTCTCTTTGTCCCTCTCGCCCTCTCTGACTCACTGTTCCTCTGTCCCTCTGACTCTCTGTCCCTCTCTGTCTATGTGTCCCTCTCTCTGTGTGTCCCTCTCTCATTCTTCTTTCTTTCTGTGTCTCTCTGTCTCCCTCTCTCTCTGTGTCTCTCTGTCCCTTCCTCTCTTTATAATGTCCCTCTCTCACACTGTGTCCCTCTCTCTCTCTCTGTCCCTCTCGCTCTGTCCCCTCGCTCTCTGTCTCTCTCTCTGTCCCTCTCTCTGTCCCTCTCTCTCTCTGTCCCTCACTCTCTCTGCCCCTCTCTCTGTCTCTCTGTCCCTCTCTCAGTCTTCTGTCCCTCTCTCTTTCTCTCGGTCCCTCTCTCTCTCTCTGCCTCTCTGTCCCCTCCCTAGCTGTCTCCCTCTCTCTCTCTGTGTTGCTCTCTCCCTCTCTCTCTCTGTGCGCCTCTCTCTGTGTTCCTCTCTCTCTGTCCCTCTGTCTCTCTATTGCCTGTCTCTCTCTCAGTCTCTCTGTCCCTCTCTCTCTGTTCCTCTCTCTCTGTCCTAATGTCTCTCTATCCCTTCTCTCTCAGTTGGTGGGTCCCTCTCTCTCTCTATCCCTCTGTACGTCTCTCTCTCTGTCTCTCGTTCCCCCCACCCTCTCTGCCCCTCTCTCTCTCTCTCTCTCTCTCTATGTCCCTCAGTCTATCTGTCCTTCTCTCTCTGTCTCTCTGTCCCTCTCTCTTTCTCTCTGTCCCTCTCTCTTTCTCTCTGTCCCCTCTCTCTGCCTCTCTGTCCCCTCCCTCTCTGTCTATGTGTGTTTTTCGCTCCCTCTCTGTCTCTCTGTGTCCCTCTCTCTCTCTCTGTTCCTCTCTCTGTGTCCATCTGTCTCTCGATATCCTCTCTCTCTCAGTTGCTCTGTCCCTCTCTCTCTGTCCCTCTCTATCTCTGTCCCTCTGTGCCTCTGTCCCTCTCTCATTCTGCCTCTCTGTCCCTCTGTCTCTCTTTTTTTTCGCTCTGTACCGCTGTCCTCCCCCTGTCCCTCGGTCTGTCTTTCCCTCGGTCTCTCTTTCCCTCTCACTCTGTCTCTCTCTCTCCCTCTCTCTGTCCCTCTGTCTCACTGTCCCTCTCTCACTCTGTCTCTATGCCCCTCTCTCTGTGTCTTACTGTCCCTCTGCCCCTCTGTCTCTCTGTCCCTCTCTTTCTCTGTCCCTCTGTCCCTCTCTCTTTCTGTCCCTCACTCTCTCTGTCCCTCTGTCTCTCCAGCCCCTCTCTCTGTCTCTTTCTCTCTCTGTGTGTCCCTCTGTCTCTCTCCCTCTCCCAATCTGCCTCTCTGTCCCACTCTCACTGTGTCTTACTATCCCTCTGCCCCTCAGTCTCTCTGTCCCTCTCTTTCTCTGTCCCTCTGTCCCTCTCTCTCTCTGTCCCTCACTCTCTCTGTCCCTCTGTCCCTCCAGCCCCTCTCTCTGTCTCTTTCTCTCTCTGTGTGTCCCTCTGTCTCTCTGTCCCTCTCCCAATCTGCCTCTCTGTCCCACTCTCACTGTGTCTTACTATCCCTCTGCCCATCTGTCTCTCTGTCCCTCTCTCCCTCTCTGTCCCTCTCTATCTCTGTCCCTCTGTCTATCTGCCCCTCTCTCACTCTGTCTCTCTGTCCCTCTCTCGCTGTCCCTCTGTCTCTCTGCTCCTCTCCCACTCTGTCTCTCTGTCCCACTCTCTGTGTCTCACTGTCCCACTGTCTCGCTTCCCCTCTCTCTATTTCTCTCTGTCCCCCTCTCTCTGTATCCGTCTGACCCGCTGTCCATCTCTCTCTGTCTCTCTCTCTGTCGATCTATCTCTCTGCCTCTCTCTCTGTCTCTCTGTCAATCTCTCAGTCTCTCTGTCCCTCTCTCTTTCTCTCTGTCCTTCTCTCTCTCTCTGCCTCTCTGTGCCCCCCTAGCTGTCTCCCTCTCTCTCTCTGTGTTGCTCTCTCCCTCTCTGTCTCTCTCTCTCTCTCTCTGTGCGCCTCTCTCTGTGTTCCTCTCTCTCTGTCCCTCTGTCTCTCTATTCCCTCTCTCTCTCAGTTTCTCTGTCCCTCTCTCTCTGTTCCTCTCTCTCTGTCACTCGTGCTCTCTGTCCCCCTCTCTCTCTATCCCTCCCTCTCTCTGTCCCTCTGTGTCTCAGTCCCTCTCTCACTCTGTCACTTTGTCCCTCTCTCTCTTTTATCGTCCTGCTGTCCCTCTCTCGGTCTCTCTGTCCCTCTCCCTCTCTCGATCTGTGTCCCTCTCTCTCTGTTCCTCTCTCTCTGTCCTTCTGTCTCTCTATCCCTCTCTCTCTCTCTCAGTTGCTCTGTCCCTCTCTCTCTGTCCCTCTCTCTCTCTCTGTTCCTCGCGCACTCTTTCCCTCTCTCTCTCTGTCCCTCTCTCTCGCTTTCCCTCTGTGTCTCTGTCCCTCTCTCTCTTATTTTCCTCTGTCCCGCTATCCCTCTCTCTCTCGGACTCTCTGCCCCTCTCTCTCTCTGCCCCTCTGTCTGTCTCTCTGCCTGTTTCTCGGTCCTCCTCTTTCTCTCTGTCCCTCGGTCTCTCTGTCCCTCTCTCTCTGTCTATCTGTCTCTCTCTCAGTCCATCTGTCTCACTGTCCCTCTCTCACTCTGTCTCTCTGTCCCTCTCTCTCTGTGTCTTATTGTCCCTCTGCCCCTCTGTCTCTCTGTCCCTCTCTCTGTCCCTCTCTTTCTCTTTCTGTCCCTCTGTGTCTCTTTCCCTCTCTCTCTGTCTCTCTGTCCCTCTCTCTCCTTGTGTCCCACTGTCCCTCTCTCTCTCTCTGACCCTCTCTCTCTCTGTACCTCAAACCCTCTCTCTCTGTCTCTCGTTCCCCCCTCTCTGTCCCTCTCTCTCTGCCTCTCTGTCCCTCTCTCTTTCTCACTGTCCCTCTCTCTCTCTCTGCCTCTCTGTCCCCTCCCTCTCTGTCTCTCTGTCCCTTTCTCTCTCTCTCTGTCTCTCTGTCCCTCTCTCTTTCTCACTGTCCCTCTCTCTCTGTCCTTCACTCTCTCTGTCCCTCTGTCTCTCTGCCCATCTCTCTGTCTCTTTCTCTCTCTCTGTGTCCCTCTGTCTCTCTGTCCCTCTCCCAATCTGTCTCTCTGTCATACTCTCTCTGTGTCTTACTATCCCTCTGCCCCTCTGTCGCTCTGTCCCTCTCTCCCTCTCTGCCTCTCTGTCACTTCCCTCTCTGTCTCTCTGTCGCTCCCACTCTCTCTCTGTCTCTCTGTCACTTTCTCTTTCTCACTGTCCCTCTCTCTCTCTGTCCCTCTGTCTCTCTGTCCCTCTCCCAATCTGTCTCTGTGTCACACTCTCTCTGTGTCTTACTATCCCTCTGCCCCTCTGTCTCTCTGTCCCTCTCATCCTCTGTGTCCCGCTATCTCTCTGTCCCTCCGTCTCTCTGCCCCTCTCTCACTCGGTCTCTCTGTCGCTCTCTCTCTCTGTCCCTCTGTCTCTCTGCTCCTCTCCCACTCTGTCTCTCTGTCCCACTCTCTGTGTCTCACTGTCCCACTGTCTCGCTTCCCCTCTCTCTCTATCTCTCTCTGTTCCCCTCTCTCTGTTTGTATCCGTCTGACCCGCTGTCCGTCTCTCTCTGTCCCTCTCTCTCTGTCGATCTATCTCTCTGCCCCTCTCTCTGTCTCTCTGTCCCTCTCTCAGTCTCTCTGTCCCTCTCTCTTTCTCTCTGTCCCTCTCTCTCTCTCTGCCTCTCTGTCCCCTCTCTATCTCTCTCTGTTCCCCTCTCTCTGTTTGTATCCGTCTGACCCGCTGTCCGTCTCTCTCTGTCCCTCTCTCTCTGTCGATCTATCTCTCTGCCCCTCTCTCTGTCTCTCTGTCCCTCTCTCAGTCTCTCTGTCCCTCTCTCTTTCTCTCTGTCCCTCTCTCTCTCTCTGCCTCTCTGTCCCCTCCCTAGCTGTCTCACTCTCTCTCTCTGTGTTGCTCTCTCCCTCTCTGTCTCTCTGTCTCTCTCCCTCTCTCTCTTTGTGCGCCTCTCTCTGTGTTCCTCTCTCTCTGTCCCTCTGTCTCTCTATTCCCTCTCTCTCTCAGTCTCTCTGTCCCTCTCTCTCTGTTCCTCTCTCTCTGTCCCTCGTGCTCTCTGTCCCCCTCTCTCTCTATCCCTCCCTCTCTCTGTCCCTCTGTGTCTCTGTCCCTCTCTCACTCTGTCACTTTGTCCCTCTCTCTCTTTTTTTGTCCCACTGTCCCTCTCTCTCTCGGTCTCTCTGTCCCTCTCCCTCTCTCGATCTGTGTCCCTCTCTCTCTGTTCCTCTCTCTCTGTCCTACTGTCTCTCTATCCCTCTCTCTCTCTCTCAGTTGCTCTGTCCCTCTCTCTCTGTCCCGCTCTCTCTCTGTTCCTCGCGCACTCTTTCCCTCTCTCTCTCTCTCTCTGTCCCTCTCTCTCTCTTTCCCTCTGTGTCTCTGTCCCTCTCTCTCTTATTTTCCCTCTGACCCGCTATCCCTCTCTCTCTCTCTCTCGGACTCTCTGCCCCTCTCTCTCTCTGCCCCTCTGTCTGTCTCTCTGTCTGTTT
Source organism: Chiloscyllium plagiosum (assembly GCF_037043375.1). Lineage (NCBI taxonomy): Eukaryota > Metazoa > Chordata > Chondrichthyes > Orectolobiformes > Hemiscylliidae > Chiloscyllium > Chiloscyllium plagiosum. The sequence goes on from NW_028270183.1 coordinate 55,883,548, forward strand.
CTCGGTCCTCCTCTTTCTCTCTGTCCCTCGGTCTCTCTGTCCCTCTCTCTCTGTCTCTCTATCTGTCTCTCTCTCTGTCCTTCTGTCTCACTGTCTCTCTCTCACTCTGTCTCTCTGTCCCTCTCTCTGTGTGTCTTACTGTCCCTCTGCCCCTCTGTCTCTCTGTCCCTCTCTCTGTCCCTCTCTTTCTCTTTCTGTCCCTCTGTGTCTCTTTCCCTCTCTCTCTGTCTCTCTGTCCCTCTCTCTCCTTGTGTCCCACTGTCCCTCTCTCTCTCTGACCCTCTCTCTGTACCTCAGTCCCTCTCTCTCTGTCTCTCGTTCCCCCCTCTCTGTCCCTCTCTCTCTGCCTCTCTGTCCCTCTCTCTTTCTCACTGTCCCTCTCTCTCTCTCTGTCTCTCTGTCCCTCTCTCTTTCTCACTGTCCCTCTCTCACTGCCCCTCACTCTCTCTGTCCCTCTGTCTCTCTGCCCATCTCTCTGTCTCTTTCTCTCTCTCTCTCTCTGTCCCTCTGTCTCTCTGTCCCTCTCCCAATCTGTCTCTCTGTCATACTCTCTCTGTGTCTTACTATCCCTCTGACCCTCTGTCGCTCTGTCCCTCTCTCCCTCTCTGCCTCTCTGTCACTTCCCTCACTGTCTCTCTGTCGCTCTCTCTCTCTGTCTGTCTCTCTGTCACTCTCTCTTTCTCACTGTCCCTCTCTCTCTTTGTCCCTCTGTCTCTCTGTCCCACTCTCTCTGTGTCTTGCTATCCCTCTGCCCCTCTGTCTCTCTGTGCCTCTCTTCCTCTCTGTCGCGCTATCTCTCTGTCCCTCTCTTTCTTTGTATCCATCTGTCCCTCTCTCTCTGTCTCTCTGTCCCTCTCTCTCTGTCCCTCGGTCCCTCTGTCTCTTTGCTCCTCTCCCAGTCTGTCTCTCTGTCCCACTGTCTGTGTCTCACTGTCCCTCTGTTTCGCTTTCCCTCTCTCTCTCACTGTGTCTCACTGTCCCTCTGTCTCGCTTTCCCTCTCTCTCTATCTCTCTCTGTACCCCTCTCTCTGCTTGTATCCGTCTGTCCCGCTGTCCGTCTCTCTCTCTGTCCCTCTCTCTCTGTCGATCTGTCTCTCTGCCTCTCTCTGTCTCTGTGTCCCTCTCTCTTTCTCTGTGTCCCTCTCTCTCTCTGCCTCTCTGTCCCCTCCTTCGCTGTCTCTCTCTCTCTCTGTTGCTTTCTCCCTCCCTGTCTCTCTGTCCCTCTCCCTCTCCCTCTCTCTCTGTGCGCCTCTCTCACTGTTCCTCTCTCTCTGTCCCTCTGTCTCTCTACTCCCTCTCTCTCTCTCAGTCTCTCTGTCCCTCTCTCTCTCTATCCCTCTCTCTCTGTCCCTCGCGCTCTCTTTCCCTCTCTCTCTCTGTCCCTCTCTCTCTCTGTCCCTCTTTGTCTCTGTCCCTCTCTCTCTCGGTCTCCCTGTCCCTCTCCCTCTCTCGATCTGTGTCCCTCTCTCTCTCTGTTCCTTACTCTCTGTCCCTCTGTCTCTCTATCTCCCCTCTGTCTCAGTTGCTCTGTCCCTCTCTCTCTGTCCCTCTGTCTCTCTGTCCCTCGCACACTCTTGCCCACTCTCTCTCTGTCCCTCTCTCTCTCTTTCCCTCTGTGCCTCTGTCCCTCTCTCACTCTGTCCCTCTGTCTCTCTCTCTCTCTCTTTGTTTCCCTCTGTCCCGCTATCCCCCTCTCTCGGACTCTCTGCCCCTCTCTCTCTCTGCCCCTCTCTCTGTCCCGCTGTCTGTTTCTCGGTCCCCCTCTCTCTTTGTCCCTCGGTATCTCTGTCCCTCTTTCTCTGTCTCTCTCTGTCTATGTCTCTCTCTCTCTGTCCCTCGGTCTCACTGTCCCTCTCTCACTCTGTCTCTCTGTCCCTATCTCTCTGTGTCTTACTGTCCCTCTGCCCCTCTGTCTCTCTACCCCTCTGTCTCTCTGTCCCTCTCTTTCTCTTTGTGTCCCTCTGTGTCTCTTTCCCTCTCTCTCACTATCCCTCTCTCTCCTTGTGTCCCTCTGTCCCTCTCTCTCTCTGCCCCTCTCTCTGTCCCGCTGTCTGTTTCTCGGTCCCCCTCTCTCTTTGTCCTTCGGTATCTCTGGCCCTCTTTCTCTGTCTCTCTCTGTCTCTGTCTCTCTCTCTCTCTGTCCCTCTGTCTCACTGTCCCTCTCTCACTCTGTCTCTCTGTCTCTCTCTCTCTTTGTTTCCCTCTGTCCCGCTATCCCTCTCTCTCGGACTCTCTGCCCCTCTCTCTCTGCCCCTCTCTCTGTCCCGCTGTCTGTTTCTCGGTCCCCCTCTCTCTTTGTCCCTCGGTATCTCTGTCCCTCTTTCTCTGTCTCTCTCTCTGTCCCTCTGTCTCACTGTCCCTCTCTCACTCTGTCTCTCTGTCCCTATCTCTCTGTGTCTTACTGTCCCTCTGCCCCTCTGTCTCTCTACCCCTCTGTCTCTCTGTCCCTCTCTTTCGCTTTGTGTCCCTCTGTGTCTCTTTCCCTCTCCCTCTCTATCCCTCTCTCTCCTTGTGTCCCTCTGTCCCTCTCTCTCTGTCCCTCTATCCCTTTCTCTCACTGTCTCTTGGTCCCTCCCTCTCTGTCCCTCTCTCTCTGTCCCTCTGTCTCTCTGCTCCTCTCCCACTCTGTGTATCTGCCCCACTCTCTGTGTCTCACTGGCCCTCTGTCTCGCTTCCCCTCTCTCTCTATCTCTCTCTGTCACCCTTTCTCTGTTTGTATCCATCTGTCCCGCTGTCCATCTCTCTCTGTCCCTCTCTCTCTGTCGACCTGTCTCTCTGCCCCTCTCTGTCTCTCGGTCCCTCTCTCTGTCTCTCTGTCCCTCTCTCTTTCTCTCTGACCCTCTCTCTCTTCGTTTCCCTTTGTCCCGCTATCCCTCTCTCTCTAAGACTCTCTGCCCCTCTCTCTCTCTGCCCCTTTGTCAGTCTCTCTGTCTGTTTCTCGGTCCCTTTCTCTCTCTCTTTCCCTCGGTCTCTCTGTCCCCCCCCTCTCTCTCTCTCTCTGTCCCTCATCTCACTGTCCCACTCTCACTCAGTCTCTCTGTCCCTCTCTCTCTGTGTCTTACTGTCCCTCTGCCCCTCTGTCTCTCTGTCCCTCTCTCTCTGTCCCTCTCTTTCTCTTTGTGTCCCTCTGTGTTTCTTTCCCTCTCTCTCTCTTTTCTCTGTCCCTCTCTCTCCTTGTGTTCCTCTGTCCCTCTCTCTCACTGTCTCTCTGACCCTCTCTCTCTGTCCCTCGGTCCCTCTCTCTCTGTCTCTCGTACCCCCCCCCTCTCTCCCTGTCACCCTCTCTCTGTCTCTCTGTCCCTCTCTCTTTCTCACTGTCCCTCTCTCTCTCTCTCTGCCTCTCTTTCCCCTCCCTCACTCTCTCTCTCTGCCCCTCTCTCTCTGTCTCTCTGTCCCTCTCTCTTTCTCACTATCCCTCTCACTCTCTCTGTCCCTCTGTCTCTCTGCCCCTCTCTCTGTCTCTTTCTCTCTCTCTCTGTCCCTCTGTCTCTCTGTCCCTCTCCCAAACTGAGTCTCTGTCCCTCTCTGACTCTCTGTCCTGCTATCTCTCTGTCTCTCTCTCTCTTTGTGTCTATCTGTCCCTGTCTCTCTATCTCTCTGTCCCTCTCTCTCTCTGTCCCTCGGTCCCTCTCTCCCTGTCCCTCTGTCTCTCTGTCCCTCTGCTCCTCTCCCACTCTGTCTCTCTGTCCCACTCTCTGTGTCTCACTGTCCCTCTGTCTCGCTTCCCCCCTCTCTCTTTCTCTCTATCCCCCTCTCTCTGTTTGTATCCGTCTGTCCCGCTGTCCGTCTCTCTCTGTCCCCCTCTCTCTGTCCCTCTGTCTCTCTGCTCCTCTCCCACTCTGTGTATCTGCCCCACTCTCTGTGTCTCACTGGCCCTCTGTCTCGCTTCCCTTCTCTCTCTATCTCTCTCTGTCACCCTTTCTCTGTTTGTATCCATCTGTCCCGCTGTCCATCTCTCTCTGTCCCTCTCTCTCTGTCGACCTGTCTCTCTGCCCCTCTCTGTCTCTCGGTCCCTCTCTCTGTCTCTCTGTCCCTCTCTCTTTCTCTCTGATCCTCTCTCTCTTCGTTTCCCTTTGTCCCGCTATCCCTCTCTCTCTAAGACTCTCTGCCCCTCTCTCTCTCTGCCCCTCTGTCTGTCTCTCTATCTGTTTCTCGGTCCCTTTCTCTCTCTCTTTCCCTCGGTATCTCTGTCCCCCCCCTCTCTCTCTCTCTCTCTGTCCCTCATCTCATTGTCCCACTCTCACTCAGTCTCTCTGTCCCTCTCTCTATGTGTCTTACTGTCCCTCTGCCCCTCTGTCTCTCTGTCCCTCTCTCTCTGTCCCTCTCTTTCTCTTTGTGTCCCTCTGTGTTTCTTTCCCTCTCTCTCTCTTTTTCTCTGTCCCTCTCTCTCCTTGGGTTCCTCTGTCTCTCTCTCTCACTGTCTCTTTGACCCTCTCTCTCTGTCCCTCGGTCCCTCTCTCTCTGTCTCTCTCTGTCTCTCGTTCCCCCCCCTCTCTCCCTGTCACCCTCTCTCTGTCTCTCTGTCCCTCTCTCTTTCTCACTGTCCGTCTCCCTCTCTCTGCCTCTCTTTCCCCTCCCTCACTGTCTCTCTGTCCCCCTCTCTCTCTGTCTCTCTGTCCCTCTCTCTTTCTCACTATCCCTCTCACTCTCTCTGTCCCTCTGTCTCTCTGCCCCTCTCTCTGTCTCTTTCTCTCTCTCTCTGTCCCTCTGTCTCTCTGTCCCTCTCCCAATCTGTCTCTCTGTCCCTCTCTGACTCTCTGTCCAGCTATCTCTCTGTCTCTCTCTCTCTTTGTGTCTATCTGTCCCTGTCTCTCTATCTCTCTGTCCCTCTCTCTCTCTGTCCCTCGGTCCCTCTCTCTCTGTCCCTCTGTCTCTCTGTCCCTCGGTCCCTCTCTCTCTGTCCCTCTGTCTCTCTGTCCCTCTGCTCCTCTCCCACTCTGTCTCTCTGTCCCACTCTCTGTGTCTCACTGTCCCTCTGTCTCGCTTCCCCCCCTCTCTTTCTCTCTATCCCCCTCTCTCTGTTTGTATCCGTCTGTCCCGCTGTCCGTCTCTCTCTGTCCCCCTCTCTCTGTCGATCTGTCTCTCTGCCCCTCTCTCTGTCTCTCTGTCCCTCTATCTTTCTCTCTGTCCCTCTCTCTCTGCCCCTCTGCCCCCTCCCTCGCTGTCTCCCTCTCTCTCTGTGCGTTGCTCTCTCCCTCTCTGTACCTCTCCCTCTCTCACTCTGTGCGCCTCTCTCTCTGTTCTTCTTCTCTCTGTCCATCTGTCTCTCTATTCCCTCTCTCTCTCTCGGTCTCTCTGTCCCTCTCTCTGTGTCTCTCGCGCTCTCTGTCCCTCTCTCTCTCTGTCCCTCTCTCTCTCTGTCCCTCTTTGTCTCTGTCCCTCTCTCACACTGTCTCTTTGTCCCTCTCTCTCTTTTTTTGTCCCGCAGTCCCTCTCTCTCTCGGTCTCTCTGTCCCTCTCCCACTCTCGATCTGTGTCCCTCTCTCTCTGTTCCGCTCTCTATGTCCCTCTTTCTCTCTATCCCCTCTCTCTCTCTCAGTTGCTCTGTCCATCACTCTCTGTCCCCCTCTCTCTGTCCCTCGCGCACTCTTTCCCATTCTCTCCCTGACCCCTCTTTCTCTTTCCCTCTGTGTCTCTGTCCCTCTCTTACTCTGTCTCTCTGTCCCTCTCTCTCTTTGTTTCCCTCTGTCCTGCTAGCCCTCTCTCTCTCGGACTCTCTGCCCCTCTCTCTCTCTGCCCCTCTGTCTGTCTCTCTGACTGTTTCTCGGCCCCCCTCTCTCTCTCTGTCTCTCGGTCTCTCTGTCCCTTTATCTCTCTCTCTCTCTCTCTCTCTCTCTGTCTATCTGTCTCACTGTCCCTCTCTCACTCTGTCTCCCTATCCATATCTCTCTGTGTCTTACTGTCCCTCTGCCCCTCTGTCTCTCTGTCCCTCTCTTTTCTTTGTGTTCCTCTGTCCCTCTGGCCCTCTCTCTCTCTCTGTCCCTCTCTCTCTGTCCCTCTGTCCCTCTCACACTGTCTCTCGTCCCTCTCTCTCTGTCTCTCATTCCCCCCTATCTCTTTGTCCCCCTCTCTCTGTCCCTCAGTCTCTCTGCCCCTCTCTCTCTGTCTCTCTGTCCCTCTCTCGTTCTCACTGTCCCTCTCTCTCTCTCTGCCTCTCTGTCCCTCTGTCTCTCTGTTCCTCCCTCTCTGTCCCTCTGCCTCTCTATGCCCCCCTCTCTCTCTCAGTCTCTCTGTCCCTCTCTCTCTCTGTCCCTCTCTCTCTCTCTCTCTGTCCTTCTCTCTGTTTCTGACCCTCTCTCTGCCTCTCCGTCCCTCTCTCTTTCTCTCTGTCCCTCTCTCTCTCTCTCTGCCTCTCTGTCCCCTCCCTCTCTGTCTCCCTCTTTCTCGGTGTGTTGCTCTCTCCCACTCTGTCTCTCTGTCCTTCTCTGTCTCTCTGTCGCTCTGTCCTTCTCCCTCTCTCTCTGTCCCTCTGTCTCTTTGTCCCTCTCTCTCTGCCCCTCTGTCCCCCCCCTCTCTCTCTCTCTCTCTGTCCATCTGTCATTCTTCTCTCTCAGCCTCGCTTTCCCTCTCTTTCTGTGTCTCTTGTCCCCCTCTCTCTGTGTGTCTCACGGTCCCTCCCTCTTTTTCAATGTCCCTCTCTCTCTCATTGTGTCCCTCTCTCTGTCTCTGTCCTCTCGCTCTGTCCCTCTCTCTGTCTCTCTCTCTCTATGTCCCTCTGTCTCTTTGTCCCTCTCGCTCTGTCCCGCTCTCTCTGTCCCTCTCTGTGTGTGTCTCTCTCTGTCCTCTTTCTGTCTCTGTGTCCCTCTCTCCATGTACCTCTCACTCTCTGTCCCTCTCTCTGTCCCCTTCTCTCTCTGTTTTCCTCTCTCACTGTGTCCCTCTCTCTCTCTGTCCCTCTCTCTCTGTCCCTCACCCTCTCTGTGTCCCTCTCTCTGTCCTCTCTCTGTCTTTGTGTCCCTCTCTCCCTGTCCCTCTCACTCTCTGTCCCTCTCTCTGTCCCTTTCTCTCTCTCTGTCCCTCACCGTCTCTGTGCCCCTCTCTCTCTGTGTCCCTCTCTCGCTGTGTCTCCCTGTCCCTCTCTCTCTCGCTCTCTCTCTCTGTCCCTCTATCTCTGTGTTTCTCTGTCTCTCTCTGTGTCACTCTCTCTATCTCTCTCTGTGTCCCTCTCACTCTGTCACTCTCTATCGCTGCCCCTCTCTCTCCGTGACCCTCTCTTTCTCTCTGTCCCTTTCTCTCTCTTTTTCCCTCTCTCACTGCGTCCCTCTCTCTCAGTCCCTCCCCTCTCTCTCTGTCCCTCTCTCACTGTCTGTTTGTCCCTCTCTCTCACTTTCTCCTTCTGTCCCTCTCTCTCTCTGTCTCTCTCTCTCTCTGTTACTCTCTCTCTCTGTCCCACGGTCTCTCTGACCCTCTCTCTCTCTGTATCTCTCTCTGTGTCCCTATGTCTCTCTCTGTCCCTCTCTCACTGTCACTATGTCCCTCGCTCTCTTTGTGTCTCACTGTCTCTCTGTCCCTCTGTCTTGCTTTCCCTCTCTCTCTGTCTCGCTGTCCCTATCTCTCTGTGTCTTACTGTTCCTCTGCCCCTCTGTCTCTCTGTCCCTCTCTTTCTCTTTGTGTCCCTCTGTGTCTCTTTCCCTCTCTCTCCTTGTGTCCCTCTGTCCCTCTCTCTCACTGTCTGTTGGTCCTTCTCTCTCTCCGTCTCTCGTTCCCCCCCATCTCTCTCTGTCCCTCTTTCTCTGTCCCTCTCTCTCTGTCCCTCTGTCTCTATGCTCCTCTCCCACTCTGTCTCTCTGTCGCACTCTCTGTGTCTCACTGTCCCTCTGTCTCGCTTCCCCTCTTTCTCTAGCTCTCTGTCACCCACTCTCTGTTTGTATCCATCTGTCCCGCTGTCCGTCTCTCTCTCTGTCCCTCTCTCTCTATCGATTTGTCTCTCTGTCCCTCTCTCACTCTGTCTCTCTGTCCCTCTCTCTTTCTCACTGTCGCTCTCACTCTCTCTGTCCTTCTGTCTCTCTTCCCCTCTCTCCATCTCTTTGTCTCTCTCTGTGTCCCTCTGTCTCTCTGTCCCTCTCCCAATCTGTCTCTCTGTCCCACTCTCTCTGTGTCTTACTATCCCTCTACCCCTTTGTCTATCTGTCCCTCTCTCCCTCTCTGTCCCGCTATCTCTCTGTCTCTCTCTCTCTCTCTTTGTGTACATCTGTCCCTCTCTCTCTGTCTCTCTGTCCCTTTGTCTCTCTGCTCCTCTCTCACTCTGACTCTCTGACCCACTCTCTGTGTGTCACTGTCCCTCTGTCTCGCTTCCCCTCTCTCTCTATCTCTCTCTGTCCCCCTCTTGCTGTTTGTATCCGTCTGTCCCGCTGTCCGTCTCTCTCTGACCCTCTCTCTCTGTCCCTCTCTTTCTCTTTGTGTCCCTCCGTGTCTCTTTCCCTCTCTCTGTCTGTCTCTCTATCCCTCTCTCTCCTTGTGTCCTTCTGTCCCTCTCTCTCACTGTCTCTCTGACCCTCTCTCTCTGTCCCTCGGTCCCTCTCTCTCTGTCTCTCGTCCCCCACCCCCTCTCTCCCTGTCCCTCTCTCTCTGTCTCTCTGTCCCTCTCTCATTCTCACTGTCTCTCTCTCTCTCTCTGCCTCTCTGTCCCCTCCCTCTCTGTCTCTCTGTCCCTCTCTCTCTGTCTCTCCGTCCCTCTCTCTTTCTCACTGTCGCTCTCACTCTCTCTGTCCTTCTGTCTCTCTGCCCCTCTCTCCATCTCTTTGTCTCTCTCTGTGTCCCTCTGTCTCTCTGTCCCTCTCCCAATCTGTCTCTCTGTCCCACTCTCTCTGTGTCTTACTATCCCTCTGCCCCTTTGTCTATCTGTCCCTCTCTCCCTCTCTGTCCCGCTATCTCTCTGTCTCTCTCTCTCTCTCTTTGTGTCCATCTGTCCCTCTCTCTCTGGCTCTCTGTCCCTCTGTCTCTCTGCCCCTCTCTCTGTCTCTCTGTCCCTCTCTCTTTCACTCTATCCCTTTCATTCTCTGACCCTCTGTCCCCTCCCTCGCTGTCTCCCTCTCTCTCTGTGTGTTGCTCTCTCCCTCTCTGTCTCTCTGAACCTCTCTCTCTCTCACTCTGGGCGCCTCTCTCTGTTCCTCTCTCTCTGTCCCTCTATCTCTCTGCTCCTCTCCCACTCTGTCTCTCTGTCCCTCTGTCTCTCTGCTCCTCTCCCACTCTGTCTCTCTGTCCCTCTGTCTCTCTGCTCCTCTCCCACTCTGTCTCTCTGTCCCACTCTCTGTGTCCCACTGTCCTTCTGTCTCGCTTTCCCTCTATCTCTATCTCTCTCTGTCCCCCTCTCTCTGTTTGTATCCGTCTGTCCCGCTGTCCGTCTCTCTCTGTCCCTCTCTCTCTGTCGATCTGTCTCTCTGCCCCTCTCTCTTTCTCTCTGTCCCTCTCTCTCTCTGTCCGTCTGTCCCCTCCCTCGCTGTCTCCCTCTCTCTGTGTGTGTTGCTCTCTCCCTCTCTGTCTCTCTGTACCTCTCGCTCTCTCACTCTGTGCGCCTCTCTCTGTTCCTCTCTCTCTGTCCCTCTGTCTCTCTATTCCCTCTCTCTCTCTCTCAGTCTCTCTGTCCCTCTCTCTGTGTCCCTCGCGCTCTCTGTCTCTCTCTCTCTGCCCCTCTCTCTCTATGTCCCTCTTTGTCTCTGTCCCTCTCTCACTCTGTCTCTATGTCCCTCTCTCTCTTTTTTTGTCCCGCTGTCCCGCTGACCCTCGCTCTCTCGGTCCTTCTGTCCCTCTCCCTCTCTCGATCTGTGTCCCTCTCTCTCTCTGTTCCTCTCTCTCTGTCCCTCTGTCGCTCTATCCCTCTCTCTCTCTCTCAGTTGCTCTGTCCCTCTCTCTCTGTCCCTCTCTCTCTTTGTCTCTCGCGCACTCTTTCCCTCTCTCTCCCTGACCCTTCTCTCTTTCCCTCTGTGTCTCTGTCCCTCTCTCACTCTGTCTCTCTGTCCCTCTCTCTCTCTCACTGTCGCTCTCACTCTCTCTGTCCTTCTGTCTCTCTGCCCCTCTCTCCATCTCTTTGTCTCTCTCTGTGTCCCTCTGTCTCTCTGTCCCTCTCCCAATCTGTCTCTCTGTCCCACTCTCTCTGTGTCTTACTATCCCTCTGCCCCTTTGTCTATCTGTCCCTCTCTCCCTCTCTGTCCCGCTATATCTCTGTCTCTCTCTCTCTCTCTCTTTGTGTCCATCTGTCCCTCTCTCTCTGTCTCTCTGTCCCTCTGTCTCTCTGTTCCTCTCTCACTCTGACTCTCTGTCCCACTCTCTGTGTCTCACTGTCCCTCTGTCTCGCTTCCCCTCTCTCTCTATCTCTCTCTGTCCCCCTCTTGCTGTTTGTATCCGTCTGTCCCGCTGTCCGTCTCTCTCTGTCCCCCTCTCTCTGTCGATCTGTCTCTCTGCCCCTCTCTCTGTCTCTCTGTCCCTCTGTCTTTCACTCTGTCCCTTTCATTCTCTGCCCCTCTGTCCCCTCCCTCGCTGTCTCCCTCTCTCTCTGTGTGTTGCTCTCTCCCTCTCTGTCTCTCTGAACCTCTCTCTCTCTCACTCTGGGCGCCTCTCTCTGTTCCTCTCTCTCTGTCCCTCTATCTCTCTGCTCCTCTCCCACTCTATCTCTCTGTCCCTCTGTCTCTCTGCTCCTCTCCCACTCTGTCTCTCTGTCCCTCTGTCTCTCTGCTCCTCTCCCACTCTGTCCCACTCTCTGTGTCTCACTGTCCTTCTGTCTCGCTTTCCCTCTATCTCTATCTCTTCTGTCCCCCTCTCTCTGTTTGTATCCGTCTGTCCCGCTGTCCGTCTCTCTCTGTCCCTCTCTCTCTGTCGATCTGTCTCTCTGCCCCTCTCTCTTTCTCTCTGTCCCTCTCTCTCTCTGTCCGTCTGTCCCCTCCCTAGCTGTCTCCCTCTCTCTCTGTGTGTTGCTCTCTCCCTCTCTGTCTCTCTGTGCCTCTCGCTCTCTCACTCTGTGCGCCTCTCTCTGTTCCTCTCTCTCTGTCCCTCTGTCTCTCTATTCCCTCTCTCTCTCAGTCTCTCTGTCCCTCTCTCTGTGTCCCTCGCGCTCTCTGTCTCTCTCTCTCTGTCCCTCTCTCTCTATGTCCCTCTTTGTCTCTGTCCCTCTCTCACTCTGTCTCTATGTCCCGCTCTCTCTTTTTTTGTCCCGCTGTCCCGCTGACCCTCGCTCTCTCGGTCCTTCTGTCCCTCTCCCTCTCTCGATCTGTGTCCCTCTCTCTCTCTGTTCCTCTCTCTCTGTCCCTCTGTCGCTCTATCCCTCTCTCTCTCTCTCAGTTGCTCTGTCCCTCTCGCTCTGTCCCTCTCTCTCTTTGTCCCTCGCGCACTCTTTCCCTCTCTCTCCCTGACCCTTCTCTCTCTTTCCCTCTGTGTCTCTGTCCCTCTATCACTCTGTCTCTCTGTCCCTCTCTCTCTTTGTTTCCCTCTGTCCCGCTATCCCTCTCTCTCTCGGACTCTCTGCCCCTCTTTCTCTCTGCCCCTCTGTCTATCTCTCTGACTGTTTCTCGGTCCCACTCTCTCTCTGTCCCTCGGTCTCTCTGTCCCTCTCTCTCTCTCTCTCTCTCTGTCTATCTGTCTCACTGTCCCTCTCTCACTCTGTCTCTCTGTCCCTATCTCTCTGTGTCTTACTGTCCCTCTACCCCTCTGTCTCTCTGTCCCTCTCTTTCTCTTTGTGTTCCTCTGTGTCTCTTTCCCTCTCTCTCTCTGTCTCTCTGTCCCTCTCTCTCCTTGTGTCCCTCTGTCCCTCTCTCTCTCTGTCCCTCTCTCTCTGTTCCTCTCTCTCACTGTCTCTCGTCCCTCTCTCTCTGTCTCTCGTTCCCCCCTCTCTCTCTGTCCCTCTCTCTCTCTGTCCCTCAGTCTCTCTGCCCCTCTCTCCCTGTCTCTCTGTCCCTCTCTCGTTCTCACCGTCCCTCTCTCTCTCTCTGGCTCTCTGTCCCTCTGTCTCTCTGCTCCTCTCTCTCTGTCCCTCTGCCTCTCTATCCCCCCCCTCTCTCTCAGTCTCTCTGTCCCTCTCTCTCTGTCCATCTCTCTATGTCCCTCTCTCTCTCTGTCCCTCTTTGTCTCTGTCCCTCTCTCTCTCTCGGTCTCTCTGTCCCTCTCCCTCTCTCGATCTGTGTCCCTCTCTCTCTCTGTTCCTTGCTCTCTGTCCTTCTGTCTCTCTATCCCCCCTCTGTCTCAGTTGCTCTGTCCCTCTCTCTCTGTCCCTCTGTCTCTCTGTCCCTCGCACACTCTTGCCCCCTCTCTCTCTGTCCCTCTCTCTCTCTTTCCCTCTGTGCCTCTGTCCCTCTCTCACTCTGTCCCTCTGTCTCTCTATCTCTCTCTTTGTTTCCCTCTGTCCCGCTATCCCTCTCTCTCGGACTCTCTGCCCCCCTCTCTCTCTGCCCCTCTCTCTGTCCCGCTGTCTGTTTCTCGGTCCCCCTCTCTCTTTGTCCCTCGGTATCTCTGTCCCTCTTTCTCTGTCTCTCTCTGTCTCTGTCTCTCTCTCTCTCTGTCCCTCTCTCACACTGTCTCTCTGACCCTCTCTCTCTGTCCCTCGGTCCCTCTCTCTCTGTCTCTCGTTACCCCCCCCCCCCTCCCTGTCACCCTCTCTCTGTCTCTCTGTCCCTCTCTCTTTCTCACTGTCTCTCTCTCTCTCTGCCTCTCTGTCCCCTCCCTCTCTGTCTCTCTGTCCCTCTCTCTCTGTCTCTCTGTCCCTCTCTCTTTCTCACTGTCGCTCTCACTCTCACTGTCCCTCTGTCCCTCTGCCCCTCTCTCCATCTCTTTCTCTCTCTCTGTGTCCCTCTGTCTCTCTGCCCTCTCCCGATCTGTCTCTCGGTCCCACTCTCTCTGTGTCTTACTATCCCTCTGCCCCTTTGTCTCTCTGTCCCTCTCTCCCTCTCTGTCCCGCTATCTCTCTCTCTCTCTTTGTGTCCATCTGTCCCTCTCTCTCTGTCTCTCTGTCCCTCTCTCTCTCTGTCCCTCTGTCTCTCTGCTCCTCTCCCACTCTGTCTCTCTGTCCCTCTGTCTCTCTGCTCCTCTCCCACTCTGTCACTCTGTCCCACTCTCTGTGTCTCACTATCCTTCTGTCTCGCTTTCCCTCTCTATCTCTCTCTGTCCCCCTCTCTCTGTTTGTATCCGTTTGTCCCGCTCTCCGTCTCTCTCTGTCCCTCTCTCTCTGTCGATCTGTCTCTCTGCCCCTCTCTCTGTCTCTCTGTCCCTCTCTCTTTCTCTCTGTCCCTCTCTCTCTCTGCCCCCCTGTCCCCAACCTCGCTGTCTCCCTCTCTCTCTGTGTGTTGCTCTCTCCCTCTCTGTCTCTCTGTACCTCTCCCTCTCTCACTCTGTGCGCCTCTCTCTGTTCTTCTCTCTCTCTGTCCCTCTGTCTCTCTATTCCCTCTCTCTCTCAGTCTCTCTATTCCCTCTTCTCTCTCTGTGTCCCTCCCGCTCTCTGTCTCTCACTCTCTGCCCCCCTCTCTCTATGTCCCTCTTTGTCTCTGTCCCTCTCTCACTCTGTCTCTTTGTCCCCCTCTCTCTTTTTTTGTCCCGCTGTCCCGCAGTCCCTCTCTCTCTCGGTCTATTTGTCCCTCTCCCTCTCTCGATCTGTGTCCCTCTCTCTCTCTGTTCCTCTCTCTCTGTCCCTCTGTCTCTCTATCCCCTCTCTCTCTCTCTCAGTTGCTCTGTCCCTCTCTCTCTATCCCTCGCGCACTCTTTCCCTCTCTCTCCCTGACCCCTCTCTCTCGGACTCTCTGCCCCCTCTCTCTCTCTGCCCCTCTGTCTGTCTATCTGACTGTTTCTCGGCCCCCCTCTCTCTCTCTGTCTCTCGGTCTCTCTGTCCCTTTCTCTCTGTCTGTCTCTCTCTCTCTCTCTCTGTCTATCTGTCTCACTGTCCCTCTCTCACTCTGTCTCCCTATCCATATCTCTCTGTGTCTTACTGTCCCTCTGCCCCTCTGTCTCTCTGTACCTCTCTTTCTCTTTGTGTTCCTCTGTGTCTCTTTCCCTCTCTCTCTCTGTCTCTCTGCCCTCTCTCTCATTGTGTCCCTCTGTCCCTCTCTCTCTGTCCCTCTCTCTGTCCCTCTATCCCTCTCTCACACTGTCTCTCGTCCGTCTCTCTCTCTCTGTCTCTCGTTCCCCCCTCTCTCTCTGTCCCTCTCTCTCTGTCCCTCAGTCTCTCTGCCCCTCTCTCTCTGTCTCTCTGTCCCTCTCTCGTTCTCACTGTCCCTCTCTCTCTGGCTCTCTGTCCCTCTGTCTCTCTGTTCCTCTCTTTCTGTCCCTCTGCCTCTCTATTCCCCCCCTCTCTCTCTCTGTCCCTCTCTCTCTCTGTCCCTCTCTGCCTCTCTGTGTGTCCTTCTCTCATTTTCTGTCCCTCTCTCTCTCTGCCTCTCCGTCCCTCTCTCTTTCTCTCTGTCCCTCTCTCTCTCTCTCTCTGCCTCTCTGTCCCCTCCCTCTCTGTTTCACTCTCTCTCGGTGTGTTGCTCTCTCCCACTCTGTCTCTCTGTCCCTCTCTGTCTCTCTTTCGCTCTGTCCTTCTCCCTCTCTCTCTCTGTTTCTTTGTCCCCCTCTCTCTCTGTCCCTTTGTCCCTCTCTCTCTATCTATCCCTCGGTCTCTCTGTCCCTCTCTGTCTCACTGTCCCTCTGTCCCTCTCTCTCTTTGTGCTTCTCTCTCTGTCCCTCTGTCCGTCTCTCTCTCTCTCTCTCTCTGTCCGTCTGTCATTCTTCTCTCTCAGCCTCGCTTTCCCCCTCTTTCTGTGTCTCTTGTCCCCCTCTCTCTGTGTGTCTTACGGTCCTCCCCTCTATTTCTATGACCCTCTCTCTCTCACTGTGTCCCTCTCTCTCTCTGTCCTCCTGCTCTGTCCCTCTCTCGGTCTCTCTCTCTCTCTATGTCCCTCTCTCTCTCTGTCCCTCTCTCTGCCCTCTCTCTGTCTCTGTGTCACTCTCTCCATGTCCCTCTCACTCTCTGTCCCTCTCTCTGTCCCCTTCTCTCTCTGTTTTCCTCTCTCACTGAGTCCCTCTCTCTCTGTCCCTCTCTGTCCCTCACCCTCTCGGTGTCCCTCTCTCTGTCCTCTCTCTGTCTCGGTGTCCTTTTCTCCCTGTTCCTCTCACTCTCTGTCCCTCTCTCTGTCCCTTTCTCTCTCTCTGTCCCTCACCGTCTCTGTGCCCCTCTATCTCTGTCACTCTCTCGCTGTGTCTCCCTGTCACTCTCTATCTCTCGCTCCCTCTCTCTGTCCCTCTATCTCTGTGTTTCTCTGTCCCTCTCTGTGTCACTCTCTCTATCTCTCTCTGTGTTCCTCTCAGTCTGTCTCACTCTCTCTGCCCCTCTCTATCTGTGACCCTCTCTCTCTCTGTCCCTTTCTCTCACTTTTTCCCTCTCTCACTGCGTCCCTCTCTCTCTCTGTCCCCCTCTCTCTCTCTGTCCCTCTCTCACAGTCTCTCTGTCCTCTCTCTCTCTTTGTCCTTCTGTCCCCCTCTCTCTCTGTCTCTCTCTCTGTTGCCCCCTCTCTCTCTGTCCCTCGGTCTCTCTGACCCTCTCTCTCTGTATCTCTCTCTCAGTGTCCCTCTGTCTCTCCGTCCCTCTCTCACTGTCACTATGTCCCTCGCTCACTTTGTTCTCACTGTCCCTCTGTCCCTCTGTCTTGCTTTCCCTCTCTCTTTGTGCCCCTCTGTCCCGCTGTCCCCCTCTTTCTCTGTCTCTCTGTCCCTCTCTCTCTCTCTGTCCCTCTATCCATTTCACTCTCTGTCTCTCGTCCCCCCCACCCCCACCCCTGGTCCCTCTCTGCCTCTCTGTCCCTCGGTCTCTCTGTCCCCCCCTCTCTCTCTGTCTTTCTCTCTGTCTCTCTGTCTTTCTCTCTGTCTCTCTCTCTCTCCCCCTCTCTGTCCCTCAGTCTATCTGTCCCTTTCTCTCTGTCCCTCTCTCTTTCTCTCTGTCCCCTCTCTCTGCCTCTCTGTCCCCTCCCTCTCTGTCTCCCCCTCTCTCTATGTGTGTTGCTCTCTCCCTCTATGTCTCTCTGTCCCTCTGTCTCTTTGTTTCCCACTGTCCCGCTATCCCTCTCTCTCTAGGTCTCTCTGCCCTTCTCTCACTCTGACCCTCTGTAGGTCTCTCCGACTGTTTCTCGGTCCCCCTCTCTGTCCCTCAGTCTCTCTGTCTCTCTCTCTCTGTCTCTCTCTCTCTCTCTCTCTCTCTCTCTCTCTGTCCCTCTGACTCACTGTCCCTCTCTCACTCTGTCTCTCTGTCCCTATCTCTCTGTGTCTTACTGTCCCTCTGCCCCTCTGTCTCTCTGTCCCTCTCTTTCTCTTTGTGTTCCTCTGTGTCTCTTTCCCTCTCTCTCCTTGTGTCCCTCTGTCCCTCTGTCCCTCTCTCTCTCTGTCCCTCTCTCTGTCCCTCTGTCCCTCTCTCTCACTGTCTCTCGTCCCTCTCTCTTTCTCTCTGTCCCTCTCTCTCTGTCTCTCTGCCTCTCTGCCTCTCTGTCCCCTCCCTCTCTGTTTCAGTCTCTCTCGGTGTGTTGCTCTCTCCCACTCTGTCTCTCTGTCCCTCTCTGTGTCTCTGTCGCTCTGTCCTTCTCCCTCTCTCTCTGTTTCTCTGTCCCTCTCTCCCTCTGTCCCTTTGTCCCTCTCTCTCTTTGTCCTTCTCTCTCTATCACTCTGTCCCTCTCTCTCTCTCTCTCTCTCTCTCTGTCCGTCTGTCATTCTTCTCTATCAGTCTCGCTTTCCCCCTCTTTCTATGACCCTCTCTCTCTCTCTCTGTCCCTCGGTCTCTCTGTCCCTCTCTCTCTCTGTCTTTCTCTCTGTCTCTCTGTCTTTTTCTCTGTCTCTGTCTCTCTCTCTCTGTCCCTCAGTCTATCTGTCCCTTTCTTCTGTCCCTCTCTCTTTCTCTCTGTCCCCTCTCTCTGCCTCTCTGTCCCCTCCCTCTCTGTTTCCCCCTTTCTCTATGTGTGTTGCTCTCTCCCTCTATGTCTCTCTGTCCCTCTCTCTCTTTGTTTCCCACTGTCCCGTTATCCCTCTCTCTCTCAACTCTCTGCCCTTCTCTCACTCTGACCCTCTGTAGATCTCTCTGACTGTTTCTTGGTCCTCCTCTCTCTCTCTGTCCCTCGGTCTCTCTGTCCCTCTCTCTCTCTCTCTCTCTCTCTCTCTGTCCCTCTGTCTCACTGTCCCTCTCTCACTCTGTCTCTCTGTCCCTACCTCTCTGTGTCTTACTGTCCCTCTGCCCCTCTGTCTCTCTGTCCCTCTCTTTCTCTTTGTGTTCCTCTGTCTCTCTGTCCCTCTCTCTCCTTGTGTCCCTCTGTCCCTCTCTCTCTCTCTGTCCCTCTATCCATTTCACTCTCTGTCTCTCGTCCCCCCCACCCCCACCCCTGGTCCCTCTCTGCCTCTCTGTCCCTCGGTCTCTCTGTCCCCCCCTCTCTCTCTGTCTTTCTCTCTGTCTCTCTGTCTTTCTCTCTGTCTCTCTCTCTCTCCCCCTCTCTGTCCCTCAGTCTATCTGTCCCTTTCTCTCTGTCCCTCTCTCTTTCTCTCTGTCCCCTCTCTCTGCCTCTCTGTCCCCTCCCTCTCTGTCTCCCCCTCTCTCTATGTGTGTTGCTCTCTCCCTCTATGTCTCTCTGTCCCTCTGTCTCTTTGTTTCCCACTGTCCCGCTATCCCTCTCTCTCTAGGTCTCTCTGCCCTTCTCTCACTCTGACCCTCTGTAGGTCTCTCCGACTGTTTCTCGGTCCCCCTCTCTGTCCCTCAGTCTCTCTGTCTCTCTCTCTCTGTCTCTCTCTCTCTCTCTCTCTCTCTCTCTCTGTCCCTCTGACTCACTGTCCCTCTCTCACTCTGTCTCTCTGTCCCTATCTCTCTGTGTCTTACTGTCCCTCTGCCCCTCTGTCTCTCTGTCCCTCTCTTTCTCTTTGTGTTCCTCTGTGTCTCTTTCCCTCTCTCTCCTTGTGTCCCTCTGTCCCTCTGTCCCTCTCTCTCTCTGTCCCTCTCTCTGTCCCTCTGTCCCTCTCTCTCACTGTCTCTCGTCCCTCTCTCTTTCTCTCTGTCCCTCTCTCTCTGTCTCTCTGCCTCTCTGCCTCTCTGTCCCCTCCCTCTCTGTTTCAGTCTCTCTCGGTGTGTTGCTCTCTCCCACTCTGTCTCTGTCCCTCTCTGTGTCTCTGTCGCTCTGTCCTTCTCCCTCTCTCTCTGTTTCTCTGTCCCTCTCTCCCTCTGTCCCTTTGTCCCTCTCTCGCTCTGTCCCTCGGTCTCTCTGTCCCTCTCTGTCTCACTGTCCCTCTGTCCCTCTCTCTCTTTGTCCTTCTCTCTCTATCACTCTGTCCCTCTCTCTCTCTCTCTCTCTCTCTGTCCGTCTGTCATTCTTCTCTATCAGTCTCGCTTTCCCCCTCTTTCTATGACCCTCTCTCTCTCACTGTGTCCCTCTCTCTCTCTGTCCTCCTGCTCTGTCCCTCTCTCTGTCTCTCTCTCTCTATGTCCCTCTCTCTCTTTGTCCCTCTCGCTCTGTCCCGCTCTCTCTGTCCCTCTCTCTGTCCTCTCTCTGTCTCTGTGTCCCTCTCTCCATGTCCCTCTTACTCTCTGTCCCTCTCTCTGTCCCCTTCTCTCTCTGTTTTCCTCTCTCACTGTGTCCCTCTCTCTCTGTCCCTCTCTCTCTGTCCCTCACCCTCTCTGTGTCCCTCTCTCTGTCCTCTCTCTGTCTCTGTGTCCCTTTCTCCCTGTTCCTCTCACTCTCTGTCCATCTCTCTGTCGTTTTCTCTCTCTCTGTCGCTCACCGTCTCTGTGCCCCTCTATCTCTGTCACTCTCTCGCTGTGTCTCCCTGTCTCTCTCTCTCTCTCGCTCCCTCTCTCTGTCCCTCTATCTCTGTGTTTCTCTGTCCCTCTCTGTGTCACTCTCTCTATCTCTTTCTGAGTCCCTCTCAATCTGTCTCTCTCTCTCTCTGCCCCTCTCTATCTGTGACCCTCTCTCTCGCTGTCCCTTTCTCTCGCTTTTTCTCTCTCTCACTGCGTCCCTCTCTCTCTGTCCCCCTCTCTCTCTCTGTCCCTCTCTCTCTTTGTCCTTCTGACCCTCTCTCTCTCTGTCACTCTCTCTGTTCCCCCCTCTCTCTCTGTCCCTCGGTCTCTCTGACCCTCTCTCTCTCTGTATCTCTCTCTCAGTGTCCCTCTGTCTCTCTGTCCCTCTCTCACTTCACTGTGTCCCTCGCTCACTTTGTTCTCACTGTCCCTCTGTCCCTCTGTCTTGCTTTCCCTCTCTCTTTGTGCCCCTCTGTCTCGCTGTCCCCCTCTTTCTCTGTCTCTCTGTCCCTCTCTCTCTCTGTCCCTCTATCCATTTCTCTCTCTGTCTCTCGTCCCCCCCCCCCCCCACCCTCACCCCTGGTCCCTCTTTCTCTCTCTCTGTCCCTCGGTCTCTCTGTCCCTCTCTCTCTCTGTCTTTCTCTCTGTCTCTCTGTCTTTTTCTCTGTCTCTGTCTCTCTCTCTCTCTCTGTCCCTCAGTCTATCTGTCCATTTCTCTCTGTCCCTCTCTCTTTCTCTCTGTCCCCTCTCTCTGCCTCTCTGTCCGCTCCCTCTCTGTCTCCCCCTTTCTCTATGTGTGTTGCTCTCTCCCTCTATGTCTCTCTGTCCCTCTCTCTCTTTGTTACCCACTGTCCCGTTATCTCTCTCTCTCAACTCTCTGCCCTTCTCTCACTCTGACCCTCTGTAGATCTCTCTGACTGTTTCTTGGTCCTCCTCTCTCTCTGTCCCTCGGTCTCTCTGTCCCTCTCTCTCTCTTTGTCCTTCTGTCCCTCTCTCTCTGTCTCTCTCTCTGTTCCCCCCTCTCTCTCTCTGTCCCTCGGTCTCTCTCACCCTCTCTCTCTCTGTATCTCTCTCTCAGTGTCCCTCTGTCTCTCTGTCCCTCTCTCACTTCACTGTGTCCCTCGCTCACTTTGTTCTCACTGTCCCTCTGTTCCTCTGTCTTGCTTTCCCTCTCTCTTTGTGCCCCTCTGTCCCGCTGTCCCCCTCTTTCTCTGTCTCTCTGTCCCTCTCTCTCTCTGTCCCTCTATCCATTTCTCTCTCTGTCTCTCGTCCCCCCCACCCTCACCCCTGGTCCCTCTCTCTCTCTCTCTCTGTCCCTCGGTCTCTCTGTCCCTCTCTCTCTCTGTCTTTCTCTCTGTCTCTCTGTCTTTTTCTCTGTCTCTGTCTCTCTCTCTCTGTCCCTCAGTCTATCTGTCCCTTTCTTCTGTCCCTCTCTCTTTCTCTCTGTCCCCTCTCTCTGCCTCTCTGTCCCCTCCCTCTCTGTTTCCCCCTTTCTCTATGTGTGTTGCTCTCTCCCTCTATGTCTCTCTGTCCCTCTCTCTCTTTGTTTCCCACTGTCCCGTTATCCCTCTCTCTCTCAACTCTCTGCCCTTCTCTCACTCTGACCCTCTGTAGATCTCTCTGACTGTTTCTTGGTCCTCCTCTCTCTCTCTGTCCCTCGGTCTCTCTGTCCCTCTCTCTCTCTCTCTCTCTCTCTGTCCCTCTGTCTCACTGTCCCTCTCTCACTCTGTCTCTCTGTCCCTACCTCTCTGTGTCTTACTGTCCCTCTGCCCCTCTGTCTCTCTGTCCCTCTCTTTCTCTTTGTGTTCCTCTGTCTCTCTGTCCCTCTCTCTCCTTGTGTCCCTCTGTCCCTCTCTCTCTCTGTCTCTCTGTCCCTCTCTCTCTGTCCCTCTTCCCTCTCTCACTGTCTCTCGTCCCTCTCTCTCTCTGTCTCTCGTCCCCCCCCCCTCTCTCTCTGTCCCTCAGTCTCTCTGCCCCTCTCTCTCTGTCTCTCTGTCCCTCTCTCGTTCTCACTGTCCCTCTCTCTTTCTCTGGCTCTCTGTCCCTCTGTCTCTCTGTTCCTCTCTTTCTGTCCCGCTGCCTCTCTATCCCCTCTCTCTCTCTTTCTCACTCAGTCTCTCTGTCTTTCTCTCTCTGTCCCTCTCTCTCTGTCTCTCTCTCTCTCTCTGTGTGTCCTTCTCTCTGTTTCTGTCCCTCTGTCTCTGCCTCTCTGTCCCTCTCTCTTTCTCTCTGTCCCTCTCTCTCTCTCTGCCTCTCTGTCCCCTCCCTCTCTGTCTCCCTGTCTCTCGGTGTGTTGCTCTCTCCCACTCTGTCTCTCTGTCCCTCTCTGTCTCTCTATCGATCTGTCCTTCCTTCCCTCTCTCTCTGTTTCTCTGTTCCTCCCTCTCTCTGTCCCTCTGTCCCTCTCTCTCTCTCTGTCCCTCGGTCTCTCAGTCCCTCTCTGTCTCACTGTCTCTCTGTCCCTCTGTCTATTTGTCCCTCTCTCTCTGTCCCTCTGTCCCTCTCTCTTTCTCTCTGTCCCTCTCTCTCTCTCTGTCCCTCGGTCTCTCTGTCCCTCTCTGTCTCACTGTCCCTCTGTCCCTCTCTCTCTTTGTCCCTCTCTCTCTGTCCCTCTGTCCCTCTCTCTCTCTGTCCGTCTGTCATTCTTCTCTCTCAGCCTCGCTTTCCCTCTCTTTCTTTGTCTCTTGTCCCTCTCTCTCTTTCTATGTCCCTCTCTCTCACTGTGTCCTTCTCTCTCTCTCTGTCCTGTCGCTCTGTCCCTCTCTCTGTCTCTCTCTCTCTCTATGTCCCTCTCTCTCTTTGTCCCTCTCGCTCTGTCGCGCTCTCTCTGTCCCTCTCTCTGTGTGTCTCTCTCTGTCCTCTCTCTGTCTCTGTGTCCCTCTCCCCATGTCCCTCTCACTCTCTGTCCCTCTCTCCGTCCCCTTCTCTCTCTATGTTCCTCTCTAACTGTGTTCCTCTCTCTCTCTGTCCCTCTCTCTGTCCCTCACCCTCTCTGTGTCCCTCTCTCTGTCCTCCCTATGTCTCTGTGTCCCTCTCTCCCTGTCCCTCTCAGTCTCTGTCCCTCTCTCTGTCCCTTTCTCTCTCTCTGTACCTCACCATCTCTGTGCCCCTCTCTCTCTGTGTCCCTCTCTCGCTGTGTCTCCCTGTCCCTCTCTCTCTCGCTCTCTCTCTCTGTCCCTCTATCTCTGTGTTTCTCTGTCCCTCTCTGTGTCACTCTCTCTATCTCTCTCTGTGTCCCTCTCACTCTGTCTCTCTCTCTCTGCCCCTCTCTCTCTGTGACCCTCTCTCTCTCTGTCCCTTTCTCTCTCTTTTTCCCTCTCTCACTGCGTCCCTCTCTCTCTCTCCCCCCCCCCCCCCTCCTCTCTCTGTCCCTCTCTCACTGTCTCTCTGTCCCTCTCTCTCTCTGTCCCTCGGTCTCTTTGACCCTCTCTCTCTCTGTATCTCTCTCTCTGTGTCCCTTTGTCTCTCCTTTTCCCTCTCTCACTTCGTCCCTCTCTCTCTGCCCCCCCCCCCCCTCTCTGTCCCTCTCTCACTGTCTCTCTGTTCCTCTCTCTCTCTTTGTCCTTCTGTCCCTCTCTCTCTGTCTCTCTCTCTCTGTCCCTCTCTCTCTCTCTCTGTCCCTCGGTCTCTCTGACCCTCTCTCTCTCTGTATCTCTCTCTCTGTGTCCCTTTGTCTCTCTGTTCCTCTCTCACTGCCACTGTGTCCCTCTCTCTCTTTGTGTCTCACTGTCCCTCTGTCCCTCTGTCTCGCGCTCCCTCTCTCTCTGTCTCGCGGTCCCTATCTCTCTTTGTGCCCCTCTGTCCCGCTGTCCCCCTCTTTCTCTGTCTCTCTGTCCCTCTCTCTCTCTGTCCCTCTCTCTCTCTCTCTCTGTCCCTCGGTCTCTCTGTCCCTCTCTCTCTGTCTCTGTCTCTGTCTCTCTCTCTCTCTCTCTCTCTCTCTCTCTGTCCCTCAGTCCCTCTGTCCCTTTCTCTCTGTCCCTCTCTGTTTCTCTCTGTCCCCTCTCTCTGCCTCTTTGTCTCAGCGCTCTCTGTCTCCCCCTCTCTCTATGCGTGTTGCTCTCTCCCTCTCTGTCTCTCTGTCCCTCTCTCTCTGTTTCTCTGTCCCTGTCCCTCTCTCGATCTTTGTCCCTCTCTCTCTCTGTTCCTCTCTCTCTGTTCCTCTGTCTCTCCATCCCCCTCTCTCTCACTTGCTCTGTCCCTCTCTCTCTGTCCCTCTCTCTCTCTGTCTGTCTCTCTTTCTGTCTCTCTCTCACTGTCTCTCTGTCCCTCCCTCTCTTTGTTTACCTCTATACCGCTGTCCCTCTCTCTCTCTGTCTCTCTATCCATCTCTCTCTCTGCCCCTCTGTCCGTCTCTCTCTCTCTGTCTCACAGTGCCGCCCTCTCTCTCTACCCCCCTCTCTCTCTGTCCCTCGGTCTCTCTGTCCCTTGGTCTCTCTGTCCCTCTCTCTCTCTCTGTCCTTCTGTCTAACTGTCCATCTCTTTCTGTGTCTCTCTGTCCCACTCTCTTTCTATGTCCCTCTCTGTCTCACTGTGTCCCTCTCTCTCACTGTCCCTCTCTCTCTGTCTCTCTCTCCCTCTATGTCCCCCTCTCTCTTTGTCCCTCTCTCACACTGTGCCCCTCTCTTTCTGTTCCTCTCTCTGTGTCTCTGTCCCTTTGTCTCTCTCTTCCTCTCTCACTCTGTCTCTGTGTCCCTCTGTCTCTCCGTCCCTATCTCTCTGTCTCTATCCCTCTCTCTCTGTCCCTCTCTCTCTATGTGTCTCTCTATCCACCTCTCTCTCTGTGTCTCTCTGTCCCTCTCTCTTTCTCTGTCCCTCTCTCTCTTTCTATATCCCACTCTCTCACTGTGTCCCTCTCTCTCTGTCCCTCTCTCAATGTCCCTCTCTGTGTCTCTCAGTCCCCCTCTCTCTCTCTATCTATCTTTCTGTCCCACTTTCTCTCACTGTGTCCCCCTCTCTCTCTGTCCCTCTCTCTCTATCCCTCTCTCACTGTCCCTCTCTCTCTGTCCCTCTCTCTCTGTTTCTCTCTCTGTCCCTCTCTCTCTGTTTCTCTCCATGTCCCTCTCTATCTCTGTGTTCACCTCTCTCTGTGACCCTCTCTCTCTGTCTCTCTGTCCACCTGTCTCTCTCTCTGTCCCTCTATCTCTCTCTGTTGCTCTCTCCCTCTGTGTGTCACTGTCCCTCTCTCTCTCTGCCTTTCCGTCCCTCTCTCTGTCTGTCTCTCTGTCCCTCTCCCTCGCTCTCTCACTGTCCCTCGCTCTGTCCCTCAGTCTCTCTCTCACTCTCTCTCTCTGTATTTCTGTCCCTCTCTCTCTGTCTTTCTGTCCCATTCTCTGTATATCTGTCCATCTCTCTCTGTTCCTCTCTCGCTCTCTCTCTCTCTCTCTCTCTGTGTCCTTCTCTCTGTCTCTGTCCGTCTTTCTCTGTCTCTCTGTCCCTCTCACTTTGTCCCCTCTCTCTCTCTGTTCCTCTCTCTGTCCCTCAGTCTCTCTGTCCTTCAGTCTCTCTGTCTCTCTCTATCTCTGTGTGTGTATCCCCATCTCTCTCTCTGTCTTTCTGTCCCTCTCGCTGTCTGTCTGTACCTCTCTCTATGTGTGTGCCCCTCTGTCTCTCTCCCTCTTTCTCTGTCCCTCCCTTGCTCTCTCTCAGTCCCTCAGTCTCTCTGTTCCTCAGTCTCTCTCTCTGTCTCGCTCTCTCTCTGTCCTTCTCTCGCTCTCTCTGTGCCCCTCTCTCTGTGTCTCTCTTTCTCTCTTTCCAGTTCATTCCTCCCAATCACAAATGTCATCTTTCACACATTCCATTTCTCAGCTAGTATTCCTTCAGAACATTATCATCGATTTAGCACTTGTCTCTGGATTTAAGATTCAATATAAATATTTTCACATTTTTATCCTCATCTTTAGGTGGTCGGAGTGATTCCCAGTCACTCTGGCAGACGGTAAATCAATTGGGAAATTCCCTAAGGAAACGCAATCATTCCTGTTTCGGGTGTAAGCAATCCCACCTGCTGACGAGACAGAGTCCTCACAGTCAGCACTTTCTCTATCCTTCCTGCCAACAACTTTCCGCACTTCTTATTTGCGAGACAGGAGTTTTGTTTATGAAACATTACAAGGACAGGATAAATCTTCTGAAGCCGTTCCCAATTTAAAGTGGAATTGTTTTCCCTCTCACACGGGAAGAGCCGTTCCTGGGGAAGGATTTTCCATGTGCTGTGTCCCAGGGCTGAGCAGGAAGCCGCTGATTGAAGCTGCAGTAGCCGCTTTCTGTTGGCAGCGGGGCCTTGGAGAGATTGGGGCCACATCCAGCTGCGGACTCTGCTGAGTTCTCGTGGTTGCAGTGTCGGTACTTGGTTGGTCTCAATGATGGAACTGAAATCATTGAGGCTCGGTGCTAAGGGCAGGCTCGAACCACCAAACTTTCAGCCAAACGCGCTGAGTATTTGATACACAGAAACTGGCACCAAAGTTTCCACATATTCATCGTAAAGCAGTGCAGATGAGGGGGCTCCGACAGCAAAGGGTCCCACTGTTTTCAGAGTCAGTCTGGATTAGAGGCCTGACCGGCTGCAAACACAACAACGAAAACGTACAGGGCCTACTCAGTTCCTCAGCCTGCAGGAGAACAGCCGCGATATTGGTAGCAATGGGATTCGAACCCACAACCCAATAGAGACAGGCGCTTAAACCCAGGGCCGTAGACCTCTCGGCCACGCCACCCTACAGGCAAGGAGCGCTCAAAATTGTCATTACTAATGTTTCAGCGTCGCTTCACTTCAGGCACTAACAGATCGTGCATTCAGTAACCAACGTGGTGCAATTTAGAAAGTATTTGAAAGGGTTTGCAAGTTTTGCACTGTTTGGACAATAGCACGAAGCTGAATAGGCTTCGACAGTTTTCCCTGGGGATTCAGGGCTGAGGAATGGCCTTACAGAATTTTATAAAGTCATGAGGCAGACGGTCAGAGAAAAGAGTCAGGGAGTAATCTTTACATAAATTCATACAGTTTTTGAGCCCAAGATTTCGACATGAATGCATGCAGTTTTTGAGCAAAGTACAATGTAACTCTCCAAGTACGAATTCACCCACAAAATATGTGTGCATGTGGGTCTTTGTCTGTCTGTGTGTGTGTGTCTGTCTGAGGTGGGGGTTGTGAGTGTGAGAAAGTGTGTGTGTGTGTGTGTCTGTGTGTGTAGTGAGTTCAGAGTGTCTTAAGTCTGTGAGGGGGTGCATGTGTGAGTATGGGAGTGTGTGTGTCTATAAAGCTGTGCGAGGGAGTCTGTGTGCGCGTCTGTGTGTACCTGTGTCCGCGAGTGTGTGTGTGTGTAGGAATATCTGTGTGTGTGCAGTGCAATGGTGATCACCTGTAATGTGACATGAACCCAAGGTCCCGGTTGAGGCCCTCCCAATGGGTACCGAACTTAGCTATCAGCCTCTGCTTGGCCACTTTTCTCTGCTGCCCCAACTGGGAGGGAACCCTCCTGTTGTGCGGTGCCCATTCATCTGTTGTCGTAGCCTTTGCTCGGTTTCCCCAATGTACCATGCCTCCGGGCATTCTGGCCTGCAACGTATAAGATAGACAACGTTGGCTGAATCACATGAGTACCTGCCAGGCAAAAGGTGGGAGGTGATCCAATGCGTAATAGTGGTATCCATGTCCACAATCAGACACGTCTTGCCGCATGAATTTATGTAAAACTCCATTATCTCTCTTTTTAGATTAGAATCAATCTAAACATCATGGCATAGACAGAGAACACAGAGGTGGATTCTGGATCAGTGGTGCTGGAAGAGCACAGCAGTTCAGGCAGCATCCAAGGAGCAGTAAAATCGACGTTTCGGGCAAAAACCCTTCATCAGGATTAAAGGCAGTGAGAGTGAAGAGTGGAGAGATAAACTAGAGGAGGGTGGGGGTTGGGAGAAAGTAGCATAGAGTACAGTGGGTGAGTGGGGGAGGGGATGAAGGTGATAGGTCAGGGAGGAGAGGGTGGAGTGGATAGGTGGAAAAAGAGACAGGCAGGTAGGAAAAGTCCGGACAACTCATGGGTACAGTGCTGAGCTGGAAGTTTGGAACTCGGGTGAGGTGGGTGAAGGGGAAATGAGGAAACTGTTGAAGTCCACATTGATGCCCTGGGGTTGAAGTGTTCCGAGGCGAAAATGAGGCATTCATCCTCAGGCGTCTGGTGGTGAGGGAGGTGCGGTGAAGGAGGCCCAGGTCCTCCATGTCTTCGGCAGAGTGGGAGGGGGAGTTGAAATGTTGGGCCACAGGGCGGTTGGTTGATTGGTGCGGGTGTCCCGGAGATGTTGCATAAAGCGCTCTGCTAGGAGTCG
Organism: Chiloscyllium plagiosum; assembly: GCF_037043375.1. Classification (NCBI taxonomy): domain Eukaryota; kingdom Metazoa; phylum Chordata; class Chondrichthyes; order Orectolobiformes; family Hemiscylliidae; genus Chiloscyllium; species Chiloscyllium plagiosum. The sequence continues at coordinate 55,910,594 of NW_028270183.1, forward strand.
CCCAGTCTCCCCAATGTAGAGGAGACCGCATCGGGAGCAACGGATACAATAAATGATATTAGTGGATGAGCAAGTAAAACTTTGGTGGATGTGGAACGCTCCTTTAAAGGCTTGAATAGAGGTGAGGGAGGAGGTGTGGGCACAGGTTTTACAGTTCTTGCGGTGGCAGGGGAAGTGCCAGGATGGGAGGGGGGCGTGGACCTGACCAGTTAGTCACGAAGGGAACGGTCTTTGCAGAAGGCGGAATGGGGTGGTGAGGGAAAAATATCCCTGGTGGTGGGGTCTTTTTTGAGTTGGCGGAAATGTTGGCGGATGATTTAGTTTATGTGAAGGTTGGTAGGGTGGAAGGTGAGCACCAGGGTTGTTCTGTCCTTGTTACCGTTGGAGGGGTGGGGTCTGAGGGCGGAGGTGCGGGATGTGGACGAGATGCGTTGGAGGGCATCTTTAACCACGTGGAAAGGGAAATTGCAGTCTCTAAAGAAGGAGGCCATCTGGTGTGCTCTATGGTGGAACTGGTTCTTCTGGGAGCAGATACAGCGGGGGCGGAGGAATTGGGAATACGGCATGGCATTTTTGCGAGAGGTAGCGTGGGAAGAGGTGTAATCCAGGGAGCTATGGGAGTCGGTGGGTTTGTAAAAAATGTCAGTGTCAAGTCGGTCGTCATTAATGGAGATGGAGAGGTCCAGGAAGGGGAGGGAGGTGTCAGAGATGGTCCAGGTAAATTTAAGGCTAGGGTGGAATGTATTGGTGAAATTGATGAATTGCTCAACCTCCTCACAGGAGCTCATTTTCAGGCCCCGACTCTGTGCGAGATGGTTAATTAAATATAACCTGGGGATGTGGAGACTCCTCATTTTAAGGCACTGAGTGTGTGGTGGTTGGTTAAATCTTTTATAACCAGGATATTTACAGCTTCCACAGTTTGGGGCACTGACTCTGGGCTGGCTGGTTAAATGAATAGATATAATCAGGAGATTTAGCACCTGTTCAGTTTAGGGCATTGACACTGTGCCTTCTGGTTAAATGTATAAATCCAGTATATTTAGCATCTCCTCAGTTTTGGGCACTCTCTCAGTTCTGGCTGATTAAATAAATATATATATATATCCAGGAGATTTAGAGTCTACTCAGGTTAGGGCACAGATCGGTGCTGGCTGTTTAAATATATATATATAACCAGGAGACTGAGAGTCTCCAAAGTTTATGGCACTGACTGTGGGCTGTTGGCTTAAAAAAATACATATAACTAGGAGATTTACAGTCTCCCCAGTTTAGGGTTCAGATTATGTGCTGGATAGATTAATATATATAGAGAGAGAGCCGGGAGATTTCGAGTCTCCTCAGTTTAGGGCATTGCCGTTTTGCTGTCTGTTTAAATACATTTTTCCAGGATATTTAGAGTCTCTTCATTTTCGAGCACTGACTCTGGGCTGGCTGGGTCAATATACATAACCAGGAGATGTAGAGAATCCTCACTTTAGGTCACTGACTCTGTGCTGGCTGGTTAAATATCTGCATGTAACCAGGAGATTTAAATTCTGTTCAATTTAGGGCACTGACTCTGTGCTGGCTGGTTAAATGTATATAGCCAGGAGGGTTAGAGTCTCCTCAGTTTGCGATACTGACTCTGGGCTGGCTGGTTAAACAAATAGTTATAACCAGGAGATTTAGTGTCTGTTCAGTTTAGGGCAATGGCTCTGTGCCTGCTGTTTAAATATATATAATCAGGATATTTAGGGTTTCCCCAGTTTTGGGCAATGGCTCTCAACTCTATGATTCAATAATCGTATATAACGAGGAGATTCAGAATCGCCTCAGTTAATGCACTGATTGCGGTCTGGCGGATTAAATAATTAGATATAACTAGATTTAGAGTCGCCTCAGTTTCCGGTTCAGACTATGTGCTGAATTTATAAATACACATAAATTACCAGGAGATTTTAAGTCTCCTCAGTTAAGGGCACTGACTCTGTGCCATCGGTTTAAATATATATATAACCTGGAAATTTAGAGTCTCCTCAGTTTGAGCACTGACTCTGTGTTAGCTGGTTAAACAGAAATATACAACCTGGAGATTTAGAGTCTCCTCAGTTATGGGCACTGACACTGTGCTGTCTGTTTAAATATATATATAAACACGAGATTCAGATTCTCCTCAGTCAAGGCAGAGACTCTGTGCAGGGTGGTTAAATAAACATGCATATCCAGGAGATTTAAATTCTCCACGCGTTCGGGCACTCTCATTGTGCTGGCTGGTTACATAAACATATATATAATCAGGAGATTTAGGATCTCCTCAGTTTAGGCACTGACTCTGTGCTGACTGGTTTAATATATATAACCAGGGGATTTAGTTCTGCTCATTTTCGGGCACTGACTCTGTGCTGTGTATTAAAATATACATACCCAGGAGATTTAGAGTCTACTCAGTTATGGGCACAGCCAGCACATTTTCTGAACCCTAAAATGAGGAGACTCTAAATGTCCTGGATTCATATATTTATTTAACCAGCCAAAACAGAGTCAGCACTGACTTTATGCTGGCTGACTAATTTCAAAACAACAGGAGATTTAGAGTGTCCTCAGTAAAGGGCACTGTCTGTGTGCTGTCTGTTTAAATATGTATAACCAGAAATTTAGAGTCTCCTCATTTTAAGGCACTGACTCTGTGCTGGCTGTTTGATTATCAGGAGATTTAGAGTCTCCTCATTTCAAGGAACTGACTCTGTGCTGTTAGTTTCGGGGACTAACTGAGACTGGTGGGTTAAATAAATATATAACCAGGAGATTTAGAGTCACCTCAGTTTAGGGCTCAGACTATGAGATGGATGAATAAATACATATATATATATAAACCAGGAGAAAGTCAGTGCCCGAAACTTAGGAGACTCAAAATCTCCTGGTTATATATAATTAACCAGACAGCAAAGAGTCAGTGCCTTAAGTGAGGAGACTCTAAATCGCCTGGTTATATATATTTAAACAAACAGCACTCAGTCAGTTCCTTGAAATGAGGAGACTCTAAATCTCCTGGTAATCAAACAGCCAGCATAGATTCAGTGCATTAAAATGTGGAGACTCTAAAACTCCTGGTAATTTATATGTATTTATCCATCCAGCACGTAGTCTGAGCCCTAAACTGAGGAGATTCTAAATTTCTTAGTTATATATATATATATTTAATTAACCCACAAGCACAGAGTCAGTGCCCTTTACTGAGGACACTCTAAATCTCCTGTTGTTTTGAAATTAGTCAGCCAGCATAAAGTCAGTGCTGACTCTGTCTTGGCTGGTTAAATAGATATATGTAACCAGGACATTTAGAGTTTCCTCAGTTTGGCGCACTGACTCTGGACTGGCTGGGTAAATCGATATATAACCAGGAGATATAGAGTCTACTCATTTTAGGGTTCAGAAAATGTGCTGGCTGTGCCCATAACTGAGTAGACGCGAACTCTCCTGGTTATGTATATTTAAATACACAGCACAGAGTCAGTGCCCGAAAATGACCAGACTCTAAATCTCCTGGTTATATGTATTAAACAAGCCAGCACAGAGTCAGTGCCCTAAACTGTGGAGAATTTAAATCACCTGGACGTACATGTTTATTTAACCATCCGGCACAGAGTCAGTGCTCTAAACTGAGGAGAATCAGAATCTCGTAGTTTTACATATTTATTTAACTAGGCAGTAGAAAGTCAGTTCCCTGAACTGAGGAGCCTGTAAATCACCTAGTTATATCTATTTTTTTAAGAATCCATCCCAGAGTCAGTGCCCCAAACTGAGGAGAGTCTAAATATCCTGGTTGTACAAATTTGAACCAGACACCACACAGTCAGTGCCCTAAACTGAGGAGACTCTAAATCTCCTAGTTATGTATATTTAAATACACAGCACAGAGTCAGTGCCATAGAATGAGCAGACTCTTAATCTCCTGTTTATGTTTCTGTATTTAACCAGCCAGCACAGTCAATGCCCTAAACATTCTCTAAATCTCCTGTTTATATATTTATGTAACTTGCCAGCACAGTCTCAGTGCCCTGTAATGAGCAGACTCGAAATTTGTGGTGATATTTATTGATCCATCCAGCACAGAGTCAGTGCCCTAGACTGAGAACATTCTGAGTCTCCTAGTTAAATATGCTTATTTAACTAGCCAGCCAAACGTCAGTGCCCGAAACTGAAGAGACTCTAAATATACCGGTTATACATATTTAAAAAGACAGCACAGAGTCAGTGCCCCAAACCGAGGAGATTCTAATATATATATTTATCGATCCAGCACATAATCTGAGCCCGAAACTGATGCGACTCTAAATCTCCTAGTTATATCTATTTATTTAACCCGCCAGCCCACAATCAGTGCCCCAAAATGAGGATAATCTATATATTTAACCAGATAGCGCAGAGTCATTTCATTAACTGAGGAGATTCTAAATCTCCTCGTTACATATATTTATTTAATCAGTCAGCACAGACTCAGTGCCCTAAACTGAGGAGACTCTAAATTTCCTCGTTATATATATTTAAACAGACAGCACAGAGTTAATGCCCTTAACTGAGGAGACTCTAGATCTCCTGGTCATATTTCTGTATTTAACCAGCCAGCAGAAAGTCAATGCCCTAAACTGAGGAGAGTGTAATTCTCCTGCATCTATATATTTAACCAGCCAACAACGAGTCAGTGCCCTAAACTGAGGAGAATCTGAATCTAATGGTTATAGATATTTATTCAACTAGCCAGCAAAACGTCTGTGCCTCAAAGAGAGGAGACTCTAAATCTCCTGGTTATATATATTTATTTTACCAGCCAACAGAGAGTCAGTGCCCAAGGATGAGCAGGCTTTAAATCTCCTGGTTATGTATATTTATTTAATCAGCCAGCATAGAATCAGTGCCCTAACATGAGCAGTCTCCAAATCCCCTGGTTATATATCTTTAACCAGCCAGCACAGAGTCAATGGCCTAAGCTGAAGTGACCCTATTTCTCCATTTATTTAACCAGCCACCACACAGTCAGTCCGCTAAACTGAGGAGACTCTAAATCTCCTGGTTATTAATATGTATTTATCTATCCAGTACATAGAATGAGCCTTCAACTGCGGAGACTCTAAATCTTAACCCGCCAGCCCAGAGTCGGTGCCCTAAACCAGGAGATTTAGAGTCACCTCACCTAAGAGCACTGACTCTGGGCTGGCGGGTTAAATGAATATGCATAATCAGGAGATTTTGAGTCTCCACAGTTTAGGGCACTGACTCTGGGTTGGCTGGTTAAATAAATATACACAAGCAGGAGATTGAGACTCTCCTCAGTTTAGAGCACTGACTGTGCTGGCTGGATAAATAAATATAACCAGGAGATTCAGAGTCTGCTCATTCGAGGGCTCAGATAATGTGTTCGATGGATGAATATAAACCAGGAGATTTACAGTCTCCTCAGTTTAGGGCACTGACTCTGTGCTGGCTGGTTAAATATATATATTTAGGGCACAGAATCAATGACCTAAGCTGAGGAGACTCCAAATTACCTGGTTATATATATTTAACCAGCCAGCACAGAGTCAGTGCCCTAATCTGAGAAGACTCTAAATCTCCTAATTACATATACTTAATTATCCAGCCCGGAGTGAGCGCTCTTACCTAAGGAGACTCTAAATCTTCTGGTTGTGTATATCAAACCAGACAGCACAGAGTCAGTGCCCTAAAACGAGTACACTTTAAATCTCCTGTTTATAAATATTTATTTAACCAGCCAGCAGACAATCAGTGCCCTAAACTGAGGAGACTCTAAACCACCTGGTTATATCTGTTTCCTCAGTTTAGTGCTCAGACTATGTGCTGTAAAGATAAATGCATGGCGATTTAGAATCTCCTCAGTTTAGGGCACTGAATCAATGCTGCCTGGTTAAAAAATATATAGATTATCAGGAGATTTAGTGTCTCCTCAGGTTAGGGCACTGACTGTATTGGCTGGTTAAATATATACAACCAGGAGATTTAGAGTCTCCTCATTTTGGGGTACTGACTCTGTTCTGGCTGACTAAATAAATATACATAACCAGGAGATTTAGAGACTGCTTATTGTAGGGCACTGACTCTAGGCTGGCTGGTTAAGTAAAAACAGATAACCAGGATATTTAGAGTCTTCTTACTTTGGGCACTGACTGAGACTGGTGGGTTAAATAAATATATAACCAGGAGATTTCGAGTCACCTCAGTTTAGGGCTCAGACTATGTGATGGATGAATAAATACATATATATAACCAGGAGAAAGTCAGTGCCCGAAACTGAGGAGAATCTAAATCTCCTGGTTATACAAATTAACCAGACAGCACAGAGCCAGTGCCCGAAACCGAGGAGACTCTAAATTTCTGGTTATATATATTTAAACAGACAGCACACAGACAGTGCCCCTGACTGAGGACACTTTAAATCTCCTGTTGTTTTGAAATTAGTCAGCCAGCATAAAGTCAATGCTGACTCTGTGTTGGCTGGTTAAATAAATATATGCAACCAAGACATTTAGAGTCTCCTCAGGTTGGGGCACTGACTCTGGACTGGCTTGGTAAATCAATATATAACCAGGGGGTAGAAAGTCTGCTCATTTTAGGGTTCAGACAATGCGCTGGCTGTGCCCATAACTGAGTAGACTCTACATCCCCTGGTTATGTATATTGATTCAATCAGCCAGCACAGGGTCAGTGCCCTAAACTGAGGAGACTCTAAATCTCCTGATTATATATGTTTATTTAACCAGCCAGCACAGAGTCAGTGCCCTAACGTGTGGAGAATTTAAATCTCCTGGATATGCATGTTTATTTAACCACCCTGCACAGAGTCTCTGCCTTGACTGAGGACAATCTGAATCTCGTGTTTATATATATATTTAAATAGCCCGACAGTGTCAGTGCCCTTAACTGAGGAGACTCTAAATTTCCAGGTTTTATTTATATATATTTAAACCGACAGCACAGAGTCAGTGCCCTTAACTGAGGAGACTTTAAATCTCCTGGTAATTTATATGTATTTATTAATTCAGCACATAATCTGAGCTCTAAACTGTGGCAACTCTAAGTCTCCTGGTTATATCTATTTATTTAATCCACCAGCCCCCGCAATCAGTGCCCCAAATGAGGAGAATCTAAATCTCCTGGTACATTAACTGAGGAGATTCTGAATCTCCTCATTCTATATGTTTATTTAATCGTAGCGTTGAGAGCCAGTGCCCAAAACTGGGGAAACCCTAAATAAACAGCAGGCACAGAGCCATTGCCCTAAATTGAAGAGACACTAAATCTCCTGGTTATATCTATTTATTTAACCAGCCAGCACAGAGTCAGTGCCCTAAATTGAACAGAATTTAAATCTCCTGGTTACATGCATATATTTAACCAGCCAGCACAGAGTCAGTGCCCTAAAGTGAGGATTCTCTACATCTCCTGGCTATGTATATTGACCCAGCCAGCCCAGAGTCAGTGCTCGAAACAGGAGACTCTAAATATCCTGGATATATGTATTTAAACAGACAGAAAACAGACAATGCCTTAAACTGAGGAGACTCGAAATATATATATGTATTAATCATCCAGCACATAGTCTGAACCCTAAACGGGGAGACTGTAAATCTCCTAGTGATATATATTTAATTAAGCCGCCAGCCCATAGTCAGTGTCATAAACTGAGGAGACTCTCAGTCTTCTGGTTATATATATTTAAACAGCCAGCACCGAGTCTGTGCCCTAAACTGGGGAGACTCTAAATCTCCTGGATATATATTTATTTAATCAACCAGACCTGAGAGAGTGCCCAAAACTGAGGAGATGCTAAATATATTGGTTTTATATATTTAACCAGAAGGCACAGAGTCAGGGCCCTAAACTGAACAGGTTCTAAATCTCCTGGTTATATCTATTCATTTAACCAGCCAGCCCAGAGTCAGTGCCCCAAACGGAGGAGACACTAAATATCCTGGTTATAAAAGTTTTAACCAGCCACCACACAGTCACTGCCTTAAAATGAGGAGTCTCTACATCTCCAGGTTATATTTAATTAACCATCTCGCACAGAGTCGGGGCCTGAAAATGAGGAGACTCTAAATCTCCTGGTTATATATAATTAACCTGCGAGCACAGAGTCAGTGCCCCAAACTGAGGAGATTCTGAATATCTTGGTTATATTTCAATTTTTAACCGGCCAGCACAGGGTCAATGCCCTATAATGAGCAGAGTTTAAATGTGCTGGTTATATTTATTTGTTTAATCAGCCAGCACAGAGTTAGTGCGCTAAACTGAGAAGACCCTAAATCGTCTGGTTATATATATTTATTTAACCAGCCAGCAGAAAGTCAGTGCCCTAAACTGAGGAGACCCTAAATTGTCTGGTTATATATATTTATTTAACCATTCAGCAAAAATCAGTGCCCTAAACTGAGGAGATTGCAATTCTCCTGCTTCCAAACATTTAACCAGCCAACACCGAGTCAGTGCCCTAACCGGAGGAGAATCTGAATCTATTGGTTATATATATTTATTTAACAAGCCAGCAGAAAGTCAATGCCCTAACCTGAGAGACTCTAAATCTCCTGTTTATATGTATTTATTTAACTAGCCAGCACAGTCTCAGTCCCCCATAATGAGCAGACTCTAAATCTTTGGTGATATATGTTTAATCAGCCATCACACAGTCGGTGCTCTAAACAGAACAGACTCTAAATCTCCAGTTTTTTAAATATATTTATTAAACTGGCCAGCACAGAGTCAGTACCCTAGACTGAAGAGATTCTGAATCTCCTGGTTATATATATTTATTTAACTAGCCAGCAAAACGTCAGTGCCCCAAACAGAGGAGACTCTAAATCTCCTAGTTATATATATTTATTTTACCAACCAGCACAGAGTCAGTGCCCAAGAATGAGCAGGCTTTAAATCTCCTGGTTATGTATATTTATTTAATCAGCCAGCATAGAAACAGTGCCCTAACATGAGCAGTGTCCAAATCCCCAGGTTATATATCTTTAACCAACCAGCACAGAGTCAATGCCCTCAGCTGAAGTGACCCCAAATCTCCTGGATGTATCCATTTATTTAACCAGCCACCACACAGTCAGTGGGCTAAACTGAGGAGACTCTTCTTTAGACTGTGACGTCCAGAAACGGACAACGGAGAACTACAAACCTGTGTATACAGAAAACCGACAAACACAGAACAAATACTTAACTGCACCAGCAACCATCCCAACACACACAAACAAAGCTGTATCAGAACACTATTCCAAAGAGCCCCCACACACTGCAGCACAGACAAACTTCGGAAAACAGAGGAGAACCACCTATACAACGTATTCAAGAAGAACGGATACTCAAAAAATACAGTGCACAGATTCCTCAAGATCAAACCACGACAAGCAGACCAAACACAGCCAGAAACCCTAACCACCTTACTATACATCAAAGAAGTTTCAGAAATGACAGCCAGACTACTAAGACCCATCGGAATCCTAGTAGCACACAAACCCACCAACACTCTCAAACAAAAACTAACAAACTTAAAAGACCCAGTACCACCCATGGACAAAAGCAACGTCAACTACAAAATTCCATGCAAGGACTGCCACAATCACTACTTTGGACAAACAGGAAGAAAATTAGCCACCAGGATACACGAACACCATCTAGCCACAAAAAGACACGACCCTCTCTCTCTCGTAGCCCTACAGCTGCCTCAAACCTACAGCTCAGCGAGCAAACCTACGTCCTTAACTCAACCTGAGCTACAAACCTTCACAAACCTTGCATATAACAAGCTGGTTAATTAAATATAACCAGGAGATTTAGAGTTTTCTCATTTTCAGGAACTGACTGTGCGGTGGCTGGTTAAAACTTTTATAACCAGAGTATTTAGAGTCCCCTCAGTTTAAGGCACTGACTTTCTACTGGCTGGTTAAATAAATATGCAAAACCACGGGTTTCATATTCTCCTCAGTCTAGAGCACTGACTCTATGCCGGATGGTTAAATGAACATGTATATCCTGGAGATTTAAATTCTCCGTAATTTAGTGCACTGACACTGTGCTGGCTGGTTAAATAATTATACCTAACTAGGAGATTTAGGTTCTCCTCAGTTTAGGTCAGTGACTGTATGGTGGCTGATTAAATTTTTACAAGAATATTTAGAGTATCCTCAGTTTAGGGCACTGACTGTGTGTTGGCTGATTTAATGTATATAACCAGGAAATTTAGAGTCTCTAGTTTAGGGCACTGACTTTCTGCTGGTGAGTTAAATAAGTATATGTAACCAGGACATTTACAGACTGCTCATTTTAGGGCACTGACGCTGTGCTGGCTGGTTATATGTAACCAGGAGATTTAGACTCTCCTCAGATTAGGGCACTGATTCTGTGATGTCTGGTTAAATATATATAACCAGAATATCTATAGACTCCTCAGATTAGGGCACTAACTGTGGGCTGGCAGATTAAATAAATTTATATATCTAGTAGATTTACAGTTTCCTCAGTTCAGGGCTCAGACTATGTGCTGTACAGATAAATACGTATATATAAACAGGAGTTTAGAGTCTCCTCAGTTAAGGGCATTGACTCTCAGCTGCTGTTTAAATATATACAACCTGGAGATTGAGAGTCTCCTCAGTTTAGGGCACTGACTCTGTGCTGCCTGGTTAAATAAATGACAGCCAGACTACGAAGACCCCTCGGAATCCTGGTAGCACACAATCCCACCAACACTCTCAAACAAAAACGAACAAACTTAAAAGACCCAGTACAACCCATGGACAAAACCAACGTCGTCTACAATATCCCATGCAAGGACTGCCACAAACACTACGTTGGACAAACAGGAAGAAAGTTAGCCACCAGGATACACGAACACCAGCTAGCCACAAAAAGACACGACCATCTCTCCCTTGTAACCCAACACACGGATGAAAAAAAACCACCATTTCGACTGGGACAACACATCTATCCTGGGACAGGCGAGGTCAAGACATGCCAGAGACTTTCTAGAGGCCTGGCACTCCAACCACAATGCCATGAACATAGCTCTAGATGCCATCTATCAAACCCACAGAAAATGAACAGGAAATGACATCATCACAAACCCCAGGAACCCTATCAAGGAGAAAGATATAAATAGAAAGCAGGAGACAACAGCTTCGCTTCACTTGGAGGTCACCACTGATGATATTGCCTAGCCAGGTAATGAAACGTCTGGATATCAAATCTACAGCTCAGCGAGCAAATCTACACTCTGGTTAAATAGATATATGAAACCAGGACTTTTAGTGTCTCCTCAGTCAAGGACACTGACTCTGTGCTGGATGGTTAAATAAACATGTATATCCAGGAGATTTAAATTCTTCACAGTTTAGGGCACCGACATTGTGCTGGCTGGTTAAATAAATATATATAATTAGGAGATTTAGAATCTGCTCATTCTAGGGCACTGACTCTGTGCTGAGTATTTAAATCTATATATCCAGGAAATTTAGAGTCTCTTCAGTTTGGGGCACTGACACTGGACTGGCTGGTTTAAAAAAAACAGATATAACTAAAAAATTTAGAGTCTCCTCAGTTTAGGGCACAGACTCTGTGCTGACTGGTTAAATAAATAGATACAACTAGGAGATTTAGAATCTCTAGTTTCGGGCACTGACTGTGCGTTGGCTGGTTTAATGTATATAAAATCACGAGATTGAGTCTTCTCAGTTTAGGGCACTGACTTTCTGCAGGTGAGTTAAATAAATATATGTAACCAGGAGATTTAGAGTCTCCTCAGTTAAGGGCACTGATTCTGTGATGTCTGGTTAAATATATATAACAAGGATATTTATAGACTCCTCAGATTAGAGCACTGACACTGGGTTGGCTGGTTATATAATTATATAGAATCAGGAGATTTAGAGTCTCGTCAGTTTAGGGTACTGATTCTATGATGGCTGATTAAATAAATATATTTCACCAGGGGTTTTAGTGTCTGCTCATTCTAAGGCACTGACTATGTGCTGTGTATTTAAATATACATAACCAGGAGATTTAGAGTCTCCTCATTTTCTGGAACTGACTGTGTTGTGGCTGGTTAAAACTTTTATAATCAGAGTATTTAGAGTCTCCTCAGTTTTGGGCACTGACTCTGTGCTGGCTGGTTAATTGGAAATAACCAGGACTTTTTAGGTCTCCTCAGTTGAGGGCATTGACTGTGTGGTGGCTGGTTCATATTTGTATAACCAGGATATTTAGACTCTCCTCAGTTTGGGGCACTCACTCTGGGATGGCTGGTTAAAAAACTAGATATAACGAGGTGGTTTAGAGTCTCCTCAGTTCAGGGCACGAACTTTCTACTGTCTAGTTAAATAAATATGTCAAACCACGAGATTCAGAATCTCCTCAGTCTCGGGCACTGACTCTATGCCGGATGGTTAAATAAACATGTACATCCAGGAGATTTAAATGCTCCACAATTTAGGGCACTGACCCTGTGCTGGCTGGTTAAATAAATATATAGGACCAGGAGATTTAGATTCTCCTCACTTTAGGGCTCAGATTACGTGCAAGATGGATAACCAGGTTTTAATAACCAGGAGATTAAGAGTCTCCTCAGTTTGGGGCACTGATTGTATTGTGGCTGATTAAATGTTTCAGAACGAGAATATTTCGAGTCTCCTTAGTTTGGGGCACATACTCTGTGCTGGCTGGTTAAATAAATAGTTACAACCAGGAGATGTAGAGTCTCTAGTTTAGGGCACTGACAGTGTGTTGGCTGGTTTAATGTATATAACCAGAAGATTTAAAGTCTTCTAAGTTTCGTGCACTGAATTTCTGCTGGTGAGTTAAATAAATATATGTTTCCTGACACAATATGTAGATAGGCCAACAAGAGGTGAGGCCATACTGGATTTGGTTCTGGGTAATGAACCAGGCCAGGTGTTAGAATTAGAGGTAGGTGAGCACTTTGGGGACAGTGACCACAATTCGGTGACTTTTACTCCAGTGATGGAGAGGGATAAGTGTGCACTACAGGGCAAGAGTTATAGATGGGGGCAGGGAAATTATGATGCTGTGAGGCATGACTTAGGATGTGTGGCCTGGAAAAGTAAGCTTCAAGGCAAGGGTGTAATTGATGTATGGAGCTTGTTCAAGGAGCAACTATTGATGTCCTTGATAAGTATGTGCCCGTCAGGCAGGGAGGAAAGGGTCGTGTGAGGGAGCCGTGGTTTAATAAGGAATTGGAATCCCTTGTTAAATGGAAGAGGGCGGCCTATGTAAAGATGAGGCGTGAAGGTTCAATTGGGGCGATTGAGAGTTATAAGGTAGCCAGGAAGGACCTGAAGAGAGAGCTAAGAGCAGCAAGGAGGGCACATGAAAGGTCCTTAATTGATAGGATTAGGGAAAACCCTAAGGCTTTCTACAGGTATGTCAGGAATAAAAGAATGACTAGGGTAGGAATAGGTCCAGTCAAGGATAGTAGTGGGAAGTTGCGTGTAGAGGCTGAAGAGATTGGGGAGACACTGAATGAATACTTTTCGTCAGTATTCAATCAGGAACAGGACATTGTTGTCAATGTGAGTACTGAGTCAAAATTAAATAGAATGGATGGCTTTGAGGTATGTAGAGAAGAGGTGTTGGAAATTATGTAAAGGGTGAAAATAGATAAGTCCCCTGGGCCTGATGGCATTTATCCCAGGATTCTCTGGGAAGCAAGGGAGGAGATTGCAGAGCCATTGGCCTTGATTTTTATGTCCTCGTAGTCTACAGGAGTAGTGCCAGAAGATTGGAGGCTAGCAAATGTGGTTCCCTTGTTCAAGAAGGGGAGTAGGGATAACCCTAGTAACTATAGGCCGGTGAGTCTCACTTCTGTTGTGGGCAAAATCTTAGAGAGAATTGTAAGGGATAGGATTTATGAACATCTGGATAGGAATAATGTGATCAAGGATAGTCATCATGGTTTTGTCAAGGGCAGGTCGTGCCTCACAAACCTTATTGAATTCTTTGAGAATGTGACTAAGGAGGTGGACGAGGGGAAAGCAGTAGATGTGGTGTATATGGATTTTAGTAAGGCGTTTGATAAGGTTCCCCATGGTAGACTACTGCAAAAAATACGGAGGTATGGCATTGAGGGTGAGTTGGAGGTTTGGATTAGGAGTTGGCTGGCTGGAAGAAGACAGAGGGTAGTAATTGATGGCAAAGGTTCATCTTGGAGTGCCGTCACTAGCGGTGTTCCACAAGGATCTGTTTTGGGACCATTTCTGTTTGTCATTTTTATAAATGACCTGGAGAGGGGTTAGAAGGTTGGGTGAGCAAGTTTGCGGATGATACGAAAGTCGGAGGAGTTGAGACAGTGAGGAAGGATGTGGCAGGTTACAGCGGGATATAGATAAGCTGCAGAACTGGGCAGAAAGGTGGCAAATGGAGTTCAATGTAGCTAAGCGTGAGGTGATTCACTTTGGTAAGAGTAATAAAAAGATGGGGTACTGGGCTAACGGTCGGATACTTGGTAGTGTGGATCAGCAGAGGGATCTTGGTGTCCATGTACACAAATCTTTGAAAGTTGCCACCCAGGTAAATAGTGTGGTGAAGAAGGCATATGGCGTACTGGCTTTTATTGGTAGAGGAACTGAGTTCCGGAGTACTGAGGTCATGTTGCAGTTGTATAAGACTCTGGTGCGGCCGCATCTGGAGTATTGTGTGCAGTTTTGGTCGCCATACTAAAGGAAGGATGTGGAGGCACTGGAACGGGTGCAGAGGAGGTTTACCAGGATGTTGCCTGGTATGGTGGAAAGATCGTATGAGGAAAGGCTGAGGCACTTGGGGTTGTTTTCATTGGAGAAAAGAAGGTTTAGGGGTGACTTGATAGAGGTGTATAAGATAATTAGGGGTTTAGATAGGGTCGACAGTGAGAATCTTTTTCCACGTATGGAGTCAGCTATTACAAGGGGGCATAGCTTTAAATTAAGGGGGAGTAGGTATAGGAAAGATGTTAGGGGTAGGTTCTTTACTCAGCGAGTCGTGAGTTCATGGAATGCCCTGCCAGTAGCAGTGGTGGACTCTCCCTCATTATGGGCATTTAAGCGGGCATTGGATAGGCATATGGAGGATAGTAGGCTAGTGTAGGTTATGTGGGCTTAGATCGGCGCAACATCGAGGGCCGAAGGGCCTGTACTGCGCTGTATTCTTCTATGTTCTATGTTCTATGTAATCAGGGCATTTAGAGTCTGCTCATTTTCGGGCACTGACTCTGTGCTAGGTGGTTATATGTAACCAGGAGATTTAGTGACTCCTCAGTTAAGGGCACTGATTCGGTGATGTCTGGTTAAATATATATAACCAGGATATTTATAGACTCCTCAGATTAGGTAACTGATTGTGAGCTGGCCGGTTTAATAAATTTATATAACTCGGAGATTTACAATTTCCTCAGTTTAGGGCTCAGACTATGTGCTGAAGAGATAAATACATGAATATATGAAATCAGAAGATTCAGAGTCTCCTCAGTTTAGGGTTACTGACTCTATGCTGCCTGGTTAAATAAATATATAATCAGGAGATTTAGTGTCTCCTCAGGTTAGGGAACTGACTGTGTTTGCTAGTTAAATATATACAACCAGGAGATTGAGTCTCCTCATTTTGGTGCACTGACTGTGCTGGCTGACTAGATAAATATACAGAACCAGGAGATTTAGAGGTTGCTTATTGTAGGGCACTGACTCTGGGCTGGCTGGTTAAGTAAAAACATCTAACCAGGATATTTAGAGTCCCCTTTGTTTCGGGCACTGACTGAGACTGGTGGGTTAAATAAATATATAACCAGGAGATTTCGAGTCACCTCAGTTTAGGGCTCAGACTATGTGATGGATGAAAAAAATACATATATATAAACGAGAAAATCAGTGCCCGAAACTGAGGAGACTCTAAATCTCTTGGTAATATATAATTAACCAGCCAGCACAGAGTCAGTGCCTTAACTGCGGAGACACTAAAGCGCCTTTATATATATTTAAACAGACAGCACAGAGTCAGTTCCTTGAAATGAGGAGACTCTAAATCTCCTGGTAATCAATCAGCAAGCACAGAGTCAGTGCCTTAAAATGAGGAGACTCTAAATTTCTGGTTATATATATTTAAACAGACAGCACACAGACAGTGCCCTTTACTGAGGACACTCTAAATCTCCTGTTGTTTTGAAATTAGTCAGCCAGCAAAAAGTCAGTGCTGACTCTGTTTTGGCTGGTTAAATAAATATATGAAACCAGGACATTTAGAGTCTCCTCATTTTAGGGTTCAGAAAATGTGCTGGCTGTGCCCATAACTGAGTAGACTCTAAATCTCCTGGGTATGTATATTTTAATACACAGCACAGAGTCAGTGCCCGAAAATGAGCAGACACTAAATCCCCTGGTTATATATATTAAACCAGTCAGCACAGAGTCAGTGCCTAAACTGAGGAGATCCTAAATCTCCTGATTATATATATGTTTATGTAACCAGCCAGCACAATGAGAGTGCCCGAACGCGTGGAGAATTTAAATCTCCTGGATATGCATGTTTATTTAACCACCCTGCACAGAGTCTCTGCCTTGACTGAGGAGAATCTGAATCTCGTGGTTATATATATTTAAACAGACAGCACAGAGTCAGTGCTCTCACCAGAGGAGACTCTAAATCTCCAGGTTGTATATTTCTGTTTAACCAGCTAACACAGAGTCAGTGCTCAAACTGAGGAGACTCTAAATTTCCAGGTTATATATATATTTAAACCGATGGCACAGAGTCAGTGCCCTTAACTGAGGAGACTTAAAATCTCCTGGTAATTTATGTGTATTTATAAATTCAGCACATAGTCTGAACCGGAAACTGAGGCGACTCTAAATCTAGTTATATCTAGTTATTTAATCCGCCAGACCGCAATCAGTGCATTAACTGAGGCGATTCTGAATCTCCTCGTTATGTATGTTTATTTAATCATAGAGTTGAGAGCCAGTGCCCAAAACTGGGGACACCCTAAATATCCTGATTATATATATTTAAACAGCAGGCACAGAGCCATTGCCCTAAACTGAACAGACACTAAATCTCCTGGTTATAACTATTTGTTTAACCAGCCAGCCCAGAGTCAGTATCGCAAACTGAGGAGACTCTAACCCTCAAAGTTTGTGCGAAGATTTGTAGCTCGGGTGCTCGTTGTTGTGGTTCTGTTCGCCGAGCTGGAAGTTTTTGTTGCAAACGTTTCGTCCCCTGGCTAGGCGACATCATCAGTGCTTGGGAGCCTCCTGCGAAGCGCTTCTTTGATGTTTCCTCCGGTGTTTATAGTGGTCTGTCCCTGCCACTTCCGGTAGTCAGTTTCAGCTGTCCGCCGTAGCGGTTGGTATATTGGGTCCAGGTCGATGTGTTTGTTGATGGAGTTTGTGGATGAATGCCATGCTTCTAGGAATTCCCTGGCTGTTCTCTGACTGGCTTGCCCTATGATAGTTGTGCTGTCCCAGTCGAATTCATGTTGCTTGTTGTCTGCGTGTGTGGCTACTAAGGATAGCTGGTCGTGTCGTTTCGTGGCTAGTTGATGTTTATGTATGCGGATTGTTAGCTGTCTTCCTGTTTGTCCTATATAGTGTTTAGTGCAGTCCTTGCATGGTATTTTGTACACGACATTCGTCTTGTTCATGTTGGGTATCGGCTCCTTTGTTCTGGTGAGTTGTTGTCTGAGCGTGGCTGTTGGTTTGTGTGCCGTTATGAGTCCTAGGGGTCTCAGTAGTCTGGTAGTCAGTTCCGAGATGCTCCTAATGTATGGTAGTGTGGCTAGTCCTTTTGGTTGTGGTATGCCTTCGTTCCGTGGTCTTTCTATTAGGCATCTGCTGATGAAGTTGCGTGGGTATCCATTTTTGGCGAATACCTTGTATAGGTGTTCCTCTTCTTCTTTTTGCAGTTCTGGTGTACTGCAGTGTGTTGTGGCCAGAAGAATATACAGGAAAGCCACACACACAGACCAAGTCCTAAACTATGAAAGTAACGACACCAACACACACAAACGAAGCTGCATCAGGACACTATTCAAAAGGGCCACAACACACTGCAGTACACCGGCTCGGCGAACAGAACCACAACAACTTTAACCCACCTGGCCATATACATTTAACCAGCCAGCACAGAGTCCGTGCCCTAAATTGAACAGAATTTAAATCGCCTGGTTACATGCAGATATTTAACCAGCCAGCACAGAGTCCGTGCCCTAAATTGAACAGAATTTAAATCTCCTGGTGACATGCATATATTTAACCAGCCAGCACAGAGTCAGTGACATAAAGTGAGGATTCTCTACATCTCCTGGTTATGTATATTGACACAGCCAGCCCAGAGTCAGTGCTCGAAACTGAAGAGACTCTAAATATCCTGGAAAAATGTATTTAAACAGACAGCAAAACGGCAATGCCCTAAACTGAGGAGACTCGAAATCACCCGGCTCTCTCTCTATATATATTAATCTATCCAGCACATAATCTGAACCCTAAACTGGGGAGACTGTAAATCTTCTAGTTATATGTATTTTTTTAAGCCAACAGCCCACAGTCAGTGCCATAAACTTTGGAGACTCTCAGTCTCCTGGTTATATATATATATTTAAACAGCCAGCACCGAGTCTGTGCCCGAAACTGAGGAGACTCTAAATCTCCTGGATATATATATTTATTTAATCAGCCAGAACTGAGAGAGTGCCCAAAACTGAGGAGTCGCTAAATATACTGGATTTATACATTTAACCAGAAGGCACAGTGTCAATGCCCTAAACTGAACAGGTGCTAAATCTCCTGATTATATCTATTCATTTAACCAGCCAGCCCAGAGTCAGTGCCCCACGCTACCTCTTGCAAAAATGCCATCCCGTATTCCCAATTCCTCCACCTCCGCCGTATCTGCTCCCAGAAGGACCAGTTCCACCATAGAACACACCAGATGGCCTCCTTCTTTCAAGACTGAAATTTCTCTTTCCACGTGGTTAAAGATGCCCTCCAACGCATCTCGTCCACATCCCGCACCTCCGCCCTCAGACCCCACCCCTCCAACGGTAACAAGGACAGAACAACCCTGGTGCTCACCTTCCACCCTACCAACCTTCACATAAACCAAATCATCCGCCGACATTTCCGCCAACTCAAAAAAGACCCCACCACCAGGGATATTTTTCCCTCACCACCCCATTCCGCCTTCTGCAAAGACCGTTCCCTCCGTGACTACCTGGTCAGGTCCACGCCCCCCTCCCATCCTGGCACTTCCCCTGCCACCGCAAGAACTGTAAAACCTGTGCCCACACCTCCTCCCTCATCTCTATCCAACCTTTAAAGGAGCTTTCCACATCCACCAAAGTTTTACTTGAACATCCACTAATAACATTTATTGTATCCGTTGCTCCCGATGCGGTCTCCTCTACATTGGGGAGACTGGTTGCCTCCTAGCAGAGCACTTTATGCAACATCTCCGGGACACCCGCACCAATCAACCAACCGCCCTGTGGCCCAACATTTCAACTCCCCCTCCCACTCTGCCGAAGACATGGAGGTCCTGGGCCTCCTTCACCGCACCTCCCTCACCACCAGACGCCTGGAGGATGAATGCCTCATCTTCCGCTTCGGAACTCTTCAACCCCAGGGCATCAATGTGGACTTCAACAGTTTCCTCATTTCCCCTTCCCCACCTCACCCTAGTTCCAAACTTCCAGCTCAGCACTATACCCATGAGTTGTCCGGACTTGTCCTACCTGCCTGTCTCTTTTTCCACCTATCCACTCCACCCTCTCCTCCCTGACCTATCACCTTCATCCCCTCCCCCACTCACCCACTGTACTCTATGCTACTTTCTCCCAACCCCCACCCTCCTCTAGTTTATCTCTCCACTCTTCAGTCTCACTGCCTTTAATCCTGATGAAGGGTATTTGCCCGATGCTCCTTGGATGCTGACTGAACTGCTGTGCTCTTCCAGCACCACTGATCCAGAATCCACCCCTGTGTTATCTGTCTATGCCATGATGTTTAGATTGATTCTAATCTAAAAAGAGAGATAATGGAGTTTTACATAAATTCATGCGGCAAGACGTGTCTGATTGTGGACATGGATAGCACTATTACGCATTGGATCACCTCCCACCTTTTGCCTGGCAGGTACTCATGTGACTCAGCCAATGTTTTCTATCTTATACGTTGCAGGCAAGAATGCCCGGAGGCATGGTACATTGGGGAAACCCAGCAAAGGCTACGTCAACAGATGAATGGGCACCGCACAACAGGAGGGTTCCCTCCCAGTTGGGGAACACTTCAACGGTCAGGGACATTCAGCCTCGGACCTTCGCGTGACCATCCTCCAAGGTGGACTTCGGGACAGGCAGCAGAGAAAAGTGGCCGAGCAGAGGCTGATAGCTAAGTTCGGTACCCATTGGGAGGGCCTCAACCGGGACCTTGGGTTCATGTCACATTACAGGTGATCACCATTGCACTGCACACACACAGATATTCCTACACACACACACACACACACTCGCGGACACAGGTACACACAGACGCGCACACAGACTCCCTCGCACAGCTTTATAGAAACACACACTCCCACACTCACACATGCATCCCCTCACAGACTTAAGACACTCTGAACTCACTACACACACAGACACACACACACACACTTTCTCACACTCACAACCCCCACCCCAGACAGACACACACACACAGACAGACAAAGACCCACATGCACACATATTTTGTGGGTGAATTTGTACTTGGAGAGTTACATTGTACTTTTCTCAAAAACTGCATGCATTCATGTCGAAATCTTGAGCTCAAAAGCTGTATGAATTTATGTAAAAATTACTCCCTGACTCTTTTCTCTGACCGTCTGCCTCATGACTTTATAAAATTCTGTAAGGCCATTCCTCAGCCCTGAATCCCCAGGGAAAACTGTCGAAGCCTATTCAGCTTCGTGCTATTGTCCAAACAGTGCAAAACTTGCAAACCCTTTCAAATACTTTCTAAATTGCACCACGTTGGTTACTGAATGCACGATCTGTTAGTGCCTGAAGTGAAGCGACGCTGAAACATTAGTAATGACAATTTTGAGCGCTCCTTGCCTGTAGGGTGGCGTGGCTGAGAGGTCTACGGCCCTGCGTTTAAGCGCCTGTCTCTATTGGGTTGTGGGTTCGAATCCCATTGCTACCAATATCGCGGCTGTTTTCCTGCAGGCTGAGGAACTGAGCAGGCCCTGTACGTTTTCGTTGTTGTGTTTGCAACCGGTCAGGCCTCTAATCCAGACTGACTCTGAAAACAGTGGGACCCTTTGCTGTCGGAGCCCCCTCATCTGCACTGCTTTACGATGAATATGTGGAAACTTTGGTGCCAGTTTCTGTGTATCAAATACTCAGCGCGTTTGGCTGAAAGTTTGGTGGTTCGAGCCTGCCCTTAGCACCGAGCCTCAATGATTTCAGTTCCATCATTGAGACCAACCATGTACCGACACTGCAACCACGAGAACTCCGCAGCTGGATGTGGCCCCAATCTCTCCAAGGCCCCGCTGCCAACAGAAAGCGGCTACTGCAGCTTCAATCAGCGGCTTCCTGCTCAGCCCTGGGACACAGCACATGGAAAATCCTTCCCCAGGAACGGCTCTTCCCGTGTGAGAAGGAAAACAATTCCACTTTAAATTGGGAACGGCTTCAGAAGATTGATCCTGTCCTTGGAATGTTTCATAAACAAAACTCCTGTCTCGCAAATAAGAAGTGGGGATAGTTGTTGGCAGGAAGGACAGAGAAAGTGCTGACTGTGAGGACTCTGTCTCGTCAGCAGGTGGGATTGCTTACATCCGAAACAGGAATGATTGGGTTTCCTTAGGGAATTTCCCAATTGATTTACCGTCTGCCAGAGTGACTGGGAATCACTCCGGCCACCTAAAGATGAGGATAATAATATGAAAATATTTATATTGCACCTTAAATCCAGAGAAAAGTGCTAAATAGATAATAATGTTCTGAAGGAATACTAGCTGAGAAATGGAAAGTGTGAAAGATGACATTTGTGATTGGGAGGAATGAACTGGATCCTTGCAAATTGCAATGCCAGGTGAAATATGCTCAGTATGAAATGACACACTAATCAATCGTCAGCCAGGCCCAGCTACTTTAGTCGGTAGAGCATGAGATGCTTAATCTCAGGGCCGTAGGTTCAAGCCTCACGATGGGCCCTTTCACTCCTTTAAAGAAATCCAGCCCTCTGCTCCACTTGCAGGATTGCAACCCAGTGCAGGGGTCGTTTTTGACACGTCGATCCGACTGCGTTTGATCACACGGCGGTTTCTGAGTGAAATCTGTCTCCACTTTCGTGGAAGTGCCAGTGACAAGTTTATCAGTGCGGTCGAATATACGATGAATTGTGTCCCTTTCAAAACGTCAGATTCCACTCCAAACGTCCACCAAACAGAGTGCTCAGAGACACAGAACGCGAATGGCTACTTGTTGGGGGGGGGGGGCGGGGTCTGACAGTGACCGCTCAATGTAAAATGGTCCTGAACCAAAATGAAGTGATTCAGACCGTTCTGATGGAAACCGAAGGGAACTCGCCCTGAACGTTTCACAATTCACACGGAAAATGATCTTATGTGCTCATGGGGGTTGACGGTAATGAACAGTTTATTGTCAGTAACAGGGGTGGGAGTGGGGCAGGATTGTGAGGTTTAACAGTGGGACAGAAGTGATCTGGGTGAACGGGTAAGTCTCACATCCCCAGAGCATGTGAGGGGATTGGTCCAGGATCACTCCCATCTTCTGTTTCGGAACCAACAAATGAAATTGCTGGAAAATCTCAGCAGGTCTGCGCGCATTATGGAAAGGAAAAGTGTTAAGACTTCGGGACTAGTGACATTTCTTTTTGCATGTCCATCTCCCTCTGTATTAGTGAACTCTTCCTTTTTATTTACTATCTTCTGACTTCCAACTTTATACTCAGCTTCTCTTTTATTTTATTTTCCTCTCCAACCATTTTCCCAGCTTTTAAATTTGTATCAGATCTGTCCCATCTCTCACTTTGCCCATTTATGACCGAAGAACTTGAAAATGAACAATTAACTCTGTTTCTATTTCCTTAGATACCAGATGCCCAGAGACCGGAAGGTATAGGATGACGGTTAGAGCTTTCAGCCCATAGTCTGCTCTGCCATTCGATCATGGCTATTACCGTTCTCAATCCCATTCTCCAGTCTTCTCCCTGTAACACTCATTCCCCCTAAATTTAGGACCCAGTCTTTTTTCCCAGACAGGGTCTGCATCCGCCCCAAACCCCTCCACATCTGCTGGCGGCTGTTACACTGTGCCTCTGGGTGACCGAGCTGAGTTTCAGTCCCGCACGACAAACCCAATCTGTTCTGAACACGCAATCGCCGCTGGGGGACAGCTCGATCAGGTCTCTGGCCCCACTGTGTTTCTGCGGCGGAGCAGTAATCACCTTCACCTCCCATGGGAAGGATCGGTGCTTCAAATATCCGGCAGGAAGAACGATTGGCTTGTGTGTGAACATAGGTGGAGGTAATTGCTTTCTGACCTGGTCAGTAAACCTTACTCTGTATGTCACTGCCCATTCCTGCCGTTGTCGTGAAAGGGAATGCAAGTCCAATTAATTGCCGTGTACGGTTTTATTCGGTACACATTCTTCCTGTTCAGAATATAGGTGGATGTTTCCAGCACAGATAATCACTATTTTGAAGAATGCAGTCGGCGGGCCCTGATACCTTTCTCGAGAGTAGAAGCATCAGTTTCTGCAGAAAGTGGCCTCGTTCAGAGCTGAGCTGAAATATTGTTGTTCCCGCTTTAAGGGCGACAGTTTTCCAGATGGTGATCGATGGGGCTTTATTGCAGCCTCATCAGCAAACCTTGTTTTGCATTTACTCGCCCAGCACTACTCTAGTGGTGAAAAGAAGTATCATTCCAAATAACTGCTGCGTGAATTTCTTTTCAAATGTCACTGCGCTGTGGCTGTGAATATGTGGCGATGTCTACAGCCCTGCTGGCCATCCTGTTTAAGAGTGCAGTTATGAACATTCCTCTGTCTCGGCGCTACAAGGAAAATTGCCTGCGCCTATTCAGCCTCGCCCTACATTCCAAACTCGGCAAACCTGGTAACCTGTTTGTCAGTATTTCCTGAGCATTTTCACGTGATATCTTTTTTTTTTCAATCATGCTAATATCCCTGGCCAACATTGGTCTATTCGGAACGGAAATGTCAGTGTTGGATAAAGAGCAGCTGGCTCGGTGGCTCGGTTGTGACCTCGTTGTTCCATTTGGGTCACACCCGAAACATCTCTAGTTCAAACCAGACAGGAGCTACTTTGTTCCCTTGGGACAGGTAGATTGGTGGGAATGGAGCGTTCCTGCTGGTTGTTGTCATCAGCAAACCTGGCTTTGAATTTGCTAGCCCACATCTGCTGCCATGGTGAAAAGGAATACCATTCCGATTAATTGCTGTGTCAAACTTTGTTCAGTTTCTCTCCTCGGATAAAGTGAGGGCTGGAGATGATGAAACGCTCCGAAAACAAACGGCGGTTCTCCTGCTGCTCGGATGCTGCCTGACCAGATGTGCTTTTCCAGCACCACATTCTCAACTAAGTTTCTCTCCTCCTGGGTCGACGATATGAGTCGAATTGTAGATCTTCTCCTGCCGTCCATTTTAAGGGTACAGTTACCAGGACTGATCCTTTCTGCACCAAAACTATCGCATTTGCTTTACATGTGAAGGCATCCTGGTTCAGTGACAAGGTAAGCTCTCATTTGCTCGGGTCACAGCGAACACCGGTTACCTGATGTCATCTCTGTCAAATGTATCCCAAAGTAGGCTCTGAAACGCCTCATTTGGACCCTAGCATTTCTAAACCTGCGTGAACCAAAACCAGAAAACCTCAGTCATGATTTGGAGCAGTTCACATATTCGAGTTTCCAAGCAGAAGGCATGGTTACCGCTCATTCAGTCAACAACAGGAATGAGAAGATTTACAACCTCAGATGAACTGCTTGACTCCTGCTCTCAAACAGTCACTAATTCAGTTTTCTGGATAAATGTAAGGGCGCCTTCTGCCTTCCCTTGTAGTCTAGTAGCCAGCATTTGGCGCTATCGCCGCCGGGACACGGGTTCTATTCCCGGTCAAGGAATGCGTGCTTTGTTCTGCACACACATCGTGGTATGATTATTTCTGACCATTTTTCCAACGGTTTTAAAGTTGAACAGAAAACCAAGAGATGCAGATGTTGGAAATCTGAACCAAAAACAAGAATTGACGTGCAAACTGAATAGTCCAGGCAACATCTGTGGAGAGAAACAGAGACAATGATACACAACGTCAGAACCAGATTAGTTCTTCATTTCTAGACCACAGTGCCGGGATAATAGTCTGTTTTATCTGTCGAATGAGGATTGTTATCAAAATCTTTTATTTTTTGCCAGTTAGCAGCCATGTCGACCCGAGATCTGATTCGTTCAGTGTCTACCTCCAGATGGGCCTCTAATTTCCTGTCTTTATCTCTGTGTATCTACCTCACCCTTTTTCATATTCTTTGACCCTTTATTTGCCAATATCCCTCATTTCCCATTCCTACTCTATGAAAAGCCTGACGTTCGGGGATAGTTTGAGAATGGAGCTGCTGAGAGGTTTTCTGGAACCTGGCAGGAGACTGCACAACATGGCTCACATTCTACGGATAATACGTCTGGCACTTGGATGTGATACAAGGGGCCATTTCTTCCTCAAAATATTGTAACCCTTTCGAAATTAAAGTTGCATTTCTTATCCAAAGGAAAATAAACTAACTATAGGAGAAAGTGGAAACATTAATGATGCCCTAAAATGAATGAATGGCGACAGCAGAGAATAAGGGTGATCCACTCGTGGTTTCTATGCCATGACCACAACATTCCACGGCCTTTCTGCAGTGTCTTCTGCCTCACCTCGTTATTCCCACCAAACTTGGAATGAAGGAGAGAGAATAAAAGTGAAGGAGAAGAAGGAGTGTTTTTGGAACAGCAGTAAGAAACTCTAGGTTGACGTATTGGTTAGGAAGGAACACATGCACTGCTGGAACTAAACCAGGAAAAAGGAGTGGGTTTGCCAAACCATAACAGGCTCGAACTCAAACAGGATGCTGAGTCGCTTCATCAGCAACACGACACTTTATAAAAGGTGAACCTACGAACTTTCAATACAACAAGCGGGCGCAACTGTGATTGGACTCTATGGTCAGCTGCTTACCAAGGAGGGGTTTTAAATAACTAAGCAACGTCCATATGTGCAGTTCATTAACCATATGAGCACAGTAACTCGGAAATACATTTCTGTATCAATATTACTCAGTGTGATTTGCAATCAAACCCTTCTTTTGCAAAACCAGACATTTCACGATTGATCGTTCTTCAATGCAAAGGCACATAAAAGGGCAATCTTCTCTTGCATTGGTTTCAAACAGATATTTGTATCTGTTTAAGCTGACAGGACAAAGGGAACATTTTTCATCCTCTTGGGGCGTATTGACGGCTTTAATACACAAGAGGGAATCTCACACGAAGAGGAACAGTGTCATTGCCATGAATTGACCAGGAATGGTGTGTGAGCCAATGTAAACAGTTTGCAGTAAAGGCTAACCCATTAGCAGTGACACTGAGCCTTGCACCACCAGATGCAGACTCACTTCCTGCCTCATGCCTCCCAGTCATCATTGTTATTCACGTCAATTTCACTTCCCTGCTCCACTTCCCAACTTACTACCGATTGGAACCTACCACATTTAAGAATGCATTCCTGGGATAAAGATATCACTTAATGGAATAGGACTCGCTGTCCATCCCTAAATCCCACAGAGATGGAGGAGATGAGTTGCTTTTGTGAACCATTGAACTCCTTCACACGGAGGTACAGCCATTATGTTGCAAGCGCGGGATTTCCTGGATTTACACCAAGAGACACTGAAGGAACACAACATATTTCCAATCAGGAAGGTGAAATGATTGGAGGGAGATTTGAAGGGGTCACTATCGTATCTGTCCGCTGTCATTGCCCTTCTACATGGTTCAAGCAATCACTGGGCTGATTCTGGAGGGATCCCGGTATGTCTTCTGTGTGGAACGAGGAATGCGTTTTAAGTCAGACAATTCACATGAAGAGAATTAAACCTTCATTCCCTGAATAGGAACTATATCCATGTCTGGACGATACAAACTTTGACTCCTCAGCACGGGCCCCCGGTAATGCTGACAGTATCCAAAGCGACCTGAATTGTACACACCCTTGTGCCTGTCCATCCCTTCATTACCACCTTCGGCAACAACGTTTCTCTCTTCAATTTTGCAAAGCCACATATGATCGCCTTGGGTTTCAAAGTAAAGAAAGTGGACCTGTGGTGATCTGATGTTGGTCAGTAGGTGTAATGCAGGAATGTACAGAACAGGTTTTGAGGCGTGAGATTGCACTGAAGGGATTCCACCACTAAAAGGCGCTGTTCATCTCGTCTGATTCTCCATCGCGGGATTCAAACCAACAGAGGTTTCTCTCTGGACTGGCTCAGGGTCTTGACTGGAAAGGATCATGACGCAAGTTTTGAAAAGATATTTCACTGGAGTAAATCAAAAAATCGCGGAGTGACTGTGAATAAAATGATGGCAACTTCCAGCAGAGGCTCAGGCGACCCGGAAGCAGGTACCTGAGGGCAAATATGTTTCCTTGGCTATTGAAAGACATTGCTTCACGAAGTGGGACATCCGATGTGAAACAGTGACGATAATTATTTTTTCTGATTGTTCACCTTGTGAATACTGTTTCCCCAGATGTCCATGTTTCAATTTCATATCGACTACTTGTCGTACCTCCGGCTGCCGTTGGGCCAGTGACGTAATGGATAATGCCTCTGACTTTTGGTGGTTCGAATCCTTCCTGATTTGTGTGCAATGTGCTGCAGGGATTGGATCAGTGGGTCCCGAATTTGGTAGTAATGCACCTCAATGTGCGACAGATGTTGAGGAGCTGCAGACTTTGGATCAGTGTGTTTTCAAATTTGAAAGTTGCATGTGAGGCAATTGTCCATTTTAAATTCCAGCTCAACGCAACATCTCTCATTGTCTGTAAAACTGACTTTAGTTGCTCCTAAAGCTGCCTTTTGTCGGAGAAACTTGTGTGTGTGGGGGGGTGGGGGTGTAGGGGGAGGGGTGGGGGTTGGTCTTAAGTCGGTGGAGAGCGGTACTGAAGCACAAGGAGCTGGTATAATCCCGAAACCTCTGCCCTCCTCCCCCCCACCTCCTGGCACGTGTGTCTGTGACTCACTCTATGGGTGAAAATGTGAATGTGTTGTTCGAGGGGATTTCACTTCAGTATGATGGTATATAACTCACTCCCATTGTTGTCTCGTTTAAGATCGCAGGGATAATATTTTTCTGAATTTTGCGTTGAAAACATCAGAACACACAAGGTATCCTGTCAAAGCTGGACACTGGATCGAAAACAGATGGCTATCTGATGAGCCATACTGCACGATGGGCCGAATGGTATTTTCCTATTGTGTTAATAAAAACCTCGAAGACAACGAGAAACTAATGTGCAGCGAAAATGAAGCAAAATGAAATGCATAAGTGGTTTCATTGAGAATAAATGCGACAGCTTCTGTTGCCTTCCCTTTTAATCTCACGGTTAGGAGTTGGTGCACTCTCAGAAGGGGAAATGGTGATTCCTGGTCAGGGAATGGGCGTTGCGTTCTGCAAAGATATCTTGCTATCAGTATTTCTGACCGATTTTCTGAAGCCGTCAGGTCATTGGTTTTGTCTCAAACGTTGTTAAGAATAACATGAAACAAAGGACTGCAGATGTTTGAAATCGGAACCAAAACCAATGTTTGATAGAAAAACTTAGTACGACAGTGGAGAGAAACAGAGTTAATGCTTCATATCGGCGGAGCGAGGTTACTTAGACATTTCTGTATTATATTTTTGGTAAAATGATCAGTTTTCCCTGTCAGGATATTTACCAAAATCTTTCATTAGCTTACAACCATCAATGTTGAAAATTCAAAATGACTTTGTTGGCTGTAAGAATCCTTCCGTTGCTCGGAGCTGGTGAAAGGCTGTGCTTAATAGTTACCTTTTTTTTATTATTTGTTTCTGTCAGTCAGCAGCCATGTCGATTGGAGAATTGTTTCTTTCAGTATCTCCCTCAATATGCGTCTCCATATGTCTTTCTTTCTCTGTGCATGCACCTGACCCTCTTTCACATTCTCGAACTCTCGGTCTGCCCATATTCCTCATTTCCCATTTCTGCTCTTTGAAAAGTCTGACATTCGGAGACAAATTGAGAGTGGACCAGCTAACAGGCTTTCTGCCCTCTCGGTAGCATGTGTGGGATTAGGCTCACATTCTCCGAATAATGCGCCTGATACTTATGCCTGAGGTGAGGAGTCATTCCTTCCTCCAAATATTATGATCCTTTCGAGTTCTAAATATAATTCATAATCCATAAGAAAAGAAACCGCAATCACAGTGCGAACCACAACGACAGGAGTGCAATGAAGTATTTCCTGTTGGTGTGGAATGAATGAATGTTGACAGCAGAGAATTAGGGTGAACAGCTATTGCTGTCTGCGCCATCACTGCAACATTCCCCGGCAAGCCTGCCATGTCTCCTGGCCCACCTCGTTATTCCCAACAAACTGGAAATGAACGAGGCGTAATAAAGGAGGAGTACAAGCAGAAGTTCTTGTCAAACGCAGGAAGGAAACTCCAGATTGAATTAATAGTTCGGAAGAAACAATATCTACTGGAGGATCGAAACCAGGAAACAGACGAGGGTCGAATCTGAAAACGTGTTGCTGGAAAAGCGCAGCAGGTCAGGCAGCATCGAAGGAGCAGGAGAATCGACGTTTCGGGCATGAGCCTTTCTTCAGGCCCTTATTATTCCTGAAGAAGGGCTCATGCCCGAAAAGTCGATTCTCCTGCTCCTTGGATGCTGCCTGACCTGCTGCGCTTTTCCAGCAACACATTTTCAGCTCTGATCTCCAGCATCTGCAGTACTCACTTTCTCCTATCAGACGAGGGTCACCAAAACAGGCTGACACTCAAACAGGACGCATGGTTGACTGACGGGCAAAACTGACTTGGGAGATTTTGAAACAACCATGCATTTGGTAAAATACACAGGCACCACTACGATGTGAAATCTTGATGGGCTGTTTATGATGTCGACAAGTGAACAAACTGAGTCACGGCACGACACCACAAGTGTTTTTTTTTCATCCCAGCTCCTTAACCAATTGATAACAGTAACTCGGAATTGTGTTTGCTGTATTAATGTTGCTCAGTGAGAATTGCATTCAATCCCCACTTTTGCAAAAACAGTTTATGGCTGAACGTTCTGCACTGAAATTTTACAGAAAAAATACAATCTCCTCTTCCATTGGCTTCAAACTGATATGTTCAACTGTTTAAACTGAGAGGATAAGGAAATGTATTCATCATCTCGGGGCCCATTATACATGTTAATATACACAGGGAACCTCACAAAAAGAGGAACAGGGTCATTGTGCTAAACTGACCTGAACTGCGTGTGAGTTAGTGTAAACAATATGTAATAAAGATTTGGAGGTGCCAGTGTTAGACTGGGGTGGACAAAGTTAAATAATCACACAACATCAGGTTATAGTCCAACAGGCTTATTTGATAGCACTAGCTTTTGGAGCGCTGTACCTTCATCAGGTGGTTGTGGAGCCTAACATCATACGACACAGAATTTATAGCAAAAGATTACAGGGTGATGCGACTGAAATGACATATTTAAAAATAAAAGTGAATTGTCTGTTCAGTCTGTATACTTTTAGAAATACCATGTTAGATTTTGTTCTTTCATATATAAAACGTATGTAAAAATAGCTAAATTCTCAGGTAAATCTTTACCACTAGTTGCCACCTCAGCTCAGATTCAGCCTTGAAGGTGTGAGGTTGAAATCTGCCTGTGTCCCAATGTTCTGTCGTGGCAGAAGCTGGGGGTACCCCGGCTCATGGCTTTCTAGATGCATTTGACATTGGCAGTGAGGTTCCCACAATGGATCCCATTGCCTAATATGATGGGACATCCTGGGGTGTTGGCTTTGTGTATCTTCGGAAGGCAGTAGAAGTGCCTTCAATTGCATGGCATGAGGTTGATGGAACTCTGAAAGAGTGCATTTCAGAGCTTAGATCAGAGTGTTGCTGGAAAAGCACATCAAATCAGGTAACATCCGAGGAGCAGGAAAATCGACGTTTCGGGCAAAAGTCCTTCATCAGGATTTCGGAGGTGCTGAGCACAGAAACAGACCCTGCATTCCAGCTTGTCCCTGCTGACCAGATAACTGAAATTAATCTAGTTATATTTGCCAACATTTGTCCCTTACCCCTTCAAACCCTCCCTGTCTACATCCCATCCAGATGCCTTTTAAATAGAGTCATAGAGATTTACAGCATGGAAACAGACCCTGACATTACAAAGAGATATTGACAGACTGGGTAAATGGGCAAAGTTGTTCAGGTTAAATCAGTGAGCGATACAAACCTCCATGCCGAACAGATGTCCCAACCCAATCTACCTCCACCTGCCAGTATCCGGCCCATATCCCACCAAACCCTTCCTATTCATATACCCATCCAAATGCCTCTTAAATGTTGCAATTGTACCAGCCTCCACCATTTCCTCTGGCAGCTCATTCTGTACCACCCCCTGGGTGAAACTGTTGCCCCTTAGGTCTCTTTTATATCTTTCCTCTCTCACCCTAAACCCATGCCCGCTAGTTCTGGACACTCCGACCCCAAGGAAAAGACTTTGTCTATTTAGCCTCCTCATAATTTTGTCAACCTCTATAAGGTCACCCCTCAACCTCCGACGCTCCAGGAAAAACAGCCCCAGCCTGTTCAGCCTCACTCCTTAGCTTAAACTCTCCAACCCTGGCAACAATGTTGTGAGTATACCAGACTTTGGCAAATCATTCCGCACACCCAAAACCTTCTGTGTATAAAAATTGTGTCTCAGATTCCTTTGCGTGTACCTGTACCTGCCTCCAGCCTGAAACCCTCATTACCCTCTATCTTGTCTGCTGTCACTGAGCCAATGGTTTCTTCATTCTGTTACTGACCCTTCAGTCCCAAGGGCATGACTTTTTCTCACAATTCCAATTGGAGACCTTCTCTCATCCACGTGAAGGAATTGAACCCTGACAATTCCATTTACGCTGTCTCCCATCAGTCTTCATAGGATCCATATCGCAGAGGTTAAGCAGTGTTCCCAGCAAACTGTCCCGGGCAGCGGGAGTACAGGGTTCAGACAAAGTAAAGCATTATTTAAACTGTACCCATTTAAATCTCCAGGTCAGGTAGAGAATACAGTTAGATGAGAGTAAACCTCCCTATACACTGCAGCTTTTCACATTCCCAGGCCATGTTCAGTGTGGCGATAGTTACTGATCAAATCTCCCACTTCCCCCATCCTGTTCACATCAAACACACTCAGGGCAGTTCCATCACTGGGCTAGATACAGATTATGTGTTCAGCGGCAATTTCTCCACCTGAATCTCCCAGAGTCTGGGGAGAATGGGGTTCGATACAGAGTCAAGATCTTTCCATATTGTCCACATCGAACACTCCCAGGACAGGGACAACATGGGGCTATATATAGAGTAAATCTCCCTCCATATTGTCCACATCAAATACTCCCAGGACAGGTATAACATGGGGCTAGATACAGAATAAAGATCCATCTGCACTGTACCTCCCGAACACACACAGGATAGGGACAGCACGGGGTGAGGTACAAAGTTAGGCAGCATTGTAGACAGTGCAGATGGTACCTTAACATTACAAAGGGATATTGATAGACTGGGTAAATGGGCAAAGCTGCATCACTTGTTCAGGTTAAATCAGTGAAGACATTGAGGGATATGGGCCAAAGGAAGGAATGTGGAGTTAGGCCACACATCAACCATGATGCCATTGACTGATGGAACAGGGTCGAGGGGCTGAATGGCCTGCTCCTGTTCCTATGCTACAAACTGTCCCCATCAAACACTCTCAGGGCAGGGAAAGGATGGGGTTAGATACACAATGAAGCTGCCTTTACTGTATCCCCATCAACCCCTCCAAGGGCAGGGCCAGCACCGGGTTAGATACTGAGTCAAGCTCTCTCTCTCTCCACGCTGTCTCGATCAACCACTCCCGGGATTGTTTAACGGAGCTTTAATATTTGAAAATGCTAATTTTCCTCTGTTATTTCTTGCCCCTCAGTAACTCTGTATGTGTGCATGTGTGTTTATGTGTGTGGGAGAGAGAGACAGAGAGAGAGGGAGAGGGAATGACCGGGGCCCTGCATTCGTGGGTCATGTCCTCTTGTACTCCAGTATTACACATTATTTTCTGGATCCGTGTACAGAAATCACAGAAAGCTAACGTAATGGTGTCATCAAATATTAGGATGATTTGCCAATTATTACCAGGACATGGGACTGGGGAAGTGAGGAAGCCTTGCTGTGTCTGCAGACTCAGTCTGCAGGGGTAGTGAGTGATCAGGAAGGGAAAGGGATGTGAGCATCACTGGCTGGGTCCAGCATTTATCCCCCCATTCCCATCTGCCCTTGAGAAGGTGGGAGGGAGCTGCCTTATTGAACCGCTGCACTCCATCAAATTAATGTTTCTGGAGAAACAGAATGTAGCGGAAATTAAACTCCAGCTTTCTCTGTTCCTGCTCCCAATTTAATATTCGCCCGTTCAGTTTATACTGAGTTAGAGACTGGGATTTCATCGATGGTGTCAGCGAGTTTATGTATTTCAGAACACAACAGGGAGTGAGTTTCAGACTGAAATCCATCTGAGGGATTTGGGCTACTTTCTCGACAGAGTAGCAGGTGCCAGTGAGTGAGTTACAGATCGGGGTATAGTCGAATGTGTGGCTCACATACTGACTAACCAATACTGGGCAGCGAATCTAATTGAGGAGTTTGAGCTTTTTATATATCGAATCACAGATACTTGAGAGTGAGACACAGGCTGGAATATGTGGAAGGATTTGAGGAGGTTTATACATAGAATAACAAATACCCAGGAGTGAGTTACTGACTGGAAACTTATAGAGATGATCGGGGTGATTCATATTTAGAATAACAGATGATTGAAAGTTAGTTACACATTGGAATTTTATCGTGGGTTTTGGAGTGTTCATTTATAGAAGAACAGATACTCATGAATGGTGCACAGACTGGAATGTAATCAAGGGGATTGGGGTGCTTTACATGTGGACTAACTGAGAACCCAATAATCTCTCTCATGCACAATCTCACTATTTTTCTTTCTCATGCAGAATCTCATCATCTGTCTCATACATTATACCAGTTTCTCACCCTCTCTCATACACAGTCTCACCATGTTTCCCTCTCATACAGAAACTATTTCTGTCTCACATGCACAGTCTCACTGTCTCTCTCTGTCAAACACAATGTCACTCTTCCTCATACTCAATCTTGCCAACTCTCTCATAGACAATCTCACTCTCTCCCATACTCAATCTCACTATCACTTTCTCCCATACACAATCTATACCAGTATGTTCCCGGCAGACAATTCATGTAAGCACAGCACTAGCATGGACGTTACAAAGAGGGAAAAGCAAGAGAGAGGAGCAACATCAGTACAGTTTGTGATTATTGAACATTGGTCCCACACTGACATGTAAGATTCTCTGACCCCCGCCCCACCAGCCCGACAAAGAGGACTGGGCAGATCGTGGGTTTATTAGCTGAGGTTCTGTCTCAGAATATTCTTGCTTCTAGTGTGACTCCCAGATATAACTCTCCATGTCCATCTTCTATCTCTATATTTCCATCAAATGTGCCTATTTCTGTGTGTATGCGTGTGTGTGTATGTGTCTGTGTGTGTGTGTGTGTCTGTGTGTGTGTGTGTGTGTGTGTGTGTGTGTGTGTGTCCATTTGAGTGAAAGGTTTGAGTGTCAATGATTTTATGCTGGAACTCCTAACTCCCTCACACATACAGACACAATCTCACACATGAGCTGACACCTATACATGCGCTAACACATACGTAAACAAACAGTAACACAAAAACACTCACACATACATGCTCATACACTCACACGCTCCCATACTCACACGTTTTCACACACCCACACACATGCACACTTACGTTCTCTCACTCGTTCTCACTCACTCTTCCACTCAGTATAGGTTCAGGAGGTCTATATATCAAATAACACATACCCAGGAGTGAGTTACAGCATGGAACCTAATTGAGGGTTCCGTGGGGACTTACACAGAGAGTAACAGGTACTGGAGATTGAGTGCAGACAGGAATCTAATTGAGTTCGGGAGGATTTATATATGGAATAACGTAGAGTTCAGAAGAGAGTTACAGACAAGAATCTAATTGGTGTTGGGGTGGGGAGTGGGGAATGGGGTGATGTGGGGTTCGGGAGTAGACGTTGTATACATAATGACAGATACAGGGGAGTGAGTTACAGATTTGAATCTAATCGAGCTTTGGGTGTTGATTCATCCATCCAGTAACTGATGCCTGGGAATGAGTTGCAAGTGTATCGGGATGCTTTATACACCGTGTGTCAGGTACCCAGGACTGTGTTACAGACTGGAATCGAACTGAACAGTTCAATGTGGTTTTTATACAGAGTAACAGTTATTCAGGAGTGAGTTATCGAGATGATAGAAATTATAGAGTCATACAGCACGGAAACAGGTCCTTCGATTCAACTGGTCCATGCTGACCCGTTTTCCTGCACTATGCTTACCCCCATTTGCACCATTTGGGGTGTTTCAGAAAAGGAAGCACAGACTTATGGAAGTGAGTTCCACATTGGAATCGAATCGATTTGGGTCATGGTAGTTTTTCTACAGAATAAAACATACCGAGCCATGAATTGCAGATCAAAGTCTGACTGAGGGTTTGAGGTGGTTTATGTAGAGAGCCATGGATAAATTGAAATCAGTTACAGATTGGAATTTTATCAAGGGATGCGGGGTGGTGTATATGTAGAATAACAGATCCTCAGGAGTGTGTTACAGACTGGAATCAAATCAAAGGTTTTGGGGTGGTTTATATTTAGAATAACCGATAAACAAGTGTGAGTTACAGATTGGAATCGAATTGATGGATCAGGAGGTTTATTTATAAAAAGAACAGATTATCAACTGTGAGTTGCAAACTGGAATCTACTTGTGGGCTTTGAGGAGGGTTATATGTAGAATAACTGATATCCAGGAGTTACTTACAGGCTGGAATCTATTCAAGGGGTTTGAGATGGTCTACATAAATTGCCACAGATACATGGGAGTGAGTTACATATTGGAATACTATTGAGGAATTCAGGATGGTTTGTATATCGAACAATGGAAGGCCATGATTGAGTCACTGTTTGGAATCTAACTGAGGGTTTTGTGGTGATTTGCGCATAAAAAAACAGAGACCCGAGAGAGAGTGACAGACTGGAAGTAGTCAAAGTGGTCGGGCTGGTTTATACACAGAATACTAGAAACCCGAGAGTGTGTTATAGACTGGAATAGAATTGAGGGGAGTTGATTATTTATATACAGAACAACCGGACATGAGAGGAGAGAAATCAAGGGAGAAAGTACCCACCATGGACCAACTTAACAATGAGCTGAGCCAGACAGGATTCAACTCCTGTATGTGGAGGTTTCCATGTGTTCTGAAAGATGGGAGAGAATCAGGCAGACCCTCACACAGTGAGCACCAGGCAGGAAGGGACAGAAGGAAATTCGGATTTCCAAATGGCATCAGATCAGGTCAGTGTTAGATTTAAACATTGACTCGGCAGAGATAACTTGGAAAGGGAATTGGAGAGAGGTTAAATCACAGGAAGTTAACCTGCTCGTTCCACCAACAAATGATGTGTTCCCTATTTTACCAGGAATCCGTGTGGGACAGTGAGGAAAAGGTATCAGATTATTGTTAGTCTGCACTGAGACATTTTAATTGATCTGTGATCAGTTTCCTTTGATAGTCATAGAGTCATAGAGATGTACAGCATGGAAACAGGCCATTCATTCCAACCCGTCCATGCCGACCATTACGTCTTGAAGTCATAAACTTCACTACTTTAGGTGACTCCCCATTTGCCTACTTTGAACACCGTTCCCCTCTGTTTTCCCCATTCACTGAAGATATTAATATCCTTTTATAATAGGGCGGAAGTGAGAACTGCAGATGCTGGAGATTGAAGTCGAGGGATTCATGATGAAGGGCTTTTGCCCGAAACGTCGATTTTCCTGCTCCTCGGATACTGCCTGAGCTGCTGTGTTTTTCCAGCACCACAATCTCGACTCCTTTTATAATGGCACTATCCCCATGCTGGTTACAGTGCTGTCTATCTCGCACTGTCTAATTTATCTTCAATCCTGTGTAACTACAATGACACCAACAAACACACAACGTTACATCCTACAGCTTTGTTTATTTGGAGATGCAGTATTGTCTTTTATTTGTAGACAACACACAATTTGAACTCCCAGCAGGTCAGAGTGGGATTTGATAAACACTTGATTTAGGGATAGGGCATAACCACACAGGATGCAGACATGGAAATGGCTTTTGACACCCTCCCTCTCCCTTGCTGACATAATTCCATAGCCAAATGGGTCAGGCAGACATGTTACGTGTGTTCCCGGCAGCCAGTTTGTGTTACCACAGCACTGACGTTGACTATATAAACCTGAAAAAGCAAGAGAGACTGACAATATCATTACAGTTTGAAAATATTGAACATTGGTCCCACACTAACATGTCAGATTCTCTGGGTTTTTAAAATTCATTTGTGGGACTTGGCCATCTCTGGCTTGGCCAGCCTTGATAGCCCATCCATATTTGCTCTTGAGAAGGTGGTGTTGAGCTGCCTTCTTGAATCGCTGCAGTCCACTTGCTGTGAGTTCACCCACAGTGTCGATAGGGAGGGATTTCCAGGATTTTGACCCAACAACTGTCAAGGAATACCGGTATATTTCCAAGTGAGGGTGGTGAGTGTCTTGGAGGGCAACTTGAAGCTGGTGGTGTTCCTAAGTAGCTGCTGCCCTTGCCATAGAGTCATAGAGATGTACAGCACGAAAACAGACCCTTCGGTCCAACCCGTCCATGTTGACCACATATCCCAACCAATCTAGTCCCACCTGCCATCACCAGATCCATATCCCTCCAAACCCTTCCTATTCATATATCCATCCAAATGCCTCTTAAATGTTGCGATTGTACTAGCCTCCACCACTTCCTCTGGGAGCTCATTCCATCTCACCGTAAAACTATGCCCTCTAATTCTGGACATCCCCACACCAGGGAAGATACATTGTTTATTTATCCTATGCATACCCCTCGTGATTTTATAAATCTCTGTAAGGTCACCCCTCAGCCTCAGGCACTGCAGTGAAAACAGCTGCTGCCTATTTAACCTCTCTCCCTATAGCTCAAATCCTCCAACCCTAACAACATCCTTGAAAATCTTTTCTGAACCCTTTCAAGTTTCACAACATCTTTCCGATAGGAAGGAGACCAAAACAGCACGCAATATTCCAACAGTGGCCTAACCAATGTCCTGTACAGCCACAACATGACAGCCCAACTTCTCTATTCAATGCTCTGACCAATAAAGAAAAGCATACCAAAAGTCTTCATCACTATCCGATCTAACTGCTACTCCACCTTCAAGGAGCTATGAACCTGCTCTCCAAGGTCCCTTTGTTCAGCAAGACCCCCCAGCATCTTAGCATTAAATGTATAAGTCCTGCTAAGATTTGCTTTCCCAAAATGCTGCACCTCACACTAATCTAACTTAAACACCATCTGCCACTTCTCAGCCCACTGGCACATCTGATCAAGATCCTGTTGTAATCTGAGGTAACCTTCTTTGCTGTCCACTACCCCTCCAATTTCGTTGCCATCTGCAAACTTACTAACTGTGCCTCTCATGCTCACATCCAAATCATTTATATAATGACGAGATGTAGTGGACCCAGCACCGATCTTGTGGCACTACACTGGTCACAGGCCTCCGGACAGAAATAACAACTCTCCACCACCATTCTCTATCTTCTACCTTTGAGCTGTATCCAAATGACTAATTCTTCCTGTATTCCATGTGATCTAACCTTGCTAACTAGTCTCCCATTGGGGAACCTAGTGGAATGCCTTACTGAAGACCATATAGTTCATAACTACTGCTCTGCCCTGATAATGATTCTCTTGCTGATGCTGCCAGTCTTGCTGAGCTTCACCAGCTATTTCTAGTTTTAATTCAGCCCCAATTCAATTGGTGATGATGGCGGTGTTGTTAAGTATGTTTGAGAATAGCAAGCACCCAGCTGGGAGGGGGATGGGCGTATAGTGGCAGCATGGCTGCCTTACAAGCAGTTGGATGGGTTCAGAACTCAGCCATCGCATGGTGGCACCTTTGAAGCGATGTTCAATGGATAACCCCGAGATGACGTCAATGAGATCCATCTGTCAGAGGTTTTCCAAACGTTTGAGGATGGGATACCAGCTGCTGTTATACTTCCAGAGCTGGCAAAACTCTCAGAGATTCTCTAAATAGTTATTTCAACAGGGAGTGATTAATCCAGGAGAGTCAGCATGGGTTTCTCAGTGAAGGTTGTACCTTGCTCAATTTGAGAGAATTTCTTTGAAGGAAAAAGATTGATCAATTGAGAGAGTGCTTGTGATGGATGATCTAAGCTGGTTCAAGCTTCTTCAGGCGCAACGTTGATTGGGCTTCACTGAGACAAACCCGAAACGCCACGTGGCTGCTTTCCGTGCTGTCATCTGTCTCAAGTCCCTGGCTCTCTCTGACAGTGTGTTCAACAAGGGACACTGACAGGTTACATTGATCATAGTAAAAAGTAAGGATGGACCGGTGATACCTGGCAAAGGAACCAATTGTTAATGAGGAAATAGGATTTGTGCCACAATCTGTCCAACAATGACATTTGAATTCTCTTTTTTTAGCATCGTCTGGTTAACTCAGTGAAATATAATGGGGAATTACCGGGAATTAGAGCACACTTAATGAAAGGTAGGTGGTGAAATTAGCCTGGTTATCATTGCACAGAGCCCTCACAAATACAATGTGTGTATTAGTTTGTTCAGTACTATAACAGCTGTAGCATTCTATGATTCTGAATTGTGATGGATTGTTCCAAATCTCCACCTCCCCTTCAACTGCTGTAACGGGCTGTAATTTCCCTGTTCCTGCAGACACAGTTGTAACTGAAGGAACCTGGGCAATTTCAAAAGACACATCATGACAATGTCTCCACCAGGGTGAGGTGTTTCTGGCCAGATTGATAGCAATGTTAGCTGCCAATTACACAGAGGTAGGGTTCTATTGAGCATTTTGGCACAGAGTCAGAGTGAAGTGATGGTGTTCGCTGATCTGAACAGATCAAATAGCACATTGTGGTGCACTGTGTGTGGCAGTTTGAGAGGAACCACTCCAGCAGAATGACACATTCCCCGCTGACAGTGTCTCGATCTTGAAAGCCCACAATTATGTGTGAACCCGAGCCAGTGCAAAGGCTGTCCCTTACATTTCAATTGATCTGCCAGTCTGAAACAAGTTAATTTCTGTCACTGTTGTACAGGGCACCAAGTGCGTCTCCATACTGTCCCATTCCCAATGTGGTTCAATGCTATCCGCTTCTCCCTGGGCCGGAGCAGATTCTCTTTGGTTTCTCAGCTTCTGGTTTGGGACATGGAGGTTCCATCTGTGGTCCCAATATGACCTGACCTGTCAAACATTTCTGAGCCAATACTGATGTCAGAAACTGCTTATGAAATGGGATCCTGAAGTACTTTGGAATATGCTGCCCTTCTGGGGCGCATATAGACCTGAGCACCGAACTTTCCAAGGGATGTGTGAACGCTGCACAGCTTTAAAAGAATTGTCCCAGGAATGCGGATGTTAGCTATGTTGATAGCTTGGAGAAGCTGGGCATTTCCGTTTCGTTTGGAAGTGATTTTATTTAATAGGTGCCCTCAAAATTGTGGGTTATCTGGCCCACTAAAATGGAGTTGAGCTAACCCCCTCCCAGAGAGGAGGAAGGCAAACGGACACTCAGGTTATTGTCAAATAAGTAAATGGCAGAATGAGATGATTTCAAAAAAAAAGCATAGAATACTTTGTGAGGAGCTAAAATGATCCGTCTGAGCCTGGTTTGGAACTAGATTATACCAGAACGGTATTGCATCAGCAACTGGGAAAAACAAATCCATGCGACGGCAGGAGGGTGACAATAAGGGGACCTGAATTTCTCCAACACAGAGAGGGGACGGACATGGTACAATGACAGGTCAACTACATTCCTACAAGTAATCTAGGATGATGGGACTTATCTGAGACATGGGTAATGACAGCCCATGGTAGAGCTACGGTGGAGGACTCGCTAATGTTAGGGATTCATATAATAAATAGTCATGACTGATGTCATGGAGACAATGTGAGGTACATTCCCTCAACACCAAGCTGCTGGACAAAAATCCAACACAAATTAGAAAGCAAATTTCGATGTTAGCGGTGCATTAAGGCAGAGGAATACAAGATAGATGCAGCAATCAAAATAACATTCATGCATTAGAAAGCAATGCAATCTCTTTATATGAAGGCAGCATTGTTACAACAGCAAGCTGCCTCTCTGTTCATAAAGTGGCGAGAATTACTGGGTTTTTCTAATTAACGCAGTTTCCAATGATGATTCGTCCCTAGATGAGGCCATCCCTTCCCTGTCACAATCTAATTTCAGCGATAAACATCTTCGACCAACTGGGAATGATAAAGTTGTCATCATCAGAGCTGAAACAACAATCTCCAAGTGGAGATCACACAGAATATATTGGAAACACGCAGAGAATGTAACACCGCAGAGTTTAATGCTTGCATTTTAATCTGCAAGGATAAAGGATTGCCAGTCTAAATTGAAAATGCATCTGCCAATTCAATTAGCCAGGAAAGTTTTCTACATGATTCTTGCCAACATTGGTGTTCCTGGTAAGTGTTTATATTTATTTACAATTTGTGAATGACATCTCTCTTGGTTTTCCTTGTTAATTAAGAGATTTGCATACTGATGTAATATTCAATGTTTTCTCCACTCCCTAGTTGAAATGTCATAGAGTTAAATTAGATATTTAAAAATTCTGTTGTTTCATTGCTTTACAACATGACCACCCTTAGTCAAATGTAGTGAACTCCTGAATCGCATCTGAGACTGGAGGCCACCTTCAGGAAAGTAGTTACTGGAAATGGCAGCAAACATAGAACTGCAATGGATCTTGGTCAGTCAGTGCAGTGGATCTCATAAACCCAGTGTTCTCACATTCCTGCGTGTATCTGTGTTTGTGCAGTTATATTGATAGCAGCACATTTCCTCCTTCCTACTTTAGGGAGCACTACAGTAAAAGGGGTTTCAGCTGGTTAATCTCCTTTATACCGTGTGGCTTTCAGATTCTGTTACCTCTGACTGTTGAATGTTCAGAATCCACTGTCGGCTTGGGTAACTGTTGAGGATCACGGATTGACCTTACCAATTATGGGAGTGATGAAGATTTGAGGAATGATTTTCTTCTTATAGAATCATGCAGCACAGAAACGGCCCCTTTGTCAAATCCTCCATCCTGAACAGCTATCGCAAATTAACCTAATCCCGTTTGCCAGCATTTGGCCCATTTCCTTCTAAATTCTTCCCGTTCATATACCCATGCCTTTCAAATGTTTTAATTTTACCCACCATCACCACTCCCTCTCACAGCTCGTTCCATCCGTGTCTCGGTTCAAAGCTGTAATCTGCAGTGGAGTCTGCTGTTTGTGGATGGAGTGTGTCCCTATGAGGACAGACAAGTCCAATGGTCAAGTGTACATTCTTGGATTCCAAAATATAGGATCGAAATAGAATTAAAAATAAATACCAGTTCCCTCGGACTTGTTAAACATTGGAATTTACATGACATTCCTCATTCCGCTTCCCGTGTCCCACCTGCAAGTAGTTTTTTTTTTCCGAATGAGTACAAAGGTACACGCTGAGGATTACTTTCCTTTCTGACCGTGGTTATCCGCTGGACTGTAAAATATACAGCAAACCTGAGCATTCCTTAAACCCACAATGGTCACGAGCTATTCTCCCTGAGAGAGCATATCATTTTCTGTCAAATGGCCCTCGACGATTTCCCATAGCTTCCCCCCGAATGTTCATGTTGGATATTATTTATTAGATTCCAGTTCTCTGCCATTCTGATTGGCATATCTCCCCCACCCCATAATCCGTCTCTTATCCTGGGTGTTCCTGCTTATCCTCTGAGTCTGGAACATTTGGCAGCTGTTGTAATCACTTATCCTTCTGTTGCTGCCTGCTGGATAAACTGGAGGATTTTTAAATCTCTCTTTCCTACAACACAGTTCATAGCTTCACCTGGCTAATCCCAGACTGTTCCTTTACCTTCCCCCACTTTGACAGTGATCCTGGATTTATTTTTCGGTAATGAAGCTGGGCTGACCTCTCAGTGAGGAAGCATTTTGCAGGCAGTAATCATAACTCAAGATTAACAAGGAAAAAGACAAGAATGAGGGGAAAATCAAAGTTCTAAACTGTGAGAATAGGATCGAGTGTGATTAGACCGAGAGCAGAAACGTTTAAGTAAATCCATGTCAGAGCATTCGGATGTATTGAAGATGGAAACAAGGAAATTACAGAGTTCCATGTTCAATGAACGATAAAAGGTGGTACTCGGAAATGCTGTGAACTCTGCATATCACGGGATTTCCAGGATAAGTTCACTGGGAATGCAAAAAAATGTTGGAAAATGGAATTCAATCCATGAATGTCAGCTGATGCACTTGGCGGGACACAGAACCCAAGGGGTACATTATGAATATAGAAACGTGGGAAACACTGAATCAGAGGTATCTTGGTGCACATGAAGACCTTAAAGTAATAGGACAGGTCGATGAAATGGTTGAGAAGGTATTGGGATTTTTTGGTTTTAAATGCAAGATATAGAGTTTAGGATCAGGACAATATGTTGGCACTGTATAAAGTATTGTCTAGGCTACAGCGAGAATGTTGGAGTGCTTTGATTGCCTGAAAGAAGGTGGAGACTTTCCAGGAAGACTCCAAGGTAGTAATGTTTTGGGTATGAAGGAAGACTGGATGGACTGGGATTGTTTTCCTTGGAGCAGGGGAGATTGGTAGGGGGCATCATTTAAAAGTATATTGTTATAAGAGACATAGACAGCACAGAAGGAAATATGTTTTCCCCATTTGTGGTCTGGTTTGAGTTTTCCACCGGAAGTGTTGTGACAATGTGGAACTTACTTCCTGAAAGGGTAGGAGAAGCAGATCCCCGATAGCATAGAACTCTCTAAATGTACACTTGGAATTGTTGTGGTTCTGTTCGCCGAGCTGGGAATTTGTCTTGCAAACGTTTCGTCCCCTGTCTAGGTGACATCCTCAGTGCTTGGGAGCCCCTCCTGTGAAGCGCTTCAGTGCTGTTTCCTCCGGCATTTA
This sequence comes from Chiloscyllium plagiosum, assembly GCF_037043375.1. Classification (NCBI taxonomy): domain Eukaryota; kingdom Metazoa; phylum Chordata; class Chondrichthyes; order Orectolobiformes; family Hemiscylliidae; genus Chiloscyllium; species Chiloscyllium plagiosum. The sequence continues at coordinate 55,955,194 of NW_028270183.1, forward strand.
TAGTGGCCTGTCTCTGCCGCTTCCGGTTGTCAGTTCCGTCTGTCCGCTGTAGTGGCCGGTATATTGGGTCCAGGTGTTTGTTGATAGAGTCTGTGGATGAGACTAGCAGCCACTACAGCGGATAGCTGGAACTGACAACCGGAAGCGGCAGAGACAGGCCACTATAAATGCCGGAGGAAACAGCACAGAAGCGCTTCACAGGAGGCTCCCAAGCACTGAGGATGTCACCTAGACAGGGGACGAAACGTCTACAACACAAATTCCCAGCTCGGCGAACAGAACCACAACAACGAGCACCCGAGCTACAAATCTTCTCCCAAACTTTGTGCACTTGGAATGCCCGGGTTATGGACCTAATGCTGGAAAATTGGATGAGAATTGTGAGGCAATCGTTTCATGGATTCTACTGGACAAAGTGCATTTTTGTTTTCTGTGCTGTAAGTCTCTATGTCTCCAAGCCGTCTCCAACTCCCACTGGACCATTGTATTTTCAACCTATACTTCCCCCGGAGCCATTGTCTCCAACAGCGAACCTGACTGCAATTGTCCCAAACTCTGTTACTTTTCGGGGTATCTTTTTGCTTTTGCAGCATCTCTGCCAGTTCAGCAACTTTCCCAGTGATGCAGCATTCCATGCCAGTCCCTTTGAAATTGTAGCAACCCACCGCCAAACATTGAGCAAGCCATCCTCAGGTATTTCGCACTGTTCAGCTATAGACACCATGCAATGTGTCTTGCCTCACAAGGTATTCCACTGGCTCTGCTGATAGACGGGGTTACTCTTACACCAACTCTGCCGTTTACCTTTTTTCTCAACCCTGAGTTGATTTGATATAATTTACTATTAGATTGTCACATTTACCTCTGTATTGCGGGGGGAAAACGTGTTTTGCTTGCAGTCCAGCGAATGTTTCATAGAAAGACGCAAAGGCCAACGGGTGATTGAACAGAGTGAGGAATACAGAGGTACAGCTGCAAGGAAGGTACACAAGAAGCAAGATCAACATTAGGTTGAAAATTTGAGAGGTCCATTCAGAATTCAAATAACTATGGGGACGAAGCAAGTCTTGAATATATTGTTCTGTGTGTTTATGGTTTTGTATCTCCTGGCTGACGGAAGAGGTTGGAGGAGAGTTTAACCGGGGTGGGAGGGTCTTTAATTGTGTTGGCTGGCTTTCTCCGGCAACAAGAAATGTACATTCAGTCAATGGATGGAAGGTTGGCTTGTGTATGATCTGGCCTGTGTTCACAACTCTCTGTAGTAGTTTCTTTCAATTTAGATACCTGTCCACAAGAAATCTTCTGGAACACTGAATTTACAGTGTATGCCTGGACAGTTTATTTTACTAAAGGTGCTCTGTGGAATCCGCCGAGCTTCTGAACAACACCCAGTTTAACTCGACATTTTGCCTTTGTATACTTCCTGTACATTTCGAACTGAATGATGAACAGCATGTTATTAATTTTCAAAAGCTTGCAGGAATCCATATTGAAAGTAAACAATCCAGTGGCAATTTACTACAGTTATCTTCTGGATGGTATGTGTTGAATTAGTGCAGTTTTGCCGGGGTTTGTAATGGTATCTTGTTACTGTTACCTCTATTTCCATGCAACCACAATGCTGGTTCAACCAACAGGATCATCCTGTCATTTTTCATCATATTTTCAGGTGATTGGGGTTTGCACTTGACCAGATTTACAACAATCCCAAATCCCTCATCTTTCATTGTGCTTGCACATGAAGCATTTACCTCCACCTGGAAATCACATTTTAACAGCATGCATTATCACTGCCTAGGATCATCATCCCTTTATTGTTGAACCGCATCTACCCTCAAACCGATCATAAAAAAAGCTTTCTCCCCCTTCCCCAATACAGCTTTTCACTTTCATGACAATTGATTTAAATCTGCCCTGTTTTGATATTTCAGCACTCTGTTGATTTTTTTCCTCCTCATAAATTAATCCAAGGACTCACTGAAGAGAGTTACTTCCCTTTTCAGAAGGTAGGGTATGGCCTACAATTGACTCCACCGAAAAGTAATTGAATCTGAATTGTCCCTTCGCATTTAGCAAGGGGTAATAGATGCTGACCTCACCAGAAATGCCCACATCCCATGAATGAAAAGAAAAGACTGTACTAAATTTTAGTACATTCCTATCATGTGGAGTCATCCAATTCATATTCTCCAGCTGTGTGGACTGTTCTTCAGGGAATCATTGCTGCATGTGGTGTAAATTCTCCCTGCTGAATGTTACATGTTTTGGTGGCAACTTTCATGACTGGTATCCTGGATTCCGTCTGCTGTGCGCCATTTGACTGTTTGTATTTAACCTACAAACTGGCAAGTTACAGTTTGACAATTTACATCACAATTTTTTGTGACGACTGGTTGATCTTTATTCTGTTGTAGCAACAATGCAGATTGCTTGTAAACTTATACAGAAAAGGGTGCTCATTAATATTAAGTCGTTTTTCCTTTATCCTTCTGACAGTGAATTTCGTGGCTATCATGATTCTATCCCAGGGAAAGTGTGGCCTTGCTACCTGCACAACACGCTATCTGGTGGCCATGGCAGCAGCAGACCTATTGGTCATTATCAGTGAGGTCATACTCAGGCAACTTCGCTTTTATTATTACCCATTTTGTTTCCTCGACATCACTCCTGTGTGCAGTATCACCAATGTCCTGATCCGTGCGTCCAAAGACTGTTCTGTCTGGTTCACCGTCGCATTTACCTTCGATCGGTTTGTCATCTTTTATTGCAACAAACTGAAAACTAAATATTGCACTGGGAAAAACACCTCTGCAATTCTCTCAATAACCGGTATTTTGCTTTGTTTAAAAAATGTTCCTTGGTATTTTAGATTTGAGCCCAAAAGAAAATCAGGAAGATACCATTTTACTGCAGGAATAAGCGAAGCTACTTCACTGACTCTCGCTGGATTGGATTCCGCTCATTTGCTGTGGCTCTAACCCCATTGGGGCCATTCCTTTTCATTGTGTTCCTCAATGTTCTGACAATCGCAGGCATTTTATTTAAGTCAAGTCAAGTCCGTAAGGGACTGCGGGGTCAGAGTAAGGAAGGGAAGCAGGTTGACCCCGAGATGAAGAGTAGAATTAAGGCAGTGATTTTACTCTTCACGATATCTGGAAATTTCATATTTCTCTGGCTGGTATATGTTTTATATATCCTTGATGTCCCAGATCGGTACTTAAACGGTAATGACTATGATACCTTTGAACAAATTGGATACATGCTGCGTAATGTAAGTTGCTGTACAAACACCCTTATTTATATGGCAACTCTGTCCAAGTTCAGAGCTCAGTTCAAAAGAGCGGTGAAATATCCAGTTTCCAGAATTATTGAACTGATCACTGCATAAATCCGACAAAAGCTCAAAATCCCGTGGGTGATGGGAAAGAAATGACCATGGAGGACCAAAGGCAACCGTTCTAGAGATGTAAATCGGTCAGAGAGATCAGATAAGATAGAATATTTCGCAGACGTCAAGAGGACCAAAAGAAAAAGATAAAGTTTCCCAGTTTAGGGAGTAGAGGTAACATTTCTGTCCTGGAAGAGGGGCACTGGAGCTGAAACATGAACTCTGATTTCTCACCCACAGACTCTGCCAAACCCGTGGAGTATTTGCAGCAATTCCTGTTTTGTTTAGGTTTAAAATATTGGGGCCCAGCGTAAATGAGCTGAAAATGTGTTGCTGGAAAAGCGCAGCAGGTCAGGCAGCATCCAAGGAACAGGAGAATTGACGTTTCAGTCATGAGCCCTTCTAAGTTCTGTCTGATTTACAGTCAATATAAATGTAGCAGAAATACACTGAATATCCTCATTTAAACGGAGGAGTGGGCAGTAAAAAGCACTTTCTGTTTTATATCTTAAGGGTATCCCAAAATGTTTTACAGGGAATCGAACTATTTTGGAATTTATCCGGCTTTGTAGGGAATGGAGGTACTTTTAGAAACAGGGAGACTTACAGACACTGATACAGAGCCACGGCCACAGGTACAGGATGGGATCGTCCTGGAGATGTTTCAGAGCTCAATCTGTGACCCACACAAGACCGGGACACCAGTGGATGGAAGACAATCAGTCTTTGGTGATATGGAGAAAATTTTTTGTAGTCTCTGTGATTGTTATCGATCTAGACTACCAAAAGGTCATTGATAAGGTGCCTCATGGGAGGCTGCTGAGTAAGGTAAAGGCCTATAGTGTTCGAGGTGAGTTACTGGCATGGATTCAGGTTTGGTTGAAGGCAGAGAGGTGGGATAAAAGGTTCTTCTTCAGAATGACAGTTAGTGACAAGTGGTGTCCAACAGGGTTCAGTGTTGGGACTGCAGCTGTTCGCTTTTTATATTAATTATCTGGATGAAGGGACTGGGGGTATTCTGGAAAAGATCGCCGATGATACGAAGTTAGGTGGACAAGCAGATAGTACTGAGGAGGTGGGGAGGCTGCAGAAAGAATAAGGCAGTTTAGGAGAGTAGCCCAGGAAATGGCTAATTAAATTCAATGTGAACAAATGTAAGGTGTTGCACTTTGGAAAACAGAATACAGGCATGGACTATTTTTGAAACGGTGAGAAAAGTCGTAAAGCCAAACTACAAAGGGATCTGGGAGTGCTAGTCCAGGATTCTGTAAAGGTTGACTTCTAGGTTGAGTCTGTGGTTAAGAAAGCAAATATAATGTCATTTATCTCAAGAGGGTTGGAATGTAAAAGCAGCAATATGTTTCTGAGACTTTATAAAGCTCTGGTTAGGCCCCATTTACAATACTGTGTCCAATCTTGCGCCCCATATCTCGGGAAGGACATACTGGCACTGGAGCATGTCCAGCAGAGATTCACACGGATGATCCCTGGAATGGTAGGCCTAACATACGAATGGCTGAGGATCCTGGGATTGTATTCATTTGAGTTTAGAAGGTTGAGGGGAGAGCGAATATAAACTTACAAGATAATGCATGGCGAAGAAAGGGTGGATGCTGGGAAGTTGTTTCAGTTAGACGGGGAGATTAGGACCCATGGGGACAGCTTTAAAATTAGAGGGAGTCAATTTGGAATGAAAATAAGAAGACATGGAAATTATCTCGCAAGGAAATAAGGGCCACAGGGAGCGTGTGAGTAAGTGGAATTGAAACGCCCAGCAGCCATGATTAAATGGCGGAATGGACTCAATGAACTGAATGGCCTTTCTTCCGCTCAGATGCCCTATTATCTTATGGTCTTGTGGTCCCTATCCTGGAAGGGTTTCATGGGGGCCATGTAAAGAGAGTTTTGCTCTTCATCATACTCCATATTGTATCTGTCCTGGGATTGGTTGATGGGGACAGTGTAGTGGAAGCTTTACTCTGAACTGGTCCTCACCCTTAACAATTTCTCCTTTGAATCCTCCCACTTCCTCCAGACCAAAGGGGTAGCCATGGGCACACGTATGGACCCCAGCTATGCCTGTCTCTTTGTTGGCTACGTAGAGCAGTTGATCTTCCGTAATTACACCGGCACCACTCCCCACCTCTTCCTCCACTACATTGATGACTGCATTGGCGCCACCTCGTGCTCCCGCGAGGAAGTTGGGCAATTCATCAACTTCACCAACACATTCCACCCTGACCTTAAATTTACCTGGACCATCTCTGACACCTCCCTCCCCTTCCTGGACCTCTCCATCTCCATCAGTGACGACCGACTTGACACTGACATTTTCTACAAACCCACCGACTCCCACAGCTACCTGGATTACACCTCTTCCCACCCTACCTCTTGCAAAAATGCCATCCCGTATTCCCAATTCCTCCGCCTCCGCTGTATCTGCTCCCACGAGGAGCAGTTCCACCATAGAACACACCAGATGGCCTCCTTCTTTAGAGACCGCAATTTCCCTTCCCACGTGGTTAAAGATGCCCTCCAACGCATATAGTCCACATCCCGCACCTCCGCCCTCAGACCCAACCCCTCCAACCGCAACAAGGACAGAACGCCCCTGGTGCTCACCTTCCACCCTACCAACCTTCGCATAAACCAAATCATCCGCCGACATTTCCGCCACCTCCAAACAGACCCCACCACCAGGGATATATTTCCCTCCCCACCCCTCTCCGCCTTCCGCAAAGACCATTCCCTCCGTGACTACCTGGTCAGGTCCACGCCCCCCTACGACCCACCCTCCCATCCTGGCACTTTCCCCTGCCACCGCTGGAACAGTAAAACCTGTGCCCAAACCTCCTCCCTCACCTCCATCCAAGGCCCTAAAGGAGCCTTCCACATCCATCAAAGTTTTACCTGCACATCCACTAATATCATTTATTGTATCCGTTGCTCCCGATGCGGTCTCCTCTACATTGGGGAGACTGGGCGCCTCCTAGCAGAGCGCTTCAGGAAACATCTCTGGGACACCCGCACCAACCAACCACACCGCCCCGTGGCTCAACATTTCAACTCCCCCTCCCACTCTGCCGAGGATATGGAGGTGCTGGGCCTCCTCCACCGCCACTCCCTCACCACCAGACGCATGGAAGAAGAACGCCTCATCTTCCACTCCGGAACACTTCAACCCCAGGGCATCAATGTGGACTTCAACAGCTTCCTCATTTCCCCTTCCCCCACCTCATCCTAGTTTCTAACCTCCAGCAACATGATCCCCATGACTTGTCCGGACTTGTCCGACCTGCCCAGCTCCTTTTCCACCTATCCACTCCACCCTCTCCTCCCTGACCTATCACCTTCATCTCCTCCCCACTTACCTATTGTACTCTATGCTACTCTATCCCCACCCCCACCCTCCTCTAGCTTATCTCTCCACGCTTCAGGCTCTCTGCCTTTATTCCTGATGAAGGGTTTTTGCCCGAAAAGTCGATTTTGCCTGTCCTCGGATGCTGCCTGAATTGCTGTGCTCTTCCAGAACCACTGATCCAGAACCTAATCCCATGCGGACCCTTTTCTGCGAGAGTTTGATGGGGACAGTATCGGGTGATTTAAACAAAACCTAACCTCATGCTGAACACGGCCTGAGTTTCCAATGGGTTCCAGTCTATTGTTAGGTTACTAGACAATGAGCCTCCAGAAGCAACTAAAGTATTTTTCCCTATCTAACTCAACAGTTCCTGTCATAAATTTCAAACTTATATCATTTCAGATCTTTCTAAATCCTAGTGACACCATCCTGGGCTTGAGTCATTTCCCTGGTCATTGAACCCGAGCTGTGCAGCTATAGTTCTGTGAATCTACGATGCATTCACTTGCACATGGACTCCCAACTCCCCACTCGCTCTTGCCTTTCCCTGTTTTTCAAGTCACTGTCAGTGCTGTGCTAACATGAAATGGCTGCTTTGAACAGATCTAAAATGGCTAAATGACTGACACTTCTGAAAACATTTCTCCTGCTTTGCAGATTAAAACACACCTTACACTTTGCACATTGTCATCTCTCGGCATCCTGTAGATGAAATTAAGCGAGATTGTTTAGGACGGACAATCTAAACTAAATGGTACAATGTTAAACTGGGTGCAGGAACAGACAAGGCTTCAGTTTGAGTCTGGAATTCAGTCAGCACAGGAGAGGGGCAAATGAATGAAAAGTCTTTTCCATTCATGTATTCCTGCATTGTGGAAATGTTAATTTCCAAATTAAACTGCAAAAGCAGGATATGGAGAAGTCTGTTACAATGTTTCAATTGATTAACATATGGATTCAAGAATCTGTTTAAAGTCAGTGCCCTGAGATAATTAAAAATGTCAGCAGTCTGTCTGACTTTCCAAACTTCAACCATTAAAAATGACAGAAATATCCGAAAGGTAAGATGACAGATTGGCTACTGAATTGTAGGTGTGTGGCCTTGTTCAGAATCTGTCAGAGTTTTGGTGTGGAATCACGAGCATTTTATCCAGAAAACAGCCATTTATCAAGTGTCACACTGACGCACTTGTGTATTTGAATCTTCATTGACTGCCAGGGCCATTCGGTAACATATCTCCCTCTGTGCTGTAAGAAACAACCATACACAAGAAAAAGGAGCCGCAGTCAGGAATTCGGCCCCTCGAGCCCGCTCCGATATTTAGTACAGTCATGGCTGAACTCATCTATGAAGTGCTTTGAGAGGTTAGGATTGGCACACATTAACTCCAGCCTCCCAGAATGCCGTGGTCTACTATAATTCACCTTCCATCGAAATAGATCCATGGAGATGCAATCTTCCACCCCTTAATTCATCTCAGGAACGTCTGGATAACAAGGACACCTACGTCAGACTCCTATATATTGACTTTAGCTCTGCCTTGATCACCATAATGCCAACAAGACTCAGCGACACAGTCTGAGCCCTGGGACTCTTTCCTCACCTCTGCAACTGGATCCGCAACTTTCTGACCTGCTGATCAGAATCAATAAGGATGGTTGAGAATACCTCCTCTATAATAATCCGCAATACTGGTGCCCTGCAAGGCTGTGTACTCAGCTCCCTTCTAAATTTCTTCCCCTCTCATGTCTGTATGGCCAGATTCAGCTCCAACTCAATTTACAGATTAGCTAATGACACCATCATTGTGGGTAGGATCTCAAACAAAGGTGGGACAGAGTACAGGGAAGACAGCTTAGTGGCATGGTGTAAAGACAACAATCTCTCCATCAATGTCAGCAAGACAAAGGAACTGGTCATTGACTTCAGGAAGTGGACTGAAGGACATACCCTTGTCTCTGTCATTGGTGCTGAGGTGGAGGTGATTGAGAGCTTCAAGTTCTGAGGAATTATTATTACCAACAATCAGTCCATCCATGTCACCTCTACAGCCAAGAAAGCTCATCAACGCCTCTACTTCCTCAGAAGGTGAAGGAAGTTTAGCATTTCGGCAATGACTCTGAACAATTTGTATATTGTACTGTAGAAAGCATCCTATTCAGATGCATCACACCTTGGTATGGTACCTGCTCTTTCCGTACTGCAAGAAATTAGAGAGAGGCATAACCCAACCCAGTCCATCACCCAAATCACATTTCCTTCCATCTGACTCGGTCTCGACTTCCCACTGCTTCAGGAAAGCAGCCATCATAATCAAAGGCCCCTCCCACACGCCATTACTCTCTTCCACCCTCTTCCATTGGACAGAAGATACAAAAGTTTGTAAACATGTGCCAATAGGTTCAGGAGCAGTTTCTTCCCTGCTGTTATCAGACGTATGACTGAGCCTGTCATATAGTAGAGTTCATCCTTCTCTGCACCTGTTCTATGGCCACAACACTATATTAACCCGATGTCCTTATATAAGGCATGATTTGTACTGAATATCACACAGAACAATACTATTCACTGTGTCTCGGTATATGTCACAATCATAATTATCAAATAAAATCAAAGCTCCTCACCAACAGGTTTGGGTCTGGTCTGGTCTATAAATCCTTAAACCTATGTCTCCTGTAGCCTGTGTAAAAGACTTTGACTATCCATTACATCCATGCCTGTCATAATTTGATAAGGATCTATTCGATCACCCTCAGTCTCGACATACAAGTGAAAGAAATGATTTATTAAATTGTCCCCATCATTCATGATGGGAGGTGGCAGGACTGCAGAGCTTATGTCTGATCCATGGGTTCAGGAGTCACTTATGTTGCTGCTCATGGTTTCTGACATGCAAGTATTTCTGTGTTGTAACTTCACCAGGTTGACACCTTACTTTTAGATATACCTAATCCTGCACTCTTCATTTGATCAAGTTTGATAACGGCTCCATGTCATAACCTTCCCATTCACCTGTTTCCCCAGCCCCTCCATTTCTTCGTTGTCATGTCTTTGGAATGTACTTCCTTTGGAGCCTTGGTAAATTTCTGCATTGCATCTTGCAGGCTCTGATTGATTTACAAAAGGTAGAAGGACTCATTCAAACTTACAGACAGTCCCTAATACACTCATTAAAAAGGCAGAACTCATAGAAACAGCTGAAACAAAAATAAACCATGTTTCTTCAGGATTAAACTGCCTTTCACTGCAGAGAACAGAGAGAGAGCTCTTGAGCAGCTGAAGACTTCTCTGTATCTTGTTCAGGGTCCCAAGCTGTTTAGCCGCCTGAGAACCGATCAGGCAGCCTTTGTCATATGTGAACTAGTGGCCAATTATCAATCAGCTCCTTCTTTCAAACGAAAGTTCCATCTGTGAATAACTCCGTTCACCTCCAACCAGACTTCAATCATTGGGTCACTCTCAGGTGAATTGCTGTCAAACCGTGCAGCAATCTTTCACTCATCGTCTGTTTGTAAGGTCGCTCTTTTCACATTTTAGTCCAGAATTAAACTCAAGCTTTTTAAAAAATGGTTTTGATTTGCAGTCGCCCTGAGAAAACTAAAATGCCAATTCAAAAATGCGTTTACTTGCAAAATACATGATGCACATTTATTTTTAAAACCTGCAATTTATTTATTCTTTCTCCCTTCTTGCAATGTTATGCAATCATAGCATTCCTTCAATCTCTTACATATTCCAGCATCTGCCTCTTGGGGCAATCAATCTGAATTCACATTAAGTTATCCAGTACTGTGTATGACGTTTACATAAAATGGTGACAACAAAAGATTCAATCGGAACAGTCTTGCATTGTTTATTTGAAACTTTTTAAAGAAGGCCAGTGGATTACAATCAGTGTCATTTAGTATTTCATTATTCTTTGTTGTATAGACTTCAAAGTGCTGAAGAGCCAACAGTAATCCCAAAGCCCCCTTTCCTATGAAAGAGGATTTTTTCCAATGACTGGTATTGTTTCTAATAGCAACATCCTCCAGGTTTCACAATTCCTAACTCAGCATCCTGGAACAAGACAGCACTTCGCCCCAATTCACCAGCATCAGCGGCCATTTTGATAAGACTGGAAAACTCAGGGATGGCCAAAAGTGGTTCATTGATTCAAATTGTTTTCACCTTTCAAATATAACCTCGCACTCTGTCAACTAACCCACGTTTTCTTATTTCCATCACAAATTTGTTAAAGGCACAGCCATCCAGCTAAAATAATGGACAACTTTCGAGTAAAGGCAAATATTACGATAAAAACTTTTAATTTCTCATTTAGTTTTAGGAACAAGGAATTCTGTCAGTGTTTTCACTTTGCTGTCTCCAATATCTGTCTGTGTTTGTGCGTGTATCCCTGTGTGATTGTATTTTTCTCTCTATGTGCTGCTGTATGTTTCTCTGCACATCTCTGTGTGTGTCTCTGAGTATCTGTATGTATTGACATCTATCACACACACACAGACACACACACGCGCGCGCATCAACATGACCAAAAGCATTGTTTAACTTTAAAAATAAGAGAAATAGACAGAGATACAGATAGAGGCGAGTTTAAGGCCCTTTTCAATACATACAGCTCCCAAAACAAGACGGAGCCCCTGCAGAGAGATACAGACGCAAATTTACATAAAAATGGAGACACTCACTAATACACACAATGAGACACACACATACTCACACAGACACTGATACTTAGTGATAGATGGGTAGATACAGACGGAAACACAGAGACAGAAACACACACGATAATGCGCACACACATTCAGAGAGACACGTGCAAAAAAACTCACGAATCGGTGTGCAGAAAGTGACAGTGCCCTGAGTGTAACCATCTGTAACACAGGCTGTGTCCCATCCGCTCATTCCCAGCTTTTACAGATGGAATGTCCATGAGAAAGTGCAACAGTCACGGGATGTCCCTCAGCCCATTGTCAGGGAAGAGGGGATTCTATTTAAAATCTCATGGTCATTTGTACAATTAACAGACTGGTACAATAGATCCGTGTAATCACTGGGTGTCCGTCTGTGAAATGGACTGATGATGATGGAGAGTAGTTGTGTTCTCCATAATTAGGTGGAATAAACGTGCTCAGCATCACAGCCACAAGCACCCCTTCTCCACCACCGACACTCAGGTAGCAGCAGTGTGTACCACAGACAAGATGCACTGGAGAAATTCCCCAAGGTTCCTTCCAGAGCGGCTTCCAGACCCACGGCACTATCATGTGGAACACTGAACACAGCAGATACACGGGAACATCACCAGTTGGCAATTCCACATCAAGCCACTCCCCACCCTGGCTTGTAAAAACATCTCAGCCCCAAAAGTGCCATTAGTTGGAAATCCTGGAACTCCCTCCCTTACATCATTGTGGGTTTATCTGCACCAAATAAATGGCAGCAGTTCAAGGCAATAACTCACCGTCACCTTCACCAGAGCAATTATATCTGAGCAATCCGCGGTGACCCAGCGGCAATGACCCAAACACATTACTGAATCACAAAATAAAGCTCAGCATTTGGGACCCGTGTGCTCCAGTGCTGAGCTTCTGAATAAATTGGGTCTATATTCTAGAAAATTGAAAGGCGATTTCATTGGAATATCTCAGATTGTGAAGAGGCTTGATAGGGAAGATGCTAAGAAATTAATCCTGTGGGTCTGGGAATCTGAAACAGAATAACACAGTCTCAGGAGTTGCTGGAAAAGCTCAGCATGTCTGGCAGCATCTGAACAGGGAAATCAGCGTTAATGTTACAGCATCTGCAGTTCATCTGGTTTTGATCGCCACCCTCTCAGGATAAGGGGCGGGTTTTTTGGGACTGAGATGAGGAGACAGCGCTTCACTCTAAGGCCTCTGATTTTTAATATTCTCTCTCCCTGAGGATTGTGGATGCTCCCACACTGAGTACATTTCAGATTGGAAGAGACAGATTGCCAGTGTCTCATGGAGTCACGGGGTATGGGGAGTGGACAGGAAACCGGATTTGAAATCACAAACCAGCTCTGATTGGATTGACTGCCAGAACAGACTGAACAGTTAAAACAGGCTTTAAAGTCTCCTCCTGCTCACATTTCCTGAGCTCTTCGATGTTTACTGAATCAATTCCCAATCCCTTTGGAGTTGGTTTCATGAAACCGTTTATCATTAAATCTCTGCAGCCTCACTCTATTACAAACCATCTCCTTCTTTCTTCAGCGTTACCCCCATTCTAATTGTTCAGAAATCATTACTTTTCTAACATCCTTCCACTCTGCCGAATCCCCCCCACCCTCATAACACACTGGTTAACCTTTCGCTTCTCCCGATAGATGCTGCGTGACCTTATCAGATTTCTTAGCATGGCCGGTGTTTATTTCAGAGGGAATGACATCTCCCTGTTCCTGTTTCTGTGACTGGGTACATTCCCCAATCCGACTCCTTGATATTCCGATTGTTCACACAAAAATGAGGTGTCACTCTGTCCAAATTCATAACATGCACAGAAGAGCATCAATATATTGTGTTGGTATTAACAATAAAACATCTTAAACCAAATAAAATCCATGAGGAAATGGCATGTTGCAATGGGATTTGTAAGGGGCAGGAATTCAATCCGCCCTCCCCCTGTTGTTATTGAGTATGATGCTCCTGACCCACCAATACACAGATCTGACTGAATGCACAAACAACCCTTCTCCATCCATTTCATTCAGAAAAAGGTCAATAACAGGACGGATTAACACACAATACAAACTGTGATGAATGCTGCATGTAGGGAGTCATGTTACTGTAGAGGTTTTACAGCACTGAGATCAGGCTGTTTGGTCCATCATTCACACGCCAGTCTAACCGCCTGGACTCCCTGTCTAAACCTCTCCAATTCCCCAGATGCCTCTCTGATTGAAGACTGTCTGTGTGGGGTTTGTATATTCTGCCCGGGTCTGTGTGGGTTCCCTCCATCCGCTCCAGTTTCCTCCCACAGTCCTGAGATGTGCAGGCTAGGGTGGGTTGACCATGCTAAATTGTCCATACTGACCAGAGATGTGTAGCTTAGGTGGATTACCCATGAGAAATGCGGGGTTACAGGGATAGGGTAGCGGGGGGGGGGGGGGGGGGGGGGGGGTTGGAGGGCTGCATGATGCGCCGAATGGCCGGTTTCCACACTATAGGAATTCTATGATTCCATGCTCCTTCCCATCTGCCTCTATGGATGAGAGAGACTATCACCTGACCCAATATCCCCTTCGGTTGTTCAACGTTTGCTTTATTTCCAACAAAGAACTGCAGATGCTGCAGATCTGAGAGACAGCACAGAAATTTCTGGGAAGCTCAGCATGTCTGGCAGCATCTGTGGGGAGGGAACCTTTCAGATCCAGGGATTGTTCTTCAGAACTGAAGGCTTCTGAATCTGGTGCTGTCAGACCTGCTTAGCTTCCCCAGCAATGTCTTGTTCGGATTTCAGCCCCAATCCAGTTGGCAATGATCACGACCTTGTTAAGTGTGTTTGGGAATGGGGAGGGAGCCGCTAGCAGGGTGACGGTGGTATGGTGGTGAGCATAGCTGCCTTCGAAGCAGTTGACCCGGGTTTGATTCCCAGCCATCGCAGTGTTGTAGTTTATAAACAGCCTTGCAAGGGTAAGGCATTGGGATAAATCGAAGAAATAAATCTTTCATTGTGGTAAAACGAATCTGCCAGATTGATCCTTGCTTTTCCTGGCGATGGTTTCTGTGAGTTGCAGTATGGAACCGGGCAGCATTGCTTGGCATCTCGGAAGCTTTCCCCTCTGCTGCTTCCCATTTCTTATTGAAATATTGGTTGCAGCACAAGGATGGGTTTGTTTTGTTCGAAAAGTGAGAGACTGCTCCCGTCAGGAACCTAAAATAATTACAGAAGCCGCTGGTAACCCTGAACAGTTCTAACAGCTTCTGTAGTGTTGAGAAGGGAGGATTAATGTGTCAAATCTATACAAGGATAAAATAAACTCCAGCCTCAAAACAGTCAGAGTTCCTAAGTTTTACAAATATCCGTATAACATTTTTCTGAACCATCAATTCCCCTTAAACTCTTCCAATGTGGAATAGCATCTTTCAGATTCTCACTTTGAGAGATGTCCCTCAGTGAGCTCCTCCACCATTCCTTACATTTCACTGGGGACCTGCTATCCTCAGTCTCCAATCAAATGACCTGAACTCAGATACACAGAGATCTTAATGAGTGACACAATGCAGATAGGAAGTTGATTTCATTTCTGTTTCTGAGTCCAATCTTCACTCAGTGAGACAGAGTCAGGTATTTAAGGCTCAAACAAAAGCTGGATTCTGCTTCAGGCGATTGTCTTCATTCAGTGAGAAAGAGGGCCGTGGGCCGGAAGGAGCTCATCATTGTGCTTCGGGTTGTCTGCTCAGCCTGCAGCATTGCAGGCCGTGGGAGCAGGGCAGTGGGAAAGGTACCCCGTATGGACTGCAATTGGACTTTCAACACATTGTTCCAGGCCAGTTACAGAGCTCCAGGAATTCTGAATGAGGATCTGAAAAATGCAGTGATTGAAGGCGCAGGATCAGGAAAACAGGATAAAGCTGATCAGATCAGCAGGACGAGATGGAGTGAAGGATAGGGGAAGGAGAGGGGGAAGGAGAGGGGTTAGGAGAATGGGAAGGAGAAGCAGGGAAGGAGATTGGGGAGAAGTGGCGGAAGGAGATGGGGAAGGAGTGTGGGAAGGAATGGGGGTAGGTGTGGGGTTTGGCGGGAAGGGGAAAGGTGAAGGAGTGGGGGGAAGGAGACGGGGGAAGGAGTGGAGTTTAGGGGGGCAGGAGTTGGGGGAGAAGGAGAGACGGGAGTATGAGAGAGGAGAGAAGGATAGACGGGAGGAATGACAGGAAGGAGAGAGGGAGGGAATGAGAGAGTGGGGATGGAGAGGGGGATGGAGGAGGGGGAAGGAAAGGGGTAAAGGAGAGTTGGGAAGAAGAGGGAGAAGGAGAGGGAAAAGGAGAAGGGGAAGGAGAAGGGGAAGGAATGGGGTGATGGAGTGTGGGGGAAGGAGAGGGTGTGAAGAAGAGGGGGAAGTAGGGGAAGGAGGGGGGAAGGAGAGAGCGAAGGATGTTGGAAGGAGAGGGGGAAGGAGAGGTGGGGAAAGAGACGGGGAAGGAGGGGAGAGGAGTGGGGGGAGGAGAGGGGAAGGAGACGGAGGGAAGGAGAGGGGGAAGAAGAGGGGAAAGGAGACGGAGGGAAGGAGAGGGGGAAGGGGAGGGGGAAGGAAACGGAGGGAAAGAGGCGGAAAGGAGAGGAGGGAGGAGAGGGGGAAGGAGATGGTGGAGGAGATGGGGAAGGAGAAGGGGAAGGAATGGGGGAAGGCGAGGGGTTTGGGGGGAAGGGGTAGGGTGAAGTAGTGGGGGAAGGAGACGGGGGAAGGAGTGGGGGTTACGGGGTGAAGGAGTTGGGAGAGAAGGAGAGAGGGGAGTAGGAGAGAGGAGAGAAGGATAGAGGGGAGGAAAGACAGGAAGGAGAGACGGAGGGAATGAGAGAATGAGGATGGAGAGGGGGATGGAGGAGGGGGAAGGTGACGGAGGGAAGGAGACGGGTAAGGAGAGTGGGAAGGAGAGGGGGAAGGAGATGGAGAAGAAGACGGAGGGAAGGGGGAAGGAGAAGTGGGAAGGAGACGGAAGGAAGGAGAGTGGGAATGAGAGGGGGAAGGAGAGCGGTAAGGAGAAGGGGACGGAAATGGAGGGAATGAGTGAGCGAACGAGGTGGTGAGGAGACAGGGGAGGAGACAGGGGAGGAGACAGGGAAGGTGAGGGGGAAGGAGTGGTGGGAAAGGAGAAGGGGAAGGTGATGTGGGGAGGAGTGGGGAGGAAGGAGAGGGAGGAAGGAGAGTGGGAAGGTGAGGGGGATGAATCGGGCGAAGGATAAGGGGAAGGAGAAGGTAAGGAGAGAAGGGGAAGGAGAAGTGGGAAGGAGTGGGCAGGGGTGAGGGCAGGAGAGGTGAAGGTGACGGAGGGATGGAGAGTTGAAACGAGAGGAGGAAGGAGATGGTGGGAAGGAGAGGCGAAGGAGATGGAGGGAAGGAGAGGTGGAAGGAGATGGAGGGAAGGGAGGGGGTAAGAGAGGGTTAAGGAGACAGAGGGAAGGAGAGGGGGAAGGAGAGTATGGAGGAGGGGGAAGGTAGAGGGTGGAGGAGAGGTAGAAGGAGAAGGGAAGGAGAGGGGGAAAGAGATGGGGTTGGAGACGGAGGGAAGGAGAGGGTGATGGAGGCGGAGGGAAGGATAGGGAGAAGAAGAGGGGTAGGAGGGGGAGGAGACAGGGAAGGAGACGGATGGAAGGAGAGTGGGGAGGAGAGGGGTAAGGAGACTGAGGGAAGGAGAGGGGGAGGAGAGGGGCAGGAGAGGGGGAAGGAGAGAGGGGTGGAGAGGGGGGAGGATGGGGCGAGGAAAGGAGGAAGGATATGGAGGGAAGGAGAGGGAGGAGGAGACGGGGAAGGAGATGGAGGGAAGGAGAGGGATAGGAGAGGGGGAAGGAGATGGAGGGAAGGAGAGGGGGAAGCAGACGGAGGGAAGGAGGGGGGAATGAGGTGGGAAAGGAGAGGGGGAAGGAGAGGGGGAAGCAGACGGAGGGAAGGAGAGACGGAATGTGATGGGGAAGGAGAGAGGGAAGGATAAGTGGGAAGGTGATGGAGGGAAGGAGACGGGAAAGGAGAGGGAGAAGAAGGCGGCGGGAAGGAGGGGGGAAGGAGAGTGGGAAGGAGACGGAGGGAAGGAGAGTGGGAATGAGAGGGGGAAAGAGAGGGGTAAGGATAAGTGGGACAGAGATGGAGGGAAGGAGTAGGGGAAGGAGATGGTGAGGAGAGAGGGGAGGTGAGAGAGAAGGAGAGAGGGGAGGTGAGGGGAAAGGACTGCTGGGGAAGGAGAAGGGGAAGGTGAGGTAGGGAGGAGTTGGGGGGAAGGAGAGGGAGGAAGGAGAGTTGGAAGGAGAGTGGGAAGGATCGGGCAAACGAGAGGGGAACGAGAGAGGGGGAAGGAGAAGGGGGAAGGAAAAGGGGGAAGGAGTGGGCAGGGGTGGGGGGAGGAGAGGTGAAGGTGACGGAGGGACCGAGAGTGTAAAAGAGAGGAGGAAGGAGATGGTGGGATGGAGGGGCGAAAGAGATGGAGGGAAGGAGAGGGGGAGGAGAGGGGGAAGGAGAGGGTGGAAGAGATGGGGAAGGAGAGGGGGAAGGAGAGGGGTGAGGAGAGAAGAGGGGAGAGAGGGGAGGAGAGGGGGAACGGGAGGGTGGAGGAGAGGGGGAAGGAGAAGGGGAAGGAGAGGGGGAAGAAGACGGAGGGAAGGAGCGGGGGAACGAGAGGGGGAAGGAGAGGGGGAAGGAGAGGGGGAAGGAGATGGCGGGAAGGAGAGGGAGAATGAGATGGGGAGGAGAGAGGGAAGGAGAATTGGGAAGGTGACGGAGGGAAGGAGACGGGGAAGGAGAGGTGGAAGGAGAGGGGGAAGGAGAGGGAGAAGAAGACGGAGGGAAGGTGGGGGGAAGGAGAAGTGGGAAGGAGACGGAGGGAAGGAGAGTGGGAATGAGAGGGGGAAGGAGAGGGGTAAGGAGAAGGGGACGGAGACGGAGGGAATGAGTGGGGGAACGAGTTGGTGAGGAGAGATGGGAGGAGAGAGGGGAGGAGACAGGGGATGTGAGGGGAAAGGAGTGGTGGTGAAGGAGAAGGGGGAGGTGATGTGGGGAGGTGTGGGGGGAAGGAGAGGGAGGAAGGAGAGTGGGAAGGTGAGGGGGAAGAATCGGGTGAAGGATAAGGGGAAGGAGAGGGTAAGGAGAGAAGGGGAAGGAGAAGGGGGAAGGAGTGGCCAGGGGTGGGGGGAGGAGAGGTGAAGGTGACGGAGGGATGGAGAGTTGAAACGAGAGGAGGAAGGAGATGGAGGGAAGGAGGGGCGAAGGAGATGGAGGGAAGGAGTGGTGGAATGAGATGGGGAAGGAGAGGGGGGAAGGATAGGGGGAAGCAGAGGGCGGGAAGGAGAGGGATAATGAGATGGGGGAGGAGGGGGGAAGGAGAAGTGGGAAGGTGACGGAGAGAAGGAGAGGGGGAAGGAGAGGGGGAAGGAGAGGGAGAAGAAGACGGAGGGAAGGAGGGGGGAAGGAGAGTGGGAAGGAGACAGCAGGAAGGAGAGTGGGAATGAGAGAAGGAAGGAGAGTGGGGAGGAGAGGGGGAAGGAGAGGGAGAAGGCGAGGGGGGAGTTGGGGGAAGGAGACGGAGGGAAGGAGAAGGAGAAGGAGTGGTGAGGAAGGAGAAGGGAAAGGAGAGGGGGAAGTAGAAGGGGGAAGGAGACGGAGGGAAGGAGAGGGGGAAGGAGAGGGGCAAGGTGAGGGGGTTAGGAGTGGGGGGAAGGAGAGGGATGATGGAGAGGCGGAAGGCGAGGGAGCAGGATGGGCGAAGTATAAGGGGAAGGAGAGGAGAAGGAGAGAAGGAGAAGGAGAAGGGGGAAGGAGGGAGAGGAGTGGGGGTGAGGGGAAGGAGACGGAGGGAAGGAGAGGGGAAAGGAGAGGGGGAAGGAGGGGGGAAGGAGATGGAGGGAAGGAGAGGGGGAAGGAGATGGAGGGAAGGAGAGGGGAAAGGAGAGGGGCAAGGAGAGGGGGAAGGAGATGGTGGGAAGGAGAGGGGAAGGGGACGGAGGGGAGGGGAGGGGGAGGAGAGGGGGAAGAAGACAGAGGGATGGAGGGTGGGAGGAGAGGGGCGAAGTAGAGAGCCAGAAGGATAGGGCGAAGGACAAGGTGAAGGTGAGTGGGAAGGAGAGATGGGGAAGGAGAAGGGGGAAGGAGACTGAGGGAAGGAGAGGAGTAAGGAGTGGTGGGGAAGGAGAAGTGGATGGTGGGGGTGTTAGGAGTAGGCGGGAAGGAGAGGGAGGATGGAGTGGGGGCAGGAGAGGGGGCAGGATAGGGCGAAGGATAAGGGGAAGGAGAGGGGATGGAGGGGGGAGGAGTGGAGGAGAGGGGAAGGAGACGGAGGGAAGGAGAGGGGAAAGGAGAGGTGAAAGGAGAGGGGGAGGTGATGGAGAGAAGGAGAGGGGGAAGGAGACGGAGGGAAGGCGAGGGGGAAGGAGAGTGTGGAGGAGAAGGGAAATGAGAGTGTGGAGGTGAGGCGGAAGGGTAAGGGGAAGGGGAGTATGGAGGAGGGTAGAGAGTGGGGGAGAGTGTCAAGCAGAAGGGGAAGGAGAGGGGGAAGGAAACGGAGAGAAGGAGAGGGAGAGGAGAGGGGGTAGGAGACAGAGTGAAGGAGAGAGGGAAGGAGAGGGGGAGGAGAGGGGGAAGGAGAGGGTGGAGGAGATGGGGAAGGAGAAGGGGAGGAGAGGGGGCAGGAGAAGGGGAGGAGAGGGAGAAGGAGAAGGTGAGGAGAGTGTGGAGGACAGTTGAAAAGAGAAGGTGGAGGAGAGGGTGGAGGAGAGGGGAAAGGAGCGGGTGAAGGAGAGGGGGAAGGAGAAGGGGAGGAGAGTGTGGAAGACATTTGAAAGGAGAAGGTGGAGGAGAGCGCGAAGGAGAGGGGAAGGAGAGAGGGATGCAGGTGGAGGGAAGGACAGGGTGAAGGAGAGGGGGATGGAGTCGGGGAAGGAGTGGGGAAAGGAGAGGGTGGAGGAGAGGGGAAAGGGGAGGGTGGAGATGACGGGGAAAGAGAAGGGGAAGGAGAGGGGAAGGAGGCGGGAAGGAGAGGTGGAAGGAGACAGAGGGAAGGAGAAGGGGAAGGAAAAGGTGGAGGAGAAGGGAAAGGAAAGGGTGGAGGAGAGGGGGAAGGAGAACGCGAAGGAGAGTATGGCGGAGTGGGGAAAGTAGAGGGTGGAGGAGAGGGGGAAGGAGAAGGGGAAGGAGAGGGGAAAGAAGACGGAGGGAAGGAGATGGGGAAAGGAGAGGGGGAAGGAGAGGTGGAGGAGAAGGGAAAGGAGAGAGGGAGGAGGGGGAAGGAGACAGAGGGAGGGAGATGGGTAAAGAGAGGGGGAGGAGAGGGGGAAGGAGAGATTGGAGGAGATGGGGAATGATAAGGGGAGGAGAGGAGGGAGGAGGGGGAAGGAGAGGATGTAGGAGAGCGGGAAGGAGACAGAGGGAAGGATAGGGGAAGGACGGGGAATGAGAGGGAGTAGGAAGGGGGAAAGCGAGGGGGAAGGAGACGGAGGGAAGGACAGGGTGAAGGAGAGAATGGAATAGAGAGGGAGAAGGAGAGGGGGAAGGAGACAGAGGGAAGGAGAGGGGAAAGGATAGGGTGGAGGAGACGGGAAAGGAGAGGGTGGACGAGAGGGGAATGGAGATGTGTAGGAGAGGGGGAAGGAGACGGAGGGAAGGAGAGGGGGAAGGAGATGTGGAAAGAGAGGGGGAAGATGACGGAGGGAAGGAGAGGGGAAGGAGAGGGAAAAGGAGACGGAGGGAAGGAGAGGGGGAATGAGAGGGGAAGGAAAGGGGGAAGGAGAGGGGGGAAGGAGACGGAGGGAAGGAGACGGGGAAGGAGAGGTGGGGAAGGAAAAGTGGAAGATGAGGGGGTGGATTGGGGGTAAGGAGAGGGGAAAGGAGAGGAGGAAGGATAGGGCGAAGGATATTGGGAAGGAGAGGGGGAAGGAGAGATGGGGAAGGAGAAGGTGGAAGGAGGGGGGAAGAGTGGGCGGAGGATGGGGAAGGAGACGGAGGGAAGGACAGGGGGAATGAGAGGGGGATGAAGAGGTGGAAGGAGACCGAGGGAAGGAGAGGGGAAAGGAGAGGGGGCAAGGAGCGAGCCAGAAGGATAGGGCGAAGGCTAAGGGGAATAGGAGGGGGAAGGAGAGATGGAGAAGGAGTAGGGGGGAGGAGACGGATGGAAGGAGAGTTGGGACGAGAAGGGGAAGAAGAGAGAGGGAAGGAGAGGGGGAAGGAGAGGGGGTGGAGAGGGGGAAGGAGAGGGAGGATAAGATGGGATAGGAGAAGTGGAGGAGAGGGGATAAGGAGGGGAAGGAGAGGGGAAAGGAGTGGGGAAGAGAGGGGGTAGGAGAGTGGGAAGGAGACAGAGGGATGGATAGGGGAAAGGAGATGGGGAATGAGACGGAGGGAAGGAGGGGGTAAGGAGAGGGGGAAGGAGAGGGGAGGAGAGGAGGAAGGAGAGGGAGGAGGAGATGGGATAGGAGAAGGGGAGGAGAGGGGGGAGAAGAGGGGGAAGGAGAAGGGGGAATGAGAAGATGAAGGTGAGGGGGAGGAGTGGGGGGAAGGAGAGGGAGGAAGTAGAGGGGGAGGAGAGGGGGAAGGATAGGGCGAAGGATAAGGGGAAGGAGAGAGGGAAGGAAAGATAGGGAAGTAGAAGGGGAACGAGGGGGAGGTGTGGGGGAGGAGAGGTGGAAGGAGATGGAGGGAAGGAGAGGGGAAAGTAGAGGGGGATGGAGAGGGGTGAGGAGAGGGTGAAGGAGAGGGGAAGGAGAGGTGGAAGGAGACGGAGGGAAGGAGAGGGAGAATTAGAGGGGTAGGGAGGAGGGGAAGTTGAAGGGGGAGAATTGGGGGGAAGGAGAGGGGAAAGGATAGGGCGAAGGATAATGGGAAGGAGAGGTGGAAGGAGAGATGGGGAAGGAGAAGGGGAAGGAGGGGGGAGGCGTGGGCGGAGGAGGGGAAAGGAGACGGAGGGAAGGGGAGGGGGAACGAGAGGGGGAAGGAGAGGGGTTCAGAGATGGAGGAAATGAGAAGGGGAAGGAGAGGTGGAAGGAGACGGAGCGAAGGAGAGGGGAAAGGAGAGGGGGGAAGGAGAGCGCCGGAAGGATAGGGCGCAGGATAAGGGGAATGAAAGGGGGAAGGAGAGAAGGGGAAGGAGAGAGAGGGAAGGAGGGGGGTAGGAGGGGGTAGATGTAGGGAAGGAGAGTGGGGAGGAGAGGGGGAAGGAGAGAGAGGTGGAGATGGGATAGGAGAAGGGGAGGAGAGGAGGGAGAAGAGGGGGAAGGAGAGGGGAAGGAGAGGGGTGAGGAGAGGGGTGAGGAGAGATGGGAGGAGAGTGGGGAGGAGAGAGGGGAGGAGAGAGGGGAGGAGTGAGGGGAGGAGAGAGGGGGGGAGCGTGGAAGGAGTAGGGGAAGGGAGGGGGTAGGAGAGTTGGAAGGAGACAGAGGGATGGATAGGGGAAAGGAGGGGGGAAGGAGAGGGGGTAGGAGAGGGGAAAGAGAGGGAGAAGGAGACGGTGGGAAGGAGAGGGTGGAATGGAGAGGGTGGAGGAGAAGGGAAAGGAGAGGGTGGAAGAGAAGGGGAAGGAGAACGGGAAGGAGAGTACCGAGGAGGAGGAAATGTAGAGGGTGGAGGAGAGGTGGAAGGAGAAGGGGATGGAGAGGGGGGAGGACATGGCGAGAAGGAGAGGGGGTAGAAGATGCGGAAGGAGACGGAGGAAAGGAGAGGGGGAAGGAGAGGGGGTAGGAGAGGTTGGAGGAGAGGGGAAAGCAGAATCGGAAGCAGAAGGGAAGAAGACGGAGGGAAGGAGAGGGGGAATGAGAGGGGGAAGGAGACGGAGGGAAGGAGAGGGGGAAGGGGAGGGGGAAGGAGAGGGGAAAGGAGAGGGGGAAGGAGAAGGGGGAAGAAGAGGGGGAAGGAGAGGGGGAAGGAGAGGGGGAAGAAGAAGGGAAGGAGAAGATGAAGGTGAGGGGGAGGAGTGGGGGTGAAGGAGAGGGAGGAAGGAGGGGGAGGAGAGGGGGAAGGATAGGGCAATGGATAAGGGGAAGGAGAGGGGGAAGGAAAGATAGGGAAGTAGAAGGGGAAGGAGGGGGAGGAGGTGGGGAGGAGAGGTGGAAGGAGATGGAGGGAAGGAGAGGGAAAGGAAAGAGGGATGGAGGGGGTGAGGAGTGGGGGAAGGAGAGAGGAAGGAGAGGTGGAAGGAGACGGAGGGAAGGAGAGGGGAAAGGAGAGGGAGGAAGGAGAGGGGTGAGGAGAGGGGGCAGGAGAGGGGGAAAGAGAGGGGAAGGAGAGGGGGAGAGGGGGAAGGACATGGGGAGGAGAGAGGGGAGGATAGAGAGGAGGAGAGGGGAGGAGAGGGGGAAGGAGTGGTGGGGAAGGAGAAGGGTAAGGAGAGGGGAAAGTAGGGGGGACGATAGGGAGACGGATAAGGGGAAGGAGAGAAGGGGAAGGAGAAGGGGGAAGGGGTTGGAGGAGTGGGGGGAGGAGAGCGGAATGAGACGGAAGGGAGGAGAGGGGAAAGGAGATGTGGAATGAGACGGACGGAAGGAGGGGGGGAAGGAGCGGGGTTAGGAGGGGGGAAAGACAGGGAGGAAGGAGAGGGGGAAGTAGAGGGGGACGATAGGGAGAAGGATAGGGGGAATGAGACAAGGGGAAGGTGAATGGGGAAGGGTGTGGGAGGAGTGGGGGGAGGAGAGGGGAATGAGACGGAAGGAAAGGGGAAAGGAGATGGGGAATGAGACGGAGGGAAGGAGGCGGGAAGGAGGGGGGAAGGAGAGGGGGAAGGAGAGGGAGGGAAGGAGAGGGGGAGGAGAGGGTGAAGGAGAGGGTGAAGAGTGTGGAGGAGAGGGGCAACGAGAAAAGGAAGGAGAGGGGGAAGAAGACGGGGGAAGGAGAGGGGAGAAGGAGAGGGGGAAGGAGACGGAGGGAAGGAGAGGGGAAAGGAGATGGGGAAGGAGACGGAGGAGGAGAGGGGAAGGAGAGGGGGAAGGAGATGGTGAAGGAGAGGGTGGAGGAGAGTGGCAAGGAGAAAAGGAAGGAGAGGGGGAAGAAAATGGAGGGAAGGAGAGGGGCGAAGGAGTGGGGGAGGAGACGGAGGGACGGAGAGAGGAAATGAGAGGGGGAATGAAAGGGGGAAGGAGAGAGGGAAGGAGAAGGGGGAAGGAGACGGAGGGAAGGAGGCGGGGAGGGAGAGGTGCGGAAGGAGAAGGGGAAGGTGAGGGCGGGAGGTTTGGGGGGAAGGAGAGGAAAGAAGGAGAGGGGAAAGGAGAGGAGGAAGGCTAGGGCGAAGGATAAGCGGAAGGAGATCGGGAAGGAGAGACGGGGAAGGAGAAGGGCATGGAGGGGGGAGGAGTGGGCGGAGGAGAGTGGAAGGAGACGGAGGGTAGGAGAGGGGGAACGAGAGGGAAGGAGATGGAGGAAAGGAGAGGCGAAAGGAGAGGGGGGAAGGAGAGAATGAGAGAACCGGAAGGATAGGGCGAAGGATAAGGGGAAGGAGCGGGAATGGCGACATGGGGAAGGAGAAGGGGGAGGAAGACGGAGGGAAGGAGAGGGGGAGGAGAGGGGGAAGGAGAGGGTAGAGGAGATGGGAAAGGAGAAGGGGTTGGACAGGAGGAAGGAGAGGGGCAAGGAGTCAGAGGGAAGGAGAGGAGTGAGGAGAGGAGGAGAGAGGGGAGGAGAGAGGGGAGGAGAGGGGGAAAGGGTGGGGGAAGAGAGAAGGTATTAGAGTGGGAAGGAGACAGAGGGAAGGATGGGGGATGGAGAGGGGGAAGGAGACGGAGTGAAGGGGAGGTGGTAATAGAGGGGGTAGGAGACAGAGGGAAGAAGAGGGGGAAGGAGAGGGTGGAGGAGAAGGGAAAGGAGAGGGTGGAGGTGAGGGGGAAGGAGAAGGGGAAGCAGAGGGAGAAGGAAACGGAGGAAAGTAGAGGGGGAAGGAGAGGAGGAAGGAGACAGAGGGAAGGAGAGGGGGAAGGAGAGTCTGGAGGAGAAGGGAAAGTAGAGCGTGGAGGAGAGGGGGAAGGAGAAGGGGAAGGAGAGGGAGAAGGAGACGGAGAGAAGGAGAGTGGGAAGGAGAGGGGTAAGGAGAAGGAGGGAAGGAGAGGGGGGAAGGAGATTGTGGAGGAGAGGGGAAAGGAGAAGGGGAAGGTGAGCGGGAAGAAGACGGAGCGAAGGAGAGAGGGAATGAGAGGGGAAGGAGGCGGAGTGAAAGAGAGGGGGAAGGAGAGGGTAAAGGAGAGAGGGAAGGAGAGGTGGGGAGGAGAAGGGGAAGCTGAGGGGGTAGGAGTGGGGGTGAACGAGAGGGAGGAAGGAGAGGGGTTAAGGAGAGGGGAAAGGATAGGGCGAAGGATAAGAGGAAGGAGAGGGGGAATGAAAAATGGGGAAGTAGAAGGGGGAAGGAGGGAGAGGAGTGGGGGTGGAGATGTGGAATGAGACAGAGGAAAGGAGAGTGGGCAGGAGAGGGGGGATGTAGAGGGGGAAGGAGATGGAGGGAAGGAGAGGGGAAAGGAGATATGTGAGGAGAGGGGCAGGAGAGGGGGCAGGAGATGGGGAAGGAGAGGGGGAAGGAGAGATGGAGGGAGGGGGGAGGGGGAAGGAAATAGGGAGGAGAGAGGGGAGGAGAGAGGGGAGAAGAGAGGGGAGTAGAGAGGGGAGGAGAGGGGGAAGGAGTGGGGCAACAGAGGGGGAAGGCGAGGGGAAAGGAGACGGAGTGAAGGATAGGGGAAGGAGATGGGTTAGGAGAGTGGGAAGGAGACGAAGGGAAGTAGAAAGGGGAGAAGTGGGGGAAGGAGACGGGCGGAAGTAGAAGGGGGAAGGAGTATGGGAAGGAATGGGGGAAGGCGATGGGTTAGGGGGGAAGGGGAAGGATGAAGGAGTAGGGGGGAAGGAGACGGGGGGAGGAGTGGGGATTCGGTGGGGGCAGGAGTGGGGTGAAAAGGAGAGAGGGGAGAAGGAGAGAGGAGAGAACGATAGAGGGAAGGAAGGACAGGAAGGAGAGTGGGAGGGAATGAGAGAGTGGGGATGGAGACGGGGATGGAGAGAGGGATGGAGGAGGGGGAAGGAAAGGGGGGTAGAGAGTTGGGAAGAAGAGGGAGAAGGAGATGGAAAAGGAGAAGGGGAAGGAGAAGGGGAAGGAGTGGGGTGGTGGAGTGAGGGGGAAGGAGGGGAGAAGAAGTGGGGAAGTGGGGGGAAGGAGGGGGCAAGGAGAGGGGAACGAGAGGGCGAGGAATGGTGGAAGGAGAGTGGGAAGGAGAAGTGGGGAAAAAGAAGGGGGAAGGAGGGGGAGGAGTTGGGGGAGGTGAGGGGAAGGAGACGGAGGGAAAGAGAGGGGGAGCGAGAGGGGGGAGGAGAGGGGGAAGGAGATGGAGGGAAGGAGAGGGGAAAGGAGAGGGGGAAGGAGACGGAGGGAAGGAAGGGAAAGGAGAGGAGGGAGGAGAGGGGGAACGAGAGGGTGGAGGAGATGGGGAAGGAGAAGGGAAGGAGGGGGGAGGAGAGGGGGAAGGAGGGGAGAAGTAGAGGGGTGAGGAGAGAGGGGAGGAGAGAGGGGAGGAGAGAGGGGAGGAGAGCGGGAAGGGGAGTGAGAAGGAGAGAGAGAGAAGGTTGGGGAAAAAGGGGGGAAGGGGAGGGGGTAGTCGGGGGTGAAAGAGAGGGGAAAGGAGACGGAGGGACGGAGAGTGTGAAGGAGAGGATGGAATGGAGAGGGGGAAGAAGAGGCGGAAGAAGAGGGGGAAGGAGACGGAGAGAAGGAGTGGAGGAAGGAGACGGAGGGAAGGATAGGGGTAAGAGAATGGGAAGGAGGCAGAGGGAAGGAGAGGGGGAAGGCGAGGATGGAGAAGAAGGGAACGGAGAGGGTGGAGGAGAGGGGGAAGGAGAAGGGGAAGGAGAGTATGGAGGAGAGGGGAAAGTAGAGGTTGGAGGAGAGGGAAAGGAGAATGGGAAGAAGAGGGGGAAGGAGACGGAGGGAAGGAGAGGGGAAGGAGAAGGGAAAGGAGAGCATGGAGGAGAGGGGGAAGGAGAAGGGGAAGGAGAGTATGGAGGAGGAGTGAAAGTAGAGTGTGGAGGATAGTTTGAAGGAGAAGGGGAAGGAGAGGGGGAAGGAGACAGAGGGAAGGAGAGGGGAAAGGAGAGGGGAAGGAGACGGAGGGAAGGAGAGGGGGAAGGAGAGGGGGAAGGAGACAAAGGGAAGGAGAAGGGTATGGAGAGGGTGGAGGAGAAGGGAAATGAGAGGGTTGAGGAGAGGGGGAAGGAGAAGGAGAAGGCGACGATGGAGGAGGAGGGAAAGTAGAGGGTGGAGGAGAGTTTGAAGGAGAAGGTGAAGCAGAGGGGGAAGGGGACGGAGGGAAGGAGAGGAGGAAGGAGAGGGGAAGGAGACGAAGGGAAGGAGAGGGGGATGGATAGGGGGAAGGAGAGGTTGGAAGACAGGGGAAAGGAGACGGTGAAGGAGAGGGGGAAGGAGATGGAGGGAAGGAGAGGGGAAGGAAAGGGGGAAGGAGAGGGGTAAGGAGAAGGGGGAAGGAGAAGGGGGAAGGAGACGGGGAAGGAGTGGTGTGGAAGGAGAAGTGGAAGGTGACGGGGAGGATTTGGGGGGAAGGAGAGGCAGGAAGGAAAGGGGGAAGGATCGGGCGAGGGATAAGGGGAAAGAGAAGGGGAAGGAAAGATGGGAAAGTAGAAGGGGAAAAAGGGGAAGGAGACGGAGGAAAGGAGACGGTGGGAAGTAGAGGGGGAAGGAGAGGGCGAAGGAGACAGGGATGGAGGGGGAAGAAGACGGAGCGAAGGAGAGGGGAAGGAGAGGGGGAAGGAGAGTGGTAAGGAGAAGGGGGAAGGGGGGAAGGAGAGGGGGAGGGGAGAGGGGAGGAGAGAGTCGAGGGGAAAGGGGAGGAGAGGGGGAAGGAGTGATATGGAAGAAGAATGGGAAGGTGAGGGGGAGGAGTGGGGGGAAGGAGAGGGAGGAAGGAGAGGGGGACGGAGTTGGGGAAGGATAGGGCGTATGATAAGGGGGAGAGAGGGGAAGGAGAGAAGGGGGAAGGAGGTGGAGGTGTGGGGGTTGGAGAGGGGAAGGAGATGGAGGGAAGGAGAGGGGAAAGGAGAGGGGGAAGGAGAGGGGGAAGGAGATGGAGAGAAGGAGAGGGGGAAGGAGACGGCGGGAAGGAGAAGGGGAGGAGAGGGGGCGGAAACAGAGGGAAGGAGAGGGGGAAGGAGAGGGGTGAAGTGGGGGAAGGAGAGGATGGAGGAGAAGGGGGCGGTGAGGGGGGAGGAGAGGGGAAAGGCGAGGGGGTAGGAGTTGGTTAAGTGAGGCGGAAGGAGAGGGGGAAGTAGACAGAGGGAAGGATAGTGGGACGGAGCGGGGAAGGAGAGCAGCTAGAAGGGGGGAAAGAGAGGGCGAAGGAGACGGAGGGAAGGAAAGGTTAAAGGAGAGGGTGGAATGGAGAGGGGGAAGGAGACGGGAAAGGAGACAGAGGGAAGGACGGGGGAAGGAGAGGGTGGAGGAGAGGGGAAAGGAGAGGATGGCGGAGATGGGGAAGGAGAAGGGGAAGGAGACGGAGGCAAGGAGACGGGGAAGGAGAGGGGGAAGGAGAGGGGGAAGGTAAGGGGGAGGAGAGGGTGGAGGAGAGGGGGAAGGAGAAGTGGGAAGGCGACGGAGGCAAGGAGACGGGGAAGGAGAGGTGGGGAAGGAGAAGGGGAAGGAGACGGAGGGAAGGAGAGGGGGATGGAGAGGGGGAAGGAGTGGGGGAAGGAGAGGGTGGAGGAGAGTGGGAAGGAGATGGGGAAGGAGAGGGGCAAGAAGACGGAGGGAAGGAGAGGTGGAGGAGAGGGGGGAAGGAGAAGCGGAAGGAGACAGAGCGAAGGAGAGGGGGATGGATAGGGGAAGGAGAGGGGGAAGGAGAAGGGGAAGGAGACGGAGGGAAGGCGACGGGGAAGGTGAGGTGGGAGGATTGGGTGAAGGAGAGGGAGGGAGGAAGGAGAGGGGAAAGAAGAGGGGGGAAGGAGAGAGCCGGAAGGATAGGGCGAAGGATAAGCGGAAGGAGAGGGTGAAGGATAGATGGGGAAGGAGAGGGGGGAGGAGACAGAGGGAAGGAGAGGGTAAGGAGAGAAGGAGGATCGAGGGAAGGAGAGGGTGGAGGAGATGGGGAAGGAGAAGGGGAGGAGAGTGTGGAGGAGAGTTGAAAGGAGAGGGTGGAGGAGAGGGGGTGGGAGAAGGGGAAGGAGAGGCGGAAGAAGACAGAGGGAAGGAGAGGGGAAAGGAGAGGGGGAAGCACACGTAGGGAAGGAGAGGGGATAAGAGAATGGGAAGGAGACAGAGGGAAGGAGAGGGGGAAGGAGAGGATGGTGAAGACGGGAAAGGAGACGGTGGAGGAGAGGAGGAAGGAGAAGGGGAAGGAGAGTATGGAGGAGGGGGAAAGTAGAGGGTGGAGGAGAGGGGGAAGGAGAAGGGGAAGGAGAGGGGGAAGGAGACAGAGGGAAGGAGAGGGGGAAGGGGAGGGTGGAGGAGAGGGGGAAGGAGACGGGAAAGAGAAGGGCAAGGAGATGGAGGGAAGGAGACGTCGATGGAGAGGTGGGGAAGGAGAAGCGGAAGGCGAGCGGGGGAGGACTGGGCGGTAAGGAGAGGGAGGAAGGAGGCGGGGAAGGATAGGGCGAAGGCAAATGGGAATGAGGGGGGGATGGAAAGATGGGGAAGTAGAAGCGGAAAGGAGGGGCATGTGCGGGGGAGGAGAGGTGGAAGGAGACGGAGGGAAGGAGAGGGGAAAGGAGAGGTGAGAAGGAGAGGTGTGAGGAGAGGGGGCAGGAGAGGGGAAGGGGAGAGGGATGGAGGTGGAGAGGGTGAAGGAGATGGGGAGGAGAGAGGGGAGGAGAGAGGCGAGGACAGAGGGGAGAAAAGGGGGAAGGAGATGGGGAAGGAGACGGGGGGAAGGAGAGGGGAAAGTAAAGGGGGAAGGTTAGGTTGGAGGAGGGGGGAAGGAAAACGGGAAGGAGTGGGCGAAGAAGACGGAGTGTAGGAGAGGGGGAAAGGAGAGGGGAAGCATACGGAGGGAAGGAGAAGGGATAAGAGAATGGGAAGGAGACAGAGGGAAGGAGAGGGGGAAGGAGAGGATGGTGAAGAAGGGAAAGGATAGGGTGGAGGAGAGGGGGAAGGAGAAAGGGAAGGAGAGTATGGTGGAGGGGGAAAGTAGAGGTTGGAGGAGAGGGTGAAAAAGAAGTGAAAGTAGAGTGGGAAGGAGACGGATGGAAGGAGAGGGGGAAGGAGATGGGGAAGGAGACGGAGGGAAAGAGAGGGGAAGGATCGGGGAAGGAGAGGGTGAAGAAGAGGGTGGAGGAGAGGGGCAAGGAGAAAAGGAAGGAGAGGGAGAAGAAGATGGAAGGAAGTAGAGGGGGAACG
Organism: Chiloscyllium plagiosum; assembly: GCF_037043375.1. Classification (NCBI taxonomy): domain Eukaryota; kingdom Metazoa; phylum Chordata; class Chondrichthyes; order Orectolobiformes; family Hemiscylliidae; genus Chiloscyllium; species Chiloscyllium plagiosum. The sequence goes on from NW_028270183.1 coordinate 55,985,967, forward strand.
AAGGGGAAGAGACGGAGGGAAGGAGAGGGGGAAGGAGATGGAGAAGGAGACCGAGGGAAGGAGAGGGGAAGGAGAGGGGGAAGGAGAGGGAGAATGTGAGGAGGAAGGACAGGGGCAAGGACAAAAGGAAGATGAGCGGGAAGAAAATGGAGGGAAGGAGAGGGGGGAAGGAGAGGGGGGGGAGACAGAGGGAAGGAGAGGGGGAATGAGAGGTGGAAGGAGAGGGAGAAGGAGAGCGAGAAGGAGAAGGGGGAAGGAGACGGAGGGAAGGAGAGGGAAAGGAGAGATGGGGAAGGAGAAAGGGGAAGGAGACGGAGGGAAGGAGAGGGGTAATGAGAGGGGGTAGGAGAGGGGGAAGGAGAGGCAGAAGGAGACGGAGGGAAGGAGACGGGGAAGGAGAGGTGGGGAAGGAGAAGGGGAATGTGAGGGCGGGAGGATTGGGGGAAGGAGAGGAAAGAAGGAGAGGGGAAAGGAGAGGAGGAAGGATAGGGCGAAGGATAAGGGGAAGGAGATGGGGAAGGAGAGATAGGGAAGGAGAAGGGGGAAGGAGGGGGAGGAGTGAGCGGAGGAGAGTGGAAGGAGATAGAGGGAAGGAGAGGGGGAACGTGAGGGGAAAGGAGAGGGGGAAGGAGATAGAGAGAAGGAGAGGGGAAAGGAGAGGTGGAAGGAGACGGAGGGAAGGAGAGGGGTAGGAGAGGGGGAAGGAGTGTGGCAAGGAGAGGGGGAAGGAGAGGGTGGAGGAGAGGGGCAAGGAGAAAACGAAGGAGAGGGGGAAGAAAACGGAGGGATGGAGAGGGGGGAAGGAGAGGGGTGAGGGCACATAGGGAAGGAAAGGGGGAATGAGAGGGGGAAGGAGAGGGGAGGAGATGGGGAAGGAGAAGAGGGAAGGAGACGGAGGGAAGGAGAGTGGGGAGGAGAGGGGCAAGGAGAAAAAGAAGGAGGGGGAAGAAAACGGTGGGATGGACAGGGGGGAAGGAGAGGGGTGAGGGCACATAGGGTAGGAAAGGGGGAATGAGAGGGGGAAGGAGAGGGGGGAGGAGATGGGGAAGGAGAAGAGGGAAGGAGACGGAGGGAAGGAGAGTGGGGAGGAGAGGGGCCGGGAGAAAAGGAAGGAGAGGGAGAAGAATACGGAGAGAATGAGAGAGGGGAAGGATACAGAGGGAAGGATAGGTGGAAGGAGGGTGGGAGGAGAGGGGATAGGAGGGGGAAAGAGAGAGGGTAAAGAAACGGAGGGAAGGAGAGGGTGAAGGAGAGGGAGAAATGGAGAGGGGAAGGAGACAGAGGGAAGGATAGTGGAAGGAGAGTTTGGAGGAAAGGGGAACGGAGAGGGTGGAAGCGAGGGGGATGGAGAAGGGTAAGGAGAGAGGGAAGGAGACGGAGGGAAGGAGAGGGGGAAGTAGAGGGGGAAGGAGTGGGGGAAGAAGAGGGTGGAGGAGATTGGGAAGGAGAAGGGTAAGGAGAGAGGGAAGGAGACGGAGGGAAGGAGAGGTCGAAGGAGATGGGGAAGGAGACGGAGAGACGGAAACGGAGGAAAGGAGACAGAGAAGGAGAGGTGGGAAAGGTGGAGGGGAAGTTGAAGGGAGAGGATTGGGGGAAGGAGAGGTGAAAGGAGAGGAGTAAGGAGAGGGCGAAGGATAATGGGAAGGAGAGGGGGTAGGAGAGATGGGGAAGGAGAAGTGGGGAAGGAGGGGGAGGAGTGGGCGGAGGAGGGGGAAGGAGACGGAGGGAAGGAGAGGGAGGAAGGAGAGATGGGGAAGGGGAAGGAGAAGGGGAAAGTGAGGGCCGGAGCATTGGGGGGAAGGAGAGGAAAGAAGGATAGGGTGAAGGATTAGGGGAAGGAGATGGGGAAGGACAGATGGGGAAGGAGAAGGGGGAAGGAGGGGGGAGGAGTGGGCGGAGGAGAGTGGAAGGAGATAGAGGTAAGGAGAGGGGGAACGAGAGGGGAAAGGAGAGGGGGAAGGAGATAGAGAAAAGGAGAGGGGGAAAGACAGGTGGAAGGAGACGGAGGGAAGTAGAAGGGGAGGAGAGGGGGAAGGAGTGGGGAAAGGAGAGGGGGAAGGAGAGGGTGGAGGAGAGGGACAAGGAGAAAAGGAAGGACAAGGGTGAAGAAAACGGAGGGATGGAGAGGGGAAGGAGAGGGGGTGGGCACCTTGGGAAGGAGAGGGGGAACGAGAGGGGGAAGGAGAGGGGGAAGGAGATGGGGAAAGAGAAGGGGGAAGGAGATGGAGGGAAGGAGAGGGGGAGGAGAGGGGCAAGGAGAAAAGAAAGGAGAGGGAGAAGAAAACGGAGGGAATGAGAGAGAGGAAAGAGAAGGGGGAGGAGACGGAAGGAAGGAGAGGGGGAATGAGAGCGGGAAGGAGAGGGTGGAGGAGAGGGACAAGGAGAAAAGGAAGGACAAGGGTGAAGAAAACGGAGGGATGGAGAGGGGAAGGAGAGGGGGTGGGCACCTTGGGAAGGAGAGGGGGAACGAGAGGGGGAAGGAGAGGGGGAAGGAGATGGGGAAAGAGAAGGGGGAAGGAGATGGAGGGAAGGAGAGGGGGAGGAGAGGGGCAAGGAGAAAAGAAAGGAGAGGGAGAAGAAAACGGAGGGAATGAGAGAGAGGAAAGAGAAGGGGGAGGAGACGGAAGGAAGGAGAGGGGGAATGAGAGCGGGAAGGAGAGGGTGGAGGAGAGGGACAAGGAGAAAAGGAAGGACAAGGGTGAAGAAAACGGAGGGATGGAGAGGGGAAGGAGAGGGGGTGGGCACCTTGGGAAGGAGAGGGGGAGGAGAGGGGCAAGGAGAAAAGAAAGGAGAGGGAGAAGAAAACGGAGGGAATGAGAGAGAGGAAAGAGAAGGGGGAGGAGACGGAAGGAAGGAGAGGGGGAATGAGAGCGGGAAGGAGAGGGTGATGGACTTGGAGTGAAGGAGAGGGGGAAGGAGATGTTGAAGGAGACGGAGGGAAGGAGAGGGGAAAGGAGAGGGGGGAAGGAGAGAGCCGGAAGGATAGGGCCAAGGATAAGGGCAAGGAGAGGGAAAGGGGAGATGGGGAAGGAGAAGGGGGAAGGAGACGGAGGGAAAGAGAGGGGGGAGGAGAGGGGCAAGGAGAAAAGGAAGGAGAGGGAGAAAAAAATGGATGGAAGGAGAGGGGGTAGGAGAAGGGGAGGAGATGGAGGGAAGGAGAGGGGGAATGAGGGGGGTAGGGAGAGGGGAAAGGAGAGGGGGAAGGATAGAGCGAAGTAAAAGGGGAAGGAGATGGGGAAGGAGGGGGAGGGGTGGGCGGAGGAGAGAGGAAGGAGACGGAGGGAAGGAGTGGGGAAAGGAGAGGGGGAAGGATAGAGCCGGAAGGATAAGGCGAAGGATAGGGGGAAGGAGAGGGAGGGAAGGAGATGGGGAGGAGAGAGTGGAGGAGAGGTGCGGATAGGGCGAGGAGAGGGGGAAGGAGTGGTGGGGAAGGCGAAGGGGAAGGTGTGGGGGTGAGGAGGGGGTGAAGGAGAGGGAGGACTATGAGGGGGAAGGAGAAGGGGAACGATAGGGAAAAGGATAAGGGGAACAAGAGGGAACGGAGAGAAGGGGAAGGAGAAGGGGGAAGGAGGTGGGAGGAGTGGGGGGAGGAGAGGGTAATGAGACGGAAGGAAGGAGAGGGGAAAGGAGATGGGGAAGGAGACGGAGGGAAGGCGAGGGGAAGGAGAGGGGGAAGGAGAGTGTGGAGGAGAGGGTGGAGGAGAGGGGAAGGAGATGGGGAGGAGAGTGTGGAGGAGAGTTGAAAGGAGAGGTTGGAGGACAGGGGGAAGGAGAAGTGGAAGGAGAGGGGGAAAGAGACGGATGGAAGGAGAGGGGGAAGAAGTTGGGGAAGGAGACGGAGGGAAGGAGTGGGGAAGGAGAGGGGGAATGAGAGGGCGAAGAAGAAGGTGGAGGAGAAGGGCAAGGAGAAAAGGAAGGAGAGGGGGAAGAAGACCGAGGAAGGAGAGGGGGAAGGAGAGGGGGAAGGAGAGGGTGATGGAGATGGAGTGAAGCAGAGGGGAAAGGAGAGGTGGAAGGAGACGGAGGGAGGGAGAGGCGAAAGGAGAGGGGGGAAGGAGAGAGCCGGAAGGATAGGGCGAAGGATAAGGGGAAGGAGAGGGAAAGGAGAGATGGGGAAGGAGAAGGGGGAAGGAGACGGAGGGAAGGAGAGGGCGGAGGATAGGGGAAGGAGACGAAGGGAGGGAGAGGAGGAAGGAGAGGGGTAAGGAGACAGAAGGAAGGAGAGGGGGAAGGAGAGGGTTGAGCAGAAGGGAAAGGAGAGGGTGGAGGAGAGGGGAAAGGAGAAGGGGAAGGAGAGGGAGAAGGAGACAGAGGGAAGGAGAGGGGGAAGGAGAGGTTGGAGGAGAAGGGAAAGCAGAGGGTGGAGGAGGGGGGAAGGAGACGGGGAAGGAGAGGGAGAAGGAGACGGAGGGAAGGAGAAGGGGAAGGAGAGAGTGAAGGAGAGGGAGGGAAGGAGAGAGGGAAGGAGAAGGGGAAGGTGAGGGGGAAGAAGACAGAGGGAAGGAGAGGGCGGAGAAGAGGGGCAAGGAGACGGAGTGAAGGAGAAGAGGAAGGAGAAGGGGAAGGAGTGGGGCAAGGAGTGGGGGAAGGAGAAGGGGGAAGGAGAATAGGGAAGGAGACGGAGGGAAGGAGGCGGAAGGATAGGGCGAAGGACAAGGGGAAGGAGAGGGGGAAGGAGACGGAGGGAAGGAGATGGGAAAGGAGCGGGGTGATGGAGAGGGGTGAGGAGAGGGGGAAGTAGAGGGGGAAGATGTGGGGGAAGGAGACGGAGGGAATGAGAGGATAAAGGAGAAAGGGAGAGGTATGAGGAGACGGGACAGCAGTGGGGGAAGGAGAGGGGGAAGGAGAGCGGGAAGGAGAGGGGCAAGGAGAGATGAAGGGAGGGGGAGAGGGGGAGGGAAATGGGGTGGAGAGAGGGGAGGAGAGAGGGGAGGAGAGGGGGAAGGCATGGGGCAAGAGAGGGGGAAGGAGAGGGGAAAAGAGATGCAGTGAAGGATAGGGGAAGGAGAGGGGGAAGGGGAGAGGTTAGGAGAGTGGGAAGGAGAGGCAGGGAAGGAGATTGGGGAGAAGTGGCGGAAGGAGATGGGGAAGGAGTGTGGGAAGGAATGGGGGTAGGTGTGGGGTTTGGTGGGAAGGGGAAAGGTGAAGGAGTGGGGGGAAGGAGACGGGGGAAGGAGTGGAGTTTAGGGGGGCAAGAGTTGGGGGAGAAGGAGAGACGGGAGTATGAGAGAGGAGAGAAGGATAGACGGGAGGAATGACAGGAAGGAGAGAGGGAGGGAATGAGAGAGTGGGGATGGAGAGGGGGATGGAGGAGGGGGAAGGAAAGGGGTAAAGGAGAGTTGGGAAGAAGAGGGAGAAGGAGAGGGAAAAGGAGAAGGGGAAGGAGAAGGGGAAGGAATGGGGTGATGGAGTGTGGGGGAAGGAGAGGGTGTGAAGAAGAGGGGGAAGTAGGGGAAGGAGGGGGGAAGGAGGGGGGAAGGAGAGAGCGAAGGATGTTGGAAGGAGAGGGGGAAGGAGAGGTGGGGAAAGAGACGGGGAAGGAGGGGAGAGGAGAGGGGGGAGGAGAGGGGAAGGAGACGGAGGGAAGGAGAGGGGGAAGAAGAGGGGAAAGGAGACGGAGGGAAGGAGAGGGGGATGGGGAGGGGGAAGGAAACGGAGGGAAAGAGGCGGAAAGGAGAGGAGGGAGGAGAGGGTGAAGGAGATGGTGGAGGAGATGGGGAAGGAGAAGGGGAGGAGAGGGTGAGGAGATGGGGAAGGAGTGTGGGAAGAGAGGGGGGAGGAGAGAGGGATGGAGAGAGAGGGAAGGATGGGGAAGGAGGGGGGATGGAGAGGGGTAGACGGGGGTGAAAGAGAGGGGGAAGGAGACGGGGAAGGCGACAGAGGGAAGGAGAGGGGGAAGGAGATGGGGAAGGAGACGGAGGGAAGGAGAGGTTGGAGGAGTGGGGGAAGGAGAGCGGGAAAGAGAGGGGGAAGGAGAGGTTGGAGGAGAGGGGCAAGGAGAAAGGGAAGGAGAGGGTGAAGGAGAGGGTGGAATAGAGAGGGGGAAGAAGGGGGAAGGAGAGGGGGAAGGAGACGGAGGAAAGGAGAGGGGGAAGGAGACGGAGGGAAGGGGAGGGGGTAAGAGAATGGGAAGGAGGCAGAGGGAAGGAGAGCGGAAGGAGAGGGTGGAGAAGAAGGGAAAGGAGAGGGTGGAGGAGAGGGGGAAGGAGAAGTGGAAGGAGTGTATGGAGGAGGGGGAAAGTAGAGGGTGGAGGAGAGGGGGAAGGAGAAGGAGAAGAAGAGGGCGAAGGAGACGTAGGGAAGGAGAGGGGGAAGGAGAGGAGGGAGGAGACGGAGGGAAGGAGGGGGGAAGGAGAGCGGTAAGGAGTGGGTTGAGGAGAGGGGGAAGGAGACGGGGAAGGAGACGGAGGGAAAGAGAGGGGGAAGGAGATGGGGAAGGAGACTGAGGGAAGGAGAGGGGAAGGAGTGGGGGAAGGAGAGTTTGGAGGAGAGGGGCAAGGAGCAAAGGAAGGAGAGGGGGAAGAAAACGGATGGAAGGCGAGGGGGGAAGGAGAGGGGGAAGGAGACAAAGGGAAGGAGGGGGGAATGAGACGGGGAAGGAGAGGGGGAAGGAGAGGGGGAAGGAGAAGGGGGAAGGAGACGGAGGGAAGGAGATGGGGAAGGAGAGGTGGGGAAGGAGAAGGGGAACGTGAGGGCGGGAGGATTGGGGGGGGAAGGAGAGGAGGAAGGATAGAGCGAAGGATAACGGGAAGGAGATGGGGAAGGAGAGATGGGGAAGGAGAAGGGGAAGGAGGGGAAGGTGTGGGCGAAGGAGAGTGGAAGGAGACGGAGGGAAGGATTGGGGGAAGATGTGGGGGAAGGAGAGGGTGAAGGAGATGGAGTGAAGCAGAGGGGAAAGGAGAGGTGGAAGGAGATGGAGGGAGAGAGAGGCGAAAGGAGAGGGGGGAAGGAGAGAGCCGGAAGGATAGGGCGAAGGATAAGGGGAAGGAGAGGGAAAGGTGAGATGGGGAAGGAGAAGGGGGAAGGAGACGGAGGGAAGGAGAGGTCGGAGGAGAGGGGCAAGGAGAAAAGGAAGAAGAGGGAGAAGAAAACGGAGGGAAGGAGAGTGTGGAAGGCGAAGGGAGGGGAGACGGAGGGAAGGAGAGGGGGAATGAGCGGGGGTAGGAGAGGGGGAAGGAGAGGGGGGAAAGAGACGGAGGGAAGGAGATGTGGAAGGAGAGGTGGGGAAGGAGAAGGGGAAGCTGAGGGCGGCAGGTTTGGGGGAAAGAGAGGAAAGAAGGACAGGGGAAAGGAGAGGTGGAAGGATAAGGCGAAGGATAAGAGGAAGGAGGTGGGGAAGGAGAGATGGGGAAGGAGAAAGGCGAAGCAGGAGGGAAGAGTGGGCGGAGGAGGGTGGAAGGAGACAGAGGGAAGGAGTGGGGGAACGAGAGGGGAAAGGAGGGGGGAAGGAGATAGAGTGAAGGAGAGGGGAAGGAGAGGTGGAAGGAGAAGGAGGGAAGGAAAGAGGAAAGGAGAGGGGGAAGGAGAAGTCGGAAGGATAGGCGAAGTATAAGGGGAAGGAGAGGGAAAGGAGAGATGGGGAAGGAGAAGGGGGAAGGAGACGGAGGGAAGGAGAGAGGGGAGGAGAGGGGGAAGGAGTGGGGGAAGGAGAGGGGGAAGGAGAGGGTGGAGGAGAGGGGCAAGGAGCCGGGGAAGGAGAGGGGAAATTGGAGGGGGCAGGAGAAGGGGAAAGAGAGGGGGAGGGGCGGGGCAAGGATAAAAGGAAGGACAGGGAGAAGAAAACTGAGAGAAGGAGAGAGGGGAGGAAGAAGGGGGAGGAGACGGAGGGATGGAGAGGGGGAATGAGATGGGGAATGAGAGGGTGATGGAGATGGAGTGAAGGAAAGGGGGAAGGAGAGTTGGAAGGAGACGGAGGGAAGGAGAGGGGGAAGGAGAGGGGGGAAGGAGATGGAGGGAAGGACATGGGGAAGGAGAGGGAGAAGGAGACGGAGGGAAGTAGAGGGGGAAGGAGATGGGGAAGGAGACGGAGGGAAGGAGAGGGGAAGGAGAGGGCGAAGGAGAGGGGGAAGGAGAGGGGAAAGGAGAGGGGGAAGGAGAACGGGCAAGGAGACGGAGGGAAGGAGAAGGGGAGGAGAGGGGCAAGGAGAAAAGGAAGGAAAGGGAGATGAAAACGGAGGGAAGGAGAGAGGGGAAAGAGAAGGGGGAGGAGACGGAGGGAAGGAGAGGGGGAATGAGAGGGGGAAGGAGAGGGGGAAGGTGAGGGGGGAATGAGACGGAGGGAAGGAGATGGGGAACGAGCGGGGGGAAGGAGATGGGGAAAGAGAAGGAGGGAAGTAGAGGGGAAGGAGAGGGGGAAGGAGAGGACAAAGAAGAGGGTAGAGGAGAGGGGCACGGATAAAAGGAAGGAGAGGGAGAAGAAAACGGATGCAAGGAGAGAGAGGAAGGATAAGGGGGAGGAGACAAAGGGAAGGAGAGGGGGAATGAGGGGGGATGGAGAGGGGGAAGGAGAGGGGGGAAGGAGACGGAGGGAAGGAGATGGGGCAGGAGACGGAGGGAAGGAGAGGGGGATGAGAGGGGGAAGGAGAGGGCGAAGAAGAGGGTGGAGGAGAGGGGAATAGTGGTGCTGGAAGAGCACAGCAATTCAGGCAGCATCCGAGGACAGGCAAGGAGAAAATGAAGGATAGGCAGAAGAAGACGGAGGGAAGGAGAGGGGGCGGAGAGGGGGAAAGAGACGGAGGGAAGTAGAGGGGGAAGGGGATGGGAAGGAGACGGAGGGAAGGAGAGTGGAAGGAGAGGGGGAAGGAGAGGGGAAAGGAGAGGGGGGAAGGAGAGAGCCGGAAGGATAGGATGAAGGATAAGGGGAAGGAGAGGGAAAGGAGAGATGGGGAAGGAGAAGGGGGAAGGAGACGGAGGGAAGGAGAGGGGGGAGGAGAGGGGCAAGGAGAAAAGGAAGGAGAGGGAGAAGAAAACGGATGCAAGGAGAGAGAGGAAGGAGAAGGGGGAGTAGAGGGAGGGAAGGAGAGGGGGAATGAGGGGGGAAAGAGAGGGGGAAGGAGAGGGTGGAGGAGTGGGGCAAGGAGAAAAGGAAGGAGAGGCGGAAGAAGACGGAGGGAAAGAGTGGGGGCAGGTGAGGGGGAAGGAGACGGCGGGAAGTGGAGGGGGAAGGAGACTAAGGGAAGGAGAGGGTAAGGGAGAGGGGGAAGCAGAGGGGGAAGGAGAGTTGGAAGGAGAGGGTGGAGGAGAGGGGCAAGGTGAAAAGGAAGGAGAGGGGGAAGAAAACGGAGGGAAGGAGAGGGGGAAGGAGAGGGGGAGGAGACAGAGGGTAGGAGAGGGGTAATGAGAGGGGGAAGCAGAGGGGGAAGTAGTAGGGGGAAGGAAACGGGGAAGGAGATGGGGTAGGAGAGGTGAGGAAGGAGAAGGGGAAGGTGAGGGCGGGAGGATTGGGGGAAGGAGAGGAAGAAGTAGAGGGGAAAGGTGTGGTGGAAGGATAGCGCGAAGGATAAGGGGAAGGAGATGGGGAAGGAAGGATGGAGAAGTAGAAGGGGGAAGGAGGGGGAGGGGTGGGCGGTGGAGAGAGGAAGGAGACGGAGGGAAGGAGTGGGGGAACGAGAGGGCAAAGGAGAGGGTGAAGGAGATGGAGTGAACGAGAGGGGGAAGGAGAGGTGGAAGGAGACGGAGGGAAGGAGTGGAGGAAGGAGATAGGGTGGGAGGGGGGAGATGGGGGGGAGAGTGTGAAGGATAAACGTGGGGAGAGGGCGAGGACAGGGGGAAGGGGTGGTGGCGAAGGCGAAGGGGAAGGTAAGGGGGTGAGGAGGGGGAAGGAGAGGGAGGAATGAGAGGGGGAAGGAGAGGGGGAATGATAGGGAGAAGGATAAGGGGAAGGAGAGGGGACGGAGAGAAGGTTAAGGAGAAGGGGAAGGAGGTGGGAAAAATGGGGGAGAAGAGAGGGGAATGAGATGGAAAGAACGAGAGGGGAAAGGAGATGGGGAACGAGACGGATGGAAGGAGAGGAGGAAGGAGACGGATGGAAGGAAAGGGGGAAGGAGATGCGGAATGAGACGGAGAGATGGAGAGGGGAAGGAGAGGGGGAAGGAGAGGGCGAAGAAGAGGGTGGAGGAGAGGGGCAAGGAGAAAAGGAAGGAGAGGGGGAAGAAGACGGAGGGAAGGAGAGGTGGAAGGAGAGGGGGAAGGAGACGGACCGAAGGAGAGGGGAAGGAGAGGGGGAAGGAGAGGGGGAAGGAGTGGGGAAGAGAGGAGGTAGGAGAGTGGGAAAGAGACAGAGGGAAGTATGGGGGAAGGAGGGGGGAAGGAGAGGGAGTAGGAGGGGGCAAAAGAGAGGGGGAAGGAGACGGAGGGAAGAAGAGGGTGAAGGAGAGAGTGGAATTGAGAGGGGGAAGGAGAGAGGAAAGGAGACGTGGAGGGAGACGGAGAGAAGGAGAGGGGGTAAGAGAGGAGGAAGGAGACAGAGGGAAGGAGAGGGGGAAGGAGAGGGTGGAGGAGAAGGGAAAGGAGAGTATGGAGGAGAGACTGAAGGAGAAGGGGAAGGAGAGTGTGGAGGAAGGGGTTAAGCAGAGGGTGGAGGAGAGGGGGAAGGGGAAGGAGAAGGGGAAGGAGAGGGAGAAGGAGTGAGAGGGAAGGAGTGGGGGAAGGAGAAAAGGAAGGAGACGGAGTGAAGGAGAGGGGGAAGTAGCGGGTGGAGGAAAGGGGCAAGGTGACGGGGAAGGAGAGGTAGAAGGAGAAGGAGGGAAGGAGAGGGGGAAGGAGAGGGGGAAGGAGACGGAGCGAAGGAGAGAGGAAGGAGAGGGGGAAGGAGAGGGGGAAGGAGTGGGGGAAGGAGGAGGAGGAGGGAGAAGGTGGAAGGAGACGGAGGGAAGGAGAGTGGGCAGGAGAGGTGGGGAAGGAGAAGGGGAAGCTGAGGGGTGTAGGAGTGGGGGTGAAGGAGAGGGAGAAAGGAGAGGTGGGAAGGAGAGGGGGAAGGATAGGGCGAAGGACAAGGGGAAGGAGTGGGAGAAGGAGATGGAGAGAAGGAGAGGGGAAGGAGAGGGGTGATGGAGAGGGGTGAGGAGAGGGGGAAGTAGAGTGGGAAGATGAGAGGGAAGGACACGGAGGGAAGGAAATGGTAAAGGAGAGGGGGAGAGAGGTGAGGAGACGGGACAGCAGAGGGGGAAGTAGATGGGGAAGGAGAGATGGAGGGAGAGGGGGAGAGGGGGAAGGAAATGGGGTGGAAAGAGGGGAGGAGAGTGGGGAGGAGAGGGGGAAGGCGTGGGGCAAGAAGAGGGGGAAGGAGACGGAGGGAAGGAGAGGTGGAAGGAGACGGAGGGAAGGAGAGGGGGTAAGAGAATGGGAAGGAGGCAGAGGGAAGGAAAGGGGGAAGGAGAGGATGGAAAAGAAGGGAAAGGAGAGGGGAAAGGAGATGTACCATACTTTACTTTCTGCTTCATAAATCTACAATCCGGAGTTCAACCGTCTCAGAGCAATATAAGCTCAGAAACAAATCATTCAGTCCAACACAGCCATGCTGAACTGATATCCGATGGAAATTTCATCCTATTTGTCAGAATTTGGCCCATGTTCCTCTGAACCCTTTTTAATTCCTACACCCACCCAGATACCTTTTAAATGTTGTAATTGTACCAACCTTCACTACTTCCTCTGGCAGTTCATGCACACAGTGCCCTCTGCGTGAAAAATGTTCCTCTTAGGTCCCTTATATGTTTCCCCTCTCGACGTTAACACATGCCATCTGCTTCTGGACTCCCCCACCACAGGGAAATCACCTTCCCTTTTTACGTTATTGAGGCCCTTCATGATTTTGTGAACCTCTATAAGGTTACCCCTCAGCCACTGACCCTCCAGGGACAATAGCCTCAACCTATACAGTCTTACCCTCCGGCACAAACCCTCCAACGTTGGCAACATCCTTGTAAATCTTTTCTGAACCCTTTAAAGTTTCACAACACCCTTCTTACAGGAGGGAGTCCAGAATTGCACTGTATTCTAAAAATGGCTGAACCAATACCGCAACATGACCTCCCACCTCCTTTACACAATAAACTGAGCAATAAAGACAAAAATGCCAAACACCTTTTTCCACTATCGTATCGAAATGTTAGTCCACCTTCATGATCTATGAAGCTGCACTCCAGGTCTTTTTGTTTAGCCACATCCCTAGTACCTTGTCATTAAGTGTATACGTCCTGCTGTCTTTTGCCTTTCCAAAATGCAGCACCTCACATTTATCGAAATTAATCTCCATCTGCCACTCCTCAGACCATTGGCCCATCTGATCAAGATCTCGTTGTACTCTGAGGTAACCATCTTCACTGTCCTCCACACCTCCAATTTTACTGTCATCTGCAAACTTACCAAACACTCGTCCTATGGTCACATCCAAATCATTTATATAAATGACAAAAAAAAATGGATCCAACAGCGATCCGTGTGGCACACCGCTGGTCACAGGCCCCCAGTCTGAAAAGCAACCCTCCCCCACCACCCTCTGTCTTCTACCTTCGAGCCAGTTCTCTCCCCAAAGGGTAATCCTACTGCCACAACATACTAGTTTGAAAATATGATACCAGTCTCAAAGGTACACCAAGAATCTATTCCTGATGACAACAGGTGGGTCCGTTTGCCACCGGTGCTGTTTACACTTGGAATATACCTGGAACAGAGCAAGATTAGAGAATTCTCTCAGTGGACGACTAAATGGGAGAATTGTTGCAGGGAAATACTGAATGGAAGACCTGGTGCACAGTGGAGCTAAATTAGAGAATGGGTGCGGGTCATCAGTAAGTTAGAATTCGAGTAGCGCACCCTTAAATGGTGGAATCGGGCAAGGGCATCAGTAAATGGAAGAATTATTACAGGGATAAGAGTAAATGTGAGATTTGGTGGGAAAAAAAACAAATGGGAGATCTGGTGCACAGTGCCGTTACATTGGAAAACTGGTGTGAGTGCCAACATATTTGGAAAATTTGGGGAATGGGGCAGGGAATCAACAAAATAAGACATGTTGCAAACTTCAGTAAATTGGAGATTCAGTTCAGAGCATCACCAAATGAAGTCAATTCAGCAGGGCACCCGTACGTGGAAGATGTGTATCAGGGAATGACGAAATAGCAGGAACTGATGCAGGGCAACACTAATTGGAGAATTCATGCAGGTGCCATTAAATTCTAAGTGGGAGGACTGGGGCAGGATAACCTCAATGAGTGAAATTCACGAATTAGTGCAGGATTGGTAAATGGGAGAATTGGTGCAGGGAAGAGGAGCACTAATTACAGCCTTAGAGATGTACAGGACGGAAACAGACCCTTCAGTCCAACTTGTCCACACCTAAATTTAAGAATTCTGTCAGCTCTCCACTAAATCTGAGTTTCATTGCAAGAAACTACTAAACGGAAAATTGGAATAGGGCTTTTTGAAATGTGAGAATTTGCAACAGGACATCAGAGAATGAGTGAATTAGAGCAGTTCAGCACAAAGTGCGTGAGTTATGCTGTGTTGCACGAAATAGGAGAATTGGAGCAGGAAATTACCTTTTGGGAGAGTGAGAGTAGGGCTCCCCTAAATTGGGCGAGGGCATCAGTCAATATGAGGATTGGTATACGGCAAAACTGAGTGGTGAACTTGTTCAGGACGTCAGTAATTGGAGGAAATGGTGCTAAGCAACACTGAATTGGAGAATCGGTGCAGGAAATCAGTAAATGAGTGACCTGGTGCACAGTGGAGCTAAAATAGAGAATTGGTGCATGGCAAGAGTAAATGGGAGAATTAGAGAAGCGCACCCTTAAATGGTAGAATCGGGCTCGGGCATCAGTAACTGGAAGAATGAGTACAGGGATATGAGTAAATGGGAGATTCTGTGGGATTCAATAAATGGGAGATTCGGTGCACTGAGCTATTCCTTTGGAAAAACGGTTTTAGATTAGATTACAGTGTGGAAACAGGCCCTTCGGCCCAACAAGTCCACACCGACCCGCCGAAGCGAAACCCACACATACCCCTACATTTACCCCTTACCTAACACTACGGGCAATTTAGTATGGCCAATTCACCTGACCCTACACATCTTTGTGATGTGGGAGGAAACCGGAGCACCCGGAGGAAACCCACGCAGACACGGGGAGAACGTGCAAACTCCACACAGTCAGTCGCCTGAGGCGGGAATTGAACCCGGGTCTCTGGCGCTGTGAGGCAGCAGTGCCACCCACAAATATATGAGAGAATTGAAGCACAGCATGTCTAAATTGGGAAATAGGGGCAGGGAATCAATAAAAAGAAGAAATGTTGCAAAAATCAGTAAATTGGAGATTCAGTTCAGTGCATCACGATAAGAAAAACATTTCAGCAGCGCATCTGTACATGGAAGAAGTGTAGGGAACATTTCAGGGAATTAGTGGAGTTCGATTGCTATTGCTAGTATTGCTATTGCTGTATAAAGAACTTACCTCGACGCCAACGGTCTTTTCGCAGCAGAGAGCGGAGGGGGCTGGGCGGAAGTTAAAGCTGAGCGCAAAGCCAGTCGTGAAGGAAAGTGATTGCTATTAGAGAGGGTGAGTTCTAAACCCAGATCCTACAAAGTAGGGTCTCCCTCCCTCCCTCCTCCTCTTACCTAAATTAAGAGTCCACAGACTTGCCACAAAAAGAGGGTCTAAGGAAGTTTAGATCGAAGAGTGAGGCTTCAGCTCAGGAATCTTTGACAAAAAGGTTGAGTGAAATGATTACGCCACAGTTGAAGAGGGTGAAGACATGACTGCCCAGCTGGTTCAGTGCGCTACGTACTTGATGTGGGAGGTCAACGACTCTGGTGTGTCTGGCTCGTATATGTGTGGAAAGTGTGTACACATTCAGCTATTGACCGAGCATATTGCAGCGCTGATGAAAGAACTCGAGGACCTTAGGCTCATCCGAGAGAACGAGATCTTTCTGGACAAGACCTTCAGCGAGGTTATTACACCAATCGTACCAGAAGAGAGCAGACAATGAGGAAGGCAGAGAGGAGACAGGTGCAAGAGTCCCCGGGAGAAGTACCTCTCCGGAACAATTTGAAGCTTTTGGAAACAGTAGAGATAGATGACACTGCCAGTTCGCAAGGCGGCCAGGTCTGTCAATCAAAAGTTGGCGCAGAGAAAGAGACTTTGTGGAATCCTCAGAGATGGATTCGTCGAGCAGCTGGTGCTGGAGCCGACCAGGGAGAAGGCAATTCTGGATCTGGTATTGTGTAACGAACCAGAATTGGTCAGAGACCTCGAAATGAAGGAGCCATTGGGAAGTAGTGACCATAATACATTAAGCTTCAATTTGAGAGGGAGAGGGTACAGTCGGAAGTGACAGTACTTCTGTTGAATAAAGGGAACAATGGAGCTATGAGGGAGGAGCTGGCCAAAGTTCAATGGTGCAATACCTTAGCAGGGATGACCGTGGAGGAACAATGGCGGACATTTCTGTGTATAATGCAGAAGTTGCAGGATCAGTTCATTCCTAAAAGGAAGAAAGATCCCAGGAGGAAGCACGGGCGGCCATGGCTGACGAGGGAAGTAACGAAACATATAAAGTTAAAAGAGAAAAAGTATAACATAGCAAAGATAAGTGGGAAAACTGAGGACTGGGAAGCTTTTAAAGAGCAGCAGAGGATTACTATGAAGGAAATACGCAGAGGAAAAATGACGAACGAAGGTAAACTGGCCAATAATATAAAGGGGGATAATAAAAGCTTTTTTAGGTATGTGCAAGGCAAAAAAAATGGTTAGGACTAAAATTGGGCCCTTGAAGACAGAAACAGGGGAATATATTACGGGGAACAAAGAAATGGCAGAGGAATTAAATGGGTATTTCAGATCTGTGTTCACTGGGGAAGACACAAGCAATCTCCCTGTGGTAACAGTGGCTGAAGGACCTGAACTTAAGGGAATTTATATTTGCCAGGAATTGATGTTGGAAAGACTGTTAGGTCTGAAGGTTGATAACTCTCCCGGGTCTGATGGTCTGCATCCCAGGGTACTGAAGGATGTGGCTCGGGAAATCGTGGATGCCTTGGTGATTATTATGGTGGATAGAATGCAGACGATGCAGGATCAGTTCATTCCAAAAATGAAGAAAGATCCTTAGGGGAGGCAGGTGTGGCCGTGTCTGACGAGGGAAGCTAAAAACCACATAAAGACAAAAGGGAGAAAGTATAACATAGCAAAGATAAGTGGGAAATCGGAGGACTGGGAAGCTTTTAAAGAACAACTGAGGGGTGTTAGAACTATAGAAGGGTGAACAGGATGGTATGCAGTCCTCCGAATGTGGCCTCACCAATGTCTTGGACAGCTGTAACTTGACGTCCCAACTCCTGGGCTCAGTGCTCTGCCCGGTAAAGGCAAGCCTGCCAAATGCCTCCTTCACCACCCTGTGACCCTGCCTACCTGTGGCACCACTTTCAAAGAACTATGTACCTGCCCCACTTGGTCTCTCTGTTCAACAACACTCCCCAGGGCACTACCATTAACTGTGTAAGTCCTGCATGTGCACGCTGTCTCTCAGTCTTACATGCACACTCTCACTCATGCACGCACACACACTCCCTCACTCATGCACTCGCAATCTCTCTTTCACATGTACACTCTCTCTAGCAAGTCTCCAATTATTGATGCCCGCGTAACTGTTCTCTGATATACTTCTTACACGGATTGGTTCCCTACTCACATTTGGTCATTTTGGGATGTGCTGAACTGAAATTCCAATTTCCTGATGCTTGCAATATTTTTCCTTTTTTTTACTGATTCCCTGCCCCTATTCTCCCATTGGTAATGCACACCAATTTTCTAATGTAATGGCATTGTGTACCAAATCTCTCATTTCCTGACGTCCACCAATTCTCACCCCATTTAGCGGTGGCATACTCTAATTCTCCCATTTTCTGGTGCAATGTCTCTCAATTCTCTCATTTAGTTCCACTGTGCACCACTTCTTCCATTTAGCGTTTCCCTGCAAAAATTCTCCCATGTCGGCTGCCACTACCGGTATTCTCTAATTATGACCTGCCCTGCATCAAATCTCCAAATTACCTTATTGTTGCACTGCATCAATTCTCCTCCTTCACCTTCCCCATTTCCATTTCCTTTCCCCACATTATCATCTCTGTCGCCCCCCATCTCCTTCCCCGAACGTCTTTTCCTCCACCTCTTTCCCCACCTCCTTACCCCTAACCCCTCCTTCCCCCACCCCCTTCTCTTTCACCCCCTCCTTCCACCTCCCCACTCCTACACCCCCTCCCCTGTCTCCTTCTCCCCGTTTCCTTCCACCCCGTCTCCTTCCTCCCTCTTTCACCCATCTCCTTCCCTCCCTCTCTCCTTCCCCTTCACATTCCCATTCCCCCTCTCCTTCACTCTCCCGCCTCTCCTTCCTCCCCTCCCCCGACTCCTCCCCCCACCCTCTCCTTCCCCCTCCCCTCTCCTTCACCTCTCCTTCCCCCTCTTACTTCCTTCTCTTTCTCCCCCTCATCCGCCTCTCCCCCTCCTTCCCCCTCTTCTTCTCCCCCCTCTGACCTTCCCCACTCATCTTCCCTCTCCTACTCCTTACCCCCTCCTTTCCCTCTCTTACGCCCTTCTATTTCTCCCCTTCTTGCCCCATCTTTCCCCCTCAACTTCCACCCCCTCCCCTCCTAACCCCTCTCATTCCCTTCTCCTCTTCCCCTCCTTCCTCCCCTTCTCCCTTCTCCTTCCCTCTGTCTCCTTCCCCCTCCCTTCTCTCCCCTTCTTCCCCCTCCTTGCCCCTCTCCATCCCCTCTTCTTTCGCACCCCTCTCCAAACCCCCAATCCTTCCACGCACCCCTTCCCCCTTCCCTTCACCTTCTCATTCGCCCCTCTTCCCCCCCTCTCCTTCTCCCCTCTCCAGCCTCCGTCTCCTTCCCCCACCCCTTCCCCACCCTCCTTCCCCCTACCACTTCCCCCTCTCCTTCTCCCCTCCATCCCCCTCTCGTTCCCTCTTCTCTTTTCCCCTTCTCCTTCCCCCTCCTTCCCCCTCTCTCCTTCGCTCTCTTTCTCCTTTCTCTCCTTCCTACCCTCTCCCTCCCCCTCTCCTTCCCCCTTCCCCCTCTCTCCTTACTCCCTCTCATTCCCCCTTCTTCCCCTCCCCTCCTTCGACCCCACCTTCCCCCCAATTCTCCCGTCCCACTCACCTTTCCCCCTCCTTTCCCCACCTCCCCCTCTCCTTCCCCATTTCCTTCCCTCCGTCTCCTTCCACCTTGTCTCCTTCCCCCATCTCCTTCCCCCATCTCCCTCCCCATAACCTTCCCCACTCCATCTCCTTACTCACACCTTTCCCTCTCTTACCCCCTTTTCTTTCCCTCATTCTTCCCCCCTCCTTCCCCATCTCCTTCCACCCTCTCCCCCTCCTTCCCTTCTTCTTACCCCTCTCCTTCCTCCGCCTTCTACCCACTCCTTTCCTCAGTCTCCTTCCCAACTCCTTCTCCCCCTCTCCATTCCACCCTCTCCTTTCGCAGCCCTCTCCAACCCCTCCCACTCCTTCCCCCCATTCCTTACCCCCTCTCCTTCCCCTTTACTCCCTCCCGCCTCCTACACGCCTCCTCCTCTCCTTCCACCCGTCTCCTTTCCTCGTCTCCATAAACCCCTTCTCCTTCCCCATTTCCTTCCCTCCCCGTCTCCATCCCCCCTCCTACCCCCTCTCCTTACCTCCTCCTTTCCCACTCTTACCCCTTCTCTTTCACCCCTTCATCCCCCTCCTTCCCCCTTCTACTTCCCCGTCTCCTTACTCCCTCTCCTTCCCCTTCTCCTTCCACCTCTCATTCCTCTCCCCCTCCTTCCCCCTCTCCTTCCGCCTTTTCCTCCCCACCCTCTCTCCTTCCCTCCCTCTCTCCTTCCTCTCCTCTCCTCCCCTCTCCTTCCCCTTCCTCCTCTGCTTCTCCTACCCTTTTCTTCCTCATCCCCCACCTTCCCCCTCTCCTTCCTCCCTCTCTCCTTCCCCATCGCCTTCTCCCTCTCTCCTAACACCACTTCTCCTTACCCACATTCCCCACATTCCCCCGCCTTCCTCCCTCTCCTTCCCCCTCCTTCCCCATCACCCTCTGCTTCACACTAACCCCTCCTTCCCCTTCCACTCACTCCTTCCCCTACCCCCTCCTTCCCCATCCCCCATCTCCCCTGTCCTTCCCCCTCTCCTTTCCCCTCCTTCCCCCTCTCATTCCCCCTCTCCTTTCCCCTCTCCTTCCCCCTCTCCTTCCCCCCTCTCCTCCCTCTCTCCTCCCCGCTTCTTCCCCTTCTCCTTCCGCCTCTCCTCCCCTCTCCTTCCATCCGTCTCCTACCCCCTCTCCTTCCCCCCTCCTTCCCACACTCCTTTCATCCGTCTTCTTCCCCTTTTCCTTCCCACCTCTCCTTCCCCCTCCCCTTGCCTCTCTCCTTCCCTCCATCTCCTTTCCCCTCTCCTTCCCCCTCTCCTTCCCCTTTCCCCATTCTCCTTCCCCTCTCATTCCCCCATTACTCCCTCTCATGCCGCCTTCTCCTTTCCCCTCTCTCCTTCCCTCCCACTCTCCTTCCCTCCCTCTCTCCTTCCCTCTCTCTCCTTCCCTCCCTCTCTCCTTCCCCTTCCCCCTCTCCTTACCCTACCCCTTCCTTCCTAACCCCCACCTTCTCCCCTCCTTCCCCTGGCCCCCTCTCCTCCCAGATGGAAATGTGTTGCTGGAAAAGCGCAGCAGGTCAGGCAGCATCTAGGGAACAGGAGAATCGACGTTTCGGGCATTAGCCCTTCTTTCCTGAAGAAGGGCTAATGCCCGAAACGTCGATTCTCCTGTTCCCTAGATGCTGCCTGACCTGCTGCGCTTTTCCAGCAACACATTTCCATCTCTGATCTCCAGCATCTGCAGACTTCACTTTCTCCCCTCTCCTCCCACCCTCGTTCCCCATCTCCTTCCCCCTCCCTCTCTCCTTCCCCCCTCCTTCCCCCCTCTTTTTCCTCCCTCTCTCCTTCCCCATCGCCTTCTCCTTCAATCCAAACACCCCTGCTCCTTCCCCATTCTCCCCATTCCACCCTCCTTCCTCCCTCTCCTTTCCCCCTTCTTCCCCTTCCCCCTCTTCTTCACCCTAACCCTTCCTTCCCCTTGCCCCTCTCTTTCCCCTACCCCCTCCTTCCCCATCCCCAACTCCCTATCTTCTTCAACCCTCCCGCCCTCCTTACCCTCATTGCCTCTCTCCTTACACCTCTCTTTTCCCCTCTCCTTCCCCCCTCTCCTCCCCCACTCCTTCTCCCTCTTCTTCCCCCCTCTCCTTCCCCCACTCCTTCCCCCTCTCCTTCCCTCCGTCTCCGGCCCCTTCTCCTTCCCCCTCTCCCGCCCCCTTTCCTCCCCCCTTTCCGGCCCCCTCTCATTTCCCCTCTCCTTCCATCCATCTCGTTCCCCCGTTCTTCCCTCCATCTCCTTCCCGCTCTTCATTCCATGCCCTCCTAACCCCTCTCCTTCCACCTCTCTTTCCACCGCTCCTTCCCCTCTCCTCCCCGCTCTCCTTACCCCTGTCTCCTTCCCCCTCTCCTTTCCTCCGTTTCATTCCCCATCTCCTTCCACCTGCCCCTACCCCTCTCCTTCTCCTTCCATCCGTCTCTTTTCCCCTCTCCTCCCCCTCTCCTTCCATCCGTCTCCTTCCCCCTCTCCCTCCCCTCCTTCCCCCTCTCCTTCCCCCTCTTCCTCCCCCTCCCGTTCCCCCTCTCCTGCCCTCCGTCTCCTCCCCTTCTCCTTCCCCCTCTCCTTCCACTCTCCATTCCACCCACTCCTTCCCCTTCTCCTTCCCACTCTCCTTCCCTCCGACTCCTTCCCCCTCTCCTCTCCCCTCTCCTTCCCCCTCCATCCCCCTCTCCTTCACCCTCCTATCCGCTCTCCTTCCCTCCCTCTCCTCCCCTCTCCTTCCCCCTCTCCTTCCCCCTCCCTCTCTCCTTCCCCCCTCCTTCCCCCCTCTCCTTCCACCCTTCCCTTACCCCCTCCCCCTCTCCTTCCTCCCTCTCTTCTTCCCCTGTCGACATTTCCCTCTCTCGTAACACCCCTTCTCCTTCCCCCATTTCCCCTCCTTCCTCCCTCTCCTTCCCCCTCCTTCCCCTTCCCCCCCTCTACTTCCCCCAACCACCTCCTTCTCCATCCCACAACACCCCCTCCCCTTCCACCCTCCTGCTCTCCTTCCCCCTCCTTGCCCTCTCTCCTTCCCCCTCCTTGCCCCTTCCTCTTCCCCTCCTTGCCCCCTCCTTCCCCCTCTCCTTCCCTCCCTCTCCTTCCCCCTTCCCTTTCTACCCCTCTCCTTCTCCTCGTCTCCTACCACCCCTCCTCCTTCCTCCCTCTGCTTCTTCCATATCCTTGCTCCCTTCCTCCCTCCTTCCCCCTCCCCGTCTCCTTCACCCTCCGCTTCGCCTCTCCTCCCCCCCTCTCCTTCCCTACTCCCCATCACCATCCCCCTCTCCTCCCACCCATCCTTCACCCGCAACCCACCTCCTTCCCCTCTCTTCTCTCCTTCTGCCAGTCTCCTTCCCCCTCCCCCTTCCGGAACGTCCCCCATCACTTACCCTTCTCTCCCTCTCCTTTTCCCCTCCTTTCCCTCTCTTAGTTCCTTCTCTTTCTCCCCATCTTACCACTCCTTGCATCCGTCTCCTTCCACCTCTCCTTCCCCCTCCACTTCCCCCTCTGCTTTCCCCTCTCCTTTCACACCCCTCTCCAACACCCCCATTCCTTCCGCCCTTTCCTTATCCATTCTCCTTCCCACTTCCCCCCTTCCCTAACTCCCTCCTCCCCCCTCCCCACCATCACCCCTCCTTCCCCCGTCCCTCTCTCCTCCCCCTCCCACTCTCCTTCCCCTCTCCTTACACCCTTCCCCTCTCCTTCCACATTCCAACTCTCCTCCCCCTCCCCCTCTCCTTCCCCACACTTTCTCCCCCTCCTTGCCCGTCTCCTTCTCCTCCCCCTCTCTCCTTCCCTTGTCCCCTTCTCCCGGTCTCCTACCACCCCTTCTCCTTCCCCCCATCTTTCCGCTTGCCCCCTCTCCTTCACATCTCCCCGTCTCCTTCACCCCGTCTCCTCTCCCCCGTCACCTTCTCCTTCTCCTTCCCCACTCCTTACTCCTCTTCTTCCCCATCTTCTTTACCTTTACCCTCTCCTTTCCTCTGTCTCCTTCCCCCTCACCTTCCCCATCTCCTTCCCCCCGTCTGCTTCCCCGTCTCCTCCCCTCCCCTTCCCCTCTATCCTTCCCCTATCCTTCCCGCCATCTCCTTCCCCCTCTCCTTTCCCTTCTCCTCACCCCTCTCCTCCCCCTCTCCTTCCCCCATCCTTCCCTCAATCTCCTTTCACCTCTCCTTCCCCCTCTCCTGCCCCCTGTCCTTCCCCCTCACCTTCCCTCTCTCCTTCCCTCCGTCTCTTTCCCCGTCTCCTCCCCTCTAGCCTTCCACCTATCCTTCCCTCCATCCCCTTCCACCTCTCCTTCCCCCCTCTCCCCATCCCTCTCCTCCCCCTCTCCTCCCCCTTCTTCCCCTATCCTTCCCTCTATCTCCTTCCCCCTCTACTTGCCCCTCTCCTTATTCTCTCCTTCCCACTCTGATTCCCCCTCTCCATTCCACCCTCTCCTTTACCCTCTCCTTCCCCCTCTCCTTCCACCTCTCCTTCCCCCTCTCCTTGCCCTCTCCTCCCCACTCTCCTTCCCTCCGTCTCCTTACCCCTCACCTTCCCCCTCTCCTTCCCTCTGTCTCTTTCCCCATCTCCTCCCCTCTCCTTCCCCTATATCCTTCCCCTATCCTTCCCTTCATCTCCTTCCCCCTCTCCTTCCCCCTCTCCTTCCCGCTCTCCTCACCCTTCTCCTCCCCCTTCTCCTTCCCCCTCTCCTTCCCCCTCTCCTCACCCTCTCCTTCCCCTATCCTTCCCTCCATCTCATTCCCCCTCTCCTTTCCCCTCTCCTTCCCCCTCTCCTTCCACGTCTCCTTCCCCCTCTCCTTCCCCATCCTTCCCTCCATCTCCTTCCCCCTCTCCTTTCCCCTCTCCTTCCACCTCTCCCTCCCCCTCTCCATGCCCCTCTGCTCCCACTCTCCTTTCCCCCCCCTCCTTCCCCCTCTACCTCCGCAAGTCTCCTTTCACACTCCTCTCCAACACCCCAAGCTCCGCCCCCTCTGCTTCCGCTCGTATCCATACCCTCCCCATTCCGTACCCTCTCCCCTCCTTCCCCCTCTTCTTTCCCCTCTCCTTTCGTACCCCTCTCCAACGCCCCCAGCTCCTCCCCCTCCTTCGCCCCATCTCCTACCCCCTCTCCTCCCAACTCTCCTATCCTCCGTCTCCTTTCCTCTCTCCTTCCCCTTTTCCTTCCCACCGTCTCCTTCCCCCTCCCCTTCCCCCTCTCCTTCACCCTCTCCATCCCCTCTCCTTCCCCTATCCTTTACCCACTCATTTCCCTAGGTCCTTCCCCCTCTCTTCCCCCTCTCCTTCCCTCCATCTCCTTCCGCCTCTCCTTCCCTCTGTCACCTTCCACCTCTCCTTCCCCGTCTCCTTCTCCCTCTCCATTCCACCCTCTCTTTCCGCCCATCTCCTTCCCACTCTCCTCCCCCTATCCTTCCTCCCCTCTCCTTCCCCCTCTCCTTCCTTCCGTCTCCTTGCCCTCCCCATTCAGGACCCTCTCCCCTCCTTCCCCCTCTTCTTTCCCCTCTCCTTTCGCACCCCTCTCCAACGCCCCCAGCTCCTCCCCCTCTCCTCCCAACTCTCCTTCCCTCCGTCTCCTTCCCTCTCTCCTTCCCCTTCTCCTTCCCACCGTCTCCTTCCCCCTCCCCTTCCCCCTCTCCTTCCTCCCCTCTCCTTCGCCCTCTCCTTCCCTCCGTCTCCTTCAACCCTACATTCCCCTCGCCTCCCCCTCTACAATCCAACCTCTCCTTCCCTCTCTCCTTCACCGTCTCATTCCCTCCATCTACTCCCCCTCTCCTCCCCACTCTCCTTCCCTCCGTCTCCTTCCAAATCTCCTTCCCCCTCACTTTCCCTCCGTCTCCTTCCCCATCAAATCTCCCCACTCCTTACCCCCTCTCCTTCCCCCTCTCCTTTACCCTCTCCTTCCCTCCGTCTCCTTCCCCCTCTCCTTCCATCTGTCCTTCCCCCTCTCCTTCCTACTCTCCTTTCACCTCTCCATTCCACCTTCTCCTTCCCCCTCTCCTTCCTTCCGTCTCCTTCCCTCCGTCTCTTTTCCTCTCTCCTTCCCACTCTCCTTCCCGCTCTCCATTTCACCCTCTCCTTCTCCCTCCTTACCTCCATCTCATTCTGCCTCTCCTTCACCCTCTCCTCCCCACTATCCTTCCCTCCATCTCCTTCCCCCTCTCCTTCATCCTGTACTCCCCCCTCTCCTTCCCCTCTCCATTCCACCCTCTGCTTCCCCCTCTCCTCCCCTCCGACTCTTTTCCGCTCTCCTCCCCCTCTCCTTCCCCCTCCACCCCCTCTCCTTCCCCCTCCCCTTTCCCCTCTCCTTCCATCCGTCTCCTTCCCCCTCCACCCCCTCTCCTTCCCCCTCCCCTTTCCCCTCTCCTTCCATCCGTCTCCTTCCCCCTCTCCATCCCCCTCTCCTCCCTCCTCTCCTTCCCCCCTCCTTCCCCCTATCCTTCCCCCTCTCCTTCCCCCTCTCCTTCCCACCCACGCCTTCCCCCTCTCCTTCCTCCCTCCTTCCTTCCGTCTCCTTCCCCCTTTCCTTCCCCCATCTCCTTCCCACTCGCCATTCCACCCTCTCCTTTGACACTCGTCTCCAATCCCCCACCCCTACCACAACTCCTTCCCCCCACTCCTTCCCCATTCTCCTTCTCCCTTTCCTCCCCCCTGTCCTTCCCCATCTCCTTCCCTCTGTCTCCATCCTGCTCTCCTCCCCTCTCCTCCCCTTCTACTTCCCTTTCTCCTTGCCGCTCTCCTTCCCTCAGTCCTTCCCCCTCTCCTTACCATTTCCATTCCAACCGCTCCTTGCCCCTCTCCATCCCTCCGTCTCCTTCCCCCTCTCCAACGCCCTCTCCTTCCCTCTCCATTCCCTTCTCCTTCCCCCTCGCCTATCCCCTCTCCATCCCTCCGTCCCATTCACCCTCTTCGTCCCGCTCTCCTCCGCCCTCACCTTCCCTCTCTCCTTCCCTCCATCGCCTTCCCCCTCTCCTATCCCCTCTCATTCACTCCATCTTCTTCCCCGTCATCTCCTCCCTCTCCTTCCCTCCATATCCTTCCCCCTTTCCTTGCCCCATCCTCCATCCTCTCCTCCCCTCTCTCCTTCCCCCTCTCCTCCCCACTCTCCTTCCTTCCATCTCCTTCCCTCTCACCTTTCCCCTCTCCTTCCCCCTCTCCATTCCACCTTCTCTTTCCCCCTCTCCTTCCCTCCGTCTCCTTCCCTGTCTACTCCCCCCTCCTCTCCCTCTCCTTCTCCCTATGCTTCCCTCCGTCTCCTTCGCCCTCTCTTTCCCTCTGTCTCCTTCCCTCTTTCCTTCCCACTCTCCATCCCTCCATCTCCTTCCCCCTCTCCTTCCCCCTCTCCTTACCATCTCCATTCCAACCGCTCCTTCCCCCTCTTCTTCCCTCCATCTCCTTCGCCCTTCCTTCCCTCCATCTCCTTCCTCCTCTCGTTTCCACTCTCCGTCCCTCCGTCACCTTCACCTCTCCTCCCCCACCCCTGACCACTCCTTCCCCATTCTCCTTCCCCTTCTCTCCTTACCCTCTCCTTCCCCTTATCCTTCGCCCGATTCTTCCCCCTCACCACCCCACTCTCCTCCCTCCCTCTCCTTTCCCCCAATCCTCCCCACATCACTTTCCCCTTCTCCTTCCCCACCACTCCTTTCCCCTCACCTTCCCTGTCTCCTCCCCTCTCTCCTCACAACCTCCTTCCCCCACTCATTCCCTCCGTCTCCGTCCCCCTTCTCCTTACCCCTCTCCTTCCCCCTCTCCTTCCCCCTCTGCTACCCCGTCTCCTTCCCTCCGTCACCTTCCGACTTCTCCTTCCCCCTCTCCTCCCCCATCTCATTCTCCCACTCCTTCCCGTCGTCTTCTTCCCCCTCTCCTTCCCCGCTCTTTCCCTCCGTCTTCTTACCCCTCTCCTTCCCCTTCTCCTTCCCCCTCTCCTTCCTTCCGTCTCCTTCCCTCCGTCTCTTTTCCTCTCTCCTTCCCACTCTCCTTCCCGCTCTCCATTTCACCCTCTCCTTCTCCCTCCTTACCTCCATCTCATTCTGCCTCTCCTTCACCCTCTCCTCCCCACTATCCTTCCCTCCATCTCCTTCCCCCTCTCCTTCATCCTGTACTTCCCCCTCTCCTTCCCCTCTCCATTCCACCCTCTGCTTCCCCCTCTCCTCCCCTCCGACTCTTTTCCGCTCTCCTCCCCCTCTCCTTCCCCCTCCACCCCCTCTCCTTCCCCCTCCCCTTTCCCCTCTCCTTCCATCCGTCTCCTTCCCCCTCCACCCCCTCTCCTTCCCCCTCCCCTTTCCCCTCTCCTTCCATCCGTCTCCTTCCCCCTCTCCATCCCCCTCTCCTCCCCCCTCTCCTTCCCCCCTCCTTCCCCCTATCCTTCCCCCTCTCCTTCCCCCTCTCCTTCCCACCCACGCCTTCCCCCTCTCCTTCCTCCCTCCTTCCTTCCGTCTCCTTCCCCCTTTCCTTCCCCCTCTCCTTTACCCTCTCCTTCCCTCCGTCTCCTTCCCCCTCTCCTTCCATCTGTCCTTCCCCCTCTCCTTCCTACTCTCCTTTCACCTCTCCATTCCACCTTCTCCTTCCCCCTCTCCTTCCTTCCGTCTCCTTCCCTCCGTCTCTTTTCCTCTCTCCTTCCCACTCTCCTTCCCGCTCTCCATTTCACCCTCTCCTTCTCCCTCCTTACCTCCATCTCATTCTGCCTCTCCTTCACCCTCTCCTCCCCACTATCCTTCCCTCCATCTCCTTCCCCCTCTCCTTCATCCTGTACTTCCCCCTCTCCTTCCCCTCTCCATTCCACCCTCTGCTTCCCCCTCTCCTCCCCTCCGACTCTTTTCCGCTCTCCTCCCCCTCTCCTTCCCCCTCCACCCCCTCTCCTTCCCCCTCCCCTTTCCCCTCTCCTTCCATCCGTCTCCTTCCCCCTCCACCCCCTCTCCTTCCCCCTCCCCTTTCCCCTCTCCTTCCATCCGTCTCCTTCCCCCTCTCCATCCCCCTCTCCTCCCCCCTCTCCTTCCCCCCTCCTTCCCCCTCTCCTTCCCCCTTCCTTCCCCCTCTCCATTCCACCCTCTCCTTTACCCTCTCCTTCCCTCCGTCTCCAACCCCATCTCTTTCCCTCTCTCCTTCCCCTTCTCCTTCTACCTCTCCTGCACCTTCTACCTTCCCCCCTCCTCCATACTCTCCTTCCCCCTCTCCTTCACTCTCTCTCCTTACCCCTCTATTACCCCCTCTCCATCCCTCAATCTCCTTCGCCCCTCCTTCCCTCCATCTCCTTCCTCCTCTCGTTTCCACTCTCCGTCCCTCCGTCACCTTCACCTCTCCTTCCGCCACCCCTGACCACTCCTTCCCCCTTCTCCTTCCCCTTCTCTCCTTACCCACTCCTTCCCCTTATCCTTCACCCGATTTTCCCCCTCACCTTCCCACTCTCCTTCCTCCCTCTCCTTCTTCCCCACTCCTCCCCACATCACCTTCCCCTTCTCCAGCCCCACCACTCCTTCCCCCTGTCTGCTCCCCTGTCTCCTCCCCTCTCTCCTGACAACCTCCTTCCCCCACTCATTCCCTCCGTCTCCGTCCCCCTTCTCCTTACCCCTCCCCTTCCCCCTCTCATTCCCACTCTCCTTCCCTCCATCTCCTTCCCACTCTCCGTCCCCCCCTCCTTCCCTCCGTCTTCTTCTCCCTCTCCTTCCCCCTATCCTTCCTCCTCTCCTTCCCCATCTCATTCCCGCCCGCTCCTTCCCTCCGTCTTCTTCCCCCTCTCATTCCCCTTCTCCTTCCCCCTCCGCTCCACCTTCTCCTACCCCCTCTCCTCCCCTCTCTCCCCTCCTCTCTCCTCACCCCTCTCCTTCCCCCCCTCTCCATCCCCATCTCCTCCCCATCTCCTCCCCCTTCTCCTTCCCCATCTCTTCCACCCTCTCCTTCCCCCTCTCCTCACCCCTCTCCTTCCCTCCATCTCCTTCGCCCTCCATCCCACCATCTCCTTCCTCCTCTCTTTTACCCTCTCGGTCCCTCCGTCACCTTCACCTCTCCTCCTCCCACACCCCTGCCCACTCCTTCCCCTTCTCCTTCCCCTTCTCCCTTTCCCCTCTCGTTTGCCCGATCCTACCCCCCTCTCCTTCCTACTCTGCATCCTCCCTCTCCTTCCTCCCACTCCTCCCCACCTCACCTTCCCCTTCTCCTTCCCCACCACTCCTTTCCCCTCACCTCCCCTCTCTCCCCCTCTCTCTCCTTCCCTCTCTCGTCACCATCTCCTTCCCCCACTCCTTCCGTCCGTCTCCGTCCCCCTTCTCCTTACCCCTCTCCTTCCCCCTCTGATTCCCACTCTCCTTCCCTCCGTCTCCTTCACACTCTCCTTCCCCCCTCCTTCCCGCCGTCTTCTTCTCCCTCTCCTTTCCCCTCTCCTTCCCCCTCTCCTTCCCTCCGTCTCCTTCCCCTTCTCCTTACCCACCTCTCCTTCCCCGTCTCCCTCCCTCCGTCACCTTCCCACTTCTCCTTCCCCCTCTCCTTCCCCATCTCATTCCCCCTCTCCTTCCCTCCGTCTTCATCCCCCTCTCCTTCCCCTTCTCCTTCCCCCTCTCCTCCACCCTCTCCTTCCCCCTCTCTTCCCCCTCTCCTTCCCTCCGTCTGCTTCCCCCATCCTTCCCCTATCCTTCCCCCCATCTCGTTCCCCCTCTGCTTCCCCTTCTCCTTCCCCCTCTCCTCCCCCCTCTTCTTTACCCTCTCCTTCCCTCTGTCTACTTCGCCCTGTCCTCCCCCCTCCTTCCCTCCGTCTCCTTCCCCCTTCTCCTTCCCCATCTCTCCTTTACCTCTCCTGCCCCTTATCATTCGCCCTATCCTTCCTCCTCTCCTTCCCCCTCTCCTTCCTCCCTCTCCTTCACCCCCACTCCTACCCCCTCAACTTCCCCTTCTCCTTCCCCACCACTCCTTCCCACTCTCCTTCCCTCCGTCTCCTTCCCTTCTCCTTCCTCCTTCTCCTTCCCCACTCCTTCCCCTTCTCTTTCCCCCTCCCCTTCACTCCGACTCCTTGCCCCTCTCCTTCCCCCTCTTCTTCCCTCCGTCTTCTTCCCCCTCACCTTCTACTTCTCCTTCCCACTCTCCTCCACCCTCTCCTTCCCACTCTCCTTCCCCCTCTCCTTCCCTCCATCGCCTTGCCCCTCTCCTTCCACCTCACCTTCCCTCCGTCTCCTTCTCCCTCTCCTTCCCCTTCTCCTTCCCCACTCCTCCACCATCTACTTTCTCCCCTCCTCCATACTCTCTTTCCTCTTCTACTTCCGCCTCTCCTCCATACTCTCCTTTCCCATCTCATCCACCCTCTCCTTCCCCCTCTCCTTCCTTCTGTCTCCTTACCCCTCTCCTTCCTCCTCTCCCTCCCTTCGTCTACTCCACCCTCTCCTTCCCCCAATCCTTCCCTCCGTCTCCTTCTCTCTCTCCTTCCCCGTCTCCTTCCCCGTCTCCTCCACCCTCTACTTTCCCCCCCCTCCATACTCTGCTTCCCCTTCTCCTTCCCCCTCTCCTCCACCCTCTCCTTCCTTTTCTCCTCCACCCTCTCCCTCCCCCTCCTTCCCTCTGTCTCCTTCCCCCTCTCCTTCCTTCCATCTCCTTCCTTTTCTCCTTCCCCCTCTCCTTCCCTCTCTCTCCTTCTCCCTCTCCTTCCCCTTCTCCTTCCCCCTCTCCTCCACCCTCTACTTTCCCCCCTCCTCCATACTCTCCTTCCATTTCTCCTTCCGCCTCTCCTCCATACTCTGCTTTCCCTTCTCCTCCAGCCTCTCCTTCCCCCTCTCCTTCCCCCTCTCCTTCCCTCTGTCTCCTTCTTCCTCTCTTCCCCCCCTCCTTCACTCCGTCTCCTTCCACGTCTCCTTTTCCCTCCCCTTCCCCCTCTCCAATCCACTCTCTCTTTCTCCCACTCCTTCCCTCCGTCTCCTTCCCCCTCACTTTCGCCCCATACTCCTCCCTCTCCTTCCCCCTCCTTCCCCCATATTTCCCTCTGTCTCCTTCACACTCACCTACCTCCTGTCTTCCCCACTCCTTCCCCCTCTCCTCCCCTCTCCTCCCCTCTCCTTCCCCCTCTCTCCTCACCCCTCTCCTTCCCTCTGTCTCCTTCCCCCTCTCATTCCCCCCTCCAACCCTTTCTCCTTCCACATCTCCTCCACCCTTCCTTCCCCCTCTCCTGCCCTCTCTCCTACCCTCTCCCCTCCCCTCTCTCCTCACCCCACTCCTTCCCTCTGTCTCCTTCCCCATCCCCTTCCCCCTCCAACCCCTTCTCCTTCCACATCTCCTCCACCCTCTACTTCCCCCTCTCCTCCCCTCTCCTTCACCTCTCTCCTTCTCTCCGTTTTCTTCACCCTCTCCGTCCTTTTCTCCTTGCCCCACTCCTCCACCCTCGCCTTCCCCCTCTCCTTCCCCCTTTCCTTCCCACTCTCCTTCCCCTCTCCTTCCCTCCGTCTCCTTCCCACTCTCCTTCCCCCTTTCCTTCCCTCCGTCTTCTTCCCCCTCTCCTTCCTTTTCTCCTTCCCCCTCTCCATCCCCCACTCCTTCCCCTCTCCTTCCCTCCATCTCCTTCCACATCTCCTTCCCCCTTTCCTTCCATCCGTCTCCTTCCCCCTCTCTTTCCACTTCTCCTCTAACTGCTCCTTTCAACTCTCCTCCACACTCTCCTCCCCATCTCCTTCCACCTCTCCTTCACCCTCTCCTTCCCCCTGTCCTTCCCCTCTCCTTCCCTCCGTCTCCTTCCCCATCTCCTTTCCCCTCTCCTTCCTTCCGTCTCATTCCCGTCTCCTACCCCCACACCTCTCACCTCCTTCCCCCTTCTCCTTCCCCTTCTCTCCGTCCCCTCTCCTTCCCCTTATCCTTCGCCCTATCCTTCCGGCTCTCTTCTTCCCCCTCTCCTTTCCGTACTCCTTCCCTCCATCTCCTTTACCCTCTCCTTTCCCCCTCTCGTTCCCTCAATCCTTCCCTCCGTCTCCTTCCTCTCTCCTCAGCCCACTATTCCCCCTCCTTCCCCTTCTCCTTCCCTATCTCCTTCCCCTTATCATTCGCTGTATCCTTCCTCCTCTCCTTTCCCCTCTCCGTCCCCCAATCCTCCCGCCCTCACCTTCCCCTTCTCCTTCCCCACCTCTCCTTCCCCGTCTCCTTCCCTCCGTCTCCTTCCACCTTCTCCTTCCCCCTCTCCTTCACCCCACTCATTCCCCCTCTTCTTCCCTCTGTCTCTTCTCCCCTCTTCTTCCCCCCTCTCCTTCCCTTCGTTTTCTTCACCCTCTCCTTCCTTTTCTCGTTGGCCCTCTCCTCCACCCTCTCCTTCCCCTCTCCTTCCCCCCTCTCCTTCCCCCTCTCCTTCCACTCTATTTCCCTCCGTCTCCTTCCCCTCTCCATCCCCCTCTCCTTCCCTCCGTCTTCTTCCCCCTCTCCTTCCTTTTGTCCTTGCCCCTCTCCTCCACCCTCTTCTTCCCCCTCTCCTTCCCCTCTCACCTTCCCTCCGTTTTCTTCTCCCTCTCCTTCCTTTTCTCCTTGCCCCTCTCCTCCCCCCTCTCTTCCCTCCGTCTCCTTCCCCCTTCTCCTTCCCGCTATGCTTCCCCCTCGCATTCCCCCTCTCCTTGCCTCTGTCTCCTCCCCCCCTCGTTCCCCACTCTCCTTCCCTCCGTTTTCTTCCCCCTCTCCTTCCTTTACTCCTTGCCCCTCTCCTCCACCCTCTCCTTCCACCTCTCCTTCCCGCTCTCCTTCCCCGTCTCCTTCCCCTCTCCTACCCTCCTTCTCCTTCCCCCACTACTTCCCTCCGTCTCCTTCCCACTCTCCTTCACCCACTCCTTCCCCCCGTCTTCTTCCCCCTCTCCTTCTTTTCTCCTTGACCCTCTCCTCCACCCTCTTCTTCGCCCTCTTCTTCCCCCTCTCCTTCCACTCTTCTTCCCTCCGTCTCCTTCCCCCCTCTCTTCCCCCTCTCCTTGCCCCTTTCATTCCCCCTCTCCTTGCCCCTCTCATTCCCCCTCTCCTTCCCTCCGTCTCCTTCCCCACTCTCCTCCCCCCTCTCCTTCCCCCTCTCATTGCCCCTCTCCTTCACTCCGTCTCCTCCCCTTCTCCTTCCCCTCACTCCTTCCATCCGTTTTCTTCTCCCTCTCCTTCCTTTTCTCCTTGCCCCTCTCCTCCCCCTCTCCTTCCCTCCGCCTCCTTCCCCCTTCTCCTTCCCCATCTCTCCTTTCACTCTCCTTCCCCTTATCCCTCGTCCTATCCTTCAGGCTCTCTCCTTCCCCCCTCTCCTTTCCCCTCTCCTTCCCCCTCTCCTTCCCCTCTCCTTCCCTCCGTCTCCTTCCGATCTCCTTCCCCCTCGACTTCCCTCCGTCTCTTTCCCCCTCTCCTTCCAACCATCTCCTTCCCCATCTCCTTCCTCACCTCTCCTTCCCCATTTCCTTCCCTCCGTCTCCTTCCCCCTCTCCTTCCCTCTCTCCTTCCCCATCACATTCTCCCTCTCCTTCCCTCCATCTCCTCCCCTTCTCCTTCCCCTCTCACCTTCCCTCCGTTTTCTTCTCCCTCTCCTTCCTTTTCTCCTTGCCCCTCTCCTCCCCCCTCTCCTTCCCTCTGTCTCCTTCCCCCTTCTCCTTCACCCTCTCCTTCACTCCATCTCCATCGCCCTCTCCTTCCCCATCTCATTCCCCTCTCCTTCCCTCCGTCTCCACTCCCTTTTTCCCCTCTCTCCTTCCCTCCGTTTTCTTCTCCCTCTCCTTCCTTTTCTCCTTGCCCCTCTCCTCCCCCTCTCCTTCCCTCTGTCTCCTTCCCCCTTCTCCTTCCCCATCTCTCCTTCCCCTTTGCCTTCGCCCTATCCTTCCTCCTTTCCTTTCCCCTCTCCTTCTTTCCTCTCCTTCCCCCCAATCCTCCCACCCTCTTCTTGCCCTTCTCCTTCCCCACCTCTCCTTCCCTATCTCATTGCCCTTTCCCCTTCCCCCTCTCCTTCCCCCTCTCCTTCCCCCTCTCATTTCCCCTCTCCTTCCCTATGTGTCCTCCACCCACTCCTTCCACCCGCTCCTTCCATTCGTTTTCTTCACCTTCTCCTTCCTTATCTGCTTGCCCCTCTCCTCCACCCTCTCCTTCCCTATCTCCTTCCCCACTCCTTCCCCCTCTCCTCCCCTCTCTCCTTCCCTCCATCTCCTTCCCCCTTCTCCTTCCACATCTTTCCTTTCCCTCTCCTTCACCTTATACTTCGCCCTATCCTTCCGGCTCTCTCCTTCCCCCCCTTCCTTTCCCCTTTCCTTCCCTCCGTCTCCTTCCACCTCTCTTTCCCCATCTCATTCACTCTATCTCCTTCCCCCTCTCCTTTCCCCACTCGTTCCCCCACTCCTTCCCTCTGTCTCCTTCCACTCTCCTCCGCCCACTCCTCCCACCTCCTTCCCCTTCTCCTTCCCCATCTCTCCTTCCCCACCTCCTTCCCCTTATCCTTCGCCCTATCCTTCCTCCTCTCTTTTCCCCTCTCCTTCTTTCCTCTCTTTCCCCCAAACCTGCCGCCCTCAACTTCCCCTTCTCCTTCCACACCTCTCCTTCCCCATCTCCTTCCCTCCATCTCCATCCCCCTTCTCCTTCCCCCTCTCCTACCACCTCTCATTCCCCATCTCCTTCCCTCCGTCTCCCATCCCCTCTCTTTCCATTCTCGTCTTCCCTCCGTTTTCTTCTCCCTCTCCTTCCTTTTGTCCTTGCCACTCTCCTCCGCCCTCTCCTTCCCTCCGTCTCCTTCGCCCTTCTCCTTTCCCATCTCTCCTTTCCCCTCTCCTTCCCTCCGTGTCCGTCCACCTCTCCTTTCCCCTCTGCTTCACTCCATCTCCTTCACCCTCTCCTTTTCCCTCTCGCTCCGCCACTCCTTCCCTCCGTCTCCTTCCACTCTCCTTCGCCCACACCTTCCCCTCCTTCCCCTTCTCCTTCCCCATCTCTCCTTCCCCATCTCCTTCCCCGATCCTTCGCTCTATCCTTCCTCCTCTCCTTTCCCCTCTTCTTCTTTCCTCTCCTTCCCCCAATCCTCCCGCCCTCACGTTCCCCCTCTCCTTCCCCCCTTTCCTTTCCTCCGTTTTCTTCCCCCTCTCCTTCCTTTACTCCTTGCCCTTCTCCTCCACCCTCTCCTTCCACCTCTCCTTCATCCTTTTCTTCCTCGTCTCCTTCCCCTCTCCTTCACTCCATCTCATTCCCACTCTACTTCCCCCCGGCTCCTTCCCACTCTCCTTCCCCCACTCCTTCACTCCGTCTACTTCCCCCTCTCCTTCCTTTTCTCCTTGCCCCTCTCCTCCACCCTCTTCATCGCCCTCTCCTTCCCCCTCTCCTTCCCCACTTCTTCCCTCTGTCGCCTTCCTCATCTCCTTCCCCACCTCTCCTTCCCCAACTCCTTCCCTCCGTCTCCTTCCCCAACTCCTTCCCCCTCTCCTTGCCCCTCTCATTCACCCTCTCTTTCCCTCCGTCTCCTTCCCCCCTCTCCTTCCCTCCGTCTCGTCCCCTTCTCCTTCCCTCTCTGCTTCCATCCGTTTTCTTCTCCCTCTCCTTCTTTTTCTCCTTGCCTCTGTCCTCCACCCTCTTCGTCATCCTCTCCTCACCCCTCTCCTTCCCTCCGTCTCCTTCCCTCCGTCCCCTTCCCCATCTCTCCTTTCCTTCTCCTTCCCCTTATCCTTCGTCCTATCCTTCCGTCTCTCTCCTTCCCCCCTCTCCTTTCCCCTCTCCTTCCCCCTCTCCTTCCCCTCTCCTGCCCTCCGTCTCCTTCCCATCTCCTGCTCCCTCTACTTCCATCCATCTCTTTCCCCCTCTCCTTCCCCCTCTCCTTCCCTCCATCTTCTTCCCACTCTCCTTCCTTTTCTCCTTGCCCCTGTCCTCCACCCTCTTCTTCGTCGTCTCCTTCCCCCTCTCCTTCCCCTCTCCTTCCCTCCGTCTCATTCCCCATCTGCTTCCCCACCTCTCCTTCGCCATCTCCTTCCCTCCGTCTCATTCATCCCTCTCCTTCCCCCTCTCCTTTCCCCTCTCATTCCCGCTCTCCTTCCCTCCGTCTCCTCCCCTTCTCCTTCCCCTCTCTACTTCCATCCGTTTTCTTCTCCCTCTCCTTCCTTTTTTCGTTGCCCCTCTCCTGCCCCCTCTCCATCCCTCCGTCTCCTTCCCCCTTCTCCTTCCCCATCTCTCCTTTCCCTCGCCTTCCACTTATCCTTCGCCCTATCCTTCCGGATCTCTCCTTCCCACCGCTCCTTTCACCTCTCCTTCCCCCTCTCCTTCCCCCTCTCCTTGCACTCTCCTTCCCTCCGTCTCCTTCCCCAACTCCTTCCCCCTCTACTTCCCTCCGTCTCCTTGCCCCTCTACTTCCCCCTCTCCTTGCCTCCGTCTTCTTCACCCTCTCCTTCCTTTTCTCCTTGCCCCCCTCTCTCCACCCTCTTCTTCGCCCTCTACTTCCCCCTCTCCTTCCCCTCTCCTTCCCTCCGTCTCCTTCCCCATCTCCTTCCCCATCTCTCCATCCCCATCTCCTTCCCTCCGTCTCCTTCCTCCCTCTCCTCCCCCTCTCCTCCCCTTCTCCTTCCGCTCTCACCTTCCCTCCGTTTACTTCTCCCTCTCCTTCCTTTTCTCCTTGCCCCGCTCCTCCCCTCTCTCCTTCACTCCGTCTCTTTCCCCCTTCTCCTTCCCCATCTCTCCTTGCCTTCTCCTTCCCCTTATACTTCGCCCTATCCTTCCGGCTCTCTCCTTCCCCCCTCTCCTTTCCCCTTTCCTTTCCTCCGTCTCCTTCCACCTCTCCTTCCACCTCTCATTCACTCTATCTCCTTCCACCTCTCCTTTCCCCACTCGTTCCCCCACTCCTTCCCTCTGTCTCCTTCCACTCTCCTCCGCCCACTCCTCCCACCTCCTTCCCCCTTCTCCTTCTCCATTTCTCCTTCCCCACGTCCTTTCCCTTATCCTTCGACCTATCCTTCCTCCTCTCCTTTCTCCTCTCCTTCTTTCCTCTCTTTCCCCCAAACCTGCCGCCCTCACCTTCCCCTACTCCTTCCCCACCTCTCCTTCCCCATCTCATTCCCTCCATCTCCATCCCCCCTCTCCTTCCCCCTCTCCTACCCGCTCCCATTGCTCCCTCCTTCCCTCCGTCTCCCATCCCCTCTCTGTCCACTCTCTCCTTCCCTCCGTTTCCTTCTCCCTCTCCTTCCTTTTCTCCTTGCCCCTCTCCTCCGCCCTCTCCTTCCCTCCGTCTCTTTCCCCCTTCTCCTTCCCCATCTCTCCTTTTGCTCTCCTTCCCCGTATCCTTCTCCGATTCCTTCCGGCTCTCTCCTTCCCCCCTCTCCTTCCCTCCGTTTTTCCCCCTCTCCTTCCTTCTCTGCTTGCCCCTCTCCTCCACCCTCTCCTTCCCCCTCTCCTTCCACCTCTACATCCCCCTCTCCTTCCCCTCTCCCTCCCTCCATCTCCTTCCCCACCTCCTTCCGCCTCTACTTTCCTCCGTCACCTTCCCCCTCTCCTTCCCCCTCTCCATTCCTCCGTCTTCTTCCGCTCTCCTTCCTTTTCTCCTTGCCCCTCTCCTCCACCATCTTCTTCGCCCTCTCCTTCCCCCTCTCATTGCCCTCTCTTTACCTCCGTCTACTTCCCCATCTACTTCTCCACCTCTCCTTCCCTATCTCCTTCCCTCCATCTCCTTCCCCCCTCTTCTTCCCCCTCTCCTTCCCCCTCTCATTCCCCCTCTCCTTCCCTCCATCCCCTCCCCTTCTCCTCCCCCTCTCCTTCCCTCCGTTTTCTTCTCTCTCTCCTTCCTTTTCTCCTTGCCCCTCTCCTCCCCCTCTCCTTCCCTCCGTCTCCTTCCCCCTCTCATTCCCCCTCTCCTTCCCTATGTGTCCTCACCTTCCCCCCTCTCCATCCCTCCGTTTTCTTCCCCCTCTCCTTCCTTTTCTCCTTGCCCCTCTCCTCCACCCTCTCCTTCCCCCTTTCCTTCCCCCACTCCTTTCCTCCGTCTCGTTCCACCTCTCCTTCCGGATGTCTCCTTCCACTCTCCTCCGCCCACTCCACCCCCTCCTTCCCCCTTCTCCTTCCCCATCTCTCCTTCCCATCTCCTTCCCCTTATCCTTCGCCCTATCCTTCCTCCTCTCTTTTCCCCTCTCCTTCTTTCCTCTCCTTCCCCCAATCCGCCCGCCCTCACCTTCCCCTTCACCTTCCCCACCTCTCCTTCCCTGTCTCCTTGCCTCCGTCTCCTTCCCCCTCTCCTTCCCCCTCTCCTACCCTCTCTCATACCCCCTCTCCGCCCCTCCATCTCCTCTCCCTCTCTCCCCTCTCTCCTTCCCTCCGTTTTCTTGTCCCTCTCCTTCCTTTTCTCCTTGCCCCTCTCCTCTCCATCTCCTTCCCTCCCTCTCCTTCCCCCTTCTACTTCCCCATCTCTCCTTTCCCTCTCCTTCCCCTTATCTTTCGCCCTATTCTTCCGGCTCTCTCCTTCCCCACTTTCCTTTCCCCTCTCCTTCCCTCCGTCTCCTTCCACCTTTCCTTCCCCCTCTGCTTCACTCCAACTCCTTCACCCTCTCCTTTCTGCTCTCGTTCCCCCACTCCTTCCCTCCGTCTCCTTCCACTCTCCTTCGCCCACCCCTCACCCCTCCTTCCCTTTTCGTTCCCCACCTCTCCATCCCCATCTCCTTCCCTCCGTCTCCTTCCCCCTCTCCTTCCACTTCTTCTTCCCCCTCTCCTTCCCCTCTCATTCCCTCCGTCTCCATCCCCATCTCCTTTCCCCTCTCCTTCCTTCCGTCTCATTCCCCTCTCCTCCCCCCACTTTTCCTACCACCTTCCCCCTTCTCCTTAACCTTCTCTCCGTCCCCTCTCCTTCCCCTTATCCTTCTCCCTATTGTTCTCCACTCCTTCCCCCTCTCATTCCTCTCTCTCCTTCACCCCCTCCTCACCCCCTCACCTTCCCCTTTGCCTTCCCCACCACTCCTTACCCCTCTCCTCGCCCTCTCCACACGTCGATCCTTCACTCTCTCCTCCCCGTCTCCTTCCCCCTCTCTCTCCCAATCTCCTTCCCTCCGTCTACTTCCCCCTTCTCCTTCCCCATCTCTCCTTTCCCTCTCTTTCCCCTTATCCTTCGCCTTATTCTTCCGGCTCTCTCCTCCCCCCTCTCCTTTCCCCACTCGTTCCCTCCGTCTCCTTCCACCTCTCCTTCCCCCTCTCCTTCACTCCACCTCCTTCACCCTCTCCTTTCCCCTCTCGTTCCCCCACTCCTTCCCTCCATCTCCTTCCTCACTCCTCCGCCCACCACTCCCCCCTCCTTCCCCCTTCTACTTCCCTATCTCTCCTTCCCAATCTCCTTCCCCTTATCCTTCGCTCTATCCTTCCTCCACACCTTTCCCCTCTGCTTCTTTCCTCTCCTTCCCCCAATCCTCCCGCCCTCACCTTACCCTTCTCCTTCCGCACCTCTCCTTCCCCGTCACATTCCCTCCGTCTCCTTCCCCCTACTCCTTCCCGCTGTGCTTCCCCCTCTCCTTCCCCCTTTCCTTGCCTCTGTCTCCTCCCCACTTCGTTCGCCCCTCTCCATCCCTCCGTTTTCACCCCCCTCTCCTTCCTTTACTCCTTGCCCCTCTCCTCCACCCTCGCCTTCCACCTCTCCTTCCCCCTCTCCTTCCCCCTCTCCTTCCCCTCTTCTTCCCTCCGTCTCCTTCCTCATCTCCTTCCCCACCTCTCCTTCCCCAACTCCTTCCCTCCGTCTCCTTCCCCCCTCTCCTTCCCCCTCTCCTTTCCCCCTCATGCCCCCTCTCCTTCCCTCCGTCTCCTTCCCCCACTCCTTCCCTCTCTCCTTCCCCCTCTCATTCCCCCTCTCCTTCCCTCCGTCTCCTCCCCTTCTCCTTCCCCTCACTCGTTCCATCCGTTTTCTTCTCCCTCTCCTTCCTTTTCGCCTTGCCCCTCTCCTCCCCCTCTCCTTCCCTCCGTCTCCTTCCCCCTTCTCCTTCCCCATCTCTCCTTTCCCTCTCCTTCCCCTTATCCTTCGTCCTATCCTTCAGGCTCTCTCCTTCCACCTCTCCTTCCCCTCTCCTTCCCTCCGTCTCTTTCCCCATCTGTTTCCCCACCTCTCCTTCCCCATCTCCTTTCTATAGGCCCCCCAATAGCAGCAGAGATGTGGAGAAACAGATTGGGAAACAGATTTTGGAAAGGTGAAGAAGCCACAGGGTCGTAGTCATGGGCGACTTCAACTTCCCAAATATTGATTGGAAGCTCTTTAGATCAAGTAGATTGGATGGGGCGGTGTTTGTGCAGTGTGTCCAGGAAGCTTTTCGAACGCAGTATGTAGATTGTCCAACCAGAGGGGAGGCCATATTGGATTTGGTACTCGGTAATGAACCGGGACAAGTGGTGGGCTTGTTAGTGGGTGAACATTTTGGTGATGGTGACCACAATTCTGTGACTTTCACCTTGGTTATGGAGAGAGATAGGTGCGCACAACAAGGTAGATTTTATAATTGGGGGAAGGGAAATTACGATGCTGTAAGGCAGGATTTGAGGAGCATACGTTGGGAGCATAGGCTGTCAGGGAAGGATGTGGTGGAAATGTGGAACTTTTTTAAAGAGCAGATACGACGTGTCCATGATATGTATGTACCTATCAGGCAGGAAAGAAATGGTCGTGTGAGGGAGCCTTGGTTGACGAGAGAGGTTGAATGTATGGTAAAGAGGAAGAAGGAGGCTTACATAAGGTTGAGGAAACAGGATTCAGACAGAGCCGTGGAGGGATACAGGATAGCCAGAAGGGACCTGAAGAAAGGGATTAGGAGAGCTAAGAGAGGGCATGAAAAATCGTTGGCGGATAGGATCAAGGATAACCCCAAGGCATTTTATGCGTATGTGAGAAACCAGAGAATGACGAGAACGAGGGTAGGTCCGATCAAGGACAGTAGTGGGAGACTGTGTATTGAGTCGGAAGAGATAGGAGAGGTCTTGAACAAGTACTTCTCTTCAGTATTTACGAACGAGAGGGACCGTATTGTAGAAGGGGAGAGTGTGAAATGGACTGGTAAGCTAGAAGAGATACCTGTTAGAAAGGAAGATGTGTTGGACATTTTGAACAACTTGAGGATAGACAAGTCCCCCGGGCCTGACGGGATATATCCTAGGATTATGTGGGAAGCAAGAGAGGAAATTGCAGTACCGTTGGCAATGATCTTCTCGTCTTCACTGGCAAAGGGGGTGGTACCAGGGACTGGAGAGTAGCGAATGTTGTGCCCCTGTTCAAAAAAGGGAATAGGGATAACCCCGGGGAATTACAGGCCTGTTAGTCTTACTTCTGTGGTAGGCAAAGTAATGGAAAGGGTACTGAGGGATAGGATTTATGAGTATCTGGAAAGACACTGCTTGATTAGGGACAGCCAGCACGGATTTGTGAAGGGTAGGTCTTGCCTTACAAGTCTTATTGAATTCTTCGAGGAG
This sequence comes from Chiloscyllium plagiosum, assembly GCF_037043375.1. NCBI lineage: Eukaryota > Metazoa > Chordata > Chondrichthyes > Orectolobiformes > Hemiscylliidae > Chiloscyllium > Chiloscyllium plagiosum. The sequence continues at coordinate 56,026,468 of NW_028270183.1, forward strand.
GTGACCAAGCATGTGGATGAGGGAAGAGCAGTGGATGTAGTGTACATGGATTTCAGTAAGGCATTTGATAAGGTTCCCCATGGTAGGCTTATGCGGAAAGTCAGGAGGCATGGGATAGAGGGAAATTTGGCCAATTGGATAGAAAACTGGCTAACCGGTCGAAGGCAGAGAGTGGTGGTAGATGGTAAATACTCAGCCTGGAGCCCAGTTACAAGTGGAGTTCCGCAGGGATCAGTTCTGGGTCCTCTGCTGTTTGTAATTTTTATTAATGACTTAGATGAGGATGTCGAAGGGTGGGTCAGTAAATTTGCAGATGATACGAAGATAGGTGGAGTTGTGGACAGTGAGGAGGGCTGTTGTCGGCTGCAGAGGGACTTAGATATGATGCAGAGCTGGGCTGAGGAGTGGCAGATGGAGTTCAACCCTGCCAAGTGTGAGGTTGTCCATTTTGGAAGAACAAATAAGAATGCGGAATACAGGGTTAATGGTAGGGTTCTTAGTCAGGTGGAGGAACAGAGGGATCTTGGGGTCTATGTACATAGATCTTTGAAGGTTGCCACTCAGGTGGATAGAGTTTGTAAGAAGGCCTATGGAGTATTATCGTTCATTAGCAGAGGGATTGAATTCAAGAGTCGTGAAGTGATGTTGCAGCTGTACAGGACTTTGGTTAGGCCACAGTTGGAGTACTGTGTGCAGTTCTGGTCGCCTCACTATAGGAAAGATGTGGAAGCTTTGGAGAGGGTGCAGAGAAGATTTACCAGGATGTTGCCTGGAATGGAGAGGAAGTCGTACGAGGATAGGTTGAGAGTTCTCGGCCTTTTCTCGTTGGAACGGCGAAGGATGAGGGGTGACTTGATAGAGGTTTATAAGATGATCAGAGGAATAGATAGAGTAGACAGTCAGAAACTTTTTCCCCAGGTACAACAGAGTGTTACAAGGGGACATAAATTTAAGGTGAAGGGTGGAAGGTATAGGGGAGATGTCAGGGGTGGGTTCTTTACCCAGAGAGTGGTGGGGGCATGGAATGCGCTGCCCGTGGGAGTGGTGGAGTCGGAATCATTGGCGACCTTTAAGCGGCATTTGGATAGGTACATGGATGGGTACTTAATCTAGGTTAGAAGTTCGGAACAACATCGTGGGACGAAGGGCCTGTTCTGTGCTGTATTGTTCTATGTTCTATGTTCTATGTTCTATCTCCTTCCCTCCGTCTCATTCACCCCTCTCCTTCCCCCTCTCCTTCCCTCCGTCTCCTTCCCCCATCTCCTTCCCCATCTCTCCTTTCCCTCTCCTTCCACTTATCCTTCGTCCTATCCTTCCGGCTCTATCCTTCCCCCCTCTCCTTCCCCTCTCCTTCCCTCCGTCTCCTTCCACCTCTCCTTCCCCTCTCCTTCCCTCCGTCTCTTTCCCCATCTGTTTCCCACCTCTCCTTCCCCATCTCCTTCCCTCCGTCTCATTCACCCCTCTCCTTCCCCCTCTCCTTCCCTCCGTCTCCTTCCCCCTTCTCCTTCCCCATCTCTCCTTTCCCTCTCCTTCCACTTATCCTTCGTCCTATCCTTCAGGCTCTCTCCTTACCCCCTCTCCATTCCCCTCTCCTTCCCCCTCTCCTTCCCCCTCTCCTTCCCCTCTCCTTCCCTCCGTCTCCTTCCGATCTCCTTCCCCTCTACTTCCTCCGTCTCTTTCCCCCTCTCTTTCCCTCCATCTTCTTCCCCCTCTCCTTCCTTTTCTCCTTGCCCCTCTCCTCCAACCTCTTCTTCGTCCTCTCCTTCCACCTCTCCTTCCCTTCTCCTTCCCTCCGTCTCTTTCCCCATCTGTTTCCCCACCTCTCCTTCCCCATCTCCTTCCCTCCGTCTCATTCACCCCTCTCCTCCCCGCTTTCCTTCCCTCCGTCTCCTTCCCCCTTCTCCTTCCCCACCTCTCCTTTCCCTCTCCTTCCACTTATCCTTCGCCCTATCCTTCCGGATCTCTCCTTCCCCCCCATCCTTTCCCCGCTCCTTCTCCCTCTCCTTCCACCTCTCCTTCCCCTCTCCTTCCCTCCGTCTCCTTCCCCATCTCCTGCCCCCTCTACTTCCCTCCGTCTTCTTCCCACTCTCCTTCCTTTTCTCCTTGTCCCTCTCTCCTCCACCCTCTTCTTCGCCCCCTCTTCCCCCTCTCCTTCCCCTCTCCTTCCTTCCGTCTCCTTCCCCATCTCCTTCCTCACCTCGCCTTCCCCATCTCCTTCCCTTCGTCTCCTAAGCCCCTCTCCTTCCCTCTCTCCTTCCCCGTCTCATTCTCCCTCTCCTTCCCTCCATCTCCTCCCCTTCTCCTTCCCCTCTCACCTTCCCTCCGTTTTCTTCTTTCTCTCCTTCCTTTTCTCCTTGCCCCTCTCCTCCCCCCTCTCCTTCCCACCGTCTCCTTCCCCCTTCTCCTTCCCCATCTCTCCTTCCCCATCTGCTTCCCCCTTTCCTTCGCCCTATCCTTCCTCCTTTCCTTTCCCCTCTCCTTCTTTCCACTCCTTCCCCCCAATCCTCCCACCCTCTCCTTGCCCTTCTCCTTCCCCACCTCACCTTCCCCATCTCATTGCCCTTTCCCCTTCCACCTCTCCTACCCCCCTCCTTCCCCCTCTCATTTCCCCTCTTCTTCCCTATGTGTCCTTCCACCCGCTCCTTCCCTCCGTTTTCTTCACCCTCTCCTTCCTTTTCTCCTTGCCCCTCTCCTCCACCCTCTCCTTCCCTATCTCCTTCCACCACTCCTTCCCCCTCTCCTCCCCTCTCTCCTTCCCTCCCTCTCCTTCACCCTTCTCCTTCCCCAGCTCTCCTTTCCCTCTCCTTCCCCTTACACTTCGCCCTATCCTTCCGGCTCTCTCCTTCCCCCCCTCTCCTTTCCCCTTTCCTTCCCTCGTCTCCTTCCACCTCTCCTTCCCCCTCTCATTCACTCTATCTCCTTCCCCCTCTCCTTTCCCCACTCGTTCACCCACCCCTTCCCTCTGTCTCCTTCCACTCTCCTCCGCCCACTCCTCCCACCTCCTTCCCCTTCTCCTTCCCCATCTCTCCTTCCCCACCTTCTTCCCCTTATCCTTCACCCTATCCATCCTCCTCTCCTTTCCCCTCTCCTTCTTTTCTCTCTTTCCCCCAAACCTGCCGCCCTCACCTTCCCCTTCTCCTTCCACACCTCTCCTTCCCCATCTCCTTCCCTCCATCTCCATCCCCCCTCTCCTTCCCCCTCTCCTACCCCCTCTCATTCCCCATCTCCTTCCCTCCGTCTCCCATCCCCTCTCTTTCCATTCTCTCCTTCCCTCCGTCTCCTTCCCCGTTCTCCTTCCCCATCTCTCCTTTCCCCACTCCTTCCCTCCGTCTCCTTCCACTCTCCTTCACCCACACCTACCCCTCCTTCCCCATCTCTCCTTCCTCATCTCCTTCCGCATCTCCTTCTTTCCTCTCCTTCCCCCAATCCTCCCGCCCTCACGTTCCCCCTCTCCTTCCCCCCTCTCCTTCTCTCCGTTTTCTTCCCCCTCTCCTTCCTTTACTCCTTTCCCTTCTCCTCCACCCTCTCCTTCCACCTCTCCTTCACCCTCTCCTTCCCCGTCTCCTTCCCACTCTCCTTCCCTCCGTCTCCTTCCCCCTTCTCCTTCCCCATCTCTCCTTTCCCTCTCCTTTCCCCTCTCCTTCCCCCCCTCCTTCCCCTCTCCTGCCCTCCGTCTCCTTCCAATCTCCGGCCCCCTCTACTTACCTCCGTCTCTTTCCCCCTCTCCTTCCCCCTCTCCTTCCCTCCATCTTCTTCCCCCTCTCTTTCCTTTTCTCCTTGCCTGTATCCTCCATCCTCTTCTTCGTCGTCTCCTACCCCCTCTCCTTCCCCTCTCCTTCCCTCCGTCTCTTTCCCCATCTGCTTCCCCACCTCTCCTTCCCCATCTCCTTCCCTCGGTCTCATTCACCCCTCTCCTTCCCCCTCTCCTTCCCCCTCTCCTTCCCTCCGTCTCCTTCCCCCCTCTCCTCTCCCTCTCCTCCCCTTCTCCTTCCCCTCTCACCTTCCCTCCGTTTTCTTCTCCCTCTCTTTCCTTTTCTCCTTGCCCCTCTCCTCCCCCCTCTCCTTCCCTCCGTCTCCTTCCCCGTTCTCCTTCCCCATCTCTCCTTGCCCTCTCCTTCCCCTTATCCTTCGCCCTATCCTTCCGGCTCTCTCCTTACCCCCCTCTCCTTTCCCCTCTCTTCCCTCCGTCTCCTTCCACCTCTACTTCCCCCACTCCTCCCCCCTCTCCTCCCCTCTCTCCTTCACTCCGTCTCCTTCCCCCTTCTCCTTCCCCATCTCTCCTTGTCCTCTCCTTCCCCTTATACTTCGCCCTATCCTTCCGGCTCTCTCCTTCCCCCCTCTCCTTTCCCCTTTCCTTCCCTCCGTCTCCTTCCACTTCTCCTTCCCCCTCTCATTCACTCTATCTCCTTCCCCCCTCCTTTCCCCACTCGTTCCCCCACTCCTTCCCTCTGTCTCCTTCCACTCTCCTCCGCCCGCTCCTCCCACCTCCTTCCCCTTCTCCTTCCCCATCTCTCCTTCCCCACCTCCTTCCCCTCATCCTTCGCCCTATCCTTCCTCCTCTCCTTTCCCCTCTCCTTCTTTCCTCTCTTTCCCACAAACCTACCGCCCTCACCTTCCCCGACGCCTTCCCCACCTCTCCTTCCCCCTCTCCATCCCCTTCTCCTTCCCCCTCTCATTCACCCTCTCCTTCCCTCTGTCTCCTCCCTCTCTCCTTCCCCCTCTCCTTTCCTCCCTCTCCTTCCACCTCTCCTTCCCCCACTCATTCCGCCTCTCCTACCCTCTCTCCTTCACTTCGTCTCCTTCCCACTTCTCCTTCCCCATCTCTCCTTTCCCTCTCCTTCCCCCTATACTTCGCCTTATCCTTCCGGCTCTGTCCTTCCCCCCTCTCCTTTCCCCTTTCCTTCCCTCCGTCTCCTTCCCCCGTTACCATCCCCCTCTGCTTCCCCCTCTCATTCCCCCTCTCCTTGCCTCTGTCTCCTCCCCCTCCTTCCCCCTCTCATTCCCTCCGTTTTTCCCCCTCTCCTTCCTTTTATCCTTGCCCCTCTCCTCCACCCTCTGCTTCCCTCTTTCCATCCCCCATTGCTTCCCCTCTCCTCCCCCCTCTCCTTCCCTCCGTCTCCTTCCACCTCTCCTTCCCCCTTTCCTTTTCTCTATCTCCTTCCCGCTCTCGTTTCCCCTCTCGTTCCCCCTCTCCTTCCCGCTGTCTCCTTCCACTCTCCTCCGCCCACTCCTCCCTCTCCTTCCCCCTTCTCCTTTCCCATCTCTCCTTCCCATCTCCTTCCCCTTATCCTTCGCCCTATCCTTCTTCCTCTTCTGCCCCCTCCTTCTTTCCTCTCCTTCCCCCAATCCGCCCGCCCTCACCTTCCCCTTCTCCTTCCCCACCTCTCCTTCCCCGTCTCCTTCCCTCCGTCTCCTTCCCCCTCTCCTTCCCCCTCTCCTACCCCCTCTCATTCCCCCTCTCCTTCCCTCCGTCTCCTCCCCCTCTCCTCCCCTCTCTCCTTCCCTCCGTTTCCTTCTCCCTCTCCTTCCTTTTCTCCTGGCCCCTCTCCTCCCCATCTCCTTCCCTCCGTCTCCTTCTCCCTTCTCCTTCCCCATCTCTCCTTTCCCTCTCCTTCCCCTTATCTTTCGCCCTGTCCTTCCGGCTCTCTGCTTCCCCCCTCTCCATTCCCCTCTTCTTCCTTCCGTCTCTTTCCACCTCTCCTTCCCCCTCTGCTTCACTCCATCTCCTTCACCCTCTCCTTTCTGCTCTCATTCCCCCACTCCTTCCCTCTGTCTCCTTCCACTCTCCTTCGCTCACACCTTCCCCTCCTTCCCCTTCCCGTTCCCCACCTCTCCTTCCCCATCTCCTTCCCTCCGTCTCCTACCTCCTTCTCCTTGCCCCTCTCCTCCCCTCTCTCCTTCCCCAACTCCTTTCCCCTCTCCTTCCCCCTCTCCTTTCCTCCGTCTTCTTCCCCTCCTTCCTTTTCTCCTTGCCGCTCTCCTCCACCATCTTCTTTGCCCTCTCCTTCCCTCTCTCATTGCCCTCTCTTTCCCTCCGTCTACTTCCCCATCTACTTCCCCACCTCCCCTTCCCCATCTCCTTCCCTCCGTCTTCTTCCCCCCTCTTCTTCCCCCTCTCCTTCCCCCTCTCATTCCCCCTCTCCTTCCCTCCATCTCCTCCCCTTCTCCTTCCTCCTCTCCTTCCATCCGTTTTCTTCTCCCTCTCCTTCCTTTTCTCCTTGCCCCTCTACTCCCCCCTCTCCTTCCCTCCTTCTCCGTACCCTTCTCCTTCCCCATCTCCTTCCCCCTCTCATTCCTCCTCTCATTCCCCCTCTCCTTCCCTATGTGTCCTCACCCTCTCCTTCCCCCTCTCCATCCCTCCATTTTCTTCCCCCTCTCCTTCCTTTTATCCTTGCCCCTCTCCTCCACCCTCTCCTTCCCTCTTTCCATCCCCCATTGCTTCCCCTCTCCTCCCCCCCTCCTTCCCTCCGTCTCCTTCCACCTCTCCTTCCCCCTTTCCTTTTCTCTATCTCCTTCCCGCTCTCGTTTCCCCTCTCGTTCCCCCTCTCCTTCCCGCTGTCTCCTTCCACTCTCCTCCGCCCACTCCTCCCTCTCCTTCCCCCTTCTCCTTTCCCATCTCTCCTTCCCATCTCCTTCCCCTTATCCTTCGCCCTATCCTTCCTCCTCTTCTTCCCCCTCCTTCTTTCCTCTCCTTCCCCCAATCCGCCCGCCCTCACCTTCCCCTTCTCCTTCCCCACCTCTCCTTCCCCGTCTCCTTCCCTCCGTCTCCTTCCCCCTCTCCTACCCCCTCTCATTCCCCCTCTCCTTCCCTCCGTCTCCTCCCCCTCTCCTCCCCTCTCTCCTTCCCTCCGTTTCCTTCTCCCTCTCCTTCCTTTTCTCCTGGCCCCTCTCCTCCCCATCTCCTTCCCTCCGTCTCCTTCTCCCTTCTCCTTCCCCATCTCTCCTTTCCCTCTCCTTCCCCTTATCTTTCGCCCTGTCCTTCCGGCTCTCTCCTTCCCCCCTCTCCATTCCCCTCTTCTTCCTTCCGTCTCTTTCCACCTCTCCTTCCCCCTCTGCTTCACTCCATCTCCTTCACCCTCTCCTTTCTGCTCTCATTCCCCCACTCCTTCCCTCTGTCTCCTTCCACTCTCCTTCGCTCACACCTTCCCCTCCTTCCCCTTCTCGTTCCCCACCTCTCCTTCCCCATCTCCTTCCCTCCGTCTCCTACCCCCTTCTCCTTGCCCCTCTCCTTCCCTCTCTCCTTCCCCAACTCCTTCCCCCTCTCCTCCCCTCTATCCACCCCTCTCTCCTCCCTTCTCTCCTCCCCTCTCTCCTCCCCCCTCGACTCACCCCTCTCCTTCCCCCTCTCCTTCCCCCTCTCCTCCCCTTCTCCTATCCCATCTAATCCTCCCTCTTCTCCCCCTCTCCTTCCCCCTCTCCTTCCCTCTTTCTCTCCTTCCCCCTCTCGTTCCCCCTCTCCTTCCCCCCGTCTCCTTCCCCTTATTCTTCGCCCTATCCTTCCCGCTCTCTCCTTCCCCCCTCTCCTTTCCCCTCACTTTCGCTCCGTCTCCTTCCACCTCTCCTTCCCCCTCTCATTCCTTCCACCTCCTTCCCCTTCTCCTTTCCCCACTCGTTCCCACACTCCTTCCCTCTGTCTCCTTCCACTCTCCTCCGCCCACTCCTCCTCCCTCCTTCCCCCATCTCCTTCCCCATCTCTGCTTCCCTACCTCCTTCCCATTATCCTTCGCCCTCTCCTTCCTCCTCTCCTTTCCCCTCTCCTTCCCCTCAATCCTCCCCCGCAACTTCCCCTTCTCCTTTCCCACCTCTCCTTACCTGTCTCCTTCCCTCCGTTTCCTTCTCTCCGTCTCCTTCCACCTTCTCCTTTCCCCTCTCCTTCCCCCTCTCCTTCCCTCCGTCTTCTTCCCACTCTCGTTCCCCTTCTCCTTCCCAATCTCCTCCACCCTCTTCATCCCCCTCTCCTTCCCTCCGTCTCCTTCCCCATCTCCTTCGCCCTCTCCTTCCCTCCATCTCCTTCCCTCTCTCCTTCCCCTTCTCCTTCCCCCTCGCTTCCACTCACTCCGTTCCTCTTTCCTGCAACCTCTCCTTCCAATATCCTTCCCTCTGTCTCCTTCCCCCTCTCCATTCCTCCCTCTCCTTCACCCTCTCCTTCCCTCCGTTTCTTTACCCTCTCTCTTTTCCCCTCCTATCCCCTCTCCTCCCACCCTCCTTCCACCTATCGTTCCCACTGTCTCCTTCCCCTCTCTCCTTCTCTCCGTTTTCTTCTCTCTCTCCTTCCTTTTCTCCTTGCCCGTCTCCTCCCCCTCTCCTTCCCTCCGTCTCCTTCCCTCTTCTCCTTCCCCAGCTCCTTCCCCCTCTCCTTCCCCCTCTCATTCCCCCTCTCCTTCCCTATGTGTCCTCCCCCCTCTCCTTCCCCCCTCTCCATCCCTCCGTTTTCTTCCCCCTCTCCTTCTTTTTCTCCTGGCCCCTCTCCTCCACCCTCTCCTTCCCCTTCTCCTTCCCCCACTCCTTCTCCCTCTCCTCCCCCTCACCTTCCCTCCGTCTCCTTCCACCTCTCCTTCCCCCTCGTTCTCTCTATCTCCTTCCCCCTCTCCTTTCCCCTCTTGTTCCCCCTCTCCTTCCCTCTATCTCCTTCCACTCTCCTCCACCCACTCCTCCCCCCTCCTTCCCCCTTCTCCTTCCCCATCTCTCCTTCCCATTTCCTTACCCTTATCCTTCGCACTATCCTTCCTCCTCTCCTTTCCCCACTCCTTCATTCCTCTCCTTCCCCCAATCCTCCCGCCCTCACCTTCCCCTTCTCCTTCCCCACCTCTCCTTCCCCATCTCCTTCCCTCCGTCTCCTTCCCCCTCTCCTTCCCCCTCTCCTACCCCCTCTCATTCCCCCTCTCCTTCCATCCCTCTCCTCCCCCCTCGCCTCCACCTCTCCTTCCCTCCGTCTCCTTCCCCCTTCTCCTTCCCCATCTCTCCTTTTCCTCTCCTTTCCCTTATCCTTCGCCCTATCCTTCTGTCTCTCTCCTTCCCCCCTCTCGTTCCCCCACTCCTTCCCTCCGTCTCCTTCCACTCTCCTTCGCCCACCCCTCCTTCTCCTTCCCCTTCTCCTTCCCCATCTCTCCTTCCCCACCTTCTTCCCCTTATCCTTCGCCCTATCCATCCTCCTCTCCTTTCCCCTCTCCTTCTTTCCTCTCCTTCCCCCAATCCTCCCGCCCTCACCATCCCGTTCTCCTTCCCCACTTCTCCTTCCGCATCTCCTTACCTCCATCTCCTTCCCCGTTCTCCTTCCCCCCTCTCCTTCCCCTCTCGTTCCCTCCGTCCCCTTCCCCCTCTACTTCACCCTCTCCTTCCCTCCGTCTTCTTCCCCCTCTCCTTCCTTCTCTCCTCCACCCCCATCTTCGCCCTCTCCTTCCACTTGTCCTTCCTCTCTCCTTCCCTCAGTCTCCTTCCACAACTCCTTCCCCCTCTCCTTCCATCCGTCTCCTTCCCCCTCTCCTTCCACTTCTCCTTCCCCCTCTCCTCCAACCTCTCCTTTGAACTCTCCTCTACACTCTCCTCCCCATATCCTTCGCCCTCTCCTACTCCCTCTCCTCCACACTCTCCTTCCCCCTCTCCTTCCTCCTCTCCTTTCTTTTCTCCTTCCCCCTCTCCGTCCCCTCTCCTTCCCTCCATCTCCTTCCCCATCTCCTTTCCCCTCTCCTTCCTTCCATCTCATTACCGTCTTCTCCCCCACTCCTCCCACCTCCTTCCCCCTTCTCCTTCCCCTTCTCTGCGTTCCCTCTCCTTCCCCTTATCCTTCGCCCTATCCTTCTCCTTCCCCACCTCTCCTTCCCCATCTCCTTCCCTCCGTCTCCTTCCCCCTTCTCCTTCCCCCTCTCATTCCTCCCTCTCCCTCACCCCCTCCTCACCCCCTCACCTTTCCCTTCGCCTTCCCCACCTCTCCTCCACTTTCTCCTCCCTATCTCCTTCCCCCTCTCCCTCCTTATCTCCTTTCCCCACTCCTTCCCCCTCTCCTCCCCTCTCTCCTTCCCTCCCTCTCCTTCCCCCTTCTCCTTCCCCATCTCTCCTTTCCCTCTCCTTCCCCTTATCCTTCGCCTTATCTTTCCGGCCCTCTCCTTCCCCCCTCTCTTTTCCCCTCACCTTCTTACCTCTCCTTCCCCCCCAATCCTCCCGCCCTAACCTTCCCCTTCACCTTTCCCACCTCTCCTTCCCCATCTCCTTCCCTCCGTCTCCTCCCCCCTTCTCCTTCCCCCTCTTCTTCCCCCTCTCCTTCCACCTCTCATTCCCCCTCTCCTTCCCTCTGTCTCCTCCCCCTCTCCTTCCCCCCTCTCATTCCCTCCGTTTTCTTCCCGCTCACCTTCCTTTTCTCCTTGCCCCTCTCCTTCCTCCTCACCTTCCCCCTCTCCTTCCTGCTCTCCTTCCCCTCTCCTTCCCTCTGTCTCCTTCCCCCTCTCCTACCTGCTCTCTTCCCCCACTCCTACCCCCTCTACTTCCCCCCTCCTTCCCTCCGTCTCCTTCCCCCTCTCCTTCCCCCTCTCCTTCCCTCCGCCTCCTTCCCCCTCTCCTTCCCCTTCTCCTTCAAACTCTCCTCCCCCCTCTACTTTCTCTCCTCCTCCATACTCTCCTTCCCCTTCTCCTTCCCCCTCTCCTCCACAGTCTCCTTTCCCTTCTCCTCCAACCTCTCTTCCCCCCTCTCATTCCCTCTGTCTACTTACCCCTCTCATTCCCCCTCTCCTTCCCTCCGTCTCCTTCCCCCTCTCCTCCCCGTTCTCCTTCCCCATCTCCTCCACCCTCTACTTTCCCTCCTCCTCCGTACTCTCCTTCCCCTTCTCCTTCCCCCTCTCCTCCACCCTCTCCTTTCCCTTCTTCTCCATCCTCTCCTTCCCCCTCTCTTTCCTTCTGTCTCCTTCCCATTCTCTTATCCCCTCTCTTTCCCTGCATCTGCTTCCCCCTCTCCTTCCCCCTCTCCTTCCCTCCATCTTCTTCCGCCTTTCCTTCCCCTTCTCCCTCCCCCTCTCCTTTCAACTCTCCTCCACACTCTCCTCCACTTCTCCTTCCCCCTCTCCTCCACCCACTCCTTTCCCCTCTCCTCCACCCTCTCCTTCTCCTCTCCTTCCCTCTGTCTCCTTTCCCCTCGCCTTCCCCCTCTCGATTCCACCCTCTCCTTCACCCTTTCCTTCCCTCCGTCTCCTTCCCCCTCTCTTTCACCCCTTCTAGCCGCTCTCCTTCCCCGCTCCGTCCCACTATCCTTCCCTTTGTCTACTTCCCCCTCTCCTTTCGCCTCACATACCCCACTCCTACCCCCTCTCCTCCACCCTCTCCTTTCCCTTCTTCTCCATCCTCTCCTTCCCCCTCTCCTTCCCTCTGTCTCCTTCCCATTCTCTTATCCCCTCTCCTTCCCTGCATCTGCTTCCCCCTCTCCTTCCCCCTCTCCTTCCCTCCATCTTCTTCCGCCTCTCCTTCCCCTTCTCCCTCCCCCTCTCCTCCATCCTCTCCACACTCTCCTCTCCTTCTCCTTCCCCATCTCCTCCATCCTCTCCTTCCCCCTCTCCTCCCCCTCTCCTTCCCCCCTCCTTCCCTCTGTTTCCGTCCCCCCTCCTCCCCTCTCCTTCCCGCCGTCTCCTCCCCCTCTCCTTACCTCCATCTCCTTCCCCCCTTCCCCCTCTCCTTTCCCCTCTCCTTCCCTCCGTCTCCTTCCCCTTTCCTCCCCCCACTCCTCCACCTCCTTCCCCCTCTCCTTCCCCTTCTCCTTCCCCATCTCCTCCACCCTCTCCTACACCCACTCCTCCCTCCTCTCCTTCCCCCTCCTTCACTCCATCTCCTTTCCCCTCTCCTTCCCTCCATCTCCTTCCCCCTCCCCTTCCCCCTCTCGCTCCCCCTCTCCTTCCCTCCGTCTCCTTCCCCTCACCTCCCCCCAACTCCTCCCCCCTCCTTCCCCCTTCTTTTTCCACACCTCTCCTTCCCACTCTCCTTCCGCCATTCTTCGCCCTCTCTTTCCCCTCTCCTTGCCCCCTCCTTCCCCCTACTTCTCCCCTGCTTACCCCCTCTCCTTCCCCCTCACTCCACCACCCCACTCCTTCCCCCTCTCTTCCCCTTCTCCTTTTAATTCTCCTTCTCCCTCTTCTTCCCAACTCTCCTTCCCCCCTTTCCTTCCCCCTCCTCCATTCCCCTCTCCACCCCTCTCTCATTCCCTCCCTCTCTCCTTCCTGTCCTTCCTTCCCTCTATCCTTCTCTCCTCTCTCCTTCTCCCCTCTCTCCTTCTCACCCCACTTCTGCCCACCCCACCTACCCCCCACTTCTTCCCCCGTCTCCTTCCCCCCCACTCCTTCATCCTTCCCCTTCCCCCAAACCCCACGCTTTTCCCCATTCCTTCCTTTTCTCCTTCCCCCTTCTACTTCCGCCCGTCTCCTTCCCCCACTTCTCCCCTTTCTCCGTCCCTCCGTCTCCTTCCCACTCTCCTAACCCCTCTCCTGCTCTCTCTCCTTCCCCTATCCTTCACTCCGTCTCCTTTCCCCTCTCCTTGACCCTCTGTTGCCCCACTCCTTCCCCCTCTCCTCCCCTCTCTCCTCCCCTCTCTTCTCCCCTCTCTCCTCCCCTCTCTCCTCCCCATTTTCTTCCCCCTCTACCCCCTCTCCCTCCATCTCTCCTTCCCCCTCTCCTTCTCCATCTCCTGCCCCCTCTCCTGCCCCCTCTCCTCACACATCTCCTTTCGCCTCTCCTTCCCTCCATCTTCTTCACCCTCTCCTTCCCCCTCTACTTCCCCCTCTCCTCACCCCTCTACATCCCCCCTCTCCTGCCTCCTCTCCTTTCCTCCGTCTCCTTCCGCCTCTCCTCCCCCCACTCCTCTCCCTCCTTCCCCTTCTACTTCCCCATCTTTCCTTCCCCCTCTCCTTCCCCTTATCCTTCGCCCTATCCTTTCCCCTCTCCTTAACCCCTCTCCTTCCTCCCTCTCGTTCACCCCCACTCCTATCCCCTCAGCTTCCCCTTCTCCTCCCCCACCTCTCCTTCCCTCTCTCTTCTTCCCTCCGTCTCCTCCCCCTTCTCCTTCCCTCTCTCCTTCCCTCCGTCTTCTTCCCGCTCACCTTCCCCTTCTCCTTCCCCCTCTCCTCCACAATCTCCTTTCCCCTCTCCTTCCCCCTCTCCTTCCCTCCTTCTCCTTCCCCTCTCCTTCCCACTCTCCTCTCCGTCTCCTTCTCCCTCTCCTTCCCCTTCCCCTCCACCCTCTCCTTCCCCCTCTCCGTCCCTCTGTCTCCTACCCCCTCTATTACCACCTCCCCTTCACTCCGTCTCCATCCACCTCTCCTTTCCCCTCTCCTTCCCCCTCTCCATTCCACCCTCTCCTTCCCCCTCTCCTTCCCTCCGTATCCTTGCCCCTCTCTTTCGCCCCCTCCTACCCCCTCATTACCCCATCCTTCCCTCTGTCTCCTTCAGACTCTAATACCTCCTCTCTTCCCCCACCCCTTCCCCTCTCCTCCCCTCTCTCCTCCCCTCTGTCCTCCTCTCCTCACCCCTCTGCTTCCCTCTGTCTCATCCCCTGTCCTTCTTCCTCTCCAACCCCTTCTCCTTCCCCATCTCCTCCACCCTCTCCTTCCCCCTCTGCTCCCCCCTCTCCTTCCCCCCTCCTTCCCTTCTGTCTCCTTTCCCCTCTACTCCCCCTTTCCTTCCCTCTGTCTCCCTCCCCCTTCTCCTTCCCCATTTCTCCATTCCCTCTCCTTCCCCTTATCGTTCGCCCTATCCTTCCGGCTCTCTCCTTCCCCCCTCTCCTTTCCCCTCTCCTTCCCTCCATCTCCTTCCCCTCTCCTTTCCCCCCTCGTTCCCCCTCTCCTACCCACCGTCTCCTTCCACTCTCCTCCGCCCACTCCTCCTCCTCCATTCCCTTCTCCTTCCCCGTCTCTCCTTCCCTATCTCCTTCTCCTTATTCTTCGCCCTATCCTTCCTCCTCTCCTTTCCCCTCTCCTTCTTTCCTCTCCTTGCCCCCAAACCTCCCGCCCTCACCTTCCATTCTCCTTCCCCACCTCTCCTTCCCCCCTCTCCTTCCCTCCATTTTCTTCCCCCTCTCCTTCCTTTTCTCCTTGCCACTCTCCTCCACCCTCTCCTTCACCATCTCCTTCCCCCGCTCCTTCCCCTCTCCTTCTCCGTCTGCTTCCCCATTTCCTTTCACCTCTCCTTCCCTCATTCTCCTTCCCCCTCTCTTTCCCCCTCTCCTTCCCCCCGTCTTCTTCCCCCTCTCCTTCCTTTTCTCATTGCCCCTCTCCTCCACACTCTTCACCCTCTCCTTCCCCCTCTCATTCCCCTCCCCTTCCCTCCCTCTCCTTCCCCATGTCCTTCCCCCTCTCCTGCCCCCTACTTCCCTCCGTCTCATTGCTCATCTCCTTTCCCCTCTCCTTCCTTCCGTCTCATTCCCTTCTCCTCCCCGACTCCTCCCACCCCCTTCCCCCTTCTCCTTCCCCTTCTCTCCTTCCCCTTATCCGTCTCCCTATCGTCCCCCCTCTACTTCCCCCTCTCCTTCCTCTCTGTCTTTCCCCCCTCCTGACCCCTCTCCTTCCCCCCTCCTTCCGTCCGTCTCATTCCCCATCTCCTTCCACTACTCCTTCCCCCTCTCCTCCAACCTCTCCTTTCAACTCTCCTCTACACTCTCCTCCCCATGTCCTTCCCCCTCTCCTTCCCCCTCTCTGTCCCCTCTCCTTCCCTCCGTCTCCTTCCCCATCTCCTTTCCCCTCTCCTTCCTTCCATCTCATTACCGTCTCCTCCCCTCACTCCTCCCACCTCCTTCCCCCTTCTCCTTCCCCTTCTCTGCGTCCCCTCTCCTTCCCCTTATCCTTCGCCCTATCCTTCTCCTTCCCCACCTCTCCTTCCCCATCTCCTTCCCTCCGTCTCCTTCCCCCTTCTCCTTCCCCCTCTTCTTCCCCCTCTCCTTCCCTCTGTCTCCTCCCCCTCTCCTTCCCCTCTCCTTCCCTCTGTCTCCTTCCCCCTCTCCTACCTGCTCTCTTCCCCCACTCCTACCCCCTCTACTTCCTCCCTCCGTCTCCTTCCCCCTCTCCTTCCCTCCGCCTCCATCCCCCTCTCCTTCCCCTTCTCCTTCACACTCTCCTCCCCCCTCTACTTTCCCTCCTCCGTACTCTCCTTCCTCTTCTCCTTCCCCCTCTCCTCCACCCTCTCCTTTCCCTTCTTCTCCATCCTCTCCTTCCCCCTCTCTTTCCTTCTGTCTCCTTCCCATTCTCTTATCCCCTCTCTTTCCCTGCATCTGCTTCCCCCTCTCCTTCCTCCTCTCCTTCCCTCCATCTTCTTCCGCCTTTCCTTCCCCTTCTCCCTCCCCCTCTCCTTTAAACTCTCCTCCACACTCTCCTCCCGTTCTCCTTCCCGATCTCTTCCACCCTCTCCTTCCCTCGATCCTCCTTCTCTCCTTCCCCCTCCTTCACTCTGTCTCGTCCCCCTCTCCTTCCCCATCTATCCTTCCTCCCTCTCATTCCCCCAATCCTCCCCCCTCACCTTCCCCTTCTCCTTCCCTCCGTCTCCTTCCCCCTTCTCCTTATCCCACTCCTTCCCCCTCTCATTCGCCCTCTCCTTCCCTCCGTCTTCTTCCCCCTCTCCATCCCCATCTCCTTCCTCCTCTCCTCCACCCTCTCCTTCCCCCTCTCCTCTACCCTCTCCTTCCCCCTCTCTTTCCCCCTCTCCATCCCCCCTCCTTCCCTCCGTCTCCTTCCGCTTCTCCTTCCCCACCTCTCCTTCCCCGTCTCCTTCCCTCCATCGCCTTCCCACTTCTCCTTCCCCCTCTCCTCCCCATGTCATTCCCCCTCTCCTTCCCTCCGTCTGCTTCCCCCTCTCCTTCCCCCTCTCCTTCCCTCCGTCTTCTTCCCCTTCTCCTTCCCTTCTCCTCCCCCTCTCCTCCACCCTCACCTTCCCCCTCTCCTTTCCCCTTTCATTCCCCCTCTACTTCCCTCCGTCTTCTTCCCCCTCTCCTTCCCCCCTCCTTCCATCCGTCTCCTTTCTCCTTCCTTCCCCTTCTCCTACCCCCTATCCGCCGTCCTCTCCTTTCAACTCTCCTCCACACTCTCCTCCACTTCTCCTTCCCCCTCTCCTCCACCCATTCCTTTCCCCTCTCCTCCACCCTCTCCTTCTCCTCTCCTTCCCTCTGTCTCCTTTCCCCTCGCCTTCCCCCTCTCCATTCCACCCTCTCCTTCACCCTTTCCTTCCCTCCGTCTCCTTCCCCCTCTCTTTCACCCCTTCTAGCCGCTCTCCTTCCCCGCTCCGTCCCACTATCCTTCCCTTTGTCTACTTCCCCCTCTCCTTTCGCCTCACATACCCCACTCCTACCCCCTCTCCTCCATCCTCTCCTTTCCCTTCTTCTCCATCCTCTCCTTCCCCCTCTCCTTCCCTCTGTCTCCTTCCCATTCTCTTATCCCCTCTCCTTCCCTGCATCTGCTTCCCCCTCTCCTTCCCCTTCTCCCTCCCCCTCTCCTCCATCCTCTCCTTTAAACTCTCCTCCACACTCTCCTCTCCTTCTCCTTCCCCATCTCCTCCATCCTCTCCTTCCCCCTCTCCTCCCCCTCTCCTTCCCCCCTCCTTCCCTCTGTTTCCGTCCCCCCTCCTCCCCTCTCCTTCCCGCCGTCTCCTCCCCCTCTCCTTACCTCCATCTCCTTCACCCCTTCCCCCTCTCCTTTCCCCTCTCCTTCCCTCCGTCTCCTTCCCCTTTCCTCCCCCCACTCCTCCACCTCCTTCCCCCTCTCCTTCCCCTTCTCCTTCCCCATCTCCTCCACCCTCTCCTACACCCACTCCTCCCTCCTCTCCTTTCCCCCTCCTTCACTCCGTCTCCTTTCCCCTCTCCTTCCCTCCATCTCCTTCCCCCTCCCCTTCCCCCTCTCGCTCCCCCTCTCCTTCCCTCCGTCTCCTTCCCCTCACCTCCCCCCCAACTCCTCCCCCTCCTTCCCCCTTCTTTTCCCCACCTCTCCTTCCCACTCTCCTTCCGCCATTCTTCGCCCTCTCTTTCCCCTCTCCTTGCCCCCTCCTTCCCCCTACTTCTCCCCTGCGTAACCCCTCTCCTTCCCCCTCACTCCACCACCTCACTCCTTCCCCCTCTCTTCCCCTTCTCCTTTTAATTCTCCTTCTCCCTCTTCTTCCCAACTCTCCTTCCCCCCTTTCCTTCCCCCTCCTCCATCCCCCTCTCCACCCCCCTCTCCATCCCTACTCTCTCATTCCCTCCCTCTCTCCTTCCTGTCCTTCCTTCCCTCTATCCTTCTCTCTTCTCTCCTTCTCCCCTCTCTCCTTCTCACCCCACTTCTGCCCACCACACCTACCCCCCACTTCTTCCCCCGTCTCCTTCCCCCCACTCCTTCATCCTTCCCCTTCCCCCAAACCCCACGCTTTTCCCCATTCCTTCCTATACCCCTTCCCCCTTCTACTTCCGCCCGTCTCCTTCCCCCACTTCTCCCCTTTTTCCGTCCCTCCGTCTCCTTCCCACTCTCCTAACCCCTCTCCTGCTCTCTCTCCTTCCCCTATCCTTCACTCCGTCTCCTTTCCCCTCTACTTCCCCCTCTGTTGCCCCACTCCTTCCCCCTCTCCTCCCCTCTCTCCTCCCCTCTCTTCTCCCCTCTCTCCTCCCCTCTCTCCTCCCCATTTTCTTCCCCCTCTACCCCCTCTCCCTCCATCTCTCCTTCCCCCCTCCTTCTCCATCTCCTGCCCCCTTCTCCTGCCCCCTCTCCTCACACATCTCCTTTCGCCTCTCCTTCCCTCCATCTTCTTCACCCTCTCCTGCCCCCTCTACTTCCCCCTCTCCTCACCCCTCTGCATCCCCCCTCTCCTGCCCCCTCTCCTTTCCTCTTTCTCCTTCCGCCTCTCCTCCCCCCACTCCTCTCCCTCCTTCCCCTTCTACTTCCCCATCTTTCCTTCCCCCTCTCCTTCCCCTTATCCTTCGCCCTATCCTTTCCCCTCTCCTTAACCCCTCTCCTTCCTCCCTCTCGTTCACCCCCACTCCTATCCCCTCAGCTTCCCCTTCTCCTCCCCCACCTCTCCTTCCCTCTCTCTTCTTCCCTCCGTCTCCTCCCCCTTCTCCTTCCCTCTCTCCTTCCCTCCGTCTTCTTCCCGCTCACCTTCCCCTTCTCCTTCCCCCTCTCCTCCACAATCTCCTTCCCCCCTCCTTCCCCCTCTCCTTCCCTCCTTCTCCTTCCCCCTCTCCTTCCCACTCTCCTTCTCTCCGTCTCCTTCTCCCTCTCCTTCCCCTTCCCCTCCACCCTCTCCTTCCCCCTCTCCGTCCCTCTGTCTCCTACCCCCTCTATTACCACCTCCCCTTCACTCCGTCTCCATCCACCTCTCCTTTCCCCTCTCCTTCCCCCTCTCCATTCCACCCTCTCCTTCCCCCTCTCCTTCCCTCCGTATCCTTGCCCCTCTCTTTCGCCCCCTCCTACCCCCTCTCCTTCCCCCTCATTCCCCCATCCTTCCCTCTGTCTCCTTCAGACTCTAATACCTCCTCTCTTCCCCCACCCCTTCCCCCTCTCCTCCCCTCTTTCCTCCCGTCTGTCCTCCTCTCCTCACCCCTCTGCTTCCCTCTGTCTCATTCCCCGTCCTTCTTCCTCTCCAACCCCTTCTCCTTCCCCATCTCCTCCACCCTCTCCTTCCCCCTCTGCTCCCCCCTCTCCTTCCCCCCTCCTTCCCTTCTGTCTCCTTTCCCCTCTACTCCCCCTCTCCTTCCCTCTGTCTCCCTCCCCCTTCTCCTTCCCCATTTCTCCATTCCCTCTCCTTCCCCTTACCGTTCGCCCTATCCTTCCGGCTCTCTCCTTCCCCCCTCTCCTTTCCCCTCTCCTTCCCTCCGTCTCCTTCCACCTCTCCTTCCCCCTCTCCTTCCTCCATCTCCTTCCCCTCTCCTTTCCCCACTCGTTCCCCCTCTTCTACCCACCGTCTCCTTCCACTCTCCTCCGCCCACTCCTCCCCCTCCATTCCCTTCTCCTTCCCCGTCTCTCCTTCCCTATCTCCTTCTTATCCTTCGCCCTATCCTTCCTCCTCTCCTTTCCCCTCTCCTTCTTTCCTCTCCTTGCCCCCAAACCTCCCGCCCTCACCTTCCATTCTCCTTCCCCACTTCTCCTTCCCCGTCTCCTTCCCTCCGTATCCTTCCCTCAGTCTCCGCCCCCACTCCTTCCCCCTCTCCTTCCCTCCATTTTCTTCCCCCTCTCCTTCCTTTTCTCCTTGCCACTCTCCTCCACCCTCTCCTTCACCATCTGCTTCCCCCTCTCCTTCCCCTCTCCTTCTCCGTCTGCTTCCCCATTTCCTTTCACCTCTCCTTCCCTCATTCTCCTTCCCCCTCTCTTTCCCCCTCTCCTTCCCTCCGTCTTCTTCCCGCTCACCTTCCCCTTCTCCTTCCCCCTCTCCTCCACAATCTCCTTTCCCCTCTCCTTCCCCCTCTCCTTCCCTCCTTCTCCTTCCCCTCTCCTTCCCACTCTCCTCTCCGTCTCCTTCTCCCTCTCCTTCCCCTTCCCCTCCACCCTCTCCTTCCCCCTCTCCGTCCCTCTGTCTCCTACCCCCTCTATTACCACCTCCCCTTCACTCCGTCTCCATCCACCTCTCCTTTCCCCTCTCCTTCCCCCTCTCCATTCCACCCTCTCCTTCCCCCTCTCCTTCCCTCCGTATCCTTGCCCCTCTCTTTCGCCCCCTCCTACCCCCTCATTACCCCATCCTTCCCTCTGTCTCCTTCAGACTCTAATACCTCCTCTCTTCCCCCACCCCTTCCCCCTCTCCTCCCCTCTCTCCTCCCCTCTGTCCTCCTCTCCTCACCCCTCTGCTTCCCTCTGTCTCATCCCCTGTCTTTCTTCCTCTCCAACCCCTTCTCCTTCCCCATCTCCTCCACCCTCTCCTTCCCCCTCTGCTCCCCCCTCTCCTTCCCCCCTCCTTCCCTTCTGTCTCCTTTCCCCTCTACTCCCCCTTTCCTTCCCTCTGTCTCCCTCCCCCTTCTCCTTCCCCATTTCTCCATTCCCTCTCCTTCCCCTTATCGTTCGCCCTATCCTTCCGGCTCTCTCCTTCCCCCCTCTCCTTTCCCCTCTCCTTCCCTCCATCTCCTTCCCCTCTCCTTTCCCCACTCGTTCCCCCTCTCCTACCCACCGTCTCCTTCCACTCTCCTCCGCCCACTCCTCCTCCTCCATTCCCTTCTCCTTCCCCGTCTCTCCTTCCCTATCTACTTCTCCTTATTCTTCGCCCTATCCTTCCTCCTCTCCTTTCCCCTCTCCTTCTTTCCTCTCCTTGCCCCCAAACCTCCCGCCCTCACCTTCCATTCTCCTTCCCCACTTCTCCTTCCCCGTCTCCTT
The DNA here is from genome assembly GCF_037043375.1 of Chiloscyllium plagiosum. Taxonomy (NCBI): domain Eukaryota; kingdom Metazoa; phylum Chordata; class Chondrichthyes; order Orectolobiformes; family Hemiscylliidae; genus Chiloscyllium; species Chiloscyllium plagiosum. The sequence goes on from NW_028270183.1 coordinate 56,046,744, forward strand.
CCCTCCGTATCCTTCCCTCAGTCTCCGCCCCCACTCCTTCCCCCTCTCCTTCCCTCCATTTTCTTCCCCCTCTCCTTCCTTTTCTCCTTGCCACTCTCCTCCACCCTCTCCTTCACCATCTGCTTCCCCCTCTCCTTCCCCTCTCCTTCTCCGTCTGCTTCCCCATTTCCTTTCACCTCTCCTTCCCTCATTCTCCTTCCCCCTCTCTTTCCCCCTCTCCTTCCCCCGTCTTCTTCCCCCTCTCCTTCCTTTTCTCATTGCCCCTCTCCTCCACACTCTTCACGCTCTCCTTCCCCCTCTCATTCCCCTCCCCTTCCCTCCCTCTCCTTCCCCATGTCCTTCCCCCTCTCCTGCCCCCTACTTCCCTCCGTCTCATTCCTCATCTCCTTTCCCCTCTCCTTCCTTCCGTCTCATTCCCTTCTCCTCCCCGACTCCTCCCACCCCCTTCCCCCTTCTCCTTCCCCTTCTCTCCTTCCCCTTATCCTTCTCCCTATCGTCCCCCTCTACTTCCCCCTCTCCTTCCTCTCTGTCTTTCCCCCCCTCCTGACCCCTCTCCTTCCCACCTCCTTCCGTCCGTCTCATTCCCCATCTCTTTTCCCCTTTCGTCCCTTCCGTCTCATTCCCTTTTCCTCCCCCACTCCTCCCACCCCTTCCCCCTTCTCCTCCCCCTTCTCTCCTTCCCCTTATCCGTCTCCCTATCGTCCCCCTCTACTTTCCCCCTCCTCCCTCCCTCTCTTCCTCCCGTCCTCACCCCTCTCCTTCCCCTTCTCCTTCCCCACCACTCCTTCCCCCTCTCCTCCCCACTCCTCCTCTCTATCCTCCCCTCTCTCCTCCCCATGTCCTTCCCCTCTCCCTCTCTCCTCCCCCCCTCCTTCCCCCTCTCCTGCCCCCTCTCCTCACCCCTCTCCTTCCTCCCTCTCCTTTCCCCTCTCCTTCCCTCCGTCTCCTTCCACCTCTCCTTCCCCTCTCCTTTCCCCTCTCCTCCCCCACTCCTCCCCCTCCTTCCCCTTCTACTTCCCTATCTTTCCTTACCCTTCTCCTTCCCCTTATCCTTCGCCCTATCCTTCCCCCACTCCTCCCCCACTACTTCCTCCCTCTCCTTCGCCCCACTCCTCCCCCTCACCTTCATCTTCTCCTTCCCCCTTCTCCTTCCCCCTTCTCCTTCCCCCTCTCCTTCCCCCTCTTCTTCCCCCTTCTCCTTCCCCCTTTCCTTCCCCCTCTCCTACCCCCTCTCCTTCCCCCTCTCCTTCCCTCCGTCAACTTCCCCCTCTCATTCCCCCGCTGCTTCCCTCCGTCTTTTTCCCCCTCTCCTTCCGATTCTGCTTCCCCCTCTCCTTCAACCTCACCTACCCCCTCTCCATCCCCCTCTCCTTCCCTCCGTCTCCTTCCGCCTCTCCTACCCCCTCTCCTTCCCCCTCTCCTTCCCTCCGTCTCCTTCCGCCTCTTCTACCCCCTCTCCTTCTCTCCGTCTCCTTCCTCTTCTCCTTCCCCTTCTCCTCCCGCCTCTCCTCCACCCTCTACTTTTCCTCCTCCTCGATACTCTCCTTCCCCTTCTCCTTCCCCCTCTCGTCCACCCTCTCCTTTCCCTTCTCCTCCATCCTCTCATTCCACCATCTCCTTCCCACCGTCTCCTTCTCCCTCTCTTCCCCCCTCCAACCCCCTCTCCTTCCCCCCTCCTTTCCCCTCTCCTTCCTTCCGTCTCATCCCCCTCTCCTCCCCGACTCCTCCCACCCCCTTCCCCCTTCTCCTTCCCCTTCTCTCCTTCCCCTTATCCGTCTCCCTATCGTCCCCCCTCTACTTCCCCCTCTCCTTCCTCTCTGTCTTTCCCCCCCTCCTGACCCCTCTCCTTCCCCCTCCTTCCGTCCGTCTCATTCCCCATCTCTTTTCCCCTCTCGTCCCTTCCGTCTCATTCCCTTTTCCTCCCCCCACTCCTCCCACCCCTTCCCCCTTCTCCATCCCCTTCGCTCCTTCCCCTTATCCGTCTCCCTATCGTCCCCCTCTACTTTCCCCCTCCTCCCTCCCTCTCTTCCTCCCGTCCTCACCCCTCTCCTTCCCCTTCTCCTTCCCCACCACTCCTTCCCCCTCTCCTCCCCACTCCTCCTCTCTATCCTCCCCTCTCTCCTCCCCATGTCCTTCCCCTCTCCCTCTCTCCTCCCCCCCTCCTTCCCCCTCTCCTGCCCCCTCTCCTCACCCCTCTCCTTCCTCCCTCTCCTTTCCCCTCTCCTTCCCTCCGTCTCCTTCCACCTCTCCTTCCCCTCTCCTTTCCCCTCTCCTCCCCCACTCCTCCCCCTCCTTCCCCTTCTACTTCCCTATCTTTCCTTACCCTTCTCCTTCCCCTTATCCTTCGCCCTATCCTTCCCCCACTCCTCCCCCACTACTTCCTCCCTCTCCTTCGCCCCACTCCTCCCCCTCACCTTCATCTTCTCCTTCCCCCTTCTCCTTCCCCCTTCTCCTTCCCCCTCTCCTTCCCCCTCTCCTTCCCTCCGTCAACTTCCCCCTCTCATTCCCCCGCTGCTTCCCTCCGTCTTCTTCCCCCTCTCCTTCCGATTCTGCTTCCCCTTCTCCTTCAACCTCACCTACCCCCTCTCCTTCCCCCTCTCCTTCCCTCCGTCTCCTTCCGCCTCTCCTACCCCCTCTCCTTCCCCCTCTCCTTCCCTCCGTCTCCTTCCGCCTCTTCTACCCCCTCTCCTTCTCTCCGTCTCCTTCCTCTTCTCCTTCCCCTTCTCCTCCCGCCTCTCCTCCACCCTCTACTTTTCCTCCTCCTCGATACTCTCCTTCCCCTTCTCCTTCCCCCTCTCGTCCACCCTCTCCTTTCCCTTCTCCTCCATCCTCTCATTCCACCCTCTCCTTCCCACCGTCTCCTTCTCCCTCTCTTCCCCCCTCCAACCCCCTCTCCTTCCCCCCTCCTTTCCCCTCTCCTTCCTTCCGTCTCATCCCCCTCTCCTCCCCGACTCCTCCCACCCCCTTCCCCCTTCTCCTTCCCCTTCTCTCCTTCCCCTTATCCGTCTCCCTATCGTCCCCCCTCTACTTCCCCCTCTCCTTCCTCTCTGTCTTTCCCCCCCTCCTGACCCCTCTCCTTCCCCCTCCTTCCGTCCGTCTCATTCCCCATCTCTTTTCCCCTCTCGTCCCTTCCGTCTCATTCCCTTTTCCTCCCCCCACTCCTCCCACCCCTTCCCCCTTCTCCATCCCCTTCGCTCCTTCCCCTTATCCGTCTCCCTATCGTCCCCCTCTACTTTCCCCCTCCTCCCTCCCTCTCTTCCTCCCGTCCTCACCCCTCTCCTTCCCCTTCTCCTTCCCCACCACTCCTTCCCCCTCTCCTCCCCACTCCTCCTCTCTATCCTCCCCTCTCTCCTCCCCATGTCCTTCCCCTCTCCCTCTCTCCTTCCCCCTCTCCTGCCCCCTCTCCTGCCCCCTCTCCTGCCCCCTCTCCTCACCCCTCTCCTTCCTCCCTCTCCTTTCCTCTCTCCTTCCCACCGTCTCCTTCCACCTCTCCTTCCCCTCTCCTTCCCCCTCTCCTCACCCCTCTTCATCCCCCTCTCCTTTCCCCTCTCCTTCCCCCTCTTCTTCCCCCTTCTCCTTCCCCCTTTCCTTCCCCCTCTCCTACCCCCTCTCCTTCCCCCTCTCCTTCCCTCCATCTCCTTCCCCCTCTCATTCCCCCTCTCCTTCCGATTCTGCTCCCCCCTCTCCTTCAACCTCACCTACCCCCCTCCTTCCCCTCTCCTTCCCTCCGTCTCCTTCCGCCTCTTCTACCCCCTCTCCTTCTCTCCGTCTCCTTCCTCCTCTCCTTCCCCTTCTCCTCCCGCCTCTCCTCCACCCTTTACTTTTCCTCCTCCTCGATACTCTCCTTCCCCTTCTCCTTCCCCCTCTCGTCCACCCTCTCCTTTCCCTTCTCCTCCATCCTCTCATTCCACCCTCTCCTTCCCACCGTCTCCTTCTCCCTCTCTTCCCCCTCCAACCCCCTCTCCTTCCCCCCTCCTTTCCCCTATCCATCCCTCTGTCTCCTTCCAACTCTCCTACACCCTCTCTTCCCCTACTCCTTCCCCCTCTCCTCCCCTCTCTCCTCCCCTCTCTCCTCCCCTCTCTCCTCCCCACTCTCCTTCCCTCTCTCCTCACCCCTCTCCTCACCCCGCTCCTTCCCCTTCTCCTTCCCCATCTTCTCCCCCGTCCTCCCCTTCTCCTATCCCAACTTCTCCTCCCTCTCCTTCCCCCTCTCCTCCCCCCTCCTTCCCCCTCTCCTTCCCTCTCTCTCTTTGCCCCCTCCTCCCCACTCTCCTTCCCTACATCTCCTTCCCCCTTCTCCTTCCCCTTCTCTCCTCCCCCTCTCTTTCCCCTTATCCTGCGCCCTATCCTTTCGGCTCTCTCCTTCCCCCCTCTCCTTTCCCCTTTACTTCGCTCCGTCTCCTTCCCCCTCTCCTTCCCCTTCTCATTTCCTCCATCTCCGTCGCCCTCTCCTTCCCCCTCTCCTTCCCCCCTCTCCTTCCCATTATACTTCGCCCTATCCTTCCACCTCTCCTTTCCCCTCTCCTTCCCCCCAATTCTCCCCATCACCTTTCCCTTCACCTTCCCACCTCTCCTTCCCCGTCTCCTTCCCCCTTCTCCTTCCACATCTCCTTCCCCCTCACATTCTCCCTCTTTCCCTCCGTCTCCTTTCCCCTCTCCTTCCCCCTTTCCTTCCCTCCGTCTTCTTCCCCCTCTCCTTCCCCTTCTCCTTCCCACTGTCCTCCAACCTCTCCTTCCCCATTCCTTCCCCCTCTCTTTCCTCCTCTCCTTCCCTCCTTCTCCTTCCCCATCTCCTTCCCCTTTTCCTTCTCTCCGTCTCCTTCCCCCTCTCCTTCCGCTTCTCCTTCCCCCTCTCCTCCACCCTCTCAATTCCCCTTCCTCCACCCTCTCCTTCCCCATCTATCCCTCTGTCTCCTTCCCCCTCTCCTTCCCCTTCTCCTACCCCCTCTCCTCCACCCTCTACTTTCCCCACTCCGCCATACTTTCCTTCGCTTTCTCCTTCCCCCTCTCCTCCACCCTCTCCTTTCCCTTCTCCTCCACGTTTTCCTTCCCCCTCTCCTTCCCTCTGTCTCCTTCCCCCTCTCCTTCCCCCTCTCCTTCTCTCTGTCTTCTTCCACCTCTCCTTCTCCTTCTCCTTTCCCTTCTCCTCCACCATCTCCTTCCCTCCGCCTTCTTCCGCCACTCCTTCCCCTTCTCCTTTCCCCTCTCCTCCACCCTCTACTTCCCCCATTCCTTCCCCCACTCCTTCCCCCTCTCCTTCCCCCTGTCTTCCCTCCGTCTGCTTCCCCCTCTCCTTCCCTTCTCCTTCCCCCTCTCTTCCTCCTTCTCCTTTCAACTGTCTTCCACACTCTTCTCCCCTTCTCCATCCCCCTCTCCTTCACCCTCTCCTTTCCCCTCTCCTCCACCCTCTCCTTCCCCCTCTCCTTCCCTCAGTCTGCATCCCCCTATCGTTCCCCCTCCCCATTCCACCCTCTCCTTCACCCTCTACTTCCCTCCGTGTCCTATTCCCCCTCCTACCCCCTCTCCTCCACACTCTCCTTCCCCTTTCCTTCCCTCTGTCTCTTTCCCCCTCTCCTACCTCCTCTCTTCCCCCACTCCTAACCCCTCTCCTTCACCCTCTCCTCCACCTTCTCCTTTCAACTGTCCTCCACACTCTCCTCCACTTCTCCTTCTCCCTCTCCTCCCCTTCTCCTTCCCCATCTCCTCCACCCTCTCCTTCCCCCTCTCCTCCCCCTCCCCTTCCCTCTCTCCTTCCCTCTGTCTCCTACACCCTCTTCTCCCCTTCTCCTTCTCTCCGTCTCCTTCCCCCTCTCCTTCCCCATTCTGCTGGACCCTCTCCTGCACCCTCTACTTTCCCCCCCTCCTCCATATTCTCCTTCCCCTTCCCCTTCCCCTTCCGCCTCTCCTCCACCCTCTCCTTTCCCTTCTCCTCTCCTACTCCCTCTCCTCCCTCCTCCCCTCCCCCTCTCCTCCTCTCCGTCTCCTTCCCCCTCTCCTTCCCCTTCTGCTTGACCCTCTCCTCCACCCTCTACTCTCCCCCTCCTCCATACTCTCCTTCCCCTTCCACCTCTCCTCCACCCTCTCCTATCCCTTCTCCTCCACTCTCTCCTTCCCCCTCTCCTTCCCTCCATCTCCTTCCACCTCTCCTTTCCCCTCTCCTTCCCTCCGTCTCCTTCCCCTCTCTCCCCACTCCGCCACCCTCCTTCCCGTCTCCTTCCCCTTATCCTTCGCCCTATCCTGCCCCCTCTCCTGCCACCTCTCCTTCCCACTCTCCCCCAACCTCCGTCTTCTTCCCCCTCTCTTTCCTCCCTCTCCTTCCCGCTCACTCCTAACCCGCTCACCATCCACATCTCCTTCCCCAACACTCCTTCCTCCTCTCCATCCCTCCATCTCCTTCCCCCTTCTCCTTCCCGGTCTCCTTCTCCCTCTCCTTACCCCTCTCCTGCCCCTCTCCTTCTCTCCGTCTCCTTCAACCTCTCCTTCCCCTTCTGCTTGACCCTCTCCTGCACCCTCTACTTTCCCCCTCCTCCATATTCTCCTTCCCCTTCCCCTTCCACCTCTCCTCCATCCTCGCTTTTCCCTTCTCCTCCACCCCTCCTTCCCTCTTTCCTTCCCTCTGTCTCCTTCCCCTCTCCTTCCCCCTCTCCTTCTCTCCGTCTCCTTCCCCCTCTGATTCTCCTCCTTTCCACTCTCGTCTCCCCTCTACTTGCCCCCCTCCTCCATACTCTCCTTCCCCTTCTCCTTCCCCCTCTCATCCACCCTCTCATTTCCCTTCTCCTCCACCCTCTCCTTCCACCTCTCCTTCCCTCCGTCTCCTCCAACCTCTCCTTCCCCCTGTCCTTTCCCCTCTCCTCTACCCTCTCCTTCCCCCTCTCCTTCCCTCTGTCTGCATCCCCCTCTCGTTCCCGCTCCCCATTCCACCCTCTCCTTCACCCTTTACATCCCTCCATGTCCTTTCCCCCTCCTACCCCCCTCTCCTCCACACTCTCCTTCCGCTTTCCTTCCCTCTGTCTCCTTCCCCTATCCTACCTCCTCTCTTCGCCAATCCTAACCCCTCTCCTTCACCCTCTCCTCCACCTTCTCCTTTCAACTGTCCTCCACACTCTCCTCCCCTTCGCCTTCTCCCTTTCCTCCCCTTCTCCTTCCCCCTCTCCTCCCATTCTCCTTCCCCATCTCCTCCACCCTGTCCTTCCCCCTCTCCTCCCCCTCTCCTTCCCTCTCTCCTTCCCTCTGTCTTCTTCCACCTCTCCTTCCCCTTCTCCTTCCCTGTCATCTCCACCCTCTCCTTTCCCTTCTCCTCCACCCTCTCCTTCCCTCCGCCTTCTTCCGCCTCTCCCTCCCCTTCTCCGTTCCCCTCTCCTCCACCCTCTACTTCCCCCACTCCTTCCCCCACTCCTTCCCTCTCTCCTTCCCCCTGTCCATCCCTCCGTCTGCTTCCCCCCCTCCTTCCCTTCTCCTTCCCCCTCTCCTTCCCACTTTCCTTCCGACTTTCCTTCCCTCCGTCTCCTTCCCCCTCTCCATCCCCCGTCCTTCCCTCTGCCTCCTTCCCCCCTCTGCTTCCCCCTCCTTTCCTCCGTCTACTTCCCCGTCTCCTTCCCCGTCGCCTTCCCCCCTCCTTCACCCTATCCTTCCCCCTCTCCTTCCCTCTGTCTCCTTCCCCCTCTCCTTCTCCATCTCTATTTCACCCTTTCCTTCACCCTGTCCTTCCCTCCGTCTCCTTCCCCCTCTCTTTCCCCCTTCCTACTCCCTCTCATTCCCCCTCCCTCCCCTATCCTTCCCTCTGTCTCCTTCCACCTCTCCTACCTCCTTTCTTCCCCCACTCCGACCCCCTCTACTTCCGCCTCTCCTCCCTCCTTTCCTCCCCTTCTCATTCCCCATCTCCTCCAATCTCTCCTTCCCCCTCTCCTCCCCCACTCCTTACCCATCTCCTTCCCTCTGTCTCCTTCCCCCTCTCCTCCCCCCTCCTTTCCCTTCCTCTCCACCGTCTCCTTCCCCCTCTCCTTCCCCCCTCTCCTTCACTCCGTCTCCTTCCCCCTCTCCTTCCCCCTCTCCTTTCCCCTCTCCTACACCCTCTACTTTCCCCACTCCGCCATACTCTTCTTCGCTTTCTCCTTCCCCCTCTCCTCCACCCTCTCCATTCCCTTCTCCTCCAGCTTTTCCTTCCCCCTCTCCTTCCCCCTCTCCTACACCCTCTACTTTCCCCACTCCGCCATACTCTTCTTCGCTTTCTCCTTCCCCCTCTCCTCCACCCTCTCCTTCCACCTCTCCTTCCCTCCGTCTCCTCCAACCTCTCCTTCCCCCTGTCCTTTCCCCTCTCCTCTACCCTCTCCTTCCCCCTCTCCTTCCCTCTGTCTGCATCCCCCTCTCGTTCCCGCTCCCCATTCCACCCTCTCCTTCACCCTTTACATCCCTCCATGTCCTTTCCCCCTCCTACCCCCCTCTCCTCCACACTCTCCTTCCCCTTTCCTTCCCTTTGTCTCCTTCCCCTATCCTACCTCCTCTCTTCCCCCACTCCTAACCCCTCTCCTTCACCCTCTCCTCCACCTTCTCCTTTCAACTGTCCTCCACACTCTCCTCCCCTTCGCCTTCTCCCTTTCCTCCCCTTCTCCTTCCCCCTCTCCTCCCATTCTCCTTCCCCATCTCCTCCACCCTGTCCTTCCCCCTCTCCTCCCCCTCTCCTTCCCTCTCTCCTTCCCTCTGTCTCCTACCCCCTCTCCTCCCCTCTCCTTCACTCCGTCTCCTTCCCCCTCTCCTTCCTCTTCTGCTTGACCCTCTCCTCCACCCTCTACTTTCCCCCCTCCTCCATATTCTCCTTCCCCTTCCCCTTCCGCCTTTCCTGCACCCTCTCCATTCCCTTCTCCTCTCCTACTCCCTCTCCTCCCCCTCTCTTCCCCTTCTCCTCCTCTCCGTCTCCTTCCCCCTCTCTTTCCCCTTCTGCTTGTCCCTCTCCTCCACTCTCTACTATCCCCCCTCCTCCATACTCTCCTTCCCCTTCCCCTTCCGCCTCTCCTCCACCCTCCCCTTTCCCTTCTCCTCCACACTCTTCTTCCCCCTCTCCTTCCCTCCATCTCTTTCCCCCTCTCCTTCCCTCCATCACCTTCCCCGTCTCCTTCTCCCACTCCTTTCCCCTCTCCTTCCCTCCGTCTCCATCCACTCTCCCACCCACTCCTCCCCCCTCCTTCCCGTCTCCTTCCCCTTTATCCTTCGCCCTATCCTGCCCCCACTCCTGTCAACTCTCCATCCTCCCTCTCCTTCCCGCTCACTCCTAACCCCCTCACCATCCACTTCTCCTTCCCCAATACTCCTTCCTCCTCTCCGTCCCTCCGTCTCCTTCCCCCTTCTCCTTCCCAGTCTACTTCCCCCTCTCCTTACCCCTCTCCTGCCCCTCTCCTTTCCCCTCTCCTTCCATCCGTCTTCTTCCCCTCTCCTTCCCCTTCTCCTTCGTCCTCTCCTCCACCCTCGCTTTTCCCTTCCCCTCCACCCCTCCTCCCCCCTCTCCTTCCCTCTGTCTCCTTCCCCTCTCCTTCCCCCTCTCCTTCTCTCCGTCTCCTTCCCCCTCTCCTTCTCCTTCTCCTTCCCACTCTCCTCCGCCCTCTACTTGCACCCCTCCTCCATACTCTCCTTCCCCTTCTCCTTCCCCCTCTCCTACTCCCTCTCCTCCCCCCTCTACTACCCCATCTCTCCTTCCCACTCTCCTTTCCCTTGTCCTTCGCCCTATCCTTCTGGCTCTCTACTTCGCCTCTCTCCTTCCACCCTCCATCCTTCTGTCTCGTTCCCCCTCTCCTTCCCTCCATCTCCTTCCCCCTCTGCTTCCCCCTTTCCTTTCCTCTCACCTTCCCTCCATCTCCTTCCCCCTCTCCTTCCCCCTCTCCTTTCCCCTCTCCTTCCCTCCGTCTCCTTCCCCTCACCCCCCACTCCTCCCCCATCCTTCCCCCTTCTCCTTACCCTTCTCTCCTTCCCCTCTCCTTCCCCTAATACTTCTCCCTATCCTGCCCCCTCGCCTTCCGCCTCTCCATCCTCCCTCTCCTTCCCCCCACTCCTAACCCCCTTACCTTGCCCCTCTCTTCCCCTTCTCCTTCCCTCCGTCTCCGTCCCCTTCTCCTTCCCTCTCTCCTTCCCACTTGTCTCCTACCCCCTCTCCTCCCCCTCTCCTTCTCTCCGTCTTCTTCCCCCTCTCCTTCCCCTTCTGCTTGGCCCTCTCCTCCACCCTCTACTTTCCCCCTCCTCCATATTCTCCTTCCTCTTCCCCTTCCGCCTCTCCTCCACCCTCTCCTTTCCCTTCTCCTCTCCTACTCCCTCTCCTCCCCCTCTCCTTCCCTCCGTCTCCTTCCCCCTTCTTCTTCCCCATCTCTCCGTCTCACTCTCCTTCCACTTGTCCTTCGCCCTATACTTCTGGCTCTCTACTTCGCCCCTCTCCTTCCACCCTCCATCCCTCTGTCTCCTTCTCCCTCTCCTCCTCCTCTCCTTCCCTCTTTCTCCTTCCCCCTCTCCTTCCCCCATCTCCTTCCCCCTCTCCTTCCCCCTCTCCTTTCCCCTCTCCTTCCCTCCGTCTCCTTCCCCCTCTCCTTACCTCCATCTCCTCCCCCTCTCCTTGCCCCTCTCCTTTCCCCTCTCCTTCCCTCCGTCTCCTTCCCCCTCTCCTTCCCCTTTTGCTTGACCCTCTCCTCCACTCTCTATTTCCCCCCTCCATACTCTCCTTCCCCTTCCCCTTCCGCCTCTCCTCCACCCTCTCCTTTCCCTTCTCCTCCACACTCTCCTTCCCCCTCTCCTTCCCTCCGTCTCCTTCCCCCTCTCCTTCCCTCCATCACCTTCCCCATCTCCTTCCCACTCTCCTTTCCCCACTCCTTCCCCTCAACCCCCACTCCTCCCTCCTCCTTCCCGTCTCCTTCCATTTATCCTTCGCCCTATCCTGCCCCCTTCTCCATCCTCCCTCTCCTTCCCGTCCACTCCTAACACCCTCACCATCCACTTCTCTTTCCCCACCACTCCTTCCTACTCTCCTTCCCTCCGTCTCCTTCCCCTTCTTCCCGGTCTCCTTCCCCCTCTCCTTACCCCTTTCCTGCCCCTCTCCTTTCCCCTCTCCTACCATCCGTCTTCTTCCCCTCTCCTTCCCCTTCTCCTTGACCCTCTCCTCCACCCTCTACATTCCCCCCCTATTCCATACTCTCCTTCCCCTTCTCCTTCGCCCTCTCCTCCACCCTCTCTTTTCCCTTCTCCTCCACCCCTTGTTCCCCCTCTCCTTCCCTCTGTCTCCTTCCCCTCTCCTTCCCACTCTCCTTCTCTCCGTCTCCTTCCCCCTCTCCTTCTCCTTCTCCTTCCCACTCTCCTCCACCCTCTACATTCCCCCCTATTCCATACTCTCCTTCCCCTTCTCCTTCCCCCTCTCATCCACCCTCTCATTTCCCTTCTCCTCCACCCTCTCCTTCCCCCTCTCCTTCCCTCTGTCTCCTTCCCCCTCTCTGTTACCACCTCTCCTTCCCTCCGTCTCCTTCCACCTCTCCTTCCTTCCGTCTCCTCCACCCTCTCCTTCCCCCACTCCTTTCCCCTCTCCTTCCCTCTGTGTCCTTCCCATTCTCTTACCCCCGCTCCTTCCCTCCGTCTCCTTCCACCTCACCTTCCCTCCGTCCCCTTTCCCTTCTCCTTCCCCCTCTATTTCTCCCTCTCCATTCCACTCTCTCCCATTACCCTCTCCTTCCCTTCATCTCCACCCCCCTCTCCTTCCCTCTGTCTCCTTCCCACTCTCCTAGCTCTTCTCTTCCCCCTCTCCTGCCCACACTCCTTCCCCACTCCTCCCCCCTCTCCTTCTCCATCTCCTTCCCTCCGTCTCCTTCCCCCTTCTCCTTCCCCATCTCTCCTTCCCACTCTCCTTTCTCTTGTCCTTCGCCCTATCCTTCTGGCTCTCTACTTCGCCCCTCTCCTTCCACCCTCCATCCCTCGGTCTTGTTCCCCCTCTCCTTCCCTCCATCTCCTTCCCCCTCTCCTTCCCCCTCTCCTTTCCCCTCTCCTTCCCTCCGTCTCCTTCCCCTCTCCCCCCACTCCTCCCCCCTCCTTCGCCCTTCTCCTTACCCTTCTCTCCTTCCCCTCTCCTTCCCCTTATACTTCGCCCTATCCTGCCCCCTCGCCTTCCGCCTCTCCATCCTCCCCCTCCTTCCCCCCCGCTCCTAACCCCCTCACCTTGCCCCTCTCCTTCCCCCTCTCCTTCCCCTTCTCCTTCCCGCTCTCCTTCCCCTTCCCCTGCCCCCTCTCCTTCCCATCTCCTTCCCCCTCCTTCCTCCACCTTCTCCACTCTCCTTTCCTCCGTCTCCTTTCCCCCTCCTTCTCCCCCTTTTTCCCCACTCCATTCCCCTATCCTTTCCCCCTCTCGTTCCACACCCCGTCCTCCCCTCTCCTTCCCCCTCCTTCCCCTTCCCCTTCTTCCTCTCCCCCACCTTTCCTCCTTCTTACCCCGTCCCCTCTCCTTCCCCCTCCCCCTCATTTCGCCTCCCACTCTCCCTCTCCTTCCCGCCATCTCTTTCAGCCTTCCCCTAACTCATTCTCTCCCCCTCTCCTTCTGCCTTTCTCCTTTCCCCTCTCTCCTTCCCCTTTCCCCCTCCGGCCCCACCCCCTCTCTTCCAACCCAGTCCCCCTCTCTTTCCCCATCTTTCCCCCTCTGCTCTCCCTCTCCTTTCCCCTCTCCTTTCCCCCTTCTCCCCTGTCCGTCCCTCCGTCTCCTTCCACCCTCCTCCCCTTCTCCTTCCCTCTTCACCTTCCCCCTCTCCTTTCTCCCTCTCCTTCCCCATCTCCCCTCTATCTCCCCTCTCTTTTTCCCTCCCTCTCTTCTTCCTCCCAACTCCTTCCCCCTACTTCTCCAATCTCCTTCCCCCCTCTTCTTCCCCTTCTCCATTCCCCCTTCATCCCTCCTCTCTCCTTCCCTCCCTCTCTCCTTCCTCTCCTTCCTCCCCTTCTTCTTCCCCTTCTCCAAACCCCCATCCCTCCTTTCTCCTTCCCTCCCTCTCTCCTTCCCTCCCTCTCTCCTTCCCTCCCTCTCTCCTTCCTCCCCTCTCCTTCCCCTCTCTCCTTCCCCACCTCCTTCTCCCCTCTCCTTCCACACCTCCCACTCTTTCACCTTCCCCCCTCTCCCCAGCCCACTCTCCTTACCCACCTCTCCCTCTCCTTCCCCCTCCCCCTCTCCTCCCCCTCCTTCGCCCCCTCTCCTTACCCACCTCTCCCTCTCCTTCCCCTTCCCCCTCTCCTTCCCCCCTCCTCTGCTTCCCCCTCCCCTTCTCCCCTCTCCTTTTCCCCGTCTCCAACCACCCCTTCTCCTTCCCCCTCTCTTTCGCGACCTCGCCTTGCACTTCCCTCTATCTGCTTCACCCCTCTCCTTCCCTCCTTCCCCCTACCCCTCTCCTTCACCCACCTCCTCTCATTCCCCCCACCACTCTCCTTCCTCCTCCCCCTCTCCTTCCTCCCCTCCCCTCCCACTCTACTTCCCCCTCCCCCTCCTTCCCCCCTCCCCCGCTCCTCCCTCTCTCTCCTTCCCCCTCCTTCCCCCCTCCCTCTCCTTCCCGGACTCTCCCTCCTACCTCCTCTCCCCCTCCCACTCTCCTTCACTCCCTCCCCTTCTCCTTCCACCGTCAGTCCCTCCTTCCCCCTCCCCCTCTCCTTCCCCCACTCCTTCCACCCCCGCACCCTCTCCTTCCCCCTGCCCCCTCCTTCCCTCCCTCGCCCTCCGCCTCTCCCTTTCCTCACCCCTGTCCTTCTCCCTCTCCTTCCCCCTCTCCTCCCCATCCTTCCTCCCCCTTCTCCCCTCTCCTTTCCTCTGTCTCCTTCCCCCTCCTTTTCCCCTTTCTTCTCCCCCTCTTTCCCCCTTTCCAACACCCTACTCCTTCCCTTTTCCTTCCCCTTCTGCTTCCCCACCATCCTTTCCCGCTCTCCATCCTCCTTCTCCTTCAACCCCAGTCCTTTCCTCTTATTCTTCCCCGTCTCCTTCCCTCCTCTCTCCTTCCCTCCCTCACTCTCCTTCCCCCTCTCTCCTTTCCCCCTCATTCACCTTCCCCCATCTCCTTCACTCCCTCTCCTGCCCTCCCTCTCTCTATCCTCCCTCTCTCCATCCTCCCGTCGCCATCCTCCCGTCTCCTTCCCCCCTCCCCTTCTTCTTCTACCCTTCTCCCCCACTCCTTCCCTCCTCTCCTTCCCTTTCAACCTTCTCCTTCCCCCCTCTCTTTCCCCCTTCTCCTGCCTCAACACTCTCCACTTCCCCCTTCTCCTTCCACTCCCCTCCTCTCCTTCAACTCCCCCTCCCCTTCTCTTTTTCCCCTATTACCCTCTTCTCTTTCTCCCCTTCTTTCCCCTACTTCCCCGTCTCCTTCCCCCCTCCTCCACCCTCTCCTTCCCCCTGTCCTCCCCGCTCTCCTCCCTCTCCTCCCCATCAGCTTTGCCCCAGTCCCCCTCTCCTTCACCCTCTCCTTCACCCTGCTTCCCCTTCACACCCTCTCTTTACCACTACCCCCTCCATCCCCTTCGCCCATCTCCTTCCCTCTCCCCCACCTTTCCCCCTCTTACTCTCTTCTCTTTCACCCCTTCTTCCCCGTCCTTCCCCATCTACGTCCCCCTATCCTCCCCGTCTCCTTCGCCCCCCTCCCCCTCTCCTTCCCCCTCTCCTTCCCCGTCCTTCCCCTTCACCTCCTCTCTTTCCCCATCACCCCTCCATCCCCTTCCCCTTCTCCTTCCCCCTCTGCCACCTTCCCCCCTCCTTGCCCTGCTCCTTTCCCCTTCTTACCCTCTTCTCTTTCTACCCTTCTTCTCCCTCGTTTCCCCATCTACTGCCCCCTCTCCTCCTCCCTCTCCTTCCCCCTGTCCTCCCAAGCTCTCCTCCCACTCTCCTCCCTGTCTCCTTTGCCCCCTGCCCCTCTCCTTCCCCACTCTCCTTCCCCCACCTTCCCCATTCACCCCCTCTCCTTCCACCTCTCTCCTCCAACCCTTCCCCTTCTCCTTTCCCCGCCTCCAACTTCCCCCTCCTTGCCCTGCTCCTTTCCCCCTCTTACGCTCTTCTCTTTCTCCACTTCTTCCCCCTCCTTCCCCATCTCCCCTGTCCTTCCCCCCCACCTCGCCCTGTCCTTCTCCTCCCCACTCTCCTTCCCCCTGTCCTTCCCGCTCTCCTCCCCCCTCTCCTTCGTCACCTCCCCCTCTCCTTCCCCCTTCCCCGTCACCCCCACTCCTTCCCCCCTGCATCCCCTTCCCCTTCTCCTTCCCCTCCCTCACCTTCCCCCTCCTTGCCCTGCTCCTTTCTCCCTCTTAACTCTTCTCTTTCTCCCCTTCTTCCCCCTCCTTCCACATCTCCTTCCCCCTCTCCTCCTCCCTCTCCTTCCCCCTGTCCTCCCCGCACTCCCTCCCTCTCTCCTTCCCGTCTCCTTCGCCCCCCTCCCCCTCTGCTTCCCCCTCTCCTTCCCCCATCCTTCCCCTTCACACCCTCTCCTTTCCCTTCTTCCCCCTCCTTCTTATCTCTCCTTCCACCTCCTTCCCCTCCCTCCTTCCCCCCTCCTTCTCCGCCCTCCTTCCCCCTCGCCTTTACCCTCTCCTTTCGCACCCCTTTCCAGCCGTCCCTTCCCCTTCTCCTTCTGCCCCACTCGTTCCCCCCTCTCCTTCCCCTCTCCCCTTCCTCACCCACTCCTTCCCTTCCTTCCCCCTTCTCCATTCACTTCTCCTTCCCCCTCTCCTTCCCCTTCACCTTCCCCCCTCTTCCCCAATCTCTCCTTCCCTACCTTGTTTCTTCCTCTCCTCTCCTCCCCCTCTCCTTCTCCCCTTTTCTTCCCCTTCTCCTTCTCCCTCCCTTCCCCCCTCTCCATTCCTCCTCTCCTTCCCCTTCCCCCCTCCTCCTCTCTCCCGCTCCCCTTGCTCTCCTCCTTTCCCCCTCTTAACTCTTCTCTTTCTCCCCTTGTTCCCCCTCCTTCCACATCTCCTTCCCCCTCTCCTCCTCCCTCTCCTTCCCCCTGTCCTCCCCGCACTCCCTCCCTCTCTCCTTCCCGTCTCCTTCGCCCCCCTCCCCCTCTGCTTCCCCCTCTCCTTCCCCCATCCTTCCCCTTCACACCCTCTCCTTTCCCTTCTTCCCCCTCCTTCTTATCTCTCCTTCCACCTCCTTCCCCTCCCTCCTTCCCCCCTCCTTCTCCGCTTTCCTTCCCCCTCGCCTTTACCCTCTCCTTTCGCACCCCTTTCCAGCCGTCCCTTCCCCTTCTCCTTCTGCCCCACTCGTTCCCCCCTCTCCTTCCCCTCTCCCCTTCCTCACCCACTCCTTCCCTTCCTTCCCCCTTCTCCATCCCCTTCTCATTCCCCCCTCTCCTTCCCCTTCACCTTCCCCCCCTCTTCCCCAATCTCTCCTTCCCTACCTTGTTTCTTCCTCTCCTCTCCTCCCCCTCTCCTTCTCCCCTTTTCTTCCCCTTCTCCTTCTCCCTCCCTTCCCCCCTCTCCATTCCTCCTCTCCTTCCCCTTCCCCCCTCCTCCTCTCTCCCGCTCCCCTTGCTCTCCTCCTTTCCCCCTCTCACCACTTCTCTTTCTCCCCTTCTTTCCCCTCCTTCCCCGTCTCCTCCCCTCTCCTTCCCCCGTCCTCCACCTCTCCTTCCCCCTTTCCCCTCTCCTCCCCCTCTCCATCCTCCCCTTCCCCCTCCTTCCCGATCTCCTTTCCCCCACCCTTCTCCTCCTCCTCTCCTTCCCCACCTCTCGCCCTCTACTTCCCCCTCTCCGTTCTACCTCTCTTTCCCCTTCTCCTTCAACCCCTCTCCTTCCCCCCTCCTTCCCCTTCACCCTCTCCTTCTCCCTTCTCCTTCCCAACTCCTTCCCAATCTCTCCTTCCCTCCCTCTCTCTCCTTCACCATCTCGTTCACCTTCCCCTTCTCCTCTCACCCTCTCTCCTTCCTCTCCTTCCCCCACTCTCCTTCACCCCTCCCTCTCTCCTTCCCTCTCGCTCTCCTTCTCCCCATCTCCTACCACCCCTTCTCCTTCACCCCTCTCCTTTTGCTTCCCCTATCTGCTTCGTTCCCTCTCCTTCCCTCCATCCCCTCCCCGTCTTCCTCCCCCCTACTCCCCCTCTCCTTCACCCCCTCCCCCTCTCCAACTCCTTCCCCCGTCTTCTTGCCCCTCTTCTCCTTACCCCCGCTCCATCCCTCCCCCTCTCTCTCTGTCTCCTTCAACCTCTCCTCCCCCCTCCATCCCACCCTTCCCTCCCGCTCTCCGTCATCTCCCTCCTCCCCTCTCCTTACCCCCTTCCCCCTCTCCTTACCCTTCACATTCCCTCTCTTCTCCATCCCTTTCCCCCTCTTTCCCCATCACCTCTACTTCCCCCTCCCCTTTCCTTCCCCTACCTCTCTCCCTCTCCTTTCCTCCACCCCCTCTCCTCACCCCTCCTTCACCCCTCTCCTTTCCCCCACTCCTTCTCCCATCCCTATCCCCCTCTCTTCCCCCTCTCTTTTTCCCCTCTCGTTCACCTTCCTCCCATCTCCTTCCCTCCCTCTCTCCTTCCCCCTCTCCTTCCCACTTCCCCCCTCTGCTTCCCCTACCCCCCTCTCCTTCCCCCCTCCTTCGCCCCTCTCCTTCCCCTTCCCTCTCCCCATCCCCTTTCCCCCTCTCCTTCCCTTTACCCTTCCCACTCTCCCACCTTCCCCCTCCTTACTCCATAGCCCTCTTCCTCCCCACCACACTGTCTCCTTTCCCCTACACTTCTCCCGCTCCTTCCCCACGTTCTTCTCCCCCTCTCCTTCCTCTTCCCCCCTCCCCTTCCCCCTTCCCATCCCCTTCCCCCTCTCCTCCCCCTCTCCCACCTACCTCCCTTTTACTCCGTGCACTTCTCATTCCCCACCACACCCTCTCCTTCCCCCTGCACCTCTCCTGCTCCTTCCATCCATCCTCCTCCCCCTCTCCTTCTCCTTCCCCCTATCTTTACCACTCCCACCTTTCCCACCTCCTTACTCTGTGCCCCACTCGTTCCCACCACACCTTCTTCTTCCCCTACACCTCTCCCTCTCCTTCCCCACTCCCACTCTCCTTCCCACTTCTCCCTCTACGTTCCCCATCCCACTCTCCTTCCCCCGTCTCCTTCCCCCCTCCCCTTCTCCTTTCACCTTCCTCCTCTTCTTCCCTCTCCCGCATCCTTTCCCCCCTCTCCATCCCTTCCCTCTCCTTCCCCCACTCTCCTTCCCCTTTCCCCCTCCGGCCCCAAACCCCCTCTCCTTCCACCCCCTCGCTTCTCCTTCCCTCCTCCCCCCGCTCCCCTCTCATTCCCCCCCTTTCCTCCACCCTCTCCTTCATCTCCTCCCCAACCCCAACTCCCTCCCCCTCTCCTTCCCCCCCAGCTTCTTCCAACTCTTCTCCTTCCCCCGGCTCCTTCGCTTCCCCTCTCCTTCTCCCTCTCCTACTCTCCATCTGCTTCGCCCTCTCTCTTCCACCCTCTCCTTTCGCACCCCTCTCCAAGTCCCCACTCCTCCTCCACTCCTTCCCCGATTCCTTCCCCCTTCTCTTCCCCCTTCCCTTTCTTCGCCTCCTCTCTTTCCCCATCTCCTTCCCCTCCACCCCTCCACCCCATCCTCCCTCTTCTTCCCTCCCTCTCTCCTTTCTCTCCGTCCTCCCCTCTCCTTCACCCTCCTTCCCTCCCTCCTTCCCCTTCACCCCTCTCCTTCTCTGTACCTCCCACCATTCCCCCTTTCCACCATTCCCCCTTTCCTTCCCCACCTCTCCCTTTCCCTCTCCTTCCCCCTCCCCTTCTCCTCCCCTCCTTCCACCCTTCCCCTTGCCCCCTCTCTCCTTCCCTGTCTCGTTCACCTTCCTCCCCGACCTTCCCTCACTCTCTCCTTGCTTTCCTTCCTTCCCTCTGCTTACCCGTCTTCCCCCTCCTTTCCCCTCTCCTTCCCCTCCCCATCTTCACCCTCCCCCACCTTTCCCCCCTCCTTCCTCTGCTCCCCCTCTCCTTCCCCCTACCCCGTTCCCCTCTCCTCCCCCCCCTCCTTCCCCATTCCCCTCCGGCCCCTTCACCCCTCTCCTTACCCCCTCCTCCCCCCTACCCCGTTCTTTCTCCCGTTCTTCCCCCTCCTTCCTCCCTCTCTTTCCACCCCCTCCCCTTTCCTTTCCCCTCCTTCTCCCTCTCCTTCCCGCTTCTCCCCCTCCTTTCCCCTCACTCCTTTTGCACCCCTTTCCAACACCCCACTCCTTCCCTCTGTCCATCCTCTTCTTCTTACCCCCCTCTCCTTCCCCCGTTCTCCTTCCATCCCCTTCCTGCCCCCTTATCCTTCCACGCTTCTCCTTCCACACCTCTCCTTCCACCCCTTTCCTTCCCCCTCCTTCGCACCTCCCCTTCTCCTCCTCCCCCTCCTTTCCACATCCCCTTCCCCCCTTCTCCTTCCCCCCTCTCCTTCTCCTTTTCTCCCTCATTCCTCCGTCCCCTTCCCCCTTCTCCTTCACCCTCTCCTTCTGCTCCTGCTCCTCTCGTTCCCCCTTCTCCGTCCCCCGTCACTCCTTCCTTCCCGCTCTCCTTCTCCCGTCTCCTTCACCTTCCCCACCTCTTTCCCAACTATCTCCTTCCTCCCTTCTCCTCCCCCGTCCTTCTCCCATTCCCCTTCAACCCTTCTCCTTCGCACTCCTTCTCCCCCTCTCCTTACCCTCTCTCCTACCCCCTCCCCTTCTCCTTCCCTATCCCCCTCTCTTTGCCCTCCTCCTTTCCCCCTCTTACCCCCTTCTCTTTCTCCCCTTCTTCCCCCGTCCTCCCCCTTCTCCTTCCCCCTCCTTCCCCCTCTCACATTCCCGCCTCTCCCTCTCCTTCCCAATCCTTCCCCCTCTTACCCCCTTCGCTTCCCCCTTCCCCCTTTCCCCCTCTCCTTCCCCTCCCCTTCCCCACTCTCCTTCCCACCTAACCCTCCTTCCCCCTCCCCACCTTACATCCTTTCTTCCCCCTCCCCGTCTCGTCCCCTCCCTGCTTCACAACCTCTTCTTCTATCCGCTTCCTCTCCTTCCCCCGTTCCCCCTCTCATTTCACCCCTCTCCTTCCCATCTCTCTCCGCTTCACACCCTCTCCTTCCCCCTTCCCTCCTTCCCCACCCACTCTTCTTCCCCCTCCTTCCCCCATTCCCCCCGTAAATCACCCCATCTCCTCTAACCTTCCCGCTCTCCTACCCCCTCCCCCTCTCCTTCCCCGTCTCCTTCCACCTCTTCTCCTTTCCCCCCATTCCCTCCCCCTCTCCTTCTCCCCCTCATTCCCCATCCCCCTCCCGTCCCGTCTCCCCCTCACCTTCCCCCCTCTCCCTCTCCTTCCCCATCCTTTCCCCCCTTACCCCTTCTCTTTCTCCCCTTCTTCCTCCTCCTTTACCCCCTCTCTTTCCACCCTCTTCTTTCCCTCTCCTTCCTCCCCCTTCTCCCCTCTCGTGCCCTCCATCTCCTTCGCCCCCTTCCTTCTCTCCGTCTCCTTCCCCCTCCTTCACCCTCTCCTTTCGCACCCCTTTCCAATCCCAGCACTCCTTCTCCCTTCTCTTTATCGCTCTCCTTGCCCGTCTTCCCCCTCTCATTCCCCTTCTCCTCCCCCTCCTCCCCCTCTCTCCTTCCCCCCTCTCTCCATCCTCCCTCTGTCCTTCTCCCTCTCCAGGACCTGTCCACCTCTCCTTCACCCTTCTTTCCTTCCCTCCCTCTCTCCTGCCTCCCCTATCCATCCCGCTCCTTTCCCCCTCTTACCCCCTTCTCTTCTCCTCTTCTTCCCCCTCCTTTCTCCCTCTCGTACCCCACTCCTCTCCCTTCTCCTTTTCCGCTCTCCTCCATTTCTCCACCTCCCCTCCTTCCTATGTCGACTTCCCTCTCTCCTTCCCCTCTCTCTTCCCCCCTTCTCCTTCCACCCTTCTCCTTGCCCGACATTAACCCCTCTCTTACACCCCTCCTTCCCCTTCCACACTCTCCAAACCTGCCTCTCCTTATCCCTCCCCTGTCCTTGCCCTCCCCCTTTCCCCCCTCTTCCACCCTTCTCTTTCTCCGCTTCTTCGTCCTTTTCCTTCCCACCGTCTCCTTCCTACTCGCCTCACTCGTCTCTTTCCCCCTTCCGTCTACCCTTCCCGCTCTCCTTCCCCCTACCCCTGTCGTCCTCCTTCTCCTTTCCCCTTCCCCTATCCGCCGCTCCTTCCCCCTTCCCCCGTCCTCCCCCTCTCCTAAACCCTGTCCTCCCCCACTCCTTCCCCCTCCTCCCCCTCTCCTAACCCGTTCCCTGTCCTCACTCTTCTCCTCCCCCTTCTGCCCACTCCTTCCTCCCTTCCCCCACTCCTTCCTCCCCTCCCCTTCCGCCCCTCCCCTTCCCCCTCCTCCGCCCCTCCCCTCACACCCTTCTCCTTTCACCCCTTCTCCTGCCCCTCCTCCCCCTCTCCTTGCCCGCCTCTCTCCTTCCGTCCCTGTTTCCTGCCCCCTCTCCTTTCCCCCTTTTCCCCCTTCTATTTCACAGGTTCTTACCTGCCCTCTCCTTCCCCCTTCCCTCCTCTCCTTCCCCCCTCTCCATCCTCCATCTCCTTCCCACCATCTCCTCCCCGTTCTCCTTCCCTCCCTCTCCTTCTCCCTTCTCCTTCCCCCATTCCGCACTCTGTCCTTCCCGCCTCTCTCCTCCCCCTCCTTCCTTTCCGCTCTCCTTCCTCCACCCTGCTGCTCCCTTTCCCCCTCTTAACCCCTTCTCTTTCTCCCCTTCTGTCCCCTCCTTCCTCCCCCCCTTTCCCCCTCTTACCCCCTTCTCTTTCTCCGCTTCTGCCCCCTCCTTCCTCCCCCTCCTTTCCCCGTTCACCCCTCTCCTACCCCCCTCCTCCCCTTCTCTCCTTCCACTCTCTCCATCCCCCTTCTCCTTCCTCCTCCTTACCCCCTCTCCTCCCCCCTTTCCCACCCTGTCCTTCCCCTCTTTCCTTTCCCTTCTCCTTCCACCGATCTCCTTCCACTTCCTTTCCTCCTCTCCTTATTCCTCTCCTTCCCTTCTCTCCTTCCCATTACCCCCTCTCCTTCCCTGAACGCCCTCTCATTGCCCTCCTCCTTTCCCCTCTTACCCCCTTCTCTTTCTCCCTTCTTCCCCCTACTTCCGCTCTCCTCTTTCCCCCCTTCCCGCTCCCCTCCCCTGCTTCCCCCTCTTCTTCCCCCCTCCTTCCCTCCTTCCTCTCCTTCACACTGTCCTCCCCCTCTCATTCCCCCTCCCATTCCCCCCTCTCATTCCCCCTCTCCTCTGCACCTCCTTCCCCATTCTGCTTCCCCCTTTCCTTCCCCCTTCTCCTACCCCTCCTCCCCTCTCCTTCCCCCTCCTTCCCTTTCTCTCTCTTTCCCCCTCTCCTTCACCTGCCCCCTCTCCTTTCCCTCCTCCCTCCCTCTCTCAGTCCTACAATCTCCTACCCCTCCTTTCCCCTTCTTACCCCCTTCTCTTTCTCCCCTTCTTCCCCCTCCTCCCTCCCTCTCCTTTTCCCTCCTTCATTTCTCCTTCCCCATTCTTCCCCTCTCCTTCCCCCCTCTCCATTCCTCTTCTCCTTCCCACCATCTCCTTCCCCTTCCCCCATCCCCACCCTCCTTACCCCTCTCTAAATCCCCCCTCTCTCCTTCCTCCTCACTCCTTCCTCCCCTCTGCTACCCCATCCTTTCCCCCACTTACCCCTTCTCTTTCTCCCCTTCGGCCCCCTCCTACCCCCCTCTCCTTTCCCTCCTCCCTCCTTACCTCCCTCTCTCAGTCCTACCCTCTCCTTTCCCCTCCTTTCCCCTTCTTACCATCTTCTCTTTCTCCCCTTCTTCCCCCTCCTCCCTCTCCTTTTCCCCTCCTTCATTTCTCCTTCCCCCCTTTGTTCCCCTCTCCTTCCCCTCTCTCCATCCCCCTTCTCGTTCCTTTCTCATTCCCCGCTCTCCTTCCCACCGTCTCCTTCCCCCTCTCCTACCCCTTCCTCCCCCTCCTTCCCCTTCGCCTTCCCCTTCTCCTTCACCTTCCCCTTTCTCTATCCCCACTCTTTCCCTCCCCCTCCCCTCTCCTTCCCCCCGCCCCTTACCCCCTTCTCCTTTCACCCTTTTCTTTCTTCACCCCCTCTCCTCCCCTTTCTCCTCCCTTTTCTCCTTTCTCCTTCTCCTTTCCGCCTCCTCCATCTCTCTCTCTCTCCTTCACCCCTCTTCTTCCCACCTCTCTATCACATGCCCCCTCTCCTTCCCCCTCTATCCTTCTGTCCCCCTCTCCTTCCCCCTCCCCTTCTCCATGCCCTCCTACTTTCCCCATTAACCCCCTTCTCTTTCTCTGCTTCTTCACCCTCCTTCACCCCCTCTCCTTCTTCATCCCCGTCCCTCTGTCCACCCCCTCACCTTTCGCCTCCTGTCCTGCCCCCTCTCCTACCCCGTCCTCCCCGTTCTCCGGACCCCCTCTCCCCCCAACCTTCCCCGTCTCCTTCCCCCTCTCCTTCCCCAACTCCCCTTCCCCTCTCCCCTTCACCCTCCTTCCCCCACATTTCCCCGTCCTCTTCCCCCCTACTTCCCCCTCTCCCCTCCCCCTCTCCTCCAACCCTTCACATTCCATCCCTTCTCCTTTCATCCCTTCTCCTTACCCCCTCCATCCCACCCACCCTTTCCCACTATCCTCCACCCTCACTCCCCCTTCCCCTTCTCCGTCCACACTTCTCCTTCCCCCTCCCTACACCCCTCTTTCCCCCCTCTCCTACCCTCCTCCTTCCCCTTCCCCCTCTCCTCCCCTCCTCCAACCTCCTTCCCCTTCTCCTTACCCACTTCTCCTTCCCCTCCCTACCCTCTCCTTCCCCTCTCCTATCCTCCTCCTTCCCCTTACCCCCTCTCCTCCCCCCTCCTCCCTATCTCCTTTCCCCATCCTCCCCCTCTCCTTCCCCCATCCCCCCACTCCTTCCCCCTCTCATCACCTTCTCCTGCCCCCCTGTCCTTCCCCATTCTTCTCCCCTTCTCCTTCCCACCCTCCATCCCCCTCTATCCATCCTCCCTCTCCTTCCCCCCTTTCCTCCTCTTACGCCTTCTCTTTCTCCCCTTCTTCCTCACTCTCCTTTTCCTCCTCCTTCCCTCTCTCCTTCTCTCTTCTCCTTCCTCCTCCTTACCCTGTCTCCTTCCCCCTCTCCTTCCCTCCTCGCCTCCACCCTCTGCTTCCCTCCTCTCCTTCCCCTTTCCCCTTCCCCATGCCCCTTCTCCCTCCCCTTCTCCTTCCCCCTTCTCCCACACCCCTCCTTCCCCTTCACCTTCTCCTTCCCATTCCCTCTTTTTCCCCCTCCCACATCTGATTGCCCAACTCCTTTCCTTCTCTTAGCACATTCTCTTTCTCCCCTCCTTCCCCCTATTTCCACCCTTCCCCTTCCCCCTTTTCCTTCCCCATCCTTCCCCCATCTCCTTCCTCTCCTTCCTGCCCTCTCCTCCTCCCTCTCCTTCCTCCTTCTCCGTCTCCATTCTCCTTCCCCCTTCTTCCCCCCATCTACCCCTCTCTCCTTCCCTCCCTTTCCCGTTTCTCCCTCTCCTTCCCCCTCTCCTTCCCCCTCCTTTCCCCCTCTTTCGCCATTCTCTTTTGCCCCTTCTTCCCCTCCTTTCTCCCTCTCCTTTCCCCCTCCTCCCACTCCTCCCCCATCCTCCTCCTCTCCTTTACCCCCTCCTTCCCCCTCACCCGTCTCCTTGCCCTCCTCCTTTCCCCCTGTCACTCCATTTTCTTTCTCCCCTTCTTCCCCATATGTCCACCATCTCCTTACCCCCTCTTCTTACCCCCTTCCCTCCTCTCCTTTCCCCCTTCCCTCCTCTCCTTCCCCTTCTCCTTCCCTCTGCTCCGTCCTCCCCTTTCCTTCTCTCCTCTCCTTCTCCCTCCTTCCCACTCTCTCATTCACCCCTCCTTTTCACCCAACTCCTTCCCCATCTCCTCCCCTTCTCCTTCCCTCCTGCCCTAACCCCCACCTTCCCTCAACTCCCCCTTTCTCTTTCCCTCCCTCTCTCCTTCCCCCTCTCCTTCCACCTCTCCTTCACCTGCCCGCCTCTCCTTTCACCCTGCTCCTTCCCTCCCTCTCTCCTTCCTCCCCTTTCCTTCCCCCTCCTTCCCCCTACCCATTCTCATTCTCCTCTTCTTGCCCCCCCTACCTCCCTCTCCTTTCCCCCTCCTACGCCCTTCTCTTTCGTCCCTTCTTCCCCCTCCTTTCGTCCTCGCCTTTCCGCCTTTCTTCCCCTCTCTCCTTTCCCCCTTCTTTCCCCCGCTTACGCACTTCTCTTTCGTCCTTTCTTCACCCTCCTTTCGCCCTCTCCTTTCACCCCTCCTTCTCCCCTCTCCTACCCTCCTCCTTCCTCTTCCACCTCTCCTCACTCCTCTCCTCCCCCTCCTTCCCCCTTCTCCTTCCACACTTCTCCTTGCCCCTCCCTACCCCCCTCGTTCCCCCCACATCCTCCCCCTCTCCTTCCCCCAAACCCCACTCCTTCCCCCTCTCCTCCCTCTTCTCCTTCCCCATTCTTCTCCCCCTCTCCGTCCCCCCTCTATCCCTCCTCTCTCCTTCGTCCCTCTCCTTCCCCTCCTTACCCCCTCTTACCCATCCTCTTTCTCCCCTTCTTCATCACTCTTCTTTCCCTCCTCCTCCCCCTCTCCTTCCCGCTTCTCCTTCCTCCTCCTTACCCCGCTCTCCTTCCCCCCTCGCATTCCCTCCTCTCCTGCACCCTCTCCTTCCCTCCTCTCCTTCCCCGTTTCCACTTCCCATCCCCCTTCTCCTTCCCCTTCTCCTTTCCCCCTCTCCTACTCCCCTCCATCCCCTTCTCCTTCCCCATCCCCTCTCCTTCCCCTCTCACCTCTCATTTCCCTCCTCCTTTCCCCCTCTTACCCCATTCTATTTCTCCCTTTCTTCCCCCTATTTCCACCCCTTTCCTTCCCCTTTCTCCTTCCCCCCATCCTTCCCCCTTCTCCTTCCTCCCTTTCCTGCCCTCTTCTCACCCTCTCCCTCCCTCCTCCCCTTCCCTCCCTCTCCCGTTCCTCCATCTCCTTCCCCCTCTCATTCCCCCCTCCTTTCCCCCTCTTATGCCATTCTCTTTCTCCCCTTCTTCCTCCTCCTTTCTCCCTCTCATTTCTCCTCTCCTCCCCCTCTCCTTCCCCCCTCTCCTCCATCTCTCATTTCCGCCCTCCTCCCTGGCTCCTTTGCCCTCTCCTTCCCCCCTGTCCTTCCCATTTTACCTTCACCCGCTCCTTCCCCCTCCTTCCCCTCTCTCGCTCGCCTCTCTCCTTCCCCCTCCCTACCCCCTCCTTCCCCCCCTCCTACCCTCCTCTTTCCCCTTCCCAATCCCCCCTCCTCCTTCCCCCTTCCCCTTACACACTTCTCCTCCCCCCTCCCAACCCCATCCTTCCTCCTCTCCTACCCTCTTCCTTCCCCTTCCCCCTCTCCTCCCCAACTCCTGCCCCACCCTCCCCCACTCCTTCCCCATCCCCGCCACTCGTTCCCCCTCTCCTCCCCTTCTCCTTCTCCCTCCGTCCTTCCCCATTCTTCTCCCCCTCTCCTTCACAACCCCCATCCCCCTCCCCCCTTCCTCCCTCTCCTTTCCCCCTCCTTTCCCCCTCCTTTCCCCCTCTTACGGCCTTCTCTTTCATCCCTTCTTCCCCTCCTTTCTCCCTCTCCTTTCCCCCTCCTCCCCCTCCTAACACCTCTCCTTACCGCCTCCTCCATTCTCCTTCCCCCTCCTTCGCCCTTGCCCTCCTCATTTTCTCCTCTTAACCCATTCTTTTTCTCCCCTTCTTCACCATATGTCCACTTCCCCCTCTCCTTTCCCCTTCCATCCTCTCCTTTCCCCCTCCCCTTTCCCCCTCCTTCCCCCCTCTCCTTCCCATTCTCCTTCCCATTCTCCTTCATCCTTATCCTTCTCTCCTCTCCTTCCCCCTCCTCCCCCCATTCATCCCTCCCCTTCCCCATCTCCTTCACCCCCTCCTCCCCTCTCCTTCTCTCTTCTCCTTCCCCCCTCTCCTTCCCCCCTCCTTCCCTTCATCTTCCCTTTCTCCTTCCCTCCCTCTCTCCTTCCCCCTCTCCTTCACCTGCCCGCCTCTCCTTTGCCCCTCTCCTTCCTCCCCTTTCCTTCCCCCTCTTTCCCCCGTACCCCCTTCTCTTTCCCTCCTCCTTCCTCTTCCCCCTCTCCTCACTCCTCTCCTCCCCTCCTTCCCCTTCTCCTTCCACACTTCTCCTTCCTCCTCCCTACCCCCGTCCTTCCCCCCGACACCCTTCCCCTCTCCTTCCCCCATACCCCACTCCTTCCCCCTCTCCTCCCCTTCTCCTTACCCCTTGTCCTTCCCCATTTTTCTCCCCATCTCCTTCCCCCCTCCATCCCCTTCTCTTCTTCATCCCTCGCCTTCCCCTGCTTTCCCCCTCCTACCCCTTCTCTTTCTCCCCTTCTTCATCACTCTCCTTCCCGCTTCTCTTTCCTCCTCCTCACCCTCCTCCTTCCCCCCTCGTCTTCCCTTCTCTCCTCCCTCCTCTCCTTCCGCTTTTCCCCTTCCCCATCCCCCTTCCCCTTTACCTTCTCCTTTCCCCCTTCTCCTACTTGCCTCCTTCCACATCCCCTCTCCTTCCCCCTCACGCCTCATTGCCCTCCTCCTTTCCCCCTCTTACCCCATTCTCTTTCTCCCCTTGTTCCCCCTATTTCCACCCCTCTCCTTCTCCCTTCTCCTTCCCCCATCCTTCCCCTTCTCCTTCCTCTCTTTCCTGCCCTCTCCTCCCCCTCTCCATCCCTCCTACTCTTCCCCCATCTCCTTCCACCCTCTCCTTCCCCTTCTCTGTCTCCATTCTCCGTCCCCCTTCCTCCCCATCTCCCCCTCTCTCCTTCCCTCTCTCACCCGTTCCTTCTTCTCCTTCCCCCCTCTCCTTCCCCCTCCTTTCCCCTCCTATGCCATTCTCTTTCGCCCCTTCTTCCCCCTCCTTTCTCCCGCTCATTTCCCCCCTCCTCCCCTCTCCTCCCCCCTCCTCCATTTCTCCTTTCAGCCCTCCTCCCTGGGTCCTTTCCCCTCTCCTCCATTTGTCCTTTCCCCCCTCCTCCCATTGTACAGTTACCATCACAGCCTGACATACCTCTCGCTGTACAGTACCCATCACGGCCCGGCTACCCTCCCACTCTACGGCAGCCATAAAACGCGGCGCGGTGGCTCAGTGCTTAGCACTGCTACCTCACAGCGCAAAGTCCTCAGTTCGATTCTGGCCTGGGGCGAATGTCTGTGTGGAGTTTGCCCATTCACCCCCCCCCCCCCCCCCCCCCCGCCGGTGTCTGCGTGGGTTTCGTACCGCAGGCCAGGTGAATTGGCCATACTAAATTCTCAAGCATTTTAGTCAGAAGGAAACGGGTATGGGTGGGTTCCTCTTCCGTGGGATGGTGTGGACTGGTTAGGCCGAAGGGCCTGTTTCCACACTGTAGGGAATCTAATCTAATCTCCAAGGTTCAAGTCAGGAATATGATGGAATAATCACTTGTCTGAATGAGTGCAGCTCCAACAGTACTCTTGTACGAACTTACTAGCAACAGGCAACACAGTTGCGTGGGGAGGATCATGTATCACAAACTTGATTGATTATTTTGAGCAAGTGACAAAATTGATTGATGAGGGCATGGGGCTGGATGTTGGCCATTTGGACCTTAGCAAGGTCTTCGATATGGTTCCTTATGGCAGGCTCATACAGAAGGTGCAGTGAAATTGTGTCGGTGGTCAGTTAGTAAGATGGATAGAGAACTGCTTGGCCATTGAAGACAGATTAGTTATGGAACAGTGTTTTTGTGACTGGAGATCTTTAAATAGATTGGCGGAGTTGCAGATTGTGAGGATGATTGCCAGAGAATACAGCAGGATATAGGTCAGCTGCAGACTTGGACATAGAAAACACAGATGTAACTTTATTTGGTCAATTGTGACGTGATTAATTTTGGCAGGTCTAATGCAAGAGAGAAGTACAAAGTGGATGGAAAAACTACTGATTGTATCAACATCTGAAGGCATCTTGGTGTACAGCTCCCACAGTTCTCTGAAAGTGGCAACACGGTGGATAGGGTGATCAAGAAGACTGACGGAAAATTTGCAGACATGCATCGGAACATGCAATATGA
The DNA here is from genome assembly GCF_037043375.1 of Chiloscyllium plagiosum. Taxonomy (NCBI): domain Eukaryota; kingdom Metazoa; phylum Chordata; class Chondrichthyes; order Orectolobiformes; family Hemiscylliidae; genus Chiloscyllium; species Chiloscyllium plagiosum. Next base: position 56,075,778 of record NW_028270183.1, read on the forward strand.
ATATTAACAGGTCATATTGCAGCTGTAGAGAAACTTAGTTCGAGGTACATTTAGAATACTGTGTACACTACTGGTTGCCACAAGATGTTGAAATGTTGGAGAGGGTATGGAAAAGTTTTACCAGCATGTTGTTTGGTTTGGAGCGTATTAGTCAGAAGGAGAAATTGAACACAAATGGTTTGTTTTCACCTGGGCATCATTGGCTATGGGTCTATCTGATAGATATTTATAAAATTATCAGCGGCATAGATAGAAGGACAGTTAGAGGCTTTTTCCCCCAGTGTAGGACCGTAGATTTTAGTTAAAATGGAGAAAGTTCAGGAGATGTGATAGGTAAGTGTTTTTTTTTTTTGCTATACTAGACAGAATGTGAAAGTGTCTGGAATGCACTGTTAGAGGGGAAGAAGCCAATATAGCAATGTTTAAGAGGGATCTTGGCACGAGTATGAATAAGTAAGGAATAGAATGACATAGAAGGTATTGGAGCAAATACTTTTGTTTTAACTTTGGAATGACATCATGTGTTAGTGCGGGCTTGCTGGGCTGAAGGGCCTGTTCTTGTACTGGACTGTTGTTTAATTTTATCATTATGGATCTGTTATGCAACATAACCAACAAATCAATACAAATGATAAAATAAATGCTCGTTCTAAACACACGCAACAATCCAAAATCAAAACAAAGCCAATTACACGGCATGAGGGGAGAACTGACCAAGACTGGATAAACACACTAAAATGTTTGACTGTACGTGAAGATTGAGAAACTTGTCAAGGAGTCCTGAAGGACAGGATGTAAATGTATGTGGAAAGGCAAGGACTGATTTGGAATAGTCACACGGCTTTGTGCGTGGGAAACCATGTCTCACAAACTTGATAGAGTTTTTTTTTTAAGAAGTAACAACGAGGATTGATGAGGGCACAGCAGTGGACGTCTTCGATATGAACTTCAGTAAGTTGTTCGAACAGATTCGATTGTTTACCCAGTTTAGATCTCACCGAATACAGTGAGAATTAGCTACTTGGATACAGAACTGGTTCAAAGGAAGAAGACATAGGTGGTTATGGTAGGATGTTTTTTCAGATTGGAGACCTCTGACCAGTGGAGTGCCACAAGGATCGATGCTGGGCCGACTACTTTTCGTCATTTATATATACGATTCGGATGTGAGCATAAGAGGTACCGTTAGTAAGTTTGCAGATGATACCAAATCGGAGGTGTAGTGGACAGCGAAGAAGGGTACCTCAGATTACAACGGGAACTTGATCAGATGGGCCAATGGCCTGAAAACTGGCATATGGAGCATAACTTAGATAAATGCGAGATTCTGCATTTTTGGGAAAGCAAATCTTACCACAACTTATACACTTATTGGTAAGGTCCTCCAGAGTAATGCTGAACAAACAGACCTTGGACTGTAGGTACATAGCTCCTTGAAACTGGAGTCACGGATAGATAGCATAATGAAGGAAATGCTTGGTATGCTTTCCATTATTCGTCAGAGCATTGAGTATAGGAGTTGGGGCTGATGTTGCCGATGTACAGGATATTGGTTGGGCCAATTTTAGAATATTGCGTGCAATTCTGGTCTCCTTCCTATCGGAAAGATGTCGTGAAACTTGAAAGGTCTCAAAAAAGACTTACAATGATGTTGCCAGAGTCGGAGGATTTGAGTTACAGGGAGAAGTTCAATAGGTAAGGGTTGTTCTCCCTGGAGTGTCAGGAGCTGAGGGGTGACCTTGTTGAGGTTCATAAAATCTTAAAGGGCATGGATAGGATGAATAGACAAAGTCTCTTCCCTGGAGTGCGAGAGTCGACAACTAAAGGAAATCGGTTTAGCGTGAGAGAGGAAAGATATAAAAGAGACCTGAGGGACAACTTTTTCAGACAGAGGGTGGTACGTGTATGGAATGAGCTGCTAGAGGAAGTGGTGGAGGCTAGTATTATTGTAACATTTAAAAGACATCTGTATGGGTATATGAATAGGAATAGTTTGGAGGGATATAGAGCAAAGAGTCTGGTTCCATGCTGTACATCTCTGACTGTATGAGTCTATAAATCATTCAAAATGATCAATGAAAGAACAATCCATTGAAAACCAAGTTAGAAACCCCAGCCACCGGCTGATGGTGCCCCATGCATTTCCCTGCAGTCTGCTCCCCTGAGACTTTCAGACGTATCAAAATCTTTGTTGCAGATGCAGTGTGTTTGGTGCGATCACTCTTGCCATGTGGTATAAGGGTTAGAATGACATGGAACAGGGATATAGAACAGGTGAACATGTCCCTGACTGAGGACAATGACACCGTACAGCCAGTAGCCTGGTTGTGTGTCTGTGCCAACTGCCATAACAAGGCGCTGACAGGGCAAGGTAAAACATACTGTGGGCATGCTTGGAGGCACGGAAATGCATGCTCATGTAGCAAGGGAGCAGCCCTGATAGGCAGCCTGATCTGGGATGTGAACTGGGTAACTTTCCTTGGCAGTAACTGCATGTCATACTGCCATACATTCCTAGTTGTTGGTCTACACTTCTCGGCAATAGAGTGAGGAGACAGAACTGAGTATGGTGGCCATCACGAAGGAGAAGATGCTAGAAAAACGGAATGGCCCGAGGTTGGATAAGCCCCTGTTCCAGCTGGACTACACCCCAGGGTTCTATGGGAGATACCTGAAGTGACAGTCGTGGCGTTGTTGGCAATCTTTCAGGAATTTGTAGAATCAGGGAAGGTCCGAGAGGGCTGGAAAATCACCAAAACAATATCCCCGTTTAAAATGTGAGTAAGTCCAAAAGGCAGAAAATTTCAGAACAATTACCCTAATCTCAGTTGCGGGTAAAATCCTGGCATCTATTGTGAAGAATGAGATTTCTGAATACTTGGAATTGCATGTTAAAACATGGTAAAGTCGACATAGTTTCATTAAGGGAAGTTCATGCCTGACCAATCTGCTAGAGTTATTTGAGGAAGAAACGAACAGGTAAGACTGAGGAGAGCGAATGAATGTTATCTGCCAGGGATTTAAGAAGGTCTTTCACGAGATGTCACACAGGAAGCTAATGAGTAAAGGCCTATGGTGTCAGAGGTATGGAGAAAAGTTTGGCTGTTTGGCAGAAAACAGAGAGTGGGGATAAAAGAGTTTTCCTCAGTCAGGCAGCCGGTGACATGTGGTGTTCTGCAAGGCTCAGAGTTGAGAGCACATCTTCTCACGTTTTATTGAATCTCTACATTGTGGAAACCTGCCGTTCTGCCTAACTAGTCCACATCGATCCTCCAAAGAGCAACTCATCCAGACCCATTCCCCTTCCCTATCACTCTTCATTTTACCCCGACTAATGCACCTAACCTACACATCCCTGGTTTCTGTGGGCAATTTATCAGCCTCGTCCCTCCAACATATCCATCCTCCAACATTCTGTTCAATCCATCAACTCCACCTTCCCTGCCATCTATCTCCATCAGTTGCTACCTGCTTGCAACGATTCCTGCGTTCTACTATATAAGCACATTCCACTATAAGCCCTCACCCACAATCCATTTATCCCACTCTTCACGCCTCTGTCGAGTTTTCAGAGATCCCGGCAGTTCACACTGATCCCCAGTTGAGGGAGCTGGACCATCCCAGCTGCTCACAACGAGATTCTCATTTTAGAGAGCACGAGCACCTGTCTGTTCACACTGAGATTCCCAGTTCAGGGAGCTGGATAATCCCATTGTTCACAATTTTCCCAATTTAGGGAGATAGACCAAACTGGCTGCTCACAACGAGATTCCTGGTTTAGGGAACGGGACCACGCCGGCCATTCACACTGAGATTCCCAGTTTAGGGAGCTGGACTATCATGGCTGTTCACTCTGAGATTTCCGGTTTAGGGAGGTAGACCATCATGGTTGTTCACATTAAGATTTCCAGTTTAGAGAGCCAAATCATCCCGCTGTTCACACTGAGAAGCCCACTTTACACAGCTGGACAATTCCAGCTGTTCACACTGAGAATCCCAGTTTAGTGAGTAGAACCTTTCCGTCTGTTCCCACGAAGATTCCCAATTTAGACAGCTCGATAATGAAGGCTGTTCACAATGGCTTTCCCAGCTTAGAGAGCTGGATCATCCCCAGTTCACAATGAGCATCCCAGTTTAGAGAGGTGGAAATTTTCAGCTGTTCACACTGAGAATCCCAATTTAGCGAGCACAGTCATCCCGGCTGTTAACGCCGAGATTTCCAGTTTAATGAGTTGGATCATCCTGGCTGTTCACACTCAGAAGCCTAGTTTAGAGAGCTGGACCATCCCGGCTGTTCCCAGTGAGATTTCAAGTTGAGGGAACTGGACCATCCTAGTTGCTCAGAAGGAAATTCTCAGTTTAGAGAGTGGGACCATCTCGGGTGTTCACAATGAAATTCCCAGTTTATGCAGCTGGACCATCCAGTTGTTCGCAACGAGATTCCAAGTTTAGAAAGCAGGTCATCGCAGTTGTTCACACTGAGATTCTCAGTTTAGGGAACTGGACAATCCCAGTGCAAACAATGAGATTCCTAATTTCGAAACGTGGACTATCATGGCTGATCGCACTGTATTTCCCAGTTCAGGGAGCCTGACAATCCCGCCTGTTCACACCGAGATTTCAAGTTTAAGGAGCTAGATCATTCCACTGTCCACACTAAGTTTCCAATTTTAAAGAGCTGGAACATCATGGTTGTTCACACTCATATTCCCAATTTAGAGAGATGGAGCTTCCCACCTCTTCACACTGAGAATCCCAGTTGAGAGAGTAGAACCATTCCAACTGTTCACACGGGGATTGACAGTTTAGAGAGTAGGACCATTCCGACTGATCACACCGAGATTCCCAGTTTAGAGAGTTGGATCATCCCGGCTTTTTACACTCAGATTCCCAGTGTAGGGAACTGTATCATCCCGTTGTTCACACTGATATTCCAAGTTTAGAGAACTACGCAATCCCGTATAATCAAACTGAAATTCGCAGTTTAGGGAACTTTATTATCCCACCTATTCTCGTCGATATTTCCAGTTGAGGGAGCTATATCTTCCTTACTGTTCTCTCAGACATTCCCATTTTTGAAATCTGCACACCCCGACTGTGGTTGAGACCCATATTTAAGTGGAAACAGTTTCAGTTCATCTAGTCTTTTCCAGACACAAGCTCTACTGACTCGGAAAATACTGACATGCTCCCCAGGACTTTCATGTTAATATGTACATACTCCCTAATGCACTCAGCACATTCTGACACAACCACGAGGACGCTGCTATAAATAGCGACACACTCCCTGGGACCCCCTGTAAATCGCAAAACCCTCTCCAGGACGCCCCTGCACAAAGCAAATAAAACGCGATGGATCCACCTGTAAACCCTGACACACTGCCCCGGACGCACCTGTAAACAGTGACAGAAGCGCTGGGACACCCCTGTAAATGCAGACACATTCCCCGGGACCGCCTGTAAATACCGACACTCGTCACAAGACCCTATTGCAAATAATGACACATTCACTAGCACTGTCCTGTCAATACCGATACACACCCCAGGACACCCTTGTAAATAACAAACCACTCGTTGGGACAACCCAGTAAATACTGACACACTCCACGGGATCCCCCATAAATACTGACACAATCCCCGGTAAACTCTGTGTATATACCAACACACTCCCCGGTAAACTGCCTGTTAATAACAATACACTTTCTAGAACTGCTCCACAAATACTGACATATTCCACAGGAACCCCCTGTAAATACTTACACACTCCACAGGACTAACCTGTGAATACTGACACAATCCCAGAGACCGCTCCTGTAAATGATTACAGACTCCCCGCGACCACTCTGTAAATACCAACACACTCCCTAGTAAACACCTGATTAGTACCAACACGCTGCCCAGGACCACCCAGTAAATATCGACACATTCTGTACGTATTCCCTATTGATACTGACACACACCCATAGATCCTGCTGCAAATACTGACACACTCCCCGTACTCCCACCCTTGCATGTATAGACACTCACCAGGGCACCCCTGTAAATACTGACACAATATCTGGGACTCTCCTGTAAATACTGACAAAATCCCCAGGACATTCCCCCTCACCTATATTTCCTGAAAAGCTTCCCAACAACACTTTGTCAATACTGACACACAACCCAGGACCCCACTTTAATACGGACACACTCTGAAGGACCCCCCTGTAAATATAGAGAGACACCACGGGATATTCGTTTAAATATTGACACAGACCCTGGGAATCCCCTGTCAACAATGACACTCTACCCGTGGCACGTTTGTAAGTACCACCGCAGAACCCTGTGAACCCCATGTAAATACTGACACATCTCCTGAAAGCCCCTGTAAATACTGTCAAATTCCCCAGGACTCCCTGAAAATGCTGACACATTTCCTGGTACACCCTTGCAAATTCTGATACACACCCGCGACACTCTTGCAAATAACAACCCACCCCCGGGAAAATCCTGTGAATAATGACACCCACCCGGTGCACCCTTGTAAATGAGACACAGTTCAATGGAACCCTCCTCTGAACACTTACACACTCGACAGGACAGCCCTGTAAATGCTGACGCACACCATGGGACCATCTTGTAAATACTGACATGCTCTCCCGGACGACTTGCAAATACGGACACACTCCTTGGGGCCCACCCTTTAAATACCAACTCACTCTTTAGGAGCCCCTGTAAATACTGACACTCCCAGGATCATCATGTAAATATCAAAACATCCTTGGGACCTTCAATGTGAATACGGTGATACTCACTGTGACGACCCTGTAAATACTGACACACAATCCGTAACCACCTAGAAAATACCGAGAAGCTCCCCAGAATCTGCGCAAATACCTAAACACTCTGTGGGATACTCTGTAAAAGCCAACCCACCTCACGGGACTCCCACTGTAAGTACCAACACAATCCCCGGGAACCTTGTAAACACCAACACACTCCATGGAAACCATGCAAACACCGAGACACTCCCTAAATACCCTGCAATTACCGACTCCCTGTAAATACCGACACAATCCCCGCGAAATCCCTGTCGATACTGACAACTCCTGGACAACTGCCCTGCAAACGTATATACTCAACAGGACCGCTTTACAGTACCTGCACACTCCCTGGGACTCCCGTAAATACTGACACAATCCCCGGGAATTGCACCCCCCCCCCCAGTATTTACTGACATTACTGACAAATTCCTCAGCAGCACCCTCTAAATTCTGACACACTCAGGGCCACCCGCAATACAGACACACTCTCCGGTAGACGCCTGTAAAAACAGACAAACGCCCTGGGACACACTTCTAAATAATGATACAGGGAATCCTCTGAAATACATACCGACACCCTTTCTGGCATCCGCCCTGTGAATACTGACACACTCCATGGGACACCTTGAGAATACAGGCACTCTTTAAAATACCGATACACACTCCAGGAACACTCCAGTAAAGACTGAAATACTCCATGGGAACCCCCCCCCCCCCCCCGTAAATGCTGACACAGTCCCCAGTACACCCTGTGCATACCGAAACACACCTGGGTCACCGTTGTAAATACCAAACCACTCCCCAGGACCAACCCTGTAAATAATGACACACTGCCCGGCACACTGTTGAAAATAATGGCACAATTCCCTGGAACGTTCTTATAAATACCAACACAAGCGATGGGGCTAATCCTGAAATAATGGTACACTCCACGGGACCCGCCTATAAATACAGACACATCTCCAGGACCACCTTGTTAAAATGGACACACTCCACAGGAGCTCGCTGTCAAGTCCGACACACTGCTCGGGAGCCCCCTGGCAATATTGACACACTCTCCAGGGCCCACTCGTGAATACTGACACAGTCCTCGGAAAATCATTGTAAATACTAACACACTCCCCAGTACACCCCTGTCAATACCAAACCGATTCCAGGACAACCCTTGTAAACACCAACGCAATCCCAGGAGCCCCTGGTAAATGCAGACAAACTTTCTGGAAATTACTGTAAATACTGACAGCCTCCCAGAACACCTGGTAAACAGCAAAACACTTTCCAGATCCCCTGTAAACACTGGGTCAATCCCTGGGACCACCTGTGAATACTGACACACTTCAAGGTATCCTCCCTGTCAATACTGACACACTCCATGGGACAGCTTGTGAATGCCAGCACAATCCCCGGAATCACCATCTTGAACACCGACACACTACCCGGGAAACAACTATAAATAACGGCGCACCTACTGAACCCACCACTGCAAACACTGGCACACTCCCGTGGACAGCCTCTGTCAACACGTTTTTCTAGTGACACTCTTCCCCCGGAAATACCAACACACTGTCGGGTACCCCTTCTAAATAACGACACACTCACTAGAAATCCCTTGCTAATACCCATGTTTTTTTCAGTGTACCAGCATTTTAACACACTGATGCAGTCCTCAGGAACCCAAACGCCACCCAATAATAACGATGCACTCACCGGGACAGCTCTGTAAATACTGACAAAAGAATCAGGACTCCGCTGTCGATACCGAAGTTCTGCCCATGACACCCCACTGGACATACCAACTGACTACCGGGTCACCTCGCTGCAAATAACAACACATTCCCCAGAACCCCCTCTTTACTACCGGCATTAAGCCTGTGACCCCTGCTTTCAAAATACTGACACACTCTACAGAAATCCACCCTGAAAATTCCAACACTTTCCCTGGGACACACCCATGCGTACTGACACACTCCCCGGGAAACACTTATTAATATTGACACACTCGCTGGACCCACCCTGTAAATACTGATGAACGCCCTTGAAACCCACCTGTCAATACCGATCTTCTGCTCATGACGGCCCCCTGAAAATACCAACACACTCCCGAATTTCCTCGCTATAAATAACAACACACTCCCCAGAACCCCTCCTGTTAATAACGACATTCTGCTCGTGACCCCCACTTTGAAATTACCGACACACTCCCAGAACACCTGTACATACCGACACACTCTCTGGGAACGCGGTATAAATACCGACCCACTCCATGAAACATCCCTAGAAATACTGACACAATCCCAAGAACCCCCGGTAAATACTGACATACTGCCTGGGAACCCCCCCCCCCCCCCGTATGTACTGAAAACTCCCCAGGACCCCCATGTAAATACCAACACATTCCTCAGGTCCAGCCTATAAATACTGATACACACTCCATGGGACTGTTTATAAATACTGAAAAACTTCTCGAGACCACCACGTCAACACTGATACACACCTCAGAACAACCCTGTAAACACTGACAAACTCCTAGTGACCATTCTGTAAATACTATCACACTCCCTGGTACCTCACTGTCAATACCAGGGACCCAGCTGTCAATACTGAAATATGCCACGGTACCACACTGTATATACCGAGACTTGCCTAGACCCCATTGTAAATACGGATCCACTCCTCGGGACTCAACATGCCAAACCTGACACACTCCCTTTCACGTCTCGTCAAAACACCAATACACTTCCCAGGACTCCCTTGTGAATACTGACACACTCCAGCGATCGCCTCCCTGTAAATAAAGACATCCTTCCCTGGAGCCTCCCGTAAATGTTGACAACATAATGATCCAAGAATTAATGCAGAGCGAAAAATTCCATTTAAATGTAAGCATCAGAGAAACATATAATGAATTGTTAAAGCTCCTGAAGGTATATGAAGGGAGAAAAAAAAACGATCATTGAAAACAAATCCCTTACAATGAGAAACAGAGGACGTTATAATGTGGGAGAAATATATGGCATACCAAACAAACATGTATATTGGTTCTGCCATTACAAATGATGACACAAGTAATATTCCTAAATTACTGGGAAGAAAAAGAAAGGAAGGAACAGATGGAAATCAGTATTATCAGGAAGATGTTGTTGTGGAAATTGATGCGATTAAAGACAATAAATTCCACCAACTGCGAATCAAACAACCATGTACTTAAAGTCACCCGAATTGCAGTGAATGCCTTGTGTAACTAGAGTGTGGAGTATACGTAGAGCAAATTAATTTTCATATTTCAATATTCTATCGACTCTGAAACATTATCTATGAATAGGAGGTCAGTTAATGTGACCTGACTATTTATAAAAGGAAGTAGTGAGAAAACATGGAATGACAGAGAAGTTAGCCTTACACTGGAAAACAGTAACTGAATTGGACAGAACCATCATAAATTTATGGAACTAAAATAGGAAAACCGATCTCATCTTCTTGTATACAAATCATTTAACGTAAGCATACCAGCGCAGCAGCAATTGAGGAAGACAAACGGTGTTTTAGCCTTTCTACTGAGAGGATTTGAACACAGGAGCAGGGATGACTTGCTGAAATTGTGCACGGTCTTGTTGATACCACAACCTAGAATGTTGTGTGCAGTTTTGTAATCCTGTCATGACAAAGATGTTCTCCACACGGAGGCTGCACAACAAAGGTTTACCAGACTGATTCATAGGGTGGCAGGACTGACGTATGAGGAAAGAATGGATTCGTGAGGATGAAAATCAATCAAGTTTAGAATGATGAAGTAGGATGTCACAGAAACGAACAAAATTCTAAAAGGTATGAACAAGGTAAATGCAGGAAGGATGCTGTCAATAACCAGGACGTCCGTAACGTAGGGGGTGGAAAGGTGGCGTCACTTCTAAGAATTTGGGTTAGTTGATTTAAGACTGAGATGAGGATTTTATTTTTTAATCAAAGACTGGGTCCTCAGTGGAATTTGCTGCCACAAAAAGCAATTAAATCCAGAACTTGGAATGTTTACAAGATGAAAATGTCCATAATTTTGAGGGTACGAGCGATCAAAAGGTACAGATCTCGAGAGGTAGCAGGTTACTGTGCGAAATGACCAGCCAAGATCATATTGAATTATGGAGGAGGATCAAACATCACAACAAGCCGGTCCTGTTCAGATTTTTTAAATTCCCATTCTGTTAAACGTGGGATATAAAAACCAATTGTCTTGAACTGACACAGAGATCAGTAACACATTATCTAGATTACAAAAAATCCTGTAAAGCCTTACGAAACAGCAATCGGTGAGCAATTTTAGCACAGAACTTCAGCAGTTCGAGGAGGTGCAAAATGATTTTTGATGTTCATACACTGGCTGTTCTCTCTCTCAATTTCGATCCAGTTCACAAATTACTGAATCCTTTGACAATAGCGAAATATTATGTATGAAATAAGTAAACGTCTTTAAAAGTTACTGATACTGGGTGGAGGGAGTAGTAGGATAGGGTGGGGAAGAGGAACAGTGAGTAAAACAATTGGTCATTTTTTGGTGTTGGGAATGGCAACGAATGACCCCAAATTCCAAATACCCCGCGACCCGTTAGCCTGCTCAGGAGTCCTGTCCCTCCACTTCGTGCTCCATTCTTTCCGTCTCTGTCACATTTACAGCAAGTTAAGGGGTAGAGATATTCATGGGGTACACAGACCCATCCATCTCAGTCACTAATACGCACATATGCATCTCCAAAAAACATTAAATAATCATGGGCCACAGCAATGATTTAAAACAATATCATTTATTTTCAGCTATATTCACACTAAAGATAGATAAACCAACAGTGACCTGATAAATAAAAATAAAACAAAATAAAACTGAGCCAGGAATAGCGGGCCTGTTTCTGGGAAGAAGCTCAGGCTCTCTGTGGCTTAAATCGCGGCCCCAAATACAGTATGTTTGGTTCCAGAATCATACAATGACCAAACATGAAACCTCTAACTGGGATTTATCACCTGGCGCTTCCCTCCCCTTTCGCCCTCACTCACCGACTGTCGATTGGAGACAACAACATTGCGGTCCAATGATCACTCGCCGCGAGCATGCTCACAGTTAAGGTTAACCCTATGCATGCTGCTGTTGACGTATAATGGCCAACTGCGAAGACGAGGCGGCCCTAAAGGACCAAGCTGGAGGCACTGGTCCTCCAACCAATCAGAGAAACTCTTGGGCGCGCTGGTAAATCAGAGAATGCTGTTGGGCTAAATTAAGCTAAGCAGAACTTCCACACCTCAACTCTCAACCAAACTTCGCTTGAAAGATTCTTCCAGTCCAAAAGACAATTGTTAATGATGACTCTGTTTCCTTTCCTGCATGCGATAATGAGGACTCCAGATGCTGGAGATCAGTTTCAGCATCGGAGTGATGCTCAAAACACACAGCAAGTCACGCGGCATCCGAGGAGCATGAAAATTGAATTTCAGGCAGGCAAACAGCCATCATCAGTAACCTATCACGCCAGCAATTTATGATTAATATTGCTACTTTACCTTATATTCCTTTATCCCCAGGTTTCATAGACAGCGGGCTCACAGAACTTTTGCATTTTCCCCCAATCTACATTTATCTGATCGTTTTGGATTACCATCATCAAGACGTCTGCCTACCTCATCAATAACATCGGCAGACAGTTCACCACAATCTTCTATGAATAATTCTATTTTAGCTCTCCTGACAGAAACACATATTTCTTCACGAGGTACCTCATTTTGACTGGTTTGACCGTTTGCAACACGTTTCATACAGCTTGAAACGGTTGTCCTTTCAGTACAGAATTAATTGACAAAACGTTTCTCATGGCAAACTCAAGGCGTGCATTCCTTTTAAAGACGAGGAAACGTGTCTGAATGAGTTGTGACTTGGGCATTAGTTATCATGAATACAAAGTAAAGACAATCAGGTTATGATGGCGTTGACCTCGACCACACTTTCAGAAGCTGCCAGACAAGTTGAATATTTCCAGCGTTTTCTGTATTTTTCATATATATTAGATTGCCAGTATTTTGCTTCTGCACTTGTTCTTGGGAAGAAAGGAATGAAAAGTTGTGGGTCGAAAGCAGGAGCAGTAGACTCCTTCCATCATGAAACTCCCAGCTCTTCCTCTGCTTTTGTAGTTTTGTGAAAACACTAACTGGCTTTAATATTAGATTTTAATGATAATCTAAGAGTTTGCACGTTCCTATTTCTGACCAAATATGGAATTAAAAAATCAGATCAATTTTTATCAATTTCACCATTTATGTGCGTATGTTCAGGTTCATAATTTAACTTTAAGGCGAAGGCAACATTTCATATTGGGAACTACAAATGCTAACGATTTGCAGGCCATGGTTCTGAGAGCACGGAAACTAAATGACGAGACGTCCAGGGACAGTCTCTGTTTATTTCACCCTGGACACTGTCTGATTCGGCATTATATTCTCTCATCCTTCTGCCCATGATGCCTTCAGTTCTGTCTCGGTTTTGTTCCGACTGGTTTCTAATGTACAGGCTATCCAATCATCTATTATGTTGCAGTTTCTAATGAATGAGAATCCTTCTCTCAGAGCACACTGCCTCCGTCGCTCAATGCTTTGATAGGGGAGGAACACGGACATGGGAATGGCTGAATGTTTCCTTTCATTGCTGTAACCAGACTCTGGTGTTGAAATCTAAAATGAGACCCAATTGGGTGAAATCCTTCGTTCTGGTTGATCTCTCCTGAGCCCTCAGTCACTCCGCGAGAACGTGCCTGTGTGTTTCCCTGTGTATTGTAAATGGGGTTCAGCTCACCGAGGGAATATGAACACAGGTTGTCCATCTTAACCTTCAGTCACATTCATTGTAAAACGTGATTGGATAATAGCATTCCACAAGTGCTTGAAAACGCTGAGAACGCAAGGGGACAGGCCAAGTGCTGAAAACTTGGATGATGGGCCTCTTTCCGTTCAGTAAACAGTCGAGGACTTGTTCAAACCTATGTCCTGATAAATAAAACACCATACGCTTTGACATTAAGAAGCTGTCCAACAACTCATGAGGCAGCACTGGTGGTGTAATGGTTAAGAGTCGGTGTTTTCTTCACCGCAGCCAAAGTGGGGTGCCTGGTCAGGGAATCAGGTTTCATTGTTCCTGATAGTGACAACAGCGAGAGGGGACCAGCACTGATGGGGATCCTTTCAATGTCTCAGATCAGTTCATGCCTCGAGAACATCAGAGTTATTGCCCCTGCTCCTTCCAGAAGGGAAATGCACCTTGACAGTCTCTGCTCAGTCGATCAGGTCACTTCATTCCCCTCCAACAGAGTTTCTAAAGATTCAAAGATTTGAAACTGGGCTCTGTTTAATTTTTTCCTTTTCGCTCCCAGGGATTGCAGAGATTGGGTTGGGTTGAAATTGATAATGTGCAAACGAGCAGCGTGCGAGACTATTCTATCTTTCCCTCTTTTGACAGCGCCTTTAGGTTGACTCTGATGTTCTCGGTTACATTCATCGATCGGAGACATTAATCGGTATATTAAGAAATACCACAATTAATTCCAAACACAATGAAATTCTTTCAAATGTTCTGACTACAATGTACTCAGAAACTGCACAGTTTAGGGATATATTGAGGAAAATCAAGTTTAAGAAGATAAACAATTCACTTTGCAAGATGCTTCTAATGAGGACGTCAATTCTTTTGAATGATTCGGTGGAATTGTGTTCATCATGTTAGTACTTTCTATTATCAAACCGAGCGGCTGTTTAAAAGCGATTCTGTTAAACAAAGAATTGCGGTATAATCGATTGAAACATTGCCAACAGTAAGTCGTGGCAGCCAACAATACTTATAAGTGGACAATAGACTGAAGTTGGGCATAGCTTCATATCAATAGTTCAGACATCCCAGCATTTCAAACATTCTTGTACATAAGAAAGTGGTGCATTGTTGTTGAGGAAAAATTCTTCTTCCTGCAGATAAGGAACTCAAAGCACATCTCGACTTTGGGACAATGAGTTTGCAAGTGTAATAAAATGCGGCAGTGTTCTTGCGAAATTGAAGAGTCGAATGAACAAACCCCAGATTTGCAAACAAGCAAATCATGAAGCCACTGATTGCTGCAGCAGTGTGCTGATATCAGGGACAGGAGAAACAATTGTAACCGTCTCAGGGTGAACAACTAGTAAATATAATCAACTTCACCACTAACTGCAATAGTTCCCACATTGTGAAGCGGACAATTTCGCAAAGAAAACACATTTGTTCTCATAAAGCTTTCATTCACCCGATGGCTGCACATCCATTCAATGGAATTACCGCTAATCTTAAAAAATTCTAAGTCTACTTTCGTGCTTTTCCTCGATATCTCGAGGTGAAGTTGAGCTGAATAAAAATGTCGAGTATTCTCATTAATTTGTGAGTTTCGCGGCCGTCCCACTCAGTTTCTCTGAATGGTAATTAAATAAATGTGATCGTTGTCAGCAGTGATTACTTCCACACGTGAGGTAACGGCTGTAGTAAATGATGTTAAACTACATGACTATTCAAACATGTATTTCACCAATATCCCAGGCTATCCTCTCAACCTTTGATATTCTGTGGCAAACAGTTCATCTCAGTCGTCATTCATATCCAATGATGGAAATTCCACAGCCTCTGCAAATATCGAAGTTGAAGTTTCAGCCCATTCTGAGTTCCAACATCTCAGTCGAGATTTCGCTAAGTGGTCTTCCTATGTTTGTGTTGTTGTTTCTGACATATCTTCTGCCACTGTAAGTGTTTTTCTTTAAGTGCGTTAGTTTGTGTGATACCGCGTTAGTATTCAGTGGTCAATACCTTGGTTTATGGCCGCATCAGTACGTTTAGAATTCGAGTTATGGTACGTAATATTTCCCCCGTTTTACTCTATGTGACATGTACTAAATCAGCACTACATGTAATCAGTTGTTTTCACATGAAAATATTATCCAAGGTGATGATTTTCTTTCTTCAGAACCTCCTCTCTCACATCTCGGCCTGTTATATATAAGGAATCGAAACCACCCATTGTCGGATATTTTTGTCTTTCTCCCTCTCTTACTGACCCTCCTCTCAATATCCTCTTCAAGTTCCCTCAGGCACTGAACAATCTAACACTTAATTTCACATTGACCCCATTCAATCTGTGGTGCTGCAGTCATTGTTGCTGGTGCACATGCTCCAATCTCAGCTTTGGCAACTTCAACTAATCGATCCTGTTAGATGACATGGTTGTTCGAACAAAGCTCATGTAGCAACTTTAACTGGCATGAACCAGAGATTCTTGGAGCACAAGTATCAGGAAATGAGAAGATTTAGGTGAATTGACCATGCTAAATTTCGCATCCTGTTCAGGCATGTGTACGTTGGGCGCATTAGTTAGTGATAAATATACAATAAAAGGACAGGGGAATAGGTCTAGTTGAGTTACTCTTCGGAGGGTCAGTGTGGACTTGTTGAACTAAACGGCCTGTTTCCCCACTGTACAAGTTCCATGATTCTATGAAAAGGACACAAGATATTATTGAGCAAAAGAGAGTTTGCTGGAAAGGTTTACGTGACTTTCTGATCATTTATTTGAATTGTTCATTCGGCTCGTGCTGGACTATTGTGTGCAGTCTGCAAATCATTTTACAAAGGAGATGTGATAGCTTTGGAGACGGTTCAGAAGAGATTTATCAGGATATTGTCTGGGCTAAGGAGTTTCAGTTATAAAGAGAGTTTGGACCGCTTTTTTTTCTCTTATAGCAGAGGAATTGAAAGGAGACAAGATTGAGATGTATAAGGTAACGACGGATATGGAAAGATTAAAGTTAAAGAAACAATTTCCCTTGGTGAAGTGGTGAATCACCAGGGATGCAGAGATTTAAGAGGCAGAAAGATTTGAGTATGTGTTTGTGAAAAAAGAACTCCATTTCAGCCATCGTGTGTTTGGAATCTTGAACTTGCATTAAGGGTCAGAAACCCTCATCACTTGAAGAACTATTCAGGTGTGAATTTCTGAAGCCATCACATGGCAATGGTGACAGTGGTTTTAAAGGAATTAGAATAGTGAAATAGTTGTTATTGCCCAGTCCCGACATAGAAGCTGAGGGCGCTTCCTTTTTCACAGTCGCCCTGGGTAGTAAGTCTACCTGTCACCGCGCAAATCCGAGGTTCAGTTACCCTCCGAGAAAAATGCTTGCCTTTTCAGGCAACTCTGTGGTTAACATTGTTGTCTCTCGGCGCCAGGAAACGAGTTTTTATTTTAACCTGGAGTGATTGATAATGTGGATTTTGCACGTTATTCCGCATGGGTTTCCTTTGGCTGCTTAGATTACTTCAAAGTACACAGTGATGAGCACGTTAGGTAGATGGTAAATAAAACGCGAAAGAGATGAAAGTACTGTAAATCAGAGACAAAAATAGGAATTAAAGCATCAGAGAATTCGGAGTTAACATTTCGACTCGAGTGAACCTTCCTCAGAACAGTTCACGACTGAAGCGTTAACTCTGATTTGTCTCCACTGATGCTGTCAGATCGACTGAGAATTTCTCGTAACTTCTATTTTTGCAGTTGCTTGGTAAGTCCGGGGTTGGAACGAAAGGGTCGCGGAGTGTGAAGCTCTTAGGATTTGTGGGAGATTAGAAATGTAGTTTCCGCATGTGGTGGGTGGGGTGTTGCGGGGGTGGGACATTATGCAAACGGTCGCGGAATTCTTGTAGCATGTAGCATGTAGCATACTTAAGGCTTAGACTTTAGTCTAAGAAGAATATAGAGGGTATTTTAAAGAAAATAGTTTTAAGCTAGGAAATAACTTTAAAGTGTTGTAGTTGACCACAAAGAAGCAGCAGGGACATTTCACAAGAAAGCACATAGTATGATAAGAGAAACTGGATAAAAGAACAAGCTGAAACAAAAAAAGGAACAAAGAATGCAAACATATAAGGACAGCGGGATGGCCAGATAATAAAATAACGAGATAGAGAAAGAAAAACAAGTGAGCTCATCGGCTTATGATAGGATGGGAAAAGGGAGGCGTGATTCCACAACTTGGAAACTGAATAAGAAAGCTAACATGCTCTGTTTTCGCGCGCATTTCTGCTTGATTGCAGAAGCGCCCAGTACTTGCAAGGCTGTAATAAATTGTTCCTATTTCCAAGGCTTTGTCTCAGGCTGATTTATGAGTGAGTTCTGTTTCTCTCAATTGGGGGCCTCGTTCCGGGATCCAAAACTTCGACCACTCGACACTCTTGGGACAACGGGGGAGGTGCACCTCGCCGATTTCGGTGATCTCCGACTCGCTTGCTTCTCGTTCGCAGTTCGGGCGAGTACGATGTAGACTTAGAGAAGCTGAAAACAAGGCGGCAGACGCGGCGGATTCAGTCGGGCAACTCTTGTGCACAAGACCCGGGTAGGGAAAGTTCTTAAAGGGTATATCCGGGCGACCGAGGACAATGGTATTTGCTGCAGGAATTGCCGCGGGACGGGGCGCACCGAAACGCCCAGGTAACTCTGTGCACAGACCATGGTAAGAAAAGAGACCTTAAAGTATGGCCTTGGTGGTCGGGACGTACGAAAGTGCGGGGAATTGTCAATATATAAAATAAAGCATATGTCAATGGAAAACAACCCCTGTCAGAGGGGCTAGTAGCTGAAGGGCCACTGAGGGTGCACTTCGTAACTACCTTATGGCCAGACGTCCAGAAAAATATTCAAAAGCTCGAGGAGTTATTGCGGGAAGCTCAAAGTGTCTGTGAGACACGGTATCTGTGTGTGTGTGTGTGTGAGAGAGAGAGAGAGAAAGAGCTGTACAGCTCGTAGAAAGTTTAACCCTTTGTGATTCGGTTTGAATGCACATTTGTTTGTTGGTGAATGAATGCTTGTGCTTTGTTCCTTGGAGCTTGAGATCCGGGACTGTTTTGAATATGATTTCTACTATGGAAATTTTAATGATTTCTTTTAAGGTTAAGGACATTAAAGATTATGAAATAAAATTTAAACTCATGTTATTTTTACAGGTCATGACTGCCTTGCTATCAGTTTCTAACTAATCACTTTTATCCTTGCGTAAAAGTGATTTATGGAGAACAGTTAAAGTTTCAAAAAAAAGCATATAATTGGTCAGATTAATCGGACGAGTAAGGTGTCTAGTCAGGACCCTGAAGGGGGTGTTGAAGAACGTGACACCGGACCTCGTTAAGTTTAATTAAATTAGCAACAATGGGAGGCACGGGGAGTTGCCTGTGTAACGGTCGATTTGTAAGTAACGTTAAAGGGGTTATATCCCGCCCAACAGTTCTTTGGGGAGAATGTTGAGTAATTGGGAACACAACTCCCGGACGCGGGAGAAAGATAAGGCTACAATGATAAACTATTGTTGTTTCATTTGGACTAGAGAAAGTATTAAGGCACCTGGTATTTTCTGGCCCAAATGTGGGTCCAATTAGATTGGCTGTGTCAAGATCTTAATATATGTGTCAATCGAAAAGAACTGTACAGTCAAAAAAAGGTCTGATTATGCGGCTTGTTGGGTAGGGAGCGCGGGAGTAAAATTATGTCCCTTGAATACGGAGTAATCAGGGACACTACAGAAAAAGAATGAACAAGGGAAGCCACAATGGGATCCCCTAACGTGTTTTCCGCCCCCATATACTACATCCCGGAACAAACCTACAGCTCCCGAAGTAGAACCGAGTCCAGACACAGAAAGGGGAACGGACTCTGAACTAAAAGACACAGAACCAAGGGGGCACAGAATCACTCGATCCACCACACGTAAAGGAGGGGCAGAGATAATGGAAAATGCAAAATTGTGACCCTTAAGAGAGATTCCGATTGGGGAATGTACAATCAGATATGTAAACGCTCATTTAACCAGCAGCCAAGTAAGGGTCTTTTAAAAGGAACTGAAAAGTTTAACAGAGGATCAGGTTGGACTAGCCGAACAATTAGATCAATTCCTAGGGCCTAATTTATATGCCTGGGGAGAACTGATGGCAATTTTAGGAACGTTATTTTCAGGGGAAGAACGTGGTATGATCAGGAGAGCGGCTTTATAGGAATGGGAAAAGAAGCACCCAGTTGGGGAAGAAGGGGCTCCAGCAGAACAGAAATTCTCAAATATTGACCCTCATTAGGAAAATAATGACAGAGAAGATAGGGAGTCAATGCGGGATCTACGAGAAATGGTAATATTATGAATTAAAGAGGCGACACCTAGATCACAAAACTTTGTTAATGCCTTTGAAGTACGACAAGGGAAGGATGAAACCGCTTCTGCATTTCTTAAAAGACTCAAGGAGGCCACAAGAAAGTATTAGGGAATGGATCCCGATAATCCGATAGAACAGGGACTCTTAAAGGTCCAGGTTGTAACTAAATCATGGCCGGACATACCAAAGAAATTACATAAATTAGATGGATAGAGTGAAAGAAACAGATGGAAGAACTGTTATGTGAGGCACAGAAAGTCTATGTCAAAAGGGGAGACGAGAAGCAGAAAAAGAAAGCCAAAATGATGGTGGAGGCAGTAGAAGAAATAACAAAAAGGAGACTGTGACCAAGGGATTATAGGAAGGATAGGGGAGGACACGAAAGACAAAGGTCGGACATCTGGGGAAGGAGGCAACAGGCAAGGTGTTATCATTGCGGGAAAGTGGACATTTTAAACGGAAATGCCCGGAATTAGCACGAGAAATGGAAGCCGTTTCCGTAATGACCTGAGATGAAGATTAGGGGAGTTAGGGTTTCCATCCTCCTGAGACCCACTGGGAACCCTTGATAAATTTAAAGGTGGAACCTGAAGGGGAGGAGGCAGTATTTTTGGTGGACACGGGAGCGGACGATCATCTATAAGTTTTAAACCTACCGGTATGAAACTGACTAACAAGAATCTCAGGGTTTCCGGAGTATAAGGCGAGGAGTTCTTGGTGTCTATTTTTGAACCAACCCTAACTAGAAGAAATGATGAGGAAGTGATAGGACAATTACTATATATTCCTGACATTAGCAGTAATATATTAGGTAGGGATTTGATTATATTGCTGGGCTGAAAGGTTGGGGTGGAGGATAGTGCAGTAACTGTAACGATGGCTAAGACATCCCAAGGAAGATGGGTCCTCCCAGATGGAAGGGAGTTATTAAGTAAACCAGTCATGAGAAACATCCTAACCACCTTGCATCAAGGCAGCCATTGGTGCCCACAAGCTATGTGTGACATAGTGTTAAGGAAGTACGGACGTAAAGGGATATACATATTAGCCAAGCAGGTATGCACAGGATGCCCTACTTGCCAAAAGATTAATAAGAAAGTAACGGGGGGGGGGGGGGGGGGGGCAAGAGGTGGAAGAAACCCTAGGGTAAGACCTTTTCAAAGAATACAAGTGGATTACACAGAATTACCCCCAGTAGGGAAACAGAAGTACTTATAAGTCCTAATGGATCACCTAACTGGGTGGGTGGAGGCATTTCCAATGTCCTCAGCTACCTCGAAGGGAGTAGTGAAAGCTCTTTTTGAACATATAATTCCTCGATATGGAGTGGAGGAACGTATAGCTTCAGACGAAGGTAGCCATTTTACCTCTGAGATCCTACAAGGAGTAATGGCGGGATTAGAAATCTCTTAGGAATTACACACTCCTTGGCACCTGCCTTCCTCTGGACTCATGAAACGAATGAATCAAACCTTAAAGAAGCAATTGTCTAAGCTAGTCCTAGAGACTCGTTTACCATGGACAAAATGGTAAAAAAAAAAACATGACTGCAGATGCTGGAAACCAGATTCTGGATGAGTGGTGCTGAAAGAGCACAGCAGTTCAGGCAGCATCCAAGGAGCAGCGAAATCGACGTTTCGGGCATACGCCCTTCATCCTGTCGTCGATGTCGCTGCTTCTGGGATGCTGGCTAAACTGCTGTGCTCTTCCAGCACCACGAATCCAGAACCATGGACAAAACGTTTACCTATCGCGTTGCTACGCATTAGGACTGCGCCGAGGCGTGATAAAGGCCTCTCTCCTTATGATATGATGTTTGGATTACTTTTCTTGGGTGGAAGAGATGAATTACCAACTGTAGAGTTCAATGAAAAGTTTTTAAAGTATTATATTGTGGCTCTCGGCTCTTCTTTGTCCTTAGGAAGAAGGGTCTTTTGACCCAGACACATCCACTTGAGTTCGCCGTACATCGAATACAACCGGGTGATTGAGTCCTGATCAAAACCTGGAAAGATACAAAACTGCACACAAGCTGTGCGAAACCGTTCCTAAACCCCCTGACTACTGAAACAGCCGTCCGAACTTCTGAAAAAGAGTGGAGTCATGACACTCGTGTTCAGTGCTCCGTGGACGCTCCTTCCCCTTCGACAGAGTGGCAAGCTCATCTTACAGACGACTCTCTGAAAGTCAAGCTGAGCAAAAAGAATGGACTGAGATAAGAAACTATTAAGTATTAGTTAAAAAGAACTGTCTCCCAAAACAATTGTAAGTGTTGCATGGACTCACTCCTCCCTGGCATACAAAGGGTAGGGGAATAGACAGATATGGTTCTGAGCTGAAATGAGTGGTCAGCTTTATATTGTCACGATAATATTGGCGCCAGCTGCAAAAGGGGGTGGGAAAAATCATTTTACCACTTTATGTCAGAATTATGCTAAACCAAAGGGGCATACCGACTGTTGGGTATATGCGAAGATCCCACACCATGGTGAATCCGGAATTACTCTCACGGTAGTAACACTTATAAAGAAGAAGAAGTGTACGATGCACAGCAATTTGACTCGGGCTCAAACAATACAAAATGGAGATCTGACTGGTGTAACTAAAACTTTGCAGGATGGTTCCGCCGACCAGCCCCAAAAACTCTGGGTACTATCGATGGCCTGAGAGTTTCGCCCCCGAAAGGAGCAGTAATAACCACTTGTTTTTGTAATCAGAATGATGTTGTTACCTTCCAATTAGGAAAATCATCTTGTGTCTACACCAGCCAAGCCACTGCCACAACCACTCCCCAAGTGTTGAATGGGACATAGTGGGTGGGTTGCTTAAAGGCCTACATATTTATTCCCGCCGAGAAGTACGTTTGGAGTGGCGGATGTAACAGGAATGGGTGCTGGGGCCATCCAGTTCAGACACTACCTCAAAACCAGAAAGTATGGTGTGGCTGCTACTACCTTGCCTATATAATTCCCCACTTGAGGCTGTTAAAGAGAGCCCCAAAAATAACTCGGAATAAACAGGGAGGAAGGTGAGTAACCCGGAAAATGACCGAAAGAGATCGCCTCCTCTGGACTTTGATACCTATGTATGGGACCGCTCGAGCAGGAGTAGAAATACAAAAGTTAGCGACTTCTTTGGAAGAGTTGGCCAACAATACTGCTGATGCGTTGGCCGAAACACAATCCCAAGTAACAGCCATAACGACCGAAATGATTACCACTAGGCTAACGACTCTTCAGAACAGGATGGCTCTAGATTATATTCTGGCTGAAAAAGGTGGTACCGATGCACTAATTGGGGAAGGTGGTTAGTCAATCTGGCTGTCTATGGATTGTTGATATTAGTGGGTCTGGTGGTAGGGTTCAATGTCCTAAAATGGGTCATGAGCCGACTGATGACATCTTGGGGAAGGAACCCAAATAAATCAACAGATGCTTTTGCAATCAGCAGGTGATATGCAACAAAGTGAAAGTCAAAGAATGCTTCTAGAGTTGGAGGGACGAACAACACAAATGTAAAACGTAAGATTTTGAACCTCATCGCCAAAAGGCGTAAGAGGGCAGAACAGAAGAAAACGGATTAAAGGAGACCTAATAAGTGAAGAAACAACATTTCTTTAAAAAAAAAAGGAGGAATTGTGGGAGATTAGAAATGTAGTTTCTGCAGGTGGTGGGGGGTGTTGTGGGGGTGGGACATTATACAAACCGTCGCGGAATTCTTGTAGCATGTAGCATACTTAAGGCTTAGACTTTAATGAATATAGAGGGTCTATTAAAGAAAGTAGTTTTAAGCTGGGAAATAACTTTAAAGTGTTGTAGTTGACCACAAAAAGAAGCAGCAGGGGCATTTCACAATAAAGCAATAAAGCAAATATGATAAGAGAAACTGGATAAAAGAACAATCTGTAACAAACAAGGAACAAAAATGCAAACATACAAGGACAGCAGGATGGCCAGATAATAAAATAACTAGAGAGAAATAAAAGTGATCTAATCGTCTTATGATGGGATAGGAAAAGGGAGACGTGATTCCGCAACTTGTAAACTGAATAAGAAAGCTAACATGTTTTGTTTTCGCGCGCATTTCTACTTGATTGCAGAAGTGTCCGGTACTTGCAAAGCTGTAATAAATTGACCTTGTTTCCAAGGCTTTGTCTCAGGCTGATTTATGAGTGAGTTCTATTTCTCACAGATTAAATGTGCAGATTCAATGGGCCGAACGGTCTTTGTCTGCAGTGAAGGCATTCTATCAGTTCTTTCCCTCCGAGGTTTTGTCGTTTGTATATTTTTTTCTTCATTTTTAACACCCATCCGAAAATGTGACTTGCAGATCTTCACACAAGATTCCGGCTTTAGCCAAATGAACAAGTGAAACAAGTTTAGGAATTGTAAATTGTTCATTTCATTCCCAAACGGGGGTTACTTAAACATCTGCTTCCATGATCAATATGATATGTTTCAGGAAGGACGGTTCTGTATGTGTCAGGGTGGGGAAGGAACGCAGCTCCCGGAGAGACACAGTGTCAGTGAAAGTGAAAACACGTTTGTTCTGGAAAACGTACCCTGTGCCCGTGTTGAAATGCAAGCCATTTGATAGATATGTTCCAAATTGAGATGCTGACTGGAAGCAGGAGGCGGTGGAAGGTATACATTCTGTTCCACTTTCACCAATATCCAATCACGCTGAACTCCACACCTTGCCACCACAATGCAGGACATTTTCTCTCGTGAGCCACTGGTCCAGAATTCCTTGCATCCAAGCAACTGTCCATACAGTACCATTCCATAAAATCACAGAAGGTGTGGCTTGACCACCTGGTAAGGCTCCATCTGGAGTATTACATGCAATTCTAGTCACTGAATTTTCGAAAGATGTGAAAGTTTTGGAAAGGGTTCAAAGGAGATTTACTGGGATGTTGACTGGTGTAGATCGAAGGTCTTCCGAGCAAAGTCTGAGGAGCCTGAGGTTGCTTTCGTCGGAGAGAATAAGGTTGACAGGTGAATTAATTGAGACTTATATGGTTATCAAAAGATTAGATAGAGTGGACAGTGAGAGCCTTTTTCCTCAGACGGCGAAGGCCAACACGAAGAGGCATAGCATTAAATTGAATGGCGATTGATGTAGGACAGTACGGGCGTGGATTAGCCTGCCTGCAACAGTCGTAGACTCGCTGAGTATATGGGCATTTCAATGTGCGTTGGACATACATATAGATAATAATGTAACAGTGAAGGTTAGATGGGCATCACATTTTTATTCACAGGTCAGTGAAAGATCGAAGGCCGAAGGGCCTGCACTGCACTGTAATGTTCTAGCTTCTAAGCAATAAGACCTGCTGGGTTACGATATCTCTCCTCACTGTGTAACTTTCCAGAGACACCTTTCAGTGCTTTGTCTGCACTTCATTCAGTCCAGGCAACTGTACTTCCTCCTCAGAATGTTATCTCTCCACAATGGGACTCTGAAAAACAGTTTCAGTGACAAAGCTGAGATCGCCTACGTTCTGTATGGAACAAACAAAGGTTATCCTGATCTTCCAGTCTCCTGTCACTTGAATGTTGCACTGTGTTCCAAAGGCACGATTTCAGACTCCGGTCTGCTGCAGTGATACTTGAAGGCACTGCTCAAGCTGAAAGTATCGCACCTCATTTTCTACTGACAGACTATGCAGTCTTCAGGACCCAGCAGCGAGTTCAATCAGTTCAGAACCCGTCCGCCTTCTTCCAGATTCTTTCACAATCCACACGTCCCATTAATTCCAAAGACGGATCATTGGACTCGAAACATTAACTCTCCTTTCTCTCCACAGATTTCCAATAGCGAATGATTCTGTTGATACGTTTTGGCTTTTCTTCAGAGAATTTTTTTCCACTGTAGGCTGCAGGAAGCGTCTGATTGCAGGAGATGGTGTTCATGGGAGATGATAAGAACGACAATGGCTGGACCATTCCCGTTGTGAAGGTAGACAAGCCAAGCTGGCACCGATTATGTAAGTGCAAAGAAGGCTGTGTGAGAAACTGATAAACATGCACATATTATGAAGAGGACAGATATGTGTGACAGAAATGAGCCTCTTTTTGGGAAGTAATAATAACAAGTGGCACAGATGAAAAGCAAGAGACAAGGGCTTAAGAGGAGATTTAGGATAAATGTTTTCACCCAGACAGTGTTGCTTATCTGGAATTCACTATATGAAAATGTGGTAAAGTTAAGTGTCAGCAGAACATTTCACCAGTATATAGCCAAACATTTGAATACCCAGAGCACACTTGGATAAGCAGCAGGTACTTGAAATTGTGACGAAGGCAGACGTACGTGAATTGGGAGTCCCGAGTCAAAGGTAACCTTGTGTGCTTAGGCGCATCGGTCCGTGCGGCTATGTGGCGCAATGGTAAGCGTGTTCGCGTTTTATGTGGTTATTGAAGCGTTTGTAAAAAGGTCGTGTGTTCGAATTCCACCAGAGTCGAGTTTGGTTTGAAACGTGATCAGAGCAGACTCGGCTGCTCCTCTGCAAAACCAGTATTATGCGTGCAGAATCCCAACTGTCTTGAAACGGGAAAAATCTACTTTTCACAAATGAACAATTTCGATGTCTGTTGAAGGTAGAGCTCGATAAATATCTGTTAGCCAATAGGCAACACGATGATGTTGATAGGCTGAAAAAAGACATTAATATGCTGGCTCAGTTTTGATGATTTTGAATGGCCGGGCCGGGAGGCGTGGCCTCCTCATGTTCCTTCCTGTCTGTGCTGTTTCTGGCCCAGGTTTTTAAACACTAACATAATGAGGACAGTGTGAATCTGCATCATCAGTGGCACGGTGGCTCAGTGTTTAGTACTGGTGCCCCACAGCAACAGTGCTCCAGATTCGATTCCAACCTTGGGTACTGTCTGGGTGGAGTTTGCACGTTCTCCCCGAGTCTGCGTGGGTTTGCTTTGGGTACTCCGGTTTCCTCCCGCAATCCAAACATGAGCAGGTCATGTTAATTGGTCATGCAAAATTGCCCGCAGTATTAGATGCATCAGTCAAAGGGAAATGGGTCTGGGCGGGTTACTCTTCGGAGGTGTGGACTGGTTGGGCCGAAGAGCCTGTTTTCGCACTGTAGGGAATGTAATCTAATCTAAACTGAAATTCAATTTGCCCCTGCATAACGTTGCTCCATCTCTAATATTTATACAAAGCATGCCACGTGCCCTTGGACGTAGTAATGCTGAAGATTCTTGACGTCGTGTGCAATGTGAGTCACTGTGTCGTATGAACTGTCCAAAGGAAGTTGGAGAAGTGTCAGTGAATCGAATTCTGTGACAAGTTGAAACTGATGGAAGGAAAATCCCATGACAGTGGCGATGTAAATTTGTCCGTGCTCGACGCAGGAAGGCACGGTAAACTTATATTCAGTACCATCTGTTTTTCACCAGTTTTCTCTGTCTTTTTCCTGAACCTGATGCGACATGATCGATGATCCATTCTCATTACAACCACCTCAAAGCTCATTTTCATTTCAGATCCACAGCAAAAAATTGAGTAATTGGATTTATGGCCTCAGTGTCAAGATCAGGAGCCGTTGGTCGTCCTATTTTGCCAGCTCCAGTGAGAAAATTGATCAGGTTTCCGTGCTTCTACAACAGATTACAAGTGTGTAAGCTGCCGAAGTTGCGAGATTGATCCTCGCCAGGCGCTCATTTCACTGATAGTGACCAGGGATGATTGCAACATCAGGCTGAAGAACAGTTCGAGGACCGAATATTATTGTGCAATAAAGGGTCTTTGGCCCTTGATGTTGAAAGTAGCCTGCGATATTAATCAGAAGTCCAGCTTAACGACATTTCACCATTGTAACTCAAAAGAGTATCCCCTGATCATTTAAAAGCCCTGAAAGTTGATGAGTCTCCGACTGTTGAATGCAAGGCGTTCTGCACCTTTCCTACTCACTGAGAAAAGAACCTACCTCGCCAAATTTCAGTCTCAACTTTAAACTGTGAGCCCTTCTGCCAACCATTACCATTTGAAGAATAAAGTTCTTCACTGTCCACCTTAACCAAACCTCTGATCATCTTGTATGTATCTATTAAATCACTTCCCAAACTTCGTATTTCTCTCATAAACAACCTCACGTCCCTCAGCCTTTCCTCGTAAGACGTTCCATCCATACAAGATAGCATCGTAGTAATCTCCTTTGCACCCTTTCAAATGCTTGCACATCCGTCCTATGATGTGGTGACCGGAACTGTACGCAACTTCACAAGTGCAGCCACTCCAGAGAATTCCTGTAGTGCAACATGACCTCATGGTTGTGAAACTCAATCCTTCTCCCAATAAATCTAACATAACGTGCTCCTTCCCACCAAGAGAAAATGAGGTCTGCAGATGCTGGAGATCAGAGATGGAAATGTGTTGCTGGAGAAGCGCAGCAGGTCAGGCAGCATCTAGGGAACTTCCCACCAAACCTATCAACATGAGTGGTAACTTTCAGAGTTGTATGCACAGTAGCACCAAAATCTCTCTGCTCACCTATACTTCCAAGAATATGACTTTTATCCCAGAACTTTTTCTTCTTGTTGTTCCTTCCAAAGTGAATGACTACACATATTCCCACATTAATCTCTGTTTGCGACCTCTGAGCTCAGCTCTGCACATTGTACATGTCCCACTGCAACCTGCAGCAGCATTTGACACAGTTGACAACTCCATCGAGCTTCAAGCCGTTGGCTAATTTACTGACCCATCATTCCATGCCCTAATCCAGGTTATTTATACAAATGTCAACTGCAGTAGATCAACGAAAAAGCTTCTGGTATACTATTAGTCTCTGAACTCCAGGACGAAGTTTTCCCATCAACTAACCACTCTGTCTTCTTTCAGGTGGCCATTTGTTGGTCCAAACAGCTAAATAGCTATCAATCCTATGCCTGCGTAATTTATGCAATAACCTGCCGTGGGGAATATTATCAATGCCTTCGTGAAAACCATATCCACAATTTCAATCGGTTCACCCTCATCCACCTATTTGCTCACATTCTCAATGAGCTCCATAAGGTTTGCGAAGCACAAACTACTCTTCACAAAATCGAATTGACTATCCCGAATCCACTTCTTCCTTATTAGATAATCATAAATCCTATCTCTCATAATCTTTTCCAAAACTTTACCTTCACCGAAACAAAGACTCATTGTTTTACAATTACCAGAGATTTCTCTACTCCTCATGTTGTAGAAGGGGACAATATTTGCTAAATTTGAGTCTTCTCGCGCTAATCACATAGACTCAGATGAACCTAAAGTTCATAGTTAAAAGTACAGCACTCTCCACCCACGATTCCCAGAGAATCCGAGGATAAATCGCATCAAGCCCAAGGGACATGTCGATTTTCACATTTTCAAGAATTGCCCAAACAAACTACCTATGACCATCAATTTTGTATATTCCAATAGGTTGCATCTCAATATTCGCCATGACATCATTGTCTAATTTCATTTGTGACACTGATGAAAAATATTCATTCAGCGCCTTACCTTTCCTCGGTCTGCACGGACAACCTCCCACTACGATTCCTGACAGGTTCTAATCGTATGCCAGACATTCATTTGTTCCTGAAATGCCAATAAAAAGCTTCAAGGTTTTCCTCCATCCTGCCAGCCAAAGACTTCTCGTGTCCCCTCTTAGATCGACTTAGCTCTCTCTTAAGGTCCTTCCTGGCTCATTTCTAATTCTCAAGCACCCGAACTGAGCCTGAACATGTCATCTTTACATCATCCTCCTTCTCCCTTTTGACAAGAGATTCAACATTTTCAGTAGACACAGCTCCCTGACACTACCACATATTCCCTGTGTTATTTCATGTATACTTATCAAGGGCACGCAGTTGCTCCTCCATCAGCAAGCTCCAGATTTCAGTTGTACCCAACCACCTGCAGTTAATTTCTCCATCGTATGCATCCTAACTCTTGCCTAATCACCTTTCTCCCAGCAATATGTCTTACCCTACAATATAAACCTGTTCCTATCACAAAAGTGCTCGCTTCCCTCCAAATCGAACACATGGCTTGCATCATTATCCAGTAGCAAATCCAATGTGGCTTTGCTTTTTGTTGGCCTGTCTATATGCTGTGTCAGGAAACCCTCCTGCACACATTGGACAAAACTTCACTGATCAGATTTACTCAAACTATAAATTTTCCAATCAATATTTGGACGTTTAAGATTACCAGAACAACTACCCCGTTATTTTCGCTCCTAACCAGAATCATCTTTGCAATCTTTTACTCTGTATCTCTGGAACGTTTCAGTGGGCTATTGAAAACTCCATTCGCAGGGATCTCTCCTTTACTGAGTCTGATATCAGACCATTCTAGCTCAGTAGACTCTGTAGAGTGCTCATCAAATATCCTTTCTGCTACTGTAATACTGTCCTTGATTAATCATGTCACACCTCACCCTCTTTCACCACCTTACTTGCTCTTACTGAAAAATCGAGACTGTGGCACCAGGAACACTCAGTCCTTTCACTGCTCTATTCTTTTCTCTTTAATGGCCACAACTTCGAAATCCCAGTTAACTACCCATGCTATAAGTTATCCTACATTATTCCAGATGATCCTGGCGTTGAAGTAAACACCCTTCAAACCATCTTCATCCTTGCCAGTACACTCTTGCAAACCTGAAAACATAATTATGTCCTCACAACTCAAAACCTCGTGTACAATCGAGCTAAAGTTCAGGTTCCCATTCGGCTGCTGAATTCGTTTCCTCAAGAGCATTAGCAAATTATCCCCGCCCCCACCAGAATATTGGTTCTCCTGTGGTTCAGGTGAAAACCATCCTATTTGTAGAGGTATCACCTACTCCAGAAAGAGACAAAATTGTCCAGGTGTCCGAATCCGCCCCCCCCCCCGCCCCTGCACCATTCCAGTAGCCACATTTTCAAAAGCTCTGTCTGTATTCTTCATCTCTATAGGATGTGTCAGAGGTAACAAATCAGAGAGACCAACAGTTAGACCTGGATCGAAGATGTCACTCTAGCTCCCTGAATTTCTGCCTTACATCCACATGCCTTTTCTTATCTATGTTGTTGGTGCATATGTGGACCATGACTTGGGACTGTTCGCCCTCCCTCTTAAGAATAGCAAAAACACGGTGCGATACATCACCAACTGTGTGAGCTGGGAGGCAACACACCAAGCGTACGTGTGTCCCATACCCACTGAATCTGCAATCTGTTCCCCTCACTATGAAGTCTCCAAAAATAATGGTAATCCTTCTCTCTCCCCTACCGTTCTGAGCAAAAGTGACAATCTCTTTGCGAGAGACCTGTACCCTATGTTTAACCCCTGGTAAGTCACACTCCCTCAAAAATATCAATAATGGTATGCTTGTAACAGAGGGGTATGGCCACAGGAGATGCATGCACCCTCTGGCAGTACCCTTTTCGTTTCCCGACTGAAACCAATCGACCTTTTTCTTGTACCTGAGGTGTTACATACTGCCTATAACTCATCTCAATTACCTCCTCAGTCTCCCGAATATTCCAACATCTAGCATCTTTTCCCGAACACACTTTTCAAGGAACTAGGTCTGGGTGCAGTTCCCGCAGATGCAGATATCTGGGACACTATTAGTGACTCTTACTTCCCGCATTCTACAGGAAGAACATTCAATTGCCTGACCATCTATTTCCAACCATCTCAATTCTTACACACACACACACACGCACACACAAACAAACACACATATTTACACACGCACACACACACACATAAATATAAATGGGTGCGTGCATGTACGCATGTATGTATGTGCATATGTATTTAAACGTTGCAAAACTACGTTGAATAAAACAGTTTTTACTCTAAAAATTTAACTTCTGATTTTGTGGAGTCTTCTGTCCTTGGGAAATGTCTCCGTTACTTACGAACAGTCAGAAATACTCGCCAGGAGAATATCCATCTCTCAACAGAGATATCGAGATGACGTTTGAGATGGATTCTCTTTCTCATAACGCTGATCCTGCACTGTGTTATACTGTGGAGAAGGTGAGGAATGCAGATGCTGGAGACCAGAGTTGAAAAGTGTGGTGCTGGAAAAACACGGCAGGCCAGGCAGCATCCGAGGAGCAGGAGAATCGACGTTTCGGGCATTCGCCCTTCCCTTCTTCCAGCACCACACTTTTCAACTGTGTTATACTGTGGAAAGGACGCGGAGCTTTTTTCATATTGTTGCAATTGCTGTCTACTCATACCGGTTATTAAAACAATGCAAAAAGAATGATGCTTATCTCATTGGACATTTTGAATGTTGTTGGAAAAATTCGAATCGAAATGATAAAATTATTTTAAATTACTGCTGTGAAGCTTAGAGAATTCAAACAGGAATATGTTTCGAGTCTTTTCACTGGATATTTTGGAGGAAGATGAGTGTGCAGCAAATGGACTCAATCCCTTCTCTGTGATTGCAGCGAAATGTTCAAGGCAACAAATGAAAACAAAAAGGTGCGTGATATCGACAGATCAGTACAAAATCACAATGGTATAATTTCCCTTTGATTCTCACCATCGTCTAATGGATTAGGCGAGTGGGGATATCAGGATCAGAATGGTAAACTGAGACGTTGCGAGAATTAATCCCACACTGTTGGTATCACTTTGTATCGTAACCAGTTTTGCAACGGACTGAACTAACCAACTTTCCTGAAATGTTGAGTTAACACAAACAGTTCAGTTCTTACAGAATTTATAGAAGTTGACTTAGATCAAGCTGCAAAACCCTTCCTAACAATTGGATATTTTCACACTTAGTCGTACTCAATTGTAGGTGTTATACAATTTCTTTCCAATTAACCTTAGCAAATTAGAGAGTGTGCACTTAACACAACCCCATCCCTACAGCGCAGACTCTCTGTCCCGTTTAAATTCATTCTTTGTGTGTCTGTTCGCGCCTTTATAAATATTTTAGAATTCGCTATTGAAACTACTTTTCTCTGAAAAAAATCATTCCCGATTTCAATAACTGTAGAATGAAAACAAAACAAGCCGTGCACCAAATTTTTCTTTATAATCCATCACTGGTTTTGAGTTCTAAACTCTAGTTATAGATTCATCCGCCTGTGGGAAATTCCTTCCTGTTTATTCTCACCAAATTCACATCATCTGGAAAACTTCCATGTGGACACAACTGAGTTTTTCACACCACGTGATCTGTTGGTCGGTTCCACCACCCCATGAAACCCCGCCTTCCCTTTCCTGATGGCTTTATCCACCAGGACCTCAGTGGCTTCCTTTGCAATGTTTTTAACCATTTGGCTTCTTCTTCCTTCACTTTTGACTTTAAAACCAGAGTCTGTTTACGTAAGCAAAGAGGTAAACTAGCAGCAGGCTGCCGTTGGAGGACAGGCCCAGCCATGAAATATTGATAAATGCTGAACATATACCTCCTGAGGCAGCCTGGCTTCCGGTGTTCTTCCAGACCCTGCGTGTTTTCTTTGGATTCCCGTAGTTGTTTTGTCGCTACGTAAGGAACATTAAGCCGCTTCCCTGTACTTTACCTCCCCCACTGTTTCCCCATTGCTCTACGGCTTCTACTGTGTCACATTGTTCTTCCTGCCAAACTGGAGCATTCTTCGCATCAGTTGCTTGTTATCCTCATGTTCCTCGAAGGAGAAACACAGAAGTGGAAATTCACACTCAAACACATGAGCCCTGGAGAGAATGACTTCACGCTTTTACATCATAGATAATTCCGAATAGCAGTGAGAAAGCACGTTCGGATGTTTGCTGCAGTATATGTGAGAAAATGCAGCAAGGCCCCAGTGGGACTTTTCATAACCACTGGCAAACAAGACGAGAGCTCCAACCACTGAGCTGCGGATCCATGCGCGAATGTGTTGCTTTTATACTAACAAAAAAATGATGGCCTCGAGTAGAACAAACTCCATGACCCGAGGTTTGTGATGCAACCACAGTTTTGTGGTTTAAACTTCTGCTTGAATCCTCCTTGCTTGATCACTTGTTTGTTATAACACTTCGTCAGCTTCCCAATATCTCGTTATGCGACTGCAATCAAGATTTGCTGAAACTCCTTTCAGAGGAAAAGCTTTGACGTTTCCATATATGAAAGGCATGATGCAGTATTGATACAATTTACTGCCGTTGATTTCAACTCGTATCACAGATTTTCTACATCACTTGGTGAGGAACTCCTTTTCTAACGGCATTCTGCGATCTCCTGAGTGAAGTGATTTCATGCTGTATGGCCTTGATACATGATATTTCGGGCGCCAGACATGAAACTGTTAAAATCGACCATGATCAAAAGGTTGGAATTCGAGGGAAGGTAGATATCTGAGAGAGTTTTTTTTTTAAAAAGAAATAAAATCTTGGTGTGGTTCGCTGGCTGGGTTGGCATTTATTGACTATCTCTAATTGTACTTGAGTGGGCTGTAGGACATTGCAACGATAGATTGAGCAGAGACAGTTTAAAAATTTGAATAAAATGACGAAAAGTTTGATAAGTAGCAGAGCAGTGATCGGTGAAGAACCCCTATTGCGAATACTCCTACATGCAGCAGAGTTGTTCAAAAACCTCAGGATTGCAACATTGAGTGAAAAACCGACAACCCCTTCCCTTCCACCATGTGAGAGCCCGTGTGGAAAGACAAAGCTGCGAAGGCAGCAGCACATGTTTGGGAAAATTGGCGGTGGTAAAAATCTCATTCAAATAAGTTACAACAGACACTGAACAAAGATCAAGTACACGCATGAATAGAGGCAGAGGACGTTTGACCAGAGTCGAGAGGGAATGTGACAGGACGCATGGAAGTGCATTACAATAGTTTAGTCCAAAGGGATGGAAAAGAGTTTCAGCTGCAGATGAGCAGAGATGTCGAAGAGCCGCACGATGTTAATGAGGTGAAGTATATTTCCATAGTCATGACGTAACTGGTTCAGACTCTGACAATTATCAAGGAGAAGATTGAGTCAGTGGTGAGGCAATTTCTCCACCAATGTGGCCGATTCTGCGTTCCAGCGCATCTCATCCACTTCCAGTAACTCCGCACTCAAGACCCACCCCTCCATCTATGAAAAAGGCAGAATCCCCCAGTCATCACCTTCCACCCCACCAAACTCCGTTGACATCATATCATCCTCCGCCATTTCCCAATTTTCAAACGGACGCAATCAGCGGAGATGTTTTTCCCTCCCCGCCTCTCGTCACTTTCTGTAAAGAACATTCCCTCCGTGACTCCCTTGTCAGGTCCACGTCACCCACCAAACCACCCTCCTCTCGAGGCACCTTCCCATTCCATCACAGGAATTGCAAATTCCACCCACACCTCCACCTTCAACTCCGTCCAAAGACTCAAAGGATTCTTCCACATCCATCAGAGTTTTTCCTGCATTTCCACACATGACATTTACTCTATCCATTGCTCCCATTGCAGTCTCCCCTACATTTGGGAGACAGAGTGCCTAATTGCAGAGCGCTTCAGAGAACATCTCCGGGGCACCCACACCAAATGACATATCTGCCCTGTGGCCGAACACTTCAACTCTCCCTCCCACTCAGACAAGTACATGAAGATCCTGGGCATCCACCATCGCTCCACCTTTACCACCCGACGCCAGGAGGAAGAAGGCCTCATCTTTCACATAGGGACCCTCCAACCACACGGCACCAGTGTGGACTTCAATATATTTCTCATTTCCCTCCTCCCATCTCATCCCAGTACTTATGTTCCAAGTTGGCACCGATCTCATGTTCTTTCCTATCAGTCCAGCTTCCTTCTCGCCGATCCACTCCACCCTGCTCTCCCACCTATCACCATTAACTCTACTTCAACCCACCTATCACACTCTTAGCTACCATGCTTCCTCCTATTTGTCTCTCTACCGCCTTGGATCACAAGCCTCATTTCAAAGGATGGGCTCTTGCTTAAAACGTCGATGCCCCTGCTCCTCGGGTGCTGGCTGTCCTGCTGTGTTTTGCCAAGACCACACTCTCTATTCAGTGGTGAGGCAGTGGATTTGTGTTGGGGATTGAAGACAGAGGCCTCACTTTCCATGATTCAATTGGAGGAAATGTCTGCTCCAACGGACAGGATGTCAGAAAACCCCGGACAGTATTTGAGCTCGAGTGAACAGGGAGTTGATGGTGTTCACATACACCTGTTGACCTGCTCCTTCTCAGTCGTGGAGGGTGTGTTTATGAAAGATTCTGGCAGAATTCCACTCAAATTGTTGATGTTTAAACCCCTTAACGTCAATCCCTATCTTCATGCACAATCCAGAGTCTGTGAGAGACTCTTTCTCATTCTTTTGATTTTTAAAAATATACAACATCAATTTCGGAGCATATTAGAAGGAGAAGATTTAAAGAAAAAACTATTACACCACCATGATCTGAACAAATCGCGCATTTTAATCCAAATAGAGCATGATCAGAGATAGAACATGGAAGGAAAAGGCTCCGGTTACAGTGGGAGAGAATCGTTCACTTGTGTGTGTGGACAAAGCTTCTGCTATCATCAGAGCTCACAAACTACAACTGCAGTCATATTTAGGTGAGACGATAGACATGTGAGGATTCATTTCTCCATCTGAGCTTGAACCCCATGAAAGCAATTATATCAGGTAGAAGCTCTCTCTGTGTGAAGGCATACACTCATTCTCTGACCTGCTGCGACCCCTGCTCGATCACAATGAGGAGAAATCATCTCAATGTCTGGATTGCGTAAAATGGTTTAAAACGTCCATTGATTGGATTGTCCAACACAATGCTCAGACGACTGACAAACCCTTTATCTGTCCAGACTTTGGAAAATATTATCAGATCTCTGTGCAGTTAATGCATGGGAAATGTGCTCACACGAATGAAAGTCCTTTAAAACATCTGGGGACATGACGTCCGATCCACGTGCTCACACGGAGGACAGACATCTTCAATTCCATAACTGTAGAACATGCTGCAAATGTCCGAGCGACATGAAGTCCCATCAGCAGGTCTTTTCAACGCCCAGAGTGGGAAGTGCTGCAAATGTTCCTGGGGCTGGCATGACATCAACGTGTTCACAAAGGAGAGACCTTTTAAATGCTCAGACTGTGGAAATCACTATACAAGATCCTTGGGATCGTTTTATCATGAACGTCTTCAAATTCAGGAGAGACCTATCAAATATCTAATGTGTGGGATGTGCTCCCAGTCTCTGCAGGACTGAACTTCCATCGACATTTTCACAAGACGAGAGACATTTCAACGGTTTTCATTGTGGGACTACGTTCAGGCGATTATCTCAACTCTCAGTACACCAGCGAGTTTGCACTGGGCAGAACGTATTTACCTGCTTCATTTGAGAAAAACTGTTAGCTCACTCATCGACCCTAATGAGAGAGCAGAGAGATCAACTGGGGGAAGGAATTCACTCTCTCATCGAGCCTGCTGACGCAGCGCAAGTTCACATATCTCAACTGCGAATTGACTGTGTTGTTCATGACATTCAGTACTGAAAGCAAAGTTTTAGTATTTTAGATAAATGTCAAACACATCAATTTTGGATTTAATAACGCATGAGAAGTCAATGTAAGGATGGGATAATGTAGTACTTGAAGCATAAGAATAGGTTCTCAACGATAAATGTATTAGAATTTTATGAGGCGATAATGAGCAAGTGAGAAAACGTCTATTCTGTGAATGTGACCAGCTTGAATTTCCAGCAGGCATCTGTCAAGGTGCAGTATCGGAAGCTGCGAAATAAGAGTCTCTGGTATTATGGGCAAAGTGCTGGCATGGCTTGAGTTTTGGTTGACAGGCGGAAGGCAGACAGTTGGGAGAAGGGGACTTTTTCCAGAATTCTTGGTCCATTTGCAGAATCCATAATGACAGGTAGAAGGACAGAGCGTATTGAGGAGGCAGACAGGCTGCAGAATGACGTGGACGGGCTGAGTGCTTGGATAAAAAATGTTGCAGATAGAACACTGTGTGAAAAAGAGTGAGGTCATAAAGTGAGTAATGATTAGAGGCCTCGACCATTTTGTGACGGGGAAAGCCTTCAGAGATCCATAGTTTAAAGGCACTTGAGAGGTTTCTCTTATATTTAATGAGCAGGTTCTGTTGGCTGTTAGGAGGGTAAATTCAATGTCAGCATTCATTCAGGCGAATTAAAAACCAAACACAGAGGTTTGCAACAGACACGATAAGAGGCTCTCGTCAGGTGTATTTGGTTAATCGGGAGTAGCTTTTGGACCCATGTCGACGGGAAGTTATATTATGAGTGGTGCATAGGAGGTTTAAAGTGTCTGACTCAGTGGTGAGCACTGCTGTCTTCCAGCCTCAGTGACACTGGTTCAATTTCATCTTCGGGCGACTGTCTGCACTTGCACATTCTTTCCGTGTCTGACTGGGTTTCCTCAACATTTGGCCATGGGAAATGCAGAGTTACAGGAATCGGGTAGAGGTGTGAGTTTGAGTAAAATGATCTTCACATGTTTCATGTGTTCTTCTTGGGCAAAATGCCTGTTCCACATTGTCGGGATTCTATTTGAACAAAGTTGACCTCAGGGATGAAGGACTTGTCGTCTCAGAACTTAGTTGTTTTTTTTTTTAAAATATCACAGTTTCCATGTAAAAATGCGGTCTCAGGTCAATCCTTTGAACAATATAAGGCGTGGAGGAGCGTTCTTCAAAGGAAACCATGAAGACAATGTGAGCAGATTAGATCGCTTTAGCGCACAAAGTTAAGGATGATCGAAAGAGATGTTATAATTACATTCAGAGCTGGAGACCAAATAGGATCCCTGAAAGATGTAAGATCTCACATTTGTCTTGGACGTCAGCAGATGGGAGAGATATTAAAAGTTCATTTCGCATTAGATTATACCATGGAGAGCAAAATTGCGGCTACAAACATTGATGTGTTAAAAGTAGTTCACATTGAAAAGAGGAAGTTCTGGAGGACTTGGAAAATATAAAGTTGGATATTTCTCTGGGATCTGATCTCCTGCACCCAGGGCTTTGTGGGAAATCAGGGAAATAAACTGTTGGGCCCTTGTTAGAAATATTTGCATCATCTATTACTGAGTGATGTGCCGAATAATTTGGGGGCGGTTTTGTTGAGAAAGGGATGAATGGAGAAAACTGAAAACCAAAGATCTGTGAGGCTGGCTAAGCTCGTGGCAAAGTTGTTGGAAGCAATTCTGAATGATAGGATTTATAAGCATTTTGAGAGATGAGTAATGAATAGGGATAATCCATATGGTTTTGTGCGATGTAAGTTGTGTCTCACAAACATGGTTGGTTGTTTTGAGGACGTAACCAATAATATTGATGAGGACTGTGTTGTCGGCATTGTTCAGTTGGACTTTAATAAATCCTTTTAAAAGGTTCCACATGGTCGATTAATTTTTAAAGTTAGATCACATCGAATTCAAGGTGAACTTTCTGATAAGATATAAAATTAATTTAATGGTAGTTGGATGGGAATGGTGGTGGAGGGTCGTTCTCAGACTGGAAGAATTTGACCAGCTACGTTACACAGGGATAAATGATGGGCCCACTTCCGTTTTACATTCGTACAAATGATTTAGATTAAAATACAGAAAACATGGTCAGTGAGTTATCAGATGACATCAGGGTTGGTAGTAGAGTGGACAGTAGAAAAGGTCATGTCAGATTTTTAAAAAAGGGTTTCTCTCTGTCTTCGAAATTTAAAAACGTGGGAGAAAAGGATCATTCGTCCATGGTGCAGCGCAAGTCATCAGACGTCCAAATATTCTAGCCTCAGTTTGTAGCATTTGGCCCATAGCGTACGTGTTTTGATGTTTCCAGGGCAAATGTCAATGATATTCTTTCTGTGATCTTAAATGACACAACAATGGGACTGAAAATTGACATGGTCATACTGCGTTGTAACCCCGTTAAGGAACTTATTCTCATGTTCACTCACACAGGCAGGCACACCAGCACATTCCCGACAGAGGCTGAAGCCTCAGCGTTATGTGTTTCAAGTCTGCTTCACGTGAAACACTAGCCAATTCCACAGAAAATTTGAACCGTTGCTGTGAGCTGGGGTATGAAATGGAAACTGAGTAAGAAATAGTCCAATGCACTGCTCGTGTGCAACTTTAAATTTCCAAGATCCACGCAAACAGTCCCTGCGACTCCTGGGATCTGACAAGATACCGTTCAGAAGACATTTACCACTAAAACAACCGACACACGCAAATTCGAAGCACTTTCAAATCTCGTCTCTTCCTGTTTTTGTTCCTGCCACACTTCCAACTTCCTCTGAACATCCAATTCCGTGCTCAATGAGCTGCTTGATACAAACAGAGACAGATAATACAGGCAATCATTATCTCGAAAGCAGAACCAGGAAATGTAAGACACAAGGGTTTGCACATGGTTGAAAAATGTGACACAACGATGTTATCTCCTTGATTATCCTGTGGACTGATTCCAGGAATGTGCACTATACCAGTTATTCCCAATGGATGCCGTGACTGACAGACAGATCAGGAGAGAGTTGTTCAAACCCTTCAACGCTCCGGGACATTTTGCGAACAATTTCCTGTTACTTCACAAACTGAGGTCCCCACAAATGGTCATGGTGATCACTAGCACAGAGAATGTGCTTTGGCCCACCAAGACAGCTCCAGTTCCACGTCATCCTCTCACTGTTCTGCTCGCGTTTTGCAGCACTTGGCGCAGACGTGCAAATGAAGTCAGTAATGGAAGTGTACAATTAAATGGGTCTCACTTCTTCTGAAAGATTCTGCTAGTTCAACCTTGAAAAGCGATGGTTCCAGATTCCCAACATTCCTAAT
Source organism: Chiloscyllium plagiosum (assembly GCF_037043375.1). NCBI lineage: Eukaryota > Metazoa > Chordata > Chondrichthyes > Orectolobiformes > Hemiscylliidae > Chiloscyllium > Chiloscyllium plagiosum. The sequence goes on from NW_028270183.1 coordinate 56,116,620, forward strand.
CTGCGTTATGTGCATTTTTACCGATTCAATGAATCGAATCTCAAACATGAAAGCAAAGAACACACTCTCTTCCAGTTTAGTCGCGGCTGTCAATTACAGTTAGCAAGATGTGAAACTTCACGAGAAAACCGTATTGTATTAAAACTCATCGCCTTACCCACTTGGCAGCAACTGCAGAAGCACACGACTGAAGTGGTTTGCCAGTTCTCTCTCCCTGAGGAGCTGAAGGACAGTGAACCATTGTTAGGTTTGTTTCCATTCAATCAGTACAGCTTCGACAGTGTTAAATGTCGGGGAATCTATGGTCTGTGCGATCCATCCCGATAGTTGGAATGGATATTAAGTGAAAATCAAAAGCAGATATATCAGAGAAACTAAACACGTCTGGCAGCATCTGCGGAATGAGAAACTGAGACAACGATTGAGAACTTCTTCCAAGGTTTGTTAGACCTCTGTTTTCTCCCACAGCTACTGCAAACCGGCTGTGTTTCTGCAGCAGTTTCTGCTTTTGTTTCTGATTCAGGGCATCCACAGCCCATTGGTAGCCACAAAAACAACACAGAAACGCTTTAATGGTTCCTCACTGGGTGAGGTGTCCGTTTGGGGAACATATCCCTGACCACATTAAAAACACAAAACTATGCAGCAAAGGAAACAGATGGAATAAGTACAGCGACCAGTCCATCCATGAGTGGATGCAACCCACCATCCTCTCGATTAACTGCCGAACGCGCTAACCCATGGCACCACAGAGACTGGGGAATAAGCTTCTTGTAGCATCTCATAAAGCAGGCGGGTAGTGGAACCAAGCTTTTGCATGGCCTTCGCAGAATAACAATTGCCATCTATGGGTTTTGCTTTTCCATTCTAAAGTCTGGAACATTAATTTTGGAAACTAGAGAACAGTTTGATCCCACACTCTGAAGGCACCTCTATGTCACTGGGAGCCAGCTGTCCTACAACTGGGACCGTCTTCCTTCGAAAATTTCAGTGCCTTTTCTGTTCCCATATTTTCTCTTTGTCCCGGAGCTGAGATGACTTTTGAATTTCTGACGTGCAAACACGGGCGTCCATTCAATGTTTCAGATTAGTTCTTATCCAGAAAGTATCAGAGTCAATGTATTGGCCTCTTAAAGCATGGGAAGGGGTCGGGACTGTCTCTGGTCAGTCGGACAGTTCACCCTTCATTTTCCTCTGAATCCGCTACCCAAGGAATGTCTAAAGATTTAAAAACCTGGAGAATGGAATTTCTTTTTGCCTCTTGATGATTTTTCCATATGCCACTTCGCAACATTTTCACAATCCCCTGCTTTGCACCAGGTCAAGAGATGAGGAAATCGTCTTTTGTGGAGAAATTCCCGTCTTTGCGAACGGTCTATTTGAAGCAAATAAAATTAATGGGAGATATCCTGGAGAAGTTTCAAACGATGTTGGAGGGAACAATGGGGATGGGAGAGTTGATGATCAGGAGGAACATTTGCCTCTGACCAGTTCAACTCCCCAGAAGACTGGGATTGAGGACATTTAATTGAAAACAGCATTTGTGTCGAATAAAGTTTGAGAATTCTAAATAAACTACACAGGTCTGGCATTATCTGTGGTTGGAGGAACAGAGCAAACGTTTTGAGTCAGGTCCGTTTCCGGTTCACAACCCAAGTTTCCTGCATGTCAACAAATGAGCAGACCTGACAAAATGTAGGGTTATTGAGACGTGTTTCCTGTAGTGTGAGGGATTATGCATCCACCGGAAAATCATTTAAAATCAATAGTGAAGGAATCGTAGTTGTGATTGAAACCTGTGCGGGGAACCCCTAATAGATATCTACTACATCGCTTTACCCACTCAGCCACAACTATTACCCTGAGATGCTGCTTAATATTTAAATTGCTGCTTCCTAGAGAAAACGTGAGGACACTATTCGGTTTGTTCAGTCTGCATGAGAATGGAGGAGGCTGATAGGAAATTGGATTGAACGATACATATTGATAAGAGATAGAATGCTTGGGAAGATGCATTTTTATGACCAGAGAGATGAGTAATAATTTAATGGATCGAGAAATGAAGATGTCATAGTATTTTAAAGCGCCTAAATATCTCTATCTGTGTCCCAGGCATTGAAGAAAATTTGAAGCAGATGTGTCGTTTTCAAATCTAATGTGCAAATCCGGGCAGTTTGTTCAACCAGAAGTTAAAAAGAAACTGTTACAAAAACTTAGAACTGACACTGGAGACGCCAGTGAGATTATGCCTTACATTTAGCGTTTGTTCTGCTCTGATTGCTATCCGGGATACTTTTGGACTGGAGTTCCTAAAAAAGAAGAGTTTACCCAATTAAGACACAGATGATGAGGCAGTTGTCACATTCTGAGGGTAGCAAATACGTGTACTTACTTACAACAGAGAGGTCTGTCAATATTGGGTATATTTACAGCTTCAATTACTTATGTCTCTGTTAATAGCATGGAGCAAGTGGCATTGTGAAATGTGTCCAAGTTTGCTGACGATAGACAATAATGGGAGAGCATGTTGTGATGAGGACGTGGGAATCTGCAGAGGCGTATAAATAGTTTGAGTGAGCGGGGGAAACACTTTGCAGATGAAGTTTCATGTTGGGAGAGTCAGGTTGGAAGAGTCAAAAGGGAAAATAGAAAAAAAAAATGAAGCACAGAAGAATCTAGGAGTTCTTGTGCCTGACGCAAAAAACGTTCTGTCTAATTTTTTTTTCGGAATAAACCTTATGACCTCGTTTGCGAAAGGTTGCAATGAATGATGTTTTCCCGAAAAAAAACTATAAATCGAAACTATAAAACGAAGAAAAGAAAAGACTTGTGCCATTCTATTGGCCAACGTTGATGTGTATTGTTCTGTATAATTTGTTTATAATGGAATCGGGAGTTGGAATTGTGGGAGCTGGGGCGTGGAAGTAAGGAGATCCATGAATACTGCCATCCTTTATCTGTATTCTTCAATTTTTGGACGTTTTATTTCGCATTGTGGTTCCTGTGTGCTAACCTGTAAACTACACGCTCTGGTGACTTATTTCCCTCACTGTTTCTCGTCACTCCACGAAAGAATTCAATGATCTTAACTCCTGCATCTAGGTGACGTCTAAACATTGTACAAATATCATTTAAATCTCGCTTCCTGCTGTTTACAATATCAATTGATCCATCACTGTGTTACTAATGCACAGATGAAGAGCAACGCAAAACAGCAACAATCGATCCTGGGTTACAATCGCAGATGACTGCAGCCACATCTCAGAGTACTGACAACTGTACGATCACAGAAGCACATATCGAAACGCTAGGAAACTCCATATAAGTACATTGCCAGAGGCCGTGCTCGGCTTAGCACCTGAAAAACAAGAGAAATGCTCTTTTCTGCGAGGGACCTGGTTGTGTTTCTCAATCAGCAATCAAATGTTACACTGGTGACATCAACAGTTCCCTCAAACAAAGAACTAACTTCTGCTGAAGACGGAAGTGAAAGTGAGGACTACATGTGCTGGAGATCAGAGTCGAGAGTGTGGTACTGGAAAGAATAACTGGTCAAGCAGCATCCGAAGAGCAGGAAAGTCGACGTTTAGGACATAGGCCTGATGAAGTATTCATACCCAATATGTCGATTCTCCTGCTTTTTGGATGCTGCTTTACATGCTGTCCTTTTCCAGCAACAAACTCTCCACTGCGACAGACTGCCGTATATCCGAGTTCCCAGGGACGGAATCAGAGTCTGAGTGCCCTGAGTACACCTACTGGAGACACCTCGCGGTGGTGTTTGGGGGCAAGTTGTTCTTCATGAATGTGGGTCTCGATTTGCCTTCCTCTTGGCCCTTTACAATGTTTTCTGCACTCCTTGCGTGGAGTTTGTCCACATGTGTCCAGCACATGCTGGGTATTGGTCATTTGTTCTGGTGAGTTGTTGACTGAACCTGGCTTTCGATTTATGTTCTCTCAAAAATCCGAATGGTGAGAGGAGTGTGGCTGTCCGTTCTGAGATATTCTCTTCATATATAAGATAGAGTGCTTAGTATATCGGGTCATAGCATGTCCTCCGAACGTTGTTTCTCTGTAAGGATTCTGCAGGAATATCTATTGTTGGCAAAGCATTTCTGGAGTAGCCAGTGAAAACAAAGGCTAGCTGCCCCTCGTCGCAATACACACAGTCGACTGGAAAAACAAGTTGGACTGGGTCAACACATAAATAATAGGAGAAGCCAAATAGAGGGCGGCCAGAGAATTTCTAGAAGGACAACACTCATCCATGAACTCGATCAACAATTGTTTGTCCCTCAGCAGGGAGCTGCCGGGTGTATCCAGTATAGTTGGATTCCCGATGGTGTACATGGCAGTATCATTAAGTCCTGTAATGCCTCTCCATTTCAGTAACATACTGCCTTCCATTATCCCTGTAAATGAATGACAGGTTATTTCATCTTAAATTCCACCTTCCAAACTATTATCTATTCCCTTCACCTCTCTGAATCTATTTGCAGACTCTCCATCTTCTCTTGATAATTTAATCTCTTGCTTATCACAGCGACATCACCAATCTCAGCATCTGTATATCTGTTCCATCCTCCTGGTCATTAATATAGATTGTAAATAGTTGAGAACCCAGCGCTGGTCACTTTGTGACCTTACTGGTTCCGTTCTCTCTAACTGATTGAGACTGATGTATTCTGAGTGCCTGCTTCCTGTATGATACCCAGTCCTCCTCCATTCCTGGGCAACACAGTCGAAGGGCTGAATAAGAACAAGGAGCATCTGTGAGGAATCCAACCCCTCGATAAGGCTGATGTTAACGCGGCCTCTGTTCCACTTTCCTGCCATCTCTCCATCCGAAAACTCTAGTCTCTTGTTGTAGATTGTGCCACATGAAAAAAAAATCCACTCCACATCTACATTTTCAATTACTTTTAGCATTTTACAGACCTCAATGAATCTCATTTCATTCTTATAAACTCGAGAGTATAGGCCTAAACTGCTCAATTACTCTTCATAAGACAAACACTTCAAATATGGAATCAATCTAATGAAGGTCTTCTGAATTGCCTCCATTGGGAATACCTCATTCTGCAGGACACCCAAACTGTACTCCAGTTGCAGCCTCACTAATGCCTTGCATAGCTACACCAACACTCCCTACCTTTCTACTCTATCCTTTTATAAATAAACACTGAAATTGTGTTTGCATTTCTCATTACTTGCAGTACCTGCAGGCAGGTTTTCTGTGATATGCAAGCAGACACCCAGATCCCTCAGCACCTAAGCACTTTGAACGTTCTCTCCATTTAGATAATAATTTGTCTTTCTATTATACTGGCCAACTTGAATAGCCCCATATTTATTCACTTTAATTTTCCTTGCCAAACGTTGCCCCATTTATCCAACCTATCCATATAGTTTTTAAATCTCTTGCATCATCATTCCGAAGTAATTTCCTACCAATGTTAGTGTTATCTGAAAATGTGGCACCGTATTTTCTATCCCATCAACAGAGTACAGTACTACCATCCATCGCAAATGGTTGAGGCATGAGAACTGAAATCAATGGCACCCCACAAACTGCATTTGCCAAAAGAAAATGACACATTTATTCCAGCTGACTACATTTTGTCGGTTAACCAATCCTCCATCCACGCTAATAAATTACTTCTAAACCCATGTTGTCTGATCTTACCACTTACACTTTGGAGAAGTGACATATCCGATGCCTTCAGGAAGACCAGATATATTCCATCTCCAGGATACCCACGATCCATATTGTTTGTGACATCTTCAAATAACTCAAGCAAACAATTTAAACACGATTTAGTCTTCGTAAAACCATGTTGACTCTGACGAATTTTATTATAAATTTGCAAATGTCCGGAACAATGGACTCTAACAATTTGCCTTAAATTACAACAGTTTATTGTTACACTTTAGTCCCTAATGTATACCATTATGATAAGTTCTTCCCTTTCGAAACCCTTTGCGTTTTCTTTGAATTCCTGTTTAATGGGCAAACGTTTTTAAGAGATCTGCTCCAATTGCTGTGTCAGGGCCATGTGTGGCTGAATGGACTCATCATCCTGCTGGTGGACAGAATCGATGGGCTGATGTCTTTCTGGTGTTCCCATGTTGTCATCTCCAAGGCCAGAATGTCCTCCTCCTGTTGATGCGTTAGAGGATTGGGAGATTATGGAATCTTCCTGTGGCTGTGTAACATTTTGAGGGGCTGATGGGTCTTCTCATACTTCCCCATAACAGGTGGAAATACTGAACGGTCTCCTCATGTATCCCAGAGATGGGACCGAGGGAATGATTGGTCTTCCCTTGTTCCCATACAACAGACACGTGCCTACATTACCTCTTCCTTCCTCATGAAAGAAGTCTGAGATAGTTTTATCCATATCCAATTCCCTTGCAATAGTCTCGGTGGGTCTGAATTGCCTCTTTTATCCCAGTGTAACAATCTTCAGTCACTGTGTGACCTCTTCCAGTTCCTACATTACAGACTTGAGGAGGCTGAATGGACTGATCCTGTTTAAGAGGATACGGTGCAGCATGGCCTACTGTTATAGTCTCGAGTGGCTGATTGGCCTCCTCCTGTAAATGTATATCAGGCTCCAGGGGCTGACTTGCCTCGTCCTGTTTTGGTGTAACAGGTTCGAAGGTTTGAATATCCTTTTGTTGTTCCTGTGTAACAGGCTGGCGAACGGGATGGATTCCTTCACTATCTGTGTAATTCGCTTCACTTGTTGACTCCTTCAGTCATCTATGTAGAAATAAGATCATCCTTAATTTTTGTAAACTCCACTGGCTACTGGGTCAGCCTGATCATCCTTTCGTTATAAATTAGCAACTTCATTGCAGGAATCAGTTGACTGAACCATCTCTGAGCTGCTTCCAATATAACAACATCCTTTTTTCATTGAAGAGATTAAATCTGTACACACTACTGATCTCACTAAGACCCTGTACAGCAGCAACAACACTTTACCAGCCTGTTGTCAATTTCCCACCCAGGTTAGAGCAGTCTCAGCTCTCTGGGCGAATACAGAGCATTGTTGGAAGATCATTGTCCTTCTCTATTGAATCAGCATAACGGGAGATCTGGAGAAATTAAAGTTTGAGAAGATCATAAATGATGTGGCGAGATGATATCCACCATTAATCTCCCCAGAGCCCACGTCGCTCATATTCCACAGAATCTAGTAAGGAGGAATCTAGTAATCAGCAAGGAGGAGCAAACGTTGATGGGAGTTATATATCAAAGTGAAAGCTGCAATCCAAATGCTGGACATGTTATAAAACAGGAAATGAGATATTCACATTTGTTGGTACTGTAGTAATAATGTACTGTTTACATTATATCTAAACTGTGTTAACCCAATTGAATGCTAATGCTGGGAAAAATGGATTTCGTGACCACGTGTGAGATGGTTTACGTTAACATTATGTCGAGCACTAAGCTCGAGATGAGCTTATTTAGGAATTGGTGTTGAATGATCAGAAGGGCTAATTGAAACTTTTGCTGGAAAGGACCTTTTGGGAACAGTGACCACAATGTATTGGTTTTCTTTTATGCTGTTTGAGTACAAGACAATTTTTGGTTTATTTGCAGTAACCGTTATAAATCAGGGTCATGCAAGCCATGAAAGTGTGAGGAGAAAGTGGGGACCACAGATGCTGGAGATCAGAGTCGATGAGTGTGATGCTGCAAATGCACAGTCAGGCAGCATACTAAGAGTAGATAAATTGATGATTCGGCATAAGCCCTTCATCAGGAATGAAGCTTCTTGACCAAGGGGGCTGAGAGATAAATGGGAAGATGGTGCGGCAGGGGGGAGGTAGCTCGGCTTGCGCGAGTTAGATGAAGGTGGGGTTGAAAGTGATAGGTGACGAAGTGAGACAGAACGCCTCATCTACTGCATCCATGAAACCCAATGTGGTTTTCTCTACATTGGCGAAGCAGGAGGTCAACTTGTGGATCATTTCAGAGAACACCTCTGGGACAGCCACACTGAACAACTCCATCGTCTTGTGGCTGAGCACTTCAATTCCCCTTCCCACTCTGCCAAGGACCTGAGGGTCCTGGGCTTGCTCTATCGCCAAACCCGAGCCACCAGAAGCCTGCAGGAAGAAAGCCTCCTCTTCTGCCTTGGGACCCTCCGACCACAGGGGATCATAGTGGATTTCCCCATTTCCCCTAATCCCACTTTATCCTACTCCAAACTTCGAAATCAGCACCGCCCTGTTGAACTTTCCCATGTGCCCACCTTCGTCCCTATCAATCTGGTCCAATCTCCTTCCTCTCCGACTATCACTTTCAACCCCACCTTCATCTTCCTATTAGATGAAAGGAGGCAGCTTAGAAAAATGCCAAGTGTTGCAGTAAGCCAGTGGATTCAGAGAAATGTAGAACCCAGCAAAGGATGATCAAGAAACTGGGAAGAAAATCAATAAGGGAAAAAGGGTGCAAATGAAAGAAAAACATAAAGACTGCTAAAAAGCGTCTATCAATGTATGGAAAAAAAACTGAAAAAAAACAAGGTCAAATGTGGAACAGTTGGTGCGCGTTCAGGATAATTTATTGCAGAGAACAGAGAAATCGCAGGGGAAATAAACAGTTTCTTTGTGTCTATCTTCATAGAAGAATGTCCAGAAATTCTTCCAGAAATACCAAGTGACAATGGGACTTGTGTAAGTAAAGTCTAAGACCATTCTTATCAATGTTGAGGTCATCTTTGAAAAGAAAGCTGGATTGAGTATTTATAAATCTGACAGACTAGATGCACATCATAGAAGAATTTCGCAGCAATCTTCAGTCAGAGGTGCTGAGTGAGTGATTCATTTCAGCCTCCTCCAGTGGTCGTCAGCAATTCAGTTGCCAGTCATCAAACAATTTGATTCAGTCCACGAGATATCCAGAAACGGTTGGAGATACTGGATACTCCATAGGGACCATAATCTGACAACATTCTGACAATAGTACAGGAAACTTGTGCTCCATAACTTGCCACTCCCCTAGCCAAACGGTTTCAATACAGTTACAACAATGGCTTTTCCTCATTATGTGGAAATTACCCCAAATATCTCCTGTTTATAAAAAGCAGAACAAATCCAACCTGGCTAATTATCACTCCATCAGTCTACTTTCGATCATTAGTAAAGTGGTGGAAGGTCTCAGTGCTTTTAAGCAGCAACCTGCTCAGCAATACCATGGAGAAAGTGAGGACTGCAGATGCTGGAGATCAGAGCTGAAAATGTGTTGCTGGAAAGGCGCAGCAGGTCAGGCAGCATCCAGGGAACAGGAGAATCGACGTTTCGGGCATAAGCCTGAAGAAAGGCGTATGCCCGAAATGTCGATTCTCCTGTTCCTTGGATTCTGCCTGACCTGATGCGCTTTTCCAGTTACACATTTTCAGCAATACCCTTGTCAATGACGCCCAGTGTGGTCTCCACCAGGGCTACTCAGTTCCTGAATTCATCACCGTGGTTCAAACATGGACAAAAGAGCTGAATTCCAGAGATAGGGTGAGAGTGACAGCCCTTTAAGTCAAGGCTGCATTCGACTATGTGTAGTATCAAGGGGCCTAAGCAACACTGGAATGAATGGGTATCAGGGGCAAAATTCCTGCTGGTCAGATTCATACCTGACACGTCGGTAGGTGGACATGGTTGATGAAGGTCAGTCAACTCAGCTCCAAATCTGTAGGAGTCCCTCAAGCAGTGACCGAAAACTTCTTCAGGGCTGCTTCATCAATGACCTTCCATCCCTTTTAAGGTCAGAAGTGGGGAGGTTCGCCAATGATTGTACAATGTTCTGCAACATTTTTGGCTCCTCAGATACTGAAGCAGTACATGTTCAAACGCAACAAGATCTGGAGAGTATCCCTAGGCTGACAAGTGGCAAGTAATATTCAGCCCACACGAATGCTGGTCCATGACCATCACCAATAAAATACAATCTAACCTGACCCTTGGCTTTCAATGGTGTTACTATCACTGAATCCCCCAGTATCAGATTCCCGGTGGGTAATCATTGCTCAGAAACTCACTGGTCTCGCCACATCAGCACAGTAACTGTAAGAACAGGTCCGAAGCTAGGAATACTGCAGCGAGTAACTCACATCCTGACTTCCAAACGTCTGTCCATCATCTACAATGTATAAGTTAGTAATGTAATATAAGACTCCCAATTTGCCTGCATGAGTGCAGCGCCAACAACACTCAAGAAGCTTTATACCATCCAGGACAAAGCAGCCAGTTTGACTGTCCTTTCATCCACAATGCTCCACCATCAACGCTCAACAGCAGCAGCAGTGTTTTGCTATCTACTTGCTACAATGAAATGATTCACCAAAGATCCTCAGATACCATCTGCACAACTCACGACCATGTCTATCTAGAAGGACAAGGGCTACGGATGTATGGAAATACCATCATCTTCAGGTTCCCTCCAAGCCATTCACCATCCTAACTTGGAAATATATCACTGCTCCTTCACAGTCGCTGGGCCAGAATCCTGGGATTCCCTTCCTGATGGCATTGGAGGTCAACCACAGCAGGTGGACTGCAGCGTTCAACAAGGCAGCTCACCACCACCTTCTCAAGGGCAACTAGGGTCAGGTAATAAATGCTGTCCCAGCCAGTGACACCGAGATTCACGAAATAAATAAATAGAAATTAACAGAGGAAGGTTGCTGAGGTGTCGCAGGGATCGGTGTTTGGGGCCCAGCTGTTCACAATGCTCTTTAAACATTTGGTTGCTGGAATCAGATACAATATATCCCAGCTGGAAGTTTTTGTTGCAAACTTTTCGTCCCCTGTCTAGGTGACATCCTCAGTGCTTGGGAGCCTCCTGTGAAGCGCTTCTGTGTTGTTTACTCCGACATTTATAGTGGCCTGTCCCTGCCGCTTCCGGTTGTCAGTTTCAGCTGTCCACTGTAGTGCCGGTATATTATGTCCAAAGTCGATGTGTTTGTTGATGGAGTTTGTGGATGAGTGCCATACTTCTCGGAATTCCCTGGCTGTTCTTTGTTTGGCTTGCCCTATAATGGTAGTGTTGTCCCAGTCGAATTCATGTTGCTTGTCGTTTGCGTGTGTGGCTACTAGGGATAGCTGGTCGTGTCATTTCGTGGCTAGTTGACGTTCGTGGATGCGGATCGTTAGCTGTCCTACTGTTTGTCCTATATAGTGTTTTGTGCAGTCCTTGCATGGGATTTTTTATACTACATTAGTTTTGCTCATGTTGGGTATCGGGTCCTTCGTTCTGGTGAGTTGTTGTCTGAGTGTGGCTGTTGGTTTGTGTGCTGTTGTGAGTCCTAGTGGTCGCAGTAGTCTGGCTGTCAGTTCGGAGATGTTCTTGATGTATGGTAGTGTGGCTAGTCCTTTGGGTTGTGGCATGTCCTCGTTCCGTGGTATATCCCAGCCTGCTGACAGCACGAACAGATGTGGGATTGTGAGTTGGTGAGGTGGATGTAATAAAGCACCAAGAAGACTAAGACAAGAGGAGTGAATGAGTAAATATGTGACAGATGGAGATCAATGTGAATAGAGGTGACGGTGTGCCCTTTCTTGGAAATGATAAATTAGCAGCCTACCATTTGAAAGAGATTGGTTGAAACATGTTGATCTACAAAGGGACGTATCTTCCTTTTTGTTGTTTCCTTCTGCATAAACCTCTGAGGCCCATGCAGCGCAGTGGGTTCTGCAACCAACACCGGGCATGGCATTGGCACGCTGACCAGTGTATATAGAACCAACACGTGGGGAGCTGCAACACTGAAAAGGATCTGCATCTCCTTGTACACCAGTCGCTGGAAGTAATATTGCAGAAACAAAAAACTGTGAGGAAAATAAATAGTGTGTTGACCTTCATTTCAGGGGGATGTGAGTCCAAGAGAAAAGGTGTTTCACTGCAGCTATACATGGCCTTGGTGAGATATCATCTTGAACATTTTGCAGTATTGTGTGCAGTTTTGGTCTCCTTACTTAATAAAGGCCAAACCTGACATTGATGGAGAGCATTGAAGGATGATCAGACTGATCTCTGGGATGACGGGCTTGTTGTGGGAGCAGAGATTGGGGAGACTGGGCTAGTATTCTATGGGGTTTAGGAAAATGAGTGGAGATTTCAGTGAAATATACAAAACTCTGACTGGGTGAGACAGATTGAAAGCAGGGATGATAATTCCCCTGGCTGGGACATCTAAAACAAAGGGGCCACAGTATTGGGTACAGGCAGTCTCTCTGCATTGAAATGAGAATAACTGGCTGCACTCACTGACTGGGGAACTCGGGCAATTCGCTCGCACCTGGAAACCGAGACACTGATTATAAATAAGGATTTAGAGACAGTAAAGGGATGTTGGGAGGAAATGAAGGGCCAACCATCGTTACATTGAATTGGGTAGCAAACTCGATGGACCAAACGTACTACTGCACCGCCTACTTTATAGCTTCCCAAAGTTACTCACATGAACTGATATGTATATCTTGTGGGGTAAGTGCATTGAGGAGATTTTTTCCATGAACTACAATTGGGAGGCTAAATGTGTTTTCCATTCCCGATGTTTCTGTGCAGTCTGTAGGAAAGCTCTGTAAATGCTGTCACGAGCTCTCAGATGTTAGGAATGAGGTTTCTGCAGGGTCGACAGGACTGTGTTCCCATTCCCTTTCCCGACATTGATGCTAACGCCGGGTATTCTGTCCGGTTTCATCCTTTCAGACCTCGGAGTAGTTTGATACAAATGAGTGCCCTTGCTTGGCAATTTCAGAGACCATTGGAATGTTTATCGCATGTCAGCGTCTTTGGAGTCACTTTTAGGCCAGCCTAGGAAATCATGGGAGATTCACTTCCTAAAAGTACATTGGAGAAGGAAATTCTGTTTACAAACCATATTGGCTTCAAGGTCACTGTGACCCCAGATTTTAGATCTCGATATTTTATTAATTGTCTTTAACTTCCACCCGCTGCCAGAGCATTAGCCTGGTCTGGATTAGTAATCCAGTCACATTTCCACAGCAGCACCATCTCCACATGGGAACCTGTCAAAAAGCATACTGACCAGGTTATTTCTGTGCTGCTTGACAGCTCTGTCAAAAAGAAATCCCACCAATTTGACTGTCATGATGGGACTGAGGAGTGGTATTTGGTCAGATTGTAAATATTCCCGTCTTCGGGGACGGGACTTAGATGAGTAATTTTCCACATTGCCAGGGACATGACAGAGTTGGAGCTGGAATGAAACAGCTTCCCCAGGGACATGGCTTGTTGTGCAGCACAGGTCTTCAGTCCTATTGCAGGAATGGTGTTAGGGCCCATTGTCTGTGTCGTATCTACTGTGTTCACCTGTTTCTTCATGTCACGTGCAGCGAATCAAACTGGTTGAAGACTGGCATCTGTGATTTTGTGGGCATCATGATGAGGGTGAGGTGTATCATCGACTCAATACTTCTGGCAGAGGATGGTGCAGATAAAACATCCTTCTCTTTTACACTGATGTGCAGGTCTGTTCCATTATTTAGGATGGGGATGTTTGTGGAGCCCTATCCTCCAGTCATTTGTTTAATCTTCCATCACCATTTATGACTGAATGTTACAGTATTGCAGGGCTTCGATCAGATCTGTTCGTCAAGTCTGGTAGCTTTAATGAGTTAGCATCAGGTTAAAGTTCATGTGATTCTGACTCTGACATGTTCAACCACACTCGTCACTGAGCCATAAATGGTGTTGATGATAATGGCAGTCTGTGAGGGTCTCTCTCCCCGGATCTTGCTTCCGATCTGACACATTCCGCAAAAGCATTTAACTGATCTTAATTCAAATGTTTAATTCACCTGAATCTTTTTCCTTGAGAAATACCATCTTCTGTGTTTAAAGTGAATGTTTTTCCACTGTTTCTTTCCCTGACCATGATAAAGAGCTCTGTAGTGTCAGTGACGCCAGCCTTATGTAGTTGCAGAGCCAATGAATTCTCTGGATTCCCAATCATCTTCACCACATTGTATATTTTCTCTTTTGGTTTGATGCCTTATCACTCATGGCTGCCTTGTTCTCCCATGAGTATGTTTCAAATTCTTGGGGTTGCATTTCTGTTATTATCTTCCGAATTATCCCCCGAACCTCCTCCCATTGCTGCTCCATGATCTTTCCTGCTCAGCTCCCCTTCCAATTAACTCTGGCCAGCTACGCCCGCATGTCTTTGTAGTTACATTGCTTTCGTATAACCACATTACATTTTGAAGAGAACGTTAGATATAAACTGAAAGAAGGAGTTTTGGGAGATGGGACACGAAGGATAATTGGTGGATTTCTTAACGAGATACAAAGGGAGAACGAGAGAGAGGACATTGATTTGGAGATGGGGAAAATGAGAAAGCTACATTATCGAAAGAAGTAGATGAACATCCCTCAATGTTTTCGCAATGCCTGTGTGCTGTGGTCCTTTGTACAGTGCATGTGCAACAGAGTAATATGTTCAAATGCTGAGTCTGATGCCAGAATATTTATCTCCAATAATATGACAGACACTCGCTTTGGAAAGAACCCAGCAGGCCAACATATGGACGTCCCGGTAGAAAGGGGATTAACTGAAATAAGCTGGGACACTAGACTCAAGAATTTGGAGCACACATCCTGGTAAGAATGAGAGATTAGAGTTGGGAATCCCAGAAAAGGAGGGAACGTTGAGAAGATCAAATCATGTTTTAATGTTTTATCAATTTTATACATCATATGCATCATTTTTCGTTAACTGTGTCTCTGATGTTCATTTACAATGTGCTGTGCACACATGAAAAATGCGACTTATCTGCACACATACATTGATTAAACAGTGTATATAAAACCATTTTTCCACCATTGAAACTGTCCTGTTGTCATGTTACGAGGATACATGAACACCAACTGGCCACCAAAAGACACTATCACTATGTTCCATACATACAGACAAAGAAGGGCACCACTTTGACTGGGACAAAGCACACACACATACGAAGACACGCAAGGACCTTCTTTGAGGAATGGTATTCTAACCAGAAGTCCATCAATAAACGCATCAATTTAGATCCTGTCTACATTCTCTTGTTAAAATAACCAGAAATAACATCACACGCTTTAAGAAACCAGGCCGATAAATAGAGAGGCGGGACATACACTCGCAATTCAGCAGATACTCTCACTGATAATGTCACCTAGTCATGGTGACGAAACTTCTAAAAACATACCTTCAAGCTCAGCGAGCTAACTTGCACACATATAAAATGTTATTTTTTGTTTATTAGTGGAATTTAGGAGTTCTCTGTCGCTCACGTTTTGACAGATTATGATGTGAGGTGAGCTTTTCTAGGTGTGTGGTTTTCATTAACAGAGGGGTTCGACATTAAAGTCATAATAGTTTGGGGCCTTGCCGTGTGGCACTTGGACCGACTTAAAAACATTTGAGATACAACAGTTCCCTGCAAATTCCAACTCATTCTAATTAGTGACTTTGATCTTCAAATAAAACCAGTGGGAAAATTCGTTTAATTTTGTTGCTTGTGGTTAGTTAATGAAAAGTGGGGGAAATGGCTTTTAACATTACTAAAGACGTTCCCAAATTTTGAAAGACAGAAGGAGGACTTTTTTTAGAATTAGCAAATAGGTTGGAATTGGGTTTAATCAGGGAGAAAAGGGAAGCTGAAATTGTAATGGAGTTGGTTAAGCGCTTTGATGTATCAGAGAAATAGGCAACTGCAGTAGAGTTATAAAAACTTAAATTGCAAATGAGGCAACTGGTGTTAGAAGATAAATAAAGGGACGGAAACAGAGAGAGACGAAAGAGAAAGAGAGGAAAAAGAAAGAGAGAGGGGATTTGAAATTCAGAAGTTGGGAATTAGACAAGAGAGTCAAATTAACAGGATGGAGATGAAGGGAGAACGTAGGGATGTATAGAACTAGGTTAGTAATTTGCCATATTTCGGTGAGAAAATGTCAAAACCTTTCTTATTTCATTTGAAAAAATGGCTAGGCAGATGACGTGTCCAGTGAACATGTGGGTAATATTAGTTCAGACTAAGCCAGTGGGCACAGCTGGTGAGGTATTTGCAGCGCTATCAGATGAGGGATCAAGAGATTATCAAGATGTCAAATTGGCTATTTTGATTGGTTATGAATTGGTACTAGAAGCATATAGACAGAAGTTCAGAAAAATAGAGACGGAACCAGGTCAGACTTATATTGAGTTTGAAAGAATTACCTACAGTCATTTTGACAGGTGGGGGCTGGCCTTAAAAATGGATAAGGCCTGTGAGGCTTGAAGGGAGATTAATCTACTGGTGCAGTTAAAAGACTTACTTCCAGAGAATAGTAAGAATTCATGTGAATGAATAGAAAGTTCAAGAAGTGAGAAGCGCGGCAGAAATGGCAGGTAAATAGCGGGAATTTCATCCTGTGAGGGAAAGAAATTGGGAGAAGGGACGATCATACATTTCAAAGCGAACAGTAGCTCACAATAGTTTACCACAGGTGAAGAAAGAAACACAAAGGGGTTGAAAGGTGGTGAAAGGCCTCAGGTGCTCTCACTATAAGGGAGTGGAACGCATAACATTATAGTGCTGGTGGTTTAAGAAGGGCACAGGGAAAAAAGTTGTTTTCACTGCCGTAAGCTGGGACACACTGTGCTGGGCGTTAGATGAAGACATTTTGGGGAAAGATGTGGTAGAAGAGGCTAAGCACAGTGGCATTAGTAAAACTGGTAAAAGAGACCCCAAGTGGAGCCGAGGAGCTGCAGGAAATTGCATAGCCTAGGCAAGAGCTGGGTATGGAGGCAGTGCCTGATCTCTCTAAAGAATTCGCCTCTGTGGATAAACTTTACTTAGAAAGAACGGGGGAGAAGGACAAGAAGTTATAATTTTGTGAGAAACGAGATCTACTCAGCCTCTAATAGTTGAGAAGTAAGGTGGCAGAAAAGCACAACAGATCAGGCAGCATCCAAACAGCAGGACAATCGAATATCAGGCAGAAACCCATCCTTAGGAGTGTTGTGGGGGGACAAGGGGACTGAAAGATAAATATGAGGGTAGTAGCTGGGCTGGTCACTGGGAAGGAAATAAGAAGATGTAGGTGGGAGTGTTAGTGATATGTTGGAGGGTAGGGTGGAGTCGATAGGTGGAAAGGAAGATGGCTAGTCAGGGCAGTCCAAGAGGGCAGTGCTAGGTTGAACGGTTGGATCTGGGAGAGGTTGGTGGAGGGGAGATTTGGAATTTGGTGAAGTCAACGTTGATGCAATACAGTTTGAGGGTTCCAACTGTCCTATCACCCTCCTCTCCGACCTACCACCATCACACCCCACTTGCATCTACCTATCGCCTTCCAAGTTCCCTTTCACCCAGATCCACCCCACCCTCCCATTTATTTCTCAACCTCGTTCTTCCCCCTCCCTTACCTCCCACTTTCCTGATGAAGCATTTATGCCTGAAACATCAACGCTCCTGCCCCTCGGATGCTGCCGACGTGCTGTGCTTTTCCAGCTCCACACTTTTCAACTCTCATCTCCAGCATCTGCAGCGCTCACTTTCTCTCGGCCTCTAATAGTGAGAGATGAAAGTTTCTTTCACTCTTTCTGGCATGTTAATCAAGAGCGTGTTAATTTGTGGAATGGGGACAGAAATTAAGCATTCCCTTGTGTAACATCAGGATGGAAAGCCAAATAAAGGTTAGGGAATTAACAGTGACAGTGAGTAGCAGAGTGTCAGTTCCAGGAATACGGTTTGTTCTTGGGAACGATTTAGCAGGAGGCGAGGTGAGATAGGCACCCCTTGTGGTGGAGAAGCCAAAGGAAGACTAGGGAATTGGTGAGTTAAAAGAAAATTACGCAGGATTTTTTCCAGACTGTGTAGTAACAAGATCCCACTGTCATAAGTTATAGCAGGAAGGACAAACGAACGAAAAAGACTAATGGGTTGATGCTCAGTGAACTGACCCCCTGTTTGATGTAACTGCTCAGGAAAAAACAGAACAGGCAGAGGATCAGGCAGAGGTGTTTAGTCCAGAAAGGATAATGGACTTACAACAGATATATATACACACATACAAGCACATATACACATGCACACACACAGAAAAGGAATCAGAATATATTGTTGAACGTTATTAATATATTAAAGATAGAATCATTAAATTAAAATGGAGACCCCGATAGGTTACTGCAGAAGGGAAATGGGCCGAAGTGCACCAGATAGTGTTAGCAGTAAAGTAGTGTTACGGGTAGCTCATAAACTAACTGCAGGCGGTCACTTAGGTGTACAGAAGACTCAGGCTAAGGTACAGAAGCATTTCTAGGATCCTGGAATGCACAAGGACGCTGTTATTTTTTGTTGTCCGTGACATACATACCAAATGGTAGGTAAGTAACAGGCAGTAATGAAACCAGCACCTTTCTTGCCAATTCCTGCATTCGAAGAACCTTGCACGTGGGTTATGATTAATTGTGTAGCTCCCCTTTCTAAAGTAAAAGTGGAAACCAATATTTGCTGACCATAGTGGATGCATCTACCAGATTTCCAGAGGCAATTCCATTATTGGAGTGTCAAGGCAAAAAGGGAGGTGGAGGAGTTGGTAGCTTTCTTAACTCGCTGTGGAGATTCAGTCAGACCAAGGGTCTCATTTTACCGCTCAGCTGTTTAAGGAAGTCATGGATGGCTTAGGCAGACAGCACTTCAAATCAAGGGCGTCCCATCCTGAATCGAATGGAGCCTTGGAAAGTTAGCATCAGACGCTGAAGACTATGTTAACAGCGTACTGTCGGGGTTGGCCAAATGATTGGCATAAAGGTGCCCCATTAAATTGTTTGCCATTACAGATGCCCCAAATAAATCTACTCACTTTACTTCCTTTGAGTTAATATTCGTGCATGAAGTGAGAGGTCCTTTGAAATTAATTAAAATAAATTGACAGGGCCGAAGTCGTAAATCTCACACCTGGATTCTGTGTGTGAGGTGAAGGATAGAGTAGATGGAGTAGATGAGTTTGCTCGGCAGTATCTGAAGAGCACAGCATAGAGTGAAGCAGGTGGCAGATAAAAACACTGAAACTTTGAAGGTTTCCCGTGGGGATGACGTATTAGTATTGCCACCAGTGGTAAGAAATCGCTTCAAAGGCAGGTTTAATGGCCCCTTTCAAATTAAACAAAATCTGGAGTCAGTTAAACTATCTAGCAAAGATACCAGAGATGACAAAAAACTTTATCGTGTATTTCATATGGATGAGTAATGCACCAGCCACATTTAAGACTCAGAAACAGAGTTGTGGCCATATGAACAAATTGTGCAGCTTATCTGTATGATGTAGTGATCTTTAGCAAGTGATTGAAAGCTCACATGTTACAGTTGGCAGAGCATGTTGGACAATTCCAAGAAGCAAACTTGGTAATAAACTTAAAGAAAACAGAATTCGCGAAGGCAGAGGTGATGTTCTTGGGACATTACATTGGACATGGAAGGTTGACCCTATGGAACATAAAAACGAAGGGCTTTGAGGAATTTCCACGACCATCCTCGAAGAAAGAGGTGCTTCGGTTTTTGGAACTGAGTGGATTCTATCGGAAGTTTTTCCAAACGTCAGAAGCGTATTGGCATCACTGATGGATTTATTAAATAAGAACACAGAATTGTGGTGGACAGAACAATGCCAGGAGGCTTTTGCGAATTTTAATGCAGGATTAATCACCACACCAGCTTTAGCTACACCAAATATTCTGAAACACTTTGAAAATTGTGTTTGATGCTCGGGATATAGTGCTCGGAGATGTATTGATACAGAAAGAGGATGATGGAATTGAATGGCCCATTTGGAGCACTGTGTCAAGTTTTGGTCCCCACACCTCAGGAAGGACATACTGGCACTGGAACGTGTCCAGCGGAGATTCACACGGATGATCCCTGGAATGACAGGTCTAACATATGAGGAACGGCTGAGGATACTGGGATTGTATTCGTTGGAGTTTAGAAGATTAAGGGGAGACTTAATAGAGACGTACAAAATAATACATGGCTTGGAAAAGGTGGATGCTAGGAAATTGTTTCCTTTAGACGAGGAGACTAGGACCCGTGGACACAGCCTTAGAATTAGAGGGGGTCATTTCAGAACAGAAATGCGGAGACATTTCTTCAGCCAGAGAGTGGTGGGCCTGTGGAATTCATTGCCACGGAGTGCAGTGGAAGCCGGGACGCTAAATGTCTTCAAGGCCGAGATTGATAGATTCTTGTTGTCTAGAGGAATTAAGGGCTACGGGGAGAACGCTGGTAAGTGGAGCTGAAATGCGCATCAGCCATGATTGAATGGCGGAGTGGACTCGATGGGCCGAATGGCCTTACTTTCACTCCTATGTCTTATGGTCTTATTGGCTACTTGTTGAAACAACTCAATATCCACCAGAAAAAAAAATACAAAATCTCCATTATTGAACAAGAATGATGAAGTTTCACACTGGCCTGACAATATTTTAATGTGTATATGACAAACAAATTGTCGGAGATGTTTGTGGAGAACGACAAATCTCTCGCATTTTTTGGAATATGTAAAGACCACAATATGAGAATATTTCATTGGATACTTACCTTACAGACTTTAAACTCACAAAATGTACATGCTGCGGCGCCTACAATGTTTTCGCAGATTTAAAGGAAAGCAGTGCAGATAAGATTTGACTTATGCCAGTGTTGTATTGGTGTGCAGAATTAATATGAATGATAAAACTTTTGTATTTCATATAATTGGGATTAAGAATCAGAGGAAAAGAAATGTAGTCAACTTTTCATCCTGCTGGTTCATTTTATTCTCTGAAGCGGAAAGATATGAAGCCAAAAACAAGTATAGGCACTTTCAGACAGATCGGGTTTTGTTGAATAGAAATTAAAGCCACAGATGCCAGCTGTGGTATGGCCAATTCACCTGACCTGCACATCTTTGGACTGTGGGAGGAAACCGTAGCACCCGGACGAAACCCACGCAGACACGGGGAGAATGTGCAAACTCCACACAGTCAGTCGCCTGAGGCGGGAATTGAACCCGGGTCTCAGGCGCTGTGAGGCAACAGTGCTAACCACTGTGCCACCGTGCCGCCCACTCTGCACAGCACCGAGAGCTGTGCAGACCACAGCAGTGCATTGATCTACAAACCCCGGACTAGATATCTGTCCAGCACCGGGAGCTGTGCAGACCACAGCAGTGCATTGATCTACAAACACGGACAAATGTTTTTGAAATGTTGTTAATGTACCCCCTCAACCACATCTGCTGGCAACTCATCCACGTACCAGCCTCTGTGTAAAGAAGCTCCCCCTCAGGTTCCCTTTTATTCCTTCCCCTTTAACCTTAAACTGATCTCCTCTAATCCTCGATTCTCTACACCTTGGTAAAATACTGAGAGCATTAACCTTATCCATACCCCTCGTGATTTTATACAGCTTTGTAAGGACTCCCTCAGTCTCTTACACGCTAAAGAAATGGTCCTAGCTTGTCCAATCTCTCCCTATAACTCAGACCATTGGATCCTGGCAACGTCTTTGTAAATTTCTTCTGCACTCTTTCTAATTTAATAACATCCTCCCCATAACAAGGTGACATAACTGATCACAATATTCCAAGCGCGGCCTTACAAAAGTCCTGTGTAACTGCAACATCAGGTCCCAACTTCTATACTCAATATCCTGCCTGATGAAGGCCAATGTGCCAAAAGCCTTCTTCACTACTCTGCCTACCTGTGACTCCAGTCTTAGAGAACCGTGCGCCTGAACACCAAGGTCCCTCTGCCCACTGCACCCCTTCAGACCCTCCCATTCACCATGAAACTCCTACCTTGATTTGAGTTTCCAAAATGGAAGACCTAATGGATCTATATTAAATTCCATTTGCCATTTCTCGGCCCATTTACCACCTGATTAAGGTCTTGCTGCAATTTCTGATAAACTTCCTCACTGATCATGCTCCCAATTACTTTAGTATTATCTGCAAACTTACTAATCATACCTTGTACATTCGCAACCAAATCATCGATAAAAAAAACAGCAATGGACCAAGCCTCCGGTCTGATAAACGTCCTTTCACTCAACCCTCTGCTTCCTACCATCGAGCCAACTGTGTATCCAATTGGCGAGTTACCCCCGCATTCTACGAGATGTAACCTTCCTGAGCAGCCTGCTATGTGGAACCTTATCAAAGGCCTTACCGAAATGCATAGAGACTACGTCTATCACTCTGCCCTCATCAAACGTCCTGGTAACTTCATCAAATGACTCTAAGAAATTTGGGAAGCATGATCTCTGACTCACAAGTCAATACTGACTGCTCCGAATCAAACGCTGTGTAAGTAATGGGTGCAGTCAATGGTATGCTCTCCTTCATTGTAAGATGATTCGAGTACATAAGTAAAGCCATCTTCCTGCTGTTGTAGAGCCTTGCTGAGAGAGTATTTGGGGCACTCTGTACAGATTTGATGTCCTTTGTAAGGACTTATTCCCCTACCACAGACACAGGTGATGGTAACATGAGGATGGAGTCAATAAGCTGAGTGTTTAATCTGTAGAGCTGTGAGACACGAAGAGATGGCGATGCTGAAACACGAGGAGTGGCTGCGATCTATTATTTCCAAAACAGACATTGACAGGGAGAGAAATTCCATACTTTACCAAGGATTGATTGGTTTGATTTATTGTCACGTGTATCTCAGTTCCGGGAAACACTTTTTTATGAGCAGTGGAGGCAGATCATAGTAAGCATTGCCAGACAGATCATAGGGTGGAAATAGGCTTGGACAAAGTAAGGCATACAGGTTACACTGCAAGGACATGCACTAGACAAGGTCAACATGAACAAGATCACCATTATTTGAACTTAGAGAGTCCATTCATCAGTCTAACGTGACTTTCCTAATAGTTTATATGCCTAAATTAACTATCCTCATGTTATTGTGCAGTCGACGAGTGAACCCTGTACTGAACGTCAGGTTGCTCATCATCCCCAACAGCAGCCACAATACCTTCCGTCTGAAACAGGTAGCCATTCCCACCAGCTTCCGCCCTACATAGAGAACACCAGGCTGTCTTCTTGGAGATGGAAGATGCCTTCTTGAGATTTCACACAAGACATATGGCTTCCCTGCTCACCACTAGAAAACCACATTAAAGTCCCACATGTGTATCATAAGCAACAGAGCCAAGGGGAACAATGTGGAACAGTCTGTCTGTGCAGCCTCTGCCCTACTTGTTCATCATGATAGAGCAACAATTAGGAGACACTTAATACTGCCGATGCTGGAGATCAGAGTAGAACATCAATTGCTGGAAAAGCACAGTGGGTCAGGGAGCATCCGAGAACCAGGAGAATCGACGTTTTGGGCATAAGATATTCATCAGGAATCACCAAAAATTACCTGATTCTGCCCCCGTGTATGTGCATTGAGGTGGGAATGGGGTCCTGCCGTTCCTGTGTAAGTGACTCAAGGGAGTATTTGGCTCCAATCTCGTCCAATTGGACAGGGCCAAGGGCCTCATTGGTTACCCCTGGTTCATGTTTGACAGCTCATTGTACTGACAAGTGTGATAGTGCTGCAGCTTTAAGAGGTTATTTTGTCCTGGTTTCTTTTAAGAGAGAGATTGAATGATCGTTATCAAGTTGGCTAGTTCAGACCACTTGAGTAACAGCTAGGGAGGCCTTGTGTTTATTTTAATGCAGCCTGAATGGCTGTGGCCAGCTCTCACAGATTGGGATCTCTGGGTTTTAGTTTCTCAGCAACATCCGAAACTATTGGGGTCTCCACAGAGTTGGAAGCTTCAGTGTATATCTCCTGACTGCAACCCTCTCTGAAATTTCTCATGATGCTGTTTTTAATTCATGGATTGGAGAAATGTTTGTGACAATCTGTGTCTGAATATTTCTTTTTGCCAAGGGCTGTGTTTATGGGATTTTAGTATATTGGACCAGTTCATTAGTAATAGCTCCACGATCTATTATTATGTTAACTTGTCCAATAGAATTACGTTATTCTAAATTCCTTTCTTTGATTTCATTTTCTCTTTCGTGTTTAAGTAGATGGTGTTTGCTTCACAGCGAGTAGTTTGACCAGGCACATTGCATCTGGAACAGACACCTTACATTTCCTTTAAAATAAGAAAACATCTACGCTACCGCCTTCAAATATTTTCGAGGGGCTCTGGTGTGGTCCATCACACTAGACTCCCTCTCTTCCTGAGTAATAGGTTGGAGGCACTGAATGGGCTGTCCCTGTTCTTCTCCAATAGTATCAATGGACGACTTCCTTATATTCCTGTGAAACCAGCGTGAGATGCTGAATGAACTCTTATTTTACTGTGGCAATGTGCAGTGCCCACCAGTGCTGTTACATACATGTTACAGACACTTTAACAGCACAAGTCTCAATGGAGTCTGGATCCTGCTACACACGGACAAAGACCAGTTCAGGAGCTGACGGGGCACAAAATGTTCTGAACATTGTGGAATCTTCAGCGACCATCCCCACTTCTGATCTTATATTGCGGAGGGTGGGGGTGGGGAGACATTGATGAAGCAGCTAAAGATATTTGTGAAGGGGAAGCTACCCTGAGGATCTCCCACAGAGGTGACCCAGGACTGGGATGATGAACATCTTTCTTTGTGCCATGTTTGACCCCAAACACTGGAGAGGTTTCTCTGATTCCCATTAAGTCCAGTTTTGTTAAGGTCCTTTATGTCAACAGAAGGCAACCACTGCCTTGACATCAGGGCCAGTCATTTTTACCTGAACCCTTGTGACAACTTCTTTTGTTCACATCAATAGGCCATGATGTAGGAGCATCAAGTGTTTTCTTCAAGCAGGCCGTATTGAATGTCAGGATTTCTCTCCTCACGGGTGTTCGGGGAGCTAGATGACTGAACGTATTTGAAGAGGAGGTAGATGGGAATTGAGCTATTACAGAGTTGAGGGCTATGAAGAATTGGATGTGAAAGAGTATTTGACACGAAGAGCAGATCATTCATGATCTTAAAGAAGGGCAAGGCAGGCATGGGGGGGTGAACAACATGTCCCTGTTTCTGATGTTCTCCCATTTTGTTAATGGATAGTTAGTGGGTGTTATTTTCATGAATGTTCTGTTATTGAATGTTGCAGACAGAGAGACCATATGATTTTGTGAGCCATCCTTGAGTGAGGTATTGGGGCCGTATTCACACTGAGTCTGGGTGTACAACATGACCAACAAATGAAGCACAAGTTGCAGAGAGCGGAAGCTCTGTGAAGAGACATGAGGGGCCTCTTTCTTACCCAGCCTGGGTTTTCCAATTACATTTCCCAATTCACTTAAAACCGTGTGGGACAGTACTGAGGGGCTGAATGGTCTCCTGTATTTCTGTGCAACAGGTTATAGGAGTAAGTGGCCTCCAACTGCTCCTGTCTAGGAGGTTTGAGGGGCTGAATGGAACGCAGGAACATGGGACTGAGGAGCAGGAGTGGGTCATTAGATACTTTGAGCCTTCTCCACCAGGCACTAAAATTGTCGCTGATCAGGTTGTGGTCTCAGCCCCACTTTCCTGTCTGTGTCCCATTGTGCATGACTCACTTCTTTGTCAAATATTTAACTAACGCAGCTTTCTATTAATGTGAACACAGAGACTCGATAACCTTCCACTGAAGGGAATTTCGACTTGAAAGGTCTTTTCAGAATTATTCGTCATTCGTCTTATAGAATCAGAGAGTCATGCAGAATGGAAACATACCCATTAGTCTAATCTGTTCACTCTGATCAGATATCACATCTGAGTTCGTCCCATTTGTCAGCATTTGGCCAATGTTCCTCCTGTGATCGTACCCGCCTTGACCACTTCCTCTGACTGCACTTTTTGTACACACACCACTCTCTGTGTAAAACATTTACCTTCAGGTCCCTTCTAAATCATTCGCCCTCTCCCCTTCAACCTATGCTGTCTTGTTCTGGACTCCCCTAACCTTGGGAGCAGAACATGGCTGTTCAGAATACCCATGCTCCGATGATTTTATAAACTTCTATAATGTTGCCTCTCAACTTCTGATACTCCAGGGGGAAGCACTTCAACGTAATCAGCCTCTCCCTGTCGCTCAACTTCCAGTCCTGGAACATACGTGTAAATCGTTTCTGCAGAAAACCGAGTTGTACGCAGTATTCTTAAAGTGGCCTCACCAACATCCTGTACAGATGCAACATACCACCACAACTCCTATACTCAATGCTCTGACTGATTAAGGCAAATGTGCAAAATGTGTTCAGCACCACACTGTCTACCTGCGACTCACTGCTACAGGTAATCATGTACGTAAACATCAGAAAGTTAACATGATGGGAGAGCCAGCAGATAGGAGGACAATAGTGATACATTGATCATTATTGAGATTAGATTGTGTTGGGAACATGAGCTTAACATGTCAGGAAGTGAAATCAAATCAATGAGTTCAGGGTGGTTAATATACAGAATACCAAATACCCCGGAGTGAGTTACAATCTGGAACCTAATCAAGAGGTTCAGGGTGTTTTACATACGAATAACAGATACCCCGGAGTGAATTACAGCCTAGAATCTAATCGAGGGTTTTAGCGTGGTTTATATGCAGAATAACAGGTAGCCCACAGTGAGTTACAGCCTGGAATCTAATTGCAGGGTTCAGCGTGGTTTATATACAGAATAACAGATAGCCCAAACTGAGTTACAGCGTGGAATATAATCGAGGGATTTCAGGGTTGTTTATGTACAGAATAACAGATAGCCCAGAGTGAGTTACAGCCTGGAATCTAATTGCAGGGTTCAGGGTGGTTTATATACAGAATAACAGATAACAAGGAGTGAGTTAGAGCCTGGGAATCCAATCGAGGGTTCAGGGTGGTTTATTTACAGAATAACAGATAGCGTGGAGTGTGTTACAGATTGGAAACTAATCGAGGGATTTAGGATGGTTTCTGTACAGAATAACAGATACCCTGGAGTTAGTTACAGCCTGGAATCGAATCGAGGCGTTTAGTGAGTTTTTAATACTGAATAATAGATAGCCCAGAGTAAGTTACAGACTGGAATCTAATCGAGGAGTTCAGGGTGGTTTATATACAGAATAACAGATAGCCCGGAGTGAGTTACAGCCTAGAATCTAATCGAGGGATATGTTAACCTTTTTATGTGAAATAACTTGTAACTGGGAGTGAGTCACAAAGTGTATTATTGGCCAACTGGTTTCGAATCTTGACTCAAATGAACATAATGCAGTCACAAACTGCACAACGTTACTGACTCCCAACGTTCCTAGTTTGAGGACTATCCTCCTCTATTTTCCCCTTTCACTGATAGTATTAATATAGCTTTTATACTGCAGTGCTATTCTGGTTACAGTGTTGCCTATCTCTCACTCTCTCATTTATCTTCAATCCTGTCAAAAGATACTTAGACCAACAGATACAGAAAGTTCCAGAAAGAGTTTTGTTCAATTGCAGGTGCATTATTTTCTTTTATTTGTAAACAACACACAATTTGCACCCACAGAGGGTCAGTGTGGGATTTGAGAAACCCTTCAATTTGGGATGAGGCCAAGCCAGGCAGGATTCTAATTCAACGCAGCAAATCTACAATTCGTGGCTGAGCTCTTTCAGGTTTTGTATATTATGTTTCTCTCATATATTAGGAGCTTGGAAAGTAAGGCAGACCTTACTAGAATGTCACATTGTCTCTCCGCATTCACTGTAAACAGGTTCTGGGATTTGCATTTTAAGCACCTTCAAAGAGCTGTCTCCATTTCCTATCTGTGCTAGCATCAATGAATGGAAATGGCTTTTGACACATTGCCCCTCTCCATTGCTGAAAGTATTCCTGACACAATCAGTCAGGCAGACATTTTAGATTTGCCCACAGACACCATTTTATATCAGCAAAACTATGACATTGAGTTTATAAATAAGGAAAAGCAAGAGAGACTGCAACATCAATACAGTTCGAACATATATGAAACATTGAACACGCACACAGAATCACACACAGACATGCACAGACACACAGAATCACACACACAGAGATACAAACACCTTCCAGAAGCTGTCTTCATTTCCTATCTTGCAAGGGAATTCATGTTATGATGATGCATTCATGCAGGACAGTAAACAGCTTTTGAGACTTTCCCCATTGTGACACAAATTCAGCCCCAATCTGAAAATTGGAGATATGTAACAGAACAGAAATGAACCAGCAGCTTTCTGTGTTCCTGCTCCCAATGTAACATTTGACCATTTAGTTTATCTTGTCTTCAGTCTAACATCCAACAAGGATCACTTCACGGGTCCAATAACGGATCTCCAGGAGTGAGTTCCAGACTGGAATCTAATTGAGTGGTTTAGGGTTTACATACAGCATAAGAGATACCCAGGAGAGACGGACAGAGTGGAATTTAATCGAGAGGTTTGAAGTGGTTTACATACTAAATAACAGATAAAAAATAGTGAGTCACAAAATCGCGGAGTTATACAGTCATAGAGATGTACAGCATGGAAACAAACCCTTTGGTCCAATCCGACCATGCCGACCAGATATCCTAACCTACTCTAAACTCTTTTTCAAGCACTTGGCCCATCTCCATCCAAACCTTCCCATTCATATACCCATTGAGCTGCATTTTAAATGTTGCAATTGTACCAGCCTCCACCACTTCCTCTGACAGTTCATTCCATTCATGTACCACCCTCTGAGTGAACAAGTTGCCCCTTAGGTCTCTTTGATATCTTTCCCCTCTCACACTAAACCTATGCCCTCTAGTTTTGGACTCTAACACCCCAAGGAAAAGACTTTGTCTATTTATCCTATCCATGCCCGTCATGATTTTATAAACCTCGATAAGGTCACCCCTCAGCCTGTGATGCTCCAGGGAAAACAACCCCAGCCTATTTAGCCTCTCCCTGTAGCTCAAATCCTCTAACCCTGGCATCCTCCTTTTAAATCTTTTCTCAACCCTTCCAAGTTTCACAACATCCTTCCGATAGGAAGGAGACCAGAATTGCATGCCATATTCCAACAGTGGCCTAACCCATGTCCAGTCCAGACACAACTTGACCTCTCAATGCCTATACTCAAAACACTGACCAACAAAGGAAAGCATACCAAACGCTGCCTTCATTATCTTATCCACCTGCCACTCTACTTTCAAGGAGCTACGAACCTGCACTTCAAAGTCTCTTTGTTCAGCAACTCTCTCTCGGACCTGACCATTAAGGTATAAGTCCTGCTCAAATTTGCTTTCCCAAAGTGCAGCACATCGTGTTTATCTAAGTGGAACAGAATTGAAGTTTTGGGGTGTTTTTTGAAACCTGTGAGTCACACATACATGGAAGTGAGTTACACGTTGGAATCTAATCGAGAGGGTTCCGGGTGATTCATATAATCCGGACAGTGGGGAAACAAGCCCTTCAGCCCAACAAGACCACACTGACCCTCAGAAGAATAACCCATCCAGACCCATTTCCCCACATTTACCCCTGACTAATGCACGTCACAAAGACATCCCTGAACACTGTGGGCAATTCTAACAGGGTTTGGATTGGATGGTTAATATGCAGACTAACAGATACCCAGGAGTGTGATACAGACTGGAATCTAATCAAAGGATTGAGGTGGCTAATGTACAGCGTCCCTTAAAACTGGAAGTCAGTTACAGATTGGGATTCGGGACGATTATGTGTACAATAACAGATACCCCAGAGTGAGTTACAGACTGGAATCTAATCGAGGATTTCAGGGTGGTTTATATGCAGAATAACAGGTAGCCCGGAGTGAGTTATAGAGTCATAGAATCATAGAGATGTTAGGCATGGAAATAGACCCTTCGGTCCAACCTGTCCATGCCGACCAGATATCCCAACCCAATCTAGTTCCACCTGCCAGCACCCAACCGGCCCATATCCCTCCAAACCCTTCCTATTCATATACTGATCCAAATGCCTCTTAAATGTTGCAATTGTACCAGCCTCCACCACTTTCTCTGGCAGCTCACTCCATACATGAACCACCTTCTGCGTGAAAAATGTTGTCCATTAGGTCTCTTTCATATCTTTCCCCTCTCAAACTAAACCTATGCCCTCTAGTTCTGGACTCCCTTACCCAGGGTAAACCTTGCTAAGTTCACCCCTTAGCCTCCTACACTCCAGGGAAAACAGCCCCAGACTTTCAGCCTCTCCCTGTAGCTCAAATCCTCCAGCCCTGGCAACATCCTTGTAAATATTTTCTGAACCCTTTCAAGTTTCCCAACATCTTTCCGATAGGAAGGAGACCAGAATTGCACGCAATATCCAAGAGTGACCTAACCAATGTCATGTACAGCCGCAACATGACCTCCCAACTCCTGTATACAGTACTCGGATCAATAAAGGAAAGCATACAAAACGCCTTCTTTACTATCCTATCTACCCGCGACTCTACTTTCAACGACCTATGAACTTGTGCTCCAAGGTCACTTTGTTCAGCAACACACCCTAGGACCTTACCATTAAATGTAGAAGTCCTGCTAAGATTTGCTTTCCCAAAATGCAGCACCTCGCATTTATCTGAATTAAACTCCATCTGTCACTTCTCAGCCCATTGGCCCATCTGGTCCAGAGCCTGTTGTAATCTGAGGAAACTCTCTTCGCTGTCCACTACACCTGCAATTTTGGTGTCATCTGCAAACTTACTAACTGTACCTCTTATGCTCGCATCCAACTCATTTATATAAAAGACAAGAAAATAGAGGGCCCAACACTGGTCGTTGTGGCATTACACTGGTCACAGGCCTCCAGTCTGAAAAACAACTCTCCACCACCACCCTCTGTTTTCTATCTTTGAGCCAGTTCGATATCTAAATGGCTACTTCTCCCTGTATTCCATGAGATCTAACCTGCTAATCAGTCTCCCATGAGGAACCTTGTCGAACACCTTACTGAAGTTCATATGGATCACATCTACTGCTCTGCCCTCATCAATCTTCTTTGTTACTTCTTCAAAAAACTCAATCAAGATTGTGAGACATAATTTCCCACGCACAAATCCACTTCTCTTCTCAAGAGTGTTTGGGGAGCTAGATGACTGAAAGTATTTGAAGAGGAAATAGATGGATATTGACCTGTCAGAGAGTTGAGGGCTATGAAGAATTGGGTATGAAAGAGGATTTGAGGCCAGGAGCAGATCAGCCATGATCTTAGTGAAGGGCAAGGCAGGTCTGCGGAGTGAACGACATGCCCCTGATGTTCTCCCATTCCGGTATTGGAAAGTTAGTAGGTGTTATTTTTATGAATGTTCTATTATTGAATGTTGCAGTCAGGGAGACCAGATGATTTTATGAGCCACCTCTGGGAGAGGTATGTAGGCTGTATTCACAGTGAATCTGGGTCGACAACTTGACCAACAAATGGAGCACAAGCTGCAGATAGGGGAAGCTCTATAAAGAGAGATGAGGGGCCTCTTTCATACCCAGCCTGGATTTTCCAATTACATTTCTCAAATCACTTCAAAGCGTGTGTGACAGTCTTGAGGGACTGAATGGTCTCCTCTGTTTCTGAGCACTAGATTATAGAAGTAAGTGGCCTCCAACTGTTCCTGTCTAACAGGTATGAGGGGCTGAATGGAACACAGAAACATGGGACTGAGGAGCAGGAGTGGGTCATTAGATACTTTGAGCCTTCTCCACCAGGCACTAAAATTGTCGCTGATCAGTTGTGGTCTCAGCCCCACTTTCCTGTCTGTGTCCCATTATCCGTGACTCACATCTTTGTCAAATATTTAACTAATGCAGCTTTCAATCAACGTTAACAAAGAGTCACGATAAACTTCCAGAGAAGAGAAGTAAGTTTTGAAAGGAACTTACAGAATTTTCCATCATCCCTCTTATAGAACCAGAGAGTCATGCAGAATAGAAACAGACCCATTAGTCCAATCTGTTCACTCCGATCAGATATCAAATCTGATCCAGTCTCATTTGCCAGCATTTGGCCAATATCCCTCCTCTTTCAGATACTTTTTAAATGTGCAATTGTAACCACCTTCACCACTTCCTCTGACAGCACTTTCTGTACACACACCACTTTCTGTTTGAAACATTTATCTTCAGGGTCCCTTCTAAATCATTTGCCCTCTCGCCTTCAAACTATGCCCTCTTGTTTTGGACCCCCCCCCCCCCCACCCCATCCTGGAGAGCAGAACGTGGCTGTTCAGAATATCCATACCCCTGATGGTTTTATAAACCTCTATAATGTCACCCTTCAGAATCTGACACTCCGGAGGGCAACATCACAACCTAATCAACCTCTCCCTAAAGCTAAAACTTCCAGTCCTGGAACATCTGTGTAAGTCATTTCTGCAGAAAACCGAGTTGTACGCAGTATTCTTAAAGTGGCCTCACCAACATCCTGTACAGATGCAACATGCCACCACAACTCCTATACTCAATGCTCTGACTGATTAAGGCAAATGTGCCAAATGCGTTCTGTCCCACTCTGTCTACCTGCGACTCCGACTTCAAGGAACAATGCACCTGCGCCCTTTGCTCCTTTGTTTCACAACATGCCCCAGTACCTGACCATGAAGTATATAATGTCTGCCCTGATTGGCCTTCCCAAAATGCAAAGCGTCATATTTATCAAAATTAAACTTCCTCTGTTACTCCTTGCCCTTTTGTCCCATCTAATTGCGGTCTTGTTGTACTCTGAGATTATCTACTACACATCTTTCTGATGTAATCTGTATACTTACTAACAATTGCCCC
The DNA here is from genome assembly GCF_037043375.1 of Chiloscyllium plagiosum. Taxonomy (NCBI): domain Eukaryota; kingdom Metazoa; phylum Chordata; class Chondrichthyes; order Orectolobiformes; family Hemiscylliidae; genus Chiloscyllium; species Chiloscyllium plagiosum. The sequence continues at coordinate 56,149,385 of NW_028270183.1, forward strand.
TCTATTCACATCTAAATCCTTTGCATAAATGATGAAATGCAGTGAACTCAGTCCTGATTCTTACAGCACACCGATGCTCACAAGCCTCCAGTCTGAAAAATATCCCTCTTTCTTCAAGACAATTATGACTAGCTTCTTCTGTATCCCATGCGACTGAAACTTACTAATCTGCCTACCAATCAGAATGAAATACTAGCTATGAAGAGAGGCTGAGTAGGTTAGGTTAATTTTCCCTATAAAAAAGGAGATCGAGTGGGTCCTGGTTGAGATTTGCAAAATCACGAAGTGTATAGACAGGGTGGACAGAGACGAACTTCTTGCCAAAGTGAACGATTCAATAACGAGAGGTCGTGCTTTCAAAGTGAGAGATGGAAGGTTTAAGGGGGATACACGCGGTAAGTACTTCACACAGAGGGTGGTGGGCGTTTGGAACGCGTTTCCAGCAGATGTGGTGCAGGCAGGCACGGTAGATTCATTTAAGATGCGTTTGGACAGATGCATGAGTAGGTGGGGCGCAGAGGGATACAGATGTTCTCTACATGCATTTGAGTGGGAGCAGCGGCCGAGTTGAGGTGAACCCGGGAGACTACAGCTAAGGTAAGAGTTTTTTTCAAAATTACTTACCTGTAGCGGGCATCGGTGTTTTGTTTTCTCTCTCCTTCACAGAAAGAGCGGGAGCAGCAGAGGAAGTGACGGCAAGCAGAGGGGCAGCCGGGAAGGAGAACTGTGAGTATAAATACTCACTGTTTCACCACCAACGGTCATTTGAGTGGGAGCAGCGGCCGAGTTGAGGTGAACCCGGGAGACTACAGCTAAGGTAAGAGTTTTTTTCAAAATTACTTACCTGTAGCGGGCATCGGTGTTTTGTTTTCTCTCTCCTTCACAGAAAGAGCGGGAGCAGCAGAGGAAGTGACGGCAAGCAGAGGGGCAGCCGGGAAGGAGAACTGTGAGTATAAATACTCACTGTTTCACCACCAACGGTCATTTGAGTGGGAGCAGCGGCCGAGTTGAGGTGAACCCGGGAGACTACAGCTAAGGTAAGAGTTTTTTTCAAAATTACTTACCTGTAGCGGGCATCGGTGTTTTGTTTTCTCTCTCCTTCACAGAAAGAGCGGGAGCAGCAGAGGAAGTGACGGCAAGCAGAGGGGCAGCCGGGAAGGAGAACTGTGAGTATAAATACTCACTGTTTCACCACCAACGGTCATTTGAGTGGGAGCAGCGGCCGAGTTGAGGTGAACCCGGGAGACTACAGCTAAGGTAAGAGTTTTTTTCAAAATTACTTACCTGTAGCGGGCATCGGTGTTTTGTTTTCTCTCTCCTTCACAGAAAGAGCGGGAGCAGCAGAGGAAGTGACGGCAAGCAGAGGGGCAGCCGAGACCCGGAAGCAGTTAGTGTAAGCTTAGCTGGGTTAGTTTTTTCCCCCTTTAAAAGCGTGAAGGAGAGGACAATTAAATGCGTGGCTTCAGGGATGGTGCAGGAGGGAGGGGTTCCAGTTTTTGGATAACTGGGGTTCTTTCTGGGGACGGTGGGACCTCTATAAACAGGATGGTCTACACCTGAACCTGAGGGGAACCAGTATCCTTGGGGGGAGGTTTGCTAGTGCTCTTGGGGGGGGTTTAAACTAACTCGGCAGGGGCATGGGAACCCAGATTGTAGCTTCAGGGTGCAGGGCCTGGAGTGTAGGGAGGTGAGGAACATGGCATCAATTTCCAAGGAGGGTGCCTGTAAACAGGGAAGTGGCTTGAAGTGTGTGTACTTCAATGCAAGAAGTATACGAAATAAGGTAGGTGAACTTGCAGCGTTGGTTGGTACCTGGGACTTCGATGTTGTGGCTATTACGGAGACATGGCTAGAACAGGGACAGGATTGGCTGTTGCAGGTTCCGGGATTTAAATGTTTTAGTAGGTTTAGAGGTGGGGGTAAAAGAGGGGGAGGTGTGGCATTGCTTGTCAAAGATAGTATTACAGCGGTGGAAAGGACGATGGATGAGGACTTGCCATCTGAGGTAGTTTGGGCTGAGGTTAGGAATAGGAAAGGTGAGGTCACCCTGTTAGGAGTCTTTTACAGGCCTCCTAATAGTCCTAGAATCATTGAAGAAAGGATTGGGAAGGTGATTCAGGAGATGAGTGACAGTAATAGGGTGGTTGTTATGGGGGACTTTAACTTTCCTGATATTGATTGGGAAAGCTATAGCTCAAGTTCGTTAGATGGGTCAGTGTTTGTTCAATGTGTGCAGGAGAGTTTCCTGACACAATATGTAGACAGGCCAACAAGAGGTGAGGCCATACTGGATTTGGTTCTGGGTAACGAACCAGGCCAGGTGTTAGAACTAGAGGTAGGTGAGCACTTTGGGGATAGTGACCATAATTCGGTGATTTTTACACTCGTGATGGAGAGGGATAAGTGTGTACTACAGGGCAAGAATTATAGCTGGGGTAAGGGAAATTATGATGCGGTGAGGCATGACTTAGGATGTGTGGCTTGGAAAAGTAGACTCCAAGGCAAGAGTGTAAATGATATGTGGAACTTGTTCAAGGGGCAACTATTGAGTGTCCTTGATAATTATGTACCTGTCAGGCAGGTAGGAAAGGGTCGTGCGAGGGAGCCGTGGTTTAATAAGGAATTGGAATCCCTTGTTAAATGGAAGAGGGCGGCCTATCTCAAGATGAGACGTGAAGGTTCAATTGGGGCGATTGAGAGTTATAGGGTAGCCAGGAAGGACCTGAAGAGAGAGCTAAAAGCAGCAAGGAGGGGACATGAAAGGTCCTTAGTAGATAGGATTAGGGAAAACCCTAAGGCTTTCTATAGGTATGTTAGGAATAAAAGAATGACTAGGGTAGGAATAGGTCCAGTCAAGGATAGTAGGGGGAAGTTGCGTGTGGAGGCGGAAGAGATTGGGGAGACACTGAATGAATACTTTTCTTCAGTATTCACTCAGGAACAGGGCATTGTTGTCGATGAGAATACTGAGGCACAAATAAGTAGAATGGATGGCTTTGAGGTATGTAGAGAAGAGGTGTTGGAAATCCTGGAAAAGGTGAAAATAGATAAGTCCCCTGGGCCTGATGGCATTTATCCTAGGATTCTCTGGGAAGCAAGGGAGGAGCTGCTCCCACTCAATTTTTATGTCCTCTTTGTCTACAGGAGTAGTCCCAGAAGACTGGAGGATAGCAAATGTGGTTCCCTTGTTCAAAAAGGGGAGTAGGGATAGCCCTAGTAACTATAGGCCGGTGAGTCTCACTTCTGTTGTGGGCAAAGTCTTAGAGAGAATTGTAAGGGATAGGATTTATGCACATCTAGATAGGAATAATGTGATCAAGGATAGTCAGCATGGTTTTGTGAAGGGCAAGTCGTGCCTCACAAACCTTATTGAATTCTTTGAAAAGGTGACGAAGGAGGTTGATGAGGGGAAAGCGGTAGATGTGGTATATATGGATTTTAGTAAGGCGTTTGATAAGGTTCCCCATGGTAGGCTACTGCAGAAAATACGGAGATATGGCATTGAGGGTGAGTTGGAGGTTTGGATTAGGAATTGGCTGGATGGAAGAAGACAGAGGGTAGTAGTTGATGGCAAAGTTTCTTCATGGAGTGCCGTCACTAGCGGTGTTCCGCAAGGATCTGTTTTGGGACCATTGCTGTTTGTCATTTTTATAAATGACCTGGAAGAGGGGTTAGAAGGTTGGGTGAGCAAGTTTGCGGATGACACGAAAGTCGGAGGAGTTGTTGACAGTGAGGAAGGATGTGGCAGGTTACAGCAGGATATAGAGAAGCTGCAGAGCTGGGCAGAAAGGTGGCAGATGGAATTCAATGTAGCTAAGTGCGAGGTGATTCACTTTGGGAAGAATAACAAAAAGATGGGGTACTGGGCTAATGGTCGGATACTTGGTAGTGTGGATGAGCAGAGGGATCTTGGTGTCCATGTACACAGATCTCTGAAAGTTGCCACCCAGGTAAATAGTGTGGTGAGGAAGGCATATGGCGTACTGGCTTTTATTGGTAGAGGAATTGAGTTCCGGAGTCCTGAGGTCATGATGCAGTTGTATAAGACTCTGGTACGGCCGCATCTGGAATATTGTGTGCAGTTTTGGTCGCCATACTATAGGAAGGATGTGGAGGCATTGGAACGGGTGCAGAGGAGGTTTACCAGGATGTTGCCTGGTATGGAAGGAAAATCGTATGAGGAAAGACTGAGGCACTTGGGGCTGTTTTCACTAGAGAAAAGAAGGTTTAGGGGTGACTTGATTGAGGTGTACAAGATGATTAGGGGGTTAGATAGGGTCGACAGTATGAACCTTTTCCCGCGTATTGAGTCGGGTATTACAAGGGGGCATAGCTTTAAATTAAGGGGGGGTAGATATAGGACTGATGTTAGGGGTAGGTTCTTCACTCAGCGAGTCGTTAGTTCATGGAATGCCCTGCCAGTAACAGTGGTGGACTCTCCCTCTTTATGGGCATTTAAGAGGGCATTGGATAGGTATATGGAGGATAGTGGGTTAGTGTAGTTTTAGGTGGGCTTGGATCGGCGCAACATCGAGGGCCCAAGGGCCTGTACTGCGCTGTATTCTTCTATGTTCTATGTTCTATGTTCTAGATGCTGAGGAATTGACCGCCAGATTTAGACAGTACATTTGGATCGGCTCAGGCTTGGAGGGCGAAGGGCCTGTTCCTGGGCTGTACATTTCCTTTGCTCTTTGTTCTTTAAATGAACACCTTGCTGAGGTCCATATAGACAATGTCTACCAAACTGCCTTCATCAATCTTCTTTCTCACCTCTTCATAAAACTCAACCAAATTAATGAGACATGATTTCCCATGCAGAAAGCTACGTTGTCTACCCCGATCTTTGCCTTCCCAAATGTATGTAAATCCTGTCCCTCAGATTCCCCTCCAATAACTTACCCAGCACTGACATCAAGCTCACCAGTCTATAGTTCCCCAGCTTTTTGAGTCACTGTTCCCTTTTCTATTCCCACTCCTCCATTGCTCACAACAGATGTTAAATTTAACCAGTTTGGTGATATGGCTGATGATATCGGTGTCAGACTGGGTCAGGGTCAGTTTTAGGAACAAGTCAGGCTAGTTTCTTTAATCTGCTAACACAATACGGTTATGATCCATGGCAAACTATTTGGGTATTGCAAATATATTATCAATATTTACCTTTCTAAACACACACACACACACACATATATATACACATATATATACACATATATATACACATATATATACACATATATATACACATATATATACACATATATATACACATATATATACACATATATATACACATATATATACACACATATATATACACATATATATACACATATATATACACATATATATACACATACACACACACCACTTTTACCTTGCAAGAACTTTGTCCAGATATTATTGTAACTCATGACGAAAGGAAAAATTGTGGGATTGTCCAAAACATTACTCTGAAGATATTGTACTCACATAGCTGCAAGCAATGGGATTTCATCCTGGGACAGTTGGATTTGGCTGAATTCCCTTTGCTTTAGGCAGTGAGTAAATTCCAGTGAATTCTGGTCAGGGAGCAACCAAAGGGTAATACGATGGTTAGCACTGCTGCCTCACAGCAGCAGGGACTTGGGGTCGATTCCAGCCTTGGGTGACTGTCTCTGTGGAGTTTGCACATTCTCGACTTTCCTGTGTGAGCTTCTAATGGGTGATCCAGTTTCCTACCACAGCTCAAACTGTGTAGGTTCGGTGGATTGGTCATGCTAAATTGTTTGTAGTGTTCAGGGATTTCTGGTCAGGGGCATTAGTCAGGGGTAAATATAGGTGAATGCGTTGGGAATGTTGGTATGGACTTGTTGGGCCGAAGTCCTGTTTCAACACTGCAGGGATTCTATTAAAATAAGAATAGTAACGTTGACTGTAGAGGCTTTTTTTTTAGCTCGCACAAATTGATGTGATGAGGAACAATGAAGGAGTGAGAGTGCAATCGGCCGTTCCTTCTCGAGCAGACTGCATTTTCTCCCTCTCTGAGCTGAATCACACAATAATGTCACTGCTGGGAAATGTGAATCCAATCAACACGAATGGCTTTACTTTCAGTCATCCTGGGCCTAAATTCTGAAATTCAATACTGACACCACTTCCTTCTCCATCAAGCCACAATTCTAAATTCAGTTTAATCAGTTTGTTCAGATATATCATGAGACACTTCTGTGGGCTTTACACCTGGACCTTTGTTCCCGGAGGTTGGGACACTAGCATCACTCAGCAATACCCATAAATCTGTAACATTATTCTCCTGTGTGTTTGTTCATCAGCCTGTTCTGACATGCTGGGACATACCTCTGCAACAGGCAGGACTTGAATCCAGGCCTTCTAGTCCAGAGCTAGGAACACTACCACACACGTTCAGGAATTGGAATCAAATCCACAGCTCTGGCTCAGAGACAGGGACACTTCCCACTACACTACCATACCCAGATTTTGGGTCATATTTTAGTGCCCACTTTCAGCTCGGTGTGGATTTATTATAATCAGGTTACCATTATTGAACTAGAAAAAAGTGTGCAGGCATCCTGGAGAGGGATGGACATTTTAAAATTGAAGGGGGACGTTGAGGTGGCAGTAATATCACTCACTGGGCTGAGGGGAGGCCGTCAGGCATAATTCTTTAAAATTTGCATCTCATATAGATAGTGGAGCTAAGAAGGTGTTTAACACATTTGTCTTCATTTGACGGACCTTTGAGTATCGGAATTGGGACGTCATGTTGTGGTTGTACAGGATATTGGTGAGACCTCTTCTGGAATACTGTGTCCACTCTGGTGAACCTGCCTGTTTTACCATAGGCACACCATCCTCTGGGTAAAACGGCTGTCCCTTAGGTGACTTTTAAATGTTCCCCTCTCACCTTAAGCCTTGTCCTCTACTTTTGGACTACCCATACCCTCAGAACACACCTTGACTATTCACTTTGATAATATTGACCTTGATATTATTAAGCTGGAGAGGGTTCAGAAGAGATTAACCTGGATGTTTCTGGGGATGGAGGGAGTGAGCTACAAAAAGATGCTGGATAGACTGGGACTTCTTTCACTGGAGATTATGAGATTAAGGGGTAACTTTACAGAGATTTATAAAATAATGAGGGGTACAGAGAAGTTGAAGGGCTGATGTCTTTTCCCTAGAGTTGGGGTTTCAAGACAGAGGGATATTTTAAGGTGTGAGGAAAAAGATTTACAAATGTCATGAGAGGTAAATATTTTAGACAGAATCTGGCTTGTGTGCGGAATGAACTTCCAGAGGAAGTGGTGAAAGCAGGGACAGTTACAACGTTTAAAGAGCATTTAGATCAGTATATGGGTAAGACATCAGTTTGGATGGTGTTGTGAGCAGCTGCCCTCACCCTCCCCCTCTCTGAATGAATCCCTGTTGGTTTTCACCCTCTACCAATGCCTGTGCAATGGCGTGTAGGGGCCAGCAGAGGGTGGCATTGCATCACTTTAAGCACCACAGAAACTGTCAGACACACAGATGCAAACACGGGGATGGTTAGGACACGGCGTGAAGCTCATCGGGTAACTTAAATGAAATATAAAAAATGCTCAATTCGCCTCGTAAACTGTTAAAATATGAGCGACAGAGAACTCCCAAATTCCACTGTTTAAATAAAAACATCAATTTAATTTTTGACTCTGAAACTGAACATTTTACATTAACTATTCACAACTCTGGGACCCTCTTTCTCTTAACTGCTTATTACCCGACTCCAGCTCTACAGCGTTATACTGTTTCTGGGTCTGCCATCCTCTCATATCACAGGGGCTTGTAAGCTCTCAGTTCAGAACAGCATCCACCCTCTCCTAAAGATACAGTACACACTTTCAACTTCATCACATTATACCCTGATGAATATAGATAAGTGGAACTTATCCGGATTTCTCTTGCTCTGTGGATTGTCAATATTTCATCTACTCTGTCTCGTATGTGTCAGGATTTTTGTTGCTCCATTAAGAGCATGTCATTATTCGACTCCATCCATGGGAATACAGCAGTATTTCACTTGCTCACACACGTGAGTGTGGCAGGATTTCAGTTGTTTCATGGGGACTGTGATGCTATGACAATCTCAATGTTTGTAGTTGGCAACGAACCTGGAAGAACTCTGAAGTCTATGGAGGACAGTGTCTAACTCTAACAGTACAATCACACATTGGTGTAGTGTTCAGATTTATGGCAGATGGGGATCAGTGCAGATCTGTGTGAGGTGAAACACATTGGTAGGAAAGACAATAAAAGACAGATTAGATTAGATTAGATTACTTACAATGTGGAAACAGGACCTTCGGCCCAACAAGTCCACACTGACCCGCCGAAGCGTATACCACCAAGAGCCATACTCCTACGTTTACCCCTTCACCTAACACTACGGGCAATTTAGCATGGCGAATTCACCTAACTTGCACATTTTTGACAATAAAAGACAGATTAGATTAGATTAGATTACTTACAATGTGGAAACAGGACCTTCGGCCCAACAAGTCCACACTGACCCGCCGAAGCGTATACCACCAAGAGCCATACTCCTACGTTTACCCCTTCACCTAACACTACCGGCAATTTAGCATGGCGAATTCACCTAACTTGCACATTTTTGGATTATGGGAGGAAACCGGAGCACCCGGAGGAAACCCACGCAGACACGGGGAGAATAGATTAAAACAAGCTGTGCCATTATAATGAGGCTGCAGGAGCAGAGGGCTCTGGGTGTATATAAGAACAGATAATTGAAGATGTCATGACAAGTGGGGAGGGCAGTAACTATCACAGATTAGTTTCAGTATCTGAGCTGTTTACAGGGGGAGGTGTAGGAGGGAGTCACTGTGCTCCCTTCCTGAGAGGTGGGGGTGACGCTGTGTTATGAGCCCACACCCCTGCCCATCGAGACCGTGGAGATTCCATTTGTACCAGTACAAAAGGGAGATGGCATCAGGGCCATGGCTTCTAAGTTGTGCTGGGGGGAAACGGAGCTGCCAGTGGGTTTAAAGTGAGAATTGCCCTTCACTGAACATTGCTCCTTACTCGGTCGGTGGGACGTGGATGTTTCAGAATCTCCACACGAGGTGTCCCTGTCCTCTCCGATTCGTACCAGGGCCCTCCCCACATGGCGGGGGGAGGGGGTGAGGTAACGGATATCGGGCACTCCACCACCCGGCCTGGCCCTTTCTGTCCTATTCCAGGCTGTTTCTCCTGGAATGGGAGGAAGGGAGGGAGGGATGGAGGGCGAGTGGAAGTGGGAGTTCCTGCAGTTTGTGTAAGTGTAGGTGGCGAGTGGGTCATGGTGAGGGGTCAGAAGGGAGTCAGTCCACAGTGTTGTATCCATGCAGTGTTAGTGTGGGGGGTAAAGTGGAGGGAGAGACAGAGAGAGAGAGAGAGAGAGACAGAGGCAGAGAGAGACAACGACAGAGAGAGAGAGAGAAGGTGCAGCATGCGGCAGTGAGAGTGGTGGACCATGAGCCTTGTTCGGGGGTCGGTGCTGTAACAGATATACAGTGAGTGTGAGGGAGCAGAGATAATATGGTGAGCCTTATCCTATCAGAGCGGGGAAGGTTAATGTTGATTGTCCTGTATTGCGGGACTTTTCTTCAGATCACAGATACTGCAGCAATCTGGCCTGTGAGGTCAGACCAAGCTCAGGGAACTGGTGGTGTGGCCCTATCTAGAAAGAGAATGGTCTCCCTCTGTACTAGCCCATCTAGCAGGACCTCCGTGCCCTTGTTGACAAACTGTGGTGTAATTGCCTCTTATCTGCCATGATCGGTGTAAACTGTGCAGTTAAATTCCTAACAGAGAAAGCTCAAACATGTGCCCATTGGCCTTTTAAAGATGGCACCAGTGCCAGAGATCAAGGAATATCCAGGGGCACCCGGGAGATGGTGAGTACCACCCGCTATGATGGGTGGGAGAATCAGGCTGGTATTGAATGAGAGGGACACTATGGGGTGGGCTGGGTAGTTAATGAGGTGAATTCGATAAGATAGCACCAGGAAACTAGCTCAGCCTCGTGCAGACGATCCATCTGTCACACTCAAGGAAAATCAAACAAAGATAAATTATTGTTGGAATCTGCCCAATGAGACATAGATTCTGTTGAAACTAATTCCAGTTACAAAGATGCAGAACAAATGATCATCTGACCTCACACCAGTATCCCTTTTTCCCATCTTTCCTGGGAAGACAGGCTCATATTACAGGATGCTATCAAAGTGTCCATATTTCAGCATTCTGCAACCTGGGAACACATCCTTCCATGACACTGTCTCTCAGTCTCCCCCTCTCTTCCTATACTTCAAACCCCACCAATGTGGTGATATTTAAACTGATTCCCCCGCCATGTCTCTCTGGCAGTGACGTTCACACCCACAGCAACCTATTGTCATGGTACAATGGAGATATGGAGCGGTAAATGGGTGTGAGCTGTACATCCTCTCACTTCCAGCACGGGCTGCAAGTTTCCCCACGCGGGGCAGTGATCGAAAACAGTGTAACTGAGCAATGCACTGTGGTGTGGTACACAGTCCTGCATGTTGGGAGGGTAACTGCTCCTGGCTTACAGATCAATGCACTGTGGTGTTGTACACAGTCCTGCATGCTGGGAGGGTAACTGCTCCTGGCTTACAGATCAATGCACTGGGGTGGTGTACACAGTCCTACATGCTGGGAGGGTAACTGCTCCTGGGTTACAGATTAATTCACGGGTGATCACTGCCCAGGTTGCTGTGCTAGTCAGATTATCTGGTTGAGGTTTATAGATAATACAATGATGTGGTTTGTGTAGCCCGTTATGCTGGATGGATATTTGTTTCAGGCTCACACATTAGTGCCCTCCTGTGGTCTCCACAGTTCCCCGTGTAGGACAGATATCTAGTCCGGGTTTATAAATCAATGCCCTGCCTGTGGTCTTCACAGCTTCCGGTGCTGGGCAGATATCTAGTTCGGGTTTATCGATCAATGCACGGGTGTGGTCCACACAGCTCCCCGTACTGGACAGATATGTAGTCCGGGTTTATAGATCAATACACGGGTGTGGTCTACACAGCTCCCCGAGCTGGACAGATATCTAGTCCGGCTTTATAGATCAATGCACTGCTGTGGGCTGCACTTCTCCCGGTGCTGGACAGATATCTAGTCCGGGGTTATAGATTAATGCACTGCTGTGGTCTGCACAGTTCCCCGTACTGGACAGATATGTAGTCCGTATTTATAGATCAATGCACTGCTGTGGGCTGCACAGCTCCCCTTGCTGGACAGCTATCTAGTTCGAGGTTAAAGAATATTGCACTGCTGTGGGCTGCACAACTCCCCGTACTGGACAGATATCTAGTCCAGGTTTAAAGATCAATGCACTGCTGTGGCCTGCACAGCTCCCACTGCTGGACAAATATCTAGTCCGGTGTTATAGATCAATGCACTGCTGTGTGCTGCACAGCTCCCCGTACGGGACAGATATCTAATCCGGGTTTATAGATCAATGCACTGCTGAGGTCCGCACTTCTCCCGGTGTAGGACAGATATCCAGTCCGAGGTCAAAGATCAATGCACTGCTGTGGTCTGCACAGCTCCCCATGCTGGACAGATATCTAGTCCTGGGTTATAGATCAATGCACTGCTGTGGTCTGCACAGCTTCCCGTGCTAGACAGATATCTAATCTGGTTTTATAGATCAATGCACTGCTGTAGTCTGCACAGCTCCCCGTCCTGGACAGATATATGGTCTTGGTTTATAGATCTGATCTGTGCAGTGTTCCACTCTGGACAGATTGCTGGGTTGTACTGAGTAGTACACTGGCCTGGTCTACACCGTGTTCCACTGTGAATCGATATACCCTCTGGGTGTATGGTGTCTGGGCTGGTTCTGTGAGGTGGATTGAGAATGTGGTATATCTCACCCTTTCAGCTGATCTGGCAATGCCTTTAGTTCCCATTCCTGTAATTGGATCATCCGTCTCTCACCCCATTAATGTTCGAGTGTGCCCAGGCACAGTACATCATGTTGGTGGGGTGGGTAGGGGGGAGGAAAGGTGATGGACAGGTCAAGGAGTTCCCTGGAACGTTCTATAACTGCCATTCCCCGGAAGGTTCTGTCCCTGACATTGTTTGTGAACGGCCGGACGTCAGTGAATTGAACAAACGATAAGATTCCGAGGGAAGAGATCCCGTTCCAGGGAGAAGGAGACACTGTTCCGAAGGCCCCTCAGGCAGTTAAAGGTGTGAATGCGTTTTCCCTGCGTTTACATTTCTTCCCGACCTAGGATCGACCTCAATTTAGACCCAAATACAGAAATTCCCAAACTACGTTTGTCTTCAGGAAAATGGGAGAGAATCCGTCAGGACAGCAACGTTTCCACCTTCCGTATTAGGAACTGGGAAGGAGTGACCTGTGTCTGTTCTCGAGTGATCGAGATTGGGCATGTTCTAGAGAGAGGGGAAGCGTGAGAGTGGAGGGCGACAGAGGGAAGGGCGAGAGAGAGGAGGGCGAGAGAGAAGGGTGGGCGAGAGAGACGGGAGGGCGAAAGAGGGGAGGGTGAGAGAGAGGCGGAGGGCGAGAGAGAGAGAGGGATGGTGAGAGAGAGGAGGGGCACAAAGGAAAGAGGGGGGTCAGGAGAGAGGAGGGCGGTAGATAGAAAGGGTGAGAGCCAGAGCGAGCGCGAGCGCAAGGGGCCAAGAGAGGGCGAGACAGAGAGGCGAGGGTGAGAAACGGGAGGGCGAGAGGGGGAGGGCGAGAGAGAGGGGAGGGCGAGAGAAGGGATAGTGAGAATGGGAAGGGCGAGAGAGGGGATTGTGAGAGACGGGAGGGCGAGACAGAGGGAGAGAGACAGTGAGAGGGTGGGAGGGAGGTAGAAAAGGGGCGAGAGAGAGAGAAGTGGGGGGCGTGCACGAGTGAGAGAGCTGGTAAGAGAGGGGGATGGAGGGTGAGACAGGGGTGGGTGAGGAAGAGAGGGAGTGCGAGAGAAGTGGAGGGCGAGAGAGAGGGGAGGGCGAGAGAGGGGTTGGGCAAGAGTGGGGGTGGGAGAGAGAGAGGAGTACGCGAGAGGTGGAATTGAGGGGGAATGGCGAGAGAGGGGAGAGTGCGAGACAGGAGGGCGAGAGAGGGGAGGGCGAGGGGGAGGGCGAGAGAGGGGGAGGGTGAGAGACAGGGGTGGAGAGAGAGTGGAGTGCGCAAGCCTTGGAGGCGAGGGGGGAATGACGAGAAGTGGAAGGTGTGAGACAGGAAGGCGAGAGAGGGGAGGCTGAAAGAGAGAGGACGAGAGGGGGAAGGCGAGAGTGGGAGGGCGAGAGTGGTAGGTAGAGAGGGGGAGGACGAGAGAGGGGAGTGCTGGTGAGTGGAGGGAGAGAGAGGGGAGGTGAGAGAGAGGGCAGGGCGAGAGAAGGGAGGGCGAGAGCGAGGAGAGCGAGTGAGGGGAGGGCGAGAGAGAGGGATGGGCGAGAGAGAGGTGGGCGAGAGAGAGGTGAGCGAGAGAGAGATGGGCGAGAGAGTGGAGGGCGAGAGAGTGGAGGGCGAGAGAGGGGAGGGCGAGAGAGGGGTGGGCGAGAGAGGGGAGGGCGACAGGGAGAGGGCGAGAGAGAGGAGACGAGAGAGAGGAGGGTGAGAGAGAGAGACGGGGGCCAGCGAGCGGTTGGCGAGAGAGAGGTGGGCGAAAGTGGGGAGGGGGAGTATTGGAAGAGTGAAAGAGGAGAGGATGAGACAGGGGATGGCGAGAGAGAGGTGGATGAGAGAGGGGTGGGTGACTGAAGGGGGGGCGAGTGAGGGGAGGTGAGGGAGGGGAGGGCGAGCGAGGGGAGGGCGAGCGAGGGATGGGCGAGCGCGGGGTGGGCGAGCGCGGAGTGGGCGGGCGCGGGGTGGGCGAGCGCGGGGTGGGCGAGCGCGGGGTGGGCGGGCGCGGGGTTGGCGAGCGCGGGGTGTGCGAGCGAGGGGTGGGCGAGCGAGGGGTGGGCGAGCGAGGGGTGGGCGAGCGAGGGGTGTGCGAGCGAGGGGTGGGCGAGAGATGGGTGGGTGAGGGAAGGGAGGGCGAGAGATGGGTGGGCGAGAAACGAGAGGACGAGAGACGGGTGGGCAAGGGGAGTGATGACAAGCTTAGGGAGGGCAACAGGGGGCGGGTGAGAGAGGGGAGGGCGAGAGAGGGGAGGGCGAGAGAGAGGTGGGCGAGAGAGAGGTGGGCGAGAGAAGTTAAGGCGAGAGAAGGGAGGGCAAGAGAGGGGTGGGCGAGATAGGGAACGGCGAGAGATGGGAGGGCGAGAGAGAGAGAAGAGGGTGAGAGAGGAGAGTCCTTGAGGAGGTGGGTGAGAGTGGGAAGGGCGAGTGCAGGGAGATCTAGAGAGAGAGAGAGGTGAGGGCGAGAGAGAGTGGGGAGGGTGAGAGAGAGAGGGATGGTGAGAGAGAGGAGGGGCACAAAGGAAAGAGGGATGTGTGAGAGGGGTGTAGGGAGAGAGGAGGGCAGGAGATAGAGAGGGTGAGAGCGAGAGCGAGTGCGAGCGCGAGGGGACAAGAGAGGGTGAGACAGTGAAAGAGAGGGAGGGAGAGAGACAGAGGGAGAGGGTGGGAGGGAGATAGAAAAGGGGCGAGAGAGAGAGAGAGGTGCGGGTGCGCACGAGTGAGAGAGATGGTGAGAGAGGGAGGGAGAGAGAGACAGGGGTGGGTGAGGCAGAGGGAGAGTGTGAGAGAGGGGAGGGCGAGAGAGTGGCAGGTGAGAGAGAGAGAGAGGAGGCGAGAGGTAGGGGAGGGCGAGAGAGAGGGGAGGGTGAGAGAGAGTGGAGGGCGAGAGTGGGGGAGGGTGAGAGAGTGGGGAGGGTGAGAGAGTGCATGGCGAGAGAGGGCAGGGTCAGAGTGGGGAGGGAGAGAGTGGGGAAGGCGAGAGTGGGAGGGCGTGAGAGGGGAGGGCGAGGGAGGGGAGGGCGAGAGAGGGGAGGGCGAGAGAGAGGGGGGCGAGAGAGGGGAGCGAGAGAGGGGAAGGGAGAGGGGAAGGGAGAAGGGGGTGAGAGAGAGGGGAGTGCGTGAGACATGGAGGCGAGTGGGGAGGGTGGGAGATGGGATGGTGATAGGGGAGGGTGAGAGAAGGGGTAGGCGAGAGAGGGATGGGCGAGAGACAGCTGGGCGAGAGAGAGGTGAGCGAGAGAGAGATGGGCGAGAGAGTGGAGGGCGAGAGAGTGGAGGGCGAGATAGGGGAGGGCGAGAGAGGGGTGGGCGAGAGAGGGGAAGGCGACAGGGAGAGGGCGAGAGAGAGGAGACGAGAGAGAGGAGGGTGAGAGAGAGAGACGGGGGCCAGCGAGCGGTTGGCGAGAGAGAGGTGGGCGAAAGTGGGGAGGGGGAGTATTGGGAGAGTGAAAGAGGAGAGGATGAGACAGGGGATGGCGAGAGAGAGGTGGTTGAGAGAGGGGTGGGTGACTGAAGGGGGGGCGAGTGAGGGGAGGGCGAGGAAGGCGAGGGCGAGCGAGGGGAGGGCGAGCTCGGGATGGGCGAGCGCAGGGTGGGCGAGCGCGGAGTGGGCGGGCGCGGGGTGGGCGAGCTCGGGGTGAGCGAGCGCGGGGTGGGCGAGCGCGGGGTTGGCGAGCGAGGGGTGAGCGAGCGAAGGGTGGGCGAGCGAGGGGTGGGCGAGCGAGGGGTGGGCGAGCGAGGGGTGTGCGAGCGAGGGGTGTGCGAGCGAGGGGTGGGCGAGAGAGAGGTGGGCGAGAGAGAGGTGGGGGAGAGAAGGTAAGGCGAGAGAAGGGAGGGCAAGAGAGGGGTGGGCGAGAGACAGGAGCGTGAGGGAGCGGTGGGCATGAGATGTGATGTCGAGCTACGGCAGGGCGACAGAGGGGCGGGTGAGAAAGGGGGAGGGCGAGAGAGGGGAGGGCGAGAGAGTGGAGGGCGAGAGAGGGGAGGGCGAGAGAGAGGAGGGCGAGAGAGGGGAGGGCGAGAGAGGGGAGGGCGAGAGAGAGGAGGGCGAGAGAGGGGAGGGCGAGAGAGAGGAGGGCGAGAGAGGGGAGGGCGAGAGAGAGGAGGGCGAGAGAGAGACGGGGGCCAGCGAGCGGTTGGCGAGAGAGAGGTGGGCGAAAGTGGGGAGGGAGAGTATTGGGAGAGTGATAGAGGAGAGGATGAGACAGGGGATGGCGAGAGAGAGGTGGGTGAGAGTGGGATGGGCGACAGATGGGGGGCGAGCGAGGGGGGGTGAGCGAGGGGAGGGCGAGCGAGGGGATGCCGAGCGAGGGGAGGGCGAGCGAGGGGAGGGCGAGCGCGGGGTGGGCGAGCGCGGGGTGGGCGAGCGCGGGGTGGGCGAGTGAGGGGTGGGCGAGTGAGGGGTGGGCGAGCGAGGGGTGGGCGAGAGAGGGGAGGGTGAGAGAGGGGTGGGCGACTGATGGGGGCGAGCGAGGGGGGTGAGCGAGGGGAGGGCGAGCGAGGGGAGGCCGAGCGAGGGGAGGGCGAGCCCGGGGTGGGCGAGCACGGGGTGGGCGAGTGCGGGGTGGGCGAGCGCGGGGTGGGCGAGAGAAGGGAGGGCGAGAGAGGGGCGGGCGAGAGAGGGGTGGACGAGAGAAGGGAGGACGATAGAGGGGAGGGCGAGAGAGGGGAGGGCGAGAGAGGGGAGGGCGAGAGAAGGGAGGACGATAGAAGGGAGGGCGAGAGAGGGGAGGGCAAGAAAGGCGGAGGGCGAGAGAGGGGAGGGCGAGAGAGAGGAGGCCGAGAGAAGGGAGGGCGAGAGAGGGGAGGGCGAGAGAGGGGAGGGCGAGAGAGAGGAGGGCGAGAGAGGGGAGGGCGAGAGAGGGGAGGGCGAGAAGGGGAGAGCGACAGAGGGGAGAGGGAGAGTGGGTGGGTGGGTGAGCGAGAGAGGGGAGGGCAAGAGAGGGGAGGGCGAGAGAGGGGAGGGCGAGAGAGGGGAGGGCTAACGGGGAGCAAGAGGTTGGAGGGCGAGCGAGGGAAGGGCGGGATGGGGAGGGCGAGAGAGGGGAGGGCGAGAGAGGGGAGGGTGGGAGAGGGGAGAGCGAGAGGAAGGTGAGGACGCTAGAGGGGAGGGCGAGAGAGGAGCGATCGGGAGAGGGGAGGGCGAGAGAGGGATTAGCGAGAGTGGGGAGGGAGACAGATAGCGTGGGAGAATGAGCGGAGAGCAAGCGAGTGGTGGGCCGGAGGGATAGGGAGGGGAGGCGAGCGAGCTGTGGGCGAGGGAGGGGAGGGAGAGAGATGGGGAGGGAGAGTGAGGGGAGGGCGAGAGAGGGGAGGGCGAGAAATCGATGGTCGAGTCAGGGACAGGATGGCGAGTGAAGGAAGAGCGAGCGAGTGGATGGGAAGAGAGGGGAGGACGAGAGTGGGGTGGGCGAGGGAGGGGACGGCGAGAGAGGGGAGGGCGAGAGAGGGGTGGGTGAGCGAGGGGAAGGCGAGAGAGTGTAGGGTGAGAGAGAGGAGGGCGAGAGAGGGGATGGCGAGAGAGGGGATGGCGAGAGAGAGGAAGGCAAGAGACAGGGAGTGCGAGAGAGGAGGGGGAGAGAGAGGAGGGCGAGAGAGAGGAGGGCGAGAGAGAGGAGGGCGAGAGAGAGGAGGGCGAGAGAGGGGATGGCGAGAGAGGGGATGGCGAGAGAGGGGAGGGCGAGAGAGGGGTGGGTGAGCGAGGGTAAGGCGAGAGAGTGGTGGGTGAGCGAGAGGAGGGCGAGAGAGGGGATGGCGAGAGAGGGGATGGCGAGAGAGAGGAAGGCAAGAGACAGGGAGTGCGAGAGAGGAGGGGGAGAGAGAGGAGGGCGAGAGAGAGGAATGAGAGAGAGAGGAGGGCGAGAGAGAGGAGGGCGAGAGAGGGGATGGCGAGAGAGAGGGGTGGGCAAGACAGAGGGTTGGGTGATAGAGGGGAGAGCGAGAGAGGAGAGGGCGAGAGAGATGGAAGGGCGAGAGATAGGAGAGGTGGATAGAGGGGAAGTTGAGTGAGGGGAGAGTGAATGACCAGAGGGCAAGAGAGGGGAGGGTGAAAGAGATGATGGGGAGCGAGGGGAATGCAAGAGTTGGGAGGGAAGAGAGGGAAGGGCGAGAGACGTGAAGGCGAAAGTGGGGAGGGGAAGAATGGGGAGAGTGATACAGGAGAGGGCGAGAGAGAGGGCGGGCGAGGGAGGGAGGGAGGCCGAGAGAGGGGGGCGGCGAGAGAGGGGGGCGAGCGAGAGATGGGGAGCGGGCGAGAGAGGGGGCGGCCGAGAGAGGGGGGCAGGAGAGAGAGGGAGGCGGGCGAGAGAGGGGGGGTGGGTAAAAAGGGGACGGGCCAGAGAGGGGGTGGGAGAGAGAGGGGGGCAGGCGGGAGAGGGGGCGGGTGAGAGAGGGCGGGCAAGAGAGGGGAGCGGGCGAGAGAGGGGCGGGCGAGAGAGGGGGCGGGCGAGAGGGGTGCGGGTGAGGGGGATGCGGGCGAGAGGGGGGTGGACGAGAGAGGGGGGCGGGCGAGAGGGGGGGCGGGCGAGAGAGGGTCGGGAGAGAGGGGGGGCGAGAGGGGGCGGGTGAGGGGGGCGGGCGAGAGGGGGGGGCGGGCGAGGGAGGGATGGGCGAGGGAGGGGCGGGCGAGAGAGGGGCGGGCGAGAGAGGGGCGGGCGAGAGAGGGGCGGGCGAGTGAGGGGCGGGCGAGTGAGGGGCGGGCGAGAGAGGGGCGGGCGAGAGAGGGGCGGGCGAGAGAGGGGCGGGCGAGAGAGGGGCGGGCGAGAGAGGGGCGGGCGAGAGAGGGGCGGGCGAGAGAGAGGTGGGCGGGAGAGAGGAGGGCGAGAGAGAGGAGGGCGAGAGAGAGGAAGGCAAGAGAGAGGAGTGTGAGAGAGAGGAGGGTGAGATGGGGAGGAGCGAGGGGTGGTCGAGTGAGGGTTGGGCGAGTGAGCGGTGGGCAAGTGAATGGTATGCGAGAGAGAGGTTGGTGAGAGAGGGGTGGGCGGGAGAGGTGTGGGACAGAGAGGTAGATGTGGGCGAGAGAGGAGAGGGATAGCGGGGAGCAGAGATGGGAGGGCGAGCGAGGGAAGGGCGACAGAGGGGAGGGCGAGAGAGAGTGAAGGGTGTCAGAGGGGAGGGTGTGAGAAAGAAGCGTGCGAGAAGGGAGGGTGAGAGAAGGGAGGGCGAGAGTGAGGGGAGGGCGAGAGAAACGATGGCGAGGGAGAGTGGAGGATGAGAGGAGGGAGGGTGAGAGAGCGGAGAGTGAGAGTGACGGGAGGGCGAGTGAGGGGAGGGTGAGAGAAGTCAGGGCGAGAGATTGGTGGGCGAGAGAGTGATTGGCGAGAGAGGGGAGGGAGTCAGATAGTGTGGGAGAGTGAGGGGAGAGTAAGCGAGTGGAGGGCCGGGGACGTCGAAAGGGGAGTGTGAGAGAGCTGTGGGCGAGAGAGGGGAGGGAGAGAGATAGGGAGGGAGAGTGAGGGGTGGGCGAGAGAGGGGCGGGTGAGGGAGGGGGCGCGAGAGAGGGAGCAGAGGGCGAGAGCAGGGTGGGTGAGCGAGAGGAGGGCGAGCGAGGGGAGGGCGAGGTAGGGGGATCAAGAGAGGGGAGGAAGAGTGTGGGGTGGGCGAGAGAGGGGAGGGCGAGAAAGAGGAGGGCGAGAGAAAGAAGTGGGCGAGCGAGGGGTTGGCGAGAGAGGCGTGGGCGAGAAATGGGTGGGCGAGAGAGGGTGGGCGAGAGAAGGGTGGGAGAGAAATGGGTGGGCGAGAGAGGGGTGTGCGAGAGAAGTGTGGGCGAGAGGGAATAGGCGAGAGAGGGGTGGGGAAGAGAGAAGGGAGGACGAGAGAAGGGAAGGCGAGAGAAGGGAGGGCAAGAGAGGGCTAGGCAAGAGACGTGATGTCGAGATACGGGTGGGCGATGGAGGGTCAGGCAAAAGAGGGGAGGGCGAGAGAGGAGAGGGCGAGAGAGGGGAGGGCGTGAGAGGGAAGGGCGTGAGAGGGGAGGGCGAGAGAGGGGAGGGCGAGAGAGGGGAGGGCGAGAGAGGGGAGGGCGAGAGAGGGGAGGGCGAGAGAGGGGAGGGCGTGAGAGGGGATGGCGAGTGAGGGGAAGGCGAGAGAGGGGAGGGCGAGAGAGGGGAGGGCGAGAGAGGGGGTGCGAGAGAAGGGAAGGCGAGAGACGGGTGGACAAGCGACGTGATGTCGAGCTACAGGAGGGAGACAGATGGGCGAGCGAGAGAGTGGAGGGCGAGAGAGGGGAGGGCGAGAGAGGGGGGGCGAGAGTTGGGGTCGAGAGAGGGGGGGCGAGAGAGGGGGGGCGAGAAACGGGAGGGCGAGAGACGGGTGGCGCAAGAGACGTGATGTCAAGCGATGGGAGGGCGACAGAGGGGCGGGCGAGTGAGGAGAGAGCGAGAGAGGGGATGGTGAAAGAGGTGCAGGTGAGAAGAGGGGCAGGCAAGAGACGGTACAGCGAGGGGAGTGTGAGAGAGGTGAGGGCGAAGGAGAGGAGGGCGAGCGAGAGGCGGGCGAGAGAGAGGAGTGTGAGAGAGTGGGGGGCGAGAGAGGGGTGGACGAGTGAGGATTGGGCGAGTGAGGGCTGGGCGAGTGAGGGCTGGGCGAGTGAATGGTATGCGAGAGAGAGGATGGTGAGAGAGGGGTTGGCGGGAGAGGGGTGGGAGAGAGAGGGAGAGGTGGACGAGAGAAGGGAAGGCGAGAGAAGGGAGGGCGAGAGAGGGGTGGGCGAGAGACAGGAGGGCGAGAGAGGTGTGGGTGAGAGACAGGATGGAGAGAGACGAGTGGGCAAGAGAGAGGGGAGGGCGAGAGAGGGCAGGGCGAGAGAGGGCAGGGCGAGAAAGTGCAGGGTGAGAGAGGGGAGGCCAAGAGAGGGGAGGCCTGGAAAGAGGCGTGCAAGAGAGAGGAGGGCAAGATAGAGGCGGGCAAGAGAGAGGCGGGCAAGAGAGAGGTGGGCGAGGGAGGGGTGGGCGAGAGAGTGGTGGGCTAGAGACATGAGGGTGAGAGAGAGGAGGGTGAGAGAGAGGAGGGTGAGAGAGGGGAGGAGGAGAGAGGGGTGGAGGAGAGAGGGGTGGTGGAGAGAGGGGTGGGCGAGTGAGGGTGGGTGAGTGAGAGCTGTGCGAGTGAGTAGTGGGCGAATGAATGGGATGCGAGAGGGGGTTTGGTGAGACAGGGGACGGCGAGAGAGGGGTGGTCGAGAGATGGGAGGGCGAGACATTGGTGGGCGAGAGAGGGATTGGCGAGCGAGGGGAGGGAGTCAGATAGTGTGGGAGAGTGAGGGGAGAGGAAGCGATTGGAGGGCCGGGGGGTCGAAAGGGGAGGGTGAGAGAGCTGTGGGCGAGAGAGGGGAGGGAGAGAGATAGGGAGGGAGAGTGAGGGCAGGGCGAGAGGGTGGAGGGCGAGAAAGCGAAAGGTCAGCGAGGGACAGGATGGCGAGTGAAGGGAGGGCGAGCGGGTGGATGGCAAGAGGGGAGGAAGAGAGTGGGGTGGGCGAGAGAGGGGCGGGTGAGGGAGGGGAGGGCGAGAGCAGGGTGGGTGAACGAGAGGAGGCCGAGCGAGGGGAGGGCGAGGAAGGGTGGCAAGAGAGGAGAGGGCGAGAGAGGGGAGGGCGAGAGTGGGTGGGCGAGAGAGGGGAGGGCGAGAGAAGGGTGGACGAGAAATGGGTGGGCGAGAGAGGGGTGTGCGAGAGAAGGGTGGGCGAGAGGGAATGGGCGAGAGAGGGGTGGGCAAGAGAGAAGGGAGGACGAGAGAAGTGAAGGTGAGAGAAGGGAGGGCAAGAGAGGGCTAGCCAAGAGACGTGATGTCGAGATACGGGTGGGCGACGGAGGGTCAGGCAAAAGAGGGGAGGGCGAGAGAGGAGAGGGCGAGAGAGGGGAGGGCGAGAGAGGGGGGGCGAGAGTTGGGGTCGAGAGAGGGGGGGCGAGAGAGGGGGGGCGAGAGCGGGGAGGGTGAGAGCGGGGAGGGTGAGACAGGGATTGGCGAGAGACAGGTGGGTGAGGGAATGGAGGGCGAGAGAGGGGTGGGCGAGAAACGGGAGGGCGAGAGATGGGTGGCGCAAGAGACGTGATGTCAAGCGACGGGAGGGCGACAGAGGGGCGGGCGAGTGAGGAGAGAGCGAGAGAGGGGATGGTGAAAGAGGTGCAGGTGAGAAGAGGGGCAGGCAAGAGAGTGGTGGGCGAGAGAGGGGTGGGCGAGTGAGGGTTGGGCGAGTGAGGGCTGGGCGAGTGAGGGCTGGGCGAGTGAATGGTATGCGAGAGAGGGGTTGGTGAGAGAGGGGTTGGCGGGAGAGGGGTGGGAGAGAGTGGGAGAGGTGGGCGAGAGAGGGGAGGGCGAGAGAGAGGTGGGCGAGAGAATGGGGTTCGAGAGAAGTGAAGGCGAGAGAAGGGAGGGCGAGAGAGGGGTGGGCGAGAGACAGGAGGGCACGAGACTGGTGGGCAAGAGCCGTGATGTCTAGCTACGGGAAAGTGACAGAGGGTCAAGCAAGAGATGGAAGGTCGAGAGAGGGGAGGGCGAGAGAAGGGATAGCGAGAGAAGGGTGGGCGAGAGAAGGGAGGGCGAGAGAGGTGTGGGTGAGAGACAGGATGGAGAGAGACGAGTGGACAAGAGAGAGGGGAGGGCGAGAGAGGGCAGGGCGAGAGAGGGGAGGGCGAGAGAGGGGAGGGGGAGAGAGGGGAGGGCGTGAGAGGGGAGGGCGAGTGAGGGGAAGGCGAGAGAGAGGAGGTCGATAGAGGGGAGGCCGGGAAAGAGGCGTGCAAGAGAGAGGAGGGCAAGATAGAGGTGGGCGAGGGAGGGGTGGGCGAGAGAGTGGTGGGCTAGAGACATGAGGGTGAGAGAGAGGAGGGTGAGAGAGAGGAGGGTGAGAGAGGGGAGGAGGAGAGAGGGGTGGTGGAGAGAGGGGTGGGCGATTGAGGGTGGGTGAGTGAGAGCTGTGCGAGTGAGTAGCGAATGAATGGGATGCGAGAGAGGGGTCGGTGAGACAGGGGACGGCGAGAAAGGGGTGGTCGAGAGATGGGAGGGCGAGACATTGGTGGTCGAGAGAGGGATTGGCGAGCGAGGGGAGGGAGTCAGATAGTGTGGGAGGTGAGAGAGCAAGAGGAGTGCGAGAGAGGGCTGGGTGAGCGAGGAGAGGGTGAGAGAGGGGAGTGGAAGGGATGCGAGGCTGAGAGAGAGTGGAGGCCAAGAGAGGGGAGGGCGAGAGAGGGAAAGGATGGCAAGAGAGAGGACGGCAATAGAGGTAGAGGAGGGTGAGCGAGGGGAGGCGAGAGAGGGGAGGGCGAGCGAGGGGAGGATGAGGGAGGAGAGGGCAAGAGAAGGGAGGGCGAGAGAGGGAGGGCGACATAGGTGAGGGCGAGACAGGTGAGGGCGAGCTAGGTGAGGGCGAGATAGGTGAGGGCGAGATAGGTGAGGGCGAGAGAGGGGAGGGCGAGAGAGGGGAGGGCGAGAGAGGGGAGGGCGAGAGAGGGGAGGGCGAGAGAGGGGAGGGCGAGGGAAGGGAGGGCGAGAGAAGGGAGGGCGAGAGACGTGATGTCGAGCTACAGGAGGGCGACAGATGGGCAGGCGAGAGAGGGAAGGGCGAGAGTGGGAGGGCGAGAGAGGGGAGGGCGAGAGGGGGATGGCGAGAGAGGGGAGGGCGAGAGAGGGGAGGGCGAGAGAGGGGGGGGCGAGAGAGTGGAGCGTGAGACAGGGATAGGCGAGTGACAGGTGGGTGAGGGAATGGAGGGCGAGAGAGGGGTGGGCGAGAAACGGGAGGGCGAGAAACTGGAGGGCGAGAGACGGGTGGGCAAGAGACGTAATGTCAAGCGACGGGAGGGCGACAGAAGGGCGGGCGAGTGAGGGGAGAGCGAGAGAGGGGATCGTGAAAGAGGTGCAGGCAAGAGAGGGGCAGGCAAGAGAGAAAACAGCGAGGGGGGTGTGAGAGAGGGGAGGGCGAAGGAGAGGAGGGCGAGAGAGAGGCGGGCGAGAGAGGGGTGGGCGAGTGAGGGTTGGGTGAGTAAGGGCTGGGCGAGTGAGGGCTGGGCTGGTTGGTGAGAGAGGGGTTGGTGGGAGAGGGGTGGGAGAGAGAGGGAGAGGTGGGCGAGAGAGGGGAGGGCGAGAGAGAGGTGAGTGAGAGAATGGAGTTCGAGAGAAGGGAAGGCGAGAGAAGGGAGGGCAAGAGAGGGGTGGGGGAGTGACAGGATGGCGAGAGACGAGTGGACAAGAGAGAGGGGAGGGCGAGAAAGGGCAGGGCGAGAGAAGGCAGGGCGAGAGAGGGGAGGCCGAGAGAGAGGCGGGCAAGAGAGGCGGGCAAGAGAGAGGAGGGCGAGGGAGGGGTGGGCGAGAGAGTGGTGGGCGAGAGAGTGGTAGGCGAGAGAGATGAGGGTGAGAGAGAGGAGGGTGTGAGAGAGGAGGGTGAGAGAGAGGAGGGTAAGAGAGGCTGGAGGAGAGAGGGGTGGAGGAGAGAAGGGTTCGCGAGTGAGGGTTGGGTGAGTGAGAGCTGTGCGAGTGAGTAGTGGGCGAGTGAATGGTATGTGAGAGAGGGGTTGGTGAGAGAGGGGTGGGAAGGAGAGGGTTGGGAGAGAGCGAGAGGTGGGCGATAGAGCGGAGGGCTAGCGGGGAGCAGAGATGGGAGGGTGAGCGAGGGAAGGGCGAGAGAGGGGAGGGCGAGTGTGAGGGGCGGTCGAGAGAGAGGATGGCGAGGGAGAGTGGAGGATGAGAGGAGGAAGGGTGAGAGAGCGGTGAGTGAGAGTGACGGGAGGGCGAGCGAGGGGAGGGTGAGAGAAGTCAGGGTGAGAGAGGGGAGAGCGAGAGAGGGTGAGGGCGCTAGAGGGGACGGAGAGAGACGGGTGGTCGAGAGAGGGGAGGGCAAGAGATTGGTGGGCGAGAAAGGGATTGGCGAGAGAGGGGAGGGAGTCAGATAGTGTGGGAGAGTGAGGGGAGAGTAAGCGAGTGGAGGGCCGGGGACGTCGAAAGGGGAGGGTGAGAGAGCTGTGGGCGAGAGATTGGTGGAGTTATGGATAGGGAGGAGGGCTCTTGTCGGCTGCAAAGGGACTTAGATATGATGCAGAGCTGGGCTGAGGAGTGGCAGATGGAGTTCAACCCTGTAAAGTGTGAGGTTGTCCATTTTGGAAAGACAAATAAGAATGCGGAATACTGGGTTAACGGTAGGGTTCTTAGTAAGGTGGAGGAACAGAGGGATCTTGTGGACTATATTCATAGCTCTTTGAAAGTTGCCACTCAGGTGGATAGAGCTTGTAAGAAGGCCTGTGGTGTATTAGCGTTCATTAGCAGAGGAATTGAATTCAAGAGTCGTGAAGTGATGTTGCAGCTGTACAGGACATTGGTGAGGCCACATTTGGAGTACTGTGTGCAGTTCTGGTCGCCTCACTTTAGGAAAGATGTGGAAGCTTTGGAGAAGTTGCAGAGAAGATTTACCAGGATGTTGCCTGGAATGGAGAATAGGTCGTACAAGGATGGGTTGAGAGTTCTAGTCCTTTTCTCGTTGGAACGGTGAAGGATGAGGGGTGACTTGATAGAGGTTTATAAGATGATCAGAGGAATAGATAGAGTAGACAGTCAGAGACTTTTTCCCCGGGTACAACAGAGTATTACAAGGAGACATAAAGTTAAGGTGAAGGGTGGAAAGTGTAGGGGAGATTTCAGGGGTGGGTTCTTTACCCAGAGAGTGGTGGGGGCATGGAATGCGCTGCCTGTGGGAGTGGTAGAGTCAGAATCATTGGTGACCTTTAAGCTGCAATTGGATAGGTACATGGATGGGTGCTTAAGCTAGGACAAATGTTCGGCACAACATCGTGTGCCGAAGGGCCTGTTCTGTGCTGTATTGTTCTAAGTTCTATGTTCAATGTTCTAAGAGAGGGGAGGGCTTGAGAGGTGAGGGCTCGAGAGAGGAGGGTGAGAGAGGGTGAAGAGTGCGAGTGAGGGGTGGTAAGAGAGGGGAGGGCGAGAGAAAGGAGGCCGAGAGACAGGGGTGGGCGTGAGAGGGGAGGGAGAGAGCGATAAGGGAGATAGGGTGGGCGAGAGAGGGTTAGGAGAGAGTGGGAGAGGAGGAAGAGAGAGGGAAGGGCAAGAGATGGGAGGGAGAGAGAGAGGGCGAAATAGGGGAGAACGAGAGAGGGGAGGACGAGAGAGGGGAGGATGTGAGGGGTTGGGTGAGAGAGAAATGGGCGAGAGTGGGGAGGGCAGAGGTAGGTGGGCGAATGAGGGGATGTCGAGAGAAGGGATGTCGAGAGAGGGGAGGGCGAGAGAGGGGTGGGTGAGAGCTGGGCGAGGGAGGGGTGTGCGTGTGAGGGAGAGGTGGGCGAGTGAGGGAGAGGTGGGCGAGTGAGAGAGAGTATGTCGAGCGATGTGTGGGCGAGCGATTGGAGTGTGAGAGAGGGGAGGGTGAGAGAGAGGTAGGGTGAGAATGAGCGGAGGGCGAGGAAGAGGGGAGGGCGAGGGAGGGGAGGGCGAGAAAGATGGAATGGCAAAAAAGACGTGAGGACGAGAAAAATGTGAGGGCAAGATAGGGGAGGGCAAGTTAGGGGAGCGCGAGAGAGGGTGGGCGAGAGAGGGTGGGCTAGAGTGGGCGACAGAGATAGAAACAGAGAGAGAGCCAAAACGAGAGCAAGAGATGCAGATAGATGAACAAAGTGGGTGTGATAGAGAGAGAGAGCGAATGCGCGAGAGAGACAGTGAGAGCAAGAGGTGGCGAGAGAGAGACAAAGTTGCAAGAAGGAGGGAGAAATGGTACAGATACGAGAGAGAGTGCGAGAGAGAGAGAGAGATGTTCGAGAAGGAGAGCAGATTGACAGGGAGAGAGAAGGGGCCAGGATAGAGAAAGGGCTACAGAGAAAGAGAAGGGGAGAATGAGAGAGAGAGAGGACGCATGAGAGAGAGAGAGAGAGAGAGAGAGAGAGGGGGGGGAGGGAGCGAGTGAGAGAGAAAGGGAGTATGATAGAGGGGAGAGCGAGATGGAGAGACGGGGCGAGTGACAGCTAGAGTTATGAAAGAGAGGCAAAAGAGAGAGAGAGAGGAGGTGAGAGATGGACGGAAGGCCGAGACACAGAGAGAGAGAGAGAGAGAGAGAGAGAAACAGACAGACAGACAGAGACAGAGACATAGACAGAGACAGACAGAGGGAGAGGGGTGAGAGAGGAAGAGAGGGTGTGAAACCGATGAATCAAGAGCGAATGGCGGAGAGATGTCGCGAGAGAGAGGGGGGCCAAAGAAAAATAGAGTAACAGAGAGAGAGAGAGCAAGAGTGAGCGAGAAGAGGTGAGAGAGGGAGGGAGGACTCAGAGAGAGAAAGATACAGTGAAATGAGCGAGAGAGGGCGGTAAGAGAGAGGGACAGAGGGGGAGAGAGAGAGCGTGAGAGCGCAAGAGAGGGTGAGAGCGCGAGAAAGAAAGAGAGTGAGGCAGTGAGAGAGAGAGGGATGACAGAGAGAGGGATAGAGAGAGGGGCAAGAGAGGGGGCGAGAGGGGGGAGCGAGAGAGGGTGCGAGAGAGCGGGGCGAGAGAGGTGGTTAGAGGGGGCAAAAGAGGGGTTAAAGGCGACGAGTGAGGGGGCGAGAGAGAGGGAGCGAGAGTGGGGGATAGAGGGCCAAGAGACGGGTTAAAGGGGGCGAGAGAGGGAGTGAGAGGGGGAGACAGAGGGAGAGACCGGAGGCGAGAGGGTCAGAAAGAGTGGGGAGAAAGAGGGAGCAAGAGAGGGGTTAAAGGGGGCGAGTGAGGGGGCGAGTGAGGGGGCGAGAGAAGAGGCGAGTCGGGGCGAGTGAGGGCGAGAGAGAGGGAGATAGAGGGGGCCATACAGGGAGTGAGAGGGGGAGAAAGGGAGGAGAGAGAGTAGGCGAGAGGGGGAGAGTGAGGGTGGCAAGAGTGAGGGCGAGAGTCCCTGATATCACACCTCAATCTTCTGACTCTAACAGTTTACCTGTTTAATCTTTCTTATATTAAGCCTTGGAATCCAAGTATCACTTCAGTAAATCTACACTGCACTTCCACTCAGAGTGATACTCTTCTTAAGCCATGGTGCCCAGCCCTGACAGCTTGGTCTAACTAGGTTCTGATTTGCTGAAACATGACTTCTTGTCCTTTGATTTCTAGTCTTCTGCAGAGATCAATGTCAACATTCCACTGGCCCATTGATCACTTTTCTGAACCTGTCTGTGACATTTTCATCAACTATACAGCTGGATCAACAACAAATCATGTTAATTTCATCATCATGACAAATCCCTGTCTTTGTCCCATAATTCTTCAACATTTTCATTCAAAATCTACCTATCTCAGATTTAAAATTTGCAAATGATTTCCAATCAATCGCTGTTTGTGGAAATTTATCATAATTTTTCCATTTCTGTGCATAAAAGTGTTCCCTGATATCACAAACTCATCTGTCGTTGTTTTTTTCATTAACTGAATCTACTAAGATTGCTTTCTCATGCTATGCTTCCATCTACCTACACTTGACATCGCTGTAAACTGTACAGTGACCCCTGATTTTGAACGTGGCGTTCCTTTCATTATGAATAGCGAATAGATAGGGCTCTGACATCGATCCATGCAGGATATCACAAACCATATCCTTCCAATTAGAATATCTCTTACTATCTGCACAAATGTCTCTTGTTCAAATCAAATGACGGCTGGGCTTCAGGAGGATATCCCTGGGAATACGTCCAGGCATGTTATACAGGTGGAACTGAGAAATAAGAAGAGGATGATCTTATTGAGATTGTACTATGTACACCCTTCCCCTTTCCCCAATATTCAGCGGGGAATTGAGAAACAAATTTACTAACAGATCACTTCTCTGTAAGAATATTATGGTTGTATACAAGACTTGACGTTACTTTCTATTCATTCACAGGGTGAGGTTGTCAGTGGCTGGACCCAAAGAACAGTAAAGAGTCAACCACATTGCTGTGTGTCTGGAGTCACACGTTGGCCAGAGCAGGTCAGGATGGCAGATTATTAGTGAATATTAGTGAATCTGATGGAGTTTTTCGCAACAATCGACACTTGATTCATGGTCTTCAATAGATTCTTAATTCCATTTTTTTTTTCTTGAATTCACATTTCACTATCTGCCGTGACATGTTCCAAACCCAGGGCCCCAGAACATAAACTAGGCCATTGGGCAGAGTGAGTGACTGGGTTATCAGTGGGGCAGCACATCAGCACCAAAAATTCCATGTTCTCTACGGAACATAGAAAGTACTAGGAAGGGAAATATATCCCTGGTGGTGGGGTCTGAATGTAGGTAACAGACATAGCAGAGGTTAATGCGCTGCATCTGGAGATTAGTGGCATGACAGGTGAGGACGGGGGGATTATATTCTTCTTATGTTTGGAGGGGTGGGTTAAAGGCAGAGGTGCAGGAAGTGTAGATTACGCATTGAAGGGCACTGTTGATCAAGTGGGAGAGAAATGTGGTCCTTGAAATAGGAAACCTTTCTGATATGTCCTGGAGTGGAATTGCTTCTCCTGGGAGCAGATATGGCAGAGGCAGAGGAATTGAGAGTGCAGGATAATGTTTTTACAGTGGAATCCTCTAGGGTAATCACGAGAGCAAAAGGGGTCATTAAATATCTCCAGGAAATGGTTTAAGGAGAATCCAAAGAAATTCTACAAATACATCAAGGACAAAAGAATAACCAGACAGAGAATACGACCTCTTAAAGATTAAGAAGGCCGTCTATGGAACAACAGGAGATGGGAGAAATACTATGCTATTCTATTCTAGAGAGTTTGGAGAAAAAATTGTGATAACTTGAAAAGTGGCTATATTACAGAGGAGGTGGTACTGGATGTCTTAAATCGTAGCAAGGTAGATAAATCCCTTGGACCTGTTCAGTGTATCCTAGAAATTTGTGGAAAGCTAGGAATGTGATGGCAGTGCCCCTCCCTGAAATATTTATATCATCATTTGTGACAGGTGAGGTGCTGGAAGACGGGTGTTGTTATTTTTAAAAGGTAATAACGAAAGGCCAGGGAACAAAAGAACAGGCAGCCTGAAGTCAGTGGTAGGCAAGTTGTTGAGAGGGATTCTGAGAGATAGGATTTACATGCATTTGGAAAGACGAGGAATGATTGGGGTAGTCAATTTGGCTATATGTGTGTGAAATTCTCTCTCACTAACTTGATTGAGTTTTTTGGAAGACATGACAAAGATGATTGATGAAAGCAGACTGTAAACGTTGTCTATATGGTCATTTAAAAAGGTTCCACAAAGCAGACTGGTTAGCAAGGTTAGATAACATGGAATACTGGGAGAATTAGCATTTAGGTACAAAACTGCCTTCAAGTTAGGAGACAAAGGGTGGTGATGGAGGGTTGTTTTGTGGACTTGGGTCCTGTGAGCAGCAGTGTGCCGCAGGAATTCATATTGGGTCCTTAAGTAGATGATTTGGATGTGAATATATGAGGTATAGTCAGTGGGTTTACAGAAGACACCAAAATTGGAGGTGTAGTGGGCAGTGAAGAAGGTTTGTGCAGAATACAACAGGATCTTGACCAGATGGGCCATTGGAGCAAGGAATGGCAGACGGAGTTCAATTTAGATAAATGTGAACTGTTGGATTTTGGAAAGACAAATCAGGGCAGGACTTATACACTTAATGGTAAAGTTCTTGGGAGTGTTGTTGAACAAAAAGACCATGGACTTCAGGTTCATTGTTCGTTGAAAGTAGAGTCGCAGGTAGACAGACTCGTGAAGGTGGTGTTTGGTACGCTTATATTTATTGGTCAATGCGTTGAATACAGAAGCTGCAACATTATATTGTGGCTGGACAGGACATTGATTAAGCCAATTCTGGAATTCTGTTTTAAGTTTGAAATTCCTGTTCTAGGAAGGATGTTGTGAAACTTGAAAGAGTTTAGACAAGATTTACAAGGACTTCGCCAGGGTTGGAGGATTTGGGCTACAGGGAGACGCTGATTAGGCTGGGGTTAATTTCCCCGGAGAGTCAAAGACTGAGAGCTGACTTTATGAAGATTTACAAAATCACGAGGGGCGTAGATAAGGTGAACAGCCATGGTCTTTTCCCTCCAGGTGAGGTGGATCCAAAACAAGGTCACATGGCGTTAAGTTGAGAGAGCAAAGATTTAACAGGTATCGAAGGGGCAACGTTTTTAAGCTGAGTGTGGTGTTTGTGTGGAATGAGTTGCCAGATGAAGTAATGGAGGCTGATACAATTACAACATTTAAAAGTCATCCGATTGAGTACGTGAATAGGAAGGGTTTCGAATGATACGGTCCAATAGCTGGTAAATGGATTTCTAGTTGGATTTTAGGATTTCTGCTCGGCATGGACAAATTGGACCAAAAGTCTGTTTCTGTGCTGTACATCTCTCTGACACGAAGAAATGAAAATAAAATGTGTTCATCTTTTGTGGAGAGCTAGCAGAAGCACGGATAATTGTCCTTGGAGCTGAGAAGGTTCAGCAGTGATTTTAACCAGGTGCAGATTTGTTTCTAGGATACTTAATTTGCAGAGAGAGAGTAATTGTTAAGAATGTCACAATTTTAGTAACAATTTTCAAGTAATTGGCAAATAATGCAGCGGGAATATGTGACTATTATTTTATTCAGTAAGTTCTGAGCATCTCGAACAGTCTGGATGGCAGCTGGACACAGACTCAGCAGTTATTCACAACCAGATTTGGAATTTTACTTTTCAAGGAAAGGTTTGGGGGGATATGGGCAAATGGGAAGGGAATTGGGACAGATTTGCAGCATCTCCAGAGGGAGAGAGGACAGCCTCAGTTGCCTGAATAGCCCCCAGACTCTGAGCTCTGTGATACTGCCCCATTCACTGTGAATGATGAAACTCATCCCATGGCAGATAGAGGGCGGATAGCACCACTCAACTCAATCTGGCCCTCGGGAGATTGATGTCAGCGCAGGCCAATAGGGTGCAGAGGGCGGGACTGGAGGACCAAGCCGTTCAATTTATCCTCCAACCAATCAGAGTGAATGAGGGTATCCTCAAAGTTGGAATTAAATAAAGGCACATGTAGCAGAGATTTGAGAAGCTGAAGGACATGAGAGATAGTGAGCGTTCGTGGCTGGAGAGGAATAACATAAATAAGGAAGAGTTGTGAGGCTGTATGGGGTGACAGTCATCGGGAGAGTTGTGAGGAAGGAGGAATTTGGAGATAGTGAGAATTAGAGTCTTAAAGTTATACACCAAGGAAACAGACCCTGTGGTCCCACAAGCCCATGCCGACCATAATTCCATACTAAGCTAATCATACCCCTGCCTCTGCTTGGTCCACATCCATCCAAATATTTCCTATTTATGTTCTTATCTGAATGTCTTTTAAATATTGTACTTGTGTTCACAGCTACCATTTCATCTGGAGGTTCATTCCACACGTGTATTTTTTTTAATTAAAACCCTAATGTCTTTTCTCAAACCTTTCTCATCTCTTCTCAAAATGAATGACACGAGTTTTGATTTCCCCTCTCTCCTGGCCATTCACCTTATCTACACTCTTCACAATTTTATAAACCACGAAGAAGGTCACCCCTCAACCTCGTACACTCCAGTGAAAAAGTTCCCTGCCTATCCAGCCTCTCCTGATAACACAATCCCTCCATTCCAATTAACATTCTAACAAATCTCTTCTGTACCTGCTCTGATTTAATGGTATCCGTCCTATAACAGCAAAACCAGATCCGGACACAGTATTCTAGAAGAGGCCTCCCCAACATCCTGTACAACCTCAACATAACATCTCAATTCCTATACTCAAAAGTCTGAGTAATGAAGGTAAGTGTGCTGAACACCTTCTTAACCACCCTGTCTACATGTAACACAAACTTCAAAGACGTGAAGCCCTCGGTCTCTTTGTTCCATATCACTACTCAGGGCCTTACTTTTAATGAGTGTAAGTCCTGCCCTCATTTGTTTTATCAAGATGTAATATTTTGCATTTATTCCAATCCAAACAATCCTTTGAGTATAAAGGCAGTATGACTATAATGAAGAGGGAAATAAGGAGGCAAAAAAGGGGACGTGAGATAGCTTTGGTAAATAGGGTGAAGGAAAATCTGAAGAGCTTTTATAAATACATTAAGAACAAAAGACTAACTAGGGAGAAAATAGAGACCCTCAAAGATCAGCAAGGCAGCTGCTGTGTGGAGCTGCAGGTGGGATAGGGAAACAAGTATTTTGCAGAAGTACATGAGAGACATAGAATGTGGGAAAACAAATGGTGGCATCTTGAAAAAATTTCCATATTACAGAGGAGGTGATGCTGGATGAGTGGCAAAAGAGCTGGTGCAGGGGAAAAGGATTCACATTTTTGGATCATTGTGATCTCCTCTGGAGTAGAGTTGACCTGCGTAAGAAGGATGGATTGTACCTGAATTGGAGCGTATCTAATATCTAGGCAGGGAGATTTGCTAGTGCTGCTATGGAGGCATTAAACCAGTGGTGAGTGGGTGTAAACCCAAATAGATAATGAGAAAAGAGGTATGTCTGAGTCTGGTACAGTTCAGAGGTCAAATAGTCAAGGCAGGCAAGGGCAAGGCACAGAACCAGATAGAACTGACAAGTTACACTGCATTTACTTCAATGCAAGAGGCCTGAAAGGGAAGGCAGATGAGCTCAGGGTATGGTTTTTAAACATGGCACTGGGATATCATGGGTATGACAGAAACGTGGCTCAGGGATGGATAGGACTGGCAGCTTAACGTTCCAGGACGTCAATGCAAGCGTTAGGCTAGAAAGGGGGACAAGAGAGTAGAGTGAGTGGCATTTTTGATTAGGGATAGCATTATGGTTGTGCTTAGGGAGGATATTCATGGGAGTACGTCCAGTGAAGTTATTTGGGTGGAACTGCGAAAGAAGAAAGGGATGAATTGGAGTTGTCTGCATGGGTTTCATCCATGTGCTCTGGTTTCCTCCCACAGTCCAAAGATGTGCAGGGTAGGTTGGATTATACTGGCTGAATTGCCCACAGTGTTCAGGGATGTGCAGGTTGGCTGGGTTATCGAGGCTGAATTACACACAGTGCTCAGGGATGTGCAGGTTGAGTGGATTATCCAGGCTGAATTGCCCACAGTGTTCAGGGATGTGCAGGTTGGGTGGATTATCCAGGCTGAATTACACACAGTGTTTAGGGATGTGTAGGGTGGGTGGATTATCCAGGCTGAATTACACACAGTGCTCAGGGATGTGCAGGTTGAGTGGATTATCCAGGCTGAATTACACACAATGCTCAGGGATGTGCAGGTTAAGTGGATTATCCAGGCTGAATTACACACAGTGTTCAGGGATGTGTAGGTTGGGTGGATTATCCAGGCTGAATTACACACAGTTCTCAGCGATGTGCAGGTTGAGTGGATTATCCAGGCTGAATTTCCAGCAGTGTTCAGGGATGTGTAGGTTGGCTGGGTTATCGAGGCTGAATTGCCCACAGTGTTCAGGGATGTGCAGGTTGGGTGGATTATCTAGGCTGAATTGCCCATAGTGTTCAGGGATGTGTAGGTTGGGTGGCCCTGGGAAATGCAATGTTACAGGGGGACGTTAGGAGGCTCTGAGGGCCACTGTCGATAGAATGCTTTCCTTCTAACTGTTGGGATTCTCTGAAAATTCTTCTAGTTTTAAAATAGTTACAGAAAATAACAGACCAGGTCTAAAAGTTAAGTTTCTAAATTGGACAAAGGTCAATTTTGATGGTACAAGGCAAGAACTTTCATCTGGCCCCTCATGCCTGCTCTACCATTCAATAAGATCAGGGCTGATCTTTTCATGGCCTCAGCTCCACATTCCTGCTATCTCACCATAACCCTTAATTCCTTTCCTCGCACTTTGAGTACGAGCAGCAGCTAAGGTAAGACAGTTTGTTTTAAAATTACTTACCGGTAGCGGGCAGCGGTGTTTTTTTTCTCTCTTTACAGAAAGAGCGGGAGCAGCAGGGGGAAGTGACGAAGACCGGAGGGGCAGCCGGGTAGGTTTTTTTTCCCTTCAAAAGCGCGCAGGAGAAGAACCCGAGGCACTACAGAGGTAGTGTCTCCCACCCGCCCTCCTCCTCTAACCTAAATAATAAGACCCGTTGTGGTAAGTAGGTAAGTGCTGCATTTTGCTTGTTGTATTCTTTAGACCCCCTTTTTTTTTATAAAAGGTTACTTTCAGAGGGATGGCAGTGAAGGCAGTGCAATGTTCCTCTTGCAACATGTTTGAGGTGAGGGATGCCATGGACGTCCCTGCTGATAACACTTGCAGAAAGTGCACCCATCTCCAGCTCCTCCAAGACCGTGTTAGGGAACTGGAGCTGGAGTTGGATGAACTTAGGATCATTCGGGAGGCAGAGGGGGTCATAGATCGGAGCTTTAGGGAAGTAGTAACTCCAAAGATGGCAGATAGATGGGTGACAGTGAGGGGGACTGGGAGGAAGCAGCCAGTGCAGGGACCCCCTGCGGCCGTTCCCCTCAAGAACAAGTATACCGTTTTGGATACTTGTGGGGGGGACGATTTACCAGGGGCAAGTAACGGGGCTCAGGCCTCTGGCACGGAGCCTGTCCCCGTTACTCAGAAGGGAAGGGTGGAGAAGAGCAGAGCAATAGTAATTGGGGACTCGATAGTTCGGGGCACAGATAGGAGGTTTTGTGGGAACGAGAGAGACTCACGTTTGGTATGTTGCCTCCCAGGTGCAAGGTTACGTGACGTCTCTGATCGTGTTTTCCGGGTCCTTAAGGGGGAGGGGGAGCAGACCGAAGTCGTGGTCCACATTGGCACCAATGACATAGGTAGGAGGAGCGCTGAGGATGTTAGGCAGGCTTTCAGGGAGCTAGGTTGGAAGCTCAAAGTTAGAACGAACAGAGTTGTTGTCTCTGGTTTGTTACCCGTGCCACGTGATAGAGAGTCGAGGAATAGGGAGAGAGAACAGTTAAATGCGTGGCTACAGGGATGGTGCAGGAGGGAGGGATTCCGGTATTTGGATAACTGGGGTTCTTTCTGGGGAAGGTGAGACCTCTATAAACAGGATGGTCTACACCTGAACCTGAGGGGCACCAGTATCCTTGGTGGGAGGTTTGCTAGTGCTCTTGGGGGGGGGGGGGTTTAAACTAACTCTGCAGGGGCATGGGATCCCAGACTGTAGCTTTAGGGTGCAGGACCTGGAATGTAGGGAGGTTAGGAACATGGCATCAATTTCAAAGGAGGGTGCCTGTAAACAGGAAAGTGGTTTGAAGTGTGTATACTTCAATGCAAGAAGTATACGAAATAAGGTAGGTGAACTTGCAGCGTGGGTTGGTACCTGGGACTTCGATGTTGTGGCTATTACGGAGACATGGGTAGAACAGGGACAGGATTGGCTGTTGCAGGTTCCAGGGTTTAAATGTTTTAGTAGGGTCAGAGGTGGGGGTAAAAGAGGGGGAGGTGTGGCATTGCTTGTCAAAGATAGTATTACAGCTGTGGAAAGGACGATGGATGAAGACTCGCCATCTGAGGTAGTTTGGGCTGAGGTTAGGAATAGGAAAGGTGAGCTCACCCTGTTAGGAGTTTTTTACAGGCCTCCTAATAGTCCTAGAAACGTAGAAGAAAGGATTGCGAGGATGATTCAAGAGAAGAGTGAAAGTAATAGGGTGGTTGTTATGGGGGACTTTAACTTTCCTGATATTAATTGGGAAAGCTATAGCTCAAGTTCGTTAGATGGGTCAGTGTTTGTCCAATGTGTGCAGGAGGGTTTCCTGACACAATATGTAGATAGGCCAACTAGAGGTGAGGCCATACTGGATTTGGTTCTGGGTAATGAATCAGGCCAGGTGTTAGAATTAGAGGTAGGTGAGCACTTTGGGGACAGTGACCACAATTCGGTGACCTTTACTCTAGTTATGGAGAGGGATAAGTGTGCACTACAGGGCAAGAGTTATAGATGGAGGCAGGGAAATTATGATGCTGTGAGGCATGACTTAGGATGTGTGGCCTGGAAAAGTAAGCTTCAAGGCAAGGGTGTAATTGATATGTGGAGCTTGTTCAAGGAGCAACTTGTGAGTGTCCTTGATAAGTATGTGCCCGTCAGGCAGGGAGGAAAGGGTCGTGTGAGGGAGCCTTGGTTTAATAAGGAATTGGAATCCCTTGTTAAATGGAAGAGGGCGGCCTATGTAAAGATGAGGCGTGAAGGTTCAATTGGGGCGATTGAGAGTTATAAGGTAGCCAGGAAGGACCTGAAGAGAGAGCTAAGAGCAGCAAGGAGGGGTCATGAAAGGTCCTTAGTTGGTAGGAATAGGGAAAACCCGAAGGCTTTCTATAGGTATGTCAGGAATAAAAGAATGACTAGGGTAGGAATAGGTCCAGTCAAGGATAGTAGTGGGAAGTTGCGTGTGGATGCTGAAGAGATTGGGGAGACACTGAATGAATACTTTTCGTCAGTATTCAATCAGGAACAGGACATTGTTGTCAATGTGAGTACTGAGTCACAATTAAGTAGAATGGATGGCTTTGAGGTATGTAGAGAAGAGGTGTTGGAAATTCTGGAAAAGGGTGAAAATAGACACGTCCCGTGGGCCTGATAGCATTTATCCTAGGATTCTCTGGGAAGCAAGGGAAGAGATTGCAGAGCCATTGGCCTTGATTTTTATGTCCTCGTTGTCTACAGGAGTAGTGCCAGAAGATTGGAGGCTAGCAAATGTGGTTCCCTTGTTCAAGAACGGGAGTAGGGATAACCCTAGTAACTATAGGCCGGTGAGTCTCACTTCTGTTGTGGGCAAAATCATAGAGAGAATTGTAAGGGATAGGATTAATGAACATCTGGATAGGAATAATGTGATCAAGGATAGTCAGCATGGTTTTGTGAAGGGTAGGTCGTGCCTCACAAACCTTATTGAATTCTTTGAGAAGGTGACTAAGGAGGTGGACGAGGGGAAAGCAGTAGATGTGGTGTATATGGATTTTAGAAAGGCGTTTGATAAGGTTCCCCATGGTAGACTACTGCAAAAAATACGGAGGTATGGCATTTAGGGTGAGTTGGGGGTTTGGAGTAGGAGTTGGCTGGCTGGAAGAAGACAGAGGGTAGTAGTTGATGGCAAATGTTCATCTTGGAGTGCCGTCACTAGCGGTGTTCCGCAAGGATCTGTTTTGGGACCATTGCTGTTTGTCATTTTTATAAATTACCTGGAGGAGGGGTTAGAAGGTTGGGTGAGTAAGTTTGCGGATGATACGAAAGTCGGAGGAGTTGTAGACAGTGAGAAAGGATGTGGCAGGTTACAGCGGGATATAGATAAGCTGCAGAACTGGGCAGAAAGGTGGCAAATGGAGTTCAATGTAGCTAAGTGTGAGGTGATTCACTTTGGTAAGTGTAATAAAAAGATGGGGTACTGGGCGAACGGTCGGATACTTGGTAGTGTGGATGAGCAGAGGGATCTTGGTGTCCATGTACACAAATCTTTGAAATTTGCCACCCAGGTAAATAGTGCGGTGAAGAAGGCATATGGCGTACTGGCTTTTATTGGTAGAGGAATTGAGTTCCGGAGTACTGAGGTCATGTTGCAGTTGTATAAGACTCTGGTGCGGCCACATCTGGAGTATTGTGTGCAGTTTTGGTCGCCATACTATAGGAAGGATGTGGAGGCACTGGAACGGGTGCAGAGGAGGTTTACCAGGATGTTGCCTGGTATGGTAGAAAGGTCGTATGAGGAAAGGCTGAGGCACTTGGGGTTGTTTTCATTGGATAAAAGAAGGTTTAGGGGTGACTTGATAGAGGTGTATAAGATGATTAGGGGTTTAGATAGGGTCGACAGTGAGAATCTTTTTCCACGTATGGAGTCAGCTATTACAAGGGGGCATAGCTTTAAATTAAGGGGGTGGGGTAGGTATAGGACAGATGTTAGGGGTAGGTTCTTTGCTCAGAGAGTCGTGAGTTCATGGAATGCCCTGCCAGTAGCAGTGGTGGACTCTCCCTCATTATGAGCATTTAAGCGGGCATTGGATACGCATATGGAGGATAGTGGGCTAGTGTAGGTTAGGTGGGCTTGGATCGGCGCAACATCGAGGGCCGAAGGGTCTGTACTGCGCTGTATTGTTCTATGTTCTATGTTCTATGTTCACAAATCTACCTTTTGTCTTAAAGGCAAATAAAGTTGATAGCTCAACTGCTTCACTCCGCAGGGAATTCCACAGATTCACAACCCTTTAGCTGTAGAAGTTCCTCCTAACCTCAGTTCTAAATCTGCTACCCCTTATTTTGACGCTATGCTCTCTAGTTTGACCCGCCCCTAGTGGAAATAACCTCCCTACTTCCATCTTATCTACTCCCTTCATAATTTTGTTTTTTCCTACCCAACCGCCCATTCTTGTAAATTCCAATGAGTATAGTCCCAATCTATTCAATCTTTCCTCATAAGGCAACCCCCTGAACTCCTGACTCAAATTAGTGAGCCTACTTTGCTCCCCCTCCAGTGCCAGTTAATACTTGCTGAAGTCAGGAGACCAAACCTGTACACAGTACTCCCGGTGTTGCCTCATCAGCACCCTGTATAGCTGCAGCATAACCAGCCATCTAGCAATGAAGGACACTATTCCCTTCGCTGCCTTAATTACCTGCTGCACCTGCAAACCAACTTCCTGTGATTCATGCACAAGGACAACTGGCTCCCTCTGCACAGCAGCATGCTGCACGTTTTCACCCTTTCATCATCCAGTTTGCTGTCAGTCCAACCAAATTGCATGATTTCACATTTCCCAACATTGTCCTCCATCTGCCAGATCCTTACCCACTCTCTTAACCGATCTGTGTTCCTGTGCAGACTTACGTTGACCTCTGCACACATTGCTCTCCCACTCATTTTAGTTTCAAATGTGAACTCTGACACCGTACACTTCATCCTCAACTCCAAAACATTTGTGTAAGTTGAAAACAGTTGTAGTGCCAACACTAATCCAAACACCAATTTATCCCCATTCTTTAATTTATGTTCGTTAACCAATCCTCTATCCATGCTAATACATTACCCATAATGCCGTGCATCTTTATCTTGGACAGCAGCCTTTCGTGTGGCAACTTGTCGAATACGTTCTGGACATCCAGGCACACCACATCCACCGAGTCCCCTTTGTCCAACGTACTTGTGATGTCCTCACATAATTCCAGTAAATGCGTTAAACATGGCCTGCCTTTCATGAATCCATGCTGTGTCTGCTCAGTGGGACAGTTTCTACCCAGATAAATCACTACTATTTCCTTGAGAGGTTCAAGCATTTTCCCCACTACATAAGTTAAGCTAATGGGTGTTTTTTTAAAAAAATAGTGGCATCACATTTGCAGCTTTCCAATCTGTCAGATGCGTCCCAGAGTCCAGCAATTTTTTTCGAATGATCGTGAGCACATTTGCTCTTTCCCCCACAATCTCTTTTAGCCCCTGGGATGCATTCCTTCACGGCTAGGTGACCCATCTGTCTTTAGGCTGATATCTTTCCCAACATTACCTCTTTACTGAGAATGATTGATTCTCTGTCCACATCTGGCAATGCCTCCATAGGCCTTTAAAAATGAAACAATGAGAGTAACCAGATAGTATGTTTCTGTTAAGGCCAAGGCTGGGAGGCGTAGAGAATGCTGCCTATCGAGAGAAATTGAGGCTCTCGTCAAGAAAATGAAGGAGCGACATGGCAGCTACAGACAGCTGGGTTTGAGTGAATCCCTGAAGGAGTATAA
This sequence comes from Chiloscyllium plagiosum, assembly GCF_037043375.1. Lineage (NCBI taxonomy): Eukaryota > Metazoa > Chordata > Chondrichthyes > Orectolobiformes > Hemiscylliidae > Chiloscyllium > Chiloscyllium plagiosum. Next base: position 56,189,933 of record NW_028270183.1, read on the forward strand.
GGGCAGTAGGAGTATATTCAAAGTAAACCAGGAGAGCACAAAGGGGACAAGAGATCGCTTTTGGAAATAGGTTTCAGGAAAATCCAAAGAGATTCTACAAATACGCTAATGACAAAATAATAACCAGGCAGAGAATAGGGTCCCTCAAAGATCAACAAGACTGTCTATGGAACCGCAAAAGGTTGGAGAGATTCTATATGAGTACTACGCATCAGTTTTTACTGAAAAAGGATATGGACGCTAGAGGGTTTGGACAAAGAAATAGCAATAACTTGGTAAGTGTCCATATTGCAGAGGAGGTGGTACTGGATGGCTTAAAATGTATAAAGGTAGATAAATCCCTGGGACCTGATCAGGTGATGCCAGAAATCTAGGGAACTGATTGTTGGGCCCCTCGCTGAGATATTTGTATCATCAATAGCCACAGATGAGGTACTGGAAGATGGGTGCCATTATTTGAGAAAGATGGTAGGAAAATCAGGGAAATATAGACCGGTAAAGTCAGAGGCAGGCAATTTGGTGGAAGGGATTCTAAGGGACAAGATTTGCATGTAATTGGAAAGGCAAATAATTGGGGAGTGTCAGCATGGCTTTGTGCATGGACATCATTAACTTGGACTTCAGGAAGACATAAGGTTCTACATAACAGACAAGTTCAACACCATAGAATACGAGGAGAACTAGATATTTGAATAAAGGATTGCCTGAAAGGTCATAGAGTCACAGAGATATACAGCACAGAAACAGACCCTTCGTTCCAACCCATCCATGCCAATCCGATACCCCAATCCAATCTCGTCCCACCTGCCAGCTCATGGCCCATACCCCTCCTAACCGTTCCTACTCACATACCTATCTAGATGCCTATTAAATGTTGCAATTGTACCAGCATCCACCACATCCCCTGGCAGCTCATTCCATACACGTATCACCCTCTGTGTGAAAATGTTGCACCTCAGGTCTCTGTTATATGTTTCCCGTCTCATCCTAAACCTAGTCCCTCTAGTTCTGGAGTCCCCCACCCCAGGGGAGAGAATTTATCCATTTATCCTATTTATCCTATCCATGCCTTTATGATTTTATATACCAGTGTGAGCTCACCCTTCAGCCTCCGACGCTCCAGGGAAAACAGCCCCAGTCTATTCAACCTCTCCCTACAGTGATTTCGACCAGGAGCAGATTTGTCTCCAGGATATTTAGTTGAAAGAGAGGGAAATTATAAAGTTTTTCACAATTTTTAGTAACTATTTTCAGGTAACTGCCAAATAATGCAAGGTAAAAACTGAAAGATTATTTTACTGAGTAAGTTCTGAGCATCTGGAACAGTTTGAACGACAGCTGGATGCAGATTCAACAGTTACTGTCAAAACAAATTTGTAATTCAACTTTTTATGGAAAGATTTGGAGGGCTATTGACAGATGGGAGGGGAGTTGGCACAAATTTGCAGACAGGGAGAGAGTACAGCCCCAATGGGCTGAATGGCCCCCAGCCCCTGTGCTCTGTGATAATGCCCCATTCACTGTGAATGATGAACCTCATCCCAAGGCAGAGACATCGAGCCATAGAGATGTATTGCACACAAACAGATCCTTCGGTCAAACTCGTCCATTCTGACCCGGTGTCCTAACCTAATCTAGTCCTATTTGCCAGCACTTGGCCCATATCCTTCTACACACTTCCTATTCTTATTCCCATTCAGATACATTTCAATTGGTGGAATTGTACCAGCCTCCACCACTTGACCGAAGATTCCATATATGCAGCAATCTCTGAGTGACAAAAGTTTCCCCTTTGGTCCCTTTTAAATCTTTCCCCTCTCAACTTAAACCCATGCCCTCTCGTTCTGGACTTTTCTTTTTATCCTATCCATGCCCCTCATTATTTTATAAACCTCTGAGGTCACCCTTCAGCGTACAAAGCTTCTGGTAGGATCCCATCACCATGTCACAATGCGGCCCAGGTGATTGACAGCAGTTTCAGAACAATAGGAGAGTTAGCGTGATCCTCCAGCCAATAGAAGTGAATGAGGGGGTGGGTCCCGCAGGCCAACACGTGACCATGAGCTGTTCAGGTGCAGTGAGGGGGAACTCAGTGAGTGTGATTGGAGTGGGAGAGACAGCAGAGAATCGGAGACAGATGGAGTTTGTGTGGAATGGGTCTGTTTATAAACACACGGTGTAGGCTGCTTGATATGAATTACAAGCTCCCGCTAAATAAAAACCAGAAAAAACTGTGGATGATGGAAATGATAAACAACAACCAGAAAATGCTGGAAAAGCTCAGCAGGTCTGGCAGCATCCGATGACCCTTCCTCAGAACTGATGTTACTGAGAAAAATGTTGGTTTATATGCAGAAGGTAGGTGTTAAAGAGTAAATGATAGATGGGAATAGAGGCCAAAGAGAGAGATTGGAGCATTTGGATAAAGGAGTGAATAACTATCTGGCTAGGGGAGGATGGATAACTGTTTATGGACACTGTTAATGGCTAACCATAGGTAATGTGTAATGGCAGGCTTTGTAATAACAAGGCCTGGTGTATGGGGTAGGGGTCCAGGACCCTAGGATATGGGAGAGTTCAGAATCTAAAATTATTGAATTTGATATTGAGGTAAAGGGCTGAAGGGTCCCCGAGTGGGTAATGAGGTGGTGCTCTTCCTGCTTCGTTAACATGTGGTACTGGAAAAGCACAGCAGGTCAGGCAGCATCCAAGGAGCTGGATAATCGAAGTTTTAGGCATGTGCCCTTCATCAGGAATGTGCAGTGTGGGAAAGAGTGCTGATAGATAAATAGGAGGGGCGTGTGCGGCTGGGGGGAGGGAGCTAGAAGTGCAATAGTTAGATGTAGGTGGAGGGTATGGTGAGAGGGTGGAGTGGATAATTGGGAAGGAAGATGGACAGGTGGGACTGTGCAAGAGGCCAGTGCTGTGTTGGACGGTTGGGTCTGGGTTAAGGTAGGGTGAGGGGAGATGAGGAAACCTTGATGCAGTGTGGTTGAAGGGTTCCAAGGCGGACGATGAGGTTATTCCTCCAAGTGTCGGGTGGCTCGGATTTGGCGATGGAAGCAGCCCAGAACCTGCATGTCCTTGGTGGAGTGGGAGGGGGTGTTAAAGTGGTCGACCACACGGCGTTGGGGTTGGTTGGTGCATGTGCCCCAGAAATGTTTCCTGAAACATTCTTCAAGTTGGTGTCCTGTCTCCCCAGTGTGGAGGAGACCACATCGAGAGCAAAGCTCACAACAGTTGTGGTGTTTGGATGTGCAGAAATATCTCTGCTGGATGTGGGAGGATCCTGTGGTGCCTTGGATGGAGGTGAGGTGGAGGTGTGGGCACACGTTTCACACCCCTTGCAGTGGCAAGCAAAGATGCTGGGAGTGGATGGTGTGTTAGTGGGGAGCGTGGACCTAATGACGAAGTCACAGAGAGAATGCTCTCTGCAAAATGCTGAAAGGGGTGGGGAGGGAAACATATCTCTGGTGGTGGGGTCTGATTGTAGTTGGTGTAACTGGCAGAGGACGATGCGTTGTATCTGAGTGTATCCTTGTTGCGATTGGATGTATGGGGTTCAATTGCAGAGGTAGGGAAAGTGGAGGAAATATGGTGGAGGGTATTGTTGACCACATGGGAGGGTAAATTGCCGTGCTTGGAGTACGGGGCCATTTAGTATGTTCTGGAGTGTTCTGTCAGCTTGTATCAACCTTCCCTGGAACACTGCAGTAAGCATGAGACAGAGATGTTGGCCAGAGAACAGGCTCGTGTGATAAAGTGGCAGGCAGCTGGAAGCTCGGGGTCTGTTTTTGCAGCAGAACGTAGGTCATCAGCCGCCATTTCCACCACCAACACTGAGATGCTGCCAGACACAGGTTCCTGTCTCCTCCATTAAGAGCTGTGCACCCTCCCAGCAAGATCGCTAATCAGTCCTTTTCCTTTCCAAATGTTCCTTTGGGCTCTGTCCTCCAGCTGTTATTTACTCTTTAACCCCTTTTCTCCTTTGCCATTGCACTGGGAGCTAAATTGCCCATAGTATTCAGGGATGCGTAGGTTAGGTGCAAGATACATATTTGTCATTGCTATTCATCCTGCACTAACTGAGTTTTGTTGTATGAATTCATTTTATGGGATATTAGTTGAGACTGGGACCTCACAAACAAGTTTTTATTTTCAGTCAGCAGAGTCATCAGGACCTAAATATCATTGGCACCTAACTATGGAAAGAGAAAGGTTTGTCTGTTCTGTCTGTGGGAAAATATCTCCAATATTTTTCTCAAGCAAAAATCAGAGAAATTGACAAATTTATGGTTGGATCACCCTTGGGGTATGTGCTCAATTCTGGGCCCTGCAGCTGCGGAAGGAGATATAGGCCTGAGAGGGAGCACAGTTTTATCCAAATTTGTAGGAACTTTGTAGGAACTGTCAAGTCTAATCCCAATCAGCCACTTCGTGATGCTAACCTGTAACCTCCTTATTTTCAACTCCCTGCAAACAACCCATTGAAGTTCCTTATGGTCTGTAACTCAAGTACCTTTCAAGATGGAATGTTCCAGATTCTGACAACTGTCCATGCATCCAGAAACTGCTGAGGTCCATGTTGACTCTGGGGTTACAAATGGCTGAACTGAAAAATGAGATGCTGTTCCTGAGCTCCCATTGAGATGCATTGGAACAGTACAGGAGGCCGAGGGCAGTGTAGGTGTGAGCAGAAAATGAAAATTACGGGCTGCACTGAGTTATATTTGGCTCAGTGAGAGTGTTTTGGAGTTGGGTGTAAACAGAGTGAAGTGAGACAGGGAGAAGGTGAAGCTGAAACTCAGTTTTACTTCAGGTCATTCAGAAATTCACATGGTCCAAATAGGAACTAGCAGTTTGTAAGTGATACCTGCTGAATATTTTAAACAGTTTTTAAAGTATGTCAGCTGAAGTAAAGATCGGGGCTTTAAATTATAATGGAAATGTTTGAAGTGAAGGAAGGTTGCTGGCTCATTGAAATTCTCTTAATGGGAGTAACCAGCTGCATCTAAAGAGATGTTGTGACAGGAGCCCTCAGACCCGTAGCATGCTCCTCTTGTACAATGTGGGAAATAAGGGAAGCTTCCAGTGTCCCGGACGGCTATGTGTGCAGGAAGGGTGTCCATTTTCAGCGACTGGAAAACTGCTTTCCAGACCTGGAGCTGTAAGTGGGCTCACCGTGGAGCACCTATAATACTGAGAGGGTAATAGACAGCACGTTTAGTGAGTTAAGAAAGGGAATGGATGACCATCAGATCAAGTAAATATCTCAGGAAGGAAATGCACGAATACCCATTGGTCATCCCCTTCTCAAACAGATAGACCGCTTGGGATTCGTCAGGGAAATCAGCAATAGCCAGGTTCATGACACCACAGATAGCTCTGCTGCACAGAATGGGAGGATAGAGAGTGACAGGGCTAGAGTGACAGGGGATTTAATAGTCAGGGTTACAGGCAGACACTTCTGTGGCCACAGACATGAATCCAGGATGGTATGTTATCACCCTGGTGCCAGGATCCACGATAGCTTGGATAGCTATTGGACATTGTGGAGCTAGAGGATAAACAGCCAGTGGTGGTAGAATCCTCTCACTATGAAGACCACGTAACATTTACATTCTCCACTGTTTCCCACTCCTGTCTGCTTCTAAAAGAGGGAATCACAGAGAAACACTGAATACAATGGGGTCAGAGTCTTTGGTATAAAACTGTTGAACACAATGCCCCCATCTTATCCATACCGGTCATCAAGCACACATACCCGGTGTGATAGCCTCATTCCTTTTGATATTAGAATAGATGATACATGATTGGTTGATGTTTTGGGGAGGAAAATGAGCAGAGAGGTTTAGTAGGAAATTCTGGAGCTCAGGGTGCAGGAATCTGAGTTAAAAATAGACTATCCTCAAGGCTGGAATTACTGAAAGGCACTTAGTGCAGAGATTTGTGGGACTTGAGATTACAGAGATAGGGAGCATTGTGAGATTTGAGGATGGTACAGAAATGATTGTGATAGCAGAGATAGTAAGGGTTCTGAGGCTGGAGAGGAATTAGAGATAAGGAAGAGTTGTGAAGCTGCATGAGGTGACAATTTCGTTTTTTTTAAAAAAAAAGCTCTGCATTGCAATTTAAATATAAATATTTTTGTTTATTCACTCAGATGAGCGTCTTTAACCTGAGGGCAGTTGAGAGTTGTGAGAATGGAGACACCTAGAGTTAGAGTTTTAAAGTTATACAGCATGGAAACAGACCCTATGATCTAACCAATCCATGTTGACTATAATTCCATCTAAACGAATCGCACCTGCCTCTGCTTGGCCCATATTACCCCAAATATTTCGTATTTATGTACTTATTCAAATATATTTTAAGTATTGTAATTGTATTCACAGCTACCACTTCCTCTGGAAGTTCAATCCACAAGTGCAAAACTAAAAAAAAACCTCATAAGTCTTTTTTAAAACCTTTGTTATCTCTTCTCAAAATGTATGTACCGGTGTCTTGAATCCCTCTCCCATGCAGCCATTCATCGTATCTACTCACTCCATGTTTTTATAAACCTCTAATAAGGCCACCCCATTAACCTCCTGAGCTCCAGTGACAGAAGTCCCAGCCTATCCAGCCTCTCCTTCTGACACCATACTTCAGTTCATGGCACCATTCTGGGAAACATCTTCTAAACCTACTCCAATTTAGTAACATCCTTCCTATACCAGAACTGAACACAATGTTTGCCTCACCAACATCGTGCATAACTGCATGACAGGGTCCCAACTCCTCTCCGCAAAGGTCTGAGCAATGAAGGTAAGCGTGCTAAACATCTACTTACCAACCCTGTCTACATGTGACACAAACTGCAAAGACCTGTACCCCTCGGTCTCTTTGTTCCACATCACTCGTCAAGGCCTTACTTTTAATTAGTGTCTTTAATTAATGTGTCTAAAGGAGATTTTTTAATCAAACATTTATTCAAACTAAATTTCATCTACCACATTTCAGCCCATTCACCCAATTGATCAGGATCCCTCTGTAATCGTAGATAACCTGTTGTTATTGTCCACCTTAACAGTTTTTGATGTCACCCACAAACAAATCATACTTTGTATATTCGTATTCAAATCATCTACATACATGACCAACAAAAATGGACCCAGCACTGTTGGTCACGGGCCTCCAGTTTGAAAAGCAACTCTCCGCTATTATTGTCTCTTACTGTTAAGCTAATTTTGTATCCAGTTGGCAAGCTCTTCCTGAATTCCATGGGATCGAACTTTTCAAATTAGGCTCCCCGACAGAATCTTTTCAAAGGCTTTTCTAAAGTCCAAATAAACAATGTCTACTGCTCTGCTGTCATCGATCTTCTTGGTGACTACCTTAAAAATCTGAATCAAGTCTGTGAGACACCTCTTAGATAACCACGTTGACTGTCCCTAATAATTCCTTAACTCTCCAAATGCATGGAAATCCTATCCTTCAGAATCACCTCCAACAGCTCACCCACCACTGAAGTCAGACTCAGAGATCTACAGTTGCGAGGCTGCTCCTTATACCCCTTCTTTAACAAAGGTACAACATTAGCCAGTCTCCAGTCATCAGGCAGCTCACCAGTAGTTATCGATTGTACAAGTATTTCTCCACGATGTTCGCAATTTCCTCCACCCAAACTGTTCCCGTACTGTCAGTTCAGTCACTTGCCCTGACTGATCAACCAAGAAAAGGTCAGGTGTTGCTTGCTTTCTGATGGGAGCTTTCACATATTGATAAAGAACATTTCTTGAGCTCATTTAACACATTCTTTACAAACCAAACCTTTCACACTATCGTAATCACCTACTATTACAACCTTATTATTGTGACTGTATATCTAAGATCTCTCTGCATATCTGTTCCTTATGTTCTGCCTAATTATTGCAGCGTCTCTCGTGCCATCCGACCAAGGTGATCACTTTTTTTAAGTTTATAAACACAATTTCGTTTTTTTTTTAAAAAAAGCTCTGCATTGCAATTTAAATATAAATATTTTTGTTTATTCACTCAGATGAGCGTCTTTAACCTGAGGGCAGTTGAGAGTTAACCACATTTCTTGAGTCACAGTCGACAATAGTTTCATGCTCATCATTAGCCTTTTCATTCAAGATTTTCTTGAATTCAGATGCCGCCATCAGCCATGATGCCACCATCTAACCCTAATCCTCGGAACATTGCTCATATTATTCGTCTAGCAAGAATAGCATTTGGCCATTGCCTCCCTTTTTAGCAATGTATTCTTTTTAACAAAAAAAGCTCCATCATTATACATGTACAACTTGAGATAAAATTACACACGTGTAATTTCTGAAGCTGGGAGGGAGTTATAGAGACAGGGAGGGTTGTGGGGCTAGAGGGGGATTGCTGTCCAAACATCACTGTGGTGTACATGGACTGGAGCATTTCAGGGAGGCTGTTCACCACCACTTTCTCCAAGACAAATAAAGGTGGCCAATAAATGCTGATCTGGGCAGCAAAGGCTAGTAAATAAAACCGAGCAGTGGCCTCTCCCAGTTGACTGTTTGTGAAGGTATAGACCTCTCTGAAAATGCAGCTGGGAGACAAGAGAAATAAACAGTGACATTTCACTGCTGCCCTCAAAGTGACCTCACCCTCTGAACTGTTCACAGCCGAGATCAGCTCAGTGGGTTTCCGTCTCTTAAAACATCAACTATAGTCGGTTTTATTTTATTAATAGTGGGTGAAGTGAAGGTTTCTTTTTAATGTCGTTTGGTCTGTTGAAAGCTAGGGGGGTTAGGCAGGTACCGCAAGAGTCTCCTGTGGCTGTCTCCAGCTCAAACAAGTGTACTGCTTTGGAAAATGTAAAGGGTAATGAACTTTCAGGTGAATATAGCACTGACAGCCAAGTTACTGCGACTGAGCCTGGCTCTAACATAATGAAAGGTATATCCAGTTCCACGTGATTGATGGTGATAGGGGACTCCCTAGTCAGGGGCACAGTCTGCCGTTTCTGCAGCTGACAGTAAGACATCAGAATAGGGTGGTGCCTCCCTGATGCCAGGGTCAAGGATGACTCCGAGATGGTGCAGAATCTTCTCAAAGGGGAGAATAACCAGTGGGAGGTCATTCTACATTGGTACCAATGGCATATGAAGGGGAAAGTATGGGGTCCTGACGAGCAGGCAGATTTGCTAGTGTCACTCGGGAGGCTGGAAACGAGTGAGGGAGTCGGGGTAAACCTGAAGAAATAGTGAGAAAAGAGGTATGTCTGAGGCTGGTACTGTTCACCGGTCAGACTGTCAAGGCAGGCTAGAGCAAGTCACAGAATGAGGTGGGATGACCAGTTACACTGCATTTATTTCAGTGCAAGAGGCTTGACAGGTCAAGTAGATGGGCTCAGGGTATGGTTTTGGACATGACACTGGGATATTACAGCAATTACAGAGGCATCACTCAGGGATGCATAGGACTAGCAGCTTAATGTTCCAGGGTATAGATGCTATAGCAAGGATAGAAAGGGGGGAAGAAAATATGGGGAAGTGGCGTCTCTGATAAGGGATAATGTTACGGCTGGGCCTCGGGAGGATATTCAGGCAAGTTACTTTGGTGGTACTGAGAAATAAGAAAGGGATGATCACCTTACGGGGATTGTACCATAGACCCTCTCCCAATGGTCAGCAGGCTATTAAGACACAATTTTGCTGGGAGAACTTGGTTATCTGTAAGAATAATGTAGTTGCAATGATAAGGGGTTTTAACTTTACAAACATGGCCTCGGAGTGTTGTAGTTTTAAGGGCTTGGATGGAAAGGTATTTGTTCAGTGTGTATGAAAATATTTCAGATTCAGTTTGTAGGATGTACCTACCAGAGAAGGACCAAAACTTGACCTGTTTTATTTACTCATTCACAGGATGAGGCTGTCACTGGCTCGGCCAGCATTTATTGCTGCGTTTACCCAGAGAGAAGTTAAGAGTCAACCACGATGCATTTGTTCTGGAGTCCCATGCAGTCCAGTCCAGGTAGGGATGGCATTTTCCTTCCCTAAAGGTAATTAGTGAACCAGATGGGTTTTACAACAGTTGACAGTGGATTTATTGTCATCACTAGATTATTTCTTTCCAGATATTTATTGAATTCACGTTCCACCATCCGCCGTGATGGGATTCAAACCCAGGCCCCCAGAACGTTATGTGGGTCTCTGGATTAACGACCTAGCGATAATTTCACTCCGTCATCACTGCCTCTTAGGAAATGAGGCAGGGTGAGTGACTGAGGTATCAGTGGGATAGCACATCAGCACTGAAGATCCCACAGCATTGGAGCTCAGTGGTTAGCACAGCTCCCTTAGCACCAGGGACCTTGGTTTGAATAGATTAAATTAGATTAGATTAAATTACAGTGTGGAAACAGGTTTGATTCTAGCCTCATGCGACTGTGTGTGTTGGAGTTGGCCCATTCTCCCCAGTGTCTGTGAGGGTTTCCTTCGGGTATGCCAGTTGCTCCCACAGTCCAAAGATGTGTAGGTTAGTTGGATGAACCATGTTAAAATTCCCATAGTGTCCAGATTCAGTAGATGAAATAAGAGGTCAACGCGCTGTATCTAGAGATTAATGGGGTGGAAAGTGAATACCATGTGGTTATATTGTTATTGTGGTTGGAGGGGTGGGGTAAAGGTGGAGGTGCTGGAAGTGGAGGATATGTGTTGGAGGACATTGTTGAAAGGGAAGTTGTGGTCCATGAAGTAGGAGGCCGTTCTGCGATGTCCTGGAGTAGAATTGCTCCTCCTGGGAGCAGATACGGCTGAAGCAGAGGAATTGGGAGTACAGGATCACGTTTTAAGAGAGTATACTCGAGGGAAATCAGGAGGGCAAAAAGGAGACATGAAATAGCTTCAGGAAATGGTTTAAGTAGAATCCAAAGAGATGAAACAAATACATCAGAAAAAAAATATTAACTAGACCAGAGAATAGGATCCCTTAAAGATCAACAAGGCTGTCTTTGGAACCGCAGGGGGTGGGAAAGATATGCAAATATTTCCCGTCATTTTTTACTGGAGAAGTATATGGAAGCTCGAGACTTTGGAGAAATAAACAGAGATAACTTGAAAAGTATCCATGTTACAGAGAAGGTGGTACTGGGATGTCTTAAGTCGCATCAAGGTGGATAAAGCCCTTTTACCTGATCAGGTGTATCCCAGAACTTCCTGGATATATAGGTAAGTGATTGTTGGGCCTCTCCTGAGATATTTGTATCGTTGATAGCGACAGGTGAGGTGCCATTATTTTTAAAAGGCGGTAAGGAGAGGTCATGGGACAAGAGAACAGTGAGCCTGAAGTCAGTGGCAGGCAAGTTGTTGGAAGGGATTCTGAGGGCCAGGATATCCATCTATTTGGAAAGGTAAGGAATGATTAGTCAGTCAATGTGGCTTTACACGTGCACAATTGTGTCTCATTAACTTGAGTGAGTGTTTTGAAGTGACAAAGAAAATTGATGAAACCAGGTGGTGAATGTTATTTATATAGACATTGAACAAGGTTCCACAAAGCAGATTGGTTAGCAGGGTTAGATAACATGGAATGCAGGGAGAGCAAGCGATTTTGGTACTAAACTGGCTTGAAGGTAGGAGACAGAGGGTGGTGATGGAGTGTTGTTTTGTGAACTGGAGGTCTGTGAGCAGCGGTGTGCTACAAGGATCGATATTGGGTCCTCAAATAAATGACGGATGTGGATATGATATGGTCAGTAGGTTTACAGAAGACCCCAAAATTGGAGGTGTAGTAGATAGGGAAGAAGGTGAGTTTAGAATAAAACAGGTTCTTGATCAGATGGCCCAATGGAGCAAGGAATGGCAGATGGAGTTCAATTTGGATAAATGTGAGCTGTTGTATTTTGGAAAGGCAAACCAGGGCAAGACTTATACATTTAATGGTAAGGTCCTGGGGAGCGTTGCTGAACAAAGAGACTTTGGAGTGCAGGTTCATATTACCTTGAAAGTAGAGTCACAGGTAGGCAAGGGAGTGAATGCAGCGTTTGGTACGCTCTCCGTTATATTGTGGCTGTGCAGGACATTGATTAAGGCTCTTCTGGAATTCTGTTTTCAGTTCCAATCTCCCTGTTCCAGAAATGATGTTGTGTAATTTGAAAACGTTCAGAAAACGTTTAATGGACTTGGTCGGGAATGGACAGTTTGAGCTATTGGTAATGGCTGAATAGGCTGGGACTATTTTCCCTGGAGAGTTGGAGACTGAGTGGTGATCTGATAAAGGCTCATAAAATCATGAGGGGAATGGATAAGGTGAGCAGTCAGGGACATTTTTCCAAGTTCTGTGGGTCCAGAACTAGAGGGTACAGGCTTAAAGTGAGAGGGATAAAATTTAAAAGGTACCTGAGGGGCATCTTTTTCATATTGAGGGCAATGCGTTTATGGAGTGAGCTGCTAGACGAAGGGGTGGAGGCAAGTACAATTACAACATTTACAAGGAATCTGATTGGGTACATGAAGAGGAAGGATTTAGAGGGATAAGGGTTAACTGCTAGCAAATGGGACTCCATTAATGCTCTCCGTAATTGGTCAATGCATTGAATACAAAAGCTGGGACGTCATATTGTGGCTGGACAGGACATTGATTAAGCCACTTCTGGAATTCTGTTTTCAGTTTTAAATTCCCTGTTCTGGGAAGGATGTTGTGAAACTTGAAAAGGTTTGGACAAGATTTACAAAAACGTTGCCAGGATTGGAGGATTTGAGCTTCATGGAGAAGCTGAATAGGACGGGGTTAATTTCCCTGGGGAGTCAAAGACTGAGAGGGGACTTCATGGAGATGTATAAAATCATGAGGGACTTGGATACGGTGAACAGCCGGGGTCCTTTTTCCTCAGGTTAATTGGGTCCAAAACTAGAGCACATGGTTGAGAGAGCAAAGATTTAAAAGGGAACTAATTGACAATGTTTTCAAGCTAAGAGTGGTGTGTGTATGGAATGAGCTGCCAGATGGTGTAGTGGAGGCTGATACAATTACAACATTTAAAAGGCATCCAATTGGGTACATGAACAGGAAGGGTTTTGATGGATACAGGCCATTAGCTGGTAAATGGGACTCCAGTAGTTTAGGATTCCTAGTTGGCATGGACGAATTGGACCGAAGGTCTGTTTCTGTGCTGTACATCTCTATGACATTAATAAGTTAAGATGTGTTCCTCTTTTGTGCAGAGCTAGCTGATGCATGGATAATTGTCTTTGGAGCTGAGAAGGTGAAGCAGTGATTTAGACCTGGTGCAGATTTGGTTCTAAGGTATTGAATTTGCTGAGAGAGAGGAATTGTTATCACTGTCACACTGTCTCCGGATGTTAGGCCGGAGTGGGGGTGGGGCAGAGATTGCAGGTTAGGTAGGTGGTGCTAAGTTCGAGGGATGGGGCTGAGACAGTTTCGGGGAGGGGAAATGAGGAAACTGGAGAAATCTGAGTTCATCTCTTGTGGATGGAGGGTTCCTAGGCGGAAGATGAGGCGCCTTCATCTAGCCATAGTGTTGCTATGGTCTGGCGATGGAGGAGTCCAAGGACTTGCATGTCCTTGGTAGAGTGGGAGGGGGAGTTGAAGTGGTGAGCCACGGGGTGGTTGGGTTGGTTGGTCCGGGTGTCCCAGGGGTGTTCTCTGAAACATTCCACAAATATGCAGACTGTCTCCCTAAAATAGAGGAGGCCACATCGGGTGCAGCAGATGCAGTAAGTGTTGTGTGTGGAGGTGCAGGTGAATTTGTGGCGGATATGGAAGGATTCCTTGGGGTCTTGGAGGGAAGTAAGGGGGGAGGTGTTAGCGCAGTTGTGCATTTCTTGCGGTTGCAGATGAAGGTGCTGGGAGTGCAGTTTGGGTTGGTGGGAGGTGTGGACCTGACGAGGGAGTCACGGAGGGAGTGGTCTTTTCGGAACGCTGATGGGGGAGGGGAGGGAAATATATCCCTGGTGGTGGGGTCCGTTTGGAGGTGGCGGAAATGACAACGGATGATACGATGTATTTGGAGGTTGGTGGGGTGGAAGGTAGGAACAGTGGGGTTTTGTCCTGGTGGCGATTGGAGGGACGGGGCTCAAGGGCAGAGGAGTAGAAAGTGGATTAGATGCGGTGGAGATCATCGTCGACCATGTCTGGGGTGAAATTGAGGTCTTTAAAGAAGGAGGCTATCTGGGTTGTTCGGTATTGGAACTGGTCCTCCTGGGAGAAGATGCGACAGAGATGAAGGAATTGGGAATATGGCATGGCGTTTTTACACGGGCCAGGGTGGGAGGAGGTTTAGTCTGGGTAGCTGTGGGAGTTGGTCGGTTTATAGCCAATGTCAATGTTGATTCGGTCGCCCGAGATAGAAATGGAGAGGCCTAGGAAGGGGGGGGGGGGGGGGAGGAGTCTGAGACGGTCCAGGTAAATTTGAGGTCGGGGTGGAAGGTGTTAGTAAAGTGGATGAACTGTTCAACCTCATCGTGGGAGCAAGAGGCAGTGCCGATACAATCATCGATGTAGCGGTGGAAAAGGTGGGGGGTGGTGCCAGTGTTGCTGCAGAAGATGGACTGTTCCACATATCCTACGAAGAGACAGGCATAGCTGGGGCCCATGCGGGAGCTCATGGCTACTCCTTTGGTTTGGAGGAAGTGGGAGGATTGGAAAGAGAAGTTGTTCAGAGTGAGGACCAGTTCAGTCAGTCGAAAGACGGTGTCAGTGGAATGGTACTGGTTGGTACGGCGGGAAAGGAAGAAGCGGAGGGCTTTGAGTCCTTCGTGATGGGGGATGAAGGTGTACAGGAACTGGATGTAAAATCATGGCGGAGGAGGAGGGCATGGATCGTGTCCTGAATGTACGTGGGGAGTTCTTGGAGTAAGGGGGACAGGACCGTGTCGAGATATGCAGAGATGAGTTCGGTGGGGCAGGAGCAGGCTGAGAAATGGGTTGGCAGGGGCTGTCAGGCTTGTGGATTTTTGGCAGGAGGTAGAAACGGGTGGTGCGGGGTTGTGGGACTATGAGGTTGGAGGCAGTGGATGGGATTTCCCCTGAGGTGATGAGGTTATGGATGGTCAGGGAGATGATGGTTTGGTGGTGGGAGGTGGGTCCATGGTCAAGGGGGCAGTAAGAGGAGGTGTCCGCGAGCTGGCGTTTAGCCTCAGCAGTGTAATGATTGGTGCGCCAAACTACTACTGCATCTCCCTTGTCTGCCGGTTTGATAGTGACGTTGGGGTTGGATCGGAGGGAATGGAAGGCTGCACGTTCCGAGGGTGAGAGGTTGGAGAGGGTGAGAGATGTGGAGATGTTGAGGTGGTTAATGTCGCGGCGGCTCCGGACTCTGGACTATGTTCAGACCAACAAACTTTGGACCCAACCAGGACAACCAGTACCTACAACAAATCCGAAGCCTCCAGCAACAGACGTCCCTTTGGATCCTCCGCTCCACGCTTGTAGCTAGCCATGCGCCGCTACTTACATTCCCTTCAATTAGCCCTGCCCCAGCTCAGGGCAACACTCTCACAGACCTGCAAAGGACTTCTAATGTTCTTCATCCACAGAAGAATCCATACACTAAACAAACAGTTCTTCCTAGCCAGATCGGAAAGTAAAGACAGTAAGTTCCAAAAACTTTCATGTACTTACCCCCACACTCTGGGTTCCTCAACTGTTCCAGAATTTTCCATTGGCCTCCGAAATCATTCGGGCACCATTAACCACGCTGCTGCTGCAGCGCCTGCGCAGCAACCGCCGCCGCGAACAATGACGTCACTTCCGCACCTACCGACCATGCAGCCTCCGCGATCGCCGCCCATTCAACCACCCCCACGATCGCCAGGAAGACCATCGCCGACAGATACGCGGCTTCCGCGGGGTCCACGGCTATCGGGAATTGTGATTGTGAAGGGAGTGGGAGTGACTGCAGAGATTGGGAGAGAAATGGTGTTAGTGTGGACTGGGAGGGTTTATAAACACACGGTGTCGGCTGCTAGTCCTAAATTACAAGTTCCCAGGAAATGAAAACCAAAAGAACTGCGTATGCTGTAAATAAGAAACAACAACCAGAAGATACTGGAAAAGCTCATCAGATCTGGCAGCATCTGTGAAGATAAATCATAGTTAACATTTCGGATCCGAGGACCCTTCCTCAGAACTGTTTTGACTGAGAAAAAATGTCGGTTTTTATGCAGAAGGTAGGGGTTAAGGAGTAAATGATAGGTGGTGATAGATTCCAAAGAGAGAGATCGGAGCAGTTGGACAAAGGAATGGATAACGATCTGGCTGGGGGAGGGTGAATAGCTGTTTATGGGGACTGTTAGTGGTAACCATAGGTAATGTGTAATGGCAGGCTATGTAATAACAAGGCCTGGTGTGTGGAGTGGGGGACGAGGCGCATGATGTGTGAGACGAAGGACCTAAAATTAATGAATTCAGTGTTGAGGCCAGCTGGCTGAGGCGTCCGCAAATACAAGATGAGGTGTTGTTCTTCCACCTTACGTTAAAGTGTGGCGCAGGAGAAGCACAGCAGGTCAGGCAGTATGCAAGGAGCAGGAGAATTGACATATTGGGGCCAAGCACTTCATCAGGAATGTGAGGGTGGGGAAGAGGGCTGACAGATAATCGGATGGGTGAGTGGGAAGGTAATTGAGAAGGTGATAGGAAAATGCAGGTGGGGGTAATGGTGAGATGGTGGAGTGGATAATTGGGAAGGAAGATGGACAGGTCGGACAGTTCAGGAGGGCGGTGCTGAGTTGGAGGGTTGGATCTGGGATAAGGTTGGGGAGAGGAGATGAGGAAATATTGATGCCGTGTTGTTGAAGGGTCACTGCATCCCCACCTATTATTATTTATTCTTTTACCCCTATTTCCTGCAGGACAAAGATGTGTAGGTTAGGTGAATTGGCCCAGATAAATTTCCCGCCGTATTCAGGGATGTGTAGGTGAGGTGCATTAGTCAGGAGGAACATAGAATAATAGGGTAGGGGAATAGGTCTGTGTGGGATACTCTTCGGAGGGTCAGTGTGGATTTGTTGGCCCGAATGTCCAGTTTCCACACTGTAGGGATTATAATCGTCCCAGCTACCATTGGCTCTGCGGAAAGGCTATTGGGCCTGGAATGGTCCTTGGTGTGTACAGGAGGCGGAAACTGGGAAGGGGGAAAGGCAGCAGAAACCGGGAGAAAATTATTCAGTTTAGACTGGGAGGTTTTAATTGCACCACTGTACAGGTTGTTAGTCCTGAATTAGAAACTCTTGGTCTCACGTTTGCAGGAAATGGGAAAATGGTTGTGGCCCTCAGGCAGTAATTGGTCCTGGGTTATGGCCGCCATCTTTCTTAGGCGTGTGGGATATAGATAAAGTAGTTTCAATTCTGCAATCATATTTACTTATGCAAGGTAAATGAACTCGCACCAGTGTATAATTGTTTCAGCCAAGAGCTGAGTCAACAAGAATGGAAACTATGCGAACGAAATACATATTTGCTCAAAGTTTGGGAGAAGATTTGTAGCTCGGGTGCTCGTTGCTGTGGTTCTGTTCGCCGAGCTAGAAGTTTTTGTTGCAAAAGTTTCATCCCCTGTCTAGGTGACATCGTCAGTGCTTGGGAGCCTCTTGTGAAGCGCTTCTGTGGTGTTTTCTCCGGCATTTATAGTGGCCTGTCCCTGCCGCTTCCGGTTGTCAGTTCCAGCTATCCGCTGTAGTGGCCGATATATTGGGCCCAGGTCGATGTGTTTGTTGATGGAGTTTGTGGATGAGTGCCATGCTTCTAGGAATTCCCTGGCTGGTTCTTTGTTTGGCTTGCCTTATAA
The DNA here is from genome assembly GCF_037043375.1 of Chiloscyllium plagiosum. NCBI lineage: Eukaryota > Metazoa > Chordata > Chondrichthyes > Orectolobiformes > Hemiscylliidae > Chiloscyllium > Chiloscyllium plagiosum. Next base: position 56,207,715 of record NW_028270183.1, read on the forward strand.
TGGTAGTGTTGTCCCAGTCGAATTCATGTTGCTTGTCGCCTGCGTGTGTGGCTACTAGGGATAGCTGGTCGTGTCGTTTCGTGGCTAGTTGATGTTCATGGATGCGGATCGTTAGCTGTCTTCCTGTTTGTCCTATACAGTGTTTTGTGCAGTCCCTGCATGGGATTTTGTACACTACATTAGTTTTGCTCATGCTGGATATCGGATCCTTTGTCCTGGTGAGTTGTTGTCTGAGTGTGGCTGTTGGTTTGTGTGCTGTTATGAGTCCTAGTGGTCGCAGTAGTCTGGCTGTCAGTTCAGAGATGTTCTTGATGTATGGTAGTGTGACTAGTCCTTTGGGTTGCGGCATGTCTCCGTGTTATTGACTCAGTGTTCTTGTTTTTGGAGAAAGTGTACAGTCATGGCAGCGCAGGCGGTGAAATGTTCCTCCTGCAGGATGTTTGAGGTAGGGGTGACCACCGATACTCCTGCCGACTTCGTCTGCAGGAAATGCAGTCAGATCCTGATCCTCACCGAACGAGTTAGGGAACTGGAACTGGAGTTGGATGAACTGAGGATTATTCGAGAGGCTGAGAGGGTGATTGATAGAAGCTACAGGGACATAGTTACGCCGGAGAACAGAGGTAGCTGGGTAACAGTTAGAGGTGGGAAGGGGAAGAAGCAGGCAGTGCAGGGTTCCCCTGTGGTCGTTCCCCTAAAAAATAAATATACAGCTTTGGAAACTGTTGGGGGGGACAGCGTTGCAGGTGTAAGCTGCAGTGAAGGGGTCTGTGGCTCTGAGACTCAGAAGGGAAAGGGGGAGAGGAGGAGAGCGCTAGTTATAGGGGACTCTCTAGTTAGAGGGACGGACAGGCGGTTCTGTGGACATGGGCGAGACTCACGGATGGTTTGTTGCCTCCCGGGTGCTAGGGTCCGAGACGTCTCAGACCGTGTCTTCAGAATCCTTAAGGGGGAGGGTGTGCAGCCAGAAGTCGTGGTGCACATTGGCACCAACGACATAGGTCGGAAGAGGGGTGGGGAGGTCATTCAAGAGCTCAAGGAGTTAGGCTGGAAGCTAAAAGCTAGGACAGACAGAGTCGTCATCTCTGGGTTGTTGCCGGTGCCACGTGACAGTGAGGCAAAGAATAGGGAGAGAGTGCAGTTGAACACGTGGCTGCAAGGCTGGTGTAGGAGGGAGGGCTTCAGATATTTGGACAATTGGACTGCATTCTGGGGAAGGTGGGACCTGTACAAACAGGACGGGTTGCACCTGAACCAGAAGGGCACCAATATCCTGGGGGGTAGGTTTGCTAGCACTCTTCGGGGGGGTTTAAACTAATTTGGCAGGGGGATGGGATCCGGACTTGTAGTCCAGCAAGTAGGTTAGCTGTTTGTCAGGATGCCCAAGACTGTAGGGGGGCTGTGGAGAAGGTAGCACTGACAGGGACTACTAGCGGACACAGAGATGGGCTCAAGTGCGTATACATCAACGCAAGGAGTATCAGAAATAAGGTGGGTGAACTTAAGGCGTGGATCGGTACCTGGGACTACGATGTTGTGGCCATCACGGAAACGTGGATAGATGTGGGACAGGAATGGCTGTTGGAGGTTCCTGGTTACAGGTGTTTCAGTAAGATTAGGGAGGGTGGGAAAAAAGGAGGGGGGATGGCATTGCTAATTAGAAATGGTATAACGGCTGCAGAAAGGAAGTTTGAGGGGGATCTGCCTCTGGAGGTAGTATGGGCTGAAGTCAGAAATAGGAAAGGTGCAGTCACCTTGTTGGGTGTTTACTATAGGCCCCCCAATAGCAGCAGAGATGTGGAGAAACAGATTGGGAAACAGATTTTGGAAAGGTGCAGAAGCCACAGGGTCGTAGTCATGGGCGACTTCAACTTCCCAAATATTGATTGGAAGCTCTTTAGATCAAGTAGATTGGATGGGGCGGTGTTTGTGCAGTGTGTCCAAGAAGCTTTTCTAACGCAGTATGTAGATTGTCCAACCAGAGGGGAGGCCATATTGGATTTGGTACTCGGTAATGAACCGGGACAAGTGGTGGGATTGTTAGTGGGTGAACATTTTGGAGATGGTGACCACAATTCTGTGACTTTCACCTTGGTTATGGAGAGAGATAGGTGCGCACAACAAGGTAGATTTTATAATTGGGGGAAGGGAAATTACGATGCTGTAAGGCAGGATTTGAGGAGCATACGTTGGGAGCATAGGCTGTCAGGGAAGGATGTGGTGGAAATGTGGAACTTTTTCAAAGAGCAGATACGACGTGTCCATGATATGTATGTACCTATCAGGCAGGAAAGAAATGGTCGTGTGAAGGAGCCTTGGTTGACGAGAGAGGTTGAATGTCTGGTAAAGAGGAAGAAGGAGGCTTACATAAGGTTGAGGAAACAGGATTCAGACAGAGCAGTGGAGGGATACAGGATAGCCAGAAGGGACCTGAAGAAAGGGATTAGGAGAGCTAAGAGAGGGCATGAAAAATCGTTGGCGGATAGGATCAAGGATAACCCCAAGGCATTTTATGCGTATGTGAGAAACCAGAGAATGACGAGAACGAGGGTTGGTCCGATCAAGGACAGTAGTGGGAGACTGTGTATTGAGTCGGAAGAGATAGGAGAGGTCTTGAACAAGTACTTCTCTTCAGTATTTACGAACGAGAGGGACCGTAGTGTAGAAGGGGAGAGTGTGAAATGGACTGGTAAGCTAGAAGAGTTACCTGTTAGAAAGGAAGATGTGTTGGACATTTTGAACAACTTGAGGATAGACAAGTCCCCCGGGCCTGACGGGATATATCCTAGGATTATGTGGGAAGCTAGAGAGGAAATTGCAGTACCGTTGGCAATGATCTTCTCGTCTTCACTGGCAAAGGGGGTGGTACCAGGGGACTGGAGAGTAGCGAATGTTGTGCCCCTGTTCAAAAAAGGGAATAGGGATAACCCCGGGAATTACAGGCCTGTTAGTCTTACTTCTGTGGTAGGCAAAGTAATGGAAAGGGTACTGAGGGATAGGATTTATGAGTATCTGGAAAGACACTGCTTGATTAGGGACAGCCAGCACGGATTTGTGAAGGGTAGGTCTTGCCTTACAAGTCTTATTGAATTCTTCGAGGAGGTGACCAATCATGTGGATGAGGGAAGAGCAGTGGATGTAGTGTACATGGATTTCAGTAAGGCATTTGATAAGGTTCCCCATGGTAGGCTTATGCGGAAAGTCAGGAGGCATGGGATAGAGGGAAATTTGGCCAATTGGATAGAAAACTGGCTAACCGGTCGAAGGCAGAGAGTGGTGGTAGATGGTAAATACTCAGCCTGGAGCCCAGTTACAAGTGGAGTTCCGCAGGGATCAGTTCTGGGTCCTCTGCTGTTTGTAATTTTTATTAATGACTTAGATGAGGGAGTCGAAGGGTGGGTCAGTAAATTTGCAGATGATACGAAGATAGGTGGAGTTGTGGACAGTGAGGAGGGCTGTTGTCGGCTGCAGAGGGACTTAGATATGATGCAGAGCTGGGCTGAGGAGTGGGAGATGGAGTTCAACCCTGCCAAGTGTGAGGTTGTCCATTTTGGAAGAACAAATAAGAATGCGGAATACAGGGTTAATGGTAGGGTTCTTAGTCAGGTGGAGGAACAGAGGGATCTTGGGGTCTATGTACATAGATCTTTGAAGGTTGCCACTCAGGTGGATAGAGTTTGTAAGAAGGCCTATGGAGTATTATCGTTCATTAGCAGAGGGATTGAATTCAAGAGTCGTGAAGTGATGTTGCAGCTGTACAGGACTTTGGTTAGGCCACAGTTGGAGTACTGTGTGCAGTTCTGGTCGCCTCACTATAGGAAAGATGTGGAAGCTTTGGAGAGGGTGCAGAGAAGATTTACCAGGATGTTGCCTGGAATGGAGAGGAAGTCGTACGAGGATAGGTTGAGAGTTCTCGGTCTTTTCTCGTTGGAACGGCGAAGGATGAGGGGTGACTTGATAGAGGTTTATAAGATGATCAGAGGAATAGATAGAGTAGACAGTCAGAAACTTTTTCCCCAGGTACAACAGAGTGTTACAAGGGGACATAAATTTAAGGTGAAGGGTGGAAGGTATAGGGGAGATGTCAGGGGTGGGTTCTTTACCCAGAGAGTGGTGGGGGCATGGAATGCGCTGCCCGTGGTAGTGGTGGAGTCGGAATCATTGGCGACCTTTAAGCGGCATTTGGATAGGTACATGGATGGGTACTTAATCTAGGTTAGAAGTTCGGCACAACATCGTGGGCCGAAGGGCCTGTTCTGTGCTGTATTGTTCTATGTTCTATGTTCTATGTTCTATGTTCTATGTCGTCGTTCCGTTGTCTTTCTCCTAGGCATCTGTTGATGAAATTGCGAGGGTATCCGTTTTTGGCGAATACCTTGTATAGATGCTCCTTTTCTTCTTTTTGCAGTTCTGGTGTGCTGCAGTGTGTTGTGGCCCTTTTGAATAGTGTCTTGATGCAACTTCGTTTGTGTGTGTTGGGGTGGTTGTTTTCATACTTCAGGACTTGGTCTGTGTGTGTGGTTTTCCTGTGTACCTTTGTGGTGAATTATCCGTTTGGTGTTCTCTGTACCATCACGTCTAGGAATGGGAGTTCGTTGTCCTTTTCTTGCTCTCTCGTGAATCGGATTCCTGTGAGTGTGGAGTTGATGATCCGGTGTGTTTTCTCTATTTCCGTGTTTTTAATGATTACAAAGGTGTCATCAATGTATCTGACCCAGAGTTTGGGTTGAATTTGTGGTAGGACTGTTTATTCTAACCTTTGCATAACTGCTTCTGCTATGAGTCCCGAGATCGGTGATCCCGTAGGTGTTCCGTTGATTTGTTCGTATATCTGGTTGTTGAATGTGAAGTGTGTTGTGAGGCACAAGTCCAGTAGTTGAAGTATGCCGTCTTTGTTGATAGGTTCAACGTCCTGTTTTCTGTTTTGTATGTCTAGTAGGTTGGCTATTGTTTCTCTGGCTAGCGTTTTGTCAATAGATGTGAACTGTTCATCTCTATTGGCAATACCCTAGCCAGAGAAACAATAGACAACCTACTAGACATACAAAACAGAAAAGAGGACGTTGAATCTATCAACAAAGACGGCATACTTCAACTACTGGACTTGTGCCTCACAACACACTTCACATTCAACAACCAGATACACGAACAAATCAACGGAACACCCAAGGGCTCACCGATCTCGGGACTCATAGCAGAAGCAGTAATGCAAAGGTTAGAACAAACAGTCTTACCACAAATTCAACCCAAACTCTGGGTCAGATACATTGATGACACCTTTGTAATCATTAAAAACACGGAAATAGAGAAAACACACCGGATCATCAACTCCACACTCACAGGAATCCGATTCACGAGAGAGCAAGTAAAGGACAACCAACTCCCATTCCTAGACGTGATGGTACAGAGAACACCTAACGGAGAATTCACCACTAAGGTACACAGGAAAGCCACACACACAGACCAAGTCCTGAACTATGAAAGCAACCTCCCCAACACACACAAACGAAGTTGCATCAAGACACTATTCAAACGGGCCACAACACACTGCAGCACACCAGAAATGCAAAAAGAAGAAAAGGAACACCTATACAAGGTTTTCACCAAAAACAGATACCCTCGCAATTTCATCAACAGATGCCTAGGAGAAAGACAACGGAACGACGACATGCCGCAACCCAAAGGACTAGCCAGAAACCATACATCAAGAACATCTCTGAACTGACAGCCGGACAACTGCAACCACTAGGACTCATAACAGCACAAAAACCAACAGCCACACTCAGACAACAACTCACCAGGACAAAGGACCCGATACCCAGCATGAGCAAACTAATGTAGTGTACAAAATCCCTTGCAGGGTCTGCACAACACACTATATAGGACAAACAGGAAGACAACTAACGATCCGCATCGACGAACATCAACTAGCCACGAAACGACACGACCAGCTATCCCTAGTAGCCACACACGCAGGCGACAAGCAACATGAATTCGACTGGGACAACACTACCATTATAAGGCAAGCCAAACAAAGAACCAGCCAGGGAATTCCTAGAAGCATGGCACTCATCCACAAACTCCATCAACAAACACATCGACCAGCACCCAATATACCAGCCAATACAGCGGACAGCTGAAACTGACAACCGGAAGCGGCAGGGACAGGCCACTATAAATGCCGGAGAAAACACCACAGAAGCGCTTCACAAGAGGCTCCCAAGCACTGAGGATGTCACCTAGACAGGGGACGAAACGTTTGCAACAAAAACTTCTAGCTCGGCGAACAGAACCAAAGCATACATAATTGTTTTTGTATTAGCTGAAATGTGCCTGCAAAGAATGGTAGATGTTACAGACAAATAGATAAGGTGCTGTGAGGAGAGGGGGTTAAGCTAGATATTCCTGTAGAAACAGAAGCTTTAAGCATCTGTTTCCCGCTTCTGAAAAAACAAGAACAAACCTCAATCAACAAGTCATGAGGTCAAAAGATCATAACAAGTAAGGGAGGATATACCTAACAATGGGCCACAGCAGGATGTCGTCAAACGGCCTTGAGGCCATAAACTAAGCATTTTGTCACAGACAAGGCCGGGAAAGGCAAGAGATGAACAAGAGTAATTGGGCGCCAGTCTTAGAGAATTGGGAGATGTAAACAAGGGAGGAGAGATAGGAACCAAATTACACAAATGTTGTGTACTAGTTGAATTCAGTGTGCGTGTGTCCCTGCCTTGTGGACAGTGGACACCACGCCCTTTTGCAAGAGTAAAATAAATGACACTACTGATTCAGATCTTGTCTCGGAATGAAATTATTGAAGTGAGTGAACTTTGTTTCTCACAATTGGGGGCTCGTCCGGAATGTTCTTCCATCGCCCGGGGGAGTGGCTGGCCCTGGACACTGGGAAGATGGGTCCCATTCCAGATTGAGGAGCAGCCTCGTGTCCCGGTTTGGTCCCCTCCCTTGGGCGACTGATACGAATCCCGCAAGAGAGACATCTGAATCAGACAGTGAAAGGAGGTTGATAGGAAATACGGCAAATAGAGGCCAGGCAACTCTGTCCACAAACCAGGGTAAGAAAAATGACTTTTAAGTACTGTCTTGGTGGCTGGGATTGAGTTTTAGTAGTTAATAAGGGACGAACGAAGGAACCTAATATGGGTTGTGCTGTGGGTATGGAAAAAGCCTTCGGGAGAACAAAAGAAGAAAAAGGCAATGGAAATGGAGGCGGGGTCCCTTACAACATACCTTCAGAAAGTCTGTTGGGCAGGATGTTGTGGAATTGGAAAAATAATACTTGTACAAGGGAAAAAGATGATTAAATATTGTTGCTTTATATGGACTAAGGAATCCATTCTTCGTCCCGCCATCTTCTGGCCAAAGTACAGGTCGGACGAAGACTGGGTTTGTAAATATTTGAATGTGTATGTCAATGTAAAATAGCCTTACAGTCAAGCAGAAGCAGATTATGCTTCAAGTCGGAAGGGCTAGTGGCTGAAGGGCTACTGAGGGTACACTTTGTAACTAAATCATGGCCAGACATCCAGAAAAATATTCAAAAGATAGAGGGCTGAAGAAAGGGGCACCCAGAGATGGTGTTGCTGGAAGCTCAGAAAGTTTCTGTGAGATATGATGTGTGTGTGAGAGAGAGAACAAAAACAGCTGTACAGCTGGTTGGAAGTTTAACCCTTTGTGATTTGATTTGAATGCACATTTGTTTGTTGGTGATTGAAGGTTTGCGATTTATTCCCTGGAGCTTGAGTTCCAGGAGTGTTTTGAATCTGATTTTTATTATGGAAACTTAACATGATTTGTTTTAACGTTAAGGATTCTATAGTGATTATGCAAATAAAATGATAACTCCTGTTCTTTTTACAGGTCATGACTGCTTTACTATCAGTTTCTAACTAATCTCTTTTATCCTTACATAAAAGCGATTTACAGAAGACAGTTAAAGTTTCAGTTCAACATTAGATTGTAGTAAAAATCAAAATCCAATGGTTAATATCTCTGACCTTGGATTCTGCCATTGTTCATGCATCAAAAGATTTTTTTTAACTTGAATAGACAAATCCTTTTAAGGCAGCTCCGATTATTTCCCGACCTATAGCATTGTAATTGAGCAATGATTGGTCAGGGCTACTTAAGAAAACTAATTTTGTATTTAAATTAAGAAACACATACTGGGTAATTATAGTGGATTTCAAAGTTGGGAACTGTATGCATTTTACATTTTAAATATTGAATACTTGAATAAATGAATGCATAATATATAAATATTATATAAACAAGTTAGGAACAGGCTTTAAAGTTAGCCAAGCATAAATTGATGAAATAGCATTTGAAGTTATGGGGAGCAAGAAATATTGCAATATTTCTTTTAAAAAATCTCAAGGTCTAAATAAAACATTGGGTGATGAAGATCGGCCATTACGTGGGCCTAAGGCTGTTCAGTTGGTTAAATCGGGTCAGCAATTGATCTGGCAACGTAGCATGAAAAGTACTAACAAAAGCCAAAAATAATGCTGGCCACGGTTGATGAGATAATAAAGAAAAGGACAAACTAAAAGAAGAAAGAAACCGGAATGATTGGGGAGGAGATTTTAAGGGGTCTGGTGGAAAGGAACAAATATCGAAGTGGAAATCCCAACAGGCGGGATGTTATTACTGTGAAAGCACGGGTCACTTTAGGAGAGAGTCTCCAGATTTAAAAAAGGAAGTAAAGACAGTACCGTTTATGATCCTTGATGGAAAATAGGGGAGTCAGGAGTTCCTGTCCCCGGGGATCCACCAGGAATCCTTGATAAATTTAAAGGTGGGTCTTTATAAAAAGGACATAGTTTTCCTAGTCGATACAAGGGCAGCAAGGTCATCCTTAAAATTTAAGCCCAGGGAAGGTGGAACGAAAGAGTTAATTGAATTATGGTGATATGATGAGAGGCACGAAGAATCAGTTTTGCGCTCATGACAAAATGCTGCCACCAAATTGGGACTGAAGTAATTGCAAATGGTGCTATGAAATCTGTTGAGGATCTTAAAAATGAATGCGTTCGAGCAAAATAATTACAGAAACAGAATGAGAAAGCACAAGTGACTGGTAAACAAACAGAACTGCGCAATTACAGTTTTAAAAATGTTTTGGTTATTTGTTGCGTTTCAACCCTGAATTACAGATAATGGTTTTTATATTTATACAATATATAATTAATAATTAATATTTACAATAAATCGATTGTGTTAGCCTGAATCAATATTAATTGGCAGGATCCCTTCACACAGTCTCAGTGACCTGTCATATTGATTCCTGGTTAATTTAAAACATGACTGTAGTAATTCATTATTAATTAAAGAATGGAAAGCTACATTACTGGCTGATGAGGTAACAAAAGAAGCAGCTCTGAATCCACAGGAAGTGGTGTTTTATTCCCTAATACCTACTGTCCCTGGTGCTCAGGAAGTTCCTATCTCTGGCCATTGCCTATCCCAGAAACTAAAGATTTGTTCTGAAAGAAGTATATACTGGGCTTGTCCTCCTTTGTCTTTCCTCAGGAAACAGGCTTTATTGACACAGACTCCACCCTTGAATTCGCTGTTCATCCGATTCGACCGGGAGATTGTGTCTTAGTAAAATCATGGACAAGGACTAAATTGCAATCGAACTGGAAAGGGCCGTATCAGGCTCATTTGACAGAAACGGCAATAAGGACGGCAGACAAAGGCTGGACTCACTACACTCGGATCAAAGGGCCAGTGGAATTTCCAGTTGAGGAAGAAGTCTGGACAGCCGAATCAACGGAAGATCCGCGGAATCTCAGACTAAAGAGACTTTGAGTAATTGATTATACAGTGGCGACGTGAGCGCAGGATTATTTCTGTTAGATTGTATATTAAGTATTTTTTGTGCTTCAGCATGATGATTAGAATACTGTGAATGCTTAGAGTATGTATTATTAACGGTTTCGGAGTCTGATAATCCACAAGTAATAGACGCTGATTCATGCAGTTTAGTAAATTATGGGAATGTAGTTAATCAGAGACAGTACTGCAGCTCAGAGATACATCTTAAGTCTTATGGGGATGGCCTCGGGGATGGTACTTAGTATAATGGTTTCGTCACAGTACACCGGGCCCCCTTCCGACCAGTTCGCGATTGTCCCGATAAAAAGTGTAACCCAATAAACTTAACGATAAGGAAAACCACATGGCACGAAGCAATTCTGAGGGGGGTACCGATGAGATACAATTAGATGATACATTTGGATAGAAATGAAAGCAAACTGGAAGGATTTCTCAGGCTGTTGTTTTCGAATTCGTGTAGGACAGAGGACAGAGGACAGGGAACACGGGTAGAACTACTGGATAATAAGGTATAACCTTTCACCCCTACCGATGATCCTAAAGTAGTAAATTATAGAGGTAAAGGACTTGAAACAGACCATCGAAACAGAAACTGGTTATGGGGATGCAAATGCCCGGGTTGAATGAATAAAGTATACTGTAAAAAGTCTGAACAAAAGCAATTGCTATGCATGTGCTTCCGTTAGGCCTATGGCCCAGGTGGTTCCCTTTCCGCTCGGGTGGAAGCGAGACAGGAAGGGCATGAAATGTATGATAGCCCTGTATCAGAATGAAACTGCATGGAATGTTAGGAATTGTATCTCGCTATCTCTGATGTTCCCTCCCTTGGAAAAGAAAGATTCAAAAGCCCCCCACCCCCACATTTTCCGCCGCAGTTGGAAGTCACACGTCATGTGTGCGTAGACGAGGTACAAATCAGTCTAGAGATTTGGGGGAGCTGAAATTATGTACATAGATTAAGAATGTCACCGAAACGGACAAGGGAGGGAACCACTCAGCACTAAAGGTTCCCAGAGCGGATCTGTGGTGGTACTGTGGAGGCAAAATATTCAGACCCATTCTACCTACAAACTGCAGAGGGGTATGTGCAATTGTACAATTGTCAATTCCATTTATCCTGGCATTTGAGAAGGAAAAGATAGTGGGGAAAAAAGGAAGGGGTAAAAGATTACTGTTAGACACTTCTTTCGATGACAGGATTTATCTCAATTCTATAGGAGTTCCTAGGTGGGTACTTAGTGAATTCAAAGATCGCAACCAGATTGCAGTAGGTTTTGAGTCAGCTCACTTCTGGTGGGTAACAATTAATAAAAATATAGATTGGATAAATTACATTTTCTACAATCAACAGTGATTTATAAATTATACAAGTGATGCGGTTAAAGGAATATCAGAATAGCTTGATGCGACAAGTAGGATGGCATGAGAAAACAAGATAATAACAATGACTGCAGATGCTGGAAACCAGATTCTGGATCAGTGGTGCTGGAAGAGCACGGCACTTCAGGCAGCATCCAAGGCGCTTCGAAATCGACGTTTCGGGCAAAAGCTCTTCATCAGGAATAAAGGCAGTGAGCCTGAAGCGTGGAGAGATAAGCTAGAGGAGGGTGGGGGTGGGGAGAAAGTAGCATAGAGTCCAATGGATGAGTGGGGGAGGGGATGAAGGTGATAGGTCAGGGAGGAGAGGGTGGAGTGGATAGGTGGAAAACAGAAAAGCCCTTGATATAATTTTAATGGAAAGTGGGTGTGTTTGTGTGAGATGTTAGGAGGAAGCTGTTGTACCTTTATTCGTAATAACACTGTGCCTGATGGTTCAATTACTCGGCTCTTAAGGAGATTGACTACCTTAGCAGAGGCACTGGCAGAGAATTCAGGAGTCGACACACATCTCTCACGGGATGGCTTTAATAATGGTTTGGAAAGTGAAAGGAGATGGTGGTTTCCATCCTTCCTTCCCTGATAGTAATAGCCGGGGTATTGGTGGCCATTGGCTGGTGTATCATACTCTGTATATGAGGGCTCACCCAAAGACTGATTGAGACAGCCTTAATGAAACCGATGCCCCTAAAAGGGAATCAAGCAGAGGATCTTTATCGACTAAATAATGAGGGGATGAGTGAGACCAAGAATGGATGAAATCTCCGGAATGATGCTTGCAAATTTTGGGGGCGATGCTTAAAAGAAAAATGCAGAAGGTAACAAATGTAAATTAAAGAAAAAGAGGAAATTGTGGGATATCGGTAAAGTAGTGTTACTTCTGCAATTATAATTACTTATGCAGGGTAATTGAACTCACACCAGCGTGTAATTGTTTCAACTAAGAGCTGAGTCAACAAGAATGCAAACTATGTGGAGGAAATACATAATTGTTTTTGTATTAGCTAAAATTGTATGCAAGAATGAAACGTGACTACAAAACAATGGCAAATGTTACAAATAGATAAGGTGCTGTGAGGATGTAGGTTAAGCCAGATATGCTTGCACAAGCGGTAGTTATAAGCATCTGTTTCCCACTTTTACAGAAACACAGGAACAAACCGCAATGAGAAGGTCATTAGAATCAGTATGGTTGGGGAAAGCACAGATGGAGGGAGTAGATAATACCAAACAATGGGCCACAGCGGGATGTGGTCAAACGGCCTTGTGAGGCCATAAATAAGCATTTTGTCACAGAAAAGGCCGGATAAGGCAAGAGATAAATATGAGTAATGGGTGCCGGTCTTAGAGAAGTGGAAGATGTAAACAGGGAGGAGCAATGGGATAAAAAAGGAACCAAATTACATAAATATCGTGTATTCGTTGAATTCAGTGTGTGTGTGTGTCACTGCCTTGTGGAGAGTGGATATCGCACCCTCTTGCAAGGGTAAAATAAATGACACTACTGATTCAGATCTTGTCTCGGACTGAAATTATTGAAGTGAGTGAGCTTTGTTTCTCACAAGGCCAACACTGTGCATTTCTCCACCTACCATTCCTAAACACACTGGCCGACTCTCAGATAATCCTCTTCACTGTCCGTGTTACCACCAATTTCAGTCTCACTCACAACCTTGCTAACCATGACTCTTGTATTATCATCCAAACCATTTATATAAATGAAGCACACAGTGAGCCAGAACCGAACCCCATGGCAAACCGTTGGTTACAGGCCTGCCTTTTGAGCAGTAACCCTCTACGAGCACGCTCTGTCTCCTAACGTCAATCCTATTTTGTATCCATTTGGTGAGTGCGCCATGGTTATGCATGATCTAAACTTACCAACCAGTCTGCCATGCAGAACCTTGTCAAAGGCCATGCTAAAGTCCATGGAGACATCATCTACTGCTCTACCTTGACCTATCACTTGTCTACCTCGACAACCACTCAATTCAATTTTTGAGACATGATTTCCCATACACAAAGCCATGCTGACAAACACTAATCCACCCTTGCCTTTCCAAATGCATGATGATCCTTTCTCTCAGAATTTCCTCCAACAAAATACCCACCTCTGTCATCAGTCTCACTGGTCTGTCTTGCTGTTGATGATACAAATATTTCTGCGAGGAGGCTTGTAATTTCCTCCCTCGCTTCTCAAAAGGCTTTGGAATACATCTGATCATGTCACAAGGTTTTTTCAACCATTTTACATTTTAAGACATCCAGTACCTCCTGTTCTCAAATGCAAACTCTGATCATGACATCACTGTGCATTTTCCCAAGTTTCTGAGCTTCCATGTCTTCCTCCATTTTAAATCCAAACGCAAAATATTTGATTTGGATCTCCCCCATCGGTAGTGATTCCACACAGACAGCTTCATTGTTCTTTCAGGGGCCCTATTCTGTCTTAATCTTTAGCCCTTGTTGAAACTTATCAAAATGCTTCCGAAATTTCAAATATGCCTCGACCACTACTAGCCTCCCCATCCTTATCTATTCTGCCATTTATGGTCACACCAAAATATAGAATTCAAGAGATTTATAAATATACCCCCTTTATAAAACCACGCCTCGCCCATTGCACAGACTGGTCGTGTTATAGGCAGTGGAGGAGATCACACTGATAGGGATAGTTTTAGAGACTAAACAATTTTAAGAAACAATGGCGGTTGCAATGCTGAGAACAGGTTTCGGCAAGCTGGAGGATATAGACCTGAAGAAGGTTACACAGATGGCATGCCTTTAGGGTCTGGTGGAAGCCTAAGAGTATAGGATTGTAGTAACTGGAGGCATTCACACAGATAGGCACAGTACTAATGATAGGCAGAATTCACAAAAACAGGGACGATTGTAGGATCTGCAGGGCACTACAGACATGAGAAGAGTTGTGTCAACTTGATGATGGACACAAGCAGGAAAGGTTGAGAGGTTTGGAGCAACTCACTGTGATCGGCAGGGGTATGGAGACTGCAGATGTTATCGAATTGTGGAAGTTTAAAATTACTGCAGGTAGTCAGAGATCATGAGAGAGTTACAAGGTCTGCTGGTGATTCCACAGATTGGGAGGATTGCAGGGACTTGATAAAGTTGTACGTGCGTTGTCGGGACTGAAGCTGGGAACAGAGATAGAGAGATCAGCAGGAGATTACAGAGATATGGTGGGTAATGCTCTCTGGTGGAAGTTCTACATAGAGGGATATTTTATGGAACTGCAGGAACTTGCAGAGATCGGCAGATTTGAAGGGGACGGAGCAACTTACAGAGGCATGGAGAAATTTAGTGACTGGGGGATACAGAGATGGAAAGGGCTGTAGGAGATGCACTGGGAGGACTGTAGTACCTGGAGAAGGTCACACAGACCTTAGTAATTAGTGGTTTGGAGCACTGTCCAGACAGGGGGAGGTTTCAGCATGAGGGAAAGACAGAGCAAAAGGAAGTGGTTGCAGAAAATTGAGGAACGTACACATGGCACTTTGGTGTTGTGCCACTGAGGGTCATCAGGAGGACAGTTGTCCTCATTAAAATGTACAGATCTTCAAGGGAATGGACAGGGTGTTTGCTGAAAGAATGGTTTCTTCCTCTTATGGGAGAGACACAAACAAGCAGACTCTGCTTGACAAAAGTGGAAAAGGGGGAGTTAACTTTCTCTCACTGGACCAAACCTACTCCAAGTTTGTTCCCACACATCTCAAAGCAATGCAATGCGATAACAAAGAGCAAGGTCAGTTGGACCTGCAGGAGGTATGAGACGAAGGCCACGTTAGAAGCGATGGGGATATGAGAGAGAAGGGAGCTGTTCAACAGCTGGAAGGTTTTCCAGGGAATGGACACTGTCAGGACTGGAGAACATGTCACGCTCACTCATGACAGGGAGATAATGATATGTCACAAGGTCAAACACAGCAGAAGGATCCCAAGCTCCGTACCTGTCATTTACTCAGGGAGCTGCTCTCACCCAGTCTGGTACCAAGCTCCACATACAAACAGCATGAGGGTTCCCAGATCCTGGTGCTCAGGGTCAAGTGCACTCACTCCTGAATCATTCGGTGAGGTACTTACACAGTTATACATTCTCCAGGAACACTGTGTCCTAGCCGACATTAACTGGTAAATTCAAACTCTCCCAAGCAAAGACCACCTGCACTCAGATTCCCTGCTTATACAGTTCTCTGAGTGACAGTCTGCAGACAACAACAAAATCCACGAAACTCCATTGCATGGGTCAGGGTCAATGATAAAAGCTTCATTCTCTCAAAATGGAAACTCCCCAATTCTTGCATCTGACGTAACTGCCACTTAAAAATATTAAAATACAGAACATTCCAAACGAAGGCTTTGATGAGGTGAGCCCTGGTCAGTCCTGTAGATCTGGAGGATACCAGATGCACGGAGAGTGCTTTCTACCAGAGCAGCACCAGATCAGTGCCAGGCACACAGACAGAATGGAAAAATAGACTCACATCTGAGTTCACATCTCCCAGCCTGGTCATCTGAAGCTGTGCTTACCCATTCTGATAAAGACCTCCAGAATTAGGACATCACGATCAGTCCAATGGTCCAGTCAAAAAAGATCTGTGATTCAAATTGTAACGTCCTTCAGGTTCCACAACCCGTTCTCAGTCCCATCCTGCAGGTTCTTTGAATCCCGTTACTTCTCACCTCCTGCAGGATCCCTGGCCGTTCCGCCATAAGTACCATTCTCTAGGTTGCGCAGCCCTTCCTACTTCTGTAACATGGCCCGGTCTCTACAAATCTTCCATCCTCTGCAGTGTTCCCCAGAAAGCCACTGGAAAAAAGTGGCTGTTACGGAGAAAGAGAGAGAGATATCAGGACTGGAGGGTTTTGCAGATATTAGGAACGTTGCAGTGACCAAAACAGGCTTCGGTAATTTTGAGAGTTGATGCTCATGAAGGAGGTCACAGAGTTAAGGAGGATTGTAGGGATTTGAAGAAGTTTCACAGCTTGAGTGTTGTCGGGACTGGAGGAATTTACCAAATAGAGCGGGCTTAAGACTGGCGGTTTCCGCAGAAACCTTCACAGGTTAGAGTAGGATAAACAGTCTGCACAACATCGAGGGCTGAAGAGCCTGTACTGTTACATGTTCCAAATACAGAGGGTTACAATGGCAGGGAGAGGTTTCGGAAAGCTGGAGAGGACGGGGTCTGAATGAAGAGACACAAATAGGAAGGGTTGCCAGGAGTGTCAGAGCCTACGGAGACAGCAATGGTCTGATCTGGAGCAGATGACCCAGGCTGGGAGGGTTGAGGGGACTGGAGGTGGTTTCACAGGAAGGGAAGGCCATAAAGCCACAGGATGTGACAGAAATGTGGAGGGCTGGAGGGCCTACAGGTATTTCATGGAGATGGGGATGTTTGGAGAGATAGAGCACTTCATAGGGATAAGGTTGGGGTGGTTTACACAGGCAGGGGTTGTTTAGGGAACGGAGCAGATGACCGAGATAAAGACGGTTGTTCAAACGGGAAGAACAAACATACATATGGAGGGTAGTCGTGACTGTAAATGTTTATAGATACAGGAAAGCTTAGTTTCTGCCGGATACTTAGACATGGAGGATGTGGAATCGGACAGATTTCCCATGAGATAAGGAGAGTAAATTTGGTTGGAGACGGTTCACAGATCAGCGAGCATTAGTAGCCTCCTCGAGTTTAGTCAAGGTGGGAAGGGTTGTCAGTAGGTGACGTTTACACAGATAGGGGTGTAAGAGCTGGAGAAGGTTATAGAGATGGGTAGATGGATGGAGAAACTGGAGGAGCTTTGGTTGACAGAGTGTGTGCTGGCGATGGGAGGATGTCACAAAGATAGAGAGTCTGATAGTAACTGGATTGGGAGAGTTACAGGCACTGGAGTGGGTTCTAAAGATCAGGAGCGCTGCAGGGACCTGAGAAGATTGTAGGGTCTGCAGAGGTTGATCTGGTGAGGTAGGCGAAGTAGATATGGAATGCTTAAATCCAAAGTATACCATCTTCATTTTCCAGACCAGAACCTCATTAGCCACGAATCCCTAAACCTGCCAGCTTTTCCCTTCACTCTAAGGGACATACTGGCCCGGGATTCTTGAGATCATACTGTTGGATTGGGATGGACAATGTTAAAAATCACACAACACTAGCTTACAGTCCAGCAGGTTTTTTGGATAACTAGGTTTCGGAACACTGCTTCATCAGGTGGTTGTAGAGCACAATCATAAGGCAAAGAAGTTATAGCAACTGGATAAGGGTGTAATGGGATGTAATATCATACAAATATAATTTAAGCCTTTCACCTTTTAGTATGATCACCTGCACTTTGAAAGCTAGTGCTTTGAAGTAAACCTGTTGGACGATGTCATGGTGTTATGTGATTTTTAATTCACCCAATCAACCTCTGCTCGATCCTGACTAATGGCCCCAAACCTGGCCCTGCTCCAGTTTCACACTTTAATCTGTGGATCTGTCTGATCTTTTTCCATGACTATGTTAAAACTAAGACAGTTGTGGTCACTGGACCCAAAGTGCTCTCTGATGGACACTTCAGTCACTTGCCCGACCTCGTTTTCTGAAGGGAGGTCCAGTGTTGCACCCGCCTGAGTAGAGTTAGACCTTGTTAGAGTTATATCTTGGTTGAGGAAACTTTCTTGGGCACATTTGGCAAACTGCTCTCTGTACGTGCCTTTTACTCTCTTGGTGGCCCAGTCAATACAAGAGAAATTAAAGTCTCCAACCAATACTACTCTATTATTCCGACTGGTATCGCCAATCTCCCGACACATCTGTTCCTCTAGTACCCACTGGTTATTCGGGGGTCTATAATACAGTCCCAACAGAATGACCACATCTTCTTGCTTCTAAGTTCTAACAACATGGCCTCATTTGATGACCTCTTAAGAGTACTCTCTCTGAACAGAAAGTTAAAAATCACACAATGACAGGTTATTATCCAACAGGTTTAATTGGAAGCACACTATCGTTTGGAGCGCCGCTCCTTCATCAGGTGGTTCTCTGAGCACTCTTGTTACGTCCTCTCTTATCAAAAGGACAACTCTCCCTCCTCACTTGACTTTCTGTCATGCCTGTAGCTTCTGTGTTCTGGAACGCTGAGCTGCCAGTCCTGCCTTCTTTCAGCCATGTTTCTGTTATAGCTATAATATCCCAGTCCCTCGAGTGCTCCGAGCTCGTCTGCCTTACCAGTCAGGCCTCATGTGTTGAAATAAATGAACTTTAAACCAAACATCTTTTCCCTCCCTTGACTGTACTCCTGGATATCCTGAACAGGAACCTTACTCTCGCTGGTTGATGCATTTTCTCCTGAATGATCGATGTTCCCTCTCTTATTCAGAGTCCCAACCTCCTGCCAAACTAGTTTAAATCTTTCGGGGTAACACTAGCAAATCTCCCCGCGGTGATACTGGTGCCCCTCAGTTTAAGTTAAACCCATACCCTTGTACAGGTCACCTCTACCCCAGAAGAGATTCCAATAATCCAAGAACTGAAAACCCCTCTACACCAGCTCCTCAGCCACACATCCATCTGGCCTATCTTTCTATGTCTATCCTCACTAGCATGTGGCACTGGAAGTAATCTGGAGATTACTACCCTTGAGGTCCTGCTTGTTAACATATTAGCTAATGCCCAATATTCATTTCACAGGATCCCATCCCTTTGTAAACCTCTGTCATGTGGACCGATGTGCACAATGATATTTGCCTGTTCACCCTCCCCCTTCAGAATGTTCAGTAACCGCTCAGAGACATCCTTGACCCTGGAATCCGGGAGGCAGCATACAATCCTGGGGTCACTTCTGCAGCCACACATTCTGCAGTCTGTCCCCCTCAAAACTGAGTCTGCTGTCATTACTGCCATCATTAGACAGGATTTAACAAACAGAGACTGGGAGGAACTGCCTGCAGTTGGGGCTACATTTGCAAACTGGTACATTTTAAAGTGATACAGTGAGAATCCATGACCAATGAATTCCCTGAAGAGTGAATGGCAAAGGCAGCAAATCCAGCGAATACTGATCAAGTGATATCGTGAGTTTGATGAAGAAAATACAGTGCAATAAAACCAGGTGAAGCCCTTTACAGGTATAGAGAGTGAAAGGGGGTCCTTAAAAATGAGGGTCAAACAATGATCATGAAATATCCTTGGCAGATAGTGTTATGGAAAAGCCACAAGGTATTTTACCAGTACAGTTAGAGTCAGAGGATTACTGGGGAAAGGGTGGGACCTGTTGGAAACCTAAGGGACAATCTGTGCTTGGAGCCAGAGGAAATAGACCGAATATCATTGTGTACATCGGTCCACGAAGCATTAGACATAAGATGGATGAGCTTGAGGCTCTTTTGGAAATTGGCAGATACGATATTGTGGGGATAACTGAGACGTGGCTTCAAGTGGACAGGGCCTGGGAAATGAATATGCAAGGATATACGTGCTATCGTAAGGACAGACTGACGGGCAGAGGGGGTGGGATGGTTTTGTTGGTAAGGGACGATATTCAGTTCCTTGCGCGGGGGGACCTAGAGTCAGGGGATGTAGAGTCAGTGTGGATAGAGCTTCGAATTACTAAGGGTAAAAAGACACTCTTGGGAGTCATCTACAGGCCCCCAAACAGTAGTCGAGAAGTCGGATGTAAGTTAAATCAGGAGCTGAAATTGGCCTGTCACAAAGATGTCACTACAGTTGTTATGGGGGATTTTAACATGCAGGTAGACTGGGAGAATCAGGATGGTATTGGGCCTCAAGAAAGAGACTTTGTGGAGTGCCTCAGAGATGGATTCTTAGAGCAGCTGGTGCTGGAGCCGACCAGGGAGAAGGCAATTCTGGATCTGGTATTGTGTAACGAACCAGAATTGGTCAGAGACCTCGAAGTGAAGGAGCCATTGGGAAGTAGTTTTAATCTCCAATTTGAGAGGGAGAGGGTACAGTCGGAAGTGACAGTACTTCTGTTGAATAAAGGGAACTATGGAGCTATGAGGGAGGAGCTGGCCAAAGTTCAATGGTGCAATACCTTAGCAGGGTTGACCGTGGAGGAACAATGGCGGATATTTCTGTGTATAATGCAGAAGTTGCAAGATCAGTTCATTCCAAAAAGGAAGAAAGATCCCAGGAGGAGGCATGGGCGGCCGTGGCTGACGAGGGAAGTAACGAAACATATAAAGTTAAAAGAGAAAAAGTATAACATAGCTAACATAAGTGGGAAAACTGAGGACTGGGAAGCTTTTAAAGAGCAACAGAGGATTACTAAGAAGGAAATACGTAGAGGAAAAATGAGGTACGAAGGTAAACTGGCCAAGAATATTAAGGAGGATAGTAAAAGCTTTTTTAGGTATGTGAAAGGCAAAAAAATGGTTAGGACTAAAATTGGGCCCTTGAAGACAGAAACAGAGGAATATATTACGGAGAACAAAGAAATGGCTGAAGAATTCAATGGGTACTTCAGATCTGTGTTCACTGGGGAAGACACAAGCAATCTCCCTGAGGTAACAGTGGCTGAAGGACCTGAACTTAAGGGAATTTATATTTGCCAGGATTTGGTGTTGGAGAGACTGTTATGTTTGAAGGTTAATAAGTCTCCGGGGCCTGATGGTCTACATCCCAGGGTACTGAAGGAGGTGGCTCGGGAAATCGTGAATGCGTTGGTGATTATTTTCCAGAGTTCGATAGATTCGGGGTCGGTTCCTGAGGATTGGAGGGTGGCTAATGTTATACCACTTTAAAGAAAGGTGGGAGAGACAAAGCAGGAAAGTATAAACCAGTTAGTCTGACCTTAGTGGTGGGAAAGATGCTGGAGTCTATTATAAAGGATGAAATTGCGGCACATCTGGATAGTAGTAATAGGATAGGACAGAGTCAGCATGGATTTATGAAGGGGAAATCATGCTTGACTAATCTTCTTGAATTTTTTGAGGATGTAACTCTGAAGATGAACGGGGGAGATCCAGTAGGTGTAGTGTACCTAGGCTTTCAGAAAGCTTTTGATAATGTCCCACATAGGAGGCTAGTGAGCAAAATTAGGGCGCATGGTATTGGGGGCAAAGTACTAGAGTGGATTTAAAATTGGTTGGCTGATAGGAAACAAAGGGTAGTGATAAATGACTCAATTTCGGAATGGCAGGCAGTGACCAGTGGGGTGCCGAAGGGATCCGTTGTGGGAACGCAGCTTTTTACAATATTTGTTAATGGTATAGAAGATGGTATCAGCAATAACATTAGCAAATTTGCAGATGATACAAAACTAGGTGGCAGGGTGAAATGTGATGAGGATGTTAGGAGATTACAGGGTGACCTGGACAAGTTAGGTGAGTGAGCAGATGAATGGCAGATGCAGTTTAATGTGGATAAATGTATGGTTATCCACTTTGGTGGCAAGAACAGAAAGGCAGATTACTACCTCAATTGAATCAATTTAGGTAAAGGGGCAGTACAGAGAGATCTGGGTGTTCTTGTACACCAGTCAATGAAGGTAAGCATGCAGGGACAGCAGGTAGTGAAGAAGGCTAATAGCATGCTGGCCTTCATAACAAGAGGAATTGATTATAGAAGCAAAGAGATGCTTCTGCAGCTGTACAGGACCCTGGTGAGACCACACCTGGAGTACTGTATGCAGTTCTGGTCTCCAAATTTGAGAAAAGACATTCTGGCTATTGAGGGAGTGCAGCGTAGGTTCACGAGGTCAATTCCTGAAATGGCGGGATTACCTTACACTGAAAGACTGAAGCGACTGGGCTGGTTTACCTTTGGGTTTAGAAGACTGAGAGGGGATCTGATTGAGACATATAAGATTATGAAAGGATTGGACCCTCTGGCAGCAGGAAACATGTTTTCGCTGATGGATGAGTGCCGAACCAAAGGACACAGCTTAAAAATACGGGGTAGGCCATTTAGGGCAGAGATGAGGAGAAACTTCTTCACCCAGAGAGTGGTGGCTGTATGGAATGCTCTGCCCCAGGTGGGCAGTGGAGGCCCAGTCTCTGGATTCATTTAAGAAAGAGTTGGATCGAGCTCTCGAAGATAGTGGATTCAATTGTTATGGAGATAAGGCAGGAACAGGATACTGATTAGGAATGATCAGCCATGATGTTATTGAATGGCAGTGCAGGCTCGAAGGGCAGAATGGCCTACTCCTGCACCTATTGTCTATTGCCTATTGATGTGATTGTTTCTTTTTTTCCAACCACGTGCCCTCCAAAATGATTTTTATTTTCATTTCATTATAAGAAAAAAATTCCTTAGAAATGTTGACAATTTTCCTTTTCCTTCCATGTTAGTTGTCAGTGAATAACAATCAGACAATTATGAGAATTCCTTTCCGTACCAAATGTCATTGACGCTATTTTTTGTTCACAATAATAGTCACGTTCATGGTCTAATTCGTTTCCTCCTAATTCTGAAATAAATATCGAAACATTTAATGTGATAAAAATTACATTAACAAAATCGACATGGCTCTTCAAGAAAGCTATTGGAAGCATATAACTCTTGCATTGCCTGTATTTTTGAACAATTCTTTTCTTCAGTTGTTGCTGAATGATTTTTTCACACCATCCAGCTCAGTTTTATGCTTAAATTTTCAGTTTCTTAATCTTAATGAATATCCAACCAACATCAGAGCAAAATGCTTTAAAAATATTAAGTCAATTTATCTGTCAGGAATATAAAGGCATTTATCAGTTATAATAATTAGACAGCAATTTAACTTAGACTTTGTAAAAATGCAGTGTTTTCTTAAAATTTCATTCATTATTTCTTATTGTCAATGCTACTATATTAATACCTATTTGTTCCTGCCAATCCAAATACAAAACGACCAATAATATCCCTTGCAAACGTCTTTGTAAATATCTGATTTTTGCTCATTTGAATGATAATAATTATCTCAGCCTTTGAAATTCAGAGACCTCCAATTCCTTTTCCTTGCAATATTACTCTTAATTTCTGCACATTACTCAGTCTAATATCAAGATGGGATATCTCATTATTCTCAAATTCACGAATATCATTTTTAAAATCCCTTTGTTGCTAATATATCTTATATATAATAATTGTGCAATCCAGTAAGGGGTATAAGTGTGGAATTATGCTTCCGTACAATAAATACTGCAAGGACATTTCAAAATACAATCTCTCAATCATTGAGAATATTGTATTTATTTTAGACTTGGAAACATTTTTGAATTGATTTGATTATAATTTACTTCGATGCTGACTCTTACTGTGTATCCAATTACAATATCAGTAGATTATAAGGAGGTATCATCGTTCATTCCAATAATCACAGTATCTGCTATATACTTTCTTCTGGTCACTAATAACAAGATGTATCTAATTCCACTCAATCAATATTCCTCGGAAAATATTTGAGAATGTTGCAGTCATAAAGCTGAAATATACGAAGTGATGATAGTCATTAATTTTCTCTTGTTCTGTAATCTTAGTTAAAACAACACATAGAGTTTTATGTTCCAGTGCTATAAATAAACAAATGCTACTTGATATTATTTATCAACTTTTAATTACTAGTCAGTTTATGAATTGTGTGAAATTTGATTTTAGCTTTCCAGTCATCTATTTATATTGAATGTGACATTGAAATGGTGTGAAAATATCAGGTTGTGTTCATTTGAAAGTTGGATTTGCAAACTCTCACTTATCCCAGAGATTGCATGATGGTTTAAGAACGTTTCACTCAGCAATCCTCGTAAATATCAAAAACTGTCTGATTTTAAATCAGATCATTCGCATCCAATTATCAATCTGAGCCTAATTCATGTAATTATCTCAATTGTATCGAAACCAATGTTTACACTAAACAGAGCTACACAAAGACTTTCATCACCATCTGATTATTGTTCAGTAGAATAACCTGAGTAAGTACCTTATTGCTCCTGAAACCAATGACAACAGTAAGCATTTGTTTACTATTCCATGCAACAAGTGCAATTGATATCTTCTATATCAGTTCAGTAGTTAAAGATGATTTATGTTGCTTAGAACTATGCTTCTAATTTATCACGGATATTGACTCTAATACAATCATGCAAACAACAAACATTTTGTCATTCTAGAAATCTGTAAGTTTACTTATTTTAAATTTGTGTGCAAGAGATATTTCAAATTTTTGTTGTATAATTCAGCAAACCTAAATTTTGAATTTGTGGAAGTCTCCATTTTTGCAAAACAGAAGTAGTCTTCAGTTTATATAACACATTAAATGACTGTTCTATTTTCAAATCATGCGCTCTACAAAATGATTATTGGTTTCATTTCATTGTAAGAAAAGAACTGCTTTGAACATGTTGATTTTGTTGTCTTTTCTATTCCAACATTATTCACATTGTACAATAATGACACAATTATTATAATTTATTTATATACCAAATGTCATTGACTGCATCATTTGTTCACTTTCATGCTCACTTTCATTATCTATTAATTTTCTTCCAAATTCTGACACAAATGTCTCAACTCTGAACATAATATTAATCATCCAAATTAACATAACATGTCTCTGTGAAGAAACCATTTGATGGAAATTCATATTTCTTGTGTTACCTGCATTTTTTAATAAAGAAAGGAAGATTTATTTTATAATCACTGAATGGCTCATTTTTTCTTCAATTCATAAAGCTAGTTCCTACATTTTGTTCCACAATTTACCAATTTTAATAAATGTCCAATCAGCATCAAGGCAAAGTGTTTTTGAAATGTTGAATCATTTTAATTGCTCATATTACAACATTAATTATCAAGTCATTGTCATGATAATTATTGTGCAATTATTTAAAAAATTCTTTTGAACAAGTAAAATGAGATTCACATTTTAATTTAACCAATTGTTTCTGAGTACCAACACTGCAATATGAAACTGTTCTTTTTTTCAGGTCAAGTATCCCACAATGGATCCAAGGACTTCCATTGCAACATTAATTGTAAATGTCTAATGGTTGCTTACACGAATGATCACCGTAATCACAGACATTAAATTCACAAACCTGCAATTACTTTTCATTGCAATAATTCCTGTTTGTTTGCACATATTCCTCAGTCACATAGCAAAACGAGATTTCTCATTATTTCTAAATTCATTGATCGAATTTTATAATTCAGTTGTTGCTCATACGTAATAATTATTCAATCCAGTATGTGCCGTAAATGTGGAATTATGGCTCTTTTCATGAATAACTAAATATATTGTAGTGTACAATCTCTCAATCATTGTTAATATTAATTCTAATTTTACCTGCGGAAACGTAGTTGAATTCATTTCAATATATTTCACTTCGATACGAACATTTATTGTATTTATAATTACAATAAGATTTAAGTATTTTCATGCATCAAAATCATGTAAAATTCCTGCGTTTTGTTAAGTCAAATGAAAAAGAATTAACATCTCTGTATTGTTTCAACAAACAATGGCAATGCATTTTGAATTTTTCGACGTTGAGAATTTTTGCAAAGAAGGGATGTTGTCTTCAGCTGAATAATCGCATTGAATGACTAATTCACAGAATCTGCTGTTTATTCACGTAGAGTTCCCAAGAAACCAAATTAACTAATTCTGCTGGTTCTAAATTCCTGGAACGTATTTGAGAATGTTGCAGTCTTGAAGATGAAGAAGTCTATGTGATCGTACTGAATTGTTTTTATAGGGAAGATCTTAATTCAAACATTTCAGGCACATAAATCGCTATTCTGTAGTGTTACAAAGATGAAAAGCAAGTCAATTTCTTCAACAATAAAATAAACAAATGTCACTTCCCGTTATTCATTAGTTAGCTAATTCCCAAATTTGTTGTTAAACAATGCAATTCACCTGAATATTGTTGTGTCCTTTCATCATATTAATTTTCTAATTATTGTTCATTCATGATTTGTCAGCGAGTTTTATTTTTTGTTTTCCATTCACCTATTTATATTGAATGTAAGATTGATGTGCTTTGGCAACATCAGAGAGTGTTCATTTGAAATTTGACTTTGCACGTCTCTCACTTATGTCACTTCTTGCATGGAATCTGGGCGTTGAGAACAGATCAGTGGTTAGCACTCGCGTCTTACAGTGTTATGTACGGGGGTTCGATTCCATTCTCTGTCACGTGGTTGTGTGGAGTCTGCATGTTCTGGTTTTCTCCCACAAACCAAAGATGAGCAGGTTAGGTAAATTGGCCATGTTCTGTTCAGGGATGTGTCGGTTAGGTTCATTAGTCAGGGGTAAATGTCCAGTGATCGGAAAGCAGAATGGTTCTGATTAGATTATTCTTTGGAAGGTCAGTGTAGACTTGTTGGGCCAAATGGCCTGTTTCCACACAGTAGGGATTCTGTAAACTTGGAGTTGTGTTTCGCTAAACAAAACTGACAATTTGTTTAAAATGTTCCCTTTAAAACTTATCTTTAACAGTCAATTGTCAATCTTGTAAAATATCTCAATTTTACTGAAATCAATGTTCAAACAAAACACTGCACAAAAAGCCACACAAAGATCTTCATAACCAACTAATTACTGTGCAGTGGAATAATCACAGTAAATATCTTCTTGTTCCTGAGATCAATCCCCACTATCACAGTAAGGATCTGGTTATCATTCCCTCCAATAAATGCAATCATCCCTCTGGTATTTCAGTTCAGTAGTCATACACCATACTGGTTGTTCAAAGCATGGTTATTCTTTATTATGAATGGCCAAGGATTCTAACGGCAAGAGATGGTCGATCTGATTTGTTGCATGTTCTCAAACAGGTTTTCACTATAAATATTGCAAAAAAAAGTATTAATTTGGTTTTGTTCAACTGTTGGTGCTACCATTTTCAGTTCATGTTCATTAAACATATTTGGAGAAAGTGAGGAAAGCTGAAGCCGAAGATCAGAGCCAAGTGTGTGGTGTTGGAAAAGGGCAGGCACATCCAAAGAGCAGGAGTATCGATCTTTCGGGCATTAGGCCGTCATCGGAAAAGATTCCTGATGAAGGGCTTATGCCCAAAATGTCAATTCTGCTTCTCCTCGAATGCTGCCTGACCTGCTGTGCTTTTCCAGCACGACGCTCTTGACATTAGAAATATTTGACTGAATATTCATAGATAATACTAAAAGTTGCCTCTGTCAATTTAATTTACTGTGCGTTCTATTCCCTGAAGTTCTCATGTTAATTGCCCCTCTTCTTAAATCCGATACAAATCTCAAAATACAGAACATATTAAAATTCACATGAATTATAAATTTGCATTCTCGACAAGAAAACCAATGGAATGTGATATAGAATTCTTGAACAGCCTAAACATTTAAATGAAAATGCAATTTCTTCCAAAAAATGTTTTCACGTCTGTATCTTTCTTTCAATTCAATAATCCTGCAAATAGTTTATAATTGTCAGTTGATCTCTCTGAATGAGTACCGAACCAATGTTAATGTAAACAGCTGAAACATTAACCACAGATTGATGATTGCGTGTTAAAGATCTTATTCGAAGTCAACAAATGTTTGGAATTTTCTAGAATTCCACGAGGAAACATTCTTGAATCATAATGCAAGAAATGAGATATGTGAGAGATGTGCAAACCTTAGTTTTAAATGAACACACTCCAATATTGTCAAAGCATTTCAACCTTACGGTCAAAATGAACAGGTGAATGGAAAAATAAAAACAATTTTCTGACTATTCATAAATTGGAGAAGAAAGTGAGGACTGCAGATGCTGGAGAAGGGCTCATGCCCGAAACGTCGATTCTCCTGCTCCTTGGATGCTGCCTGATCTCGTGCACCTTTCCAGCAACACATTTTCAGCTATTCATAAATTGAACAACAATTACAAATTCACTTTGATCAAAGAACAGAGTAATATTTAGATGAATCACAACATTTATTTACAAACTAGGTAACCAGCTGACTGACAAGTAATAGGTGGGAGCATTTGTTAGTTTACTGAAGAAGAAATCAACTTTATTTCAAATTTAGAGCACGAGAGAATAATTTTTAATGTGTTTCAATTGTTTGGACTTGCCCCTTTGCAAAAAAAAAATAGATCAATCTCATTACTTAGACATCGTAATCTTTAATTCTGCAACATTTTCAAATATTCTCCAGGAACTTATAAGCAACAGAATTAGAGACAGGTATCCACACTATCCGAAAGTAAAGCATTATTATGAAACGTTTTTTATAAGCTGGAAATGCGTAAATCGAAGAAGCATTAATTTATATGGGAAACATCTCCCCTTTTTTCGTAAAAGTGAAAATCCTCTTCAGATTTCTTTCAGTTAGAGAAAACAGGGACAGATGTATGTCTTTTGTAAAAGCAAAGTGGCTAAAGCGAACTTTCCAAAAGTGGGGGATACGTGTACACATATTTCTTGGTAACCTGTCACAAATAAGTATCAGATTTTGTGATTATTGGTATAATAGATAGAAGCAGATCTAATGTTGAATTGAAAAGCCAATCAGTCTGTGCTTAGGTACTCTCTGTGAGAAACAAAAGCTCACTCACTTCAATAATTTCAGTCCGAGACCAAAAATCTGAACTAGTAGTGCCGCTTTATTTGTACACTTGCAAGTGGGTGCAATGTCTAAAGCCAGGTAAGGCAATGACAAATGCACATCAAATCCAACAAACTCTCGAAATTTATACAGTTTTGAATCCACATATTTTTCCTTATTCCATTGTTTGCTCCCATTCTCTACTTACGTCACTCATTTCCTTAAGACTGATCCCACAACTTCTATTTAACCGGCCTTGTCAGTGACAAATGTCTGTCCCTGCCTCCCATAAAGTTGTTTGGCGTCATCCCATCCTTTGCTTACCATTATCTGCTCCTTCCATCTGCGCTGCCCCTCACAGCATCTTATCACTAAGCCCTTTTAATTGGGGTTTGTTCTTGTGTCTCTGTACAAGTGGGAAACTGATGTTTATGAAGGCCTCTTTCCACAGCATTTTATCTAGTGCCTGTATTTCTACCATTGTTCTGTAATCACGTCTCATGCTAACGTCCTTCCTCCATGTACTTCCCGTTTTTGCTAACTCAGCTCCCAGCTGAGAAAACAATCACAGACGAATGTGAATTCATTTACTCTGTATCAGAACTTATAATTTGCAGAAATAACATCAATTCACCTATATCCCACAATTTCCCCTTTTTCTTTTGATTGCCATTTGTTACCTTCTGCATTTTTGTCTTTTTTTTTTAAACATCGTTCCCGAAATTCGCAAGCATCATTTCAGAGATTTCATCCATCTCGGTTTCACTCATTTCCTCATTATTTAGTCGATAAAGTTCCTCTGTCTGATTCTCTCTTAGGGGCATCTGTTTCATCAAGGCTGTTTCAATCAGTCCTTGGGTGAGCCCTCGTATACAGGGTATGACACAACAGCCAATGGCCACCAATACCCCGACTACTACTATCAGGGAAGTAAGGATAGAAACCACCACCCCCTTCCATTTTCCAAACCAGGATTCAAGCCATCCCTTGAGAGATGTGTCTACTCCTGAATTCTCAGCCAGTTCCTCTGCTAAAGTAGTCAATCCCCGTAAGGCCCGAGTAATTGAACCATCAGGCGCAGTATTATTAGGAATAAAGGTACAACAGCTTCCTCCTAACATCACACACACACACCCTTTTTCTGCTAAAATCACATCAAGGGCTATTCTGTTCTCCCATGCCATCCTACTTATCGCATCAAGCTGTTCTGATATTCCTTTAACTGCATCTCTTGTATAATTGATAAATCGCTGTTGATTATAGAAAATGTAATTTATCCAATCTACATTTTTATTAATTGTTACCCACCAAAAGAGAGTTGACTCAAAGCTTCTGCAATCTGGTTACGAGCCTTGAATTCATCAGGTACTCCCCTAGGGACTCCTACCGAGTCGAGATAAATCCTGTCATCAAAAGAAGTATCTAGCAGTAATCTCTTACTCCTTCCTTTTTCTTTACGATCTTTTTCTTCTCAAATGCCAAGGTAAATGGAATTGCCAATTGTACAATTGCACATATCCCTCTCCAATCCGGAGGTAGGGTGGGTCTCAGTATTTTGCCTCCACAGTACCACCACAGATCCGCTCGGGGAACCTTTAGTGCTGAGTAGTTCCCTCCCTTCTCCGTTTCGGTAACATTCTTAATCTCTGTACATAATTTCAGCTCCCCCAAATCTCTCGACCGACTTGTACCTTGCCTGCGCACACACGACGTGTGATTTCCAACTGCGGCGGAAAATGTGGGGGCAACTTTTACATCTTTCTTCTCCAAGGGAGGGAACATCAAAGATAGGGAGATACAATTTCTATCATTCCATGCAGTCTCATCCTGGTACAGGGCTATCATACATTTCATGCCCTTCCTGTCTTGCTTCCACCCGAGCGGAAAGGGAACCACCTGGGCCACTGGTCTACCGGAGGCACATGCATAGCAATTGCTTTTGTTCAGACTTTTTACAGTATACTTTACCCATTCAACCCAGGCATTTGCATCCCCGTACCCAGTTTCTATCTCGATGGTCTGTTTCAAGTCTTTTACCTCTATAATTTTTACTACTTTTGGATCATCGGGAGGGGTGAAATGGTGTATCTCATTATCCAGTAATTCTACCCGTTTTCCCTGTCCTACGCTAATTCGAAAACAACAGCCCACGAACTCCTTCCCATTTGTTTTCATTTCAATCCCAAATGTTTCATTCAATTGTATCTCATAAGTGCCCCCCACCCCAGAATTGCTTCGTGCCATGTGGTTTTCCTTATCGTTAAGTATATTGGGTTACACTTCTTATCGAGACAATCGCGAGCTGGTCGGAAGGGGGCCCGGTGTACTGTGACGAGACCATTATACCAAGTACCATCCCCGAGGCCATCCCCATAGGACTTAAGATGTATCTCAGAGCTGCGGTACTGTCTTTTATTATCTACATCCCCACAATTTACTAAGCTGCATGCATCAGTGTCTATTACTTGTGGATTATCAGACTCAGGAACCGTTAATAATACATATGAAAATGATATGTGACAAAATCCCAATACTAAGAGGGCTAGCATCATAACTCTAAACAGTCCCAGTATTCTAATCATCATGCTGAAGCACAAAAGGGCTTAATGTACAATCTTACAGAAATAATCCTGCGCTCGCGTCGCCACTGTATAGTCAGTTACTCAAAGTCTCTTTAGTCTGAGTTTTAGCGGGTCTTGCGTTGATTCAGCTGTCCAGACTTCTTCCTCAACTGGAGGGTCCACAAGCCCTTTGATCCGAGTGTAATGAGTCCAGCCTTTTTCCGCCATTCTTATTGCCGTTTCGGTAGTCAAGAGAGCCTGGTACGCCCCTTCCCAGTCTGACTGCAATTTAGTCTCTGTCCATGATTTTACTAAGATCCAATCACCCGGCCGGATGGGGTGAACAGTGAATTCAAGGGGCGGAGTCTGTGCCAATAGACCCTGTTTTCTGAGGAAAGATAAAGAGGAGGACAAGCCCAGTATATACTTCTTTAAAAACAAATCTTTAGTTTCAGGAATTGGCAATTCTCCATTCATTCCCAGATAAGGTAGTCCAAATAAGATTTCATAGGGGGATAGTCCCAGATCTTTCCTTGGGGCTATTCGTACTCGCAAGAGAGCTATAGGTAAACATTTGGTCCAAGGGAGTCTGGTTTCTATCATCAATTTAGAGAGCTGTCGTTTGAGTGTTTGGTTCATTCTCTCAACTCTACCTGATGATGGCGGGTGCCATGGAGCATGGAACTCCCAGGAAATCACCAACCCCTTCATTACCCCCTGTAACACTTTAGGGGTAAAATGAGTTCCTTGGTCGGAATCTATACGGTTCACTAGCCCATATCGGGGAATTATGTGCTCTAATATTGTTTTAGACACCCCATTCGCAGTGGCAGTAGCTAGGGGGTATGCCTCAACCCAACTCGATAGATGATCTATTATGACCAACATACATTTTAGTCTTCCTACTCTAGGTAGTTCAGTGTAATCTACTTGTATACTCTGGAAGGGTCTCAATCCTGGGTCTCTTCCTCCCGGGGCCTGTTTTCTCAAAATGTTTTTATTTACCTTCCTGCATATTATGCATCCCTCACATATTTGCTTAGCAATGGTATATATTCCTTTACATCCATATTCCCTAAGAACTAAATCACACATTGCTTGTACTCCCCAGTGACTGCCTTGGTGTAGACAGCCATAATCTCCCACATCGTCATTTTGTTTAACATTTCCCTTCCATCAGGTAACTTCCAATGCCCGTCAGCTGTCTTTGTAGCCCCTAAATCTCTCAATTCTTTTTCTTCTCTTTCAGTAAATATAGGATTTTCCCCAGGACATGGGACAGTAGGTATCAGGGAATGAATCATCACTTCTTGTGGGTTCAGGGTGGCTTCCCTAGCCATTTCATCGGCTAATCTATTTCCCCTAACCTCTGTTTCATTTCCTTTCTGATGACCATGTACGTGCACTGCGGCTATCTCTCGGGGGAGTAATAGAGATTCCAAGACCCGTTTAATCAATTCTTCATGAACTAATTCCTTCCCCCGACATTGATCAGTCCCCTTTCCTGCCATATCTTTCCGAAAGTGTGCACAACACCAAATGCATATTTAGAGTCAGTGTATACTGTTCCCTCTTTATTTTCTAATGCCCTAAGGGCTCTCTCCAATGCATAGAGTTCGCACGTCTGAGCTGACCACCCATTCGGCAACCTTCCTGCCTCCACCACACTACCTTCTGTCCCATCTACAACTGCATACCCATTATGTCTTTTCCCTTCAGTCACCCGGGATGATCCGTCTATAAAAAGTCTAGCCCCTGCATGAAGTGGAACATCTCTCAGATCTATACGGATCTTAGTTTGGTATTCAATAATATCAAGGCAGTCGTGCCCTGGATTCTGAAGAGAGTCTCCTTCGCCTTTCCAAAGAAAGGCAGCTGGATTTAAACAATTGTCAGTGACCAACACTAGATCATCCTTTTCTATCAATATCGCCTCATATTTCAAAATCCGCGAATCTGTCAACCATTGCCCAGCTTTTTGGTTTAAGATTGTTCTCACTTGGTGTGGGGTGCTTACTATTAGGGCTCCCCCAAACGTAAGCTTTCTGCTTTCCTCTACCAACAGTGCAGTGGCAGCCACGGCCTGCACACACTCAGGCCACCCCCGGGATACTGGATCCAACAGCTTTGAAAGATATGCTACTGGCTGTTTCATCCCTCTCCACCTCTGGGTTAATACTCCCAAAGCCGCTCCCTTATCTACGATGGCAAAGAGGTGGAAAGGTTTATCTAAGGAAGGGAAGGCTAACACGGGGGCATGAACCAAATCTCTTTTGAGTTTCTCAACTAGTTCTTTTTCCTCATCATCCCAATTTAAACATTTTGGCACCCCCTCTAATAGTTTAAGATATAATTTCCTAGTCTTCTGAGCATAGGAATCTATCCACAATCTGCAATTTCCCGTTAGACCCAAAAATTTGCGTAGCTCCCGTTTAGTGCTGGGCAGTGGCATCCCCACTATTCCCTCTATCCGTTCCGGGCTTATCTTTCGCTTGCCCTCACTCACTAAATGTCCCAAGTATTTTACTTCCTGCTCCACATATTGTAATTTGTTTTTAGATACTCGCAGTCCTTGCTGGCCCAGGAAATTCAATAATTTGTTAGTGGCTTCTACTACTCTTTCTCTTCTTATTCCTGATACCAAGAGGTCGTCTACATACTGCAACAGGGTAGTCCCCTTGAGGCTGCTAAATTTCTCCAATATTTGTTCTAACATCTGTCCAAATAAATTCGGGGATTCTGTTAACCCCTGGGGGAGCACAGTCCACCGGTATTGCTGTTTCCGTCCTGTCTTGGGATCTTCCCATTCAAAGGCAAACAAATTCCTACTTTCCTCCGCCAAGGGACAAGCCCAAAAGGCATCTTTTAAATCTATCACACTAAACCATTTGTGGTCATGAGGGATCTTACTTAATAACGTGTAGGGGTTTGGCACTTTTGGGTGCCTGATCTGTACTATTCGATTCAATGTTCTCAAATCCTGCACCAATCGATAAATTCCATCAGATCTCCGCACTGGTAGAATTGGGGTATTATAAGGAGACATACATGGTTCCAACAGTCCATCTCTAATCAGTCCCTCAATTACTGGCTGCAGTCCTCGTTTACCTTCTATGGAAATAGGATATTGTCGTTCACAGATAACATCTCCTTTTCGTTTTAAATTTATTGTAAGGGGAGGGATCTGTAGTTTTCCACGATTCCCTTCTCTAGTCCATACTATCGGGTCTATCTCTCTCTCTGCATCGTCTGTCAACATTGCCAGTTGTACAACTAATTCTTTTTCCAATCTCCAGTCCTAAAAGGATAATTAAGTCTCTCCCCAGTAAGTTACTTCCTATATCAGGGATATACAGCAGTTCCCCTGTAACCCTACCTTTAGGACCTTCTATCGTCATAGTAAATCCTTCCCCTTTTACCCCTGAAACAAAGAAACAATAATTGACCGTGTCGACATTTCTACCTTCTTTGTTTTAAAATTCAGCGATGACCGTGCTGCCCCTGTATCTACTAGGAAGACTACCTCCTCCCTACAGGGTCCCAACTTCAAGTTTATCAAGGGTTCCTGGTGGCCCCCCGAGGGCAGGAACCCCTGACACCCCTATTCTTCATCATAATTCATAAGCGGAATTGCCCTTTCTTCCCTTTGTAGATCAGGACACTCCCGCTTAAAATGCCCTATCTTTCCGCAAAAACAGCATCCTGCCTGTGGAGACTTCCATCTCTGCCCTTGTCGCTCAAACCCTCTATCAAATGCTCCCCCTTGTTCTCTCCCTCTCCCTCTCCCTCTCTGTCCTACATGCTGCCACCCGCCACTCCGGTTGCTCACTATTGGTTCCATTCTCCCCTTAATTACCTCATCTACTGTAGCTACCATCATTTTCGCCTTCTGTTTTTGTCTCTCATCCTCCCTTTTTACAAACACTTTCTGTGCCTCTCTCAACAATTCATCTAATGGTTTTTCGCTCCATCCTTCTATCTTCTGTATCTTTCTCTGTATATCTGGCCATGCTCTTGTCACAAAATGTACTTTCAACAGACCCTGTGTCACTGGGTCCTCAGGGTTCATTCCAGAATATTTCTGCATTGAGTCCCTTAATCTTTGCAAGAAAACTGAGGGAGTCTCATCTTTCTCCTGTCTAACTTCAAAGGCTTTAGTCAAATTCTGTGACTTCGGAACTGCCTCTCTTATTCCTTTTAGAATCAGGTCTTTCAATTCCCTCATTTCTTCTATATGCTCCGGGTTTTGGTTTTCCCACTGGGGGTCTCTGAGGGGAAACTTCACCTCTCCCTGTCCAGCATCCCCATCTCCAATCGGGTGTTCCGTGTCCCATATTTTAATGGCAGCTTCTCATATAAGTCCCCTTTCCTCCCCAGTAAATAGTATATTCAAAATAGACATTAATTCAGCCCAGGTATACAGACTGGGTCCTAAAAATTGATCAATTTGTTCAGACAATCCTCAACCAGGCCCTTCATTTCCTTTTTAAATGTTCTGACCTCCCCACTGGTGAGGGGGACACTTACAAACCCAATCTCTTTGTCCCCTATGGGTACCTCCCAAAGGGGATAAGTCGTTACGTTCTTCCCCTTTTTCTTTTTTTAAAGAAATATTGCAATATTTCTAGCTCCCCATAACTTCAAACACCAATTCATCAATTCATGCTTGACTAACCTTTAAAGCCTGTTCCTAACTTATATTTACGTTCATTTCTTCAGTATTTAATAGTTAAAATGCAAAATGCATACAGTTCCAAATTTTGCAATTCACTGTAATTACCCAGTTTTAGTCCTTTAATTTAGATCCAAAATTAGTTTTCTTAAATAGTCCTGACTAATCATTGCTCAATTACAATACTATAGGTCGTAAAATAATCAGAGCTTGCCTTAAAAGAATTTGTCTACTCAAGTTTTTTTTAAAAAAACTTCTAATGCATGACCAATGGCTGAATCCAAGGTCACAGATATTAACCATAGAATTTTGCTTTTACTACAATCTAATGTTGAACTGAAACTTCAACTGTCCTCCATAAATCGCGGTTATGTAAAGATAAAAGAGATTAGTTAGAAACTGATAGTAAGGCAGTCATGATCTGTAAAAAGAACAGAAGTTATCATTCCTTTTTTTCTTCATAATCTCAATAGAATCCCTAACCTTAAAAGAAATCATGTTAAGTTTCCATAACAAAAATCAGATTCAAAACAGTCCTGGAACTCAAGCTCCAGGGAATAAAACACAAACATTCAATCACCAACAAACAAATGTTCACTCAAACCAAATCACAAAGGGTTAAACTTCCTACCAGCTGTGCAGCTCTTTACATTCTCTCTCTCTCTCTCTCACATTGACATATAAACTCAGATATTCACAAACCCAGTCTTCGTCCGATCTGTACTTTGGCCAGAAGACAGCGGGACGAAGAATGGAGTCCTTAGTCCATACAAAGCAACAATATTTAATCATCTTTCTCCCTTGTACAAGTATTATTTTGCCAATTTCCACATCATCCTGCCCAAAGGACTTTCCGGAGGAATGTTGTAAGGGACCCCGCCTCCATTTCCATTGCCGTTTCTTTACTTTGTTTCCCCAGAGGCTTTTTCCTTACCCACAGCGCAATCCATATTGAGTTCCTTCGTTAGTCCCTTATTAACTACTAAAACTCAATCCCGGCCACCAAGGCAATACTTAAAAGTCAATTTTCTTACCTTGGTCTGTGCACAGAGTTACCTGGCTCCTTTTGTCACCATATCTTTTATCGAGCTCCTATCACTGTCTGATTCAGATGTCTCTCTTATAGGATTCACATCAGTCACCCAAGGGAGCAGACCAAATCGGGACACGAAACCGCTCCTCAATGGGGAAAGGGACGCGTCTTCCCAGTGTCCAAGGCCAGCCACTCCCCCCGGTGATGGAAGAAAATCCCGGACACGAGCCCCCAATTGTGAGAAACAAAAGCTCATTCACTTTAATAATTTCAGTCCGAGACCAAATATCTGAATCAGTCGTTTATTTGTACACTTGCAAGTGGGTGCAATTAGAAATGCACAGTATATCCCAACGAACTCTTGCAATTTATACAGTTTCTTTTCCCATATGTTTTCCTTATTCCATTGTTTGTTCCCTGCTCCGCTTACGTCACTCATTTCCTTAAGACTGATCCCACAACTTCTGTTTATCTGTCTCTCCAAGGCCCCAAAGGAAACTTCCATATCCGCCACAGATTCACCTGCACCTCCACCCACATCATCTACTGCATCCGCTGCAGCCGGTGTGGCCTCCTCTATATTGGGGAAACAGGCCGCCTACTTGTGGAGCGATTCAGAGAGCACCTCTGGGCCACCCGGACGAACCAACCCAACCAACCTGTAGCACAGCATTTCAACTCCCCCTCCCACTCCACCGAGGATATGCAGGTCATTGGACTCATCCACCGCCAAACCACAACAACCCGACGGTCGGAGGAGGAGCGTCTTATCTTCTGACTGGGAACCCTCCAACCGCAGGGGATGAACTTGGACTTCACCAGTTTCTTCATCCCCCCTCCCCCCACCTTGTCTCAGCCGGATCCCTCCAGCCCGGCACCGCCTTCCTGACCTGCAGTCTTCTTCTTGACCTCTCCGCCTCCATCCTACTCCGACCTATCACCCTCACCTTGACCTCTTTCCACCTATCACATTTCCAACGCCCCTCCTCCAAGTCCCTCCTCCCTACCTTTTATCTTCTCCTGCTGAACACTCTCTGCTCATTCCTGAAGAAGGGCCTGTGCCCGAAACGTCGAATCTCCTGTTCCCTGGATGCTGCCTGACCTGCTGTGCTGTTCCAGCAATAAAGTTTCAACTCTGTTTATCCTGTCTTGTCCGTGACAAACTCTTATCTCTGACTCCCATAAGGGTGTTTGACGTCAGTCTATTGTAGATTATTGATTAGGCATATCTTTTCTTCTATCAGCATCTATTTCTATCCAGAGGCCACTTTGACCTCTTTAATTAGGGTTTGTTCCTGTGTCTCCGTGTAAGCGGGGAAACAGATGCTTTCCTGTTTGCCCACACATCCACCATTGTTCTGTAATCACGTCTCATGCTAACATACCATTTTCTTTTTGCTGAATATATATTTTCTCATTCCTGTTCTGTATCAGAATTTATAGTTGCAGAAATAACATTAATTCATTTATATCCCACATTCACCATCCTCATATTTCCATACTTTCTCCCCAGCATGACTGTGATTATATCTTGACAGTTCAGATGATTTCATCCACACACAGGACAGGTGCACAGTTTCTCCTCACTTGGTGTTTTCTCCTTCCAAGTTCAGAGTTGACCAATATTCCAATCAAAAAATAACAATCAATCTTTCCAATTCTAATATGATCCCTGGTTCTGTTTCCTGACCACAGATTGTCCCCTTCACATAATCTGTGAAGCTAATTAAAGAGAAGGAAAGTGAGTGAGAAGACCACAGTCTGACTGAATGGTCATCCCTGAGACCTGGCTGCAGGATGAGGTTCTAGGACATTCCTGAAGAGGGCGCACGATTTCTACGCACCCCACCCCCCACCCTCCAAAGGACACCAGTGCGCAGGCGCTGGATTGAGCCTGTTGGAGCATTCGCAAATTGACTGAAGGCCCCTTTTTCAGTCTCCAGATAATGGCGGGGAGGGGGTGGTCCCGTAGGAGTAATAGAGCCAGCGGTGGGAGAGGTGGTGCGATCCGTCTTGGTAATATCCAGTAAAGGTCCCGCGAACCGAATAAGAATTAGCGGGTCCCGCGGTTTCAGCCCTGAGTTTAATTCCCGGGAGCTGGGCCGTAGCCGCCATTTTGTTTGGGACGAGGCGCATGCG
This sequence comes from Chiloscyllium plagiosum, assembly GCF_037043375.1. Taxonomy (NCBI): domain Eukaryota; kingdom Metazoa; phylum Chordata; class Chondrichthyes; order Orectolobiformes; family Hemiscylliidae; genus Chiloscyllium; species Chiloscyllium plagiosum. Next base: position 56,246,865 of record NW_028270183.1, read on the forward strand.
CCTTTTTCCTGGTGACGCACCGCGAGTGGGCGGGGCCTGCGGTCCCAGTGACGGAGACAGTGGAGAATGGGAGGGGCCTGTGGGACTGACCCAGGGAGGAGGGAGAGCCTGGGGTGGGAGGGGACAGGCATTCACAGCTCTGGGGGGGGGGGGGGGGAACAGGCATTCACAGCTCTGGGGTGGGGGACAGGCATTCACAGCTCTGGTGTGGGGGACAGGCATTCATAGCTCTGGGGTGGGGGACAGGCTTTCACAGCTCTGGTGTGGGGGTTAGGCATTCACAGCTCTGGAGGGGGGGCAGGCATTCAGAGCTCTGGGGTGGGGACAGGCATTCACAGCTCGGGGGGGACAGGCATTCACAGCTCTGGGGGTGGGACAGGCATTCACAGCTCTGGGGGGGCAGGCATTCAAAGCTCTGGGGTGGGGGACAGGCATTTACGGCTCTGGGGGGGAACAGGCATTCACAGCTCTGGGGTGGGGGAGAGGCATTCACAGCTCTGGGGTGCGGGACAGGCATTCACAGCTCTGGGGGGGAGACATTCACAGCTCTGGGGGGGGGCAGGCATTCACAGCTCTGGGGGGTGGGGGGACAGGCATTCACAGCTCTGGGGGGACAGGCATTCACAGCTCTGGGGGAGGGGGACAGGCATTCACAGCTCTGGGGGGGACAGGCATTCACCGCTCTGGGGGGTGGGGCGGACAGGCATTCACAGCTCTGGGGTGGGGGACAGGCATTCACAGCTCTGGGGGGGGGGGACAGGCATTCATAGCTCTGGGGGGGGGACAGGCATTCACAGCTCTGGGGGGGGAGACAGGCATTCACAGCTCTGGGGGGTACAGGCATTCACAGCTCTGGGGGGGAGGGGGACAGGCATTCACAGCTCTGGGGGGGCAGGCATTCACAGCTCTGGGTGGGGACAGGTATTCGCAGCTCTGGGGGGGACAGGTATTCACAGCTCTGGGGGGGGACAGGCATTCACAGCTCTGGGGGGGCAGGCATTCACAGCTCTGGGGGGGACAGTTCATTCACAGCTCTGGGGGGGGGACAGGCATTCACAGCTCTGGGGGGGGGGACAGGCATTCACAGCTCTGGGGGCGGTCAGGCATTCACAGCTCTGGGGGGGGAGACAGGCATTCACAGCTCTGGCGGGGGACAGGCATTCACAGCTCTGGGTGGGGGGGGGGGACAGGACAGGGACAAATAATTCACCAGCACTGGAATGATTTGAACTTCTCTCCTGTCCTGACAGTGATCACTTTTATAAACTTGTTTTACAGGGGATCAGGAAAGAGCCAGAGAAAGGCAACTCAAACCAAACCAAAAACAGTCAAAATCTGATACAACACAATTAATCAGGGACTCGGTGTTTGAACGTGGAAGCAGGAGTGTTACAACCAGATGAATGCCTTGGAAAAGCTTTGCACCATTCGCAGCACACACGACCTGAACAGCGTAGAGTTACAGAGATCTACAGCACAGTAAAAGGTCCTTCAGCCCTTCTGCAATTTAAACCAAAAGCAGAAAAACTCACCTTGACTCGTAATCTGCTAAAAGGACAGAGGACTCCCAAATACCACTATTCTTTTCAAAAATATCAATTTTATTCTTTAACCCTAAAAGTGAACATTAAACATTTTAAAAAGTGAATATTTTAACTGGGCAAAAGAAATTATGACGCGATCAGACAGGAGTTGGGGCGTACAGACTGGGAGCAATTGTGCCATAGAAAGGGCACAGCAGCCATGTGGGGCAGTTGTTGCGAGTGATGCACAAATATGTTCCTCTGAGACGGGTAAGAAGGGGTAACGAGAACAGAGGAGCTTCTCCTCAAAAGGAAGCAGGGAGCTTACGTAAGGTGGATTAGGCAAGGATCTAACACAGCTTTAGAGGATTGCAGGCTTGCTAGAAAGGATCTCAGTAATGGACTGAGGAGAGCCAGGAGGGGGCACAAAAAAGGCTTGACAGAAAGGATTAGGGAAAATCCAAAGGCATTTTACACAGACGTGAGGAATAGAGAATGATCAGGGTGAAGGTAGGGCCAATCAGGGATAGCGTAGGGAACTTGTGTGTGGAGTCTGAGCAGACAGGGAAAGCCCTAAATGAGTTTTTTTGCTTTGGTTTTCACTAAGGAAAGGGACCTTGTTGTGAATAAGAACTTTGACGAGCTGGGATACAGGCTGGAACAGATCAAGATTGATGAGGTTGATGTGCTGGAAATTTTGGCAAACATTAAGATGGATAAGTCCCCATGACCAGACCAGATTTATCCTAGGCTACTCGAGGAAGCAAGAAAGGAGGTTGCTAAGCCGCTGGTGAAGGTCTTTGCATCCGCACTCTCCAGGGGAGTCATACAGGAGGATTGCTATGAGGCGAATGTGGTTCCTCTTTTCAAGAAGGGGAATAGGGGAATCCCTGGCAATTACAGACCAGCCAGTCTTCCATCTGTGGTCAGCAAGGTTTTGGAAAGAATTTATGACTATTTGGAAAAGCATAGCGTGATTAAAGGCAGTCAGCATGGCTTTGTGAGGGGCAGGTCATCCCTCATAAATCTTATTGAGTTCTTTGAGGAAGTGACAGGACAGATCATTGAAGGTCAAGCTAGTGGATGTGGTGTATAAGGACTTCAGCAAGGCATTTGATAAGGTTCCCCATGGTAGGCTCATCCATAAAGTCAGGAGGTATGGGTTTTGGGAGATTTGGCTATTTGGATTCATAATTGGCTAGCTGACAGAAGGCAGAGAGTGGTTGTAGATGGCAAGTTCTGCCTGGAGGTCAGTCTTGAGTGGTGTCCCACAGGGTTCTGTTCTTGGATCTCTGCTTTTTGTAGTTTTTTATAAATGACTTGGATGAGGAGATTGAGGGGTGGGTTAGTAAATTTGCAGATGGCACATAGGTTAGAGGCGCTGTTGATAGTATCGAGGGCTATTGCAGGCTGCAGCACAACATAGACAGGATGCAGATCTGGGTTGAAAAATGGCAGATGGAATTAAACCTGGATAAATGCGAAATAATGCAATTTGAAAGGTTGAACTAGAACGCTGAACACAGGATTAAAGACCATATTCTTGGCAGTGTGGAGGAACAGAGGGAACTTTGTGTTCAAGTATATAGTTCCCGCAAATATTCCACCCAAGTGGATAGGGTTATTTCGAAAGCATGTGGTGTTTTGGCTTTCATTTACAGGGGAATCAAGTTTAAGAGCAGAGAGATTTTGCTACAGTTCTACAAGTCCCTGTGAGACAACACTTAGAATAGTGTGTCCTTTTCAGGTTGCCCGATTAAGGAAAGATGCAGAGGCTTTGGAGAGGGTGCAAAGAATGTTTATCAGGGCTGGCTGGACTGGAGGGCTTGCCTTATGAAGAGGGATTGACGAAGCTCAGACTTTTCTCTCTGGAGAGAAGGAGGAGGAGAGGAGACCTGATCGAGGTATACAAGGTAATGAGAATACTAGATAGAGTCAATAGCCAGAGACTTTTCCATAGGGCAGGATTGACTGGCACGAGGAGTCATAGTTTTAAGCTATTAAGAGAAGGGTTCAACGGGTCATCAGAGGTAGGTTCTTTACGCAGAGAGTTGTGAACGTATGGAATGTTGTTGCCAGTGGTGGAAGCAGAGTCATTAGGGATAATTAAGCAACTACTGGACATGCACATGGATAGCAGTGAATTGAGGGGTGCATAGGTTAAGTTATTTTATTTTACATTAGGATTAATCCTTGTCACAACATCGTGGGCCAAAGGGCCTGTTCTGTACTGTACTTTTCTATGTTCTATGTAAACAATAACTATTTACAACTCTGAACCACTTTTCTCTTAAAGATCTGTTTTCTATGTCCAACACTATAATAATATACTGATCCAATGAACCCCAATTAAAATGTGCAACATATTAATTTTCAAATCCGGTGTCGATCTTCCTGTTTGTAGATCTCCCTGGGTCGTCTTTAGACTTCTGCTGCAAGGGTAAAAAAAGTACCTTTGATCGAGAGTGTTTTGGATGGCAGTCTCTCTCTCTCTCTCTCTCCAGCTAACTCTCAAAATGCTGACCTTTGTTACCCCAAATATCGGATCATCTCACTGGTTCTAAGTTGTCAAACCGGTAAAATTCAAATTCCATTGGGTTTTAGTTTGCTGGGGCATAATTTAAATTGATTGGTTGAATTCAAATGGTGGTCAAACTACTAAGTATCTAGTTTACAACCAAATGTTACATATTTTCAAGTCATTGTCAAGTCACACGACAGTTGCTCTCACTGCCAAAACATCCTTCACTCTCCCTTAAAGGTACAGTATTCACCTTCAACTTCATAACAGCATCTTCAACATTTGGAGAGTTTCTCCTTCTGTCACCCTTACAGACAGTGAGTTCCCGTTTCCCACCACCCTGTGGCTGTGTTTGTGTGTGGGCAAGGCTAGAACTGATCACCAAACCTGGAGACAAGCAACAACACCAGTACCACAGGGAAACCATGTAAACATGGGGATTGTGGAAAGGCATTCAAATACTCATTCCTGTTGGAAATTCATTCACGCAGACACACTGGAGAGAAGCCATTCTCCTGCACTCAGTGTGGGAAAGGATTCACTCAGTCAACAACTCTGGTGACACACCAGCTATTTCACACAAGTGAGAGACCATTCACCTGTTGTCTCTGTGAGAAAGGATTCACTCAGAGTGACTGGTACATCAGGTTCATACTGGGGAGAAGCTATTCATTCCCCTGCTCCATTTGAGAGAGGGAGTTTCTCAACTGTCACAGCTACTGATCCATCAGCATGTTCAAACTGCGGAAAAAATAGTCATCTGTCGTGTGGGAGAAAGGGTTCCCTAATACATCTAACCTTCTGACCCATCAATGAGTTCACCTTGTGTCAAGGTCATTCGCCTGCCCTGTGTGAGAGAAAGGATTCACAACGTCATCCAGCCTTCTGACACATCAACAGATTCACACCTGGGAGTGACCTGTTCAACCAGTGCAAGTGGATTTAGTCAGCTCACACATCAACAAGTCGACATGTGACTGCAGAGGTTGGAATAATCCATTACTCCTGTTGCTCATGACATCCAGCATTGAATCAAGTACATTCTTACATTTCGGGGTTGTTTCTGCTGATGTTACTTCCTTATCACTAGAGTAGAGTTGAAGATTCTTGTTATTGTAGCTGACAGCATTCTTTGGGGTATAGTGACCCTTTAAAACCAGCTCTCTGTGATCATTCTGTGAAATTCAGAAAAATTTCACAGGCAATTAGTGTGCAACTAATATTGAATTTCTGCTTCAAATGGAACTTGCTCCTTGGAAAAAGAACTGAAATTTGATATCTGAAAAGTTCCCCGGCATTAAAATCTCCAAAAAGAAAGTGTTGATGAATCCTTGCTGACAATTCTGACTGACTTGAACATTGCACACATGGCCCTACTTTCCTACCAGCAAGAATGGGAATCAAAGTTTATGTCAGAGCTGAAGAGATTAGTGTCAGTGACTGTGGGGCTGGTTTATATCAGACAGGGGGAGATTGGTGTCAGTGACTGTGGGGCTGGTTTATATCAGACAGGGGGAGATTGGTGTCAGTGACTGTGGGGCTGGTTTTTATCAGACAGGAGGAGATTGGTGTCAGGGACTGTGGGGCTGGTTTATATCAGACAGGAGGAGATTGGTGTCAGTGACTGTGGGGCTGGTTTATATCAGACAGGAGGAGATTGGTGTCAGGGACTGTGGGGCTGGTTTATATCAGACAGGAGGAGATTGGTGTCAGTGACTGTGGGGCTGGTTTATATCAGACAGGAGGAGATTGGTGTCAGGGACTGTGGGGCTGGTTTATATCAGACAGGAGGAGATTGGTGTCAGGGACTGTGGGGCTGGTTTATATCAGACAGGAGGAGATTGGTGTCAGTGACTGCAGGGCTGGTGTATATCAGACGTGGGGAGATTATTGTCAGCGTTTGTGGGGCTAATTTCAACCAGACTGGCAGAGATTGGTGTCATTGACTGTCTGGGAGAAAGTGTGGACTGCAGATGCTGGCGATCAGAGCTGAAAATGTGTTGCTGGAAAAGCGCAGCAGGTCAGGCAGCATCCAAGGAGCAGGGGAATCGAAGTTTCGGGAATGAACCCTTCTTCAGGAATCATGCCCAAAACGTCGATTCCCCTGCTCCTTGGATGCTGCCTGACCTGCTGCGCTTTTCCAGCAACACATTTTCGTCACTGACTGTCTGGCTAGTTTATATCAGAAAGGGAGGGATTGGTGACAGTGGTCTAGGAGCTGGTTTATATCAGACAAGAGGAAATTGGTGAAAGATTTTGTGGGAATGGTTTAAATTGGACAGGGCGAGTTTGGTATCATTCTCTAGGGGACTGGTTTATATCAGGGGAGATTGGTGTCAGTGAAAAAGGGGCTCGTTTCTATCATACAGGCAGAGATTGGTGTCAGTGACTGTAGAGATGGTTTATATCAGATAGGCAGAGATTGGTGTCAGTGACTGTAGAGCTGGTTTATATCAGACAGGGAGAGATTGGTGTCAGTGACTGTGGGGCTGATTTATATCAGACAGAGGGAGATTGGTGTCAGTGACTGTGAGTCTGGTTTATATCAGACAAGGGGAGATTAGTGTCAGTGACTGTGGGCTGATTTATATCAGACAACGGGAGATTGGAGTCAGTGTCTGTGCGGCTGGATTATATCAGAAAGGGGGAGATTGGTGTCAGTGACTGTGGGTGGGGTTTATATCAGACATGCAGAAATAAGTATCAGTGACTATGGGTTGGTTTATATCAGACAGGCAGAGACTGGTGTCAGTGACTGTGGGGCTTGTTTATATCAGACAAGGGGAGATTGGCATCAGTGACTGTGGGTCTGGTTTATATCAGAAAGGGGGAGATTGGTGTCAGTGACTGTGGGTCGGGTTTATATCAGACAGGGGGAGATTGGTGTCAGTGACTGTGGGGCTGGATTATGTCAGACAGGCAGAGATTTGTGTCAGAGACTATGGGGCTGGTTTATATCAGACATGCAGAAATAGATGTCAGTGACTGTGGGGCTGGTTTATGTCAGACAGGGGGAGATTGGCGTCAGTGCATGTGGAGCTGGTTTATATCAGACTGGAGGATATTGGCGTCAGTGACTGTGGATCTGGTTTATATCAGACAGGGGGAGATTGGTGTCAGTGACTGTGGAGCTGGATTATATCAGACTGGAGGAAATTGGTGTCAGTGACTGTGGGTATGGTTTATATCAGACAGGGGGAGATTGGTGTCAGTGACTGTGAGTCTGGTTTATATCAGACAAGGGGAGATTAGTGTCAGTGACTGTGGGCTGATTTATATCAGACAACGGGAGATTGGTGTCAGTGTCTGTGGGGCTGGATTATATCAGACAGGCAGAGATTGGTTTCAGGGACTACGGGGCTGGTTTATATCAGACATGCAGAAATTGGTGTCAGTGACTGTGGGGCTAGTTTATGTCAGACAGGGGGAGATTGGCGTCAGTGACTGTGGGTCTGGTTTATATCAGGCTGGAGGAGATTTGCGTCAGTGACTGAGGGTCTGGTTTATATCAGAAAGGGGGTGATTGGTATCAGTGACTGTGGGGCTGGTTTATATCAGACAGAGGGAGATTGGCGTCAGTGACTGTGAGTCTGGTTTATATCAGACAAGGGGAGATTATTGTCCGTGACTGTGGGGCTGGATTATATCAGACTTTAGGAAATGGGTGTCAGTGACAGTGGATATGATTTATATCAGACAGAGGGGAGATTGGTGTCAGTGACTGTGGGCTTGTTGAAATCAGACAGGCAGAGATTGGTGTCAGTGACTGTGGGGCTGGTTTCTGTCAGACAAGGGGAGATTGGCGTCAGTGAAAAAGGGGCTGGTTAATGCAGACAGGAGGAGATTGTCTTCAGTGACTGTGAAGCTGGTTTATATCAGACTGGAGGATATTGGCGTCAGTGACTGTGGGGCTGGTTTATATCAGACAAGGGGAGATTGGTGTCAGTGACTATGAGTCTGGTTTATATCAGACAGAGGGAGATTGATGTCAGTGACTGTGGGCTGCTTTATATCAGACAGCGGGAGATTGGTGTCAATGTCAGTGGAGCGGGATTATATCAGACAGGCAGAGATTGGTGTCAGGGACTATGGGGCTGGATTATATCAGACAGGCAGAGATTGGTGTCAGGGTCTATGGGGCTGGTTTATATCAGACATGCAGAAATTGGCGTCAGTGACTGTGGGGCTGGTTTATGTCAGACAGGGTGAGATTGGCGTCAGTGAAAAAGGGGATGGTTTATGTCAGACAAGAGGAGAATGTCATCAGTGACTGTGGAACTGGTTTATATCAGACTGCAGGAAATTGGTGTCAGTGACTGTGCGGGTGGTTTATATCAGAAAGGGGGAGATTGGTATCAGTGACTGTGGGGCTGGTTTATATCAGACAGAGGGAGAGTGGGGTCAATGACTGTGGGTCTAGTTTATATCAGTCAGCGGGAGATTGGTGTCAGTGACTGTGGGTTGGTTTATATCAGACAGCGGTAGATTGGTGTCAGTGTCTGTGGGGCTGGTTTATATCAGAGATGCAGAAATTGGTGTCAGTAACTGTGGGGCTGGTTTATGTCTGAAAGGGGAGATTGGTATCAGTGACTGTGGGGCTGGTTTATATCAGACAGTGGGAGAATGGTGTCAGTGACTGTGGGGCTGGTTTATATCAGACAGGGGGAGATTGGTGTCAGTGACTGTGGGGCTGGATTATATCAGACTGGAGGAAATTGTTGCCAGTGACTGTGGGTATGGTTTATATCAGACAGGGGGAGATTGGTGTCAGTGACTGTGAGTCTGGTTTATATCAGACAGCGGGAGACTGGTGTCAGTGTCTGTGGGGCTGGTTGATACCAGACATGCAGAAATTGGTGTCAGTGACTGTGGGGCTGGTTTATGCCAGAAAGTGGGAGATTGGCGTCAGTGAAAAAGGGTTTGGTTTATGTCAGACAGGAGCAGATTGGCGTCAGTGACTGTGGGGCTGGTTTATACAAGACATGCAGAAATTGGTGTCAGTGACTGTGGGGCTGGTTTATATCAGACAGCGGGAGATTGGCGTCAGTGACTGTGGAGCTGTTTTATATCAGACTGGAGGAGATTGGCCTCAGTGACTTTGGGTCTGGTTTATATCAGACAGGGGGAGATTGGTGTCAGTGACTGTGGGGCTGGTTTATATCAGACAGGGGGAGATTGGTGTGTGAGGGACTGTCGGTCTGGTTTATATCAGACAAGGTGAGATTGGTGTCAGTGACTGTGGGGATGGTTTATATAAGACAGGGTGAGATTGGTGTCAGGGACTGTGGGGCTGGTTTATATCAGACAGGGGGAGATTGGTGTCAGTGACGTTGGGTCGGGTTTATATCAGACAGGGGAAGAATGGTGTCAGTGACTGTGGTGCTGGATTATATCAGACAGAGGGAGATTGGTGTCAGTGACTGTGGGGATGGTTTATATCAGACGGGGGAGATTGGTGTCAGGGACTGTGGAGCTGGTTTATATCAGACTGGAGGAGATTTGCCTCAGTGACGTTGGGTCTGGTTTATATCAGACAGGGGGAAAATGGAGTCAGTGACTGGGGGGATGGTTTATATCAGACAGGGGGAGATTGGTGTCAGTGACGTTGGGTCGGGTTTATATCAGACAGGGGAAGATTGGTGTCAGTGACTGTGCGGCTGGATTATATCAGACAGGGGGAGATTGGTGTCAGTGACTGTGGGGCTGATTTATATCAGATAAGGGGAGATTGGTGTCAGGAACTGTGGGTCTGGTTTATATCAGACGGGGAGATTGGTGTCAGGGACTGTGGGTCTGGTTTATATCAGACGGGGAATTGGTGTCAGGGACTATGGGGCTGGATGATGTCAGACAGGGGGAGATTGGCGTAAGTGAAAAATGGGCTGGTTTATTTCAGACAGGAGGAGATTGTCATCAGTGACTGTGGAGCTGGTTTATATCAGACTGGAGGAGATTGGCGTCCGTGACTGTGGGTCTGGGTTATATCAGAAAGGGGGAGATTGGTATCAGGGACTGCGGGGCTGGTTTATATCAGACAGGGGGAGATTGGTGTCAGTGACTGTGGGGCTGGATTACATTGACTGGAGGAAATTGGTGTCAGTGACTGTGGATATGGATTATATTAGACAAGGGGAGATTGGTGTCAGTGACTGTGGGTCTGGTTTATATCAGACAAGGGAAGATTGGTGTCAGTGACTGCGGGTTGGTTTATATCAGACAGCGGGAGATTGGTGTCAGTGACTTTGGAGCTGGTTTGTATCAGACAAGGGAAGATTTGTGTCAGTGACTCTGGGTCTGGTTTATATCAGACAGGGGGAGAATGGTGTCAGTGACTGTGGGGCTTGATGATATCAGACAGGGGGAGTTTGGTGTCAGTGACTGTGGAGCTGGTTCATTTCAGACAGGGGGAGATTGGTGTCAGGGACTGTGGAGCTGGTTCATTTCAGACAAGTGAAGATTTGTGTCAGTGACTGTGGGGCTGGTTCATATAAGACACGGGGAGATTGGTGTCAGTGATTGTAGGTCTGGTTTGTCTCAGATAGGGGAAGAATGGTGTCAGTGACTGAGGGGCTGGATTATATCAGACCGAGGGAGATTGGTGTCAGTGACTGTGGGGATGGTTGATATCAGACGGGGGAGATTGGTGTCATGGACTGTGGAGCTGGTTTATATCAGACTGGAGGAGATTGGTGTCAGGGACTATGGGGCTGGATTATATCAGACAGGCAGAGATTTTTGTCAGGGACTATGGGGCAGGTTTATATCAGACATGCAGAAATTGGTGTCAGTGACAGTGGGGTTAGTTTATTTCAGAGAGTGGGAGATTGGCGTCTGTGAAAAAGGGGCTGCTTTATGTCAGACAGGAGGAGATCGTCATCAGTGACTGTGGGTCTGGTTTATATCAGACTGGAGGAGATTGGCGTCAGTGACTGTGGGTCTGGTTTATATCAGACAGAGGGAGATTGGTGTCAGTGACTGTGGGTCTGGTTTATATCAGACAGGGGGAAATTGGTGTCAGTGACTGTGGGTCTGATTTATATCAGACAGGGTGAGATTAGTGTCTGTGACTGGGGACTGGATTACATCAGACTTTAGGAAATTGGTGTCAGTGACTGTGGGTATGGTTTATATCAGACAAGGGGAGATTGGTGTCAGTGACTGTGGGCTGATTTATATCAGACAACGGGAGATTGGTGTCAGTGTCTGTGGGGCTGGATTATATCAGACAGGCAGAGATTGGTGTCAGGGACTATTGGGGTGGATTATATCAGACAGGCAGAGATTGGTTTCAGGGACTACCGGGCTGGTTTATATCAGACATGCAGAAATTGGGGTCAGTGTCTGTGGGGCTAGTTTATGTCAGACAGGGGGAGACTGGCGTCAGTGACTGTGGGTCTGGTTTATATCAGTCTGGAGGAGATTGGCGTCAGTGACTGTGGGTCTGGTTTATATCAGAAAGGGGGAGATTGGTATCTGTGACTGTGGGGCTGGTTTATATCAGACAGGGGGAGATTGGCGTCAGTGACTGTGGGTCTGGTTTATATCAGACAAGGGGAGATTATTGTCAGTGATTTTGGGGCTGGATTATATCAGACTTTAGGAAATGGGTGTCAGTGACAGTGGATATGATTGATATCAGACAGAGGGGAGATTGGTGTCAGTGACTGGGGGGCTGGATTATATCAGACAGGCAGAGATTGGTGTCAGGGACTAAGGGGGTGGATTATATCAGACAGGCAGAGATTGGTGTCAGGCACTATTGGGCTGGTTTATATCAGACATGCAGAAATTGGTGTCAGTGACTGTGGGGCTGGTTTCTGTCAGACAGGGGGAGATTGGCGTCAGTGAAAAAGAGGCTGGTTAATGCCAGACAGGAGGAGATTGTCTTCAGTGACTGTGAAGCTGGTTTATATCAGACTGGAGGATATTGGCGTCAGTGACTGTGGGGCTGGTTTATATCAGACAAGGGGAGATTGGTGTCAGTGACTTAGAGATGGAAATGTGTTGCTATAAAAGCGCAGCAGGTCAGGCAGCATCTAGGGAACAGGAGAATCGACGTTTCGGGCATTAGCCCTTCTTCAGGAATCGAATGCCCGAAACGTCGATTCTCCTGTTCCCTAGATGCTGCCTGACCTGCTGCGCTTTTCCAGCAACACATTTCCATCTCTGATCTCCAGCATCTGCAGACCTCACGTTCTCCTCAAAGATTCCGTCAGTGACTTAGAGTCTGGTTTATATCAGACAAGGGGAGATTGGTGTCAGTGTCAGTGGGGCGGGATTATATCAGACAGGCAGAGATTGGTGTCATGGACTATGGGGCTGGATTATATCAAACAGGCAGAGTTTGGTGTCAGGGACTATGGGGCTGGTTTATGTCAGACAGGGTGAGTTTGGTGTCAGTGAAAAAGGGGATGGTTTATGTCAGACAAGAGGAGAATGTCATCAGTGACTGTGGAACTGGTTTATATCAGACTGCAGGAAATTGGCGTCAGTGACTGTGGGGATGGTTTATATCAGAAAGGGGGAGATTGGTATCAGTGACTGTGGGGCTGGTTTATATCAGACAGAGGGAGAGTGGGGTCAGTGACTGTGGGTCTGGTTTATATCAGAAAGTGGGAGATTGGTCTCAGTGATTGTGGGGCTGGATTATATCAGACTGGAGGAAATTGGTGCCAGTGACTGTGGGTATGGTTTATATCAGACAGAGGGAGAGTGGTGTCAGTGACTGTGAGTCTGGTTTATATCAGTCATCGGGAGATTGGTGTCAGTGTCTCTGGGGCTGGTTTATATCAGACATGCAGAAATTGGTGTCAGTTACTGTGGGGCTGGTTTATGTCAGAAAGGGGGATATTGGTGTCAGTGACTGTGAGTATGGTTTATATCAGACAGAGGGAGATTAGTGTCAGTGACTGTGAGTCTGGTTTATATCAGACAGGCAGAGATTGGTGTCAGGGACGATGGGGCTGGTTTATATCAGACAAGGGGAGATTGGCGTCAGTGAAAAAGGGGCTGGGTTATGTCAGACAGGAGCAGATTTTCATCAGTGACTGTGGAGCTGGTTTATATCAGACTGGAGGAGATTGGCGTCAGTGACTGTGGGTCTGGTTTATAAGAGAAAGGGGGAGATTGGTATCAGTGAATTTGGGACTGGTTCATATCAGACAGCGGGAGATTGGTGTCAGTGTCTGTGGGGTTGGTTTATATCAGACATGCAGAAATTGGTGTCAGTGACTGTGGGGATGGTTTATGCCAGACAGGGGAGATTGGTGTCAGTGAAAAAGGGGCTGGTTTATGTCAGACAGGAGGAGATTGGCGTCAGTTATTGTGGAACTGGTTTATATCAGACTGGAGTAGATTGGCGTCAGCGATTGTGGGTCTGGTTTATATCAGACAGGGGGAGATTGGTGTAAGTGACTGTGGGTCTGGCTTATATCAGACAGGGGGAGACTGGTGTCAGTGACTGTCAGGCTGGATTATATCAGACTGGAGCAAATTGGTGTTAGTGACTGTGAGTATGGTTTATATCAGACAGAGGGAGATTAGTGTCAGTGACTCTGGACTGGTTTATATCAGACAGCGGGAGATTGGCGTCAGTGACTGTGGGGCTGGTTTATATCAGACAAAGTGAGATTGGTGTCAGTGACTGTGGGGCTGGTTCATATAAGACAAGGGGAGATTGGTGTCAGTGACTTTGGGGCTGGTTTATATCAGACATGGGGAGATTGGTGTCAGTGACTGAAAGGCTGGGTTATATCAGAAAGGGGGAGAATGGTGTCAGTGACTGTGGGGCTTGATTATATCAGACAGGGGAAGATTGGTGTCAGTGACTGTGGAGCTCGTTGATATCAGACCGGGGGAGATTGGTGTCAGGGACTGTGGGTCTGGTTTATATCAAACAAGGGGAGATTGGTGTCAGTGACTGTGGGGCTGGTTCATATAAGACAAGGCGAGATTGGTGTCAGTGACTGTGGGCTGGATTATATCAGACAGGCAGAGATTGGTGTCAGGGACTATGGGACAGGATTATATCAGATAGGCAGCCATTGGTGTCAGGGACTATGGGGCTGGTTTATATCAGACAGGAGGCGATTAGTGTCAATGACTGTGGGTCGGGTTTATATCAGACAGGAGGAGATTTGTGTCAGTGACTGAGGAGCTGGATTATATCAGACTGGAGGAAATTGGTGTCAGTGACTGTGGTTATGGTTTATATCAGACAGGGGGAGATTGGTGTCAGTGACTGTGGGTCTGGTTTATATCAGACAAGGGGAGATTGGTGTCAGTGACTGTGGGGCTGGTTCATATAAGACAAGGGGAGATTGGTGTCAGTGGCGGTGGGGCTGGTTCATATAAGACAAGGTGAGATTGGTGTCAGTGACTGGGTCTGGTTTATATCTGACAGGGGGAGATTGGTGTCAGGGACTGTGGTTCTGGGTTATATCAGACAAGTGGAGATTGGTGTCAGGGATTATGCAGCTGGATTATATCCGACAGGCAGAGATTGGTGTCAGGGACTATGGGGCAGGTTTATATCAGACATGCAGAAATTGGTGTCAGTGACTGTGGGGCTGGTTTATGTCAGACAGGGGAGATTGGCGTCAGTGACTGTGGGGCTGGTTTATGTCAGACATGAGGAGATTGTCTTCAGTGACTGTGGAGCTGGTTTATGTCAGACAGGAGGAAGTTGGTGTCAGTGAATGTGGTATGGTTTATATCAGACAGCGCGAGATTGGTGTCAGTGACTGTGGGCTGGATTATATCAGACAGGCAGAGATTGGTGTCAGGGACTATGGGACTGGATATTATCAGACAGGCAGAGAGTGGTATCAGGTACTATGGGGCTGGTTTTTATCAGACATGCAGTAATTCGTTTCAGTGACTGTGGGGCTAGTTTATGTCAGACAGGGGGAGATTGTCTTCAGTGACTGTGGAGCTGGTTTATATCAGACTGGAGGAGATTGGCGTCAGTGACTGTGGGTCTGGTTTATATCAGAAAGGGGGAGATTGGTATCAGTGACTTTGGGGCTGGTTTATATCAGACGGGGGAGATTGGTGTCAGTGACTGTGGCGCTGGATTATATCAGACTGGAGGAAATTGGTGTCATTGACTGTGGGTATGGTTTATATCACACAGGTGGAGATTGGTGTCAGTGACTGTGGGCTGGTTTATATCAGACAGGGGGAGATTGGCGTCAGTGAAAAAGAGACTGGTTTATGTCAGACAGGAGGAGATTGGCGTCAGTGACTGTGGAGCTGGTTTATATCGGATTGTAGGAGATTGGCATCAGTGACTTTGGGTCTGGTTTAAATCAGACAAAGCGAGATTGGTGCCAGTGACTCTGGGGCTGGTTTATATCAGACAGGAGAAAATGTTGACAGTGACTGTGGGGCTGGATTAAATCAGACAGAGGGAGATTGGTGTCAGTCACTGTGGAGCTGGTTGATATCAGACAGAGGGAGATTATTGTCAGGGACTGTGGGGCTGGTTCATATAAGACAAGGGGAGATTGGTGTCAGTGACTGTGGGTCTGGTTTATATCAGACAGGGGGAGATTGGTATCAGTGACTGTGGGACTGATTTATATCAGACAGGAGGAAATTTGTGTCAGTGACTGTGAGCTGGTTTATATCAGACAGGGGGAGATTGGTGTCAGTGACTGTGGTGTTGGTTTATATCAACGCTACCTGTGTTTTTCCAGCACCACTCTAATCTAGACTCTAGTTTCACCATCTACAATCCTTGTTTTTACCAAGTTGGTTCATATCAGACAGGCAGAGATTGGCGTCACTGACTGTGGGGCTCGTTTGTATCAGACAGGGGGAGATTGGTTTTAGTGACTGTGGGACTGGTAGATATCAGACAGGGGGAGATTGTTGTCAGGGACTGTGGGTATGGTTTATATCAGACAAGGGAAGATTGGTGTCAGTGACTGTGGGTCTGGTTTATATCAGACATAGGGAGATCGGCGTCAGTGAAAAGGGGGCTGGTTTATATCAGACTGGAGGAGATTGGTGTCAGTGACTGTGGGGCTGGTTTATATCAGACATGCAGAAATTGGTGTCAGTGACTGTGGGGCTGGTTTATGTCAGACATTGTGAGATTGGCGTCAGTGAAAAAGGGGTTGTTTTATGTCAGACAGGAGCAGATTGGCGTCAGTGACTGTGGAGCTGGTTTATATCAGACTGGAGGAGATTGGCCTCAGAGACTTTGGGTCTGGTTTATATCAGACAGAGGGAGATTGGTGTCAGTGACTGTGGGGCTGGTTTATATCAGACAGGGGGAGAATGGTGTCTGTGACTGTGGGACTGGATTATATCAGACAGAGGGATATTGGTGTCAGTGACTGTGGAGCTGGTTGATATCAGACAGGGAGAGATTGTTGTGTGAGGGACTGTGGGTCTGGTTTATATCAGACAAGGTGAGATTGTGTCAGTGACTGTGGGGATGGTTTATATCAGACAGGGGGAGAATTGGTGTCAGGGACTGTGGAACTGGTTTATGTCAGACAGGGGGAGATTTGTGTCAGGGACTGTGGAGCTGGTTTATATCAGACAGGGTGAGATTGGTGTCAGGGACTGTGGAGCTGGTTTATGTCAGACTGGGGTACATTGGTGTCAGCGACTATGGGGCAGGTTTATATCAGACATGCAGAAATTGGTGTCAGTGACTGTGGGGCTGGTTTATGTCAGACAGGGGAGATTGGCGTCAGTGACTGTGGGGCTGGTTTATGTCAGACAGGAGGAGATTGTCTTCAGTGACTGTGGAGCTGGTTTATGTCAGACAGGAGGAAATTGGTGTCAGTGAATGTGGTATGGTTTATATCAGACAGCGCGAGATTGGTGTCAGTGACTGTGGGCTGGATTATGTCAGACAGGCAGAGATTGGTGTCAGGGACTATGGGACTGGATATTATCAGACAGGCAGAGATTGGTATCAGGTACTATGGGGCTGGTTTTTATCAGACATGCAGTAATTCGTTTCAGTGACTGTAGGGCTAGTTTATGTCAGACAGGGGGAGATTGTCTTCAGTGACTGTGGAGCTGGTTTATATCAGACTGGAGGAGCTTGGCGTCAGTGACTGTGGGTCTGGTTTATGTCAGAAAGGGGGAGATTGGTATCAGTGACTTTGGGGCTGGTTTATATCAGACAGGGGGAGATTGGTGTCAGTGACTGTGGCGCTGGATTATATCAGACTGGAGGAAATTGGTGTCAGTGACTGTGGGTATGGTTTATATCACACAGGTGGAGATTGGTGTCAGTGACTGTGGGCTGGTTTATATCAGACAGGGGGAGATTGGCGTCAGTGAAAAAGAGGCTGGTTTATGTCAGACAGGAGGAGATTGGCGTCAGTGACTGTGGAGCTGGTTTATATCGGATTGTAGGAGATTGGCATCAGTGACTTTGGGTCTGGTTTAAATCAGAGAAGGGGAGATTGGTGCCAGTGACTCTGGGGCTGGTTTATATCAGACAGGAGAAAATGGTGACAGTGACTGTGGGGCTGGATTAAATCAGACAGAGGGAGATTGGTGTCAGTCACTGTGGAGCTGGTTGATATCAGACAGAGGGAGATTATTGTCAGGGACTGTGGGGCTGGTTCATATAAGACAAGGGGAGATTGGTGTCAGTGACTGTGGGTCTGGTTTATATCAGACAGGGGGAGATTGGTATCAGTGACTGTGGGACTGATTTATATCAGACAGGAGGAAATTTGTGTCAGTGACTGTGAGCTGGTTTATATCAGACAGGGGGAGATTGGTGTCAGTGACTGTGGTGTTGGTTTATATCAACGCTACCTGTGTTTTTCCAGCACCACTCTAATCTAGACTCTAGTTTCACCATCTACAATCCTTGTTTTTACCAAGTTGGTTCATATCAGACAGGCAGAGATTGGCGTCACTGACTGTGGGGCTCGTTTGTATCAGACAGGGGGAGATTGGTTTTAGTGACTGTGGGACTGGTAGATATCAGACAGGGGGAGATTGTTGTCAGGGACTGTGGGTATGGTTTATATCAGACAAGGGAAGATTGGTGTCAGTGACTGTGGGTCTGGTTTATATCAGACATAGGGAGATCGGCGTCAGTGAAAAGGGGGCTGGTTTATATCAGACTGGAGGAGATTGGTGTCAGTGACTGTGGGGCTGGTTTATATCAGACATGCAGAAATTGGTGTCAGTGACTGTGGGGCTGGTTTATGTCAGACATTGTGAGATTGGCGTCAGTGAAAAAGGGGTTGTTTTATGTCAGACAGGAGCAGATTGGCGTCAGTGACTGTGGAGCTGGTTTATATCAGACTGGAGGAGATTGGCCTCAGAGACTTTGGGTCTGGTTTATATCAGACAGAGGGAGATTGGTGTCAGTGACTGTGGGGCTGGTTTATATCAGACAGGGGGAGAATGGTGTCTGTGACTGTGGGACTGGATTATATCAGACAGAGGGATATTGGTGTCAGTGACTGTGGAGCTGGTTGATATCAGACAGGGAGAGATTGTTGTGTGAGGGACTGTGGGTCTGGTTTATATCAGACAAGGTGAGATTGTGTCAGTGACTGTGGGGATGGTTTATATCAGACAGGGGGAGAATTGGTGTCAGGGACTGTGGAACTGGTTTATGTCAGACAGGGGGAGATTTGTGTCAGGGACTGTGGAGCTGGTTTATATCAGACAGGGTGAGATTGGTGTCAGGGACTGTGGAGCTGGTTTATGTCAGACTGGGGTACATTGGTGTCAGCGACTATGGGGCAGGTTTATATCAGACATGCAGAAATTGGTGTCAGTGACTGTGGGGCTGGTTTATGTCAGACAGGGGAGATTGGCGTCAGTGACTGTGGGGCTGGTTTATGTCAGACAGGAGGAGATTGTCTTCAGTGACTGTGGAGCTGGTTTATGTCAGACAGGAGGAAATTGGTGTCAGTGAATGTGGTATGGTTTATATCAGACAGCGCGAGATTGGTGTCAGTGACTGTGGGCTGGATTATGTCAGACAGGCAGAGATTGGTGTCAGGGACTATGGGACTGGATATTATCAGACAGGCAGAGATTGGTATCAGGTACTATGGGGCTGGTTTTTATCAGACATGCAGTAATTCGTTTCAGTGACTGTAGGGCTAGTTTATGTCAGACAGGGGGAGATTGTCTTCAGTGACTGTGGAGCTGGTTTATATCAGACTGGAGGAGCTTGGCGTCAGTGACTGTGGGTCTGGTTTATGTCAGAAAGGGGGAGATTGGTATCAGTGACTTTGGGGCTGGTTTATATCAGACAGGGGGAGATTGGTGTCAGTGACTGTGGCGCTGGATTATATCAGACTGGAGGAAATTGGTGTCAGTGACTGTGGGTATGGTTTATATCACACAGGTGGAGATTGGTGTCAGTGACTGTGGGCTGGTTTATATCAGACAGGGGGAGATTGGCGTCAGTGAAAAAGAGGCTGGTTTATGTCAGACAGGAGGAGATTGGCGTCAGTGACTGTGGAGCTGGTTTATATCGGATTGTAGGAGATTGGCATCAGTGACTTTGGGTCTGGTTTAAATCAGAGAAGGGGAGATTGGTGCCAGTGACTCTGGGGCTGGTTTATATCAGACAGGAGAAAATGGTGACAGTGACTGTGGGGCTGGATTCAATCAGACAGAGGGAGATTGGTGTCAGTCACTGTGGAGCTGGTTGATATCAGACAGAGGGAGATTATTGTCAGGGACTGTGGGGCTGGTTCATATGAAACAAGGGGAGATTGGTGTCAGTGACTGTGGGTCTGGTTTATATCAGACAGGGGGAGATTGGTATCAGTGACTATGGGACTGATTTATATCAGACAGGAGGAAATTTGTGTCAGTGACTGTGAGCTGGTTTATATCAGACAGGGGGAGATTGGTGTCAGTGACTGTGGTGTTGGTTTATATCAACGCTACCTGTGTTTTTCCAGCACCACTCTAATCTAGACTCTCGTTTCACCATCTCCAATCCTTGTTTTTACCAAGTAGGTTCATATCAGACAGGCAGAGATTGGTGTCATTGACTGTGGGGATGGTTTATATCAGACAGGGGGAGATTGGTGTCAGGGACTGTGGAGCTGGTTTATATCAGACAGGGGGAGATTGGTGTCAGTGACTGTGGGGATGGTTTATATCAGACAGGGGGAGATTGGCGTCAGGGACTGTGGAGCTGGTTTATGTCAGACTGGGTTACATTGGTGTCAGTGACTGAGGTGCTGGGTTATATCAGACAGGGGGAGAATGGTGTCAGTGACTGTGGGGCTTGAATATATCAGACAGGCGGAGATTGATGTCAGTGACTTTGGGTCTGGTTTTTATCAGACATGGGGAGATTGGCGTCAGTGACTGTGGTGCTGGTTTATATCAGGCAGGGGGAGAATGGTGTCAGTGACTGTGGGGCTTGATTATATCAGACAGGGGGAGATTGGTGTCAGTGACTTTGGGTCTGGTTTATATCAGACGGGGGTAGATTGGTGTCAGTGACTGTCGGGCTGGTTTATATCAGACAGGGGGAGATTGGTGTCAGTGACTGTGGGTCTGGTTTGTATCAGACCGGGGGAGATTGGTGTCAGTGACTGTGGGGCTGGTTTATAGCAGACAGGGGAAGAATGGTGTCGGTGACTGTGGGGCTGGTTTATATCAGAAAGGGGGAGATTGGTGTCAGTGACTGTGGGTCAGGTTTATATCAGCAGAGGGAGTTTGGAGTCAGTGACTGTGGGTCTGGTTTATATCAGACAGGGGGAGATTGGTGTCAGTGACTGTAAGGCTGGGTTATATCAGACAGGGGGAGAATGGTGTCAGTGACTGTGTGTCTGGTTTATATCAGACAAGGGGAGATTTGTGTCATTGACTGTGAAGCTGTTTGATATCAGACAGGGTGAGAATGGTGTCAGGGACTGTGGCTCTGGTTTATATCAGCCAAGGGGAGATTGGTGTCAGTGACTGTGGGGCTGGTTCAGAAAAGACAAGGGGAGATTGGTGTCAGTGACTGTGGGTCTGGTTTATATCAGACAGGGGGAGATTGGTGTCAGGGACTGAGGGTCTGGGTTATATCAGACAAGGGGAGATTGGTGTCAGGGACTATGGAGCTGTTTTGTATCAGACATGCAGAAATTGGCGTTAGTGACTGGGGCTGGTTTATGTCAGACAGGGTGAGATTGACGTCAGTGAAAAAGGGGATGGTTTATGTCAGACAAGTGGAGATTGTCATCAGTGACTGTGGTGCTGGTTTATATCAGACTGGAGGAGATTGGCGTCAGTGACTGTGGGGGTGGTTTAGATCAGAAAGGGGGAGATTGGTATCAGTGACTATGGGGATGGTTTATATCAGACAGAGGGAGATTGGTGTCAGTGACTGTGGGTCTGGTTTATATCAGACAGTGGGAGATTGGTGTCTGTGACTGTGGGGCTGTATTATATCAGACTGGAGGAAATTGGTGTCAGTGACTGTGGGTATGGTTGATATCAGACAGGGGGAGATTGGTGTCAGTGACTGTGGGTCTGGTTTATATCAGACAAGGGGAGATTATTGTCAGTGATTTTGGGGCTGGATTATATCAGACTTTAGGAAATGGGTGTCAGTGACAGTGGATATGATTGATATCAGACAGAGGGGAGATTGGTGTCAGTGACTGGGGGGCTGGATTATATCAGACAGGCAGAGATTGGTGTCAGGGACTAAGGGGGTGGATTATATCAGACAGGCAGAGATTGGTGTCAGGCACTATTGGGCTGGTTTATATCAGACATGCAGAAATTGGTGTCAGTGACTGTGGGGCTGGTTTCTGTCAGACAGGGGGAGATTGGCGTCAGTGAAAAAGAGGCTGGTTAATGCCAGACAGGAGGAGATTGTCTTCAGTGACTGTGAAGCTGGTTTATATCAGACTGGAGGATATTGGCGTCAGTGACTGTGGGGCTGGTTTATATCAGACAAGGGGAGATTGGTGTCAGTGACTTAGAGATGGAAATGTGTTGCTATAAAAGCGCAGCAGGTCAGGCAGCATCTAGGGAACAGGAGAATCGACGTTTCGGGCATTAGCCCTTCTTCAGGAATCGAATGCCCGAAACGTCGATTCTCCTGTTCCCTAGATGCTGCCTGACCTGCTGCGCTTTTCCAGCAACACATTTCCATCTCTGATCTCCAGCATCTGCAGACCTCACGTTCTCCTCAAAGATTCCGTCAGTGACTTAGAGTCTGGTTTATATCAGACAAGGGGAGATTGGTGTCAGTGTCAGTGGGGCGGGATTATATCAGACAGGCAGAGATTGGTGTCATGGACTATGGGACTGGATTATATCAAACAGGCAGAGTTTGGTGTCAGGGACTATGGGGCTGGTTTATGTCAGACAGGGTGAGTTTGGTGTCAGTGAAAAAGGGGATGGTTTATGTCAGACAAGAGGAGAATGTCATCAGTGACTGTGGAACTGGTTTATATCAGACTGCAGGAAATTGGCGTCAGTGACTGTGGGGATGGTTTATATCAGAAAGGGGGAGATTGGTATCAGTGACTGTGGGGCTGGTTTATATCAGACAGAGGGAGAGTGGGGTCAGTGACTGTGGGTCTGGTTTATATCAGAAAGTGGGAGATTGGTCTCAGTGACTGTGGGGCTGGATTATATCAGACTGGAGGAAATTGGTGCCAGTGACTGTGGGTATGGTTTATATCAGACAGAGGGAGAGTGGTGTCAGTGACTGTGAGTCTGGTTTATATCAGTCATCGGGAGATTGGTGTCAGTGTCTCTGGGGCTGGTTTATATCAGACATGCAGAAATTGGTGTCAGTTACTGTGGGGCTGGTTTATGTCAGAAAGGGGGATATTGGTGTCAGTGACTGTGAGTATGGTTTATATCAGACAGAGGGAGATTAGTGTCAGTGACTGTGAGTCTGGTTTATATCAGACAGGCAGAGATTGGTGTCAGGGACGATGGGGCTGGTTTATATCAGACAAGGGGAGATTGGCGTCAGTGAAAAAGGGGCTGGGTTATGTCAGACAGGAGCAGATTTTCATCAGTGACTGTGGAGCTGGTTTATATCAGACTGGAGGAGATTGGCGTCAGTGACTGTGGGTCTGGTTTATAAGAAAAAGGGGGAGATTGGTATCAGTGAATTTGGGACTGGTTCATATCAGACAGCGGGAGATTGGTGTCAGTGTCTGTGGGGTTGGTTTATATCAGACATGCAGAAATTGGTGTCAGTGACTGTGGGGATGGTTTATGCCAGACAGGGGAGATTGGTGTCAGTGAAAAAGGGGCTGGTTTATGTCAGACAGGAGGAGATTGGCGTCAGTTATTGTGGAACTGGTTTATATCAGACTGGAGTAGATTGGCGTCAGCGATTGTGGGTCTGGTTTATATCAAACAAGGGGAGATTGGTGTCAGTGACTGTGGGGCTGGTTCATATAAGACAAGGCGAGATTGGTGTCAGTGACTGTGGGCTGGATTATATCAGACAGGCAGAGATTGGTGTCAGGGACTATGGGACAGGATTATATCAGATAGGCAGCCATTGGTGTCAGGGACTATGGGGCTGGTTTATATCAGACAGGAGGCGATTAGTGTCAATGACTGTGGGTCGGGTTTATATCTGACAGGAGGAGATTTGTGTCAGTGACTGAGGAGCTGGATTATATCAGACTGGAGGAAATTGGTGTCAGTGACTGTGGTTATGGTTTATATCAGACAGGGGGAGATTGGTGTCAGTGACTGTGGGTCTGGTTTATATCAGACAAGGGGAGATTGGTGTCAGTGACTGTGGGGCTGGTTCATATAAGACAAGGGGAGATTGGTGTCAGTGGCGGTGGGGCTGGTTCATATAAGACAAGGTGAGATTGGTGTCAGTGACTGGGTCTGGTTTATATCTGACAGGGGGAGATTGGTGTCAGGGACTGTGGTTCTGGGTTATATCAGACAAGTGGAGATTGGTGTCAGGGATTATGCAGATGGATTATATCCGACAGGCAGAGATTGGTGTCAGGGACTATGGGGCAGGTTTATATCAGACATGCAGAAATTGGTGTCAGTGACTGTGGGGCTGGTTTATGTCAGACAGGGGAGATTGGCGTCAGTGACTGTGGGGCTGGTTTATGTCAGACAGGAGGAGATTGTCTTCAGTGACTGTGGAGCTGGTTTATGTCAGACAGGAGGAAATTGGTGTCAGTGAATGTGGTATGGTTTATATCAGACAGCGCGAGATTGGTGTCAGTGACTGTGGGCTGGATTATGTCAGACAGGCAGAGATTGGTGTCAGGGACTATGGGACTGGATATTATCAGACAGGCAGAGAGTGGTATCAGGTACTATGGGGCTGGTTTTTATCAGACATGCAGTAATTCGTTTCAGTGACTGTGGGGCTAGTTTATGTCAGACAGGGGGAGATTGTCTTCAGTGACTGTGGAGCTGGTTTATATCAGACTGGAGGAGATTGGCGTCAGTGACTGTGGGTCTGGTTTATATCAGAAAGGGGGAGATTGGTATCAGTGACTTTGGGGCTGGTTTATATCAGACAGGGGGAGATTGGTGTCAGTGACTGTGGCGCTGGATTATATCAGACTGGAGGAAATTGGTGTCATTGACTGTGGGTATGGTTTATATCACACAGGTGGAGATTGGTGTCAGTGACTGTGGGCTGGTTTATATCAGACAGGGGGAGATTGGCGTCAGTGAAAAAGAGGCTG
The DNA here is from genome assembly GCF_037043375.1 of Chiloscyllium plagiosum. NCBI lineage: Eukaryota > Metazoa > Chordata > Chondrichthyes > Orectolobiformes > Hemiscylliidae > Chiloscyllium > Chiloscyllium plagiosum. The sequence goes on from NW_028270183.1 coordinate 56,271,569, forward strand.
GTTTATGTCAGACAGGAGGAGATTGGCGTCAGTGACTGTGGAGCTGGTTTATATCGGATTGTAGGAGATTGGCATCAGTGACTTTGGGTCTGGTTTAAATCAGACAAAGCGAGATTGGTGCCAGTGACTCTGGGGCTGGTTTATATCAGACAGGAGAAAATGTTGACAGTGACTGTGGGGCTGGATTAAATCAGACAGAGGGAGATTGGTGTCAGTCACTGTGGAGCTGGTTGATATTAGACAGAGGGAGATTATTGTCAGGGACTGTGGGGCTGGTTCATATAAGACAAGGGGAGATTGGTGTCAGTGACTGTGGGTCTGGTTTATATCAGACAGGGGGAGATTGGTATCAGTGACTGTGGGACTGATTTATATCAGACAGGAGGAAATTTGTGTCAGTGACTGTGAGCTGGTTTATATCAGACAGGGGGAGATTGGTGTCAGTGACTGTGGTGTTGGTTTATATCAACGCTACCTGTGTTTTTCCAGCACCACTCTAATCTAGACTCTAGTTTCACCATCTACAATCCTTGTTTTTACCAAGTTGGTTCATATCAGACAGGCAGAGATTGGCGTCACTGACTGTGGGGCTCGTTTGTATCAGACAGGGGGAGATTGGTTTTAGTGACTGTGGGACTGGTAGATATCAGACAGGGGGAGATTGTTGTCAGGGACTGTGGGTATGGTTTATATCAGACAAGGGAAGATTGGTGTCAGTGACTGTGGGTCTGGTTTATATCAGACATAGGGAGATTGGCGTCAGTGAAAAGGGGGCTGGTTTATATCAGACTGGAGGAGATTGGCGTCAGTGACTGTGGGGCTGGTTTATATCAGACATGCAGAAATTGGTGTCAGTGACTGTGGGGCTGGTTTATGTCAGACATTGTGAGATTGGCATCTGTGAAAAAGGGGTTGTTTTATGTCAGACAGGAGCAGATTGGCGTCAGTGACTGTGGAGCTGGTTTATATCAGACTGGAGGAGATTGGCCTCAGAGACTTTGGGTCTGGTTTATATCAGACAGAGGGAGATTGGTGTCAGTGACTGTGGGGCTGGTTTATATCAGACAGGGGGAGAATGGTGTCTGTGACTGTGGGACTGGATTATATCAGACAGAGGGATATTGGTGTCAGTGACTGTGGAGCTGGTTGATATCAGACAGGGAGAGATTGTTGTGTGAGGGACTGTGGGTCTGGTTTATATCAGACAAGGTGAGATTGTGTCAGTGACTGTGGGGATGGTTTATATCAGACAGGGGGAGAATTGGTGTCAGGGACTGTGGAACTGGTTTATGTCAGACAGGGGGAGATTTGTGTCAGGGACTGTGGAGCTGGTTTATATCAGACAGGGTGAGATTGGTGTCAGGGACTGTGGAGCTGGTTTATGTCAGACTGGGGTACATTGGTGTCAGCGACTATGGGGCAGGTTTATATCAGACATGCAGAAATTGGTGTCAGTGACTGTGGGGCTGGTTTATGTCAGACAGGGGAGATTGGCGTCAGTGACTGTGGGGCTGGTTTATGTCAGACAGGAGGAGATTGTCTTCAGTGACTGTGGAGCTGGTTTATGTCAGACAGGAGGAAATTGGTGTCAGTGAATGTGGTATGGTTTATATCAGACAGCGCGAGATTGGTGTCAGTGACTGTGGGCTGGTTTATATCAGACAGCGGGAGATTGGTGTCAGTGACTGTGGGCTGGATTATGTCAGACAGGCAGAGATTGGTGTCAGGGACTATGGGACTGGATATTATCAGACAGGCAGAGATTGGTATCAGGTACTATGGGGCTGGTTTTTATCAGACATGCAGTAATTCGTTTCAGTGACTGTAGGGCTAGTTTATGTCAGACAGGGGGAGATTGTCTTCAGTGACTGTGGAGCTGGTTTATATCAGACTGGAGGAGCTTGGCGTCAGTGACTGTGGGTCTGGTTTATGTCAGAAAGGGGGAGATTGGTATCAGTGACTTTGGGGCTGGTTTATATCAGACAGGGGGAGATTGGTGTCAGTGACTGTGGCGCTGGATTATATCAGACTGGAGGAAATTGGTGTCAGTGACTGTGGGTATGGTTTATATCACACAGGTGGAGATTGGTGTCAGTGACTGTGGGTATGGTTTATATCACACAGGTGGAGATTGGTGTCAGTGACTGTGGGCTGGTTTATATCAGACAGGGGGAGATTGGCGTCAGTGAAAAAGAGACTGGTTTATGTCAGACAGGAGGAGATTGGCGTCAGTGACTGTGGAGCTGGTTTATATCGGATTGTAGGAGATTGGCATCAGTGACTTTGGGTCTGGTTTAAATCAGACAAAGCGAGATTGGTGCCAGTGACTCTGGGGCTGGTTTATATCAGACAGGAGAAAATGGTGACAGTGACTGTGGGGCTGGATTCAATCAGACAGAGGGAGATTGGTGTCAGTCACTGTGGAGCTGGTTGATATCAGACAGAGGGAGATTATTGTCAGGGACTGTGGGGCTGGTTCATATGAAACAAGGGGAGATTGGTGTCAGTGACTGTGGGTCTGGTTTATATCAGACAGGGGGAGATTGGTATCAGTGACTATGGGACTGATTTATATCAGACAGGAGGAAATTTGTGTCAGTGACTGTGAGCTGGTTTATATCAGACAGGGGGAGATTGGTGTCAGTGACTGTGGTGTTGGTTTATATCAACGCTACCTGTGTTTTTCCAGCACCACTCTAATCTAGACTCTCGTTTCACCATCTCCAATCCTTGTTTTTACCAAGTAGGTTCATATCAGACAGGCAGAGATTGGTGTCATTGACTGTGGGGATGGTTTATATCAGACAGGGGGAGATTGGTGTCAGGGACTGTGGAGCTGGTTTATATCATACAGGGGGAGTATGGTGTCAGGGACTGTGGAGCTGGTTTATATCAGACAGGGGGAGATTGGTGTCAGTGACTGTGGAGCTGGTTTATATCAGACAGGGGGAGATTGGCGTCAGGGACTGTGGAGCTGGTTTATGTCAGACTGGGTTACATTGGTGTCAGTGACTGAGGTGCTGGGTTATATCAGACAGGGGGAGAATGGTGTCAGTGACTGTGGGGCTTGAATATATCAGACAGGCGGAGATTGGTGTCAGTGACTTTGGGTCTGGTTTTTATCAGACATGGGGAGATTGGCGTCAGTGACTGTGGTGCTGGTTTATATCAGGCAGGGGGAGAATGGTGTCAGTGACTGTGGGGCTTGATTATATCAGACAGGGGGAGATTGGTGTCAGTGACTTTGGGTCTGGTTTATATCAGACGGGGGTAGATTGGTGTCAGTGACTGTCGGGCTGGTTTATATCAGACAGGGGGAGATTGGTGTCAGTGACTGTGGGTCTGGTTTATATCAGCAGAGGGAGATTGGTGTCAGTGACTGTGGGTCTGGTTTGTATCAGACCGGGGGAGATTGGTGTCAGTGACTGTGGGGCTGGTTTATAGCAGACAGGGGAAGAATGGTGTCGGTGACTGTGGGGCTGGTTTATATCAGAAAGGGGGAGATTGGTGTCAGTGACTGTGGGTCAGGTTTATATCAGCAGAGGGAGTTTGGAGTCAGTGACTGTGGGTCTGGTTTATATCAGACAGGGGGAGATTGGTGTCAGTGACTGTAAGGCTGGGTTATATCAGACAGGGGGAGAATGGTGTCAGTGACTGTGTGTCTGGTTTATATCAGACAAGGGGAGATTTGTGTCATTGACTGTGGAGCTGTTTGATAACAGACAGGGTGAGAATGGTGTCAGGGACTGTGGCTCTGGTTTATATCAGCCAAGGGGAGATTGGTGTCAGTGACTGTGGGGCTGGTTCAGAAAAGACAAGGGGAGATTGGTGTCAGTGACTGTGGGTCTGGTTTATATCAGACAGGGGGAGATTGGTGTCAGGGACTGAGGGTCTGGGTTATATCAGACAAGGGGAGATTGGTGTCAGGGACTATGGAGCTGTTTTGTATCAGACATGCAGAAATTGGCGTTAGTGACTGTGGGGCTGGTTTATGTCAGACAGGGTGAGATTGACGTCAGTGAAAAAGGGGATGGTTTATGTCAGACAAGTGGAGATTGTCATCAGTGACTGTGGTGCTGGTTTATATCAGACTGGAGGAGATTGGCGTCAGTGACTGTGGGGGTGGTTTAGATCAGAAAGGGGGAGATTGGTATCAGTGACTATGGGGATGGTTTATATCAGACAGAGGGAGATTGGTGTCAGTGACTGTGGGTCTGGTTTATATCAGACAGTGGGAGATTGGTGTCTGTGACTGTGGGGCTGTATTATATCAGACTGGAGGAAATTGGTGTCAGTGACTGTGGGTATGGTTGATATCAGACAGGGGGAGATTGGTGTCAGTGACTGTGGGTCTGGTTTATATCAGACAAGGGGAGATTATTGTCAGTGATTTTGGGGCTGGATTATATCAGACTTTAGGAAATGGGTGTCAGTGACAGTGGATATGATTGATATCAGACAGAGGGGAGATTGGTGTCAGTGACTGGGGGGCTGGATTATATCAGACAGGCAGAGATTGGTGTCAGGGACTAAGGGGGTGGATTATATCAGACAGGCAGAGATTGGTGTCAGGCACTATTGGGCTGGTTTATATCAGACATGCAGAAATTGGTGTCAGTGACTGTGGGGCTGGTTTCTGTCAGACAGGGGGAGATTGGCGTCAGTGAAAAAGAGGCTGGTTAATGCCAGACAGGAGGAGATTGTCTTCAGTGACTGTGAAGCTGGTTTATATCAGACTGGAGGATATTGGCGTCAGTGACTGTGGGGCTGGTTTATATCAGACAAGGGGAGATTGGTGTCAGTGACTTAGAGATGGAAATGTGTTGCTATAAAAGCGCAGCAGGTCAGGCAGCATCTAGGGAACAGGAGAATCGACGTTTCGGGCATTAGCCCTTCTTCAGGAATCGAATGCCCGAAACGTCGATTCTCCTGTTCCCTAGATGCTGCCTGACCTGCTGCGCTTTTCCAGCAACACATTTCCATCTCTGATCTCCAGCATCTGCAGACCTCACGTTCTCCTCAAAGATTCCGTCAGTGACTTAGAGTCTGGTTTATATCAGACAAGGGGAGATTGGTGTCAGTGTCAGTGGGGCGGGATTATATCAGACAGGCAGAGATTGGTGTCATGGACTATGGGACTGGATTATATCAAACAGGCAGAGTTTGGTGTCAGGGACTATGGGGCTGGTTTATGTCAGACAGGGTGAGTTTGGTGTCAGTGAAAAAGGGGATGGTTTATGTCAGACAAGAGGAGAATGTCATCAGTGACTGTGGAACTGGTTTATATCAGACTGCAGGAAATTGGCGTCAGTGACTGTGGGGATGGTTTATATCAGAAAGGGGGAGATTGGTATCAGTGACTGTGGGGCTGGTTTATATCAGACAGAGGGAGAGTGGGGTCAGTGACTGTGGGTCTGGTTTATATCAGACTGGAGGAAATTGGTGCCAGTGACTGTGGGTATGGTTTATATCAGACAGAGGGAGAGTGGTGTCAGTGACTGTGAGTCTGGTTTATATCAGTCATCGGGAGATTGGTGTCAGTGTCTCTGGGGCTGGTTTATATCAGACATGCAGAAATTGGTGTCAGTTACTGTGGGGCTGGTTTATGTCAGAAAGGGGGATATTGGTGTCAGTGACTGTGAGTATGGTTTATATCAGACAGAGGGAGATTAGTGTCAGTGACTGTGAGTCTGGTTTATATCAGACAGGCAGAGATTGGTGTCAGGGACGATGGGGCTGGTTTATATCAGACAAGGGGAGATTGGCGTCAGTGAAAAAGGGGCTGGGTTATGTCAGACAGGAGCAGATTTTCATCAGTGACTGTGGAGCTGGTTTATATCAGACTGGAGGAGATTGGCGTCAGTGACTGTGGGTCTGGTTTATAAGAGAAAGGGGGAGATTGGTATCAGTGAATTTGGGACTGGTTCATATCAGACAGCGGGAGATTGGTGTCAGTGTCTGTGGGGTTGGTTTATATCAGACATGCAGAAATTGGTGTCAGTGACTGTGGGGATGGTTTATGCCAGACAGGGGAGATTGGTGTCAGTGAAAAAGGGGCTGGTTTATGTCAGACAGGAGGAGATTGGCGTCAGTTATTGTGGAACTGGTTTATATCAGACTGGAGTAGATTGGCGTCAGCGATTGTGGGTCTGGTTTATATCAGACAGGGGGAGATTGGTGTAAGTGACTGTGGGTCTGGCTTATATCAGACAGGGGGAGACTGGTGTCAGTGACTGTCAGGCTGGATTATATCAGACTGGAGCAAATTGGTGTTAGTGACTGTGAGTATGGTTTATATCAGACAGAGGGAGATTAGTGTCAGTGACTCTGGACTGGTTTATATCAGACAGCGGGAGATTGGCGTCAGTGACTGTGGGGCTGGTTTATATCAGACAAAGTGAGATTGGTGTCAGTGACTGTGGGGCTGGTTCATATAAGACAAGGGGAGATTGGTGTCAGTGACTTTGGGGCTGGTTTATATCAGACATGGGGAGATTGGTGTCAGTGACTGAAAGGCTGGGTTATATCAGAAAGGGGGAGAATGGTGTCAGTGACTGTGGGGCTTGATTATATCAGACAGGGGAAGATTGGTGTCAGTGACTGTGGAGCTCGTTGATATCAGACCGGGGGAGATTGGTGTCAGGGACTGTGGGTCTGGTTTATATCAAACAAGGGGAGATTGGTGTCAGTGACTGTGGGGCTGGTTCATATAAGACAAGGCGAGATTGGTGTCAGTGACTGTGGGCTGGATTATATCAGACAGGCAGAGATTGGTGTCAGGGACTATGGGACAGGATTATATCAGATAGGCAGCCATTGGTGTCAGGGACTATGGGGCTGGTTTATATCAGACAGGAGGCGATTAGTGTCAATGACTGTGGGTCGGGTTTATATCAGACAGGAGGAGATTTGTGTCAGTGACTGAGGAGCTGGATTATATCAGACTGGAGGAAATTGGTGTCAGTGACTGTGGTTATGGTTTATATCAGACAGGGGGAGATTGGTGTCAGTGACTGTGGGTCTGGTTTATATCAGACAAGGGGAGATTGGTGTCAGTGACTGTGGGGCTGGTTCATATAAGACAAGGGGAGATTGGTGTCAGTGGCGGTGGGGCTGGTTCATATAAGACAAGGTGAGATTGGTGTCAGTGACTGGGTCTGGTTTATATCTGACAGGGGGAGATTGGTGTCAGGGACTGTGGTTCTGGGTTATATCAGACAAGTGGAGATTGGTGTCAGGGATTATGCAGCTGGATTATATCCGACAGGCAGAGATTGGTGTCAGGGACTATGGGGCAGGTTTATATCAGACATGCAGAAATTGGTGTCAGTGACTGTGGGGCTGGTTTATGTCAGACAGGGGAGATTGGCGTCAGTGACTGTGGGGCTGGTTTATGTCAGACAGGAGGAGATTGTCTTCAGTGACTGTGGAGCTGGTTTATGTCAGACAGGAGGAAATTGGTGTCAGTGAATGTGGTATGGTTTATATCAGACAGCGCGAGATTGGTGTCAGTGACTGTGGGCTGGATTATGTCAGACAGGCAGAGATTGGTGTCAGGGACTATGGGACTGGATATTATCAGACAGGCAGAGAGTGGTATCAGGTACTATGGGGCTGGTTTTTATCAGACATGCAGTAATTCGTTTAAGTGACTGTGGGGCTAGTTTATGTCAGACAGGGGGAGATTGTCTTCAGTGACTGTGGAGCTGGTTTATATCAGACTGGAGGAGATTGGCGTCAGTGACTGTGGGGCTGGTTTATATCAGACATGCAGAAATTGGTGTCAGTGACTGTGGGGCTGGTTTATGTCAGACATTGTGAGATTGGCGTCAGTGAAAAAGGGGTTGTTTTATGTCAGACAGGAGCAGATTGGCGTCAGTGACTGTGGAGCTGGTTTATATCAGACTGGAGGAGATTGGCCTCAGAGACTTTGGGTCTGGTTTATATCAGACAGAGGGAGATTGGTGTCAGTGACTGTGGGGCTGGTTTATATCAGACAGGGGGAGAATGGTGTCTTTGACTGTGGGACTGGATTATATCAGACAGAGGGATATTGGTGTCAGTGACTGTGGAGCTGGTTGATATCAGACAGGGAGAGATTGTTGTGTGAGGGACTGTGGGTCTGGTTTATATCAGACAAGGTGAGATTGTGTCAGTGACTGTGGGGTTGGTTTATATCAGACAGGGGGAGAATTGGTGTCAGGGACTGTGGAACTGGTTTATGTCAGACAGGGGGAGATTTGTGTCAGGGACTGTGGAGCTGGTTTATATCAGACAGGGTGAGATTGGTGTCAGGGACTGTGGAGCTGGTTTATGTCAGACTGGGGTACATTGGTGTCAGCGACTATGGGGCAGGTTTATATCAGACATGCAGAAATTGGTGTCAGTGACTGTGGGGCTGGTTTATGTCAGACAGGGGAGATTGGCGTCAGTGACTGTGGGGCTGGTTTATGTCAGACAGGAGGAGATTGTCTTCAGTGACTGTGGAGCTGGTTTATGTCAGACAGGAGGAAATTGGTGTCAGTGAATGTGGTATGGTTTATATCAGACAGCGCGAGATTGGTGTCAGTGACTGTGGGCTGGTTTATATCAGACAGCGGGAGATTGGTGTCAGTGACTGTGGGCTGGATTATGTCAGACAGGCAGAGATTGGTGTCAGGGACTATGGGACTGGATATTATCAGACAGGCAGAGATTGGTATCAGGTACTATGGGGCTGGTTTTTATCAGACATGCAGTAATTCGTTTCAGTGACTGTAGGGCTAGTTTATGTCAGACAGGGGGAGATTGTCTTCAGTGACTGTGGAGCTGGTTTATATCAGACTGGAGGAGCTTGGCGTCAGTGACTGTGGGTCTGGTTTATGTCAGAAAGGGGGAGATTGGTATCAGTGACTTTGGGGCTGGTTTATATCAGACAGGGGGAGATTGGTGTCAGTGACTGTGGCGCTGGATTATATCAGACTGGAGGAAATTGGTGTCAGTGACTGTGGGTATGGTTTATATCACACAGGTGGAGATTGGTGTCAGTGACTGTGGGCTGGTTTATATCAGACAGGGGGAGATTGGCGTCAGTGAAAAAGAGGCTGGTTTATGTCAGACAGGAGGAGATTGGCGTCAGTGACTGTGGAGCTGGTTTATATCGGATTGTAGGAGATTGGCATCAGTGACTTTGGGTCTGGTTTAAATCAGACAAAGCGAGATTGGTGCCAGTGACTCTGGGGCTGGTTTATATCAGACAGGAGAAAATGGTGACAGTGACTGTGGGGCTGGATTCAATCAGACAGAGGGAGATTGGTGTCAGTCACTGTGGAGCTGGTTGATATCAGACAGAGGGAGATTATTGTCAGGGACTGTGGGGCTGGTTCATATGAAACAAGGGGAGATTGGTGTCAGTGACTGTGGGTCTGGTTTATATCAGACAGGGGGAGATTGGTATCAGTGACTATGGGACTGATTTATATCAGACAGGAGGAAATTTGTGTCAGTGACTGTGAGCTGGTTTATATCAGACAGGGGGAGATTGGTGTCAGTGACTGTGGTGTTGGTTTATATCAACGCTACCTGTGTTTTTCCAGCACCACTCTAATCTAGACTCTCGTTTCACCATCTCCAATCCTTGTTTTTACCAAGTAGGTTCATATCAGACAGGCAGAGATTGGTGTCATTGACTGTGGGGATGGTTTATATCAGACAGGGGGAGATTGGTGTCAGGGACTGTGGAGCTGGTTTATATCATACAGGGGGAGTATGGTGTCAGGGACTGTGGAGCTGGTTTATATCAGACAGGGGGAGATTGGTGTCAGTGACTGTGGAGCTGGTTTATATCAGACAGGGGGAGATTGGCGTCAGGGACTGTGGAGCTGGTTTATGTCAGACTGGGTTACATTGGTGTCAGTGACTGAGGTGCTGGGTTATATCAGACAGGGGGAGAATGGTGTCAGTGACTGTGGGGCTTGAATATATCAGACAGGCGGAGATTGGTGTCAGTGACTTTGGGTCTGGTTTTTATCAGACATGGGGAGATTGGCGTCAGTGACTGTGGTGCTGGTTTATATCAGGCAGGGGGAGAATGGTGTCAGTGACTGTGGGGCTTGATTATATCAGACAGGGGGAGATTGGTGTCAGTGACTTTGGGTCTGGTTTATATCAGACGGGGGTAGATTGGTGTCAGTGACTGTCGGGCTGGTTTATATCAGACAGGGGGAGATTGGTGTCAGTGACTGTGGGTCTGGTTTATATCAGCAGAGGGAGATTGGTGTCAGTGACTGTGGGTCTGGTTTGTATCAGACCGGGGGAGATTGGTGTCAGTGACTGTGGGGCTGGTTTATAGCAGACAGGGGAAGAATGGTGTCGGTGACTGTGGGGCTGGTTTATATCAGAAAGGGGGAGATTGGTGTCAGTGACTGTGGGTCAGGTTTATATCAGCAGAGGGAGTTTGGAGTCAGTGACTGTGGGTCTGGTTTATATCAGACAGGGGGAGATTGGTGTCAGTGACTGTAAGGCTGGGTTATATCAGACAGGGGGAGAATGGTGTCAGTGACTGTGTGTCTGGTTTATATCAGACAAGGGGAGATTTGTGTCATTGACTGTGGAGCTGTTTGATATCAGACAGGGTGAGAATGGTGTCAGGGACTGTGGCTCTGGTTTATATCAGCCAAGGGGAGATTGGTGTCAGTGACTGTGGGGCTGGTTCAGAAAAGACAAGGGGAGATTGGTGTCAGTGACTGTGGGTCTGGTTTATATCAGACAGGGGGAGATTGGTGTCAGGGACTGAGGGTCTGGGTTATATCAGACAAGGGGAGATTGGTGTCAGGGACTATGGAGCTGTTTTGTATCAGACATGCAGAAATTGGCGTTAGTGACTGTGGGGCTGGTTTATGTCAGACAGGGTGAGATTGACGTCAGTGAAAAAGGGGCTGGTTTATGTCAGACAAGTGGAGATTGTCATCAGTGACTGTGGTGCTGGTTTATATCAGACTGGAGGAGATTGGCGTCAGTGACTGTGGGGGTGGTTTAGATCAGAAAGGGGGAGATTGGTATCAGTGACTATGGGGATGGTTTATATCAGACAGAGGGAGATTGGTGTCAGTGACTGTGGGTCTGGTTTATATCAGACAGTGGGAGATTGGTGTCTGTGACTGTGGGGCTGTATTATATCAGACTGGAGGAAATTGGTGTCAGTGACTGTGGGTATGGTTGATATCAGACAGGGGGAGATTGGTGTCAGTGACTGTGAGTCTGGTTTATATCAGTCAGCGGGAGATTGGTGTCAGTGACTGTGAATTGGTTTATATCAGCCGGCGGGAGATTGGTGTCAGTGTCTGTGGGGCTGGTTTATATCAGACATGCAGAAATTGGTGTCAGTGACTGTGGGGCTGTTTTATTTCAGACAGGGGGAGATTGGCGTCAGTGAAAAAGGGGTTGTTTTATGTCAGACAGGAGCAGATTGGTGTCAGTGACTGTGGAGCTGGTTGATATCAGACAGTGGTGTATTGGTGTGTGAGGGACTGTGGGTCTGGTTTATATCAGACAAGGTGAGATTGGTGTCAGTGACTATTGGACTGATTTATATCAGACAGGAGGAAATTTGTGTCAGTGACTGTGAGCTGGTTTATATCAGTCAGGGGGAGATTGGTGTTAGAGACTGTGGAGCTTGTTTATATCAGACAGGGGGAGATTGGTGTGTGGGGGACTGTGGGTCTGGTTTATATCAGACAAGGTGAGATTGGTGTCAGTGACTGTGGGACTGATTTATATCAGACAAGGGGAGATTGGTGTCAGTGACTGTGGTGTTGGTTTGTATCAACGCTACCTGTGTTTTTCCAGCACCACTCTAATCTAGACTCTAGTTTCAGCATCTACAGTCCTTGTTTTTACCTCGTTGGTTCATATCAGACAGGCAAAGATTGGCGTCACTGACTGTGGTGCTCGTTTATATCAGACAGGGGGAGAATGGTGTCAATGACTGTGGGGCTTGATTATATCAGACAGTGGAGCGATTGGTGTCAGTGACGTTGGGTCTGGTTTATATCAGACGGAGGTAGATTGGTGTCAGTGACTGCCGGGCTGTTTTATATCAAACATGGTGAGAATGGCGTCAGTGACTGTGGTGCTGGTTTATATCAGACAGGGGGAGAATGGTGTCAGTGACTGTGGGACTGGTTTATATCAGACAGGGGAAGAATGGTGTTAGTGACCGTGGGGCTGGTTTATATCAGAAAGGGGGAGATTGGTGTCAGTGACTGTGGGGGCGGTTTATATCAGAAAGGGGGAGATTGGTGTCAGTGACTGTGGGTCTGGTTTATATCAGCAGAGGGAGATTGGTGTCAGTGTCTGTGGGTCTGGTTTATATCAGACTGGGGGAGATTGGTGTCAGTGACTGTAAGGCTGGGTTATATCAGACTGGGGGAGAATGGTGTCAGTGACTGTGTGGCTGATTTATATCAGACAAGGGGAGATTTGTGTCATTGACTGTGGAGCTGTCTGATATCAGACAGGGTGAGATTGGTGTCAGGGACTGTGGCTCTGGTTTATAACAGCCAAGGGGAGATTGGGGTCAGTGACTGTGGGGCTGGTTCATATAAGACAAGGGGAGATTGGTGTCCTTGACTGTGGGTCTGGTTTATATCAGACAGGGGGAGATTGGTGTCAGGGACTGTGGGTCTGGGTTATATCAGACAAGGGGAGATTGGTGTCAGGGACTGTGGAGCTGGATTATATCCGACAGGCAGAGATTGGTGTCGGGGACTATGGGTCTGGTTTATATCAGATATGCAGAAATTGACGTTAATGACTGTGGGGCTGGTTTATGTCAGACAGGGTGAGATTGACGTCAGTGAAAAAATGGGATGGTTTATGTCAGACAAGTGGAGATTGTCATCAGTGACTGTGGAACTGGTTTATATCAGACTGGAGGAGATTGGCGTCAGTGACTGTGGGGGTGGTTTATATCCGAAAGGGGGAGAGTGGTATCAGTGACTATGGGGATGGTTTATATCAGACAGGGGGAGATTGGTGTCAGTGACTGTGGGTCTGGTTTATATCAGACAGGGCGAGATTGGTGTCAGTGACTGTGGGGCTGGATTATATCAGACTGGAGGAAATTGGTGCCAGTGACTGTGGGTATGGTTTATATCAGACAGGGGGAGATTGGTGTCAGTGACTGTGAGTCTGGTTTATATCAGTCAGCGGGAGATTGGTGTCAGTGTCTGTGGGTCTGGTTTATATCAGACATGCAGAAATTGGTGCCAGTGACTGTAGGGCTGGTTTATGTCAGACAGGGGGACATTGGCGTCAGTGAAAAGGGGGTTGTTTTATGTCAGACAGGAGCAGATTGGAGTCAGTGACTGTGGAGCTGGTTGATATCAGACAGGGAGAGATTGGTGTGTGGGGCACTGTGGGTCTGGTTTATATCAGACAAGGTGAGATTGGTGTCAGTGACTGTGGGACTGATTTATATCAGACAGGAGGAAATTTGTGTCAGTGACTGTGAGCTGGTTTATATCAATCAGGGGGAGATTGGTGTCAGTGACTGTGGTGTTGGTTTGTATCAACGCTACCTGTGTTTTTCCAGCACCACTCTAATCTAGACTCTAGTTTCAGCATCTACAGTCCTTGTTTTTACCTAGTTGGTTCATATCAGACAGGCAGAGATTGGCGTCACTGACTGTGGGGCTCGTTTATATCAGACATGGGGAGATTGTTGTCAGGGACTGTGGGTATGGTTTATATCAGACAGGAGGAGATTGGCTTCCGTGACTGTGGGTCTGGTTTATATCAGACAAGGGGAGATTGGTGTCAGTGTCTGTGGGGCTGGTTTATATCAGACATACAGATATTGGTGTCAGTGAATGTGGGGCTGGTTTATGTCAGACATAGGGTGAGTGGCGTCAGTGAAAAAGGGGCTGGTTTATATCAGACTGGAGGAGATTGGCGTCAGTGATTGTGGGGCTGGTTTATATCAGACAGAGGGAGATTGGAGTCAGTGACGGTGGGCCTGGTTTGTGTCAGACGGGAGGAAATTGGTGTCAGTGACTGTGGGTCTGGTTGATATCAGACAGGGGGAGATTTGTGTCATTGACTGTGGAGCTGTTTGATATCAGACAGGGTGAGATTGGTGTCAGGAACTGTGGCTCTGGTTTATATCAGCCAAGGGGAGATTGGTGTCAGTGACTGTGGGGCTGGTTCATTGAAGACAAGGGGAGATTGGTGTCAGTGACTGTGGGTCTGGTTTATATCAGACAGGGGGAGATTCGTGTCAGGGACTGTGGGTCTGGGTTATATCAGACAAGGGGAGATTGGTGTCAGGGACTATGGAGCTGGATTATATCCGACAGGCCGAGATTGATGTCAGGGACTATGGGGCTGGTTTATATCAGATATGCAGAAATTGGTGTTAGTGACTGTGGGGCTGGTTTATGTCAGACAGGGTGAGATTGACGTTAGTGAAAAAGGGGACGGTTTATGTCAGACAAGTGGAGATTGTCATCAGTGACTGTGGGGCTGGTTTATATCAGACTGGAGGAGATTGGCGTCAGTGACTGTGGGGGTGGTTTATATCAGAAAGGGGAAGATTGGTATCAGTCACTATGGGGATGGTTTATATCAGACAGAGGGAGATTGGTGTCAGTGACTGTGGGTCTGGTTTATATCAGACAGGGGGAGATTGGTGTCAGGGACTGTGGGTCTGGGTTATATCAGACAAGGGGAGATTGGTGTCAGGGACTATGGAGCTGGATTATATCCGACAGGCCGAGATTGATGTCAGGGACTATGGGGCTGGTTTATATCAGATATGCAGAAATTGGTGTTAGTGACTGTGGGGCTGGTTTATGTCAGACAGGGTGAGATTGACGTTAGTGAAAAAGGGGACGGTTTATGTCAGACAAGTGGAGATTGTCATCAGTGACTGTGGGGCTGGTTTATATCAGACTGGAGGAGATTGGCGTCAGTGACTGTGGGGGTGGTTTATATCAGAAAGGGGAAGATTGGTATCAGTCACTATGGGGATGGTTTATATCAGACAGAGGGAGATTGGTGTCAGTGACTGTGGGTCTGGTTTATATCAGACAGGGGGAGATTGGTGTCAGTGTCTGTGGGTCTGGTTTATATCAGACATGCAGAAATTGGTGCCAGTGACTGTAGGGCTGGTTTATGTCAGACAGGGGGACATTGGCGTCAGTGAAAAGGGGGTTGTTTTATGTCAGACAGGAGCAGATTGGAGTCAGTGACTGTGGAGCTGGTTGATATCAGACAGGGAGAGATTGGTGTGTGGGGCACTGTGGGTCTGGTTTATATCAGACAAGGTGAGATTGGTGTCAGTGACTGTGGGACTGATTTATATCAGACAGGAGGAAATTTGTGTCAGTGACTGTGAGCTGGTTTATATCAATCAGGGGGAGATTGGTGTCAGTGACTGTGGTGTTGGTTTGTATCAACGCTACCTGTGTTTTTCCAGCACCACTCTAATCTAGACTCTAGTTTCAGCATCTACAGTCCTTGTTTTTACCTAGTTGGTTCATATCAGACAGGCAGAGATTGGCGTCACTGACTGTGGGGCTCGTTTATATCAGACATGGGGAGATTGTTGTCAGGGACTGTGGGTATGGTTTATATCAGACAGGAGGAGATTGGCTTCCGTGACTGTGGGTCTGGTTTATATCAGACAAGGGGAGATTGGTGTCAGTGTCTGTGGGGCTGGTTTATATCAGACATACAGATATTGGTGTCAGTGAATGTGGGGCTGGTTTATGTCAGACATAGGGTGAGTGGCGTCAGTGAAAAAGGGGCTGGTTTATATCAGACTGGAGGAGATTGGCGTCAGTGATTGTGGGGCTGGTTTATATCAGACAGAGGGAGATTGGAGTCAGTGACGGTGGGCCTGGTTTGTGTCAGACGGGAGGAAATTGGTGTCAGTGACTGTGGGTCTGGTTGATATCAGACAGGGGGAGATTTGTGTCATTGACTGTGGAGCTGTTTGATATCAGACAGGGTGAGATTGGTGTCAGGAACTGTGGCTCTGGTTTATATCAGCCAAGGGGAGATTGGTGTCAGTGACTGTGGGGCTGGTTCATTGAAGACAAGGGGAGATTGGTGTCAGTGACTGTGGGTCTGGTTTATATCAGACAGGGGGAGATTCGTGTCAGGGACTGTGGGTCTGGGTTATATCAGACAAGGGGAGATTGGTGTCAGGGACTATGGAGCTGGATTATATCCGACAGGCCGAGATTGATGTCAGGGACTATGGGGCTGGTTTATATCAGATATGCAGAAATTGGTGTTAGTGACTGTGGGGCTGGTTTATGTCAGACAGGGTGAGATTGACGTTAGTGAAAAAGCGGACGGTTTATGTCAGACAAGTGGAGATTGTCATCAGTGACTGTGGGGCTGGTTTATATCAGACTGGAGGAGATTGGCGTCAGTGACTGTGGGGGTGGTTTATATCAGAAAGGGGAAGATTGGTATCAGTCACTATGGGGATGGTTTATATCAGACAGAGGGAGATTGGTGTCAGTGACTGTGGGTCTGGTTTATATCAGACAGGGGGAGATTGGTGTCAGTGAATGTGTGTATGGTTTATATCAGACTGGAGGAAATTGGTGTCAGTGACTGTGGGTATGGTTTATATCAGACAGAGGGAGATTGATGTCAGTGACTGTGAGTCTGGTTTATATCAGACAGCGGGAGATTGTTTTCAGTGACTGTGGGGCTTTTTTATATCAGACAAGCGGAGATTGCTGTCAGTGACTGTGGATCTGGTTTATATCAGACAGGGGGAGAATGGTGTCAGTGACTGTGGGGCTTGATTATATCAGACAGGGGAAGATTGGTATCAGTGACTGTGGAGCTGGTTGATATCAGACAGGGGGAGATTTGTGTCAGGGACTGTGGCTCTGGTTTATATCAGACAAGGGGAGATTGGTGTCAGTGACTGTGGGGCTGGTTCATATCAGACAGGGGGAGATTGGTTTCAGTGACTGTGGGACTGCCTTATGTCTGACAGGCTGAGATTGATGTCAGTGACTATGGAGTTGGTTTGTATCAACGCTATCTGTGTTTTTCCAGCACCACTCTAATCTAGACTCTAGTTTCAGCATCTACAGTCCTTGTTTTTACCTAGTTGGTTCATATCAGACAGGCAGAGATTGGCGTCACTGACTGTGGTGCTGGTTTATATCATGGAAGAGAAAATGAGGTCTGCAGATGCTGGAGATCAGAGATGGAAATGTGTTGCTGGAGAAGCGCAGCAGGTCAGGCAGCATCTAGGGAACAGGAGAATCGACGTTTCGGGCATTAGCCTTCCTGAAGAAGGGCTAATGCCCGAAACGTCGATTTTCCTGTTCCCTAGATGCTGCCTGACCTGCTGCGCTTCTCCAGCAACACATTTCCATTGCTGGTTTATATCAGACAGGGGGAGATTGGCGTCAGTGTCTGTGGGGCTGGGTTATATCAGACAGGGGGAGATTGGCGTCAGTGACTGTGGGCTGGTTTTTCTCAGACAGGGGAGATTGGCGTCAGTGACTGTGGGGCTGGTTTATATCAGACATGGGGGAATTGGTGTCAGTTACTGTAGAACTGGTTTATATCACACAGGAGGAGATTGTTGTCAGTGACTGTGGAGTTGGTTTATATCAACGTTACCTTTGTTTTTCCAGCACCACTTTAATCTAGACTCTGGTTTCCAACATCTGCAGTCCTTGTCTTTATCTAGTTGGTTTTAAGCCTACTGCGAATCCTCTTGCAAGGGTGCCTGCCTTGAAGAGGCTTTCCTCCTCTCTCTGCAAGATCTCTCCACTCAGCAGGCTCCCTGCCTTTATTCCTGATGAAGGACTTTTGCCCGACACATCGATTTTCCTGCTCCTCGGATGCTGCCTGACCTGCCATGCTTTTTCAGCACCACTCTCTTCTGGACTCTGTTTTCCAGCATCTGCAGTCCTTGTTTTTACCTAGTTGGTTTATATCAGACAGGCAGAGATTGGTGTCAGTGTCTGTGGGGCTGGTTTATATCAGACGGGGGGAGATTTGTGTCAGTGACTGTGGGGCTGGTTTATGTCAGACAGAAGGTAATTGCTGTCAGTGACTGTGGGTCTGCTTTATATCAGACAGGAGGAGATTGGTGTCAGTGACTGGGTTGCCTGTCCTCAGATGCTGCCTGAATTGCTGTGCTCTTCCAGCACCACTGATCCAGAATCTGGTTTCCAGCATCTGCAGTCATTGTTTTTACCTTGGAGGTGATTGGCGTCAGTGACTGTGAGGCTGGATTATATCAGACAGGGGGAGATTGGTGTCAGGGACTGTGGGTCTGGTTTATATCAGACAGGAGGAGATTGGTGTCATGGACTGTGTGTCTGGTTTATATCAGACAGGAGGAGATTGGTGTCATGGACTGTGTGTCTGGTTTATATCAGACAGGGGGAGATTGGTGTCAGGGACTGTGGGTCTGGTTTATATCAGACAGGGGGAGGTTGGTGTCAGGGACTGTGGGTCTGGTTTATATCAGACAGGCAGAGATTATTGTCAGTGTCTGTGGGGTTGGTTTATATCAGATTGGAGGAAAATGTTGTCACTGTCTGTGGGGCAGGGTGAAATCAGACATGGGGAGATTTGTGCCTGTGGCGTGGTTTATATTCGACAGGGGGTGATTGGTGTCAGTGAGTGAGGGGCTGGTTTATATCTGACTGGAGGAGTTTGGCATCCCTGACTGTGGTGAGGACATTATAAAGCCAGAAAGGGATCAGTTCAATGTTTTAATTCTCTTTCAAGGCATACAGGGCACTCAAGAGTTAACATTCCACTGTGAAACAGACTCACTACAGTATCAATTACAGAATAGACAGAACATCTCAGTAGGATAACTGAATCTTAGAGAAGGAATCCATTGGTCAGGTGCATTGGCCATGCTAAATTGCCCGTAGTGTTGGGTGTAGGGGTATGGGTGGTTTGCGATTCGGCGGGTCGGTGTGGACTTGTTGGGCCGAAGGGCCTGTTTCCATACTGTAATGTAATCTAATCTAATTGCAGTCACACATGTGGATTCCTCTGCAGCCTCAGGCAAATGTATTTGTCCTCCCCAGCCAAGATTGATAGCCTTGGCCACAACCCTGTTAAATTACCTCCTGCTCCCATTATCTTGCTTCCTCTCCGTATTAGCATAGGGATGTGAATTCCCCATTGAAAACAGGCAAAATCCTTCAGTTTTAATCTCTTCCCATTGACACATGATCATGAATAATCCGACAATCAGTCGCTGTAATCCATTCACTCGTTATCCCAGGACATTGACATTCACTGGGCCTTGTAAACTGATAATTGCCCATCATAAAAAGTACTGCCTTTGTATGTAGAGCAGAGATTCATGGAGAAGTGTCACCACAAGTAGACACACGACTACTTTCAGGGACATGGAGAATCTCGCACTGCACTCCGATAATAAAGCATCTGCTGTTGCACAGAAACTTGTGTCGTCTGGATTTGTGGAAAAAAATATACATTAGCAGCCTCACAATTCTATATTTGAGTTTTCATTTTCAATCAGGAAGTGTCTGCTTTGCCTTCCCACATCTAACAAACCATCAGATTTCACCTCTGCAGCCTTAGATCCTCTTTGTAGCCACAAATAAACGCTGAGTGCTGAAGAAATGTAGCAGGTCCGGAAGCGAGCGAGAACAGAGTTCAAATCCAGATCTGATAGTGTTTCAGAATAAAGCTCAATCTTGTGGCCCTTCCACATTGACAATTGTTAGTGCCAACACCTCAATGAAAGTCTCTTCATTGTCCTTTTTTTTTTGAATCGCAGCGGTCTACAGTGCAGAACAAGTCCCTTCAGCCCATTGACTCTGTGCCAGTCAAAAACAACCATCAAACTATGGTAACTTCATTTCTCAGCCCTCGGCCCATCGCTTTATATAAGGTAAAAACAGGGACTGCAGATACTGGAAACCAGAGTCTAGATTTGAGTGGGGCTGGAAAAGCCCAGCAAGTCAGCTCTGCCTCACAGCGCCAGAGACCCGGGTTCAATTCCCGACTCAGGCGACTGACTGTGTGGAGTCTGCGTGGGTTTCCTCCGGGTGCTCCGGTTTCCTCCCACAGTCCAAAGATGTGCAGGTCAGGTGAATTGGCCATGCTAAATTGCCCGTAATGTTAGGTAAAAGGGGTAAATGTAGGGGAATGGGTAGGTTGCGCTTTGGCGGGTCGGTGTGGACTTGTTGGACCGAAGGGCCTGTTTCCACACTGTAAGTAATCTAATCTAATCTAAAGTCAGGCAGCATCCGAGGAGCAGGAAAATTGACGTTTAGGCAAACAGTACAGACTACAGATTCAAAAACGGCAGCAACGGTTCTCCTTCTTCAAGACCCATCACCTTGTACGTCTTGGCATTGCAAGTGCACTTCTGAATACTTCTTCAATGATTTGAGAGCTTCTGTCTGCAATACCTTTCTGGCAGTGAATTCAGTTTTTCACCACCCTCTGGGTGAAAGCCTTTTTCCTTCATTACACAGACCATGAGTATCGGAGTTAGGGCATCATGTTGAGGTTGCACAGGCCTCTTCTAGAATACTGTGTCCAATTCTGGTCTCCCTGTTATAGGAGGGGTATTGTTAAACTGTTCAGAAAATATTTACAAGATGTTGCCAGGACTGGAGAGTTTGACTTATATGGAAAGGAGCTTGAAGTTTGAGGGGCGACCTTAACAGAGGTTACAATATAATTAGGGGCATATATAAGTTGAATGTCAGATGTATTTTCCCTCGGGTGATAGACTTCAGGGCTTGTATATGAAGAGGAAGGGATTAGAGGGATATGGACCAAGTACTGGTAAATGGGAATCGGGAAAGTTAGGATATCCAGTCAGCATGGACGAGTTGGGTTGAAGGATCTGTTTCTGTGCTGTACGTCTCTATTACTCGATGACATGGTTGAGATGTACAAAATAATGAGAAGTGTTCATAAGGTAGATAGTGAGGAAATTTTCCCCTTGGACTAGGGAGCTTATTCCCCCCTAGACTTCAGGACTAGGGGACATATTTTTAAAGTGAGAGGAGAAAGATTTAAAAAGGGGAATGAGGGTCACCTTTTTCTACACAGAGAGTGGTTCGTGTGTGAATGAACTTCCAGAGGAATTAATGGATGCGGGTACAGTTCCAATGTTTAAAAGGTATTTGGACAAACAGGAAAGAATTGGAGGGATATGGGCCAGGAGCAGGCGGAGGGACTAGTTTTGTTTGGGATTATGATTGGCATTGACATGGGGGGAACCAAAAGGTCTGTTTCCATGCTGTATGACTTTATCACTGACATTCCCCTTAAGTCTCCTGCCCCTCCTTAAATATCTGCAGTGCCTTCCAGTTGTCTTAACTGGTTCCTCCATCAAGGGAAATATTTCCTTACTGTGTAACCAATCAACACCTCTCATTATTTT
Organism: Chiloscyllium plagiosum; assembly: GCF_037043375.1. NCBI lineage: Eukaryota > Metazoa > Chordata > Chondrichthyes > Orectolobiformes > Hemiscylliidae > Chiloscyllium > Chiloscyllium plagiosum. Next base: position 56,292,987 of record NW_028270183.1, read on the forward strand.
ATACATCTCAATGATGTCATGGAGTCAAACAGATGTACAACACAGAAACAGATCCTTCAGCTCAACTCGTCCATGCCGACCTATATCCAAAATTAACCTAGTCCCATTTACCAACACTTGGCCCTCTAATCCCTTCCAATTCAAGTTAAAAATCACACAACACCAGGTTATAGTCCAACTGATTTATTTGGTACCACTAACTTTCACAACGCTGCTCCTTCATCAGGTGGTGGTGGAGTTTTCTAATACCCCTCCCGATACCTTTTATATGTTACTATCCGCGTACTGTCCTGCACTTCCTCTTGCATACACGCACGGCCTGTTGCATGAAACTGTTGGCCCTTAGGACCTTGTAAATCTTTCCCCTCTCACCCTAAACCTATGGCCTCTAGTTCTGGACTACCACACCCCAGGGAAAAGACCTTGTCTATTTACTCTATCCATGCCTCCATGATTTTATAAACATCTGGAAGGTCACTCCTCAGCCTCCAACACTCCAGGGAAAACAGCTCCAGCCTATTCAGCCTTCCCTGTAGTTCAAACCCTCCAACCCTGGCAACATCCTTGTAAATCTTTTTTGAACCCTTTCAAATGTCACAACATCCTTTCTACAGGAATCAGAGCAGAATTGCACGCAATACTCCAAAGGTGGCATAACCAATGTCCTGTACAGTCACAACATGACTTCCAAACTCCTTTACTCAATGCTCTGACCAATAAGGGAAAGCATACACAATGCCTTCTTCACTATCCTATCTACCTGCGACTCCCCTCTCAATCTCTCTGGTCGAAGGAAAATGACCCAATCTTTCCAGTCTCTCTTCATAACCGAAACTCTCCAGCTCAGACAACATCCTTCCAAGTCTCGAGTGCTAGCATATCCCTCCTTAAATGTGGATTACAGAAATGCAGACAACAAGCTAGCTGTCCCCGAACCAATGTTTTCGACAGTTCCGACAGAACTTCTCAGCTCAAACTCTGTGCTTGACAAGGAAAGGCGATTTTACTACCTGTCCCAGTGTTTAAGTGACTGGTGGACATGTACAACAAGGTCCCTCTGATCTTCAGTGCTTCCCAGGGCCCTATAGTTCATCATGTATTCCCTTACCATGTTTGTCTTCCTATGGTCTAATTCTATCTTCCTCACTGTTTGCCAGCACACTACTTTTCATATCATCCGTGAACTCACTGATCAATCCTTCAACTTTCAAGTGAAAGTTATTTCTATAAACCTAGAAACTGCGAGGACCAAATACTGGCCTCTGCAAGATCCCACTGGGCACAAGCTTCCAGTTACAGAAGCACATCTCAACCATCACCCTCTGCTTCTTGCCACTCAGCCCATTGTGAATCCAATTTGCCAAATTTCCTTGGATGCCATGGGCTCTTGTCTTTGCCATCAGTGTCCCATGCAGGACCTTAGCAAAAGCCCCACTGAATTCCAAGTAGCTTACACCAAATGCATTGCTGTCACCTACACATCTGGTCACCTCTTTGATAAATTCAATAGGTTGGTCAGATATGACCTTCCTTTAATAAAACCACACCTACTGTTCTTGATTAACCCCTGCCTGCTCCAAGTGCAGATTCATTCTGTCCCTAAGTATTCATTCCAACAGTTTCCCCACCGTCAGACTGATTGGCCTGTAGATTTCTGGTTTCTCCCTCCTTCCTTCTTGAAGACCTTGTCACACTCGCTGTTTTTAATTGATGTCTGCAGCCAAGTGTTAGGTCTCTTGTACAGCTTGGGAAAGGTAGAAAGGAACAGTCGCAGCATCTTTACCTTTGAGCTAGGAGATCCAGGTTCAAGTCCCACCTGGTCCAGAGGAATATCATACCATCACTGAGCAGGTTGGTTGAGAAACTATCTCCAAGGTGTTTTTGATCCATCTGGAATTGTTTTCTCCTCTCCTGAAATGACTTAGTTAATCCTGAATAGACATTCCAGCAATACCTCTGCACCTGAATGATATTATCGCTTCTCAATCTAATGTTGCTTGTTCCTTCCATCCCAACCTCTTTTGGGAGCTTTACAGCATTCACTTTACCCCAGTTAAGTGAGCTTTGCAGCTTTTAAAAGCTTTCACATTTGTGTCTTTGCCAGTTTTTTTTTGAAAATCAAGGACTAATCAACCTGAAATTTCTTTTCTTGGATACACAATATAACCTTACACACACACACTCAGAGGCATGGTTGAGGTTTTGATGGAGTGATGATTTCTCCCAGGACTGAACCCTGATCTCGGATGATGACCTCTGCCTTTGCAGGGAGACAGGCATCAACTGCAAATGACTTCTTGGATCTTCCTGTGCAGCACCCCTTGCATCGACAGCATTGGTCTGTTTGGGTGCCTGCGTTTCTAAACCGTGTCCAAACAAAGTGATGATAGATTCATGACAGCTTTCCATCAATCCATGTTTAAGGCAAGTGTTTGTGTTATTTCTGCTAAAAATGTGTTGCTGGAAAAGCGCAGCAGGTCAGGCAGCATCCAGGGAACATGAGAATCGACGTTTCGGGCATAAGCCTTTCTTCTCCTGTTCCCTAGATGCTGCCTGACCTGCTGCGCTTTTCCAGCAACACATTTTCAGCTCTGATCTCCAGCATCCGCAGACGTCACTTTCTCCTTTGTGTTATTTTTCACTGCGTATTGATCTAATCTTCTAAAATGTGGGGGGCGGGGGCGGGGGGGGGGGGGTGGTGGCTTCCATCTCAGATGACCACACCAGCCTGCCTTGGGGACCCTGAGGAAATGATTAGGGAAGTGTGTCTGTACCATTCCACCTTCTGCACCCTATACCACCAGATAGTGCTCCCTCAGTACCTCAGAAACCATCCCCTCAGTATGTTTATCCCCAAAGAACCTCGACAGAACATTCATGCCCTCAACACCTCAGAAAGCAAACCTGTTACCCCCTTGGACCGTGTTCATCCCCAAACCTGTTCTCCCTGGGATGACCTACAGCCACTCCCAAGATTGGATCCCTGGGCCCAGAACATTATTTGGGACTCTGGATTGATCATAGAATATGGAAGCAGGCCATCCGGCCTATCAAGTTCACATTGACCCTCGGCAGGCCAGCCCTTCCCCCCACTCTATCCCTGGATCCCTTCATTTCCTCTGGCTAATCTACCTAGCCTGCACATCTTTGGGCAGTGGGTGGGAACTGGAGCACTTGGAGGCTGACACGGGGGGAATGTGCCAACTCCACACAGACAGTCGCCCGAGGCTGGAATCGAACCCGGGTGAGGTGGGGCAACACTGAGCCCCCGTGAGAATCCCAACATCTCCTCCCCGTTGATGACCTCGTTGTCGTCAGGAATAGTGCCAGTAGACTGGAGGATAGCAAATGTGGTTCCCTTGTTCAAGAAGGGGAGTAGGGATAACCCTAGCAACTATAGGCCTATGAGTCTCACTTCTGTTGTGGGCAAATTCTTAGAGATAATTGTAAGGGATGGGATTTATGAACATCTGACTGGGAATAATGTGATCAAGGATAGTCAGCATGGTTTTCTGAAGGGCAGGTCGTGCCTCACAAACCTTATTGAATTCTTTGAGAAGGTGACGAAGGAGGTAGACGAGGGTAAAGCGGTAGATGTGGTGTATATGGATTTTAGTAAGGCGTTTGATAAGGTTCCCCATGGTAGGCTACTGCAAAAAATACGGAGGTATGGCATTGAGGGTGAGTTGGAGGTTTGGATTAGGAATTGGCTGGCTGGAAGAAGACAGAGGGTAGTAGTTGATGGTAAAGGTTCATTTGGAGTGCAGTTACTAGCGGTGTTCCGCAAGGATCTGTTTTGGGACCATTGCTGTTTGTCATTTTTATAAATGACCTGGAGGAGGGGCTAGAAGGTTGGGTGAGCAAGTTTGCGGATGATACAAAAGTCGGAGGAGTTGTAGACAGTGAGGAAGGATGTGGCAGGTTACAGCGGGATATAGATAAGCTGCAGAGCTGGGCAGAAAGGTGGCAAATGGAGTTCAATGTAGGTAAGTGTGAGGTGATTCACTTTGGTAAGAGTAACAAAAAATGGGGTACTGGGCTAATGGTCGGATGCTTGGTACTGTGGATGGGCAGAGGGATCTTGGTGTCCATGTACACAGATCTCTGAAAGTTGCCACCCAGGTAAATAGTGCGGTGAAGAAGGCATATGACGTACTGGCTTTTATTGGTAGAGGAATTGAGTTCCGGACCCTGAGGTCATGTTGCAGTTGTATAAGACTCTGGTGCGGCCGCATCTGGAGTATTGTGTGCAGTTTTGGTCGCCATACTATAGGAAGGATGTGGAGGCACTGGAACGGGTGCAGAGGAGGTTTATCAGGATCGTTTGAGGAAAGGGTGAGGCACTTGGGGCTGTTTTTATTGGAGAAAAGAAGGTTTAGGGAAGACTTGACAGAAGTGTACAAGATGATTAGGGGTTTAGATAGGGTTGATCATGAGAACCTTTTTCCAAGTATGGAATCAGCTATTACGAGGGGGCATAGATTTAAATTAAGGGGTGGTAGGTATAGGACAGATGTTGGGGTAGATTCTTTACTCAGCGAGTCGAGAGTTCATGGAATACCCTGCCAGTAGCAGTGGTGGACTCTCCCTCTTTATGGGCATTTAAACGGACATTGGATAGGCATATGGAGGAAAGTGGGCTAGTGTAGGTTAGGTGGGCTTGGATCGGCGCAACATGGAGGGCCGAAAGACCTGTGCTGTGCTCTATTTTTCTATGTTCTATGTTCTATGACCGTTTGATGTCTATACCCGGGGAGTATGTAACTTGTCTAGCGTTTATTTAAGAGAGATTAGGGAAAAGGGCAATGCCTCCACAAGCTCAAGATGCTTGATCCCCCTCGAAAAAATATTTATATCAATTTCAAAAAGAGACTTTATTCACAAAAAAAAAACTTTCCATACAAACATAGTCACTAAAGTTCGGTTCTGTGCAGTCTTTACAACAAGTCTTTGTCATAACATATATACTCCCCTTGGCTGAATCACTGAAATGTTAGCTCTGAGCTGTTCCTTCTAAATTAACATCACAAAGTTACATTGAGAAGGATCTTTGTGAAGTGCCTGTGTTCTGTATCTGTTCTCCCATGTACCCCGCCCTCCGAATACATTACCTTACAAAGCCTTAAATCTATTTGTTAACTTTCAGCAGAAGCAGCCTCAGGGCATTGAACACAGACCGAATTACTCAGTGACGCTTGGATCAGGTCAGATCAAATTCTCAAGCAAACAGATGGCTGAGGATATTCAGTAGCAACGGTGAAGAGAGAGACAGGAACATTCGCATTTCAAGTGACCCTCAAAATGGTCTTTTCTGAAGGAACTTTTCCGCAGAAATCACTGGATTGAAAGGTGAACACTCTCGCTGTCTCTTTCTCCCTCTCCCTTCAGGAGAGATATGCTTAGCTTCTTCAGCAATCTCTGTATTGATGTTTCAGGTCTCCAGTGCGTCCATACAGATTGACTTTAGTGTTGAATTCTCAAGCTTGCTCTATTAAAGGAATAGAATTCCTCTCCTACAAAGGGGGGTCAGTTACCACAGCTAACAGGTTCGTGATGCAAACACTGTTGGCTCAATCTGTATCATGTCTGAAATTACCATGAAGACCCCAGCTTATCAATCTCGCCCCTCACCTGAGGTGTGTGACCCACCAGGCCTCTCTCTCTGACAAGACAGCAGCTCTCAGGTCCTCCTGGTCTATATTAACTTCCCAACTTTGAAATGGACATTCCAGGAAGAGAGCTCTTTACATGGTTCAGGTCACAATCCTGGAGCTCCCTCCCTAACATCACTGTGGGACACCCGAGGACTGCAGCAGGTGAGTACAGCTCACCCCCACCTTCCAGGCAACTATTAGAGGGTGTGGTAATCACATACAACCCACATTTGAAAATAAATTTTATTACAGGGTCACGGTGGATGGTCACTAAGACTGCTTCTGTTGAAATCAACATAATGAAGAATCAAAGGGTCGGTTGAAAATGACAATGATAGCCTTTCGTAGGTTGATGTTTATTAGAGTTTGTATCGACAGTATGAATGTTTGAGCACTTTTTCAAGGGTATGCAGGTAGCTGCCAGAGGAAGTGATGGGGGCTGGTACAATTGTGGCATTTAAAAGGCATCAGGATGAGTATGTGAATAGGAAGGGTTCAGAGGGATATCAGCCAAGTGCTAGCAAATGGAACGAAATGAGATGAGAATATTTGGTTGGTATGGACGAGTTGGACAGGAGGGTCTGTTTCCAAGCTGTGCATTTCTGTGACTCTGTGCCTCTGAATAGTCTATTGCAGAGAGTTTCAGACAGGGTTTGGTTTGTGTGTCTCTCTCATGCTTCCTTAGAACCTGCAAACACTATGTCTCCAAATTTCCACAGGACGCTTTGAAATAGAAAAAAAGAGGGTCAGTACTGAGGGAGTGCTGCACTGTCAGAAAGTCAGTACTGAGGGAGCACCACACTGTCAGAGGGTCAGCACAGAGGGAGTGCCGCACTGTCAGAGGGTCAGTACAGAGAGAGTGCTACACTGTCAGCTGGTCAGTACTGACGCACTGCTGGACTGTCAGAGGTGCAGGACTGAGGCAGAGGGTCAGTACTGAGGGAGTGCTACACTGTCAATGGGTCAGTGCTGAGGGAGTGCTACATTGTCAATGAGTCAGTACTGAGGGAGTGCTGTACTGTCAGAGTGTCAGTTCTGATGGAGTGCTGTACTGTCAGAGGTTTTGTCCTGAGATTGGGCCACACTGTCGGAGGGTCAGTATAGGGCCACTTCCACACTGTCAGAGAGTCAGTACTGAGGGAGTGCATCACTATCAGAGGATCAGTGCTGAGGGAGTGCTGTATTGTCAGAGGATCAGTATGGAGGGAGTGATACATTGTCAGAGAGTCAGGACAGAAGGAGTGCAGCATTGTCAGAGAGTCAGGACGAAGGGATTGCTGTGCAGTGAGGGAGTCAGTAATGATGAAGTGCGCACTGGCTGAGGGTCAGTGCTAATGGATGGCCATGCTGTCAGAGTGTCGCACTGTGAGAGGGTTGCTACTGAGGAAGCGCTGCACTGTGAAGGGGTTAGAACTGAGGGAGCACCACACTCTGAGGGGGTTAGTACTGAGCGATCACCGTGCTGTGAGGGGGTCAGTACTGAGCGAGCGCCGCACTATGTGTCAGACAGTCAGTACTGAGTGATTGCTGCATTGCCAGAGGGTCAGTACTGAGAGAGTGATGCACACTCAAAGGGTCATTACTGAGGGAACGTTACACGGTCAGTGTGTCAGTTCTGAGGGAGTGTTGTTTCAGAGGGTCAGTACTGAGGGAGTGCTACACTGCCAAAAGGTCAGTACTGAGGGGGAGTGCTACACTGCCAAAGGGTCAGTACTGAGGCATGGCTGGTCTATCAGAAGTGCAGGAATGAGGCAGTGCCGCTTTGTCAGAGTGTCAGTACTGAAGGAGTTCTGCTCTGTCGGAGGGTCAGTACTGAGGGAATACCACACTGCAGAAATGTCAGTACTGAGGGAATGCTGCACTGTAAAAATGTCAGTACAAAGAGAGTGCTGCAGAGTCAGAGGGTCACTACTGTGGGAAAGCTGTTGTGTCAGAGCGTCATTTATGAGGGAGTGTTAAAGTGTCAAAGGAGCAGTGCTGAGGGAGAGTTGTACTGTCAGAGGGTCAGTACTGAGGGATTGCAGCACCGTCAGGGGCGCATGGCCAAGGGGCTGTTGCACTGTCACAGGGTCAGTTCTGAGGGAGTACTGCACTATCAGAGTGGAAGTACTGAGGGAGTGCTGCAGTGTCATAGGAACAGTACCGAGGGAGAGTCGCACTGTCAGAGGGCCAGTACGAACGGAGTGCTGCACTGTCAGAGAGTCAAAACTGAGGGAGTGCTGCACTGTCAGAGGGTCTGTACGGAGGGAGTGCTGCACTGTCACAGGGTCTGTATGGAGACAGTGCTGCACTGTCAGAGGGTCAGTACTGAGGGATTGCAGCACCGTCAGGGGCGCAGGCCCAAGCGGCTGTTGCACTGTCAGAGGGTCAGTTCTGAGGGAGTAGTGAATGATCAGAGGATGCGCCGCACTATCTGAAAGTCAGTATGAAGGTGTGCCACACTGTGGGAGGGTGAGTATACGTCCAATGCCTCACTGTCAGAGGGTCAGTGCTGAGGGAGTGCTGCAGTGTCATTGGAACAGTACTAAGGGAGAGTCGCACTGTCAGAGGGCCAGTACGAACGGAGTGCTTCACTGTCAGAAGGTCAGAACTGAGGGAGTGCTACACTGTCAGAGGGTCAGTACGGAGGGAGTGCTGCACTGTCAGAGGGTCAGTACGGAGGGAGTGCTGCACTGTCAGAGAGTCAGGACTGAGGGAGTGCTGCACTGTCACAGGATCTGTACGGAGGGAGTGCTGCACTGTCACAGGGTCTGTATGGAGACAGTGCTGCACTGTCAGAGGGTCAGTTCTGAGGGAGCACTGCACTGTCAGAGGGTCAGTACTGAGGGAGCACCGCATTGTCAGAGGGTCAATACTGAGGGAGCGCCGCACTGTGAGAGGGTCTGTACTCAGGGATTGCTACACTGTGAGATGGTCATTACTGAGGGAGTGCTGCACTGTCAGAGGGTCAGTACTGAGGGAGTGCTGCACTGTCAGAGGGTCAGTACTGAGGGTGTGCCGCACTGTGAGAGGGTCAGCACTCAGGGATTGCTACACTGTCAGAGAGAGGGTCATGACTGAGGAAGCGCTGCACTGTAAGCGCATCAGTCTGGGGGATACCTGCATTGTAAGAGAGACAGTACTGAGTGAGTGCCACACTATCAGATGGGCTGAATGGCCTAATTTCTGCTCCCATGTCTTGTGGTCTAAGAGGAATATTTGGAATTGTTCAGTACTTTTCTGCCTCTGCTTCCTAGATACCCTGCTCAGCAATGATTCCCACGTCCAGATTCCAGAGACTGTGATCAAACAGACCGTATCATTTGGTTATTGAACCTGAAGAGGTTCCACCCGCTTTTCCCAATGTTGGAGTTTTTGTTTCACGTGACTGACCTGCCAGCTCAAAGGGATATTTTCATGCTCAGGGCTGAGGTTTATTCGTCAGCTTCTGCGTGCTCATCCCAAATGAATCCCACTGCCCCACACTCAGCACAGTCGTGTGTTCCTGAAATCTGAGCTTCCCAATGCTAATGCACACCTAGAATGACATCCCACACTCCTCCAAATCATATCGCAGGCTAATGCCTGGGAGCGAGGAGTGCTAAGAGAGGAAATAAAAACCTGAAAGTACTTTACAGTGACATTAAGGGTGAATTGATATTGAGAGAAAGAGTAGGTTGTGGAACACAGTGAGAAGTTGTGCATGGACCCAGAGGCTACAGCGGATGGATGCATTTTGTCAATGCTCATTGGGACAGGGTTGGTATGAAATCGTGGAGATGCTCTGTGATGCAATTAAATGAATTAGCATATATAGAGAGAGAGATGGTTCTGAGTGGTCTGGCCTGCTTACAACCCAATAAATCTCCAAAGACGGTGGGAATGCATCTCAGTTTACTGAATGAGGTGATGGAGGAAGTAGCAGGTACACTTGCAAACATTTTCAAATCCCCTCTGGCCACAGGAGAGGTGTCGTCGGCCTGACCATCTGGTACTGTTATTCAAGAAGGAACATGGGATATACCAGGCAGCTCCAGGCCAGTCAGGCTAATACCGTGGGTGGGGCGTCTGTTGGAAGCAATTTTGGGAGATAGAATTAATCAACATTTAAAGAGACTGGAGTTCATGAAGAACAGTCAGGATGGTTCTGTTAAAGGGAGCTCAGGTCTGACCAATGGGATTGCACTTTTTAAGGAGGTGACCAGTTGTGTAAATAAAGACAATACTTTCCTGTCGCTTGCTTGGAGGTCAGTAAGGCTTTTATCAGGACCCATACTGGAAACTGATAGTGAACGTAAAAACTCAAGATCCAAGGAATTTGGCCCAGAATGCTGAGTGGCAGGAAGCAGACAGTGACGGCCCAATTCGAAATCTCTGTCTGTTCATGTATCACTGTTGGGGTCTTGCTGATCTGGCTGAGAGAAAAGATTTAGATTTGAATGGGGGAGGGTTAATCATTGGGGTCATGAATGATATGAAGATTGGTGGGGTGATAAATACTGAGGAGATAGCTTTAGATTACAGAAGGATGTAGATGGCCTTGTCAGATAGACCGATCAGTGGCAACGGGTGAGGTGTCTGAAGACTGGAGGGTGATTAATGATGTGCCATTATTGAAGTAAGGCTGCAAGGAACAGCCATTGAACTATGGAGCTGTGAGCCTGATGGCAGTGGTGGGTAAGCTGTTGGAGGGCATTCTTAGAAATAGAAAAGCAAGAATTGATTAGGGATGGTCAGCTTGGCTTTGTTTGTGGAAATGATGTGTCCAACTTGATAAAGCTTTTGAAGGGATGACCAAGGAGACAGATGAGAAGGTTTCACATGGGAGACTGACTTAGTAAAAGTTTTGATGAGATGGCACCCAAAGGAGAGAGGACAGCACGGTGCCTCGGTGGTTTGATTCTAACTCCCGGTGACTGTCTGTGTGGAGTTTACACATTCTCTCTGTATCTGTGCGGGTTTCCTCCGGGTGCTCCAGTTTCCTCCCACCCCCCTTAAGATGCCATGGGAAATGCAGCATTACAGGGATAGAGTAGAGGATGTGAGTCTGGGTGCTATGCTGTTCAGACAGTCAGTGTGGAGCCAATGGATGGAATGGCTTGCTTCTACACTGTAGGAATTCTAAAATTAATCCAGAGAGACACGTCATGTTCTGGGTAACTGGGCTCCAATCTTGGACAGGAGTGGATGTGGGTCCTTACAGTCTGAAGGGGTTTGAACGCAATCTGAGGGGGGAGCTGGGCTGAGCCCTGAAGTGTTGAGGATGTGAATGTTTTGTGGAGCTACTGTCTAAGGGGCTTTGGAGGTTAAACACAACAAAGTGATGCTTTCTTCGGTATTGAGTGGGCACTTTCTGAGGTATTGAGGAAGCACTTTCTGAGGTATTGAGGAAGCACTTTCTGTGGAATTGAGGGAGAACAATCTGAGCTATTGAGGGAGCACGATCTGAGGACATGAGAAAACAATTTCTGAGGTATTGAGGGAGCACTTTCTGAGATATTGATGGAGCACATTCTGAGGTATTGAGGGATCACTTTCTGACGTATTGAGGGAGCATTTTCAGAGGTATTGAGGGAGCACGATCTGAGGTATTGAGGGAGAACTCTCTGAAATATTGAGGGAGCAAATTTCTGAGGTATTGAGGGAGCACTATCTGAGGTACTGAGGGAGAACTATCTCAGGTATTGAGGGAGCACTTTCTGAGGTACTGAGGGAGCACTTTCTGAGGTATTGAGGTAGCACTGTCTGAGGTACTGAGGGAACACTTTTTAAGGTACTGAGAGAGCACTTTCTGAGGTATTGAGGGAGCACTATCTGAGGTATTGAGGGAGCCCTATCTAAAGTACTGAGGGAGCATTTTCTGAGGTATTGAGGGAGCACTTTCTGAGGTACTGAGGGAGCACTTTCTGAGGTATTGAGGGAGCACTATCTGAGGAATTGAGCGAGCACTATCTGAGATACTGAGGGAGAACTATGTGAGCTATTGAGGGGGCACTTCCTGAGGTATTGAGGAGCACTTTCTGAGTTACTGCGGGAGAATTATCTGAGATATTGAGAGAGCACATTCTGAGGTATTGAGGGAGCCCTTTCTGAGGTACTGCGGGAGCACTTTCTGAGGTATTGAGGGAGCACTTTCTGAGGTACTGAGGGAGCACTTTCTGAGGTACTGAGGGAGCACTTTCTGAGGTATTGAGGGAGCCCTTTCTGAGGTACTGCGGGAGCACTTTCTGAGGTACTAAGGGAGCACTGTCTGAGGTACTGAGGGAGCACTTTCTGAGGTATTGAGGGGACACTTTCTGAGGTATTCAGCGAGCACATTCTGAGGTACTGAGGGAGAACTATCTGAGGTATTGAGGGAGCACTTTCTGAGATATTGAGGAAGCAGTTTCTGAGGTATTGAGGAAGCACTTTCAGAGGTATTTAGCGAGAACTATCTGAGGTACTGAGGGATAACTATCTGAGGTACTGAGGGAGCACTATCTGAAGTATTGAGGGAGCACTACCTGAGGTATTGAGGGAGAACTATCTGAGATATTGAGGGAGAACTATCTGAGGTACTGAGGGATCACTATCTGAAGTATTGAGGGTGCACTTTCTGAGGTATTGAGGGAGAACTATCTGAGATATTGGGGGAGAACTATTTGAGATACTGAGGGATCACTATCTGAAATATTGAGTGAGCACTTTCTGAGATATTGAGGTAGCACTTTCTGAGGTACTGAAGGAGCACTATCTGAGGTGTTGAGGGAGCACTATCTGAGGCATTGAGGGAGCACTATCTGAGGTATTGAGGGAGAACTCTCCGGGGTATTCAGGGAGAACTATCTGAGGTACTGAGGGAGCACTATCTGGTGGTACAGAGTGCAGAGGATCGAAAGGAACAGCTGCAATTTTCTGATCATTTCGTCAGGGTCCCCGAAGCACTCTGGTGTCGTAATTTGAAATGGAAGCCACTCTCCATTTCAAAAGATTCAGATCATTTCAAACAATCAGTGAAAAATAACAGCAGCATGTGTCGGAAGCATGGTTTGGGGGAACACTTTAATCAATCTATTGTTACTTGCTGCGTGGAGACATTTTAGAAAAGCAGGCACCTAAACAGACTAAAGTTGTCGATGCAAGAGGTGGTGCACAGGAAGATCCAACAAGTCATCTGTAGCTGCTGTCTGTCCCCCTGGAGCAGTCATCATGCGAGATCAGGGTTCAGTCCTCAGAGAAATCATTTCTCCAGCAATACCTCAACCATGCCTTTACAGCTCTCTCTGTGTGTGTGTGTGTGTGTGTGTGAGAGAGAGAGATAGAGAGAGAGAGAGAGACTGCCCATGTTTGTAGAGTGGATGCATGTGTATCTCTGTGTGTCTGTATATGTGTGTGTAAGAGAGAAAGTGCATGTTCATGTGAGAGTGTGTGGCTCTGTGTGCATGTGTGTGAGTGAGGGTGTGTGTGAGAGAGTGTGTATGTGTGAGAGAGAGAGTGTGTCTGTGTGTATGTGTGTGTGAGAGTGTGTCTGTGTGTTTGAGAGAATGTGTCTGTGTGTCTCTGTGTGTGTGTGTCTGTGTGTCTATGTGTATGTGTCTGTGTGTCTGTGTGTGTGTATGACAGTGTGTCTTAGGTGAGAAATAGTGTGTATGTGTGTGTGAGAGAGTGTGTGTCTGTGTGCATGTGTGTGAGAGTGAGTGTGTCTGTGTGTGAGAGGAAGTGTGTGTGTCAGTGTGTGTGAGAGAGAGCGTCGGTGTCCTTGCTCGTGTGTGAGAGAGTGTGTCTATGCATATTTGAGGGAGCATGTGCCTGCGTGTGTATGTGTGTGTGTGAGAGAGAGTGTAGCTGTGTGTTTATGTGTGTGTGTGAGAGAGAGGGTGTCTATGTGTGTTTGAGGGAGTGTGTGTCTGCGTGTGTATGTGTGTGAGAGAGAGAGAGTAACTGTGTATATATGTGTGTGCATGAGAGAGAGTGCGTCTGTGTGTGTTTGAGGGATCGTGTGTCTGGGTGTCTGTCTGTGTGTATGTGTGTGAGAGAGAATGTCTGTGTGTGTGAGACACAGAGAGTGCGTGTGAGTGTGAGAGAGAGAGTGTCTGTGAGTGTGTGAGAGACAGAGAGTGTGTGTGTGTGAGAGAGTGTCTGTGTGCGTGAGAGTGAGTGGGTATGTGAGAGTATGAGAGTGCGTGTGTGTGAGATTGTTTGTGTAAATGAGGGAGAGTGTGTGTATGTGTGTGTGAGAGAGAGTGTGTCTCTTGAGCGAGAGTGTGTGTCTGTGTGTGCGTGAGAGAGAGTGTCTGTGTGTGTGTGAGACAGTGTGTCTGTGTGAGAGAGAGTGTGTTTGCATGTATGTGTGAGAGAGTGTGTCCGTGTGTGTATTTGAGGGAGCGTATGTCTGTGCGTGTATGTGTGTGAGAGATATAGTGTGTGTTTGTGTGTGAGAGAGTTGTGCCTGTGTGTATGTGTGTGTGAGTGGGTCTGTGTTTGTGTTTGAGGGAGCGTGTGTCTGTGTGTGTGAGAGAGCCTGTGTGTGGCGGGGTCCTTTGTGTATGTGTGTGTGAGAGTGTGTCTGTGTGTGTTTGAGGGTGTGTGTGTGCATTTAAACTAGCCAATCTTATTAGGTGCTCATGAACATAAAATCCAGCTGCTGTTTCAGGTGAAATGGTCCTCGTGTCTCCAAAGACACAAAGGCTGCAAGAGTGAATTAACTGGGGGAAAGAGAGTGCCGTTCATTCCAGTGGGGATTCATCCAGTAAACCTTCCCCACACACTAACACCCCTCTGGCAATGCAATGACTAGTCCTGCAAACAGTGCCCCAGGTACAAACCAATGTAATGTCACCGTAGTCTGACCAGAGCAAAGGACAGCTCCCCATTAGAGAGCGATGCCTGGTGGTGTTTTAATCAGAGGATCACTTTGCCCCAGCTGAGGTGAGATGTTGGGAAAGAGAGTCTTTCAGGGTAACCCCAGCTGGTGTGGGAATTGAACACACACTATTGGTTTTACTCTGCATTATAAACCAACTGTCCAGCCAACTGAGCTAACTGACTTCACTCCAGGGGCATGCCCTGTATAACCCAATCATAGCCAGCCTGCACCTCAATAGGAGCCACGAGCAAGGCCATTCGGCCCCACCCTAACCCAGAAGGGAGAGCACGGGAAGCTGATGGATGAAACAAGCCCCTCCCATCTGGCCTTCTGAAATGGAGCTGGAGGACAGAGCACATCTGGCCTGCTGTTTGCTTCCCTTAGACTGGCCTGCTCCACCTTACAGTGAGAGACTGAGGGGAACCTCAAGGAGATTTGACTTCTCACTGAGAGGCTGCAACTCCAATCCACATCAGGCTGGTTCCCTCTGAGACTCACGGAAGAGGGCAGCACTCTACAGATCAGACCCTTGTGTCGCATAACCTCCAGTTTGGGGGGTCAAGAGCTGGGAGGTAGTGTTAAGAACATAAGACCATCCGAAATAGGAACAGGAGGAGACCATTCAGCCCCGCGAGCCTGCACTACTATTCAATAGGATCGTGGATGATTTAGCATTTCATTTGGGAGCTGAAACCTAGACAGTACAGAGACAGAGAATCAAGTTATTCTGCCATGAGGAATCATCAGACAGGAGCTGGAACCAGAGAGAGTGAACTCACACACACACATTGTGGGATTCAGGCTGTCTGTGGGAATTTTACCACAAGATGCAAGCTCTACACTGAGGAGAGACAAAGGCGCAAAATGCTAGAGGGGGCAGCTGTACAGTCTGATCCTATCGATCTCACTGCTTCCCACTCCCATGGGAGCTCTTATGTATATATTTCTGTGTTCCCAGCTGTCTCTCCCACATATTTCCTTCAATCCCTATCTCACAACATCCTTCATATCTCTCCCTGTTGACCTTTCCCTGCAGATTCCCTTCCTACAACACTCTGCCCCTTTGACACCCCATCATGTTTTTCAGGAATGCTTAATCATTCAATCTTCCACAAAACCGACACCTTCCTCATCTCTCCCTGCATCTATCTCTCAGCTCTGTGGGATCTTGCTATTCTTGTCTGTAAATCATTCACGTTGCATCGCAGCACCACTCTACTCTCTCAGCTCTATCTCTCTGCTGCTGCAACTCCTCTCTCTCTCTCTGTCCTATATCTCTGCCTGGGTTTTCTCTCCTGCTGTCTATCTGACCTTCACTCCCTGTCTTTGCCTCCCATTTTTCACCTTGTATCTGTCTGACATTGTATTTCTCTTCCTGTGGTTTTCCTCTCTCTCTCTCCCTTTCTCTCTTTGCCTCTCTCCTGCTCTCTTTCAGTTCTTCTCACTTTCTCTCCCTCCCTCTGCCTGCCCGTCTTTCTCTTGTTCTCTCCCTCCCTCTCACTGTCTGTCTAGCCATCTCTCTTTCTCTCTTGTAGTTTCTCTCCTTCTTTCTCCCTGGACCCCTCTGCTCTGTCCCAGTGACTGGGGATGGGACATTGAGAAGAGTTTGTCTCTGTGTCGCTGGATGCTGGACAATTAATGCGGGGGATCAACCTTTTCCTGGTCTCTCCCGGCTTTTACCCTGACTATGGGGAGGGAGTACTTTTCTCATTGAGTCTGAAATGAAGAAAAAGAGAAGGGGAGGGTGACAAAAAGAGAAAGAGCGACGTGGTGAGAGTGGGAATGGAGAAAGTGGGGAAAGTGAGAGAGATGGGAAGTGAGATACAGGGAGAGGAAGAGGGACACATATGGAGGGAGAAGGACAGTGTGTGTGGCTGGGGAATGGTTGCAGAGAGGGATCTTTCTGTGCATGACAACAGTCAGTCAAAAGGTGTGTTAGTCTCTGCACCATGTCCTCCAGCCCAGGAGCTGTGGGTCTACATGGGAAGGGGGAGATTGGGAGACAAGGGGGGAGTGGGACAGCCAGACACGGGGGACTGTTTGATGGGGTTTTGGGGTTGGTGGAGAAAGGAGGGGCTGCTGTGAGAGACAGAGAGATTGAGGGAGGGACAGCATGAGACGCAAAGTCTGAAACAGGATGGAAAAGAGGTGTTCAAACTTTGTGAGAAGATTTGTAGCTCGGGTGCTCGTTGTTGTGGTTCTGTTCGCCGAGCTGGGAATTTGTGTTACAGACGTTTTGTCCCCTGTCTAGGTGACATCCTCAGTGCTTGGGAGCCTCCTGTGAAGCCCTTTTGTGTTGGTTCCTCCGGCATTTACAGTGGTTTGTCTCTAACACTTCCGGTTGTCAGTTCCAGCTGTCCGCTGCAGTCGTCGGTATATTGGGTCCAGGTTGATGTTTTTAAAAAACACATCGATCTAGACCCAAAGTACCGGCCACTGCAGCGGACAGCTGGAACTGACAACTGGAAGTGTTAGAGACAAACCACTGTAAATGCCGGAGGAACCAACACAGAAGGGCTTCACAGGAGGCTCCCAAGCACTGAGGATGTCACCTAGACAGGGGACAAAACGTCTGTAACACAGATTCCCAGTTCGGCGAACAGAAACACAACACGGAGAACATGTCTCCACAGAAAGGATAGTCAGTGAGGCCATTCGGGGACAATCCTGAGGATCCTGAACAGGACCAAGATCATTTAATGGGGGAGGGGGAATGGGCAGAAAGAACTCCATCTGTGATACAAGCCTTCTATAATTCTGGGACTGGGATCTTGCTGTGCATTAAAACAGCCACAGGCCAGTCAGTCAACTCAGACTCATTTACCTGCGTGAGAAAGTGAGGACTGCTGATGCTGGAAAGTCAGAGTTACAAAGTGTGGAGCTGGGGGAGCACAGCGGGTCAGCCAGGAGAGTCAACGGTTCTGGCCTGACCTACTGTGCTTTTCCAGCTCCAAACCTTTCCACTCATTTCCCTCTGCCCCAGGGAGTGGGGCTCACAGCAATGTTGGAGGCTGCAAAATATTTGAGGGGTCTAATTTGGTGAGGCAATTATTTGGGAGGGAAGATATTTGGGAAAGGGATAAATTTGGGAGGACAGTGAAAATGAAGGGCACAGTATTTTTGAGGGGGTTCAAAATTGGGTGAGATCTTTCAGGTCTGAAATAGCGAAAAACAGAAAGGGAGGCTGAGGAAAAGAGACAGAGATGGAGAGAGTGGGGATGGAGAAGGGGGAATGGGAGAAAGATGGGCAGAGAGAGACAGGGAGAGTGAGAGAGTGAGAGAAAGAGTGCGTGTGTGAATGTGTGAGAGAGAGACAGACAGAAGGACAGAGAGAGAGAGGACAGAGAGAGGGAGAGAAGGGGAAGTCAGACGAAGACTGAGGAATTAAAACATGGACAGACTGAAGGGGTGACACTTGTTATTCCAGTTGGTTTCAACTCTCTCTCTCAATGGCTTTTCACATTCCCTCTCTCCCATGCCCCTGGGATTTGCGTCAGCCTGTCTCTCTCTCTCTCTCTCTTTCTGGTTCCGCTTCTGGGTCTGTGAAACTGTTTTCTCTCGCCCTCTCTCTCTCTGGATGGTCAGATGGTCTCTGTCTCTTGCCAGGCTGGTCTCCTCAGAAGGCCTCGAGAGATTCAGGCAATCAGTCTGCAGATAAACCCTGTTTTTGTTCATTTCTGGATGGTTTTCAGGAACTTTCTATCGTTCTGGCCAATTAGGAGAATCCGTTAATAGTTTGAAGCATTGCCAATCATTTGGATGGCTTGTTTCTGTTAGTTTCTTTGAGTAGCAGGACCCGGTGCCTTCCTGTCTGGGCCCTCATTTGTTTGGTAGATACGTCTGTCCAGAATAACTGTTGCCTTTTACATTATGCTGTGTTTGCGCTGTGCCTGGTGTGCGGGTTTTGTGATTTGGGAGATTTCCTTGGCCAATAAACCTTGGCTGTCTATCTGTGTTTTTAAACAGGAGGTTGTGACATCTCCCCCAACTCATCCACTTGAATGGAAAGAAAAGAAGCTTATGCAATAAATTGCAAACCTAATTTTAAACGCTGGTTATGCTTGTTGTCAGAGTAGCCAGCTGTCTGTGCAAAAGCCATAGTGTACGTTTTCCAAACCGATGGTCTTATAGCTCCACTTGGAGGTCGCCACTGATGATGCTACCTCGCCAGGTAATGAAACGTCTGGATATCAAAACTATCAGCGAGCAAACCTACACCCTTAGTCTTATAGCTGATAAGTGATATCATAAAATCTTGACAGAACAGAATCAGACCGTTCGGCCCATTGAGTTCACAATGATCCTCTGAAGAGAATCCAACTCGGACCCAGTCTGCCGATGATATCCCTGAAACCCTGCATTTCCTATGGCTATTCCAGCTTGCCTGAATGTCCCTTGACACAATGGGCAATTTAACATGGCCAATCTGTCGTAATGGCAACTATGGGCAGGAAATCAATACTGGCCCAGCCAGGAACACTCAAACGCTGCCAATGAATGAAACTAAGGTGAACACCCGGGGAGTTCCATCTACCTTCCAGCCCCTGGGGGTGTGTCCAGGCATTATGCACCATGATCGTACCCATCTATTGCAGCCTGCAATCCTAACCACCGGTATCCCGAGATATATCAAGGTGAGTGCAGTTAGGACCCCGATGTGAGAGGAGCCGAATTCTTGGATAACAGGCTATGGGAATGTCATGGTATGACCTGTTCCTTCACAGTTACGTAAGTATGGTCACTGTCAATGATGCCTCTATCTCAACAGTAAGTGGAAGGAAATCATGGTAGCCCATCCAAATACAATTTTTATTCAACTCCGATAATTTGGACTTCATCCTAACTTTGTCACTTGGGTTATTTGGAATCCCTTGTACCAAGCCCAGTGTCCCACCGAGAGTGTCCTTACAGCTGTCATTAACCCCAGCTGCTGTCACTCACAGTGAGAGACGTTGGTGTGGGTGTTCTCCTGGAACAAATGTTTATGCTGTTTGTCACTAACCCGGGATGGAACTTTCCCTTGGCTGGCCTGCCTAAGCTCCTCGATCAGCTGTACCACCATCACGTTACCGTAGATACTGCACAGGTGTAGTTTTACTGCTCACCGTCATCTCTGATTGGGCCCTGGATAATCTGGTTAATCATGTTGGTGTGACCCTCCAGTTTGGTCACTGAGTGATGGTTAGCCTGATTCGTCACTACTTGTCCTATGGTCTCCTCTGGATTTTCTGTGTTGAGTCTTTCTCAGGCTCATTAGAGAGTTGTTGGGTCAGGATTCTGAGTTTATTCTCCAAATTAACCAAGTCATAGTACTGACCGGCAAAACTCCTGCCCTGTATACCGTGGCTACATCATTAAGGAGTTCTCTTTTCTTTCGTCTGTTAATTAATTTTCTGGGTTCTGTGTTTTCCCTCAAATTTCCCTGTCCTTCGTCCTATTATCTTGTGGGTCAGTTGGGAACATAATTATTTTAATGGGGAAGGACACCACTCTGATTACTGTGCCCCTAATACATTCATTATGATTAGTGCCAGTTTGTGATAATGTTAGTGAACAAAGAATTCCCTGTGAGTTTAATGACTAGTCCATTGTGAGAGCTGGTATGCGTGGGACAAGATGGGGAGCAGCCTTCCCTCCTGGTCTCAGCCCGTTTTTAATTTTGCGTCTGAGGAATTCGCCCTGGTGGGCTTCCTGGGATATCGCTGTCCGAACTCTGACACCTAGTCCAGGCTGTGTGCTCGGTATCCCACTACCATGCACCCGTTCTCCAGGAAACCCTACCTATCGCCTGTGATCCCTGAGCTCCTGTAACACAATGTGGAAATCCCTAAAGTCTATTTCCTATTCAGCAATAAATTAGCAGAGGGCCCAAGCCTCATTACGGGCGCGTGTGAGGGGTGGAATCCCAGGTGTCCCTCCTTCTTTCTGAGACATGGGAGACAAAGGGTCGGGCCCAGTTTCTCGTCGCTAAGAGAGATGCAGGTCATATCCCCAAAAATCCAGACAAATTGGACCCAGAGTCTCCGGGTGAACCAGACAGGCAGAGGGGAGGGGCATTCCCCTGGTTGTTTATCTGCATTTATGTAGTGCCTCTGCAGGATATGCCTTATCCTGCCCTCGAGCATTGAGAACCGCTGCCTTCATCTCATCATGGATGCCCCTCCCTAGCTTTTGGCCCTCAGGGAGGGTTGAATGGCCTGCTGTTCGAAGGCACATGGCGATTAATTTGGTTTGCTCCTCAGCATCCACTCTGTGTATGACAGACTGTCGGTCAATCTCATCCAAACGTGTATCTGGGTCAGATACGGGATCTTTTTGGTGCTGCCCACGAGCTGGGTGTCTGGAACGGAGTGAGCCCATCAGCTGTTTGACACTGGGTAACCACAGGATTCATGGAATCTGAGTTCGGGTGTGGCTCAGGGCTGGGGGCAAAAGGTGCAGTTACCTGGAAGAAAGGCAGAGGGAGTTCCCATCTGTGGGCGGGTGTGGATGCGTTAGTGTGGGGCCTCTCATTATCTCCCTGGGGAGGTAGAACCCCAAAGGCACACATTACCCCATTCTGGGAGGAGTCCTGGTTCCCTCGGGATTGTATTTGCTCGCGACACCTCCTACTAAGGCCTGATGTGTGTTGCTCAGTGTTGCAGGTGTACAGGATTCATACAGCTGCTTGGAGCTCATACACTGTTCTTCCAGATTGTCAACGTAACCTGAGGCTGCCTCCCCATCCCCAGAGGCCCTCGTTTCACTGGATTTGGCTCTTCTCAATTGTAACTGGAGTGGTCCCATGTGGGTGAGATTTTCCTGCAACGTTCTGTCCTGCTCATTGTGTAGGAGACCTAGCTCGGTCACAGCCTGTAGTTTTCCGTGGCGTGACCGGATCCCAGCTGCCTTATCCAGGCCGGGGTTTCTCCAGGCTGTCAGCAGTTTCCAGCTTCCTTCCCCAGTTCTCTGTGGGCATCTCACCACAGCTCCTGTGCCAGGAATCATTCACTGTAAGACCGGGCTGGCTTCCTGCCCAATAAGCCAGTTTCACATTTGTACTGGCTCATGTTCCTGTTACTTTGGCTGCTTCTGGATGATGGGACATCTGGGTATACTCATAGAGTCATAGAGTTCTACAGCATGGAGACAGGCTCTTTCGCCCAAACTGGTCCATCCACACTAACCCCGTTTCCCTGCATTTGGCTTATATCCATCCAATACGTTCCTCTCCATGTATTTGTCCAAGTGCCTTTTAAATGTTATTAATTGTATCCTCCTCGACTACTTGCACTGGTAGTTCATTCCATATGTGTACCACTCTCTGGGTAAAAGCATTGTCCCTCAGGCTCCCTTTTAATCTTTCCCCTTTCACCTTCAACTGATGCCCTTTCATCCTTGATTCCCCAAGCCTTAGATAAAGACTGAGTGCATTCACCCTATCCATGCCTCCCATGACCTTATACACCTCAATAAGGACACCCCTCAGTCTCCTACACACGAAAGAAAACGTCCTAGCTTGTCCAACCGCTCTCTATATCTGTCTAGTTGAGTTTTGGCAACATCCTTGTAAGTTTCTTCTGTACTCTTTCCAGTTTAATAACATCCTTCCTCGAGCAAGATGGGCAAAGCTGAACACAATATACCAAGTGTGGCCTCACCAACATCCTGCACAACTACAACAGAACTTCCCAACTTCGATATTCCATGCCCTGACTGACGAAGGGCCCAGTGTGCCAAAAGCCTTCTTCACTGCCCTGTATCCCTGACTCCAGAGAGCCGTGCACCTGGAATCCAAGTTCCCTCTGTTCCACTACACTCCTTCAGGCCCTACCATTCACCATGAGACCCCTATCTTGATGTGACTTTACAAAATGCAAGATCTCGCACTTGTCTGTATTAAACTCCATTTGCCATTTCTCAGCCCAATTCCCCAGCTGATCAAGGCCATGTTGCAATTGGTGAGAACCTTCCTCACTTATTTTAGTGTAATCTGAAAACTTACTAATCATGCCTTAAACATCCTCATTCAAATCATTGATATAGATGACAAACAGTAATTGGCCTAGCACTGACCAGCTCAGCGGCACAATGGCTCAGTGGTTAGCACTGCTTCCTGACAGCACTGTCGGTCTGGGTTCAATTCCAACCTCACATGATGCTCTGTGTGAGTTAGATCCTGTTAGGGTTAGATTTCCTACAGTATGGAAACAGGTCATTTGGCCCACCAAACCACACCGACCTGCTGAAGAGTAACCCACCCAGAGCCATTTCCCTAACCAATGTTTACACTTGATGAATGCACCTAGCACTATGGGCAATTTAGCCTGGCCAATTCATCTGACCTGCGCATTTTTCAAATGGGGAGGAAACCGGAGCACCCGAAGAAAACCCACGCAGACACAGGGAGAATGTGCAAACATCACACAGTCACCCGAGGCTGGGGTCGAACACGGATCCCTGACGCTGTGAGGCAACAGTGCCAACCACTGAGCCACCATGCCACACCAACTGAGTTTGTGCATTCTCCCCATATCTGCGTGGGTTTCGTCTGGGTGCTCCAGTTTCCTCCCACAATCCAAAGATCTGCAGGTTAGGTTAATTGGCACTGCTCAATTTCCTATAATGTTCATGGATGTGTAAGTAAGTTGCATTAGTCAGGGGTATATGTAGAGTAATAAAGTAGGGGAATGGGTTTGGTGGACTAATCTTCAGAGGGCCAGTGGTATTGTTGGGCCGAAGGGCCTGTTTCCACAGAGGAGGGATTCTATGATTCTATGACCGCTGAGGCACATCACTAGTCACAGGCCTCCAGTCTGACTGTTACCCTCTGCTTCCTACCATCAAGCCAATTGTGTACTCAGTTTGCAAACGCCCCCTGGATTCCATGCGATCTAACCTTCCAGAGCAAGGTATCATGTGGAACCTTATCAAAGGCTTTACTGAATTCTCTAACGTCTACATGTACTGGCCTCCCCTCGTCAAACTTCCTGATCACTTCATCAAAGAACGCTAACAAATTTGTGAGGCATGGTCTCCTATGCACAAAGCCTTGCTGAATTCTCCCAATCAAATGTTGTATTTCCAAATGCATGGCTCTCTAATCTCTCAGCATCTTCTCAAGTAACTTACTTACCGTGGATCTTAGGTTTACTGATCTATAGTTCCCAGGTTTATCTTTGCAGCCCTTCTTGAATAAGGGTAGAATATTTGCTGTCCTCCAATCTTCTGGGACCTCACCCGTGGCTAACGATGAGGCAAAAAGATCAGCCAGGGACCCCACAATTACTTCACTCGCCTCTTGAGGTGCTGTTGGATATGTTTGGTCATGTCCAGGAGATTTATCCACCTTCATACATTCTAATGCATTCAACACTTCCTCTCCTGTGATATGGACTGACCCCAAGAGATCATCAATAACTTCCCCAAGTTCCCAAGCCTTCTTGTCCTTCTCCACGGTCAACACAGTGGAGAAATAACGCCTGCAATTCTGCACACACATGTCCACTTTGGTCCTTGAAGGGTCCTATTTTCTCTCCAGTTATTCTTTTCCTTGGGAGGGGGAGATTACAGTTTTGGGTAGGGATCAGTCAGGTAGGGGGTGATTGCAGTGTTGGGCAGGGATCAGTCAGGGAGGGGGTGATTGCAGTGCTGGGTAGGGATCAGTCAGTGAGGGGGTGAGTGCAGTGTTGGGTAGGGATCAGTCAGGGAGGGGGGTGAGTGCAGTGTTGGGTAGGGATCAGTCAGGGAGGGGGTGAGTGCAGTGTTGGGTAGGGATCTGTCAGGAAGGGGGATATTGCAGTGTTGGGTAGGAGTCAGTCAGGGGGATATTGCAGTGTTGGGTAGGGATCAGTCAGGGAGGGGGAGATTGCAATGTTGGGTAGGGATCATTCAGAGAAGGGGTTATTGCAGTGTTGGTAGGGATCAGTCAGGGAAGGGGAGATTGTAGTGTTGGGTTGGGAACAGTAAGGGAGGGGGAGATTGTAATGTTGGGTTGGGATCAGGAAGGGAGAGGATGATTGCAGTGTTTGGTTGGGATCAGCAAGGTAGGGGGAGATTGCAGTGTTGGGTAGGGATCAGTCAGGGAAGGGCTGATAGCAGTTTTGGGGAGGGATCAGTCAGGGATGGGGAGATTGCAGTGATGGGTAGGGATCAGTCAGGGGGAGATTGCAGTGTTGGGTTGGGAACAGTAAGGGAGGGGGAGATTGTAATGTTGGGTTGGGATCAGTAAGGGAGAGGATGATTGCAGTGTTGAGTAGGGATCAGTCAGGGAGGGGGTGATTACAGTTTTGGGTCTGGTTCAATCAGGGAAGGGGTGAGTGCAGCCTTGTGTAGGGATCAGTCAGGGAGAGGGAGACTGCAGTGTTGGGTAGGGAGTGGGAGATTGCAGTGTTGAGTAGGGATCAGTCAGGAAGGGTGAGATTGCAGTGTTGAGCAGGGATCAATCAGGGAGGAAGAGATTGCAGTGTTGGGTAGCGATCAGTCAGGGAGAGGGTGAGTGCAGTGTTGGGTATGGATCAGTCAGGAGGGAGAGATTGCAGTGTTGAGTAGGGATCAGTCGGCGGGGGGAGAGTGTCGGTGCATCTGTTTTTTTTTGTGACAGTACAGATGGATGTACAGTCTGTATCTGGAACTGTAACCAACGAATCCATATTGTTGCAAGGTCAACAGAGTGTATGTTGGCTGGAAGATCGAAAGTGCTTTTTTTTTTATTTAAAGCACAGCAACAGCTGCCAGCTGAGAGATGAGCTGTTCAAAAATAGATACTTGTTGCAATTACCTGAGGTTTGGCTGCTGTTTTGGCCAAAATTCCAATTTACTCAATTAGTTTAAGTTATGCCCAGGATACCAGAAACCAATGGCATTTGGTTTGATTGTTTTGACACCTTGAAACTGATTATAAGAGTTTATTGAGTCGTGGGTGTTATATAAACCCGGTATTTTGAAAGTATGAGGGAGAGCAACTGCCATCGAATAGCGAGCAACTGCTGTCAAGCTCGAGAGCTAAATGCCCATCTCGCATCTTCCTCTCAAAGAAATTGGAAAACGATTTCAACAAAAGGTACTGTTTCATGTAAAACCTTCTCACAGTGAAAAAAAAAAACAAGACAACCCAGCGAGATCTGTAGCCAGAGGATTGAATTCAGAGGAACCTGTTTGGTCTTGAGATTAAGATAATGCATTGCTTACTAAGTGCCCAGTTTAATAATTGGAACAGTGTACTTTTGATCAGTTGGAGTCAGATACTAAGTAGGTAAAAAAGGGAGAAATGGAATTGTGAACAGTTGTTGTTTAGTGTTCACTATTAGAGTTAAGAAAATAATTATAATTTTCTTTATGTATTGGAATTTTGTAGTTCTCTGTCCTTATTATTTTAACAGATTACAGAGTGAACCAAGATTCTCTGGGTGTTTGGTTTAATTAACAGAGAGGTTCGACCTCTGCACCGTAATCAATGGCAGGAAATTTCTGATGAGACTGTAATGGATAAGCAGCCCAAAGAAACGGGAAGCTTGTTGCTGAAAAATAGAGGCCAGCCATTTGTTTGGTGAGTGGGTTCTAATAATATCATGTAATCACCTGCCACGATTTCTAACTTCAAAACAGCTCTTAGATAGCTATTTGGGACATTAGTATAGGATTGGTTGACATGGAATATTTACAGATTAACTAGTCTGTTTAACTGTATCAGAACTCGTTGAAAAACTTGCTTTTTAATGGACACTTAGAAGGTTCCAAGCTGATAGGACTTACCCAGTAGGAAATTCCACTTTCCTGGACAATTCCTTTGGATTTTGCTAAGATCGGTAATCTGCAAGTTCCCAGCTCAACCCTGCCTCTGCACTGGGATAAAGACTCTCTGTAGGATGTGAAGGAATATGCTCCACTTGCCTGTATGAATGCAGCTCCAATAAACACTTTTAAAACTAGACACCATCCAGGACAAAGCAACCTGCTTGATTGGCACCCCACCCACAAATATCCACTCCCTCCACCAAAGATGCTCAGTAGCAGCATTGTGTACCACCTACAAATGCAGGGCAGATATTCACCAAAGATCCTCAGACAGCACCTTTCAAACCCACAGCCACTTCCATTTAGGACAATGGCAACAAATACATGGGAACACCACCTTATGCAAATTGCCTTCCAAGCCTTTCACCATCTTGAAGTGGAAATATATCCCTGTGCCAAATTCCTGGAATTATTCCCTAACAACATTATGGGTTGACTTACATGGACAATAGCGGTTCAAGAAGGCAGTTCACCACCAATTTCTCAAGAGGCAACTTAGGATGTGTAATAAATGCTGGGCCTGGGCAGTGACGCCAACATCCCATGAATGAATTCGAAAAATTGTTTCATGTCTGGAACAACAGGACCCTCCTGTGGCTTCACTAAGGAGTTTTATTTATTCATTATGCAAGGAATTTGTGTAACTCGCTACTTTGCTGTGTTAGTGATCTTCACTCTGAACTGAGATAATGTTGCTGCAGAAAATAAATTTGTTTGTGCACCAACTTAGGGTCTGCAGCACATAACCAAGTTTTGGGAAGTTATGCAGGAAAAGCGAGTAATCTTCAGGATGGACTCCTTGAATAACATAATGAAAGAAACTTAAAACATAGATGAATAACAGGAGGATGAAGCTCCAAGAGATGGTGAGGAGCAAAATCACAGACTTCCTCCTGCTCTCCATCTCTGGGTCTCTGTGCTGTAGATACTGCACAGAATGCAGTTTTGTTGCCCACCGTCATTACTGCTGGGACACCCTGTGCAGTATCTGCAGGAACAGGATGAAGGAAGAGTTCAGACAGGCCAGCCAAGGGAAAGCCCCATAGCAGATTTGTGACAAACAGTGTAAACATTTGTTCCAGGAGAAGATCCACCCCAATATCTCTCACGGTCAGTTTAAATTACATTCCCTATAATATGGAAACAGGCTCTTCAGCCCAACAAGTCCACACCGACCCTCTGAAAAGGAATCCACTCAGACCCATTTCCCTACCCTATATTTACCCCAGTCAAAGCACCAATCACTGTGGGCAATTTAGCATTGCCAATTCACCTAATCTGAACATCTTTGGCCTGTGGGCGGAAACCCATGCAGACACAGGGAGAATGTGCAAACTCCACACAGACAGTCGCCCCAGGCTGAAAATGAAGCCATTCCATGATGCTGTGAGGCTGCAATGCTGACAACTGAGCCACCATCCACCCCAATTACAGCAGCTCACCAAGGTCTGGTTTAATGGCAACTGCAAGGACACTCTCAGTGCTAGAGGTTCCAATTATCCCAAGTGACGAAGTTAGGATGATGTCCAAAATAACGGAATTATATTTTAAAACTGTATTTAGATGGCTTATCACATCTTCTTCCCACATACTGTGGAGATAGAGGTGACATTGACAGGGACCATTCTTAAGTAAATGTGAAGGAACAGGCCATATCCTCACATGCCCAAAACCTGTCATCCATGACTTCGGCTCCTCTCACATCAAGCTGTGGTCCTAACTGCACTCACCATGATATATCTCTGGATACTGGTGGTTATGATTGCAGTTTGGAAAAGGCACATATCCCAATAAATGGGTATGATCTTGATGAATACAGACCAGGGACTATAAGGTAGATGGAACCTCCAGGGTTATCACTTTATTCTTATCCATTGATGGGATGTGGGCATCACTGGTTGGGCCAGTGTTTATTATTCGTCCCTAGTTGCCCTTTGGGAAGGATGAAGAATGACAATAAGAGTTTGTTCAATAATACCTCCATTGTTGGAAGCCCATCTTGTTCACTCAATCCCTTTCCTCCAGTAATGCCCTTCATGTACCTCTGGAACCTGGGCCATTAGGGATGGGGAATAAATGCTGACGTCGGCAGTCCTGCATACATTCAGTGTGTAAGAAGAATCACATTTTCACCAGTGAGTGAAATGCTCTTGTTTAAAGAGGGCAGCTCCTACTCTAGAGAACAGAAGACCAGCTCTGAGATATATTTTCACACATGGAATAAACTGGCTCGATGCACCATTGGTTGAAATTATTTGTGATCTTGTGATGGGGTTCACGGTATTTGTGTGGGCACCATTATTGCTGGGAGATTCGAGGTTCTGTTTTTTTTGTTACTTCATTATGATATACTGAACAGCAACGCTCCTTCGTAATTGGGATTAAACTTGTTATTGTATTAGTTTGTTCATTGTCAGAGTTTTGACACAAAGCTGAGCAATGCTGTCATGTCAATCTCCCAAAGGACCTTTCAGACAGTATAAGGCAGCATCTCTGGGGATGCATCAGCCCAGAGTTTCAAACAAGGAGCTTGTCAGCTGCATGAAGGGACAGATCAACTCACATGGAAGAATGCATCCATCAACTCACATGGAAGAATGCATCCACCAACTCAGCAGGTGGAGAAGGTGTTCTACACCATCCTTGCTTTTATTGGCGTTCCTGGTGTGGCAGAAAAACATTTGGACTTGGTTTAATCAGCTGCTGATCTGCTCTCTGGTTTGACCTTTTGAACAACAACGTCGCTATCTCATTGACTGGTCAGCCATATCCAGACCCCAGAACAGTAATAACAATCCAGTGAGCAGCATGCATGGTACAATTTTCCATTGACAGAGACTCCCAAAGTCACTGCTGCTGCAGAATTTCCTGACTTTAGTATTCTGTCATCTGTTCTGGTTTCGTATGTCCTGAAAATATGAAGGGAGATCATGCAAATTAGTTCTGAAGAAGGGTCTCCGGACTTGAAATATTTACTCTAATTTCTCTCTCACAGATGCTTGCCAGGCCTGCTGAACAATTTCTGTTTTTTTTTTAATATACAAATGAAGCCTGTGTTCACAAGCGTCTTGAAGGTTAAGGGCTGATCTGAGTGAAGTCCTCCAAGACATTAACAGAAAAAGATAAATGATTTCCATTGGCTGGCAATTCTCTAATGAGGGGGCACAGTCTGAGAATGAGAGCCAGAGCGTTCAGGAGAAATGTTAGGAAGCACTTCTACACACAATGGATGGGAAAGGTTTGGAACTCTCTTCCACAAACGACAGTGGATACTGGAACTGTTAGTCAGTTTAAATGAGAAAGTATTTTAAAACAAGTAACTGAAGGATACACGTATTTTGATTTGTGAAGCTACATCCATCTACCATCCCCCCAGAAATGTTCTCGTTCTCACAGTCTCTGGTTAGAGAATTCAAGTCTTGACAGATTATGCTCCTGGTCTCTGTACGTTGAGGTGTTTGTCATGTACAGATATGTAGATTTACAGTGCAAATATCACCACAGTGCAAACACTCCCTTTTGTCACTAAGGGAGCCCTGAATGCTCTGTAAGACTGCACTTATTCATAGAGATGTACAGCATGGAAACAAACCCTTCGGTCCAAATCGTTCATGCCAACCAGATATCCTAACCTAATCTAGTCTCTTTTGCCAGCACTTGGCCCGGATCCCTCTTAGCTTTACTATTCATATACCCGTCCAGATGCCTTTTAAATAATGTAAATGTACCAATCTCCACCACTTCCTCTGGTAGCTCATTCCATACACACACCATCCTCTATGTGAAAAAGTTGTCTCCTTAGGTCCATTTTATATCTTTCCCTCTTACTCTAAGCCTATGCCCTCCAATTTGGGACTGTCTCACCCCAGGGAAAAGGCTTCGTCCGATCCATGCCCCTCGTGATTTTATGAAACTTGAGAAGCCTCCGACGCTCCAGGGAAAACAACCCCAGCCTATTTCAGCCTCTCACTATAGCTCAAATCCTCCACCCTGACAATATCTTTGTAAATCGTTTCTGAACCCTTTCAAGATTCACAACATTCTTCGTTAGGAAGGAGACCAGAATTGCACGTGGCCTAACCAATGCCCTGTACAGCCACAACATGACCTCCTAACTCCAATACTCAATCTTCTGACCAATAAAGGAAAGCATACCAAATATCTTCTTCACTATCCTATCTGCCTGCAACTCTACTTACAAAGAACTATGAACCTGCACTCCAATGTCTCTTTGTCCAGCAACACACCCTTACCAGTAAGTGGATATTACATGCTCTGATTTGCTTTTCCAAAATGTAGCACCTCGTCTTTATCTAAATTAAACTCCAACTGCCACGGCTCGGTCCATTGGCCCATCAGATAAAGATCCCATTGTACTCTGAGGTAACCTTCTTCACTCTCCACTGCACCTTCAATTTTGTTGCCACCTGCAAACTTACTAACTATACCTCCTACGTCTGCATCCAAATCATTTATATAAATGATGAAAAGCAGTGGACTCAATACCGATCCTTGTAGCACATCACTGGGCATAGGCATCCAGTCTGAAAAGTAACCTTACACCACCACCTCTTGCCTTCGAGCCAATTCAAATGGCTAATTATCCCTGTATTCCATATGATCTAAGCTTGCTAACCAGTATCCAATGGGCAACCTTGTCAAACACCTTACTGAAGTCCATACAGATCCCTTTCCCTGCTCTGCCCTCATCAATCCTCTTTCTTACTTCTTCAAAAAAATCAGTCGAGTTCGTGTGTCATGATTTCCCACAGACAAAACCATTTCTACTTTCAAATTAATCGAACTTTGGTCACTGGCCCAAAAGTGCTCCCCCACTGACACCTCAGTCACCTGCCCTCAGTCTGTTTCCATTGTGACAGGCTGCTTCATTGCTGTGAATTTGAATTAAAATGAGAAAAACCTGGACTGATTGGACGCTGTTTCTCGATCAGGTAGCTAGTGGGACAGGAATACAGGACACCGAATTTATAATAATAAGCTAGTAAAGCTAGTGTGCTTCCTAATAAACCCGTTGGACAAAACCCGTTGTGTGATTTTTAACTTTGGCCAGTCCAACACTGACACATCTATGTCCTCATAGAATCCCTACAGTGTGGAAACAGGCCGTTCGGCCCAATAAGTACACATCAAGTGAATTTGATTGATTCATTCATTGATTTCAGTGAAGGGACATCTCAGCACCTTCTTCAGTTGCTGCCTGAACTTTGTCAGGATCATGGCAAAAATGCCACGCAGCAACTGAGAAACTGCATCATGAATCCCAATTCCAGCACAATTCATATAGATACGTAGACCAATAGCCCATCACAAACATTTGGCTCCATATCGAATACATTGTTAACACCAGCAGTAAAAAGATGGATTTACTTCAGCTTTGCATTTCGGTGTCCCTGTGAGATTCTCCATTGGTCTTCTGTAGGCTCTGCTGGTCATTAACATGTGTTCCTCGATGGTCAAGGAAGTCCATGTTTATTGGGAACAGGAATGGACAGGGAGTTCAGCTACAGTCAGATCAGCTTTGATCTGTCTGAATGGTGTAGTAGGCACCAAATTGCCAACTGGTGTTCCTACCTCCTGTTAATGCCACACAACACGTCTCTGACTGAATTCCTCAAGGCTGTTACTGAGGCACAGGAATACACC
Source organism: Chiloscyllium plagiosum (assembly GCF_037043375.1). NCBI lineage: Eukaryota > Metazoa > Chordata > Chondrichthyes > Orectolobiformes > Hemiscylliidae > Chiloscyllium > Chiloscyllium plagiosum. Next base: position 56,324,904 of record NW_028270183.1, read on the forward strand.
ATTCTGCCGCTCCAAAGAGTTGCATAGGAACTTGCAATCATCACTTACAGCTTACTGCACAGTATACCAAGGAGGTGACGCAATTCTTTTAAACAGATATAGAGGAAAGAGAGAAGAAAGAATAAAGAACAGCACAGCACAGGAACAGGCCCTTCGGCCCACTAATACTGCACTGACACTTGATGCCTTTCCAAATGAAAAACCTTTTATCTTTTCATGGTCTATATCCCTTGATTCCCTACCCATTCAAGAAATTGCTATTGCATCCACCTCCACAATTACCTTAGGAAGCACATTCCAGGCACTTCTCAACATCTGTGTACCAAAGCTGTCTCACATCTCCTTTAAACTTTCCCTTCTTACCTTAAAACTATGTCCCCTTGTAATTGAGTTTAACATCCTGGGAGAAAAGCTCTGACTATCCATTCTGTCCATGCCTCTCAGAATTTTTTCAACTTCTTTCAAGTCACCCCCTCATTCATCAAGTAAAAACACACGTTTGTCCAATCTCTCCTCATTGCCAATACGTTCCAAACCAGCCAACATCCTGGAAACCAAAGTCTCCACATCTTTCTGGTAGTGTGGTGATCAGAAACATACACAACATTCACAAAAAATACACAAGACTCGACAGGTCTCTTCGTATTTTTGATTCCATAATTCTCAGCCCTGAATTGAATGGTCAGCATCTTTCAGGGAGAACACTTAACATTTCTGGTCAAATTATTTGTGGTTGGAAGAGAATAGGAAGAGTTGAGTCTGGATGTACCGAAGGTGCAGATAATGGTTTATTCAGCAGCTAGACAGAGACAAAAAGGGAGACTTGAGATATTGTGGAGTTGGTAGTGTACAGGATTAGTGCTGTAGAGAACATGGAAATAGGTATCAGCTTAGAGCAAAAGTGCTTGTTGGAGTTATAAGCAGTTTGATTCCACTTCACATATTGGCATTAAAATTGTTTGGTAAGGAATGGAGTTTATGGACAGAAGTCATGGCAATGGTTTCCTTTTTTTTCAGTATTTAAATTATGAGGACAGTAAGTTAGTTCAACAAGGTTAATTGAATTCATAGTCAGATATAAAGTCTTACCAGGAATAATAGTGAGAAGAGGATAGAAATCAGCTTGAATCAGCAAAGCACACTTAATATCCACCCAATCTTGAGGATGATTGTAAACACAATAGACAATAGACAATAGGTGCAGGAGATAGGCCATTCAGCCCTTCGAACCTGCACCGCCATTCAATATAATCATGGCTGATCATTCCTAATCAGTATCCTGCTCCTGCCTTATCTCCATAACCCTTGATTCCACTATCTTTGAGAACTCTATCCAACTCTTTCTTAAAAGAATCCAGACAGTTGGCCTCCACTGCCCTCTGGGGCAGAGCATTCCACACAGCCACCACTCTCTGGGTGAAGATGTTTCTCCTGAGCTCTGTCCTAAATGGTCTACCCCGTATTTTTAAGCTGTGTCCTCTGGTTCGGCACTCACCCATCAGTGTAAATATGTTTCCTACTGCCAGAGTGTCCAATCCTTTCATAATCTTATACGTCTCAATCAGATCCCCTCTCAGTCTTCGAAACTCAAGGGTATACAAGCCCAGTCGCTTCAGTCTTTCAATGCAAGGTAATCCTGCCATTCCAGGAATTGACCTCGTGAATCTACGCTGCACTCCCTCAATAGCCAGAATGTCTTTTCTCAAATTTGGAGACCAGAACTGCACACAGTACTCCAGGTGTGGTCTCACCAGGGCCCTGTATAGCTGCAGAAGCACCACTTTGCTTCTATACTCAATTCCTCTTGTTATGAAGGCCAGAATGCTATTAGCCTTCGTCACTACCTGCTGTACCTGCATGCTTGCTTTCATTGACTGGTGTACAAGAACACCCAGATTTCTCTGTACTGCCCCTTTACACAAATTGATTCCATTGAGGTAGTAGTCTGCCTTCCTGTTCTTGCCACCAAAGTGGATAACCATACATTTATCCACATTAAACTGCATCTGCCATGCATCTGCCCACTCACTTAACTTATCCAGGTCACCCTGTAATCTCCTAACATCCTCATCACATTTCACCCTGCCACCCAGCTTTGTTTCATCAGCAAATCTGCTAATGTTATTGCTGATACCATCTTCTATATCATTAACATATATTGTAAAAAGCTGCGGTCCCAGCACGGATCCCTGCGGTACCCCACTGGTCACTGCCTGACATTCCGAAATGGAGCCGTTTATCACTACCCTTTGTTTCCTATTAGCCAACCAATTTTCAATCCAATCTAGTACTTTGCCCCCAATACCATGCGCCCTAATTTTACTCATTAACCTCCTGTGTGGGACTTTATCAAAAGCTTTCTGAAAGTCCAGGTACACTACATCTACTGGATCTCCCTCGTCCAACCTCAGAGTTACATCCTCAAAAAATTCAAGAAGATTAGTCAAGCATGATTTCCCCTTCATAAGTCCATGCTGACTCTGTCCTATCCTGCTACTACTATCCAGATGTGCAGTAATTTCATCCTTTATAATAGACTCCAGCATCTTTCCCACCACTGAGATGAGACTAACTGGTCTATAATTTCCTGCTTTCTCTCGCCCACCTTTCTTAAAAAGTGGTATAACATTAGCCACCCTCCAATCCTCAGGAACCGACCCCGAATCTATTGAACTCTGGAAAATAATCACCAACGCATCCACGATTTCCCGAGCCACCTCCTTCAGTACCCTGAGATGCAGACATTCAGGCCCCGGAGATTTATCAACCTTCAGACCTAACAGTCTCTCCAACACCAAATCCTGGCAAATATAAATTCCCTTAAGTTCAGGTCCTTCAGCCACTGTTACCTCAGGGAGATTGCTTGTGTCTTCCCCAGTGAACACAGATCTGAAATACCCATTTAAGTCCTCTGCCATTTCTTTGTTCCTAGTAATATATTCCCCTGTTTCTGTCTCCAAGGGCCCAATTTTTGTCCTAACCATTTTTTTTGCCTTGCACATACCTAAAAAAGCTTTTACTATCCTCCTTAATATTCTTGGCCAGTTTACCTTCGTATCTCATTTTTCCTCTGCGTATTTCCTTCTTAGTAATCCTCTGTTGCTCTTTAAAAGCTTCCCAATCCTCAGTTTTCCCACTTATCTTAGCTATGTTATACTTTTTCTCTTTTAACTTTATATGTTTCTTTACTTCCCTCGTCAGCCACGGCTGCCCATGCCTCCTCCTGGGATCTTTCTTCCTTTTAGGAATGAACTGATCCTGCAACTTCCGCATTATACACAGAAATATCCGCCATTGTTCCTCCACGTTCATCCCTGCTAAGGTATTGCACCATTGAACTTTGGCCAGCTCCTCCCTCATAGCTCCATAGTTCCCTTTATTCAACAGAAGTACTGTCACTTCCGACTGTACCCTCTCCCTCTCAAATTGCAGATTGAAGCTTATTGTATTATGGTCACTACTTCCCAATAGCTCCTTCACTTCGAGGTCTCTGACCAATTCTGGTTCGTTACACAATACCAGATCCAGAATTGCCTTCTCCCTGCTCGTCTCCAGCAACAGCTGCTCTAAGAATCCATCTCCGAGGCACTCCACAAAGTCTCTTTCTTGAGGCCCAATACCATCCTGATTCTCCCAGTCTACCTGCATGTTAAATTACCCCATAACAACTGTCGTAACATCTTTACGACAGGCCAATTTCAGCTCCTGATTTAACTTACATCCCACATCCAGACTACTGTTTGGGGTCCTGTAGATGATTCCCAAGAGGGTCTTTTTACCCTTAGTATTTCGAAGCTCTATCCACACTGACTCTACATCCCCTGACTCTAGAACCCCCGCGCAAGGGACTGAATATCGTCCCTTACCAACAAGGCCACCCCACCCCCTCTGCCCGTCAGTCTGTCCTTATGATAGCACGTGTATCCTTGAATATTCATTTCCCAGGTCCTGTCCACTTGAAGCCACGTCTCAGTTATCCCCACAATATCGTATCTGCCAATTTCCAAAAGAGCCTCAAGCTCATTCATCTTATGTCTAATGCTTCGTGCATTCATGTATAGTATTTTTAATTTGATACTGCTCTCACCCTTCCCATCAACCCTTATTTCACTCAACCTTACAGCATGATGCCTCTGAGTTTTCTGCCTCATTGATGCAGTTGTATTTCTTGACTTGTCTTGTTCTAACTTTCCCTTCAATTTCCTTTTTAAACATCCAGCTTGCCCCCCCCCCCCCACCCCCCCCCCACCCCGCCCCGCTACTTAGTTTAAATGTAGCGGTGTTGCAGTAGAAAACCTGCCTGCCAGAATGCTGGTCCCTCACCTATTTCGGTGCAAGCCGTCTCTCTTGTAGAATTTATGCTTACCACAAAATATACCCCAGTGATCCAAGAACTTAAATCCTTGCTTCCTGCACCAGTTCCCCAAGCACACGTTCAAGTCCATTATCTCCCTGTTTCTGGCCACACTAGCCCGATGAACTGGAAGCAAACCGGAGATAACCACCTTGGACGTCATGCATTTCAGCCTTCTTCCTAGTTCTCCGAAGTCTCGCTGTAGTATGTTCCTCCTCTTCTTCCCGACATCATTTGTGCCGACATGTACCACCACCTCTGGCACTTCACCCTCATCCTTGAGGATTTCCTGCACTCTGTCTGCGATGTCTTTCACTCTAGCACCAGGAAGGCAACACACCATCCTTAAATCCCGTCTGCTGCCACAAAAACCCCGGTCAGTTCCTCTCACGATGGAGTCCCCTATTACCACGGCTCTGTGCGATGTCCGACTCTTCCACTCTGCCTCTGCGGCAACTTTTGATTGACAAACTTGGCCGCCTTGCGAACTGGCAGTGTCATCAGTCTCTGTTTCCAAAAGCTTCAACTTGTTCCTGACAGGTCCTTCTCCCGGGGTCTCTTGCACCTGTCTCCTCTCCGCCTTCCTCATTGTCTGCTCTCTTCTGCTCTCTTCTGGCATGATTGGTGTAATAACATCGCTGAAGGTCTTGTCCAGAAAGATCTCGCTCTCTCGGATGAGCCTCAGGTCTTCGAGTTCTTTCGTCAGCGCTGCAATATGCTCAGTCAATTGCTGAATGTGCACACATTTTCCACACATATACGAGCCAGACACACCAGAGTCGTTGACCTCCCACATCAAGCACATAGCGCACTGAACCAGCTGGGCAGTCATGTCTTCACCCTCTTCAACTGTGGTGTAATCACTTCACTCAACCTCCTTGTCAAAGATTCCTGAGTTGAAGCCTCACTCTTCGATCTAAACTTCCTTCGACCCTCTTTTTTGTGGCACGTCTGTGGACTCTTAATTCAGGTTAGAGGAGGAGGGAGGGAGGGAGACCCTACTTTGTAGGACCTGGGGATTAGAACACACCCACTCTAATAGCAATCACTTACCTTCCCGACCGGCTTTGCGCTCCGTCTGAACTTCCGCCCATCTCCCGCCGCTCTCTGCTGCGAAAAGACCGTTGGCGTTGAGGTAAGTTCTTTATATAGTAATCACTTACCTTCCCGACCGGCTTTGCGCTCCGACTGAACTTCCGCCCATCTCCCGCCGCTCTCTGCTGCGAAAAGACCGTTGGCGTTGAGGTAAGTCCTTTATATAGTAATCACTTACATTCCCGACCGGCTTTGCGCTCCGTCTGAATTTCCGCCCAGCTCCCGCCGCTCTCTGCTGCGAAAAGGCCCAAATATAAACCCTTGGTTAGTATTGGAACATTCCAGTCTATTGTTCTCATATTCTGGTCCATTGTTGGAACACTCCAGTGCATTGTTCTCAGACTCTGATCTCTTCCCTCCCTCAATCTTGAACTGTTGATCCTGGTTAGTGCTGAAAGTGAAGTTCCTACTGATACTATGTGATAACATTGTAAGAACCCCTTATTAATAGGAAGTAAACCTGTTAGTGAAATAATTTGATGCATGGAGACTGACATTAACTACAATCACTGAACGAGCAGGTTCACTTAACCCCATTCTAACCAATTTGTTTTATACCATGGTAAATTAATAGATTTGCTCAGTCTGGATGGGATGTCTGAGTTCTTCTTAGGAATGGACAGAACACCAAAGTGATTATTCGTAACTATTTAATGCTTCATAGATATGGAAGTGTGGTCAGAGGACTGAAGAGTTTTCAATTACCATATTGCTACATAAAAAAAGAGACAAACCCTGTAATAAAGAACAGCCAATATAATATAATTAAAATATTGAGAATACTTCCAGAGTCTCCCATTTGGGGAGAATAATTTGTTCCTCAGAAACACTGGATTTACAAGAAGCAACTAGAATAGAGATGCAAATGGACACACATATATGGACAAGAAAGGTCAGTTTATTAAACTATTATCAGAGCAGGTCAATGAAGATGGTGCTGTAGATTTTCTCAACTAAAATACAATCAAGGGTCATTTAATAGACAATTTCAGAAAGCTGAGTCAGGAGAAAAGGAGTGTCAATATCCCACAACAATGGCTGACAAAGATAAATCCACTCGGTATCAGATTTAAAAAAAGAACATGCTTTCTCTTGAGCTCAGTTAAAATTATTGCCTCATTCACTAAACATCTCCACTTCCCCAGCTGCATATCCTCTTTAATATGGTCCTCAAAATCAACTAGTTTAACACTTTTAACCTGACAGTTCCTCCCAAGTCTGAGTATCAACAATGTTTAATTTGCTATCATAAGATTGTTGGTTTGTATCTTGCTGCCAAGAGCCACTGTGATCTTATGGCACTGAGAGATTGTAGTATTGTTGGTTGAGATCAATTATTCCAGGCATAGTGCTGTGTCAGGATAATTTGTTGCAACAGCATGATGTCAAATGGCCAGGGTATCTGCGACTTATTCCTAATGTTTATATTGGTGCAATAATGTGGCATACTTACTGCTGTGGAAATTAAATGTTAGCAAGAGCAAAGAAAAAGCTTTTTTGTAACCTCTACAGGGGTAAATACACTTGGCAAAATTCTGCATGGAAGAGGATGAATAACTTTCACATATTTCTTTTATACATTTCACTTATCCTTATCAAACGCTCAAGGACAAGAACTGGGATCATTCGGCTGTTGATATGAAGTTTATGTTTTCCCTGACTCTTGCTGAATTTGCTTGCTGAAGTTGTCTGCTTGCAGAATCCAGCAAAGCCAGATTATCTCCTTCAAATGTTAGCAAAGTGTGAGGTTGAGCAGAGTTAAATTTAGCAAATCTTGAGATTTCACAATAAATGTTAATTTTGTTAATTTTCCATTACATTCCCCCCCACCCCCTTTTTGTCATTTTATGACAACAAGGACAAAAAAAGAGCTAGATTTAAAAAGTACCGAGCCAGATAGCTATACATCGGCGATCTTAACTGCTATTTGTATTGTGAGGAGCATTTGAAACGGTCCCAGCCACCTCTTCCCCTCCCAGTTTTTCCTCCTGAAGTCTTTCACCACTATCCAGTCTCCAGGTTCTAGATCATGCAGCTTCCCTTCTGCTAGTTGGGATAGTGCTGCTTTCACTTGATTCTGTATTTGAGACAAAAGTAGAGCGAGTTTTATACAGTAACAGAACATCACATCCTCATAGTGGCCTGTTATCTGTCTTATCTTCGGTCTTGGGGCAATTCCTGTATTGGGCGGACTTCCAAACAAAATCTCAAACGGTCTAAGATTAGCTCTTCCTCTCCTCCTAGATATCATATACATTAGCACAATCGGGAGTGCCTTTATCCATGTCACCCCTAGCTCTTTACAACATTTTGTCAATTTATTTTTTAGGGTAGCATTTTCTCTTTCCACTGCCCCACTGCTCACGGAGTAGTAGGCACAGTGTTGTCCCATGTTTATTCCTAATTAATCACAGATCTGCTGTAAGGCATTATTGCCAAATGATGTCCCATGTGGTCCTGATCCTTTCAGGGATGCACCATCTCGGAATTACCTCAGTTAGCAAAGCCTTGGCTACTGCACTGGCATCCTGCTTAGTCGTGGGGAATGCTTTCATCCATTTGGAAAACATATCAACTATTAACAGACAGTACCTTTTCCCTTCGCTGGGCGTTAGTTCAATGAAATCCAACTGTAAATATTCAAAAGGTTTTTGGGTTTGAGGGTGTGCTGCCTGACTCATTTGTATTCCCCTCCCCACATTATTAGTGGCACGGATAACACAACGCTCACAATAGTTCTGGGAGTAATGAGTAAATCCCTTAGTGCACCAGTGTGCCAAAATGCTGTCGTACATCCCGTTTTTTGACACATGGGCCTTACCGTGTGTCAGTTTGGCATATAATGGAAATAATGATAGTGGTAGACAGGGTTTACCATTGGGACCACACCATGCCCCTTCCCTCACACTGCATCCTGCTTTTGTCCACTCACGCTTTTCTTCTGGTGTGGCCTGTGACTGTAACTCCCGTACATCTGCTGTTGAGGTACAAATATTTATCATACACATGTCAATCTGCTCACTTGGCAGCTGCTAGGCTGCTGTTTTTGCTGCTGAGTCTGCCCTTGCAGTGCCTTGAAAATAAGATCATTATATTTTGTGTGGACTTCACACTTACACACAACGATTGATTTAGGCAATAGGACCGCTTCCAGGTGGTCAGAAATCAGGCCACGGTGTGTGATAGCCTTTGTGTGGAGGTCAGTAGCCCATGTGTTTCCACAGGGTTCCAAAATCATGTACAACCCTGAATGCATATCTGCTATCAGTGTAAATATTCACTATCCTTCCCTCAGCCAATTTTCAGGCCTCAGTCCAGGCAATCAGCTCTGCTGCTGGCGCTGACAGAATGAGAAGGGAGTGATCCCACTTTGACTACCTCATAGGTAGTCACTGCAGCATACCCAACACAATTCTGGCCTGTCTCCTTGCTCCTGAATGCCGACCCATCCACAAAAATCACCATATCTGGATTCTGACATGGTGAATCCTGCAAATCTGGTCTGGGGCTGCAAATTTCATTACTTACAGCAACACACTCATGTGGGTCTCCATCGCCTTCTGTGGGGAAAAGGCTAGCAGGGTTAAGGACGTTACATTGCTTTATTGTAATGTTAGGCATCTCCAATAGCACAGCATTGTATCGGAGCCAACGCACTGCTGACGTGTGTGTTGTCCTTTGCTTGGAAAGCAGTAATGCCGACTATATCCCTGGATGCTGCAACAGCCTTTTCAGCTATAGCCACAGCTCACAGGTATTTAGGCAATTCTGCTGCTACAGTGTCTAGTTTAGCTGAAAAATATGCTGCCGCCTCAATCTTCCCCCATGATCCTGCAACAGGAATGATGACATGCAGCCACGCTTCTCATTGTACAAAAGGCTTGTTTGGGTTCGGAATCCCCAGCGTAGGTGTAGTTTGCAGCGCCCTTATTAATTCAACAAAGGCACTCTCGGCTTCTGGGTCCACTGTAAAGGACTCTGGTTCTGCAACCCTTTGCCATGGGCTATGTCACTTAGGGGAGCCTCAAGGGTTGCGTAATGTGCGATAAACATCCTACAATAGGAGCACATGTCCAAAAAGGATAGCAATTATCTCTTCGTGTGAGGCTTTGGAATTTGCTGGATTGCATGAACTCTGTCTTGACCAATGGCCTTCCCTTATTCAGATATTAGGTGACTTAAGAACCTCACCTGTTGTTCACAAATTGTAGCTTTGCGAGACTGGCTTTGTGCCCTTCCCGCACTAGATGGCAGAGCAACGCAAGGGTCTCTTTCCACATTGTTCCTTTATTAGTGCCGCAGTCAAGCAATCATCTGCATACTGCAGAAGAACTGACCCCGGGGTTGAACAAGAGTCTCCTGACTCCTGCGCAGAGCCCCATTATATATGGTGGGGGACTCACAATAATCTCGCATGAAGGTAAATGATTTCCCTTTGAATGAAAAAACGAACAGAATTGACTATCTGGGTGCACCGGTACACTAAAGAAGGCATTTGCTCAATCCACAACAGAGAACAATTTCCTGTCCGGTGGAATTTGAGCCATTAGTATAGGGGTTGGGAACTTTCGGGGCACGTGGAACAACAGCGTTATTTCTGCTTGCAGGTCTTGAACAAATCTCCATTCCTCCGGTTCACTGGGAATGTTTGCCTTTTTGAACGGAAAAATGGGGGTTCTCACCGGTGAGTTTTCACTGAGGATTATCACTCCAGCCTTTAGGAGGGATTCAAAGACTGGAGTAATTCCTCTTATGGCTTCAGGTTTTAACGGGTAGTGTGCTCTTCCTTATGGGCTAACAACCCCGTATGAGCCCCACATCATGTTTGCCCTTTGTCCACAACTCAATCAGACCATTTTTAATTTTGGTCCGAGACTTCTATCTTAGGGAAACGCTAGGGTACCTTCCTAGGATTTTCAGGGCGAGCGGGGGTTACCTGGACTTTCCTATCTGCCTGAGTTAGCCAATTCAGTTCCTTCTTGTCTGTCCGCATATCTGCATTGAACCAGATACCCACATCGTCCCTAGAGACCCAACCTTTCGTTCTTTGTGCAGTTAGCATCCATGGTCCCAAATCCTGCCAACTATTACTGGATACCTTCGCCAGTGACGCATGAGAGCAGAGCCTTCCACACCAAAAAGATAGGGTATAATTGCCGTCACAAATACTTCAGATAAGTTTACACTGACTGCACATCTGTGATCACTCCAATAAAATTCACACAATAACAACTGATTTTGTTTAACCAATCTCCTGAACCAATCCTTCTCATCTGGTTCGTCAGGGACATCACGGTGTACGTGTGCTGTGCAGTGCAGCATATCTCCAGCAAGAAAATCGGTGTTAATAGGATTAACATGGTTGCTTGCTTCCAGTGCGAGTGAATCGCCAACTGAATATATTGCTGCCTGGCTTAATCGCCACTCATAGACATACATCAGTGGTCATGGGTCATATTTTTCAGCCTGCAATCTTGCTTTGAATTACCTGCAAGCCCGTCGGAGTACTGACCAAATTCAACCCCAGTCTCCCTATGAGATTCCGATCCATCAGATTTCAAGGGCAAAATTCCGATCACAAGAATTGGAATGTTTCCCTGTTACTAGTTTTGCATAAGAGAGGTGCAGAAAATCTGTCCTGCGCCATGACTCCTGATACACCCATTGTGTTCAGGAACGTTTCACTCATCTTTATTTGTGTCGATTGTCTAAACTGGCTTAATTTAAGGATTGTTGCCCCTGTATCTACCAAAAAGGTAACTGATGTACCTTCCACATATAACATAGAGGTGGGCATCGACTTATATGCATCATTGTGATATTGGACATACTGTCCACACTTCGAAAACTCAATGTTCAACATTGAGGTGTGACATGGCCCAGTGCGCGAAAGGTTAGTGGAAGAGATTAGCATAGGTGAGTCTCCGTTGCCAAGCATAAAGGAAAGAGGCTTACCTGTACCTTGTGTAGGCTTCCCACCTCCACCTGAGCCTTCCCTTGTCAGTCCCCCTGTCACTCAGCCTCCAGGGCCGATTGAGGCTGTCTGTGCGTGCACTGCCTCACCCAGTGGTCCATTGCTCCACAAACAAAGCACCCATCAGATCTACCTCTACCAGCGCCTCTTCCGCGACCTCCCCCTCTGTCTCTCTCTCTTCCTGCAGCACCTCCCTTCAACAGCTGGGTGACCATTTGCATCATAGTAAGCTGAGCTTTATGTGCTTGCTGTTCCAACTTTAGTTTCCACTTATCCTTCTCTTGGGTGAGCAACCTTTCAGCATGTATCGCATGTTGTTCTATCAAATTCAGCATTCCCGTGTCCCAGGTGATACATGTGTATTTTACCTTTTTCACTATTTCGTCCTTCATTCCATTGATGAAGCTGTTCCTCAGGTGTGCCTCATACGGTGTGATTTCTGCCGCCGTTATGTCGTCGGGTGGTCTCAGTGCACTATGGGTGTTATGGACTTCAGTGAGTCACGTAAGGTAGTGGGGCACTGTCTCACCTTTCCGTTTTTTTCACATTGCTATTTTGGTCATATCCATTCGAACTGGGAATATCTCCCTGCAGGCGGTTACCAGCGCTGCAACAAAAGCATTAAAGTTTCCCTTCTCTTCCACTTGCGGGTTGGCTGCTCTGGCATGGGCGTTTGCAGCTCACCAGGTGTACTTGATTTTGGTGACATTAGCACCTAGTTTTTATCCCAGGAGACGTCTCATCTCATGTGACATGAGACGTCACTTTTTATTAGCTCCAACCTCGCGTGGGTCAGGCAACTGCCCAGAGGCACTTTCCAGATCCTTCATGGTCCATGGCTGGTGGGCCAACACTGGGTGCCTTTCTAGACCTACATCTTCAACCATTGGGGCTTGCAGAACGACCTGGTTAGATGATCGTACGCCAGTACCCTCACCGTCTGACTCATTATCCGTCAGGGGGTGATCACGGACAGGCCTTGGATGCCTTTCCATCTTGGAGTGTTCGTCCTTCTTTTGGCCTTCTTGCTTCGGTCTGTTGCTGGTATGGTGTGCTATCGGTGATCCAGCAGGCCTTGAGGCGGTGGCCGCTGATGTGGAACTTTCACCAGGCGGATCTTGTACGGGGGCTGCAGGTCTCGGAGGGCAGTCATCAAAGTCAGGGTCTGAAACAGACTTAAGACACTGTACAGCTTCGTTAGGTTGGTTTCCCCATGTGCACTGGTGGTTGTACGTGTATTTGATCGATCCTTTACTTGAGATTTCCTTTCTGTGATATCAGCCTCAGCCTTCCACACACTATAAGCACTGCAATTCATAGGTTCTATTTTCCCCTTCCTTTTCTCCTTCTCTCTCTCCTCCTACCTCAACCTTAATAGTTCCAACTGTCTTTTACTGAAACTTCCTCCCTCCGGCAAACCACATTCCTTAATCCACAATTCTAACTGCTTTACACATTCAGGGACGCAATTATTTAGCATGTATTGTATTTTTGGTTGGCCATTCCAAATCCTGTGTGGACTCTCCTTTTGTTTGCTCTTGCTGGAAGCCATTTTTAGTGTAACAGGAAAAGTGTTCAGCTCTCTCTCTCTCTCTGTCTCTGTCTCTCTCTCTCTCGCGGTACCATTATCTTTTCCCTTTTGCCTTGCTTTTACCTCCAGGGGTCCCCTCTCGCATTGGGCGCGTCCACTCCAATGCCTTGGTTTTAGTAAACCAAGAAACCACGTACCCGGTATGTCTTAGGCAAGTCCAACTCAGCCAGTGCTGGTTCCAAGTCTAAAACCAGTCTTAACCTTGCAGTCTCCTAAACACTCTTCAGACAGCAATCCCCTTCCCTTTGGCTTTTACTCTAATACCATGTGAGAATTCATGAACCCTTTTCCTGCTGTATTTATTCTCTTAGAATGACTCTCTATATAGGATTACGTAAACCACGACTCTTACCTACCTTATTTGATTTGAAACCCTGGCGCTAGGGCAATCCACAGATTCCCAGTTTTCTCACGCAAAAGGTCCAATTCAGCGCTCGAGATGAAGTGAAAGACCTTCAAGGCGCTGGGGCTGTGCCTCCTGGGAATCTTCAGATTCTCCCCCAGTCGTGGGGTCCCGGGATGAGCCCCTAAGTATACTGTCGTGGAAATTAAATCAACTTGACTCAATAATTAGCAAGAGCAAAGCAAGGGTCTTTATTAAAAATTTTGCAAGATTGACCCATTATACTAAGTCAGTTGCCTCAATGCAATAAATACCCAAACATTTACACAGACACCTGCATTATAGCCTTCCTTATCACACTTTCAAGGGCATAGAGGGGGAAACTCAAGTTGTTATCCTCTCATCGCCTGGTCCTAGACATAACAGTTATTCAGCTTTCGCTGACTTCGACTATCGCAAGGTCGAGTTGAATGCTTACAGAATTCAAACAGAGAGAAGCTAACTGCAGACCTTCATCAAACCATCGTTTACAAAGCTCAGCAGAGCATTGATATAAACAAAGCATTCTCATTAAACTTAACAGTAAATAGATAATTAATTTCACAGTATATGGATAATTAATTTCAAAGCAAATGGATAATTTTCTATTACAGTCACAGTGTGTTCAGAGAGATTCAGAGGGTGTGACAATGCGTCTCAGAGAGAGTCACAGTGAGTCAGAGTGTCATAATGTGTCTCAGAGTGTCAGAGAGTGTCGCACTGTTTCACGGAGTGTCTTAGAGAGTGTTGCAGTGTGTCTCAGAGAGTGTCACAGTGTATCAGAGAGAGGCAGGGAATGTCACAGTGCGTCAGAGAGTGTCGCAGTGTGTCAGAGAATGTCACAGTGTGTCTGAGAAACAGTCAGCGAGTGTCAGTGTATCAGAGAATGGCATAGCATGTCTCAGACAGTTTCAGAGAGAGTCAGAGACTGTCACAGTGTGCTACTGAGAGTGTCAAAGACGGTCAGAGTGTGTCTCAGAGAGTGTCACAGTGTGCGTCAGGGAGTGTCAGAGAGAGTCAGAGAATCACAGTGTGTCACAGTGTGTCAGAGATTGTCACAGTATGTTTCAGAGACCGTCAGAGATTATCACAGTGCCTTAGAGAGGGATACAGTCTGTCTCTGAGAGTGTCAGAAAGTGTCAGAGTGCGTTAGATAGTGTCACAGTGTGTCAGACATTGTCACAGTGTGTCAGAGAGAGAGTCAGAGAGTGTCACAGTGTGTCAGACATTGTCACAGTGTGTCAGAGAGAGAGTCAGAGAGTGTCACAGTGCGTCAGAGATTGTCACAGTGTGTCAGAGAGTGTCACAGTGTGTCAGAGAGTGTCAGAGTGGGTCTCAGAGAAAGTCAGAGTGTCACAGAGTGTTTCATACAGAGTCAACAAGTGTCACAGTATATCACTGTCTGTCAGAGAGTGTCACAGTGTGTCTCAGAGAGTGACAGAGAGAATCAGAGAGTGGCGCAGTGTGTAAGAGAGTGGCAAAGTATGGCTCAGAGAGACATACTTTACACCGCTGTGGCCAAACGCCAGCTCGCAGATACCTCCTCCTACTGCCCCCTTGACCATGACCCCACCCCCACCACCAAACCATCATCTCCCAGACCATCCATAACCTCATCACCTCGGGTGAACTCCCATCCACCGCCTCCAACCTCATAGTCCCAGAACCCCGCACCGCCAGCTTCTACTTCCTGCCCAAAATCCACAAACCTGACTGCCCCGGCCAACCCATTGTCTCCGCTTGCTCCTGCCCCACCGAACTCATCTCCGCATACCTCGACACGGTCCTGTCCCCCTTTGTCCAAGAACTCCCCACCTACGTTCGGGACACCACCCATACCCTCCACCTGCTCCATGATTTTCGCTTCCCCGGTCCCCAATGCCTTACCTTCACCATGGACATCCAGTCCCTGTACACCTCCATCCCCCATCACGAAGGACTCAAAGCCCTCCGCTTCTTCCTTTCTCTCCGTACCGACCAGTACCCTTCCACTGACACCCTCCTTCGACTGACTGAACTGGTCCTCACCCTGAACAACTTCTCTCTCCAATCCTCCCACTTCCTCCAAATGAAAGGAGTAGCCATGGGCACCCGCATGGGCCCCAGCCATGCCTGCCTCTTCGTAGGATATGTGGAACAGTCCATCTTCCGCAACTACACTGGCCCCAGCCCCACCTTTTCCTCCGCTACATCGATGACTGTATCGGCGCCGCCTCGTGCTCCCACGAGGAGGTTGAACAGTTCATCCACTTCACCAACATCTTCCACCCCGACCTCAAATTCACCTGGACAGTCTCAGATTCCTCCCTCCCCTTCCTCGACCTTTCTATTTCTATTTCAGGCGACCGAATCAACACGGACATCTACTACAAACCGACCTACTCCCACAGCTACCTGGACTACACCTCCTCCCACCCTGCCCCCTGTAAAAACGCTATACCATTCTCCCAATTCCTTCGTCTCCGCCGCATCTGCTCCCAGGAGGACCAGTTCCAAAATCGTACAACCCAGATGGCGTCCTTCTTCAAGGACCGCAATTTTCCCCCCCGACGTGTTCGATGATGCCCTCCACCGCATCTCTTCCACTTCCCGCTCCTCCGCCCTTGAGCCCCACCCCTCCAACCGCCACCAGGACAGAACCCCACTGGTCCTCACCTACCACCCCACCAATCTCCATGTTCAGTGCATCATCCGCCGTCATTTCCGCCAGCTCCAAACGGACCCCACCACAAGGATATATTTCCCTCCCCTCCCCTATCAGCATTCCGTAAAGACCAATCCGTCCGTGACTCCCTCGTCAGATCCACACCCCTCACCAACCCAACCTCCACTCCCGGCACCTGCCCCTGCAACCGCAGGAGGTGCAAGACTTGCGGCCACACCTCCCCCCTCACCTCCCTCCAAGGCCCCAAAGGAAACTTCCATATCCGCCACAGATTCACCTGCACCTCCACACACATCATCTATTGCATCCTCTGCACCCGATGTGGCCTCCTCTATATTGGGGAGACAGGCCGCCTACTTGCGGAGCGTTTCAGAGAACACCTCTGGGACACACGGACCAACCAACCCAACCACCCTGTGGCTCAACACTTCAACTCCCCCTCCCACTCCACCAAGGATATGCAGGTCTTTGGACTCCTCCATCGCCAGAACACAACAACACGACAGTTGGAGGAAGAACGCCTCATCTTCCGGCTAGGAACCCTCCAGCCACAAGGGATGAACTCGTGTTTCACCAGTTTCCTCATTTCCCCTCCCGCCACCTTGACTCAGTCAAATCCATGGAATTCAGCACCGCCTTCCTAACCTGCAATATTCTTCCTGACCTCTCCGCCCCCACCCCAGTCTGACCTATCACCCTCACCTTGACCTCTTTCCACCTATCACATTTCGGACGCCCCTCCCCCAAGTCCCACCTCCCTACCTTTTATCTTAGCCTGCTGGACAAACTGTCCTCATTCCTGAAGAAGGGCTTATGCCCGAAGCGTCGATTCTCCTGTTCCCTGGATGCTGCCTGACCTGCTCCGCTTTTCCAGCAACACATTTTCAACTCTGATCTCCAGCATCTGCAGACCTCACTTTCTCCTGTCTCAGAGAGTGTCAAAGTGGGTCTCAGAGAGTGTCAGTGAGAGTCAGAGAGTGCCACAGTGTGTGTCAGAGAGTGTCAGAGAGGGTCAGAATATGTCACAGTGTGTCTCAGAGAGTGTCACAGTGTATCAGAGAGTGTCACAGTGTCTCACAGTCTGTCAGAGAGTGTCACAGTGTGTTACATAGAGTGTCAGAGAGAGTCAGAGAGTGTTGCAGTGTGTCCCTGAGAGTGTCAGAGAGTGTCACAGTGTGTAACAGTCTGTCGGAGAGTGTTCCAGCGTGCCTCAGAGAGTGTCAGAGAGTGTAACAGTCAATTGGAGAGTGTCACAGTCTGTCAGAGAGAGTCACAGTGTGCCACATCCTGTCAGAGAGTGTCACAGTGTGCCTCAGAGTGTCAAAAATCACAGTGTGTCAGAGATTGTCACAGTATGTCAGAGTCAGAGAGTGTCACACTGTGTCTCAGACAGTCAGAGAGTATCTCTGTGTGTACGGGAGTGGCACAGTATGTCTCAGAGAGTGTCAAAGTGAGTCTCAGGGAGTGTCAGAGAAACTCAAAAAGTGTCACAGTGTATCACAGTCTCTCAGAGAGTATCACAGTACGTTTCAGAGACTGTCACAGAGAGTCAACGAGTGCCACAGTGTGTTTCAGAGAGTGTCAGAGAGGGTCAGAGTATGTCACACTGTGTCTCAGTGAGTGTTACGGTGTATCAGAGAGTGTCACAGTGTCTAACAGTCAGTCAGAGAGTGTCAGAGAGTGACACAGTATGTCTCAGAGAGAGTCAGAGACTGTCACAGTGTGATACAGAAAGTGGCAAATAGGGTCGGAGTGTGTCACAGCGTGTCTCGGAGAGTGTCACTGTGTGTCTCAGGGAATGTCAGAGAGAGACAGGGAGTGTCACAGCGTGTCACAGTCTGTCAGAGAGTGTTACAGTATGTCTCAGAGAGCGTCCGAGATTATCGCAGTGTCATAGAGAGGGTTACAGTATGTCTCAGAGAGCGTCCGAGATTATCGCAGTGTCATAGAGTGGGTTACAGTATGTCTCTGAGAGTGTCGGAAAGTGTCACAGTGTCTTAGAGAATGTCACAGTGTGTCAGAGATTGTCACAGTGTATCAGAGAGAGTCAGAGAGTGTCACAATGTGTCAGCGAGTGTCACAGTGTGTCTCAGAGAGAGTCAGAAAGTGTCATAGAGTTTCATACAGTCAAAAAGTGCCACAGTGTGTCAGAGAGCGTCACAGTGTGTCTCACAGAGTGCCAGAAAGTGTCACAGTGTCTAAGTGGATTTCACAGTGTGTCAGAGATTGTCACAGTGGGTCAGAGAGAGCGTTTGATAGTGTCACAGTGTGTCAGAGAGTGCCTCAGTGTGTTTCAGAGAGAGTCAGAGAGGTTCAGAGTATGTCACACGGTGTCTCAGAGAGGGTCACAGTGTATCCGAGAGTATCACAGTGTCTCACAGTCGGGCAGAGAGCGTCAGAGAGAGTCCGAGAGTGTCACAGCGTTTCACGGTGTGTATTAGAGAGGGTCTCAGTGTGTCTCAGAGAATGTCACAGTGTATCAGAGAGAGGCAGGGAATGTCACAGTGTGTCAGAGAGTTTCGCAGTATGTCAGATAATGTCGCAGTGTGTGTCAGAGACAGTCAGAGAGTGTCAAAGTGTGTCAGAGAGTGGCACAGTATTTCTCAGACAGTGTCACAGAGGGTCTCAGAGAGTGTCAGAGAGAGTCAGAGACTGTCACAGTATGTCACAGAGAGTGTCAAAGAGCGTCAGAGAGTGTGTCACAGTGTTTCTCACAGAGTGACCGAGAGAATCAGAGACTGGCACAGTGTGTACGAGAGTGGCACAGTATGTCCCAGAGAGAGTCGGAGAGTGTCAAAGTGGGTCTCACAGAGTGTCAGAGAGAGTCAAAAAGTGTCACAGTCTGTCAGAGAGTGTCACAGTACGTTTCAGAGAGTGTCAGAAATAGTCAGAGTGTGCCACAGTGTGTTTCAGAGAGTGTCAGAGAGGGTCGGAGAGTCTCACAGTTTGTCAGAGAGTGTCACAGTGTGTTACAGAGAGTGTCAGAGAGAGTCAGAGAGTGTCACAGTGTGTCTCTGAGAGTGTCAAATAGTGTCACAGTCTGTAATAGTCTTTCAGAGTGCGTTACAGCGTGCCTCAGAGAGTGTCAGAGAGTGTCAGAGAGAATCAGAGAGTGTCACCATCTGTCAGAGAGAGGTCACAGTGTGTGTCAGAGAGTCAGGGAGTGTCAAAGTGTTTCACAGTCTGTCTCAGAGAGTGTCACAGTGTGTCTCAGAGAGACCGAGAGTGTCACAGTGTGTCTCGGAGTGTCAGAGTGTCACAGTGTATCAGAGATTGTCACAGTGTGTCAGAGAGAGAGTCAGAGAGTATCAGAATGTGTCAGAGAGTGTCACACTGTGTCTCAGAGAGAGTAAGAGAGTATCACTGTGTGTCTCAAAGAGTGTCAGAGAGATGCAGAGAGTGTCACAGTGTATCACAGTCTGTCAGAGAGTGTCACAGCCTGTCTCAGATAGTGTCAGAGAGTGGCAGAGAGAGTCATAGAGTGTCACAGCGTGTCAGAGAGCATCACAGTGTGTCAGTCTGTCAGAGAGAGTCACAGTGTGTCTTGGAGAGTGTAAGGGAGTGTCAGAGTGTGTCACAGGTTGTCAGAGAGTGTCACAGTGTGTCACAGTCTGTCAGAGAGAGCCACAGTGTGTCTTAGAGAGTGTAAGGGAGTGGCAGAGGATGTCAAAGAGAGGCAGAGAGTGTCACAGTATGTTTCATCTAGTGTCAGAGAGGGTCAGAAAGTGTCAAATTGTGTCTCAGAGACAGAGAGAGTCACGGTGTGTCTCAGACAGTGTCAGACAGAGTCAAAGATCGTCAAAGGGTGTCTATTAGAGTGTGTCAGAGAACGTCAGAGATTGTCACAGTGTGTCACAGTCTATCAGAGAGTCTCACAGTGTGTCTCAGAGAGTGTCAGAGAGTGTCACAGTCTCTTTCAGAGAGTGTCAGAGAGTGTCACAGTGTGTCACACTCTGTCAGAGAGAGTCACAGTATGTCACTGTCGGTCAGAGAGTGTCACAGTATGTCGCAGGGTCTCACAATCGGTCAGAGAGAGTCAGAGAGTGTCACCGTGTGTTTCAGAAATTGTCAAAGAGTGACGCAGTGTGTCACAGTCTGTCTGAGAGTGTCACAGTGTGTCTCAGAGAATATTAGAGAGTGTCGCAGTGTGTCACAGTGTGTCTCAGAGAGTGTCAGAGTGAGTCAGAGAGTGTCACATTGGGCTTCAGAAATTGTCAAAGAGTGAAGCAGTGTGTCACAGTCTGTCTGAGAGTGTCACAGTGTGTCTCACAGAATGTCAGAGAGTGTCGCAGTGTGTCACAGTGTGTCTCAGAGAGTGTCAGAGAGTGTCAGAGTGAGTCAGAGAGTGTCACAGTGTGTCTCAGAGAGTGTCAGATAGAGGCAGAGAGCGTCACAGAGTATCACACTCTGTTAGATAGTGTTGCAGTCTGTCTCAGATAGTGCCAGAGAGTGGCAGAGAGAGTCCGAGAGAGTCACAGTGTGTCACAGTCTGTCAGGGAGAGTCACAGTGTGTCTCAGAGAGTGTACGGGAGTGGCAGAGGGTGTCAAAGAGAGGCAGAGGTTGTCACAGGATGTTTGATCGAGTGTCAGACAGGGTCAGAGAGGGTCACAGTGTCTCTCCGAGACAGTCAGAGAGTGTTACAGTGTGTCTCCGAGAGGGTCATAAAGTGTCACAGTGTTTTAGAGATTGGCACAATATGTCTCAGAGAGCGTCAGAGAGTGTCACGTGGGTCTCAGTGAGTGTCAGAGAGAGTCAAAAAATGTCAATTGTGTCACAATCTATCAGAGAGTATCATAGCTTGTTTCAGAGTGTGTCAGAGAGAGTCACCGTCTGACTCAGAGAGTGTTAAATAGGGTCAGAGTGTGTCACAGTGTGTCACAGAGAGTGTCACAGTGGGTCAGTGCAGGTCAGAGAGTGTCACAGTGTGTCTCAGTGTCTCACAGTCGGTCAGAGAGTGTCGGAGAGAGGCAGAGAGTGTCACAGTGTCTCTCAGATAGTGTCAGAGAGAGTCAGAGACTGTCACAGTCTGTTTCAGAGATTGTCAGAGAGAGAGAGAGTCAGAGAGTGGCACAGTGTGTAAGAGAGTGGCACAATATGTCTCAGAGAGATTCAGAGAGTGTCAAAGTGGGACTTAGAGAGTGTCAGAGAGAGTCATAAAGTGTCACAGAGTTTCGCAGTCTTTCTGAGAGTGCCACAGTGTGTTTCAGAGAGAGCCACAGTGTCTCATAGTCGGTCAGAGAGTGTCAGAGAGAGGCAGAGAGTGTCACAGTGTGTCTCAGACAGTGTCAGTGAGAGTCATAGAGTGTCAGTCTGTCAGAGAGTTTCACAGTGTGTTACAGAGAGTGTCAGAGAGAGTCAGAAAGTGTCGCAGTGTGTCTCTGAGAGTGTCAGAGTGAGTCAGAGAGTGTCACAGTCTGTCAGAGAGAGTCGCAGTGTGCCACATTCTGTCAAAGAGTGTCACAGTCTGTCTCAGAGAGTCAGAGAGTGTCAAAGTGTTTCACAGTCTCAGAGAGTGTCACAGTGTGTCTCAGAGAGACAGATATAGGCACAGAGTGCCTCAGAGTGTCAGAGAGTCACAGTGTGTCAGAGATTGTCACAGTGTATGAGAAAGAGAGTCAGAGAGTGTCAGAGTGTGTCAGAGAGTTTCACACTGTGTCTCAGAGAGAGTCAGAGAGTAAGAGAGTGGCACAGTTTGTTTCAGGAAGAGTCGGAGAGTGTCAAAGTGTGTCTCAGAGAGTGCGAGAGAGAGTCAGAAAGTGTCAAAGTGTGTCTCAGAGAGAGTCAGAGAATGTCAGAGATTGTCACAGTATGTCCCAGTTTGTCAGAGAGTGTCACAGTGTATCTCAGAGAGTGTCCGAGAATGTCCCAGTCTGTTTCAGAGAGTATCACATTGTTTCTCAGGGTCTCACAATCGGTCAGAGAGAGACAGAGAGTGTCACAATGTGTCCCAGTGTGTGTCAGTGTCACAGTGTGTTTCAGGCAGTGTCAGAGAGAGTCTGAGAGTGTCACAGCACGTCTCAGAGAGTGTCAGAGTGTGTCGCAGTGTGTTACAGTCTGTCAGCGAGAGTCACAGTGTGTCTCTGAGAGTTTCGCAGTGTGTCTCAAGGTCTCAGAATCGGTCAGAGAGAGATAGAGAGTGTCATAATGTGTCTCAGAGAACGTCAGTGTCACAGTGCGTCCCAGGCAGTGTCAGAGAAAGTCAGAGTGTCACAGAGTGTCAGAGTGTGTCTCAGAGTGGAAGAGAGACTCACAGTGTGTCGCAGTGTGTCTCAGAGTGTCGGAGTGAGTCACAGAGTATCACAGTGTGTCTAAGATAATGTCAGAGAGCGTCAGAGTGTGTCACAGTCTGTTTTAGAGAGGGTCAGAGTGTTTCAAAGTGTGTCACAGTCTGTCAAAGAGTGTCATAATGTTTCTCAGAGAGTGTTAGAGAGTGTCACAGTGTGTCACAGTGAGTGTCACTGTGTGTCTCAGAGAGTCAGAGAAAGCCAGAAAGTGTCACAGTGTGTCTGAGACAGTATCACAGTGTGTCACAGTCTGTCAGAAAAGGTTACAGTGTATTTCCGAGTGTGTCAGAGAATGTCACAGTGTGTCAGAGTGAGTCACAGATTATCACTGTGTCTAAGAGAATGTCAGAGAGCGTCAGAGTGTCACAGACTGTTTTAGAGGGCTCAGAGCGTGTCACAGTGTGTCACAGTCTGTCAAAGAGAGTCATAGTATGCCTCAGACAGTGTCAGGGAAAGTCAGAGAACGTCACAGTGTGTCATAGTCTGTCAGAGAGTGTTATACTGTGTTTCAGGCAGTGTCAGAAAGTCCGAGAGTCTCACAGCATGTCTCAGAGATTGTCAGGGAGTGTCGCAGTGTGTCACAGAGAGGGTCATAAAGTGTCACAGTGTGTTAAAGTGGCACAGTATGTCTCAGAGAGTGTCAGAGAATGTCACGTGCGTCTCAGATTGTCAAAGAGAGTCAAAAAGTGTCACACTGTGTCACAGTCTATCAGAGAATGTCACAGCGTGTCGCAGAGTGTGTCAGTGTCAGTGTGTCTCACGCAGTGTCGGAGAGAGTCCAAGAGTGTAAAAGTGGGTCAGGGAAAGTGTCAGAGAGAGTCAAAACGTGTCACAGTGTGTCGCAGTCTGTCCGAGGGTGTCACCGTACGTTTCAGAGAGTGTCAGAGAGAGTCAGAGAGTGTCACAATGTGATTCAGAGAGTGTCAGAGAGGGTCAGAGTATGTCACTGTGTGTCTCAGAGAGAGTCAGAGACATTATGTCTCAGACAGTGTCAGTGAGAGTAAGAGAGTGTCAGAGTCTCTCAGAGAATGTCACAGTGTGTCTCTGAGAGTGTCAGAGAGTGTCAGTGTATGACAGTCTGTCAGAGAGTGTTGCAGCGTGCCTTAGAGAGTATCAGAGAGAGTCAGAGAGTGTCAAAGTCTGTCAGAAAGAGCTCACAGTGTGCCACATTCTGTCGGAATGTCACAGTGTGTCTCAGAGAGTCAGAGAGTGACAAAGTGTTTCACAGTCTGTCTCAGAGAGTGTCACAATGTGTCTCAGAGTGCAGTGTCACAGTGTGTCAGAGACTGTCACAGTGTGTCAGAGAGAGAGTCAGAGGGTGTCAAAATGTGTCGGTGTCACCATGTATCTCAGAGAGAGTCAGCGAGTATCAAAGTGTGTCTCAGAGTGTCAGAGAGAGGCAGAAACTCATAATGTATAACAGTGTTTCTGAGAGTGTCACAGTCTGTCTCAGATAGTGTTAGAGAGTATCACAGTGAGTCACAGTCTGTCAGAGAGTGTCACAGTGTTTCTCAGACAGTGACAGAGAGAGTCAGAGAGTGGCACAGTGTGTAAGAGAGTGGCACAGTATGTCTCAGAAGCATAGAGTGGGATATAGTATGTCTCTGAGAGTGTTGGAAAGTCTCATAGTGTCTTAGAGAGTTTCACAGTGTGTCAGAGATTGTCACAATGGGTCATGGAGAGAGTCAGAGTGTGTCACAGTGTGTCAGAGAGTGTCACAGTGTGTTTCAGAGAGTGTCAAAAACTGTCACAGTGTCTCAGAGAATGTCACCGTGTGCCAGAGAGTGTCGTAGTGTGTCACAGAAATTGTCACAGTCTGGCAGAGAGTGTCACAGTGTTTCTCAGAGAGTG
Source organism: Chiloscyllium plagiosum (assembly GCF_037043375.1). Taxonomy (NCBI): domain Eukaryota; kingdom Metazoa; phylum Chordata; class Chondrichthyes; order Orectolobiformes; family Hemiscylliidae; genus Chiloscyllium; species Chiloscyllium plagiosum. The sequence continues at coordinate 56,349,101 of NW_028270183.1, forward strand.
TCAGAGAGGGTCAGAGAGTGTCACACTGTGTCTCAGAGAGTGTCAGTGAGAGTAAGAGAGTGTCAGAGTCTGGCAGAGAGTGTCACAGTGTGTCAGAGAATGTCACAGTGTGTCACAGAGGGTGTCACAGTCTGTCAGAGAGTATCACAGTGTGTTTCAGAGAGAGTCAGAGAGAGTCAGAGAGTGTCACAATGTGTCATATTGAGCCTCAGAGAGTGTCAGAGAGCGTCAGACAGTATCACAGTGTGTCTCAGAGAGTGTCAGAGAGAGTGAGAGAATGTCACAGTGTGTCTTAGAGAGGGTCAGCATTTGTCTCAGAGAGGGTCACAATCTGTGGGAGAGTGTCACAGTGTGTCTCAGACAGTGTCAGAGAGGGTCAGAGAGTGTCACAATGTGTCTCAGAGTGTCACAGAGAGACAGAAAGTGTCACAATGTGTGTAAGAGAGTGTGAGAGTCAAAGAATGTCACAGTGTCACTGTGTGTTTCAGAGAGTGTCAGGGAGAGTCAAAGAGTGTCACAGTGTGTGATACTGTACCTCAGAGAGTGTCAGTGTGTTAGAAATGGGGTAAAAGTGTTGTTTTTGCAGATAGAGAAAAAGTTGACAGAAAAGGGGTACAACAAGAGAACTATTAACTCTGCAGGTATTTATGAAAGAGTATCTCTACTTTTCAGTGCATAATTATGGGTAATTACGTAGATTTATTAATGTAGATTTATTAAACAAAATAATTCCTTTTATCATAATGTTTAAAACAACAGTTTCAGCAAAAAGCTAAGATTAGATTACAGTGTGGAAACAGGCCCTTCGGCCCAACAAGTCCACACCGACCCGCGGAAGCAAAACCCACCCATACCCCTATATTTACCCCTTACCTAACACTACGGGCAATTTAGTATGGCCAATTTACCTGACCTGCACATCTTTGGACTGTGGGAGGAAACCGGTGCACCCGGAGGAAACCCACGCAGACACGGGGAGAACGTGCAAACTCCACACAGTCAGTCGCCTGAGGCGGGAATTGAACCTGGGTCTCCTGCACTGTGAGGCAGCAGTGCTAACCACTGTGCCACCATGCCGCCCAGATAACTGAGACATATAAGCGAAGCATGAAAAAGATACATTGTTAAGATGTATGTACAAGAATGGAATGTACCTATGGATAATGAAAGAAGTTACAAAGGGGAACATCGAAATAAGAGTTTAGCCTTATGACAGCACGTGCAAGGGGTAAATTGCCAACTTTGAAAGAAAGTGGCAATGGGCGTGGAGCATAGATGGGTAGAGGCGAAATAGTAAGAGAGATTGGGTAATTAGGAGTCTGGAGGGATGACCTCACTCCGCTCAAAGGGTATAACTGTAAACTAACCTAAGTTCCAATTTGCTTCCCTTTGCTTATGCAATTGAAGCCCTTACTTGCAAGTTCGTACTAAATTGTCTTGTTTCCAGCTTTGGTGGTCTCGTCTAAATTTCATTGAATTTTGTTTCTAACACTGTCAAAACAAATTTGGAATTCAACTTTTTAAGGAAAGATTTGGAGGGCTATGGACAGATGGGAGGGGAGTTGGGACAGATTTGCAGTATCTCCAGAGGGAAGGAGTACAGCCCCAATGGGCTGAATAGCCCCCAGCCCCGTGCTCTGTGATTCTGCCCCATTCACTGTGAATGATGAAGCTCGTCCCAGGGAATAAGCATCGAGATGTACTGCACAGAAACAGACCCTCCGGTCAAACTCGTCCATGCCGTCCAAATGTCCGAACCTAATATCGTCCTATTTGCCAGCACTTGAACCATATCCCTCTACACCCTTCCTATTCATATACCCATTCAGAAGCGTTTCAAATGGTATAATTGTACCAGCCTCCACTACTTACCCTGACCGAAGATTCCATACGTGCACCAACCTCTGTGATAAAAGTTGCCCCTTAGGTCCCTTTTAAATCTTTCCACTCTCAACTTAAACCTACACCCTTTCGTTCTAGACTCCCCGACCCCAGGGAAAATACCTTGTCTATTTGTCCTCTCTATGCCCCTCATGATTTTATAAACCACTATAAGTTCACCCCTCAGCTTCTGACGCTCATGGAAGGGGCCCTCACGTCATAATGGGGCCCAGGTGATTGACAGCAGCTTCAGACAATAGGAGAGTTGGCGTGATCCTCTAGCCAATGGGAGTGAATGAGGGATATGACCAGCAGGCCAACACGTGACCTTAAGCTGTGCAGGGGCAGTGTCACTGTGAGGGAGTTGGAGAGACAGCAGAGACTGGGAGATAAATGGAGTTTTTTTGTACTGGGAGGGTTTATAAACACATGGTGTAGGCTGCTTGACATGAATTACAAGCTCCCGGTAAATGAAATCTAGACAAACTGGGGATGATGGAAATGATAAACAACAACCAGAAGATGCTGGAAAAACTCAGCAGATCTGGCAGCGTCTGTGAATAGAAATCAGAGTTAACGTTTAGGATCCGATTAATCTTCCTCAGAACTGATGTTACTGAGAAAAAATGTCGGTTTATGTGCAGAAGGGAGGGGTTAAGGAGCAAATGATAGGTTGGGATAGAGTCCAATGAAAGAGATGGGAGCAGTTGGACAAAGGAATGGATAATGATATGGCCGGGGAAGGGTGAATAGCTGTTTTTGGGGACTGTTAGTGCCTCGACATAGGTAGTGTGCAGTGGCAAGCTATGTAATAACAAGGCCTGACGTGTGGGGTAGGGGGCGAGGACGTGGGAGATTTCAGGACCTAAAATTGTTGAATTCGATATTGAGGCCAAAGGGCTGAAGGGTCCCCGAGTGGGAGATGAGGTGTTGTTCTTCCAGTGTGCGTTGAAGTGTGGCGCTGGAAAAGCACAGCAGGTAAGGCAGCATCCAAGGAGCAGGGGAATCGATGTTTTAGGCATGCGACAATCATCAGGAATATGGGGAGTGGGAAAAAGTGCTGAGAGATAAATAGGAGGGGTGTGTGGAGTTGGGAGGATGGTAGCTGGCAAGGAGATAGGTAGATGCAGGTGGGGGTAATGGGGAGAGGATGGAGTGGACAATTGGGAAGGAAGATGGACAGGTGGGAGAGTTGAATAGGCCAGTACCGATTTAGAGAGTTGGATGTGGGATAAGGTGGGGAAGAGGAGATGAGGAAACCTTGATGCTGTGTGGTTGAAGGGTCCCAAGGCGGACGATGAGGTGTTATTCCTCCAGGCGTCGGGTGGCTCGGATTTGGCAATGGAGGCAGCCCAGAACCTGCATGTCCTTAGCGGAGTGGGAGGGGGTGTTGAAATGGTCGGCCACAGAGCAGTGGGATTGATTAGTGCATGTATCCCAGAAATGTTCCCTGAAACATTCTGCACGTTGGCCTTCTGTCTCCCCAATGGTGAGGAGACCACATCGAGAGCAAAGATCGCAAAAGGTGAGGTGTTTGGATTGCAGAAGTATCTCTGCTGGATTTGAGAGGATCATTTGGTGCCTTGGATGGAGGTGAGGGGGGAGGTGTGGGCATAGGTTTTACACCCCTCGCAGTGGCAAGCGAAGGTGCTGGGAGAGGAGGGTGGGTTGGTGGGGAGCGTGGACCGAACGAGGAAGTCACAGAGGGAATGGTCTCTATGAAATGCTGAAAGGGGTGGGGAGGGAAATATATCTCTGGTGGTGGAGTCTGATTGTAGGTGGTGGAACTGGCAGAGGATGATGCGTTGTATCTAGATGGAAGGTGAGGACCAGGGCCTTTCTATCCTTGTTGCGTTTAGAGGTGTGGGGTTCAATGGCAGAGATATGGGAAGTGGCAGATATATGGTGGAGGGTATTGTTGGCCACATGGGAGGGCACATTGCCATGTTGAAATACGGGGCCATTTGGTATGTTCTGGAGTGTTCTGCCAGCTTGCATCAAGCTTCAGTGGAACACTGCAGTAAGCATGAGACAGAGATGTTGGCCAGGGAACAGATTCGTGTGTTAAAGTGGCAGGCAGCTGGAAGCTCAGGGTCTGTTTTTGCAGCAGAATTTAGATCGTCAGCCGCCATTTCCACCATCTGCACTGAGATGCTGCCAGTCACAGGTTCCTGTCCACTCCATTATAAGCTATGCACCCTCCCAGCCGTTTCCTTTCCAAGTGTTACATTGGTCTCTGTCCTCACCTGTTATTCACTCTTTAACCTGTATCTCCTTTGCCATTGCAATGGGAGCTAAATTGTCCAGAGTGTTCAGAGATGTGTAGATTGGCTGCAAGATAAATATTTGTCTTTACTATTCATCCTGCACTGACTGTGAGTTTAGTTGTGTGTATTCATTTTATGGGATATTAATTGAGACTGGGACCTCAAAAACAAGTTTCTTCAGTCAGCAGGACCTGAATATAACTGTGAAAAGAGAAAGGTTTGTCTGTTCTGTCTGTGGGAAAATATCTCCAATATTTTTCTCAAGCAAAAATCAGAGAGATGGACAAATTTGTGGTTGGATCTCCCTTGGGGTATGTGCTCTGTTCTGGGCACTGCAGCTGAGGAAAGAGATAGTGGCCTGAGAGAGAGCACAGTTTTATCCAAATTACACCTCCTCTCTTTGTTGGAACTGTCAGGTTTAATCCCCAATCAACCACTTCGTGATGCTAACCTGTAAACACCTCACTTTCAATTCCCTGCAAACTATACATTACAATTCATTATGGACTGGAACTCCAGTACTTTTTCAGGTGGAATGTTCCAGGTTCTGACAACTGTCCATTCATCCAGAAACTGCTGAGGTCCATTTTGACTCTGGAGTTACAAAGGGCTGAACGGAAAGATGAGATGCTGTTCCTGTGCTCCCATTGAGATGCGTTGGAACAGTACAGGAGGCTGAGGGCAGTGTAGGTGTGAGCAGACAATGAAAATGACAGGGATCCACTGTGAGTGCTGCTTGACTCATTGAGAGTGTTTTGAATTTGGGTGTAAACAGAGTGAGGTGAGACAGTGAGAAGGTGAAGCTGAAACTCAGTTTTAGTTCAGGCCATTCAGACATTCACATGGTCCCAATGGGAACAGACAATTTGTAAGTATTTTTAACAGCTTTTAAAGTATAACATGTCAGCTGAAGTATAGATTGGGGCTTTATATTATAATGGAAATGTTTGAAGTGAAGGAAGGTTGCTAACTCATTGAAATTCTCTTAATGGGACTAACTAGCTGCATGTAGAGAGATGTAGTGACAGGAGACCTCTGACCCGAAGCGTGCTCCTCTTGTACAATGTGAGAAATAAGGGACACTTCCAGTCAGAGTCTCTGGTATTAAACTTTTGAACACAATGCCCCCATATTATCCATATTGGTCATCAAGAACACATACCTGGTGTGATCATCTAATACCTTTTGTTATTAGAATAGATGATACATGATTGGTTAATGTTTTGGGGAGGAAAGGGAGCAGAGAGGTTTAGTAGGACATTTTGGAGCTCAGGGTGCAAGAATCTGAGTTAGAAATGTGCTATCCTCATGGCTGGAATTACAGAAATGCACTTAGCAGAGAAATTTGTGGGGCTCGAGAATACAGAGATAGGGAGGATTGTGAGATTGGAGGATGTTACAGAGATGTTTCTGATAGCAGAGATAGTGAGGGTTCTGAGGCTGGAGAGGAATTAGGGATAAGGCCAGAAGTTGTAAAGCTGCATGAGGTGACAGTGATAGGGAGAGTTGTGAGCACAGAGACACAGAGAGTTAGAGTCTTAAAGTTGTACAGCATGGAAACAGACCCTGTGGTCTAACCAATCCATGTCGACTATAATTCCACCTGAACTAATCTCACTTGCCTCTGTTTGGCCCATATCCCTCCAAATATTTCCTATTTAATTATCCAAATATTTTTTAAATATTGTAAATGTATTCACAGCTACCACTTCCTGTGGCTGTTCAATCTACAAGCGCAAAACTAAAACAAAACTCATGTCTTTTTAAAATCTTTGTCATGTCTTCAAAAAATGTATGTACCCGTGTCTTGAATCCCCCTCCCATGCAGCCATTCATCGTATCTGCACGCTCCGTGATTTTATAAACCTCTAATAAAGCCACCGCTCAACCTCCTGAGCTCCAGTGAAAGAAACGCCAGCATATCTAGCCTCTCCTTCTAATACCATCCCTCGAATCATGGCAACATCCGAGGAAATATCTTCTGAATCTTCTCAAATTTAATAACATCCTTCCTATAACAGGGGGACCAAAACTGGACAAAGTGAAGAGGCCTCACAAACATCGTGTATAACCTGATGATAGTGTCCCAAATCCTTTACCGAAAGGTCTGAGCAATGATGGTAAGTGTGCTACACACCTACTTAACAACTCTGTCTACATGTGACACAAACTGGAAAGACCTGAACGCTAGGTCTCTTTGTTCCATACCACTACGCAAGGCCTTACTTTTAATTAATGAGGCTAAATGAGATGTTGTTTTATCAAAATATAATATCTTACATTTATTCAAATTAAACTCCATCTGCCACATTTCAGCCAATTCACCCAATTGATCAGGATCCCTCTGTATTTGTAGATAAGCTTTTTTTTACTGTCCACTTTAACAGTTTTTGATGTCATCCACAAGCAAACCATACTTTGTATATTCTTATCCAAATCATCTAAACGCATGGCAAAAAAAAGGACCCAGCGCTGATTCCTGGTGAACACTGCTGGTCACGGGGTTCCACTATTACTCTGTCTCCTACTGTTAAGCAAATTTGGTATCCAGTTGGCAAGTTCTTCCTGATTCCCATGTGATCGAACTTTACAAAATAGTCTCCCATGCAGAACCTTGTCAAAGGCTTTTCTAATTTCAAAATAAACAATGTCTACAGCTCTGGCCTCATCGATCTTCTTGGTTACTACCTTAAAAAATCTAAAATTATGTCTGTGAGACACCGTCTTACATAACTATTTTGAATGTCCCTAATCATTCTTTAACTCTCCAAATACATGTAAATCATATCCTTCAGAATCACCTCCAACAGCTTACTCACCACTGAAGTCAAACTCAAGAGTTCTACAGTTCCTCAGCTTCGCCTTATATCCCTGCACAAACAAAGGTACATTAACCAGTTTCCAGTCCTCAGGCACCTCAGCCGTCGTTATCGATTGTACAAATATTTCTCCATGGTGTCCGCAATTTCCTCCCACCCAAACTGTTCCCGTCCTATCACTTCAGTCACTTGGCCTGATTGATGAGCCAAGAAAAGGTCAGGCTTTCAGATAGGAACATTTACATATTGATAAAGAACGTTTCTTGAAATCATTTAACACATTCTTTACCAACCAAACCTTCCACACTATCGTAGTCCCAGTCAATGTTAGCAAAAGTAAATCACCTACTATTACAACCTTATTGTTGTGACTTTACATCTGAGATGTCTCTGTATATTTGTTCCATATGCTGTCCCTGATTATTGCAGAGTCTCCAGTGCCATCCGACCAAGGTGATCCTTTTTTTGAAGTTTGAAAACACAGTTTTGTTTTTAAAAAAGCTCTCCTCTGCGGACTTAAATATAAATCTATTTTTGTTTATTCACTCAGTGAATGTGAGTCTTTACCCTGAGGGCAGTTGAGAGTTAACCACATTGCTGTGGGTCTGGAGTTTCATGTTGGCCAGACCAGGTAAGGATGACAGTTTCCTTCCACATTAGTGAACCAGATTTTTTTTTTCTAACAATCGTCAATAGTTTCACGGTCATCATTAGCCTTTTCATTCTAGATTTTATTGAATTCAGATGCCACCATCAGCCATGATTCCATCATCTAATCCTAATCCTCGGAACATTGCTCATATTACTCATCTAGCAAGAATACCATTTGGCCATTGCCTCCCTTTTTAGCAATGTTTTTTTTTAAAGAAAGATCATTGGATATTATAGTAATTACAGAGGCATCACTCAGGATGAATAGGACTAGCAGCTTAATGTTCCAGGGTATAGGTGCTATAGCAAGGATAGAAAGGGGGCAACAGAACGGGGGAGTGGCATCTTTGATTAGGGATAACGTTACAGCTGGGCTTCTGGAGGATATTCCTGAGAGTACATCCAGGCAAGTTTCTTGGGTGGTACTTCGAAATAAGAAAGTGATGATCATCTTATTTGGATTGTATTATAGACCCTCTCCCAATAGTCAGCATGGAATTGAGACACAATTTTACCAGGAGACCTCAGTTATCTGTAAGAATAATATGGTTGCAATCGTAAGTGGTTTTACCTTTATCAACATGGCTTCGGAGAGCTGTAGTGTTAAGGGCTTGAATGGAAAGGTATTTGTTCAGTGTGTACGAGAACATTTCTGATTCAGTTTTTTAGGATGTACCTACTGGAGAAGGAACAAAACTTGACCTATTTTCTTTATTTATTCACAGGATGAGGCTGTCACTGGCTCGGCCAGCATTTATTGCTCCGTTTACCCAGAGGGCAGTTAAGAATCAACCATGTTGCTATAGGTTTGGAGTCACATGCAGGGCAGACCAGGTAAGGCAATTTAGTGAACCAGATGGGTTTTCCAACAATTGACAATGGATTCATTGTCGTCACTAGATCGATTTTTCCAGATATTTATTGAATTCACGTTCCAATATCTGCCATGATGGGATTCAAACCCGGGTCCCCAGAACGTTATCTGGGTCTCTGGATTAACTGTCTCGCGATAATTTCACTCTGTCATCACTGCCTCTTAGGAAGCGAGGCAGGGTGAGTGACTGATGCATCAGTGAGGCAGCAAATCAGCACCAAAGATCCCACAGTATTGTGGCTCAGTGGTTAGCGCTGCTGCCTCAGCACCAGAGACTATGGTTTGATTCCAACCTCAGGCGACAGTCTATATTGGATTTGTCACATTCTCCTCAGTGTCTGTGAGGGCTTCTTCTGGGTGTTCCAGTTTCCTCCCACAGTCCAAAGATGTGTAGGTTAGTTAGATGAACCATGTTAAATTTCCCATAGTGTCCAGATGCAGTTTATGAGGTTTTGAGATGTGCAGGCAAATCTCTGCCTGATGTGAAAAGATCCTTTTGAGGTCAGAGGGAGGTGTGGCCGCACGTTTTACATCTCCCATGGCGACAAGGGAAGCTCAAGGGTGTGGAGGGTGGTTTGGTGGGAGGGTGTGACGACGGATTCTCTACGGAATGCAGATAAGGGTGGGGATGGAAATATGTCTCTGGTGGTGGGGTCTGACTTTAGGTAGCAGAAATAACAGAGGTTAATGTGCTGTATCTGGACATTAGTGGAGCGGAAGTTGTAGACCGCAGGATTATATTCTTTATTGTAGCTGGAGGGGTAGGGTAAAGGCGGAGGTGCGAGAAGTGGAGGGTATGTGTTGGAAGGGCATTGTTCACAAGGTCGGACGAATATACTATCCTTGAAGTAAGCCTTTCTGGGATGTCCTGGAGTGGAATCGCATCTCCTGGGAGCAGATACAGCTGAGGCAGAGGAATTAGGAGAAAATGAACACTTTTCTTAAAGGGCTATACTCGAGGGAAATCAGGAGAGCAAAAAGGGGACATGAAATACCTTCAGGAAATGGTTCACGTAGAATCCAAAGAGATTAAATACATATATCACAGACAAAAGATTAACACGACCAGATAATAGGCCCCCTTAAAGATCAACAATGCTGTTTATGGAACCACAGAGGGTGGGAAAGATATGCAAATATTTAACATCATTTTTTACTGGAGAAGGATATGGAAGCTCGAGAGTTTGGAGAAATAAACAGAGAGAACTTGAAAAGTGTCTATGTTACAGAGGAGGTGGTACTGGATGTCTTAGATCGCATCATGGTGGATAAAGCCCTGGGACCTGATCAGATGTTTCCTGAAACTTTCTGGAAATCTAGGGAAGTGATTATTGGGCCTCTCCTGAGGTATTTGTATCGTTGATAGCGACAGGTGAGGTGCCATTATTTTAAAAAGGTGGTAAGGAGAGGCCATAGAACAAGAGAACAGTGAGCCTGAAGTCAGTGGCAGGCAAGTTGTTGGAAGGGATTCTGAGGGACAGGATATCCATCTATTTGGAAATATAAGGAATCATTAGGGAGGGTAAATGTGGCTTTGTACGTGCACAATCGTGTCTCACTAACTTGACTGAGTGTTTTGAATTGACAAAGAAAATTGATTAAGCCAGTCTGTCCACAGTGTCTATATGGGCACAAGTTTCCACAAAACAGACTGGTTAGTAAGGTTAGATAACATGGAATGCTGGGAGAACAAGCCATTTGGATACAAAACTGGCTTGAAGGTAGGAGGCAGAGGGTGGTCATGGAGTGTTGCATTGCAGACAGGAGGCCTGTGAGCAGCGGTGTGCTACAAGGATGGATATTGGGTCCTTAAATAAATGACTTGGATGTGAATAGATGAGGCATAGTCAATGGGTTTTCAGAAATCACCACAATTGTCGGTGCAGTGGACAGTGAAGAAGGTTAGTTTAGAATACAACAGGATCTTGATCAGATGGGCCATTAGAGGAAGGATTAGCAGATGGAGTTCAACATAGATAAATGTGAGCTGTTATGTTTTGGAATGGCAAATCAGGGCAGGACTTATACACTTACTGGTAAGGTCTTGGGGAGCGTTGCTGAACAAAGAGACCTTGGAGTGCAGGTTCATAGTTCCTTGAATATAGAGTCACAGGTAGGCAAGGGTGTGAATGCAGTGTTTGATACACTCTCTGTTATTGGTCAATGCATTGAATATAGATGTTGTGATGTCCTGTTGTGGTTGTACAGGACGTTGATTAAGGCTCTTCTGGAATTCTGTTTTCAGTTCCAACGGTTTGAGCTATTGGGAAAGGTTGAATAGGCTGGGACTATTCTCGCTGGAGAGTTAAAGACTGAGCGGTGATCTTATAAAGTTTTATAAAATCATGAAGGGCATGGATAGTGTGAACAGTCAGGGAATGTTTCCCAAGTTCGGTGGGTACAGGCTTAAGGTGAGATGGAAAAGATTTAAAAGGGATCTAAGGGGCATCTTTTTCGTGTTGAGGGCAGTGCATGTATGGAATGAACTGCCAGATGAAGGGGTGGAGGCTAGTACAATTACAACACTTCAAAGGCATCTTATTGGGTACATGAAGAGGAAGGATTTATAGGGATAAGAGTGAGATGCCGGCAAATGAGACTCCAATAACCCTTTCCGTTATTGGTCAATACAGAAGCTGGGACGTCATATTGTGGCTGGACAGGACAGTGATTAAGCCACTTCTGGAATTCTGTTTTCAGTTTGAATTTCCCTGGTCTGGGAAGGATGTTGTGAAACGCGAAAAGGTTTGGACAAGATTTACAAAAACGTTGCCAGGATTGGAGGGAGGGTTTGGGCGAGAGGAAGAGGCTGAATATGCTGGGGCTATTTTCCATAGAGAGTCAAAGAGTGAGAGGTGACCTTATGGAGATTTATAAAACCACGAGGGGCGTGGATAAGGTCAACAGTCGGGGTCCTTTTTCCTCAGGTTCGGTGGGTCCAAAACAAGATCACATGGGTTTAAGTTGAGAGGGCAAAGATTTAAAAGGGATCTAAGGGGCAACGTTTTCAAGCTGAGTGTGGAGTGTGGATGGAAAGAGCTGCCAGATGAAGTAGTGGAAGCTGATAAAATGACAACATTTAAAAGGCATCCGATTGGGTACATGAATAGGAAGGGTTTCGATGGATACAGGTCAATAGCTGGTAAATGGGACTCCATTGGTTTAGAATTGATAGTTGGCATGGGCGAATTGGACTGAAGGTCTGTTTCTGTGCTGTACGTCTCTTTGACATTAATAAATTAGGATGCGTTCCTCTTTTGTGGAGAGCTAGCAGAAGCACAGATAATTGTCCTTGTAGCTGAGAAGATGAAGCAGTGGTTTCGACCAGGTGCAGAATTGGTTCCAAGGCATTGCATTAGCAGAGCGAGAGAGAGAGGAATTATTAACACTGTCAAAATTTATAGTCACTACTTTCAAATAATTGGCAAATACTGCAAGGTGAAAATGTGAACATTATTTTACTCAGTACGTTCTTAACATCTGGAACAGTCTGAACGGCAGCTGGACACAGATTCAGCAGTTATTCTCAAACAGATTTGGAACTTTACTTTTTAAGGAAAGATTTGGGAGCTGTGGACTAATGGGAGGAGAATTGAGACAGATTTGCAGCATCTCCAGAGGGAGAGAGTACAGCCTCCAATGGGCTGAATAGCCCCCAGCCCCTGTGCTCTGTGAAACTGCCCCATTCACTGTGAATGATGAAGCTCATGCCAGGGCAGAGAAAGGGAGGATACCACCACTCTCATCACAATGGACCTGGCTGTTTGACGGCAGCTCCAGACTAATGGGAGGAGAGTCTGTGTGGTCCTGAAGTCAATGGGAGTGAATGAGGGGTGTGGCCAGCAAGACGACACATGACCATGCAGCTGTGCAGGCGCAGTGTCACTGTGTGGGAGGACTCAGTGAGTGTGAAGGGTTTGGGTGAGACAGCAGAGGCTGCTAGACCAGAATTACAAACTCCCGGTAAATTAAAAACAAAAGATCTGCGGATGTAAATCGGAAACAACAACCAGGAGATTCCGGACAACCTCAGCAGGGTCTAGCAGCATTTGTGAAGAGAAATCAAAGTTAACATTTCAGAAACGGTGGTCCTTCCTCAGAACTGATGTTACCGAAGGAAAAAAAATGTTTTATACACAGAAAGTAGGATGTGGGTAGGATGTAATGAGTAAAGTATAGGTGGGAATAGAGCAAGAAGAACGGTTGGATAAAGGGGTGGATAACGATCTGGCAGGGGAGGGTGACTAGCTGTTAATGGAGACTGTTAGGAGCTAACCATAGGTAGTGTGTAATGGCAGGCTGTGAGAACAAGGCCTGGTGTGTGGGTTGGGGCCTCGGACATGGGGTTGTTAACCTTTGGTTAGCCACTAATAGTCTCCATTGTAAGCTGGTCCCCATCTACATCACTCTACTATTGGAGCTGCTGAGGCCACATGCCTCTCGAATACCCTCCCTCACCCCCTCTGTCCACCTTTAAGATGACTCTTAAAATCGTTGTCTTTAATCAATGTTTCCAGCATTCGTGAAGCACTTTGGGAGATTTGTCAGTGTGTAAGGCTCCATACAATGCAGATGGTTGTTGTTATTGTCTGACATGAGGAGAAACAGTGATGAGCCATCTCTCTCTTATACCTGATGAACAGCAGCAAAAGCAGGTAGCTCTGAGCGTGCTCCAGCCCACAATGGGCCTTGGGTGATTGATGTCAGCGCAGTCCCTCCATGACTACCTGGTCAGGTCCACGCCCCCCTACGACCCACCCTCCCATCCTGGCACTTTCCCCTGCCACCGCAGGAACTGTAAAACCTGTGCCCACACCTCCTCCCTCACCTCCATCCAAGGCCCTAAGGGAGCCTTCCACATCCATCAAAGTTTTACCTGCACATCCACTAATATCATTTATTGTATCCGTTGCTCCCAATGGGTCTCCTCTACATTGGGGAGACTGGGCGCCTCCTAGCAGAGCGCTTTAGGGAACATCTCCAAGACACCCGCACCAATCAACCAATCCGCCCCGTGGCTCAACATTTCAACTCCCCCTCCCACTCTGCCGAGGATATGGAGGTGCTGGGCCTCCTCCACCGCCGCTCCCTCACCACCAGACGCATGCAAGAAGAACGCCTCATCTTCCGCCACGGAACACTTCAACCCCAGGGCATCAATGTGGATTTCAACAGCTTCCTCATTTCCCCTTACCCCACCTCATCCTAGTTTCTAACCTCCAGCAACATGATCCCCTTGACTTGTCCAGACTTGTCCGACCTGCCCAGCTCCTTTTCCACCTATCCACTCCACCCTCTCCTCCCTGACCTATCACCTTCACCTCCTCCCCCACTGACCTATTGTACTCTATGCTACTCTATCCCCACCCCCACCCTCCTCTAGTTTATCTTTCCACGCGTCAGGCTCACTGCCTTTATTCCTGATGAAGGGCTTTTGCCCGAAACGTCGATTTCGAAGCTTTTCGGATGCTGCCTGAATTGCTGTGCTCTTCCAGCACCACTGATCCAGAACCTGGTTTCCAGCATCTGCAGTCATTGTTTTTACCACCTTTATAAAGGGGGTCCAGGAACAGAGGGTCCTGGGTGTATAAGAGTTCAGATTATTGAAGATATCAGGATAAATGGGGAGAATAGTAAATATCACAGATTAGCTTCAGTATCTGAGCTGTTTACAGGAGAGAGTCCCCGTGCACCCTGCCTGGGAGCTGGTGGTGACAATGTGTTATGAGCCCAACTTCCTGCCCCTTGAGACCATGGAGATTCTATTTGTGCTACCTCGACAAAAAAGAAATGTCATCATTGCCATGGCTTCTACGTTGTGCCAGATAAACGGAACTGGCAGAGCGTTTAAAGTGAGAATTATCTTCACTGAATGATACTCCTTAATCGCTTGGGAGGACGTGGATATGTCAGAATCTCCACAGGAGTCATTCCAGCCCTCTCCGCCTCGTACCAGTGTCCTCCCCACATGGTGGGAGGGAGGGGGTCATGTTGAGGGAATAGATATCGGGCACTCCAACACCCAGCTTGGCCACTTCTGATCTATTACCGGCTGTTGCTCCTGTGAGGAAGGGAGGGAGTAAGTGTGGGAGAGGGTGGTCCTGCTGTTAGTGCTGGTGTAGGTGGGGTTGGAGATGGTGAAGTGTCTGGAGTGAGTCTGGCAACTGTCTTGTATTCATGCCGTGTTATTACTGTGGCGGGGTACATTTGAGGAGGGGGAGAGAGAAAGCTGGAGCATTAGCCTTGTTCAGCTTAGGTGCTACAACAGATATACAGTGAGTGTGGGGAACAGAAAGAATACAGTAACACTTATCCTGGCAGAGGGGGAAGGTTTTTGATCCTTGTCCTGTATTGCTAGACATGTCTTCAGACCGCAGATACTGCACTGAGCTGGGTGGTTAGCTCTGACAATGCACGCTGGTGGTGTGGCCCTCTCTAGGAAGAGAATGGTGCCCCCATACTAGCCCATCCACCAGGCCTTCCGTAATCGTCAAAACCGTGGTGTAATTGCTCCTTATCTGCCATGCTCGAGGTAAACTGTGCAGGAAATCTCCAAACTTAGAAAGCTCAACCGTGTGCCCATTGGCCTTTTAAAGTTGGCACCTGTGCCAGGGAACATGGAATATCCGGGGGCGTCCGGGTGATGGTGAGTACCACCAGCCATGATAGGTGAGAGAATCGGGCTGGCATTGAATGAGAAGAACACCACGGGGTGGGGTAGGTAGTTAATGAGCTACTTTCGACAAGAGAGTACAAAGAAACTCGTCTGGCCTCGTGCAGACAATCCCTCGATCACACTCAAAGTAAATATCACTGAGACAAATTACTTTTAGCTTCAGCCCAATGAGTCGAAGACTCTACTGAGTCCACTCAAAGATACAAAGCTGCAGGACAGATGCTCGTCCAAAACGCTCCATCATCTGATCTCAGACCGATCTTCCACTCTTACATTATTCCTAGAAACACTGGTTCTTGTTGCAGGATTCTGTTGACGTGCCTACATTTCAGCATTGTAAAACCTGTGAACACATGATTCAATGTCACTGTCTCTCAGTCTCCCCGTCTCTCTTTTTATCCTAAACGCCTCCCAGATGCTCGTGTTTACACTGACTCGACTGCCACCTCTCTCGGGCAATGATTTTCACAAGCATAACACATGTTGTAATTCGCAAAGGAGGTATGGAGATGCAAATGGATGGGAACTGCACATCCTGTCTCCTTCAGCATGGACTGGGCAGCATCTAACACAGTGTTCTGAAAAGTGGATGGTGTACACAGCTCAACATGCTGGGATGCTAACTCCTCTAGGTATACAGATCATTAATCGGTGATCACTGCACAGCTCCCCGTGCTGGGCAGATATCTGGTGCAGGTTTACAGATCAATGAACCAGAGTGATCTACACAGCTTCCCATACTGAACAGACAGGAGTTGGATGAACACAGCAAGCTAGACAGCATCAGGAGATGTAGAAGTCTCTTTTGTAACCCTTCATCAGGACGGCTGTAATAGATTTGCTCCTGAAACGTCGTCTTCAACACCTCCCGATGCTGCCAAGCTTGCTGTGTTCTTCCAGCTTCCTGCCTGTCTACTTTGGCTTCCAGCATCTGTAGTCTTGTTATCTCAATGCCAGTTTCACATATTGGAGAGGTAACTCGTCCGGATTTAAAGACAAATTTTCTGATGTGATCGGTGCAGTGTTTCACTCTGGACAGATTGCTGGATTGCATTAAACAGAGGAATGAATGAATGTGCACAGTGTTCCACTCTGGACAGACAACTGGGTTGTACTGGGCAGTACAATAGCCTGGTCTGCAGTTTTCTATGGTGATCAGATATCTCCTCTGGGTTTTAGATGTCTGGGTTGGTTCTGGGAAGTGGATTGAGAATGTGATATATCTAACCGTTTCAGCTGTTCTGGAAATGTATTTAATTCTCATTCCTGTGATTGGAGCCTCCATTCTCTCACTCCTTTAATGTTGGAGAGTGTCCATGCACAGTATATCAAGTTCGTGAATACTCATTGTCCTGCCAGCAGACATGGATTCTTTATTCAGAAGCAGTCAGACATTTTGATCGTGTTCGGGTCTCCAGATAGGAAGAAATGATAGTCTTCCAGATGAAGGCTCTGCCCTTGGTACACGGTTCAAAACACGCAACCCATCACCACTCCCCACCGCCAACCAAATACTTCAGAATATCCCATGTGTACTGACAGCAATGGGGCCAATGGAAAGATAAGAGAGCAGACCATCAGGCAGATGGAGCGACACTTCCCAACTCTAAATGGATCAGAGCAAACCCTCCAGTACTCAATGATTCATTAAGCCTTGTAATTCCTCTCCATTTATGTAATAGACAGACGTTTAATCTTCATGAAAAAAGACAGATTCACAGTTACCCACACTATATTTTATCTACCAATTTGTTGTACATTGCTTATCAATTTACAGATTTTGTAGCTCCTCTTGGTAACTTCAGTTCCTGTCTATCTTAGTGTCATTTTAAATTTAGTTAGAACACATTTATTCCATTTCTGGGAACCTTTGATATTCTTTGAAAGTAGTGAAGACAACAGCAGTGGCCACTGTGTCACTGCAGTTTTTACTTTGTGTTAAGCTGATAAGCACGGATTAGTCACTATTTTATCCCTGCCGCTGGCTCAGTAAACAGTTTTTCTGTGTGGCTGTTCATAAAGGCTGAATGTGCCCTTCCGTTTCCTGTGCAACAGCTATGAGAGTTTAAAAGCCTGTTCCAATTTCTGAGTAACAGACTCGAACGGATGATACGCCTCATTCTGTTCCTGTTCAAAATTATTGATGGATTGAATAGTTGGCTTCAGCATCGGTGTCGTTCTGAATGGTGCTGAATATTTTTGAACCATCAGTGGAAAGCCCACTTCTGACTTTATGATGAAGATAAGGGCATTGATGCTGCAACTTCTGATTGCCCACAATGGCCCATGAACGCCCATTTTCCATTTGCCTCGCCCTTTTGAACTATGATTGTGTGCTGGCTGCTCCTACAGACACCGTAAGGGACAGATCTATCTGTGATATGTAGTTTGGTGTGAATGTTTTCCCTCTTTTTGAATCCCCATCACGTCGCAGAGTCTGGCTGCTGTATGTGTGAGGCCCAGTCCTCCTCAACAATTGGTGGGCCTGCGGAGACACTCTGGTTAAATACATTAAAGAACCACACCAAGAGCACGTCCTGAATCCTTGTCACCCTCGCTGCTTCCTCTGATTTGTTTTTAACATTTAGAGGAACTGAGTTATCAAAGCGGGGTGGTTTGGAGGCAGTAGATGTTCATCATCAAGCTATTACATTGACTACCTGTGTCCTGTTAACTTGAGGTTTCCGGAGTTGTGGAATAAATGTTGGGGAATACCAGGGTGACTCCCTTTCTGACTATATCCCTTGGTGTCCCCACCACTGATTGGTCTGTCTTGCCAGACGGGGCCAGATTTTACACAGGGATGGTGATAGTGATTCATGAAAGATTACCCAGCAGGCATGTTTCTGTGAGTACGACGGTGTCAGCTTGATTCCAGGCCAGGCCAATATGAGGAATAAAGATGACAATGGATCAGGGATTAATCATTTAAAAAGCTGAGTGAAAGGCGCTCTATGTCAATGTGTTTTATATTCTCAAATGGGATTGAAGCATGGATATTTTCATTCGACAGACGTGTTGACAGGGTTACCAATTTTGGCACTGAACATCCAGCAGATTTTATATTTGCGAATGTCATACAAAATGGAAGGTGGTTTAGGGTAGATTTCCGAACAAAGGATGATATCTCTAAGATTGTTAAGAGGATTTACTTCAAATGATCAAGGTATTGCATAGATAGAACACAGAACATAAAAAAGTACGGCACAAAACAGGCCCTTCGGCACACGATGTTGTGCAGGGACTATTCCCAATCTGAAACAATTTAAGCTAACCTATTTTCCCCCATTTCACTGCTGTACATGTGCATGTTCAGCAGTCGCTTAACTGTCCCAAATGATTCCGCTCCCACCACCACCGCTGGCAACGCATTCCTTGCATTCACAAACTTCTCTGTATAGCATCGACCTCTGACACTTCCTCCATACTTTTCTCCTAATTCCTTAAAACTATGACATCTCATGCCAGTCAATCCTTCCCGAGGGAAAAGTCTCTGGTTATTGACTCTATCCATGCCTCCGCATTACCTTGTATACCTTGGTCAGTTCACGTCTCTTCCATCTTCTCTCTAGAGAGAAAAGTCCAATTTTAGTCAACCTTTCTTTGTTAGACAAGCTCTACAGTCGAGAACGCATCCTTGTAAACCTTCGTTGCACCCTGTTCAAAGCCTCCGTATCATTCCTATATTAGAGCGACCAGAACAGGACACAATATTCCAAGTGTGGTCTCGTGCGGGTCTTGTAGAGCTGCAGCAAAACATCGCGGCTCTTAATCTAGATGCCCCCTGCTAATAAAAGCCAAAACATTACATGATTTCTTTCAAACTCTATTCACTTGGGTGACAACTTTGAGCGATCTATGCACTTGAACACCAGATCCCTCCATTCCTCCACACTGCCAAAAATCCTGTCTTTATTCCTATACTCAGCATTCAAGTTCGAACTTCGAAAATGCATCACCTCGCAATTATCCAGGTTGAACTCCATCTGCTGTTTTTCAGCCCAGCTCTGCATCCTGCCCATTTCACGCTGCAGCCTGCAATAGCCCTCGAAAATAACAATGGAACCTTCAACCTTTGTGTCATTGGCCAATTTACTGACCCACCCCTCAGGCTTCCTCATCCAAGCCATTTATAAAAACTAGAAAAAGCTTTCCAAAACCTTGCTGACCACAGACGTAAGTCTGACAGGTCTGTAATTGCCAGGGATTTCCCTATTGCCCTTCTTGAAAATAGAACAACATTCGCCTCCCTCCAATCCTCCAGTTCGACTCCGTTGGAGAGTGAGGAAGCAATCTACTTAGCCAGAGGCTTAGCAACCCAAGAAAAATCTGGTCTAGTCCTGGGGTATTATCAGTCTTAATGTTTGCCAAGATTTCCAACACATGAACTTCATTAATCTTGATGTGTTCAAACCTATTTCCCAGTTCCTCAAAGTTCTCATTCACAACGAGCTCCTTTCGTCAGTGAAAACTGAAGCAAAACTCATTTAGGGCTTCCCCTACCTGCTCAGACTCCAAGCATACGTTCCCTACGCTATCCCTGTCCGGCCCTACATTCTCCCTGTTCATTCTCTTATTTCTCACAGATGTATAAAAGGCATCTGGGTTCTCCCTAATCCTTCCTGCCAAATCCTTGTGACCCTCCTCAGTCCATTTCTGAGCTCCTTTCCAGCAAGCCTGTAATCCTCTCATGCTGTGCTAGATCCTTGTTTCTTCCACCTTACGTAAGCTGCCTTCTTCTTTTGGATGAGAAGCTCCTCTGTTCTCGTCATCCAAGATTCCTTAATCTTACCCCTTCTTACCTGTCTCAGAGGAACAAATTTTTGCATCACTCGCAACAACTGCTCCTTAAATAGTTTCCACATGTCTGTTTTGCCCTTTCTGTGCAACAATTGCTCCCAATCTTTTCTTCCCAATTCCTGTCTGATAGCATCATAATTTCCTTTTTCCCGATTAAATATCTTCCCTTGGCAACTGTTCCTTTGTCTCTCCAAGGTTATGGTAAATGTGAGGCAGTTTTTGTCATTGTCACCAAAGTGTTCTCCCACCGTGAGATCTGACACTTGTCCTGATTCCTTGCTAAGCTCCAACACAAAAATGACCTCTCCCCGCGTCGGCTTGTGTACATACTGGTGATTCCGAATATGACAAAGTTTGCAGATGAAACTGAGTTGTAGAGCAAAATATGTAGAGGTCTCTGAACGTCTGCAGTGAGATATAAATAGTTTAAATGAGTGGGTAGAGGTCTTGCAGACGGAGGACAATGTTGGCAAATATTAGGTTATCAATTATTTTCGGAATAACTGTAAACATGGCTGTTAAACGAGGAAAAAAATACAGCATGCTGTTGTGCAAAGGAAGGTGGCTGTTCTTTGGGCACACAACGTTGGTTTGCAGAAATTCGGAAGACAAATTGAATATTATTCTTTATTCCTTATAGGATGCAGTTAACAAACAGGGAGGTATAGTTCTATACAGTTTTGGAGAGGCCGCACCCGGATTACTGTGTACAGTATTGGTTCCCTTACTTCAGAATGAGTGCACAGGCATGGTAGTGGGTGCAGACAATTTTTGCTTTGTTGATTCTAGAGTCGAGAATGTTGAACAATGAGGTGAGATCAAGTTGGCTGGGACTATTCTCATTGGAATTTAAAAGAATGAATGAAGATCTTATAGAAAGGTAAAATTATGAAGGGAATAGATAAAATAGAAGCTGGGAAATTGTGGATTACAATTGGTAGAGTGCACTGTTGGGTGAAAGTATAACTAAGTGGAATAACTTCAAAATGAGCGGGGCGCAGATTCAGGACTCAGTTGAGAGGGAACATCCCAACCTGAATCTGTGGTTTACCTTGATTCTTGAAGTAGTCTCTGCTGGTTCGCTGAATGTAAACGAACGCAGATTTTAGAATAGTGAAGGAAATAAGGGTAATGAGGAGAGGGCGGGGAAATGGAGCTGAGTCAATTAAAAGATCTGCCATGACCTTATTGAATGGTGGAGCCAGTATCAAGCGTGGACCTATTCCTAATGTTCTTATGAATTAATCTTTTTTATGGGAGGTGCCAGTTCTGTTAAGTTTGCAGGGAGATTCCCACCATGAGACGAAGGGGATTTCACCAAACACTCAACATTAATTGGTGTTCCAACCGTCACAGTGAGAATCACGTTGGATTTGCCCCAACTCATAATATACTCCATTCCAAGAGCAACCCCGCCACTCACCGGAGAGCCTGTAATTATTCAGCATCCCGGGAAATAGTGCCATCTTTGAAAGCCCAAAGTGTGCTCGGACAAGCAAAGTCCTTGAGCTGCTTCGCTGCACAACCCCTGATATTGAGCCTGCATGCGGCAGGCAGAGGGATATTCATGCCCTCCTCAAAGTCGCAATGTGGACAGCGGCATGGGGCTCCTCCAAGGTGGGGAGGGTCACAGGCAGGACTTCCACTTTCTCCAGAAACTGAATTGGGACCATGACACCAGACCATATGTGTCTGCTCTGTAGTTGCCTTCTGGGTTAGAGCATGCTCAATCATCGGGAGGAATGTACAACATTGTAGGGAGATCATTGTCCTTCTCCACTTTGCCAGCATAAGGGGAGACCCAGTGAGAATCTGACCATTCCCCTTGAGAAGAACCCAATAAGAGGCACCGAGAATATCATAGCATCACGAAAGTTGTCAGGGAACATCTCATTAATCTACCATTAATCTCACCAAAGACAACGGTGCTCTGATTACACACAAACAGTTTGCCTGGAGTTTAAAATTTGCAAGGAAAAACAAATCTGGTGGATGTTATATATAGAAAGCAAAATTGCAAGGCAGATTTTGTGCATGATATAAGCACAGAATTAGACTGTTGGTAAAACTCAGTGAGTCTGGCAGCATTTGTCGGAAGAAAACATAGTCAGCATTTCAAATCTGGGCGGTCTTCATCAGAACTGTTTTTGTTTCAGATCTCCAGCATCTGCAGTGATATGTTTTATTTTAGATTGGCAATTATCTTGCATGCGGCAATAGTAATGAATGACTTGATTTCGGAAGGAGGGAAAAGAGTGAGGGCAGACATACAGAAGATGGGTTACCTACACCCTGTCAATCTGAGTTTCATTTTGGGGAAATGATCTCTCGTTTGCGGGAAAAGCAGATTATGTCGGAGGTACCCCACTGGGATTCGACATCATCTGAAACGATGTGAAGTTTCCACAGAAAATGGGAGAACGCAGTCACACTGAGCTGGTCACTGGAGTGGCACGGTGGCTCAGTGGATCGCGCTGTGGGCTCCAAGCACCAAGGGCCTGGATTCAGTTCCACTCTTGGGTGATTGTCTGTGTGGGATTTATATACTTCCCGTATCTACGTGGTTTTCCTGTCGGTGCTTGGATTTCCTCCCACAGACCAAAAAGGCGCAGTTTCAGTGCAATGGTCTTTTTAAATTGCGCTGCAGCATCTTGTGATGTGCAGGTGATGTGAATTAACCTTGGGAAATGTAGAGTTCCCGGGGTAACGTATGGGTGTGCCTGGTGGCAAGCTATTTGGAGGCAGAAGTTGTTACTGCAGATGCTGGACATTAGAGTCGAGATTAAAGTGGCGATGTAAATGCACAACAGGTCAGACAGCGTCCAAGGAGCAGGAAAATCGAAGTGTTGGGCAAAAGCCCGTCATCACGAACACTGGTTGATTGCTGATTAAGGACTTTTGCCCGAAACTTTAATTTTATTGCTCCTCAGATGCTGACTGACCTGCAGTCCTTTTCTAACACCATACTAATCCAGCTATTTGGAGGGTCAGTGTGGGCTCGGTGGACTACAAGTCCAGTTTCCACATTGCTGGGCATGTATAATTTCTAATAACATGCCTATGTTTGGCAACACTTCTGCGGTCCCTACATGTGAAGTGCTGCCCTGATTTGACTTGCCGAAATGCTACAAATTCCGTTTGTCAAAAATAAAGTCCATCTGTCCAACTTCCGCCAATCTGATCAAGGTCCTGTTGTACGCCGAGGTAACCATCAATATCCACGACACCATCAATTTCAGTGTTATCTGCAAATTCACCAATCATTCCTATGGTATTCACATCAAAATCATTAATATAAATGACAAAATCCATTGGAATCTTGCGGAACACTGCTGGGCATAAGCTTGCAGTCCATAAAAATTCATCCACCACCACCTCTATCACTTATCGTCTGCTCAATTACCTCCAGCTCTCTCTGGATTCCATGTGATCGAAATTGCTAACCAGTTTACCATGAGGAATCTGAAAGTACACCTTACCGAAGTGCATGTGGTCAAACTCCACTGCTTTGCCTGGTCAATCGTCTCCATCACTTCTTGAGAAAAAAAAAACTATTCAAGTTCGTGAGACTCGATTTCCCATGCCCAAAGCCATTTTAATGATTTCCAATCAGTCCTGAATGTTCCAAACACACAAAAATCCTATCCCTTATTATCTCCTCGAACAACTTACACACCATCAAAGTCAGGCTCACCAGTATATAAATATCTGGGTTTTCCTTATCACCTTTCTGAACACATGACTCAACGTGAGCCATCCTCCAGTCTTCCAGCACCTCAGCCAAACAGGCAATGTCTTAGCTTTCCTCATAATTCTTGAGTGCACCCTGATCAAGTCCTGGGGATTTATCCCTCTTTATGCATTTTAAAACATCCAGCATCTCCTCTTCTAGAATATAGTCAGTCTTCAAGATGTCACTATTTATTTTGCAAGTTCTCCCGCTTCCGTGTTCTTCTTCACAGTAAATATTTATGCAAAATATTCCGTTAGTTTCTCACCGTCACCTGCTGAACAAGCCGTGTTCCTTCCTTGGTTACTCATTTGACCTTAATGTATTTGTAGAATCTCTTTGGATTCTCCATTACCCTATTTGTCAAAATAGCTCATAATTGCATTTTCCCACCCTGATTTCTCTCTTGAGTAATAACCTACTGCCCTTGTACTCCTTGATAGATTCTGTTCCCTGCTGTCCAGACCAAAGATATGCTTCCTTTCCTTAATGAACCACAACCTCAATTTTGCTCGCCATCGAGCATCCCCTACACGACCAGCTTTTATCTCCTTATAAACAGGAGCATACTATCGGTA
Organism: Chiloscyllium plagiosum; assembly: GCF_037043375.1. Taxonomy (NCBI): domain Eukaryota; kingdom Metazoa; phylum Chordata; class Chondrichthyes; order Orectolobiformes; family Hemiscylliidae; genus Chiloscyllium; species Chiloscyllium plagiosum. Next base: position 56,373,377 of record NW_028270183.1, read on the forward strand.
AACTCCGATCTCATTTGTGAAGGCCTCCCACTTTCCCGAGCTTGTCCCAAATAACTTTTCAAAGTCCTTGGCTGAAATGTTCAAAATTGGCCTGACTCAATTTAGAACGTCAGCAACTCCATCTGGACTCTTCTTCAGCATAAATATCTTAAAACTAACAATTACTGCATCACAGGCACAAGAAATATAATAACCCCCACCTGCCCCTGTGTAACAGGCTCAAACGACTGAATATCCTCCTCCTGTCCTTCTGTGGCAGGCACTATGTGGCTAATTGGCCTCCTCCTTTCTCAGTGTAACCGCTTTGAGAGGCCAATGGCCTTCTCATGTCTCTCTGTAACAGACACAAGAGGAAAGAATTGCTTGCTCATGTTCCTGAGCATCAGTCTCGAGACTCTGAATGATTTCTTAAGGTAATGGAACGACTTGATAAAAGGGCAGTTAAAACCAGGAGCAGCATTACACAAAGTCAGTGGGCAATCAATCTTGTAGCCTGGATTATGGTGCCTCGAAATTTCCCCTCAGTCATCTGATGCAGCTGGTCTGTTATTTTATCCCTATCTCCTTTTACAAACAGCATGGAATATATGCAACCTGCAGTGTTCTGGCACTACTCAAACAAGCAGGGGATAAAGATTTAAAGGATTGAAAGATATATGGTCCATCCGTCAGAAACACTCATCCAATCCATGTGGATTTAGTAAATGTTCCTTTCTATTGGGATTAAAAAAGTGATGTAAGGAAGAGTTTAACTGAATCTGTTTGTTCAGTGACTGTGATTAAGGACAGTCTCCACGGATTCTAATTAACCCAGTGGTGGGTTTCTAGCTTTTAATCATAAATAGGCTCCATTCAATGTATTATCCCATACTATGACCGGGACCATCACCAACAGCAGTTACAGGGAGCAGCATCTCCAGAGAGAGGGGAGGAGAGATCAGATTCTGAGAACATTCAATTGAAATGTTCCAATGATGGATCAGAACCTGAGAACATTCGCCTGGAATTTTCCAAAAATGAGCAGAGGTTTATACAAGGATATTTGGTGGCTTTCTAGATGTTATGATAAATGGTCACTATCACGTCGAATTGAATATGCACTTTACATTATTCAGTATTTCTATTATCCAATCCTGGCTATCGTTGGTGTCCCTGGTAAGTCTCGCTGTTCAGTCATTAATTCTGTAAACCGTGTTTGACGGTAATACTCTTCATTTCATTGATTCTTCTCTGCTTATTTTTATTGTTATTGCTGTGACTCTGATTCCAGATATTCCCTCTCCAAGCCGCCCCTTACTGCATCATGGATGTGTGCATTCACTCTTTTGCTCTTTGCTTCTGGCAGTGTCCCTCGTGGATCTTTAAGTTCACTCTCAGTTTCAGCTGTGTCACAAAATTCATTGTACCAAATGTTCTTGTTATTTACGTAATAAGATCAAGGAGTCCACCATCTTCTGTTCTGGTTACTCGTCCTATTTCCTTCCTATATTCCATCCCATCCCGGGCCAAACCTCTTAGACTGAAATAGACGAGTTGCAACTGTGATGATCCCTTTGTCCATGAACTGATACACGACACATATTTTGACCAGTCCTGATTTTCACTACTAACAGTTACTGATTATACATCACTGGCTCATCCCATCTGCTATGTGAACCTTGAGCTATGAAATACCTTCTCAATGATAGCAATAATCTGCTGCTAACACTCCCAGCTTCAAACCAGCAGAAGCCACTGCACCAATCCGAATTTACACCAAATTCCATTCCATCCATCATTCCTGTGAGGATTGATTTATGTTGCAATTGGGTCTGGCAGTGCCCTTATTTTCATATTCTCAAGAAAGCCATACATCTGTAAATGAACCATCCCTCGGTCTCTTGCTGTCAATTATCCAAACTTCTGCCAATTGTTCAGATGTAACCTGAGTTCCTCCATGTGTATTATCTGTCAAACAATGGCCTTCACATCAATCGTTGCACGCGCGCAGACACACACACTCACACGCAAAACCCTTCCTTTGAGCTGACGCATGCAGATACAGAGATATTAATTTGTCACAGCCTCATTTACTGTCACTCGCAATGTCGCTGCAATTCTTCCCACGCTCGGCAGATATCCACTGCAAGTATAGCAGCAATATACTGAGAAAGGTTTGTATTACTCCCCATGCTGGGCAGATCGTTAAGTTTATTGAGCAATGGACGGCCATAATTTGCACAGTTCTTCATGCTGAGCTGTGACATTATCCCAATTTATAGGGTCTGGGCTGGTTCTGTGGTGGAGATTCAGAATTGGATGCAACAAACCATTTCAGCTGTTCTGAAAATGCATTTACTCAACGTTCTTATTCGTGCTTTTTGAGGGTGTAACTCCTCCAGTTCGTCGCACTCTTTTCTATCGCCCCATATTGCCACATCATGTTACCAGTTATGTAATTGTATATTTCTATCATACATATGAATATTGCCGTTTCTCTTTACGTTTCCTTGGCCTCGAAGTTTTGCTCCATAATGGATTGAATGCTAGCATTGTGAAGCTCAGAAACCATGAAATTGTGTGTGTCTAGCTGTTGTTCACCTCCCGTGTGTCCCGTGTCGTTTTCCGTGTTGGACATGGATGTCTCAGGAGTTTTGACTCATGCCTTTGAAGGTTTGTCTGTGCATGCCAACTGAACGCCTGTGTTTGTCCCTCTCAGCCTATCGTGTGTTCATCCCATCCCTATTTGCCATTGAAAAGGCAGTTATGAGCTGCTTTCTTGAATCACTGCACTCCTGTTACTGTGGATTGATCCACAATGCTGGTAGGTAGGGAATTCCAGGATTTTGACCCAGCTACAATGAAGGAACGGCGGTTTATTTCTAACTCAGGGTGGTGAGTCGCTTGGAGAGGAACTTGCAACTCGTGGTGTTCCCAAGTTCCTGCTGCCCTTGTCCTTCTAGATGGAAGAGGTCGTTTTTTTGGAAAGTGCTAGCTAATGAGCTTTGGTGAATTTCTGCAATGCATTTGGCGATAGTACACATTTGTTAAGAAGCGGAGAGTGAATGCTAGCAAGCACCAAGCAGGAAAAAGGTGTACAGGAAACGTGAACGTATGCAACATTTGCCTGTGAAACAACTACCTCAGCTTGGCCGCTATGTTTTCACAACAGTTGGAATTTACCTAAACAATTTAACTTATATAATTGTGAGAAGATTTGGAGCTCAGGTTGAGGTTCTGGATGTAAGTTTGCTCGCTTACCAGGAAGGTTCATTTTCAGACGTTTCATCACCATTCTAGGTTATATCATCAGTGAGTCTCCGGTGAAGAGCTGGTGTTATGTCCCTCCAACCATTTATGAGTTCAGGTTTCCTTGGGTTGGTGATGTCATTTCCTCGTCTTGATGTCACTTCGTGCGTTTGCGGTGTCATTTTCTTTTCTTTTTCTCAGAGGGTGGCAGATGGAGTTCAAAATGATGTGTTTGTTAATCGAGTTCCGGTTGGAAAGCCATGTTGCTCGGAATTCTCGTGTGTCTCTATCTTTGGCTTGTCCGAGAATGAATGCGTTGTCCCAGTCGAAGTGTTGTTTCCTCATTTGTATGTCAAGATACTAGTGATAGTGGGTCATGACTTTTTGTGGCTTGTTGATGTTCATGTATCCTGTTGGCTAGATTTCTCTCATTTTTTTCCAATGTAATCATTGTAACAGTTCTGGCAAGATGTTTGTAAATGACGTTCGTTTTTCTTGTTGTTTATATCGAGGCTTTTAATCTCATTGGCTGCCGCGTTAGTGTATTGGTGGGTTTAAAGGTTAGTATGATGCCAAGAGATCTGAGCAGTCTGGCAGCCGTTTCTGACATGTCTTTGATATAGGACAAAGTGCCTAGGGTTTTGGGTGCATTTTGCTTTTTTTGGGGGGTTTGTTGCTGAGAAATCTGCCAGTTACGTTTATTGGGTCACCACCTTTCCTTACGTACGCTGTGCAGGTGATATGTCCTCTGCTCTTCATAGTTTCTCTGTGCTGCCATGTGTAGTGGCTTGTTCAAATAATATTCTAGTTCAGAATCGTCTGTGGGTGTTGGGATAATTCAATATTGCAAGGTTACAATGCATTCCAACGATTTAAGAAGGGAAGCCGGGAGAGAATGAAGATCGACAATCCAGTTAACTTGTCATCCACAGGAGGAAATTTATTGGAATCTAATATAGTGAATGTGTTATTGCTCACTTAGGCAGCAATAGCGAGCATCAAAAGAATGATCCTGCATTTATGAAAGGCAAGTCATAATTTAGAAATGCTTTGCTTGAAGACGTTACTTGTCACTATAAACAATGGGGAAAAAGTGTATGTGGTATAGTTACAGATTCAGGTGGACATTTAAAGGATCGACACAGTATGTTCGTGGAAAAAGAAGTGAAAAAAACATATCCAAACAGGGGAAGGTAAAAATTACGATAGCCTTCATTTGCAGGGAATCGATTTACACATAATGAAGTCATCCAGAATGGAAGTGTGAGCTTGCTCTCTCTCTATGGATACTGCCTGACCCTCTATGATCTCCAGCATTTGCTGTTTTCCAAACAGATTCAAGCTTCTGGAGTAAATTTCTCCAATTCAAGTAAAGATGTCCTGAACCGATTACACACCATCTTAGTGTAACTGTACTTGTAGTATTGTGTACAGTCTTGGTATCATCATTTAAGGTATAATATACTGAACACATATACTGAATGGATATTCTCCAGATTAATTCCTCAGATGACAAGATTGTCTGATGTGGAAACTGAGTCGGTGTCGTCCAAAGATTCAAAGAATGAGAGCGGTCTCAGTGAAACTTTTAAAAAAAAATCACACAAAGGGTATTCCCTAACACAGGGTTACGGAGAAGTAGAAGCAGCCAAGGTGTGGTAGAATCCCAAAATATACTAAAAGTATGTCAAGCAGGACAGAATGACCAGAGAACAATTAGAGCTTATAAGAAACCAAGGGGACAATCTGTTTTTGAAGCTGCTGAAAATTGAAAGGTTGTCGTATGAGAGCTTCACATCTGTTTTACTTGGGAGAATGAGGATGCAGTTACAGAATTCGAGAAAATGGACCGGGAAATTCTTGAGCAGATTTACATAAGATGTGAAAGATTTTAGGTAAATTACCAAAACTACTGTGAAAATCAATTTTGTGGAAATGGAGCTGCCAGGTGGACATCGTTTTAGAACGGTGGACCTGACAGGAAACAGTGTATGAGAATTAAAATGGACCCCTTTTTTTACACACGGAGGCTCGCAGCATATCGCAGGGATCAGTGTTTGTGCCACATCTATACGCAGTGCATTTCAAATATTTGTGTGATGGAATGAAATGCAAGATCACAGGCTCCCATGTACATGCATACGTATATATATACACATATACACACACACACACATACATACATACACAGACACACACACACATTCAAAGGAGATTGAGACAATTGGAGTGAATGGACAAATGAAGATGAAGAGCAATGAAGAGAATATGAGGAGCAGATGACAACAAAGTGGGTAGTTGTGGTGTTGAGTGCTTTGGAGGGAGGAAAAAGGATGGCAACCTACCATTTTAAAAGGGACTATGTAGGAAATCTTGCTGAATGAATGCACTAGTAATGCTTTTTTGATTCCTTCTGCGCAGAACTCCGAGATCCATGTTCTGAAGCTACAAGTCAATGTAGGGAATAGCAATAACACACTGACCAGTGTACACAGACTCAAGAAGTAACAGTGAAAATGATCTGGATCTCCCTGTACACGAGTCGCAGAAAACAAAATGGCAGGGCCAGAAAACAGTTAGGAAGAGAAATGGGGTGTTGATCTTCATTTCAAATGGTTTTGAATCCAGGACTAAGGATGTCTTACTGCATCTGTACGGAGCCTTGGTGAGACCTTATCTGAAAATTGCGCAGAGCTGGTGCAGTTTGGGCCTGCTAAACCAATAAAGGACAATCATGACATTGAGGGAGTGCTGCGAAGGACAACCAGACAGATCTCTCGAATGACAGGCTTGTTGTGGGAGCAGAGTTTGGGTCGAATGGACCTGTATTCCTTGGGGTCGACGAAAATGGGTGGGGGTCTCAGTGAAACATATAAAACTCTGTCAGGACGAGACAGATTGGAAGCAGGAATGATAATTTCCTGGACTGGGATGTCTAAAACCACAGTATTAAATACAGGCCGGCCACTCAGCATTGAGGTGAGACTGAGTATCTGCAAACAGAGACTGGTGAAGCTGGGAATGTCTCTCCCACATAAGGCTGTGGAACACAATACACTGAAAAGAAATAAGGATTTCTAGAGATTAAATGTATAGGAGAGAGCAGGAGTATGATGTAGAACTGGATCAGCAGCATTTTATTTTGAATTGGGTAGAAAACTAGATGGAAAAGCACAGCAGGTCAGGCAGCATCCGAGTAACAGGAAAATCAACATCAGAAATAAGGCTGGGAAACTCGGGGATTGAGACATGGGGCTGGGGGACAAGGTTGCTGATAGTGCAATCGGTGGATGGAGGTACGGTTAATGGTGATAGGTCTGAGGGAAGGCTGGAGTGGATATGTGGAAAGGAAGATGGACAGGTTGAACAGCTCTTAAGGGTGTGATGATGTGGAATTTTGGAACTGGGTTAAGGTGAGGGCGGGGGAAATAAGGAAACCGGTTAAATCCGCATTTATACCATTGGGTTGGAGGGCTCTAAGGCGGAAGATGAGATGTGTTCCTCCAGGCATTGCGTGTTCGAGGGTTGGCGTTGGAGGAGGCCCAGGACCTGCATGACCTCGATGGAGAAGGATGCGGGAGAAGTGTTCGGTCACGTGGTGGTGTGGTCGGTTGTTTTGAGTGTCCAGGAGGTGTTCTGTGAAGAGCTCTGCGAGTAAGCGTCTGCATCGGGAGCAACGGATATAGTAAGTGACACGTGTGGAATGCAGGTGAAACTTTGATGGATGTGGAATGCTCCTTTGGGACCTTGGAGTGATGTGAGGAGGAGGTGTGGATGCATATTTGCAATTCCTGAGATAGCAGGCAAAGGTGCCGGGTGGTGAGGGGAGGCTGGCTTACTGGGGGGGTGGACCTGACGATGCAGTCACAGAGGGAATGGTCTTTATAGAAAGTGGATCCGGATGAGGAGCAAAATGTATCTCTAGTGGTGGGGTCCGTTTTTAGATGGCAGAAATGGCCGAAGGTGATACGAAGTTTATGGAGGTTGAGAGATGGAAGTTGAGGATCGGGGTGGGGTGTGTGTGTTCTGTCCTTGTTGCACTTGGAAGGGTTGGGTTTGAGAACGGTAGAGAGAGATATGGATGTGGTGCATTGGAGAGCATAATCAAATATGTGGGGATGGAAATTGCGGTCTTGAATGAATGAGGCCTTCTGGTATATTCTGTGATGGAACTGCTCGTCCTGGGAACACATGTTGCAGAGATGGAGGAATTTGGAATACCGGCTAGCATTTTTGCAGGAGGCAGGGTGGGTGGTGGTGTAGTGAGTTAGCTGTCGGAGTCAGCGTGTTTGTAGGAAACGTCAATGTTAAGTAAGTCACTGTTGATAGAGATGGAGAGGTCCGGAAAGTGGAGGGATGTGTCTGAGATGGCCCAGTTGAATTGAAGGTTGGGGGAGAATGAATTAGTGAAGTTGATGAACTGCTCAACCTGCGCGTGGGAGCACGACGTGGCGTTGATGCAGTCATCAATTTTGCAGAGGAAAAGGTGGGGAGTGGTGACAGTATAACTGTGGAAGGTAGACTATTCCGCGAAGCCGATAAAGATGTAGGCATAGCTGGGCAACATGCGAGTGCCTATGGGTACCACTTTCATCGAGAGGAAGTGAGAGGATTCAATGGAAAAATTGTTGAGGATGAGGACCAGTTCAGCAAAATCGTTTATAGTGTCAGTGGAAGGGTACTGGTGGGGACGTCGGGTGAGGAAGAAACAGAGGGCTTGGAGGCCTTGTTCGTGGCAGATAGAGGTGTATAGTGATTGGGTGTCCACCGTGAACATGAGACATTGTGTCCCAGGGAAATGGAAGTCTTGGAGGAGTTGGCATGCGTCAGTGATTTCCCAAATGTTTGTGGGATGTTAATGGATCAGAATGCATAAGACTTTATCGAAGTATGTGGAAATGAATTTGGTTGGTCAGAAACAGGCTGTGACCTGGTGTCCTTAGGCTTGTAGATCTTAGGTAGGAGGTAGAACCAGGTGTTGTGGTGTTGCTGAACTATGAGTTTGAAAGCTGAGAGTGGTAGATCCTTTGAGATGATGGTTAGGTGTTGGAAGGTCAGGTCATGGTCGAAGTGGTAGTTGGTCGAAGTGTCTTCAAGTTGGCGCTTGGCTTCAGCGGTGTAGAAGTCAGTGCGCCAAACTACCACTGCACCCCCCTTGTCCGCAGCTTTTGTGGTGAGGTTGGGGTGGGACCAGAGGGAGTGGAGTGCTGTATGTTGTGAGGGTGAGAGTTTGATGTTGCTGAGAGGGTTGGACAGGTTGAGATGGTCAATGCCCAGCTGCAGGTGGAATTAAGAGTTCGAGGGAGTGCAAACGACCGGCACGGGGTGTGCAGCTGGATGGGATGTGTTGGAGGTGGGCGAAGAGGTCCGCAGAAGGTGTACAGAAGTCTTGATGGAGAACATAAGCTCAGAAGCAGAGGCGGCGGATGAAGTGTTCGATGTCACAGCACATGTTGAATTTTCTACACAGGAGCGGAACGGGATGAAGGTAAAGCCTTTGCTGAGGACTGATCGTTCATGTTCCGTGAGCAGGATGTCTGCGAGGATAGTCAAAACTCGGCAGAGCTGGGATCTAGGAACTGGCTGAGGGCTGGATCTGGAAGTGCGGGTGGAGCCCTAACCTAACCTCGGGGTGGGGTGGGGTGCAGTGATAGTTTGGAACACTAGTGAAGCCAGGTGCCAACTTGAAGTCAACTACTAGCTTGCTTAATCTTTCTGGACTAATCATCTTCTGCCACACTGGTCTGCTGGTTACACTTCTCCGTTTCACACTACTCTACCAGTGTCTTCAGCATTAGCTCATCTATCAATGATTTAACTGGCCCATCCTAGTGTGCTTCCATTATCTGTTACTGATGTCCAGTAACATGATCCTGTGCATTCATTGCACCACGAAGTTAATTGTATAACCGCTAAATTAACTTCCATATATTTCATAACTGCACCAGGCCAAGTCTCCAAACTGTACCAGGCCCAATCTGCAGACTGCACCAGGCCGGGTATTCAAATAACACCGGGCCCAGGCTCCAGTCCGCGCCAGGCCAGGTCTCCAGACAGCACAAGGCCAAGTCTCCAGAACTGCTCCAGGCCATGTCCCCAGACCTCATTGGTCCCAGCCTCCAGCTCGAACAGCTCGGAGGCTCCAGACTGCACTAGGACCAGTCTCCAGTCCGCCCGAGGCCCACTCTCCAGACCGGACCGTGTTCATGTACAGTCACACCAGATCCAGTCTCCATACTGCACCGAGCCCATTCTCCGAAATACACCAAATCCATCCTCCTACTGCACAGTGCTCAGTCTCCAGGCCGAACGTGGCCCAATCTCCAGACCACAGCAGGCTACGCCTCCAGACTTCGACAATCCCTGTTTCCAGACCGCACCAAGGCCACTTTCCAGACCATACCAGGCCCAGTCTCCTGAATGCACCAGACCCAGTATCCCGGCGGCACTAGACCCTGTCTCCAGAATACACCAGGCCAGACTCCAGATAGCACCTGGTTGAGTCTTCAGACTCCAAAGGGCACAATCTCCAGACTACCGTGAGCCCAGTCTCCAGACTGCAATGGTCCTATTCCCTAGAATGCATCAGAACCATTCTTCAGACTGCACCTGACTCTGTCTCTAGAACGTACTGGGCTGAGTCTTGAACATGCACCAGGCCAGGCTTCCGACTGCACCGGGCCCAGGCTCCAGATTGCCACTGGCCCAATCTCCAGAAAAGACAGGGCTCAGTCTCTAGACTGCACTAAGTCTCCAGAGCACCGTAGGCACATTCACCAGACGGCCCCGTTCCTCGTCTCCAGATGGCACCAGGCCAATTTCCAGACTTTGCTTGTCCCAGACTCCAAACCACACCAATCCTACACTCGAGATCACACTGGACCCAATATCGAGACGGCATCAGGCAGTTTCCAGCACTGCGGTCATTCTCCAGACCACATAGGGCCCAGTCTCCAGACGGCCTGTGCGTAGTCTCCAGACTTTACTAAGCCCAGTCTTCAGACCATGCTGAACCAGGAATCCAGATAGCAGAGACACCTCTCCGAAGACCGCAGCGGACCCAGTCTCTCGACTGCTTCCAGACTCGATGCCTTACCTGCCCTATTCCAGACTCCAGTCTGGACTTCCCTCCAGAACTCCATGACAGCTGAGACTCCCCGCCCCATTTCAAACTCCAATCTGAGACTTCTGTCCTGGCCTCATCTCCTTGCACTTACCGATGATCAGGGGCTCAACTCTGGGACACTTGTCTACCACAGCCTTCAGTGTGTGAATCCCATTTGGGCACCTCTACCCAGCGCCAGCCTCCAGTGTCGTAATCACCTCCTCCATTCCCCTCCGAATAACTTCAGAAGTTAACCATTTGGTGGAACAAACCTTCAGAAAAGAAGAAAAAAAGAAAACGAGCTAGTGGATCAGAGTAGCTCCAGCTGGAACATTTCGAATCTGCCACCATCTATATATCGCTGCACGGCTCTTTCCTTATTCCAAGAAAGTGAAGTCATTGGCAAATAGGATTATGGAAATCCCTAAAGCTTTCTATCGATATATCAGAAACAAAAGAATCACTCGAGTAAGAATAGGGAAAAACAAAGATAATAGTGTGAAGTTTTGGGTGCGTACAGTGTTGTAAAAGGTGAAGAGAGATCGGATTGATAATCATATAGAGACGAACATCAGTGGTCAACATCGAGGGCCTGTCCTGCGCTGTCATATTCTATGTTCTAATGATTTTGGAGACTTAGGGCAGCTTTTCTGATTTTTTTTTTTTGCTATGCTATCCCTAAGATATTAACATAAAGAGATGAACATGCTCGTTGCTGATCTATTTGCTGCCTTCAGGCATGTATAATCTATTCACATTGTAATTTGGAGATGTATATTCAACAAACATTGAAAGACAGAGAAAGTGTAATAAATCCATCTCAACGTCTTCCAAAGCACTTCACAGTGGTCACTGTGTCGATGCAGTTATTATTTTATATTAAACTGACAAAGACGAATTTATCCCTAATTTATACTTGCTTCTGGATCAGTAACCGCTCATCCCCATAATGCTGTGTAGCAGCTGTGAAAGGCTGCATGCTCTCCTCCGTTTCCTGCATAACAGGTATGAGAGATTAATGATCTGCTCGAATACCTGAGTAACACCCCCGAATGGCTGAATGACCTCAATCTGTTCCTGTTTAAAACTCTTGATGAACTGAATAGCCTGCTACTGTATAGGTGTAGTTGTGAATGTTTCTGAACATTTTGGAAACATCAGTGAAAAGCATACTTCTGAATTTATGATGGAGGGAAGAAATTTGATGCTGCAACTGCTGATAGCTTCAATAGCACATGGATACCCAGTTTCCATTTGCTTGGTCCTTTAGAAGTATGTCCTATTTCGCAAGAGGTAGTGCCACATAACACAGTGGGTGGTATCTTCAATATGAGGCTGACACTTTACCTGCTCCTGGACTGTGTGCTGGGTGCTCCAACAGATACTGTTCGGGACAGATTCATATGGGACTAGTCGTTTAGGGGTAATGTTTCCCTCTTTTTGGTTCCCCAACACTTCCCAGAGTCTGGCTGCTGTCTATTTGAGGACTCACCCGGCTCAGTCAGTGTTGGACGTGTGGAAACACTTTTCGTGATGGACATTGAAGTCCCAGACATAGACTACGTTCTGTATCCTTGTCACCCTCAGTGCTTCCTTCAATTTACTTTCAACATCGAGGGTAACTGATTTATTATCGAGCGAGGGCAGTAGATGTCCATCATCCTGTGATTTCCTTGACCATCTGTGACCAGTTCCCATGAGACTTCCCCGATTTTGAAATCAATGTTGGGGAATTCCAGAATTCTCCTTACCTGAATGGAAGCCACTGTGTCCCTTGCACGAATGGGTCTGTCCTGATGGTCGCACAGGAAATACCCAGGGATGGTGAAATGGCGCTTCATGAAACATTACCAATCACGTCTGATGCTGTTAGTGTGCTGATGTCACAATGTTTCCTGACTGGGTTAATAATCGTACAAAGGAGCAAGGAAAAATGCCTTAAAAAGCTGAATGAAAGGCACTCTATCTGAATGTGTGTTGTATTCTCAAACAGATTGAGAAATACACAGCATACATTGATGTAAATGACTGTGATTTAATGACATGAGAGAGACTTCATGGCTACAGCGTGACCAGTATTGGGAAACGAATATTCAAGAAACTTTACAGCAGGGAAAATTTGACAGAAGTGAAAGGAGATGGGGTATATGCCAGAATAAGACATTGCATCAGTATGATCGGAATTGAAGATCGAATATCAAATGTTCAAGTTGTTAACTTAACATTATTATGTTTTTGTAATGCAAAGTGCCAGTTGACTTGATTTTGGGGAGAGATTCATACCGTGATTTTGACTTGGCCTTGCCAAACATAAGGAGCAGAAGGGAGATGTGGCTCTTTATGACATTAATACATTTTATACGGAACATTCCCCAGACCATTCTGTACCCGATGTTCCCCAGAACATTCCATAACTGACAGTCCCGAGACAACTGTGTAAAAGATATTCCCTGGAACATCTATACCCGACATTTCCCAGACCATTTCATAACGGTCATTCACAGGACGATTTTACACTCACTGGCAAATTGTATAAGCGACAGTCCCCAGAAAAGTATCTCACTGACATTCTCCAGAACAATCTTTAATTGACATTCTCTGGAACATTATATACCCAACATTCGATAACTGACATTATTTGTGAATGGCCCGATGTCAATGAATTGAACAGAGGCTAAAATCCCGGAGGAACAGTTGCTCTTCCATTCACCTCTGTATTAGGAACTGGAGAAAAGATGACTTGTGTCTGTTCTCGAGTGATCGAGTGTGTGTGAATGTTCTTGAAAACACCTGTTGCTGTGGATGAATCGCTGTGTTTGGGGTCAGAGTGTTTCCTGTGTTTTACGTCGCATTTTTGTAATCAATTCAGAAAATAACATATTTTACTTCAACTCGAAATACTTAAATATATCTCTGAACACAGTGACACGTTTGAAAATACCACGCTGTCCTCAATCAACTGGTCACTTTGTCTCCTTGCTGATGTATAATGCGTTTGTTTTCCTTCTTCACAGTTAATGCGGTGACGCTCTATGTCCTGCTTTATAAAGATTGTGGATTGTCTCCATGTGTCAGACGTTACCTGGAGGCCATGGCAGCGGCGGATCTACTGGTCATTTTCCTCGACCTGATATTGAGACACATTAACATTGTTTATTCCAAAGCTTTTTATTTCCTGAGGTCCATCCCCGTGTGTAATATCCACGCCGTTCTGGTTTATGCAGCCACTGACTGTTCCGTCTGGTTCACTGTCCCTTTCACCTTTGATCGATTTGTGGCCATTTGTTGCCAGAAATTGAGAAGTAAATATTGCAGCGAGAAAACGGCAGCCGTGGTTCTGGGAGTAGTGACTGTGCTGAGCTGTTTAAAGAACATTTTCTGGTATTTTATGCTGTCAGCTCGGTATTTTTGGGGTAATGAGCCCTGGTTTTGTTATGGATCAGTTGGTGTTGTAACCTCCCATGTCTGGGTTACAATCGAGTTCCTCCATCACATTCTAACCCCGTCCCTTCCATTTCTCCTGAATCTGCTGCTCAATATTTTCACGGTCAGACACATTTTTGTGACCAGCAGAGCCCGCAGGCGACTCTGGGCTGCTACTAATGCAGACGCTCGTTCTGACACAGAAATGAAAAATCGAAAAATGATTATGATTTTCTTGCTTATTATCTCGGCCAATTTCATCCTGTTATGGTCAACGTTAATGGTGTATTCCATATGGAAACGGATGTGGTGGTTTGGGTATCGGTCTGTGTCGCTACCTCGCTTTGTAATGGAATTGGGCTTCATGCTGCAACTCCTCAGTTGCTGCACAAACACTGCGATTTATGCCGTGTTTCAGACTAAGTTCAGACAACAGCTGAAGAATGTGCTGAAATATCCCTTTACCCAAATTCATCAATCAATTAAATTCATTCATTGATCAATACATCTCGGATTTTCTCATATCAATTCAATGTTTCAGAAATGAAGCAGTCTATTGCAAAGCTAATAGAATTAGGTAGTGATGGTTTGTTGGAGAGAATAAGATGGAGTGAGCGTGTGGAGGAGTGAGCGTGACGGTGTGGAGAGTGCAGGAGAGTGAGTGTGATGGTCGGGATTGTACGAGTGTGTGCATGGGATGGTGGGGGAGTATGCAGGTGTATGAGCGTGCGGGGGCATGAGACTGTCAGTAAGTGATTATTTGGGGAAGTGAGCATGATGTTGAGGGATTGTGCGGGGTGTGTGTGACACTGGAGGAATGTGCGGGGGAGTGAGCATGTTTGTGGGGAGTGTGTGGGGGTGAGCGTGACATTTGGTTGTCAGTGAGGGTGAGAGTATGATGATGAGGGAATAGGCAGGGGAGTGTGCGATAGAGAGGAGGTGATGAGTGAGTGTGACAGTGGGGTAGTGTGCGGGGGAGTGAGGGTGATGGTGAGGGAGTGTTCAGGGGAGTGAGTGTCGCGTTTTGGTACTGTGTTAGGGTGTGACCGTAGTGTTGGGAAATTTTGCAGGGCAGTGAGCATGACGGTGGGTGAGTGTTTGCGAGCGTGTGTGCGAAGCTGTGTGAGTGTAATTGTGGGGGAGGTTGTGGCTGTGGTAGCATGAAGGTGGAGGAGTGTGTGGTGGTTTGAGAGTGAAAGTGGGGAGTGTGCAAGAGAATTAGCGTGATGGTGAGGCAGTGAGCGTATGTGATGCGAGGCGATTGTGCAGGGAGTGTGTAAATGGTGGGTCCTGTGCAGGGGAGTGATCATGACAGTGGGGGAGAGTGCAGGGGAGTGAGCGTGATGGTCAGGGCGTGTGTGCAGTTGACAGTGATGAGTGAGTGTGAGGGTATCAAGGTGACATTGACAGAGTTAGAGTGAAGATTGTCATGGTGACACTGATGGAGAGAGTGTCAGTTGTTTAGAATGACAGTGATGGAGGGGTCATAATGACGTCAGTCTGATGTGATGGAGTGAGTATTTGAGAGCCAGGGTGACGGTAAGGTAGTGAGTGTGAGGGGTTCAAGGTGACTTTGACTGAGTGAGTGTGAGGGGGGTCTGTGTGTGTGCTTCAGGGTATAGTGATGGAGTGAGTGTGTGGTGGTCAGGTTTATGGTATCTGAGTAAGTGTGATGGGGTTCAAGATGATGATGACGGAGTGTGTATGTGGACGATATGTTGACAGTAATGGAGTGAGTGTGATGATGTCAGTGTGATGGAGTGAGTGTGTGGGCGTCAGGTTGACAGAGTGAATCTAAGTGTTACGAGTGATGGTGACGGAGTAAGTGTGAGGAGGTCAGTTTAACGGTGAGGAAGTGAGACTTAGAAGGGTCAAGCTGACGGTGGTGGACTTATTTGTGAGAGGTTTATAGTGAGGCATGAGCTTGAGGGTGTCAGGACGATGATTAAGGGTTAGTGTGAGGAGGTAACATTGAGGCAGTGACTGTGAGGGGGCCAGGGTGACAGTGAGGGAGCAAAATGTAACAGGGTCATGATGGCTCTGACGGAGTTAGCGTGAGAATTTCAGTGTCATTGATTGAGCGAGCGTGTGCTCATCAGGGTGAAAGTAACAGACTGAGTGTGAGGGGATCATGATGATAGTGAGGGAATGGGTGGATCAGGGTAATGAAGAAGTGAGTGTGAGCATGTCAAGCTGGCGATGAGAGAATAAGTGTGAGGGCATCAGGGTGAGCGTGATTGATTAGGTGGGAGGAAGTCAGGGTAATTGTGATAGAGTGAGAGTGAGTAGGTCACATGACGGTGACTAAGTGAGTGTGAGGGGGTCATGATCCGGTGATGCGTTAAGTGTGAGGGATTCCGCGTGATGGTTACAGAGTGAGTGTGAAGCGGTCAGTTTGACTGTGACGGTGTGACTGTGATGAGGTTAGGGTGGTAGTGATTGAGTGGATTTGAGGGGCTCACGGTGATGGTGACGGAGTGAGTGTGACGGAGAGACTGTGACAGAAATGGAGTGTGTATTGGGTTGGCATGCTGATGGATGAGTGTGAGGAATTCTGTGTGATGGTGACGGAGTGAGTGTGAAGTCATCAGGGTGACAGTGACGCTGTGACTGTGTTGGTGTCAAGATGATAGTGACAGATTAAGTGCAATGTGGTCAGTGTGATGTTGATGGAGTGTGACGGTGATGGAGTGAGTGTGAGTGTCTCAGGGTGACAGTGGCAAAGTGAGAATGAGCATTATCAGGGTGACTCTGGCGGAGAGAGTGTCAAGGTTTCAGAATGACAGAGATGGGAGTGAGTGTGAGGTGGTCAGGGTGATTGTGATGCAGTGAGTGTAACTGGGTCAGGGTGAAAGTGCTGGACTGAGTTTGATGGGATCAGGTTGACGGTGAAGGACTGAGGGTCACGGAGTCAGGGTGTGAGCGTGTGAGGTGCTCAGAGTAATGGTCATGAAGTGAATATGGGGGATTTAAGTGTTACGGTGATAGAGTGAGTGTTATTTGCTTCATGTGATGGTGACGATTTGAGTGTAAATACGTCAGCGTGTTGTTAACAGAGTGAGTGTGACGGGGTAAGGTTGAGGGTAAGGGAGTGAGTGTGAGGGGTTTAGGTTGAGAGTGACAGAGTGAAAGTGTAGGGGCCCGGGTGATGGTGGTGGAGTGAGTGTGATGAAGTGAGTATGATGGAGTCAACTTGATGGTGAAGGACTGAGGGTGAAGTGGTCAGGGTGACAACGACCGAGAGTCTGTGAGGTGGTTAGGGTGACGGCGATGAACTGGGTTTGGGGGGTCAGTGTGATGGTGACGGAATGAGTGTTAGGTGCTTCGGGTTATGGTGATTTTGTGAGTCCAAAGAAGTCACGTTGATGGTAATGGCGTGAGTGTGAGAGGCTCAGGATGAGGGTAATGGAGTGAGTGGGAGAGGTCAGATGTCGCTAACAGAGTGAGTGTGAGGTGCTCAGTGTGAGGGTAATGGAGTGAGTGCGAGGGGGACAGGTGATTGGAAAATACTGAGTGTGAGGGTTTCAGGGTGACGAGTACAGTGAGTATGATGGGGTCAGTGTGTGAGAGACACACCGACGGTGAAGGCGTCAGACAGATGGTAATGGAATGAGTGTGGGGGCTTCATGGTAATGGTGATGGTTTGAGTGTGAGGGATTCAGGATGATGTTGTCGGTGTGACTGTGAGGGGTTCAGGGTGAAGATGATAGAGTGAGTGTGATGCGGTAAGTGGTTGGGATGACACATTGAGTGTGAGGGGGTCAGAATGAAGTTAACGGTCTGAGTGTGATGTGGTCAGGGTGGTGGTAATGGAGTGAGTGTGACGTGTTCAGGGTGATGGTGATGGAGTGAGTGTGGGGGCGTCTTTGTTTCAGTAATGGTTTGAGTTTGAGCGTGCCAGGATGATGAACACAGTGTGAGTTTAGGGGGTCAGGGTGAAGGCTAATATTTTTTTCTCCTCCAAAGCAACCTCTTCTCAGATGTACGCCCCCACCCCCCCACCCGCCAACACACCGACAGACACACACATCCCACCATGAACTATGGCATTAATATTGTACGTCCGCATTTTATTTTAGCTCTGAAATGTTTGCTACCTCTCTCTCGGTGGATGCTTCCTGTCCTGTTAGGATCTCCAGCCATTGTTGTTTTCAGCGCCTACTGCATTGTGAAGTTAAACAAAATCACCTTCTGTCGCCGTCACTTTATAAGGGTTGGCAACTCTATTCCTCACAACACTGTGGGTGCTCGAATATTCCATGGATTTGAAACAGGCCAGCAGACAGCTCGCCACACTTTTTCCTTTGTAGTTATGATTGGGTAATAAGTGCTAGCAGAACCAGCAACAGCCATATGTCATGAATCAATAAAAAAATGAGGGGAGTTATGTTTCAATGAGGTTGAGCATTTGGAAAGAATATTGCTGGAAAAATGTTCTCAATAGCTGTTTATGTAACAAACTTTTAGAACTGTCACAGTAACACAAAGTTTTTTCCCTGATTTGTGTAAAAATGCATTGTTGTCTTGGAAGAAAAATGGCAGCGCCTTGTGATTAATTGCTGTAACTAACAATTATCCTGAATAAGTTTGAAAATAACATATGATCTATCGAGCTAGATATTACCCTGAGATTTAAGTTATGCAATGCATCATTCTGCAAATGAGCTATTATCACATTGAAACATCAAAGATGGTTATAGTGTGGATGTCTCTGATTTTTGTTGGTTTAGATCCAGGGAATATCATCTCAAAACAAAGAATAGGCCGTTTGAGACTATGGTGATTAGGACTTTTTCAATTAGACGGAATTGTCTTTGCAATTCTTTACCCAGAGGTAGATGCAAGGTTGAGGATGTTCCCTCATAAAGCAGTTGATTCTTGGAGGTGAATAACACAATGGGAAATTGGAATACTGCAGGAAATAAATCGCCAGCCAATGGAATGGAGGTGTAGTCTCAGGTGCTGAATGGTCCACTCCTTGTTCCAGCTGAATGGCTTTGACCAACTCTTCCATTGCCAAGGCCAACAACAGGTGAGCAGCTGATGTACTTTTTCACTTAGAGTAAGACCATCTGAGTAGTTAACTCTGCTGTGTTCCTCCCATTTCTGATTCCCCAGACCAAACTGCCTCGAGAGATGTTCTTTGAACACAGAACTCATATGAATATCCAATGTTTCTTCTATCCCCACCATGCCCTCTCACTGCTCATCCTGTCAATTTGATCCACTTCTGATTACCTGAACCCGATTCCTATGGGGGTTTCCAAAGATCTATCTTTGGCTCCTCATATTTTTCATCCATTCGGGATCATCATCCAAAAACAGTCCCAGATGAATAATAAACATTATCGGTGGGAATCCCGCATATCCCAGCAAATAACCTTAGCAAATACATCCTCTCTGACCAATATCACGGATTGCAGATCCAATATTAGCTATTCAATCAGTTCGGACACCACAACATTGGGGTGAAAGCGAGGTTTACTCAAACCCCAGTTATTGTTCACAGAGTATGATATAACAAAAGACGTCATTCAAGTACAGAAAATATATTCAAAACAGATTATTCTGGTTGCTGAGAAGATGCTGCTCAGTCTAGAAGTATAACTCACTATCGCCTACATACTTCCTCGTTTTGCAAGTTTGGAATGCTAATCCATCTAACTATCCTGCTTTTTCCCAAAATCTCCTTTGGTGAAGAAGGTGATTTCCGGCTTCAGATTTACAGTTGTTTAATGTAAGAAGATGACCATTGGGAACACGAAGAAGAAATTCAGCCCTGCGAGCCTGCTCCACCATTTAGTGCAAGGCTGACTGAGCTTACTTCAGCCTCAACTGGATTTTGCTGCCGACTTTTTCTCACCCTTCAATCCGTACGAATTTAAAATCACTATTCCTTCATTAGATTTACTCAATGTCCTGGAATCCACATTACATATTTTGGGTATTGGATCCTACAGATTCCCTATTCCTCGAGACAAGTATACTTCATCTCATCTCTGATTTAAATCTGCTACACCTTTCCACCTCCACCACACAATTGTCTTGATCTGTATTCCTTATTATAAGAAATCTGCTTACTCGACCGTGTATCTCAGTAAATCCAACGATGGCCCATATATTCTATGTGAGGATCTTGCTTCCAACATCCTCCACCCCACACTTTTCATCTCACTTCTCAGAGGCAGAGCTCCAATTTTGCCATCAGGACTCTTCATACCACAATGGGAGATACAAGAAGATGGAATTATCGTTGGTCTGTTAATCCAGAGTCCCTGGTAATGTTCTGGGTGCCCAGGCTTGAAACCCACCACAACACATGATGGAATTTGAAATCAATAAATAGCTGGGATTGAGTTCTCATGAACACCAACCGTTGTTGTTTTTCAGGGAAATCCCATCTAGTTGAACAGTATTCTTTCGGGAAGGAAACTGATATCCTTACCTGGTCGGGCCTACTGGTGACTCCAGACCCGCAGCAATGTGGTTGCCTCTTAAGTGCCCTCTGGGCAATTCGGGATAGACAATAAATGATGACTGAGCACTAGAGTAGCTGCGATTTTCTAGAGAAAAAATGCCACCCTCCTTTCTAATTGGTTGACCGGGGATAAGAGCGGTGTAGGGTCAAAGCGTCACCACACCCACGTGGATCCAAATTCCAATCCCAAATCTTTACAGTTATGCAAATTGAAGAACGAGAAGGAGTCAACCCGACTGAAGGCTCCTCCCCTGTGCAGGATCTGTGAGCTAAATACTTTCATTTATCGTCCTTCTTTTTCATTCTTCTTTTAAATTATTGACTTGCAGCAACTGAAGTAAAAGGAAATGAACCAAGGAAGGATGCAGAGAATGTCTAGGGCAGCAAATTGTGGGCATGGATCTGTTTTTCAAGACCTCCCAAAGAATAGGGAGGTTGTATATAAGGGGCAGCAGAGTAGAAATGATTAGATAGAGTGGGATGGTCGGTTACAGTTTTGGGGGAGAGGAAATAGATATTTCAGAGAAACTAGAATTGTTTGCTCTTAATTTCGAATGTGTAATTATTCATTTCATAATTCATTTACGGAATACTAGACGGTGAAGATTTGCAAACAAGAATCTTAATGTAAGGTGCAGATAGTGACTAAATTAACCAGGACTTGAATAACCAGAGATGGAGAAATATCCGTTTGTTCTGTTCGTATCAAGGGTTTTAAATATCAATTAGACAAGGAAAAACAAAGAAGCACACCCTCCCACCACCACGTAAGTGTGTTCCAGTGAACTGACTGTCGAAAACAATTAATTTGTAACACACCCTGAAAAGCATTGCACCATTTACGGCAGGGAGACAATATACCCGTATTCAGTACGCATGAGTCTTCAGCTGATTGTTGAAACTTCAAAGACACAATGATATCCATAACGTGGAGAAACTGTGGAGATGTGAGGACTGTCGGACGGGATTATTTTCCCTGCCAACACCGGAAGTTTATCGACGTGTCACACTTACGTCAGGCAATTCACCTGCTCGGAACGTGGGAATGAATTCCTTGGTTCATCTGCCATGTGGAAATATCACAATGCTGTCACTAGAATGAAGCCTTCATCTGCTTTTAATGTGGGAAGAAATACGGTGAATATTTCAGTCGGTTGAGCCGCCTGCAAGCTCATATTGGTGCGAACCCATCCACTTGCTCAGAGTGGGTCGGTATTTACTCAGTTATATAGCCTGTGCGCGCACCAGAGAATTCACACTGGGGAGGGGGCATTTAGCTTCTCTGATCGTAGAAAGGATTTCACTTAGTCATCACATCTATTGAAGCACGAACAAATTCTCACTGGGAGAGAGGATTCAAATGCTCCACCTGTGGGAAACGAATCAAAGAATTAGCTGGCCTGCAGCAATACTATCAAATGTGTACGGGGAAGAGGCCATTTATTGGTTCAGAGTGTGGGAGAGGATTCATTCAGTCATCACATCTGTAGAAATATTAACGAATCCGTAAGTGAATGCAAGAGTTGCATCTGCTGTTCATCAGCAACAAAGGCCATGCTGTAAGAAAGCACCTTCCAAACTCTGAACGATTTCATTTTTAAATGTGCAGACATGCACGACAATGAAATGGAATGGCACTTTCTTGCACCACTCCTTTTGTCTCTTGTTTATTTCTTTGCTTTCCTAATCTCCATAACAATCCAGAGATTAATTTCTCGAGGTTATGCTTTAAAATTTTATTGGTAATTCTTGATATTCCCCAAACAAAAGCTCGTCTCTCTCTTGCCAATTTTGTTGGTCCCCACATGGATGACCACACGACGGATTCCACCCCTTCTCACTCCAACATCTTTTCAAGCCAGTTCAAGGTTTCCCTTACTTTGGAACCAGGCAAACAACGGATTATTGCCTGCAGACCACTGGACAAAAAATCCCGGACATAATCTGCTGTGTGTGGTTCGCTCCTGAAACGCAAAATTCAGGTAATTGTCCCCCTTCTTACGTTTTCATGGAATCATAGAGTCCCTACAGTGTGGAAACAGCCCAACAAATCCATACCAAGTCTCCAAAGAGTTAACCACTAAGACCCATTCCGCTACTACTTTACATTTAACCCAGGCTAACGTACATTACCAACACATTCCTGGACACAATTCGCTAAACCTGCGCATCTTTGGACTGTGTGAGGAAACTGAACTACCCAGACGATACCCACACGCATGCATGTAGAATGTCCAGACTCCACATAGACGGTCACTTGAGGCTGGAACCAAACCCCGATATCTTGTGTTGGGCAGCAACAGTGCTTACCACTGAGCCACTGTGCCTCCCTCAAGTTTGAAGCTCAAACTCAGTTCATCAATTGAATCAGAGCAACCAGGATTTGCAACAGGTAAGGTCAGTATAAACCATGAAGGTGTCCACCAGCTCCCACAGTATGCAGGGACAACATAATATCTGGTACTGTCTTTCCAAATTATTAACTTTGCATTTTTACATTTCATGCTAGCCTTTAGCTTTTAATCTGAGATATTTCTCCAATATAGTTCTCAAATTAGACATCACTTAACAACCAGTGAACTTACACCTTCACCTATGATGTCATATTTAACACTATCTTGGATCCCTTAGTGTCCTCCTCTGGTGGCCCCTCTCTCCCTGTCTCTGAGCTCCCAACTGAGTGAGTAGGTCTCAATCCACAGAGTCGACTTTTCTTTTTTATTTCCTGCTCAGTCTCTATCCTGCCTGTTAGCTACTCTTACCCCACTTGGGTGTGAAATAATAGAAGTACTTACCAAGGAGAGAAAAATAACAAGTGAAACAAGTGTTTCAGTAAACATCTTTCACTGTCCAAATTTAATAATGCTGCGCTCTACTGCAAGATAGAAGGAATATGATAAGTATTTGTTTCACCCAGATAGTTGCAGAGTTCTGGAACTCACTGCTTGTAGGGATGTAGAGGCAGAAAACCTCCTGACATTGAACAACTACTCAACAGTGCACTTGTGATGCCAAGTCATATCAACTGTGTGTCAACTACTGGAAAATGTGTTGAGAGTCCTTGCTCCCTATAATCCTTCAACCGTTTGTCATGAAAAATCTCCTCAGTAAATTTGCTCAGTGTCCAAGGATCCATCACATTGGATGATTAAGTTCGACAGATACACCATCCTTAAAAAACTTGCTATTGTCTCTTATTTAAATTTGCGTCGCTTGTCGTGAAACTGTGAACTCAAATTCTGGATCACCCCCTCAAAAGGAAACATCATTGTCATGTTTAATTTGTCAATCTTTTTTAACATGTTATATGCCCTCAATTTGATCTCTCATTCTTGCAAACTCCAGATAGTGTAGCTCTAAATTACTAAATGTCTTTTCACAAGAGGAACACCTTACCTCGGCAATGACATCGTGAAGCTCCTGTGAACTATGTAGAAAACAATTAAATATCTCCTCAAATAATGGGACCAAAATTTCTTTCAACACATCATGCGTGGACTCATTAAAACGTCATATGTTTTCAATAAAACTTCTGCACTTCTTTGCACTATAACTTTTCCAATAAATTTCATTTGTATTACCTATTGCCTCCTGTATCTAGATGCCAATTTTCTGCAATTTGTGTATGAGGACATCCAGATCCCTCTATGCCAAAGCAATCGCCATGTTTGCATTTGTCCCTGTGTGTAAGGCGAGTTGAGAGTTATAATTTGTAGAGTTGGTGATTTAGTTTTACTGATTACCTGCACAATGAATCTGTGTATATTTGACAAATAGGCATTCTGCGGTTTAGAAAATTAGTTTTTCTGCTAGAGTACGAAAACTCAGGTAGCCTGAGGTATATTGCAGTTCATCCTTTAACTTTGTGACAAATTCATGTTGTTCGATTTCTGTAATGACACAATTCAATGTTAACATTTTCTAGTTCAAACGGAAAGGGTTGGAGAAACTCACCACGTCTGGCAGTAATAATTTGTTGTTTGTTTCGTCCGAGAGAACGTTAATACATAATAAACGACTTACATGAAGGATTCTGTAAATTGGTGGAAATGAGCCTGAGTAACTGAAGCACAATGCTGACTTCAGTTCCTGTTCACACTGCACTTCTCACATACAGTGAAGGAACGCTTCCCAGCGTTGTTCTGTGTCTTTGGTAGCTTATTGTACAACATTTTATGGGCTTCTTGTGATACAGTGTTATTGTTCCCAAGCCTGCTGCATGGGTGTAGAATGACATCGTGATTCATGAGAAATCATGAGTAGATTCATGAGAAAATCAGATCAAACTGCTCAGGTAACTGGGGATGTCCATTTGATTTCGCCACCTCTAATTCACTCCGATTGATTGGACTCGAGTCCCTCGTCCTCTTCCAATTAGATCAGAGCTGACGTCAGATCACCCGCTTCCATGGAGACTTGGAACATATGCAAAGCCATCTCTGCAGCGCACGGAAGAGGTGAGGCTGAGTGTGGGAGGGGAATGCAGTCAGCGACTAGGCAGGGAGGTTTCAGAAACATGCCGGGGTGGGGCTGCTTGGCCAAGTGACAAGATCCTACCCCTACCACTCGGAGTGCAGATTGTGAGACAGGGTAGAAATGGAACCAACAGAAGGTGGGCGCATAGAATAGCCGCATAGGCCCGGTATTAAGGCCGAAAGGGGGCGGTCCACTCGGGTTTCCATGGAAATCAGAAACCATCTTCATGAGTGTTTGGTGATGAAATGAGGATCACGGTTGGCCATCTTGGTGAGGAGCCAGCAATTGTTATTTCTGGGAGACAATTCCAACCTTTGGCAACCTTCGCATCAACAGGAGTTTTTGTATTTCACTCTGAGAGACCTGAATTTAGAATGTGAGTTCTTCATACAGGAAAAGAGAATGAGGGAGATTGCACCAGAAGAATATAACACAAAGGCAGGTTGTAAGTTCGAGGTGAATGAATGTGGTGATTTGTCAGACTGGAGCAAAAAATAAGCGGTTTCAAGGTCACAGTGACCAGGAGAGAAAACCATGGAATTCATCTTAGTTACTAGACTTGATTAGAAGAACTGAACCCCGGCACAGGATATGTAGGGAGAACACTGGAGTGGAGGAAAGAAAAAATGAAGATATATTTGGGTTTCAGCGCAGAGAGAGAGAGTGTCTGACAAGCATTTCCTACTTTGAGATTGTAGAAAGGGAAGGTGTATCAAAGAAACTGGAATTGTCTCCTGAGTTTTTATCCTGTACATAGTGATGTCTTCTGTAAGCGCCTTTTATAGGTTGTTACATGTTTCAGGTGGGACTCTCAAAACAAACAGCATATCAAGATTTGGAAATCACATGACTTTGCCAGATCTCTGCCAGAATATCATCGACCTTTGAATAGCTTAGGACAATTATTCGTTCCGTTTTTAAGGAAACAATTCAAAGGTCAGAATGACTGCAACGACTCTGAAGAACATATACGTCTAATTGAAAGTATTCCACTCCACTGAGTGGGGAAAGAGCTTTAATCAGTTACACAGCGTGAAACAAAATGCACCATTCATATTGAGAGGAAACTAAGGGTTCCATGTGTGATTGAGGCTTCGACTGATCATCCAGCCTGGAGAGATATAAGGACACCAGAATTGTGGAGAAATGGACGAAATCCGATGATTCTGAAAAAGCACTTGTTCATCCATCCTGGCTGGAAAAACACCGCAACAATCATGTGGGGGTCAACCTAACAGACAAATCGTGGAAACGTAGGCACTGCAGTAAATCAATCCATGCTGAAAAATCGTCAGTGCACTTACAATGAGTAGAAACCTTTCACTTCCTCTGTGTGTGGGAAGGAATTTATTCAATCTGCCAGTCTCATGTCACATTATCGGATTCAGACTGAAGAGAATCCGTTCCACTGCACCGACTGGCGAAGGATGCTCAGGTGGTCATGTAATCGCAAAACACCCGAGCAAATTCACGCTGGGCATGTGGGAAAGAATTTATTCTGTCATCCAGTCTGCTGTTCAACCACTGCATTTACACCATGAAGAAGCCATTCAGTTGCAGTTTATTTTGAAAGAGTTTGCAGACAGACATCTGTTCTCAGGACACAGCAACTCACTCACCTGCTCCATGTGTGGGAAGAAATTCACAAATACTTACAGCTTCCAGAAACACCAGCGGATTCACAATTAGAAGAGAATTGCACTTCATGTGGAAAGCGTTTCAGTCAACTTCCCTTGTTGTAAAACAACGCACTCTTACTGAGGAAAGACTATGCTCCTGCTCTGTGTTTCGGAAGGGATTGAATCAGTCCAGTAGCATGCATTTGACCTACGCACTCAGTCTGGGGTGCGACCATTCATATTCTCGGTGAGTTGGAAGAAATTCGTTCAGTAATCAAATCTTTAACACACCAGCAGTTTCATGGATGACTGCAATGATTGGATTTTGTTGTTCTTGCTGCTGTTAAGCAGATCCTGAATTGATTATCTGACGATTAGTTTTTCTGGACTTAATAACGCTATAACTGGCTGGAGTTCAATTTTCTGGAGAGGTTCCCGTATTATGAAGCTGTAATGTCCCTTTTAAAGAGCCCAGTCTGTGATTTTTCTCCGTGATTCAACTACCCTCGATATAAGCTTTTATGTCAATGCTAAATTGATGTTTGGTATAAAATGCAGAACACGGTCTTTGAAAGGTGCTGCTGATTACCATGCAAAATCGGAGACTAATGTATCAAGTGTCTAAGCCCTCATCAGGCAAAGTAAACTGCGCTGACTCAAGCATGTTCTCAGGATGGAGGACGGCCACGACAACAAATGTGCTGCAGGTACCAACACCAAAAACAACAGAAATCCACACCAACAGCGAAAGCACACAGTAAATGTGGCTCTTCTGGCAACCTCTGCCTCTCCTGGATAGTTATTTATCAGAAAGATGCAAAAGGGACACTAGACATTGAAGACATGATGAATGAGATCAGCACATTCAAAATCCAGCAATGTGTTAAATGAACTCATCAACATCAAAAAGGATAATGCCCTGGTCTGAATGTATTACATTATTTTATTTTCAGTTAATCAAATCTGCAGTGCTTTAAGACTGAGGTACCGTTAATGCAATTCCCACATTTAAAAATAAATAACAGAACAGTCACAGGAAATAATAAACCATGAAGTTTCCTATCGGTGAGAAGGAAAGTTGGGAGACTCAGGGAGGTCGATAAACAAAGGAAGCCAGAAGCTCAAATACTCAAGTCACTGACAGAATGTGCCACTGCTTCACATGGCGAGAAAAGTCAAATATCTCAACTCTACCTTCCTTCCTACTCAACCACAGCTTTTCAACCCGCTTTTCTTTCGAACCATATGTAGTTCTTTGCTAATCTGTTGATTGACTCTGCCACAACTGCAATCTGAGGCATTGTGGTCACAAGATTCACAACGTTATGAGAGGAATTAAGCGTCATTTTACTTTTGAACCAAATTCCTCTCACTCTGTCGTTACGATCTATTCTTCGATACTCCCTCAAAAGATCGGAAATGTGTTCAACATCTGCCTTACCAATTCCCTTTCGCATTTTGTATACCTGAATCAGATCGCCCCTCATGCTTCTAAACTCCGGTCAGAAGAAGCTCAAGCTGTTTAAGCGCTCCTTGTACGGCAGCCTTTTCCTCCTTGAAATCAATCAGGTGAACCTCTTCTGAAATGCCTGCAGTGCCACCACATGCTTTCTATTCCTAGATGGATACTATATCGTATTTTGTGGTCAGGGTAGATGGTTTACCCTGGTTTATACTGGGCTCTGGGGAGAATGTTGCCTCCTGTTTCTTGTCTACTCTTTTGCATTCTGGATCAAGATGGATATTGTCTACTATTTTATATTGGGTTCAGTGTGGATATTGTTTCCTGTTTTATATTGGTATCAGGATGGATGGTGTCCATTTTTACATTAGAGTCAGGATAGATATTTGTCAACTCTTTTATGCTGGGAGGTGGGCTTGGTGGGAGTGTGTGGAGGTTGGATATTGTTCGTTGTATTTTTATTGGATCTGTGGTGGATATCGTCTGTTATTCTCTGTTGGGTCTGGGATTGATAATGTCTCCTGTTTATATTAGGGACTGAGTGGCTGCAGTTTACATTGGGGTCCGAAGGAGGTAATTGTCACGGGTGGCAAATGCATAAGGCACCACGACCTGAAAAATTCGCTGCCACTCACTCAGCATCATGAATTCAATGTGGATTAGAGTCGCTGAGTCAAAATCCTACAACTCCCTACCAACAGTTTTGTCGGCGAACTGCGTCAAGTGGATTAGAAATGGTTCAGGAGGGCAGCTCACTACTATCTTCTCAAGGGTAACAGGGGTTGTGGAATAAATGTGTTGTAGCCAGTGATTCCCATATCCTGTGAATGATTGTTTTTGAAGTGGGAACCCCGGGTTGCTTTGCACTTCCTTTGCTCAAACTCAGATGATGTCACTGCAAGACGGACACTGAAGTTGCAACCTCCAAGAGGAAGAACCATCAGTTTTCAGTGGTGAAGCTGAGGATTGCTCGCGTGAGGTATTACAATCCAAGCTGTTGTTCCCACTGGACACATAGGATATCAGAACGAATGATGGTTTGAAAGGACATTTTGTATTTTTCTTAACATTGTGATCTTTCACTGAAACAAAAAGCACAACGTTTGCAGATTTGGTTTTAATAATGAAATAGACGTTTGTCCTACAATAACTTAAACAAAAAGTGCAAATAGAGCTATTCAAATACAATACATTGTAAAAAGATTTCAACCAAACTGTGAAACAAAATCCTATCTCCTCCCACACACTGACACACAGTCCTGATGAAGAAGTTATGCCAGTAACGTTGACTGTCATGTTCCTCGGATGTTGCCTGAGCTGCTGTGCTTTTCCAGCGCCACGCTCTGTAACACCATCACTTTACAGTTATGCAAACGCCGAAAAAGTCCCATCCCAGTCAATCTGTTGGTTAAGTGTTTTTCTGTTGTGGTTCTGTGAGCTGTGAAGCCTTGTTTTCCAATTTCTCCTCCCCAGAAACGTTATTGCATACAGCTGAGTGGCCTGCCCACCCCCAGAATCTCCATGACATCTTTTTCATTTGCTTTCTGGTCACTAATAATTATAACTAATAAAACACCTGTGCAATCAATTAAATATTTCCAAGTAAAAGCTATGATGGACAATGCAAACCATCACAAGTGATGGAGGGGTTAAGGGGAGTGGGAAGTATAAATCAAAATAGACATGAAAGTGGAAATAAAGCATTGTATCTTCTGTGGTGTTCACTTGGCTCTAAAGGTATTGAGAACATTAATGGACAGCGTATGCACCATCTCAAAGGACGCCCAGCTGTAAAAACTTGTCCTTCAATCTATTTCATTGGAAAAGGATGATTCCTGCTCATTGCTACAGCTCAGGAAAACCCTTTTGGCCCTCAGTGTTGGGCCAATGTTTTATCCTACTCTCAGATCAAACTAACCTGCACACCCTTAATTTTACTATCATCCAAGAGTCGCTAAAATATGTCAAATGTAACTGAGTTTACCATTACTGCTGGCAGTGTATTCCACGCAACCACCAATCTCTGTATTCATCAGACTTAATAGCCACAGAGAGATCCTGAGGTTCTTGCAGTTGTGATACAAATTTAGTTAATTGCAACTCAGGTACTTCTGTTACCAACATCAATACTCTAACAATGTCGTCATAAACAAGGTCCAGTCCTGAATCTGATGAACAATAACTGTAGAATCAGAGTCCTGCAGTGATGTGGGAACTCGACCCAATACGGATCAGGTGCCACACCACTTCCCTGCCTGCAATCGCTAGTCTCTCAGTCGTTTTGCAGGCTCATCAAATCCCTTATCACATTGAGTGGTAACCAGCTTTTAGCCTGTGCGAATCCGCTGGTGTCTAAGCAGGTGCGATGAATTTTTAAATCTCTTCTCACACAAAGAGCACCTGAATGGCCTCACCCCTGTGTGCGCTCGCTGGTGTTTCAGCAGGTGGAAGAGTTGAGTGAATATCTCCCCACACTGGGAGCAAGTGAATGGTCTTTCGGCAGAGTGAGCTTGCCGCTGTTTCCGCAGGTCAGAGGATGGAGTGAATCTTTCCCAGCCTCGGGGCTGTTGAATGGTCTCTTCCTGGAGTGAATAATCTGATGTCTCCACGAGTAGGAGATTTGTATGAATCTTTTCTAACACACAGAGCAGGTGAAGCGTCTTAATCATTGTAAATTCACCAGTGCTTAAGCAGGGTGCAAGATCGAGTAAGTCCCTTCCCACACGCGGGGCAGATGAACGGCCTCTCCCCAGTGTGACTGAGTTAGTGAGTTTCCAGCTGGGAGGGATAACTGAAATCTTTCCCACAGTCCCCACATTTACGCATCCTCACCCTGGTCCGGTCACATTAGTATTTTCCCAGGTTATGTGACCAGTTGAATCCTTGACCACACGCACAACATGGGAATAGATTCTCTTGTCTGGGAATGCAGCTTTCCCATTCGATATTACCGATAAAGATCAGGATCTGCTGATTTGGGTGACTCTCAGATTGATATGATGTCAAGTCTGCTTCCCATCTGTGAAACCTCTCTTCCTATGGAGCAAGCTTATTTCTGTCATTACTGCAATAAAATAGCAGGAGGAACTTAGAACATTTTCTAATTTCCTCTATTAGTTGCTGCTCAGGTTATGGTTTCACTCCACTCCAGGTTGGCATCAGACCACGTTTTTCTTGCACAATAGCTCTGCCCCGTTAAATGATAACAGCACAGAGCAACAGTGTTGCTTTAAACATCCGGACTCTGAACATGGTCCAATGGCTCAAAGGAACAGCGTCCCTGTGCTCGAGTGTCGCCAAGAGAATGGTTTGAAGCAGGCATCCTGGAAAATAAGTGCTTAAGTGGCTGCATCACTGAGGGGGAGTGAATTTCCCAAGTGCTATCGAAGCAAAGAGAAAACTGTAAAAAAGAGTCTGACTGGGACTACGTTTTTAATTTAGTGAACTCTTAACATCTGGCTTTTACTCTGTCGGATTTGCAGTTCCAACTCATCCCATGACTCCGAACTCCAGCTGTCCCTTCAGTTCAATAAACGCTGAAACATTGACTAATGCAAAGTTTAAAATAACTCAGCACCAGGTTATAGTCCAACAATAGACAATAGACAATAGACAATAGGTGCAGGAGTAGGCCATTCAGCCCTTCGAGCCTGCACCGCCATTCAATATAATCATGGCTGATTATTCCTAATCAGTATCCTGTTCCTGCCTTATCTCCATAACCCTTGATTCCACTATCTTTGAGAGCTCTATCCAACTCTTTCTTAAATGAATCCAGAGAGTGGGCCTCCACTGCCCCCTGTGGCAGACCATTCCACACAGCCACCATTCTCTGGGTGAAGAAGCTTCTCCTGAGCTCTGTCCGAAATGGTCTACCCCGTATTTTTAAGCTGTGTCCTCTGGTTCGGCACTCACCCATCAGTGGAAATCTGTTTCCTACTGCCAGAGTGTCCAATCCTTTCATAATCTTCTACGTCTCAATCAGATCCCCTCTCAGTCTTCAAAACTCAAGGGTATACCCAGTCGCTTCAGTCTTTCAATGTAAGGTAATCCTGCCATTCCAGGAATTGACCTCGTGAATCTACGCTGCACACCCTCAATAGCCAGAATGTCTTTTCTCAAATTTGGAGACCAGAACTGCACACAGTACTCCAGGTGTGGTCTCACCAGGGCCATGTACAGCTGCAGAAGCACCTGTTTGCTTCTATACTCAATTCCTCTTGTTATGAAGGCCAGCATGCTATTCGCCTTCTTCACTACCTGCTTGGTAAATCGCTCATCTTTTAGAAGGAACATATTGGTTTCAATTCTTTCATTTGTAAATCGAATAAAATTTAAAAGTTATATTCTCAAGTGAACTTTAACAATTCGTGTCATGTCGGCCCGGATAATGCATTTAAGGTGTGAGCTGCCCTGTGTGAGACTGTGCCACAATGGTCAGACTGATTCTAATCTAGAAAATTGATTTACTGAATCTTACATGGATTCATGCAGTTTTTGAGCAAAGTAAAATATATTGCTGCGAGTAAAAATTCTCCCTATAATCTTATATGTGTATATGTGCATGTGGGTGCGTGTGTGGTTGCGGGGGACAGGGGTTATGCGTGTCTGTTAGAGAGTGTGAATATGTGTGTGATTGAGTATAATTTGGTGTACGTCTGTGAGAGAGTGCTTGTGTGAGTGTTGGAGTGTATGTTTGAACGTATGATAGAGGGTCTCCATGAGTGTATGGGTCTGTAGGAGAGTGTGTGTGTCTGTAGGAGTGCGAGTGTGCGTGTGTGTGCGTGTGTGTGTGTAGGTGTATGTGTGTGTATGTATACCAGTGTCTTTTGTCTGCGTCTGTCTGTGCTAGTCTGTCTCCATGTGTGTGTATAGTGCATTCGGGCCACCTGTCACATGGCTTGAAACCAAGGGACCGGTCCATGCCATCCCTATGGGTACCGAACTCTCCTCGGCCACGTTTTGTTGTTCATTGTCCGGAAGTTCGCCTTGGAAGGCAGTCACCCGATGGTCAGATGTTGAATGTCCTGGACCGCTGAAGTGTTCTCCAACTGGGAGGGAATACTCCTGTCTCTTGATTGTTGTGTGGTGTCCATTCATCCATTGCCGTAGCCCCTGCTTGGTCTCACCCACGTACCTTGCCTCAGGGCATTCTTATTTGGAACGTATGAGATAGGCAATATTGGCTGAGTTGGATGAGTACCTGCCACATACATGGTGGGAGATCCCTCCATGCGTAATGGTGGTATCCGTGTCCACACTCTAACACGTTTTGCAGCATTAACCATGATAAGGGTTTATGGTGTTTTCCTGAAAGCCGGGCAGTTTGCAAAATGTTTCAGGTTTAGTGGTCGTTTAAACACGAGAATTGGAAGTGTGGTGAATGTCTTGGCTAAGTGTACATCCTCATTGATGATGTGTTGCAGATATTTGAATTTGGACCTTCGGGTGACCATCCTCCAAGCGGACTTCGGGACAGGCAACAACGGGAAGTGGCCGAGCAGAGGCTGATATCCAAGTTAGGCACCCATCGGGATGGCCTCAATCGGGGCATTGCGTTCATGTCACACTGCACGTGACCCCCATTGCACTATGAACACACAGACAGACGCACACAATATAGACAGCGCACACACAAAAACACAATCACACAGACACTCCTACGCGCACACATATAAACTCCGAAAACACACACACCTACAGCCATGCACGTTTTCCCACAGGTCCGTATACTCACGCAGGCACTTTCTCATACGCTCACACATACTCCCACACTCACACATGCACGCTCTCACAGACCTTTCCCTGCTTGCACTCACACTCACACACATACACACAGGCTCTCAAAGACATTCATAATCCGTGCCCTCACCCGCCCACCACCACACACATACAAACACACACTTCCACATGCACACATACACATATAAGTTTTGTTGTCCTTCCCTGGACAGGTTACCCACTTTAGACACCCTGCTGATTTAGGTATCAATCCAATATACCTATTCAGTGCTATCTCCCATAAACGTACACACTTTTTGAAAGAAGACGAGAACCATTGTACATGTTGTGAGAGATGGGGTCTCACCATCTCCCCGCACAAAATGAAATGAAGCAGAACATCCTTACATTGTTTCTCGGTTCCTGACAAAAACAAGGATAGCACGTTATTAGCTTTCCATACTACATACTTGTGTCTTCACACTATTTCTCTGCGCCACATACTTTAAATCCCTCGGGATCTCAGGATTCTGCAGCCATTCTTTTTTTAAGTAATATTCTGTTCTTATGTTTTCTTCCTGCTGAAGTGATTGACTTCAGATTTTCCCATATTATACTCCATCTACCAGATATTTTGCCCAATCATTAAATCTATGCACATCTTTGCTCAAGTGGCAGATAGCGAAGACTGCAGATGCCGAAAGCCAGAGTCAACAGATTTGAAACAGGAAAAGCACAGCAGGTCAGATAGCATTCAAACAGGACAGTCCACATTTCAGGCCAAAAATCTTGCAAACGACTTGAGGGTGGAGGGATCCCAGACGTACATAGAGGCAGTGACAGATGGAGGTTATCGTGATTGGTCAGTGGGAAATGCGGAGTGGATGGGTAAGTAGGAAGATGACAAGGTTAGGTTAGGTTACGGATATAAAGTGCGGTGACTTGACATGGGACAAGGCCAGGGTGGAGCGATTTTGAAGCTGCTGAAGTCAAACCCGTTAGGCTGTCAGCTCCCCAGCCTCACCACCATCCACATCCATTACTTTCTCTCCCTCTCCCGGGTTACACTGAAGGCGTTCAGTCTTAACTATTGACTTGTTTTTTTTTCCCAAAGCTTTCTGACCTGTTGTGTTTTTCCAGCATTACACGTACCGACTATATCTTTCTTTAACCACTTTACTTTATCATTAAAACATAATTTCCCATCTTTAGCTACCGTACCTTTAATTCCCACATTTATGTGATTTAAAGTAAATACTAAAATGTCCAGTTGCATCAGACCTAACTATTTACAAGACATCTAAGAAAGACAGGAGTACGAAAGCTTTTTTCCTTTCTGTTCATGGATGGAAATGAAGATAATAAATGGCTTAAAAATAGAAACTAGACAAGCGTTTCTGTGCAATAAATTTGGAGAGCGTAAGGAAGGGAGCAGGAGAATGAAACGGACTGCATTGGTATCTAGAAAGCAGGACAAATTACTATCGTGCTCTCTGTACCAAAATTAATAAAAGACGGACTTCTGCATCCTCATATCAGAATGTAACCCAGGGAACATTGTGGGAAATCTGCGCTACTCCCCCAGAAAGATCCGCAGTCCCTACTCACGAGGTTTAAATGCCAATACCATACACATCCTCTGGTGATGCTCTGGGCACGATTTCGAATCTCTTCGAGCTTTTCCAGCGATCCCGATCTCGGAAACTCTTCCCCACAGACACAACAAAGTTTTTACTTCGCACAATTAAAGGACAGTGACAGTGAACGGAGGAACTCTGATAGATCGTCTGTGATACCTGGTTAGAAGTGACGAATTGGAAATGCTTCCCATTGAATGTGCAATAAAGGGGAAACAGAAAGGCAACTCCTTCGAGTCCAGGGAAGAATGGGCTGTCTCATTACCCCTGCAGCGGGTGCACCACTCAAAGCGCCAAGCACTTCCTGTTATTGCTGATTTGTTAGGGAAACTAACCCTGCCCATGATTCCCTCTGATAGGTTGATGATCCCTCTGCCTCTAATTCTGTTCGGTTGGTGCATCTGCCCCGACCCACATTCTCTCTGATATGTTAGAGGTCCAGCTGCTCCAGCTCAGTTCCAGCTCCACCACTTGCTTCCCATTCGTCGTGCAACGTCATCACACACGTGGGCAGGGTACTGTAGCATGCACGTCGCGTGTGATGCTTGGAATGCAATTTTCATCTGTTACATCTCAGGCGGTGAGTGACAGTTAAATAGGAATGCAGCTTTCTGCGCAATATACCAGCAAGAAGTTTTCATTATTAATCAGTTTATGCCTCAAGCCCTAAATATGGGTTTACTATGGCAACTCTTTAAAACGCTGAGAAGTTCAGTCTTTTTTTCTGAGAAACAGGCGCCAGTCAGTGGCCACTATCTTGTATCAGCGCGAGTTAGAGTGCGCAGGTGCGGTTATCATAGTGATGTTGCAGAAAGTGGGTCGTGCTGTGTGTAACCCCTTCCCCCTTCTTCGCCCCTCCACCACCCAATCTGAGCCAAGTCTCCATCTGTGGCTCTGCTTTTTTGTTTAGTTAATCCCGGTGGGAGGGAGGATTTACGGTGGAAAAAGGGAAACATGAAGGGGAGATTAAGCTGGATGGGATAAAAAGAGCAAACCCAAGAGAAGCCAATCCCTGTAATCCTCTGTACACTTACAGGGCTCTTAGCAGCCGGGTGTCTGACTGAGTCATTACTCCACATGAAGCAGGAATATAGTTCCTGGTGTGACTGCACCAATCGGTGGCCTGCTAATGGGCAACTTCATCCCTGACATTGTCTTGATAATTTTACAGGATCTCCAAAGTATAGGGATCTCTGTCTCTCCTGGCTGAGTCCTCAGATAAACTGGAATCCAATGGACAGCATTAACATATACTTTCTCTGCACTGTATGTGATGTGATTTTATTTCAGTTAAAGTTAAAAAATATAGTGAAACTTAAAACAGTTCAGAAAAGATTTGCAAAGGATGTTGCCAGGCTGAAGGATTTGAATTTTTGGGAGAGGGCAAATTTGCTGGGGCAAATTTCTCTGGAGTATAGGAGGCTGAGAGGTAACCTTACAGGGGTTTATACATTCATGAGAGTTGCGGCTATGATAAATAGAGAAGCTATTTACCCCAGGGTAGGCGAGTGCAAACTGCAGGCTATAGGTTTAAAGTGAGAGGGGAACGAGTTAAAAGGGATATTCGGGGCAATGTTCCCATGTAGAGGGTGGTGTGTATTTGGAATGAACTGCCAAAGGAGGTGGAGGCTGTATATTTACAACATTTAGAAGAATTTGGATGGGCATATGAAAAGGAATCGCTCAGATGGATATGTGCCAATGCAGGCAAATGGGTCTTGATTTATTCAGGATATCTGGTCGGAATGGATGGATTAGACTAAATGATCTGGTTCTGTGCTGTACATCTCCATGACTCAATGAAGCTCTTTCCACACTCAGATCACTGGAACATTGTAGCTGAGGCTGTGTAAATGTTACAGCACAGCAATTCAGGCAGCATCCGAGGACGCTGCCTGATTTGCTGTGCTCTTCTAGCACCACTGATCCAGAATCTGGTTTCCAGCATCTGCAGTCATTGTTTTTACCCTGTGTAAATGTTACAGTCGACTGCAAGCTCATGTGTAACAGAACAGGACTTAAATTTTCGGCCGCTTGAGGCTGTTCCAAAACTCACTAGAATTATGGCTGATCTGACATTACTC
Organism: Chiloscyllium plagiosum; assembly: GCF_037043375.1. NCBI lineage: Eukaryota > Metazoa > Chordata > Chondrichthyes > Orectolobiformes > Hemiscylliidae > Chiloscyllium > Chiloscyllium plagiosum. The sequence continues at coordinate 56,410,610 of NW_028270183.1, forward strand.
ATGTTCATTTCCAAGTGTTTTCCATGACACTTGATTCCCTGCAAATCTATCTCGGCCTGAAAAATACACAAGGACTCTGCCCCCACAGCAGTCTGTAGCTCTCGAACCATCAACTTTCCTACTCCTCGGATGCTGCCTGATCGGCTGTGTTTTTATTTCCAGCACGACGTTTTTGCCTCTAATTCTCCAGTACCAGCAGCCCTCACTTTCTCTGTTCAGAATCTGATTTGATTCAGGAAGTCACCTCCCATTGTCCTAAACTCCAATGCGTAGTGTACCATCTGTCACTGGTTAAAGCTCTTTCCACTATGCACTGTTTTAGAACCCTTGCTGATGATTTATAAAAAAATCATTTGTGTGAATCTTAGAGCTGAATGGTAATCACTGCGCTGAGGGCGGAAGCTTGTGTTAAAAATTAATAAATAAAGATGTTGATGTTTATTTCTGAGGCCAGGCCTGGAAGTTAATTGTAGATTAGTTCTTGATCTAAAACTCTGTAGTCACCTTTGGCAATAAATGATGTCAACACCTGAGAACGTATGCTAGCAAGTCTGGGAGAGGAAATGATCAGACAGAGGGAAGGGCTGGAGGGTTCTGAACTGTGCCTTTCTGTGGAAAGGAGTTTGGTTATTAATGCTTCATGAAGGTTTAACAATCCGATGTGCATGTGAAACAATGCAGCGCGTAAACTAGTAAAGTACTATGGTCAGTTCATTTTTGCTTTTATACATTGTGCACTATTTGTTTTTCCTGTCTTTGGTGTGAATGGGGCTGAAAGCAAAGGTCATTGGTTTAAATTGTTGCTGTTTTCGCTGACGAGTAAGTGCAGTGTGCTGTTGGCTGCTCTTGTGTGTGTTCGTGACTGAGATTGATGGTAAAGTGTCAAAGTCTGCATCTTTTTCACTGAGCTGTCTGCCAATCTGAAAGAGATTGAGAGAATGGAACAGGAAATTGAGGAAGAGAACCAAGTGGGATAGGAGGGGTTAGAAATGTGTGTCAGTTTTCACACGTCACCCCACCACACAAACCCAGCCGATTGTTCTCTCTCTGACCCCTTCCCCATTCCCCATCTCAACACACCCTCCATCCCTCTCCCTTTCCCCAGTATCAGCAAAGACCCTAAGATTTTTTTTTTATTTTTCCGCATACTATGTTGCTTTTCACAGAACACAGAATTTGAGAAATGGGTGGAAAATGAGAGACACAGCAGTAATTCCATAAGCTTCCGACTGATGCTCACCTCCTTGACCTTCTTGAGCTTCTGCAGTCTGTGTGGTGAAGCTGCTCCCAGATTACTATTCGGTAAGGAGATATAAGATTTTCCCCCGGGGGTGATATCGTACTGCTGATATCTGTATCAGTTATAATCATTTTTTTTAATATATACAACCTTGAACAGAATAGCAACACAGAAAATAGGAACAGGAGTAGGCCATTATTGTGTTTGATCCTGCTCCACTACTCAGTGATATCATGGCTGTCGTGCAACTCAGTAACCTGTTACCCATTTCAGATCCATAGTATTTGACCTCTTTAGCCTTCAGAACTATATCTAACTTCTTCTTCGAAACATTCAATGTTATTACTGTAACTGCTTTCTGTGGCAGGAAATTCCATTGAAGAAATGTCATCATAAATTCAGTCCTAACCAGTTACTCCACATCCTTAAACTGAGCCCCTTTGATTCCTGAATTCCTCGATAATCAGACCATCCTTCCTGTATTCACTTTGTTAGTTCGGTTCAAATTTTATTGGCTTCTGTGTGATCCTCTATATTCTTCCATACTCAAATGAATTTCATCCTGATCAATCCATTTTGTCACACATGTCAGTGCTGCTATCCCACGAATCAGGCTGATCAATGTTTGTTGTACAGCCTGCATAGCAAGAACATCTTGTACCAGATAATGATTGCAACATGGCATACAACACTCCAGGTGTGGTCTCACCAAGAACCTTTACAATTTCAGCAAGACATCCCTCTCCCTGTACTCGAATCCTCTCGCTGTGAAGGCGAACATACCATTTGCCTTCTTTACCTCCTGCTGCACCTCTGGAAGTTCATTCCACACATGAACCGATTCTGTGGGAAAAATCATCTCGTTTCTTTTTTTAAATGATTCTCTTCTCAGCTTTAAAATCTGGCCCTAGACTTAAGATTCCCCTCCCTCCTCCCCCCCCCCCACCCCCACCACTACCACAAGGAAAAGGCGGCTGCAATTGCCTATACCCCTCAATCTCTACCTCATTCACTCCTGTGAAAGAAGTCCTAGCCGACCCAGCACATCCCTATGATTCAATCCCGCCAGTACCATCCTGGACGATCTGCAGTTTAATACTTGTTGTTCACATAACAGGGCAACCAGAACTGGTAAAAGTATTTCAGAGGCTTCACCAATATTCCGTAAAACTTCAACATGATGTCCCAACTCCTATACACAGAATTACGATCAATGAAAATAAGCATACTAAATGTCTTTTTAAATCACCTGGTCGATATGTGATACAAACTTTAAAAAATTATGAAACTGAACCACAATATGTCTGTTCCACAGCACCATGTAAAGGGCGACTTTAATTATGCAAATCCTACCCTTGTTTGTTTTTACAAAATGCAATACTTCACATTTATCCAAATTGAACTCTATCTGCAATAAGTCAATCTATAAACCCAATTGATTAAGATCTCTTTCTAATCCTAGGTAACCTTCCAAACAGTCCACTGTAATTAAGATTTGTCATTCATAAAATTACCAATCATGCCTTCTACCTTATGACCTAAATCAATTATGTAAATGACAAACGAAAGTACAGCCAGCACCGATCTCTTTGGAACCATCTAGCCACAGGCCTCTAGTGCAACTAAACACCCTCCATCACCTCACCCCATCTTCTGTTGTTCAATTAATTTGTATCTAATTGTCAAGCTCACCTTGAAACCCATGTGATCTAACTTGACTAATTATTCGACGGTGTTGAAACATATCAAAGTCTTTATTAAAGTCCAAGTGAAGAATGTCTACTGTTCTTGTCTCAATCCTCATGACTACTTCATCAAAATGTCAATCAAATTCGTAAGACACAATTTCCCTCACAGAAGACAATAGTGCTGATCTCTAATCATTGGTTGGCTCTCCAAACTCGATCTTTCAGTATCACCTCCATCAACTTATCCACCATCAATGTTAGACACACAGAGCTGTAGTTTCCAGACTATTCCTTACATAATTTCTTAAACAAAGGCACAACATTAATCGCAGGCATCCAACACCTCACCCATATTTATGGATGATACACATCTTTCTGCAAGGAGCCCTTCCTTAGTTTCCTTCAATGCTTTCCACAAGACTCTGCGATATCCTAGATCATGCACCAGAGATTTATCCAACTATGTATATTTTTTTAAGAACTCCAGCAACACCACTCCTGCAATGTGAACTTTTAAAAAATAATCAATATTTATTTGGCCTAAATTTCTCCAACTTCCTTCAGTCCAACTCGCGCATACTAACCTCACTGAACTTATCCCACTTGCTTGCATTTGGTCCATATACCTCTAAACCTTTCCTGTTCATGTAACTGTACAAATGCCTTTTAAATGTGGCATATTCATGCACTAATGGAAATGTCTTTTCAATATTGAACCAAATCCAAATATATGATTTCTTCTGGATTTTCAATCCACACATAAACTGTTCACTTAGGAAAAATTCCCCATTTCTTTTATTTTTACCATTCTCTTCTCAGCTTTAAAATCCAGCCCTTGACTTGAAAACTTTACCTGAATCTCCCACGCCCTCTTGCTATTCTTTCCACATACAAACCACCATCTGTAAGAAATGGTTGCTGCTCTCTTCTTAATCTTTCTTCTCTCAACTGAAATGTATATACTGGAGTTTTGTACTCCCCGATCCAAAGGAAAATGATCCTTTGCTGTTCATCTTAACTATATACCTCATGATTTAATAAACTTTTCTAAAGTTACACCTCAACCTCCAGTGAAGAAAGTCCCAGCCTATCAAGTCAATCCTCATAACACACACCCTCCAGTCCTGATAGTATATAGACTTTGTGTAGCATGAAGCCACACAGATTAGAAAGTCAGTCCAGCCGCTAGAAACATCACCTAGCCTTAATTTCCTTTGGCTCTTGGTTGAATCGTTTCACAATACAAACCGTCCAGTTTTGTACATGGTGAGTGAACATAGAGTCACAGAGATGCATGGCATGGAAACAGTCCCAACGGTTCAACTCATTCATGAAAACCAGCTATCCTAAATGAATCTCGTCCCATTCGCCAGCCCTTGGGTCATATCCCTCCTAAAACCTCGCTATTCATGTACCCATCCGAGTAACTTTTAAAGGTTGGAATTTTACCAATCTTCACCACTTTGTCTGCAAGCTCATTCTATACATTCTATTAAAGAAAAAGCCACTTCAGTCCCGTTTAAATCTGTCGCAGGGCAAAAAACAAACCTTGCATATTTACCCTCTTCATACCCGCCATGAATTTATAAACCTCTGTAAGGTCACACCTCAGCTCCGACATTCCAGGAAATTCTGAGCTAGCTTTCTCCACAGTAAAAACTGACACGCAAAATTAATTTATTACATCTCTCATCTGCCGAATTTCAACACAAAGACGACCTATGTGATCTTTTAAGGTGCTAAATTAGATTTCTCGTAGCTCTCTTGCACTAAATGTACTTGTAAAACCTCTTTGGATTATCCTTAGTCTGGGACAGATAAGATTATTTCATATCCCCTCTTTGCCTTCCTGATCTTCATCTGAATAAAGCTCCTGCACTCTTTGTATTGTTTAAGAAATTCGTTTGAACCTACATGTCTGTATCTTCTTTCTTTATTCTTGATTACCGCTTCAATAACTTTATTCACCCATTGTTTTCCAATCATACCCACCTTACTGTTCACGCTAATGGAAACATAATGGCTCTGAACTCGTGTTATTACACTTTTAAAGCCTCCCACTCACCTGCGAACAGTCTACTCAATCAACGTTTGGAAGTTCTTGTCTTATACCATTAAAATGTGCCTTATTCCCATTAAAACTTTAACTTTTATGGAAGTCTTATCCTTATATAACTGCTTAAAAACTGACAGAATTATGATCACCACAGCTGAAGTGTTCCCTTGCTATGACATTAGTCAATTGCCCTGGCTTATTACCCAAGAGAAGGTCAAGTTTTGTTACTTCTCTTGTAGCAGTAATTATATGTTGGTAATGATTCTTCTTAAACGTACTTAACAAATTATTCTACATCCAAAATTTTGACATATGGCATTAGCAGTCAATTTTTTGAAAAATTAAAATCACTGACTCTAACAACCACAATAATATTTACATTTAGTGCATATCTTCTGACATAGTTGCTCCTTAGTTTTCCTCTAATTATTGGGGGGCCTACAGTACAATCTCATCAACGTGATCATTCCATTCATTTTTTTAAATTTCAAACCATGCATTTTCACTGCATGATTTTTCAGAAACAGTCTCCACTTACAGTATAAATGTTTTCCTTAATCAAAAACACCACTCTTCCCCTTCTTTTCCTTCCCATTCTATCCTCGTATACCCCCCTCATATTTCTAAACTCCATCGACTATAGACCCAGAGTCCCCAGCTGTTGTTTGTATGATAAGCCCTTCATTCTAGGATCATTTTTCTAGACTTACTCGAAATGCCAACACATCCTTCTTTAGGGACAGGGTTGAACACTGCTAACAATATTCCAAATCTGGTTCTAACCTGAGCTGATACAGGCGCAGACGTACATCGCTGCACTTGTGTTCTACTCCCCTTGCAATAAATCTTAAAATAGCATTTGGTTTCCGTACCGCCAGCTGAAACTACGTGCTAACCTTAACAGAATTCCTGAATTAGATCTCGATTGGCATTTTACTCTTCATATTTCTGAAGCCGTAGAAAATAACTTTGGTGTCTAGTCTTCCTATCAAAACGCATCATCTTCACATTTCCCCCACATTTTATTCTGTCTGCCATTTCATTGTCCGCTCTCCTAACCTGTCCAAATCCTTCTGTCATGGCCCCTACGCCCACTTCCTCAACACTACCTGTCCGTCCACCTATTTTTGTCATCTGTAAACGTAGCAAACACGCTCTCAGTTCCTTTGTCAAAACGTTCATGTATAACGTGAATATTTGTGGTCTCAAAACAAAACACTTTTAGAACACAGCAAGTTACCACCTGCAGAAGTAAAGGGTGTCTTTATCTTGACATTCTGACTTCTGCTAGGCTGGCAATCCTCTATCTTGCCACTAACACCATGATCTCATTTTATTTCACAGCCTGCTGTACGGTACTTTGTCGAAGGCATTCTGGAAATCCAAATAGATCACGTCCACAGGTTCTCATTTGTCTAACTTGCTTGTTCGTTGCTCCACTTGATGAAGTCATGCTGACTCAGCCCTATTTTGCCACGCACATCCAAGTACTCGGTAGTCTCGTTCTTAAAAACGGACTATAAACGCCGATGAACCACGAAGGTGAGGCTACCATCTCTATAGTTTCCTTTTTCTGTCTCCGACCTTCTTAAACGGGGTGTTGCATTAGCCATGTTCCAGTCATCTGGGACCCTCCCTGACTCCAATGGTTTCTGAAAGATCACCTCTGCAATCTCCTTAACTAAATCCTTCCGATCTCTGGAGTGTAGTCCTTCCAATGTGGATGATTTATCAACATTCAAAGATTGCAGCTTTCCCATCGTCTCTCTTTAGTGATGGGCAGTGCACTTGCTTCTGTTCCATATCTCTCTTGAAGTTCTTGTATGCTGCTGTGGACTTCCATTGTGCAAACTGATATAAGATACCTATTCAGTACATTCGCCATTCCTTTGTTCCTTGATCCAGCTTTTCCAGCCTCATTTTCCAGTGGTGCAATATCCACTTGTGCCTCTCTGTGACCTTTCAGATGTTTAAAAATCGCCTGTAATTTTTTTTTAAAATTAGTACCTAGCTTCATCTCATATTTCACTTTTCTCTACGAATAGTTCTTTTTTCTCAGTTATACTCTACTATTTTTAAAGCTTTCCATATCCTCTCGCTTCCGCTAAGCCTCACCACACTGTAGGGTTTTTTTCTTTTCTTTTGCTTTTATGTTCTTCCTGACATCGTTTGTCAGGCCTGGTTATCACATCCTTCCCTTCGTCTGTTTCTTCTTCCTTGGAATGAGTTTCTGCCCTATGTCAAGAATGACCACAGAAACTCCTGCCATTGCTGCTTCACTGTCTCCCCTGCTAGGCTCCGTCTTCCAAACAACTCAAGACATCTCCTCCCTCGTTTCCTTATAGTTTCCTTTACTCAGTTGTAATACAATTGCATCTGCTTCAATTTCCATCCCCCTCCTCCACCCCACTCCCTCAAACTGCAGAATTCCTTTACCTTGAGTTCTCGAATCAAACCTCCCTCATGACACATCACTACATCCATTCGCTGGCTCTACTACAATCTACTCGAAAAAAATATCGTAGAAATTCCCAAAATTCTTTATCTTGAGATTCGTTGCTCAACTGATTTTCCCAGTCTACCTCCGTATTAAAATCGGCGCCACAGCCTGCAACATGATTATTGCAATAATACCTTTCTGACTTGCCTTTCCTATCTCCTGTTTTCTTTTCTTCCCCACATCCTGACGACTAATCGAAGGCTTGTACACAAGTTCCGTCATTTTTCCTGTCTTCCCTATTTGCCTGCCTTTTACATAACGTGTCTCCTTGGATTTTTAGCTCCCAGCCCCGATCACCTTGCAGCTGTCTCTGTGATGTCCACAATAACGTACCTGTCAATACCAACCTGTGCTCTCAGCGCATTTATCTTGTTTCATGTACTGCATGTTTCAAGTACAACACCTCTTGTTCTATCCCTCTTCTCATGGAAGTCTCTTATCTGCTGCGCATGAAGTTAGATTCATGAATCTTTCCATACTTTCTGTCCTATTACTTGTTATGGAAGTTTTAGCATGTGCTGAGCCCTCTCCAGAATTAAACGTTTTCCATAACTTTTCAGACAACTGAACCCAGGCCCCACGATTTAGTTCCAAGCCCTGTCATTCAGCCCTAGTGCGATTCACTAGGACCCTGGTCCCGGCAGGCAGCAGGTGGAGAAAGTTCTATTGGAAAAGCTCTTGTCTTTCCGAACACTGACATCAAAGATGAACGACTTCAAATCACTTTCTCCCACAACAATCTTTCAGCATTTCATTCACCTCTTTAATCTTGCTTCCGCTGTGCCAATTTGTTTATGGATCAGGTAGTAATCCAGAGATTATTATCGCTTTGGTTCTGCTTTTTAAGTTAGCTCCGAGCTGTTCATCTTCTTTCAGCAGAAACTCTTTCCTCTTTCGACCTGCATCGGCAACTGGATCAGTCCTCTCCCACGGCAAGTTCCTCTGAACCTGGATGAGAGAATGTAAACATGGGCACCAAGCAGGCAACATAGTATTTGGGACTATCGATGCTGGCAAAAGGGAAAAGAGTCCCCAATGAGAACTACAGTTCTCTTTTCTGCCCCCTCTGCAGAGTCCTGTGGTCAGTTTGATCATCGTCCGCACATCTCCTACTCTCAGTCACACAGCGAGCAAGAATCCCAAAATTGTTAGACAAGCTGAAAGGCTGAGGCTCCTTCAGCTTTTCCCTCTGACTCGCTCTACCTGCCTTACTCATTTTCATGTACTCCTGACCCTGACCACTGACCGATTAGCCGTAGTTAATTTGAGGAATATGACTGCTTTCTGAAACAGAGCATTTAGTAAAGTTTTCCTTTTCTTGATGTGTGGCGTGGTTCAGACTCCAGCTTATCCATCTCTGCCAGAGTCCTTTAAGGAAGCAACACTTGCTGTGAATGTAGTCACTATGATCCACAATGGAGTACTCAAGCTCCCATATAATGCAGTTAAACCGCAGCGCCTGCTCTGAAATCTTTACTGTAATCACTCCTTACTATGTTTCTTAAGTATTTCATCATGAAAGACCATCCAACGTTGGTGGGAAGACTAATTGACTGCACTCAAGTGGCCAGAATTGATTCAGTACAGATATCTTGAAGGATTGTGTGTGACAGAGATTACAGAGATGGGAGTGATCGCTATCGTGAAGGGATATTCTTTTGTTTTAAATTCTGATTTTTATGGACTACCAAGGTGTTCAGGTCAATAAGCTGAGGGTGAGGAGTACACGACTTAGTGCGTTTGAGCACACGTGCAGTTTAATGTTGGATGAGCTGATGATTAGAGGGAAATTGTATATAGGACGTGGATCAGGAGTGTGTTAGGATCTCACAGTTTCAAAGTTACAATAAATTGTATTTGTTTTTTCATCATATGGGCCTGAGACTGTACTGGTGTCTGGCCATGTCACTGAAATGGAAATGAAAAATCAAAGTGAGATGATTCTGATTCAGCAAGTTACCAGAGTGATCGATACAGTTGGAGTTAGGAAGATTGTAGCAGGGACTGAAGGTCGTAGCTTCCAGTGAAAAAAGGATCAGGAGTAGCCATTTGGGCCCTTGTACCGGCTCAATCAGTAAATGAAATTTTGGCTGATTTGCAACGTCACTCACATTTACCTACCTTTGCCCCTTATGCCTGAATACCTCCACTGAACAACGGTTTGATTAGCTCAGACTTAAAACAAACCAATGTTTCATGGAGTATTGTGAGCTGAATTTGGAACAAAGTTACAACGTTCGACCACCTTAGGTTAACATTGCTTCCTTATATGTCTACTGAACGGTGTAGCGCTCATTCTTAGACTATGCTCCTGTGTTCTAGATTAAATGTGAGGACATTTCTCTGGAGAGTGCTGAATATCTGGACATGATGTAAATCGGAGGGAGCCTGGAGGTGGTGATAGTCACATACGCTGGATTTCTGCATCTTTCATTGTAGTGCATGTGGATGGTTTGGGAGGTTTGCAAAAGCTCTGGTTGAGTTGTTGGTCAGTAAAACCCTTCTTATTCACCATATCCTCCTCTATTCATCTCTATTCCCCCGATATCCCATTCCCCAACATCCCATAGAGGTTTAGTCTGTTTGAGCACTCTGGATGGCTTTAAATTCCCTATGGCACATACATGTCCTAGTTTTTTTTTAACTTGGTATTTTTCACAATCCCTTTTTTTGTGTGCCCAACCCCATAAACTACCAGATTATTTCAGCTCAATCTCCGAACCTATTGTCATTGGGAAAATGGTAGACTGTGTTACTAAAGTTGGATTAACAAAACATCTAGAAATAAATGATACATTCAGGCCGAGTCAGTTTTGTGAAGGGGAAATCATAGCTGAAACGTTTACTAAAATATTTTCAGGAGGCAACAAGGAAGTTAGCCAATGGGGAGCCAGCAGAAAGAGTATATTTGGAATACCAGAAAACATTAAGTACATTATTTTGTATGAGCCTACTTACTCAGAGAAAAACCCATGATCTCTCACTGCACACTTATTGAGGCTTGGCTCATGAATTCAAGGCAGGGAGTTGAGATAAACACAGTATTTCCATGTTGAAAAATTATTACCTGTGGCATCCCACAGGTCAGTAGGTATTTACAATATGAAGGTATACAAATGACTTGGATGACAGAAGTGAACGTAATGCCGCCAAGTCTGCAGATTATACAAAATAGATGAGGAGGCAGGGAGTGAGAATATTGGCATGATACTACAGGACGATGGTGAGGACTGAAGATGCTGGAGATCAGGGTCAAAAAGTATGGTACTGGAAAAGCACAGTGGGTCGGTCAGCATTCGATGAAGAGTAGCGTCGACATTTGGAGCATAAGCTCTTCATCAGAAATATGGGTTGGGGGCGGGTGCCGGGGGTCTGACAGGTAAATGGGAGGATGGTGGGACTGGGGAGACGATGGATGAAGGTGGTGGTTGATGGTGAGAGTTCAGAGTGAAAGGTGTAGCAAGTAGCTGGGAAGTTAGATGGAGAGTTCGGATAGTTCGAGGGGGCGGATCCAAGTTTCAGAGTTGAAAGTGGGATAACGTGGTGGGGAGGGGTTTTGAGAACTGGTGAAATTGATTCCGTGTGGTTGGAGGCATCCAAGGTGAAATAAGTGGCATTGTTCTAAGTGTTGGTAGGTTAGAATCTGGCGGTGAAGGAGGCCAAGGACTTGTATATCCTTGGTGGAGTCTGGGAATGGGGAGTCAAAATGTTTGGCCATACAGCAGTGGAGTTCTTTCCTGCATGTGTCCGAGGGATGTTCTCTGAAACATTCTGCATAATGGCGTCCTGTCTTCTCAATGTTGAGGAGACTACATTGAAAGCAATGTACGTAGTAACTAATGTGCCTGGAGATGGAGGAGAATCTATGTGATGTGAAAAGATCCTTTGGGGCCTTGGATGGAGGTGAGGCGGAAGATGTAGGCACATGTTTTGCACTTATTTCTGTGGTAGGGGAAGGTGCCAAGTGTGCAGGGTAGGTTGGTTGAGGTTGTGGACCTCACAAAGGAGTCGCAGAGGGAATGTTCTCTGCGGAACGCAGATGGAGGTTGGGAGGGAAATATATCTCGGTTGGCAGGGCCTGACGATAGTTGGTGGAAATGGCGGAGGATGATGAGTTTATCGGGAGATTTCCATGTGGTCAATGATGCCTTCCTGTGCATCTCCTGCACTTCCTGCACCTCTGCCCTTGAACGCCACCTCTTTAACTGCAACAAGGATAGAATCCCCTGATCCTCACCTTCCACACCACCAACCTCCGGATACAGCACATTATTCTCTGGTATTTCTGCCACCAACAGTCAGACCACACCCTGTCCAACCATTCCCCCGCCCTGCGCTTGAAGGTTTGGTGAATGATTTGCCTCCACGGCGAGCCTCCAACTACATGTCCACACTATCGTTATGACTATGTCATTACCCCTCAGGAACAGTACTTGACTCTACCCCACCTCAGCAGAAAGCGAGGAATGCAGATGCTGGAGATCAGAGTCAAATAGTGTGGTGCTGATAAAGTGTAGCCATTCAGGCAGCATTCGGGGAGCAGGAGAATCGATGTTGCGAGCATTCACTATGAAGAGCTTACATTTGAAACATCGACTTTCCTGTTCCTTGAATGCTGCCTTTCCAGCTGTACTTTTCCAGTGCTACAATTTTTGACTTTATCCCAACTCTGCTTACCTGCTTCGGAAAATTACATACTGCATTTGTCACCATTCAGTTGATTCTTCTCTCATGTACTTCACAGCCTGTAACATTCTATTCCTCAGAAATCTCAGATCATCCAGACCACTAAACAAAAAAAAAACAAATAACTGCGGAAGCTGGAATTCTGAGACAATAGCAATAATTGCTGGACAACCCCAGCATGATCTCAGTACAACTGATTTGTTGAAATTAAACTGCAAATAGGACAAAGAGAAAGATGCATTACAATAACTGCCACATCCTGCTTCTCCTTTTTGTTCTGAAGTTAGTGTTTCGGATCAGGCAATTCACTCTCTCCTTCGCAAGTGCTCATAGGAATGGTGGACGAAATGCTGGCTCAGCCATTGCTGAACAAATGGAAAAAAGATACTTTTGCCATCCTAATCATTTGCTGCTCATGTGGACGACATCAATGTGATTCATATCACAAGTTAGCCAGATCCCTCTATCTTTCGAATCCTGCAACAGCTCTTTCAAATTAAAGGTTCCTCATTGATTGTTCCGGACAGATATCACAGTCTACACATTGCACTGCATTTGACAATGTTTTACCCATCACTGACCATCTCCACATCACTGAATTTGAATGTCACTAACATTTCATTCACTATTTCCCTTCCAAACTACTTTCAACGTGAATATATTCAATGTTTAAAATCGCAGCCTGAACTAAATTATTTTGGAAATCCAAATATCCTTTTGTCCCTTTATTTCCCTTGTTCATTGTGTATCAGTACCTGTCAACTTGAACCCGTGTCCTCTAGTTTTGAACTCCGTCATCATCGGAAAATGATCTTGGCCAGTCATCCATCAATGCCCCTCATGATTTTATAAACCTCTAGAAGATCACGCCCCAGGCTGGAACATATAAGCGAAAAATGCCCTGGCAAATCAGTCTCACCTTATTACTCAAGCCTCAACCCCCACCCCAGCCCCAGTAACCTCCTTGTAAATTTTTTTCTGCGCCTTTTCAAGTTTCACAACGTCATTCCTGTAGCAGGTAACCAGAATTGTAAGCAGTATTCTAAAGTGGCCTCACCAAGTGGCCTCACTAAAGTGGCTAAAACATGACATCCCGACTCCAATCATCGGTGTTGTCACTAATGAAGGCCAGCGTGCCGAATGCTTTCTTCACCACTTTGTCTACCTTTTACTTCATTTTACCTGCTCTGAAAGTCATTTCCTTATCGGGTGCAAAGGTATTTGATTTCTTTACTGCAATATTTTGCTACCAAGATGGATCTGTGGACCAGCATGTAAGGTCTCTCTTTTCCTTTGAATTCCCTAGGTTCGTGCCATTCATTGAGTATTCGCATACCGTGTTACTTCCAAAGTGCATCAGCCCATGTTTTTCATGATTAATTACAAGTTCCACTATATGCCCATGTCACAAATCCATCTTCAAGCTCCTGGAACCTAAAACCTTCTTCTTCACTGTTAACTACTTTGTCAATTTTCATATCATCAGCAAATTTACTCATTATTTCCCGACGTTTTTCTATATTGTTTATACACAAACGTTTTGTGGCAAGGAGAGAGGTTGGAGAGAAGCGAAGGCTTCCCTGAAGATTTTATGTGGGTGAGATCTAGGGTAGTTGCATGTTTCTCCTGTCGCAAGTGAGAGCCATGACACATTTCTGCGCCGACAACATCTGGGGGAAATACAGCCAACTCCAGCTCCTGGAAAATCGAGGTAGGGAACTGGAGCTGGAGCTGGTTGAACTGTGGATCATCCAGGAGGCTGAGGGGGAAACTGAGAGGATGTGCCGGGAGGTGGTCACTCCTCAGACACAGAATAGAGACAGCTGGGTTACAGTCATGGGGAGGAAAGTGAACCGATGGACAGAGCAGGGATTCCATGTGGCAGTTCCCCTCAGCAATAAATATACCGTTTTGGATACTGCTGCTGGGAACAGCCTACCAGTGAAAGGCCATAGTTGTCAGATCTCTGGCAATGAACCTGGTATTGTGGCTCAGAAGGGAAGAGGGGAGAAAAGAAAAAGTGGTAGGAGTCTCAACAGTTAGATGGATTGACACGAGATTTTGTCCAGGAAGGTACGTTGCCTCCCCAATATCAGCATCGAGGATGCAACCGATCGGGTTTACAGGATTCTGAAGGGAGAGGGGGAGGAGCCAGAAATCGCGGTACATATTGGCACCAATTATATAGCCAGGAAAAAGATTGAAGATCTCAAGAGTGACTACAGAGACCCACTATGAAAGCTGTAGATCAGGATGGGAGGGGTACTGTGCTCAGGTCTGCTACCGTTACCAAGAGATTAGATTAGATTAGATTACTTCCAGTGTGGAAACAGGCCCTTCGGCCCAACAAGTCAACACCGACCCGTCGAAGCGTAACCCACCCAGACCTATTCTCCTACATTTACCCCTTCACCTAACACTACGGGCAATTTAGCATGGTCAATTCACCTAACCTGCACATTTTTTGGATTGTGGGAGGAAACCGGAGCACCCGGAGGAAACCCACGCAGACACGGGGAAAATGTGCAAACTCCACACAGACAGTGCCTGAGGCAGGAATTGAACCCGGGTCTCTGGCGCTGTGAGGCAGCAGTGCTAACCACTGTGCCACCGTGCCGCCCATTAGTGAGGTGAGGGACAGTCAGGGAGTACAGCTTAACACGTGGCTCGGGGATGGCGCAGGATGGAGGGCTTTAGATACTTAGAGCAATGGGATGCATTCTGCGGAAGATGTGACCTGTATACGGAGGACGGGTTGCACCTGAACTGGAGGGGCACAATGTCCTGAGTGGGAGATTTGCTCATGTGGTTCGGGGTGTTTTAAATTAGTTTGGCAGCGGCGTGGGAATAACAGTTACATATCCGATACGGAGGTAATTGTAGATGGGGCAGTGACAAGATGGAGTGAATCTATCGGGAATGGGTTTCATATGATGAAACAAAGGAATCGGCTAAAATATGTCTATTTTGACGTAAGGAATGTCAGAAATAAGGTTGAACTTAGAGCATAGATCAGTTCTTGGGTCTATAATGTTGTGGCCATAAGAGACGTAGGTTTCACAGAGGAAGAAAGGTTGCGAAATTTTCCAGTGTTTAGAAGGGTTAAAAATAACAGAGTGGATGGAAAAAGAGGAGGGATGTAACATTGCTAATTCGAGAGTGCATCACAGCTGCAGAAATGCAGGTTGGCAAGGAAGGTTTGTCTACTGAGTCAGTATGGGTGGAAATTAAGAACAGCAAAGCAGCATCCACATCATTGATAGGTTTTGTTCAGGGGCCCGAATAGCAGTAGGGAGATCGAAGAACTCGTTGGCCTGTAGATTTCGAAAAAAACACAGATGTAGCAAGATTGTTGTTTGGGTGACTTCAACTTTCCCAATATTGACTGTAACCTCCTTCGCTCAGACAGCTTGGATGGAACTGTTTTTCTCATGTGGGTTCAGTCGGTTTTCCTTATTCAGCATGTAAGCAGGCCGACGAGTGGAGAGGCCATTATGGATTTGGTGCTGGACAGTGAGCCAAGACAGGTGCCAGATCTCTCGGTTGGACTGAATCTCATTGGCCTTTGAAAATGAAAGGTGAAAGCAATATTCTCAGTGAAGTGACAGCATTCACATGTTCTGTCTGTGGACAGTTCTTCAGTCAATCATCTGGACCATCAAGAATTAAATGGGTGGAGAAACTTTGGAAATGTGGTGCCTGTGGAAAGGATTCAATGAATTATTTCTCCTGAAAGGTAATCTTTGCAACAACTCTGGCGAAAAGCTATCCAACTGTTGTGACGGTAGGAAGAGATTTGCTCAGATATCTAACCTTCTAATACACCAGTGGGCTCACACAGAGGAGAGACCATTTAATTATCTGGAGTGCGGGAAGTGCTTTCAACGTTCTCAAAACTGATATACCATCACAGTGTTCGCACTGATGAGAAACCATTCAAGTGTGCTCATATTGACAGTGTGGTCAGACCGTCATCAAATATCACTTTACATTTTCAAGCTCACTGCAGAAAGGCCGTTCACCTGCTCTGTGCGTATGAGACACCAGCGAGATCACACAGTTGAAAGACCATTCATCTTGTGTGTTTTTTGAAGAATTGATTCCAGCGAGTTCACACTGGAAAGAGGCCTGTCACCTGCTCTGAATGTGGGAAGGATTCTCTCACTTATCAAACTTGCTGAGACGCCAACGAATTCACATTGGTGAGAGGCCATTTATGTTTTCCGCACTCGGAAAAAGATTCACTTACTTCTCTCCTACTGATATACCAACGGGTTCATAGTGA
This sequence comes from Chiloscyllium plagiosum, assembly GCF_037043375.1. NCBI lineage: Eukaryota > Metazoa > Chordata > Chondrichthyes > Orectolobiformes > Hemiscylliidae > Chiloscyllium > Chiloscyllium plagiosum. Next base: position 56,427,065 of record NW_028270183.1, read on the forward strand.
CAAGAAACCGTTTGAATGCCAGAATGTGGGAAGTGCTCTATAACCTCCCAGTAACTGAAGCCCCATCAACGTGTTCACAACGTGTTCATGTGCTTTCACTGTGTGACTGGGTTGCAACTGTGCATCGGCACAATTTAGCTGTTGTAATTTAGACAACAGTGACTACACTTCAAAAGAAGTTCAGTTGCTGTGAAGCATATTCAGATTTTCTGAATGTATGAAAATAAATTTGTAAGTTCCAATCAAGCCTTAACAATGAAGAAAAGGCCCAGGAACAGGGCAGTAAATGGACATCTGACAGTCTCCTTTCATGTGTGAAAACTTATGGGGTGTGGGGGTCTGTTAATTGGTGTGATTGATGTCTGAACAATTAAACACCAATCATTTAAAGACACTGTTCACATCCAATGACGTAATCCTTTGCTGACAGCAGACACACAGTTCAGTTCTGGACGTAATAACAGCAGAATACAATCACATGACATAGCTTGACTGTGTGTGTCACCATACTTTTACCAGACCACAGGGGCTGCTCTCTTCATTAGAGAAAGAAACGATTGGTGGTGATTTAAACAGACGGCCACCAGACCTCAGCTGAGGAAAGAGTTTGAGAAGGAAGACGCTTCATGGCAACCTAAACCGAGTGATAGGAATTGAAATGATGCTGTTGGCATCACACTGCTCCGTAAAACAACAATACAGCCGACTGAGCTAAATCGACACCTGTCAGTCGAGTGTTACACGTGTGGATGACTCATTGAATCCCTTGCGACACAGGTGAACGGCCCCTTCCCATAATGTATTTGGCGGTGTTTCATTTAATCATTGTTTCTCACAAATTTCTTCTCACAGCCAGATAATTTAACGTTTTTCACATTAGTGTGAGCACTCTCATATCGGCTGAGATTGGAGAACCAGGTGAACCCCTTCACAAGGAACAGGTGAAAGGTATCTCCCGTGTGTGAATATGCTGATCGTTACTGAGCAATGTCTCCTGTCAGTGTAAATCCACTGAGGTTACACGAAGTTGGATGACACAGCAAATGCCTTCAGAAAAACGGAACAGGTAAACAATATCTCTCCAGGAGGTCTGTGCTAATGAGTTTCCAACTGGTCTGGGTATTTGCAATCCGTCCTACAAGTCAGACATTTCTCACATATCTCCGTGAATCCTTTCCCATAACACAACATAGGTATCGTTTCTCTGTGTATGGATTTCGTTTAGAATGTTTAGAGCAATACAGTGCAGAACGGGCCCTTCAGCCCTCGATGTTGCGCCGACCGTGAACTATTCCAAGCCAATCCTGCTACAATATCCATTCATTGTACATGTGCTTATGGAAGGACTGTTAAAATCTCCCAAATGTGGCTGAGTTAGCTACATTGCCACTAACATTTGACAAAATCTATCACCCCTCAATTTTTAGCTACGCCCCCTACTAGCTGATGTCATCATCCTTGGAAAACTACTTTCACTATCTACTCTACCTAATCCTCTGATCATCTTGTATGTCTCTATCAAATCCATTCATATATTTCTTCTTTCCAATGTGAACAGACCGAGGTCTTTCAGCCTTTCCTCACAACACCTTTCTCCCAGACCAGGCAACGTCCTGGTAAATCTCCTCTGCACCTTTTCCAATGCTTCCACATTCTTCCTGCAAACGGGCGACCAGAACTCCACACAATATTCCAAGTGCGGCCGCACTAGCGCTTTGTATAGTTGCAGCATGACATTATGGCTCCGAAACTCAATGCTGTACCAATAAAACCTAACAAACCGTATGCCTTCTTAACAGCACTACCTACCTGGCTGGCAACTTTCAGGGATTTATTTACAGAGTCCAACATCTCTCTGCACATCCACACTACTAAACATCTTTCCATTGAGCCAGTACTCTGCCTTTCTGTTGTTCTTACCAAGTGAATCACTTCACATTTATTTGCCACCTCTCAGCTTAATTCTGTAGTTTATCTGAGTCCGCCTGCAACTTGCAACATTCCTCCACACTTCCCACGACTCTACCAACTTCAGTGTCATCTGCAAACCTACTAACCCATCCACCTATGCCTGCGTCTAATTCATGCATAAAAATGACAAACATCAGTGGTCCCAAAATAGATACTTACGACACACCACTAGCAACTGGACTCCAGGCTGAATATTTTCCATCAACCACCACACACTGCCTTCTTGCAGAAAGCCATTTTCTAATCCAAACAGCGAAATCATCCTCAATCCAATGCCATTGCATTTTCTCCAACAGCCTACCATGTGGAACCTTATGAAAGGCTTTACTGAAGTTCATGTACACCACGTCAACTGCGCAACCCCCATTCACATGCTTGGTCACCAACTCAAAAAACTCAATGAGCTTTGTCAGACATGATCTGTCCTTGACGAATCCATGTTGACTGTCAGCAATCAAACTGTTGCTTGCTAGATGATCAAAACTCAAATTTATTGTAACCTTTTCCAAGTTTTTTTCTTCTTCTAACAGACCTAAGGCTCATTGGTCTGCAATTACCACGGTTATCTCTACTGCCCTTCTTAAGGAAGGGCACAACATTTGCAATCCTCCCGTCTTCTGGTACTAAATTTGGAGACAACGATGACTCAAAAATCAAAGCTTTATAGAGAATCTTCGGATAATTCTTGTTCGGCCTGGGGATCTTTTCTACTTTCACCCCTTCTAGAATTGATAACACCTCTTCCTTACTAGCCTCAATACTTCCTAGTTGACGATATCTCATATCTCATTCTTCTCCTCTACAATATTCTCCTTTTCCTGACAAATATTCGTTTAGCACCTCTCCGATCTCCACAGACTCTGCACATAACTTCCCACTTCTTTCAATGACTAGCCCTATTCATACTGTAATCGTCCTTTTAATCCTCACACGCCTACAGACTAGATAATGTTAAGTAATTGCTGCAGTAAGTTCACTGGGACACGTGTGTTGGCGCTTTACCACTCACACTGGTGTTTGAAATCTTTCCCCATCAGAAATACTTGATAAACATTTTCACTTCCGGTCCTGATAAATTTAGTGAATCTGTTGGATCATTATCTCATGTTTCATTTGACTCACTCATCTTCAATTCTTTTAATCCATTACTCTATGAAATGATTTGCAAATATTGTCGCTGTCCATACAGGGTAAAATCTCAGAACAAATATGTCCAATTTCAGAAAGACATCTTTCCTCTAGTGCACAGCCACTCGCAAACAAATGGTCGAATCATATTGAAAGACGCAAAAGTCTCTACCAAACAAAATATCCTGAATAAATCAGGTTGCTGTTCCCAGTATCCACATGACGTTGTCCATCCTGAGGTGCTAACTGATGGACGGCACCATCTGCTTATCCAGAAGGATTTTATACAAATGATGATACGCTTTGCTGCTTCTGTCCATAAATGGTGAAGAAAATGAATGATGAAGTTTGTTTACAATCAAAAGTGCTGTTTTGTCCCAGATGTTGACATGCTTCTTAAGCTGTCAAAGCAGCATTCAAACAGGCAAGTGGAGAGAATTCCGTATCACATCTGACTTATGCCTCGCGAATGGTGGACAGTTAGGATGTGAGTTGAGCGCTGCAAAATGTTTAGCCTCTGCCCTGATCTTATATCAACTGTATTTGCATAGTTAGTCCTGCGCAGTTTCTAGTCAATTGTACACACCCGGAATGCTGCTCGTGTCGGATTTTACAATGATATTGCTGTTGAATGTCAACAAGGGATACATAGATTGTCTCAATTTGGTCCATTTCCTTCCTGGGCAGATCATTGCAAAATAGATATGCAGAACCTGAAACAATCCAGCACAGGAACTGGCCAACGATGTTGTGCTGAATATGACGCCAAATTTAACTAATCCCTTCTGCATGCCCCTTGTCTATTTCCCTCTGTTCTCTGTAACGTCATGTGCTTATCTAAAAAAATCACTTAAAAACCATGATCGTGTCTGCTTCCACAACCACCCCGTTAGCCTGTTTAATCCTCCTAGCATTCTCTGTGTAAAAACACTTGCCCCTCACACCTTCATAATCTTCTCTCTGAAAAACCGACCCTACGTTTTTCACCTTGACCACTCCACAGCCTTCCCAATCTGTGTAACCGGCTTCAGTCACTCCTACCTCCCTGTCATTGCATCTTCCTCTAGTCACTCAAAAATTCCCCATCGCTGTCACCACCTCCAGTCACTCCAAGCCACTCTATCGTTGTAAACTCCTCCTGTCATTTCAACACTGCGTATTATTGAACCTCCTCCAGGCATGCTATTTTCAAAGGGATTTTATTGGGCAGTGGGATAGGCACGTGGAATTAAATGGCATATACCTGCATCTCCATGTAACACTCTCTGTCTCCATGAATTCATTCAGTCCGTAGGGCCCTCCCTATCTATTTCACCTCTGCAACCTCCTCACAATGATCTTTCTCAGACGGCAGAATACTACTTATCTGTCCTCGAGTATCTACACTCTCCCAATCTGCTTTCTCCTCAGCATAAAACCCTCCCAATCTGTCGAACTTTAGTTAGTTGCTGGAAAGCTCCCTAACTCTGTTACACCATATTCTACAGCGTCCCTACCTTTTGTGTTCCTCTAATCACTACACCCGCCCTTATTCCACACAGTGGCAAATGTTCCTAAACTGCAACCTTTTCTTGTTCCTACAAACTCCCTCTTTGAATGATCCGTTTTAGTTTATCAGACCTTTCTGTTGCTGCAACCTGCGCCAGCCTCCATAGCTGTCTTTACATCTGTTATCTTCTGCATTCTTTGCAACACTCTCTGTGTCAGTACCTACCTCCAATTACGAAATCGTTCCCCACCTGTCAGGCTTATTGCAGTCCCTGCAGACTCTGTGGTCCACTCTCTCTCTTTAACCTCCCTCAGGTGTGGTAAGTATTCCGAGAATCTGTAAACTTGCCTAGCTACAACAAAAACGCCACAATTTGTTTTTCCTCCACTGTCTACATCCTTACCAGTACCTCAAAATCTCTATCACTTAGTAACTCTGTAACTTTCCCTCTGTATTCCCTGTTCCGATCTGTAAAATCTCCCCCTCTCTCTTCCTGCTCCAATCACTCCTAACCTCCCTCTCTGAATAAATCCCTTCAGTTCCTCCATCACTACTTAACTATCACAGCCAATTGCAGCAATTTTCCCCTCCCTAAATTCTTAAGGATTGAAGTGGCTGGACGTGTTCAAATGAGAGCAAATAGTTCAGGGACTTATCACCATCCTGGTCTGTGTTACCACTTCACCCCCTTACAACAACTCTAATTTTATAATCTCAACCAGTCTTGACAATGCTCTCTTACTCTGTAACATTTCCTGTACTGAGGGCCCTTGAATACCTGTAGCTTCTACAGTACTCCCTAAATCTTTACTCTCTCCAGTCACTACAAGTCACTTAACACTCACATCCACAAGATTCCAGAAACCCAAAACTCTCTGACTGTCATTCACGCCTTTGTTCAGGTATTCATATTTATCTAACCATCTTACTACAAGGTCTTTAGACCTCGCAGAGTCTAACTCGAGTAACCACTTCAAACACTAACAAGCTCTCGTCTGTTTCCCTTCCCTCTTCAGTTCCACCAGCTCTGCCTGCATCTTTCTGTAACTTGCTTCAGGCCCTGCAGCTCTCCCTATCCGTGCATATACATCGTTCCATCCACCGGAGCGCACTTACTAGAACATTCTCTGTGACTTCTGATTGGCCAAGGAATGGGCTGTTACAACTTTCAGCTGAGGCTTGAGGTCTACCATTACCTGGGAGCTAAGGAGCGTGGCGCAATCCCAAAGGCAGGGAACTTGACAGCGAACAGTACTGAATAGAAGAACATAAATCAGCAGAAGGATCCAGCGTGAACTGAAACTTTTTGGAGAAGCAGCAGAACAGGAGGCGCTAAATCAGTGCCCAGTCACAGAGGGAGTGTCCGTGTAAGGGAGCAACTTGAACAAAGGTTTGACACGAACTCAGGCCTGGGAGATATAGCAGCAGCAAAGTAGGCGGATCTAAATCAGCACGGAGGGTTGAAGCCTCATCATACCTGGGAGTCAATGAGACGGTAGTCATGTGTGAGAGCAGGGTGGAGTGCGAGCTTGAGGATTACACGTACTTGGGAACCACCGAGACACTGACCCCGTGAGAGAGCAGGGTGGAGTGGGAGTTCAAATATTACATAAACATGGGAGTCGCAGAGTTACGTTTCTGCTTTTGAGACATGCCTGCACTAATGTTGAGGGAAACATGAGTGGCATTACAGAAAAAACTGCAAACTCATTTTTGGATATCCTCTTTTTAGTAGCTGTCTCGAAATTGCTATATGTTGGCTAACTTATTCTTTTTCTTTTCTCTGAAAGTCGCGTTTCTTTCAGAAATATCAGGAACAAGTGAAAGTACGAGCCAACATAACAAAGTAAATTCAGTATACTACAGTTGGATAAGGGAATCAGTCTTCAAATTAATTGTAAAATCATGAGTAAAGAAGCACTTTGCCCAGTCACTTGCCTCAGTCACGTAGTGTCTGGGCATTACTGTTAGTAACTGATAAGCAAGTGTTAGTGTTACAACAGATTCTCGTAAAAAAAGGGCTGGGAAAGAGTTTCACGAAAATGTGTTCGTACAGCTTCAAGGTCAACCACCCCACCGAGCGTGGGACGTACAAGCTTAACAAACAGGTACTAATATGAGATTTAAAATTGTTTCCAGGCTTTTAACATGTGACAAGATGATTGCTTTGGTTATAACAACTCTCCCACAGGTCCTTCCTTTTTTGACCAAATCAGGAGGGCAGTTCAGAAGAATCGGCAAAATGAGGGACATAGGCAAAAGTGAATATTGCAGATGCTGGAGATTAGACTCAAGAGTGTGGTGCTGGCAAAGGACAATAGGTCAGGCAGCATTTGAGGATGAGGCAAATCGACGTTGCGAGCAAAAGCCCTGCATCATGAATGATGCTGGGAGTCCAGGAGGTGGAAAGATAAATGGGAGAGGGTGGGGCTGGGGAAAGGTAGATGAGAGTGCAATAGGTGGATGGAGGTGAGGGAAAAGGTGATAGGTCAGATGTGCGGATGGCACAGATAGATGGGAAGGAAGATGGACAGATGGGACAGGTCATGAGGACGGTGTTGGTCTGGAAGTTTGGGACTGGGATAAGTTGGCAGGAAGGAAATGAGAAAACTGAAATCCACATTGATGCCATGCGGTTAGAGGGTCTGGAGGCGTGAGATCAGGCGTTCTTCTTCCAGGCATCAGGTGGGAAGTGTGTGGTGATGGAGGAGGCGCAGGACGTGTATGACCGCAGCAAATGGAAGGGGGAGTTGAAGTGTTTGAGCCAAGAGCAGTGGTGTTGATTGCTGTGGATGTCTCGGATATGTTCTCTGAAGTGCTCTGCGAGCATGCATCCTGTCTTCCCAGTGTAGAGGAGACTACATCAGGAGCAATAGATCCAGTCAATGTGTGGACGTGCAGGTGAAACTTTGATGGATGTGGAAGGCTCAGTTAGAACATAGCCAGATTCGAGTGGGGAGCGTTGTTGAGTGGTGGAGGTCAGAATCGTCCGGGTAACTATCAGGGTGAGGGTTGCAAAGCTCAAGAGACTCGGAGTCAATGAAATCATCCGCTGGTGGGGGGACCTCAGAAGCAGCAATCCGTACACGCTGAGACGAAACAGGGGCATTCGACATCAGGAGGGAGCCGAAAAAGTCACAGCGTTAATGATAAGAGAGAGCAAAACTGAAACAACAACGAGAAGCACAAGGCCCGGAAAGATTGGAAAAGCCGAAGCACTAAGCAAACTACCCATTCAAGTCCGGAGATTCCCACGGGGGGTGTCATGTAGAGACGAGACCACCTTACATATGTGTGCGGCACTGTTTGTCATGTTCTCACTGGAGTCATGGATGTAGGTACAGCAGTGAGAGCCGATAAGGTCACAAGTACCTCCTATCTCAGCCAAGTGGTAGTCCAGAGCCATGCTATTTTGGAGAGCCAAGGTCTGGACAACGACCATCGCTGCATTGAATAGGTCAAAGGCAGAAGACGTCACATTGACAAACCCTTCCAGAGTGATTACAATATGGCAAAACTCAACCTCAACTCGGAGGGTAGCTTTGGGAGGGGGAATGATAGTTAAACGGTGCTTAAATGTAGTGAGGGCCGTAAAACGAGGTTTCGATGTCTCAAAAGGTGAAGTGTGGGAGTGGTAAGGGAAGGGGACAACATAATCTAAATAACAGCGGCAAATCCAGGTGACAGGCAACCATAAGTAGGACTTTTGGCCATAAATGAAGTAATGTCGTGGAAGGCCAATAAATAGTTGTGGTGTTCCCAGTCCAAAGATGGTAAAAGAGGAATTTACGGTGGTCTTGTTGGGAATGTTGAGATGAAGTATGCTTCCATCCGCAGTGGACTGGTAAGCAGATGAAGAAAGGAGAATATATTGAAGGCACTTACTGAAACGAGTTTTCAATCCTGAAAGATGTTTGCTTTTAATCCAAATACTTCCTAGGGATATAGCCGTGGCCGTGAGAGTGGTGAGGAACAGGGAGGGGGTGTTTGTGAGTAATCACACTGATAGCCAACAGAGGCGAGTGTAACACCCATAAGAGTTTGTGGTGCTTACCACGTAAAGGAAACGAGGGAGATACAAGAAGTTGTAACAGCAGCAGAACGACCCTGATGCACCCACCATTCAGCAGTGTCAGACTCATTAAAGGCATAGGTCTCAGAGTAATTCCTCCATTGGATTAAATGGGAATATGGCCACAAACACAGTAGCTCGAGCGATTGACCTTTTCTGCATAAAGGTATGTCATAAAAAGAAAACTTTTGAAATGTTTCAGGGAATTAAGCTCTCCAAAGGGGCCCGGTGAAAATATTCAGTGAAAGAAAGATAAGAAAGAGTGCAGTGAAAAACAGAGGCATCAGGCTGAGCCATGAAGATGTGTCCCTGACACAGTCTTCTGGTGTTCCTCCAGTGGTTGGTGCTCTTTGTCCTTGTGTCGCGTGCGTCCATCTGGCCTCCCATTGATTTTAACTGCTGAACAGGTGACCAACAGGAGCAGGAACAGGCCATTATACTTGCTCTGTGCTTTGCTCTGTTCCTAATTATTAGGCTTAACATACCTGTGAATGAAAACTTTGAAGACTCTTGTTTAACTAATGAAAATATTTCCCACTTGTTGAACACTATATTGGCAGCTGTGTCAGTCTTTGGGATAGTTTTAATTAATCTACTAAATGCATCTCCTACTAATCGACAGTATTCACAACAATGTGCGCAGGGCGATTCTACAAAAGCAAGATGTGGAAAATAAAAAGGCCCACCAGGCAAGCAAGTGATGAACAACCGTAGGGAACCCCTCTTACAACAACCATCTTTTTTATTTATAAATTAAACACGCATCAGTACATTTCCTAGCTGTTTTCTGCAAATCTGGGTACCACCAAGTTTGTAATATAATGTTAATCATTCCCTCCTTGCCCAAGTATGTACAAATATGCACATAACCAACTAAATTAGGCAGCAGCAAAGAAGCAACACAAACGTTTCCAGCAGCCGTCATCCACATTTTGGTTTCAGTATCGATGGAGTACCCTATTTGAGGACATACCTATTGGTCTAAAGCAGGGTGCTTCCCCTGTGGTTTCTCTATTATATCTACGTCTACCATAACTGTTCCCACATTTTCTCTGTCTTAGTTTTTCTTGGAACCCAATGGGACCAGACGTTTCGGGTGTAAGGCTGCCTGCTTGGCAGAGGCAGCTATCTGCTCATTCCTTTGGAGAATTTATCACTTGCCGCAGCATGAGCCGAACATCTTGATAACTGCCAGATTGATTGGACATAAACAGCATTCCTATTCGACTGCCTCGTGTAAGTAAAAAATCCTCCATGTTCCCACAAGACTCTGTAATCATTGCTCTTACTAAAAGCACAACGAAGAGTCAGTGCATAGTAGCAGATTTTCTTTCACTCGGCTGCAAGCATATCGATCCCGGTTTTAGCTCCAAAGTAACTTTAAGGACATATCACTTTCCAGTGGCCAAATTTCCACGATTAAAGCACGAGCCAGCCTTTTGTCCCGCAGGAGATTTCGCTGTCGTGTTCCCATTCCCAAAGGTGTAATTCCAGGTCGGCCTTGGGAAAGGGTTACTCAGCAGTTGTGACTGGGTGAGTGTCTGAAATAGATTTATCCCCCAGTGGGAATATTGGTCTCAACGAAACCTGTCAGGGTTGGCACACTACATTTGCGATCGCGAGGGCAATGGACATAAGCGGTTTGACCTGTAACTTGCATTGTGGTTCTGGCCATCCCAATAGTAAACCACTGCTCACCTCATTTGCGACTGTAACTTCCTGGACTAGTTCATATTGCTTTTCTGGGTCATGTCAGTGACACCAGCAGCAAAACATTGCAAAAGCACAGGGATGAACAAAGATGATTCGGAATCTCGTTTTTATTTAATTGTGGGCTGTATACCACTTCTGTCAGACAGATGGCCACTTATTTCAGTCTTATAACGCAAGCCAATCGTATCAGGCCACTCCCAGAATTTTGCTGCCTTTATATGTGCCTTTGGACATATTGAGCAAATTTGGCCGATTTATTTTTGCAGTCAGGGACATGCTTCATGAACATTATTCTGATTCCCAGGATGGCCCCCGTTTAGGATGGCTCAGGCTGCTCATCCCCATGCTATCGACTATGAAGACTGGCCCTTTATTTTTCAAAAGAAGGAAAGATTTGTAATAAGGTGTGTGTGCTGGGGAGAATCAAGCGATAGTAGGGGCTCAGAGGGTATCCACGAATAAAATCCCCATCCCTCAGCCCTATCAGTATCATCCCCATCCTCAAATAGCGTCAGTGTGCCAGACATAGGCTCGGGATTACAAGTAGAATCTACGTTTATAGCGTTCTTGCTTTAATCTTGTTTGTACATTCCTCAGCCTTAGTGGCCTTACACTGTTTCACATGTTCCCTTTGCTTTTTCATAGACCCACTCACACAAAGCTGTGAACATCTCCCAGCATTTGGGAGTTTCATCTGCTGCACATAGCTCTATTCCCCCAATCACATGCAGAATTCCTACAACTGGCCAGAATAGGTTTCTTTCCATCCTGCAGTTCACAATGAATTAATGAAGCCATACTTCAAATTAACAGTGAGGCAATGAGACAGGTCACTGATCACGTGTAAACGAATAAAGGCGAGAGTTGGTACTGCAGATGGTTGAGATTAGACCCAAGATGAGAGTAGTCCTGGAAAAGAACAGCAGCTCAGGAAACATACGAGGAGCAGGAAAATCTACGTTTCGGGCAAACGTACTTCATCAGGAATTCCTGTTGAAGGGGTTATCCCGAAACGTCGATTTTCCTGCTCCTCAGATAATGCCTGAGCTGCTGTGCTTTTCCAGCATTACTACAATATTGATTGGAATGAAATAAGACCAAACGATCTTGCCAATTAATTCTGACTTTTTTTTTGATTGAGGGGTAATCCTATTGTTTATTCAAATGAATAACTAAAATATGCAATACAGAGGTGGAACCTGCACAAGTGACGAAGGCATTTCAAAATAATCAACATATAATTGAAATTCATTTATTCAAAATTCAGTATTTAAAATGTAAAACGTACACAGTTTCCAAATCTGAAATCCATTATAATTACCTTGCTGTAATCCATTAATTTAAATCAAAGATTAGCTTCCTTAAATGAACAGTGATAACACATTTACCATTATATGGGCCGTGAAATGACTTCACCAGCATTAAAAGATTTTGTCTACTCACATGACAACAAAATACTTCTCATGCACAAATAGAGATATTAGTAATAGGATTCTCACGATGCTTTGGGATGCAGCTGGAACTAATCTACAGCAGCAGGTTTAACAGTGGAAGATGGAGTAAGAAAGTCAAAATCCTAGTGCTCTGCATGGATGCGAATACATGCAGTTTGGGAAGTTACCAATGTAGATTAGTGTGTGGAAATCTGATGATGTAATGATAACCAACAGCTAGCTCAAGGAATAGCAGGACTATGTGTTCAATTGTTGTTGGGTATAATGTATGCCAAAGCAATGGAAAGAAAAGGAAATGATGTTGTGTAGAAGTATTGGTTTAGGATAGTGTCAGTTCATACATCCGAGAGAAAGAAGATTGCTCCGAGAATGAATTTGGCTGTAAACTTTGAACAATAAGTGTACAGTTACATTCTAAGTACCATCTGTAGGACAGCAACTAGTGGAAAGAATAGCGCAAAAAGGTATGCAGGGACAATTCAAACCGATGGCAACACAGAAGATGAGCTATATTGAGAAACTTAAATTATCCAGATATAGACTGGTATACTGATAATGTTAGGGCAGTGAAGGGCAAGTGTTACTTGGAATGCAAGATGGTGAGCCTTTTAAAAGAGTGTGTGTTCAGCACAAGAAAGCATGTACTGTTGGAACTGGTCATTGGAAACAAGATGGGGAAAATGGATCCTGTGTCGCTCATGGACACTCTAGGACTCAACGATCATTTTTGTGTAAAAGCTCAGAATGATGGTCGACCATGATATGCAATAATTGAGAATAAGAAAAATCAAATGACTGGAAACAGTCTTCAATCTGGCAAGAATGAAGTTGGGAAGGTTTGAGCAGAAGTCCAAGTTGGCCAGAAAAGGGAAAACTGGACAATGGGCTCCCTTCAAAGAGGGCAGGTTTTGAGTCCAGTCGAGGAGTGGTCCCTCAAACTTGAAAGGCTGGGTAAACAAACCCAACGCTGTCTGGATGACGAGGAAGAACAATAAAATTAGTGTCAGAATGCTGAAGGTTCAGAGGGGAGATGGTAGAACAGGGACCAATAATTGGAAACCTGAGAGCCAAAATAGAGCTGCCCCAGAATCTTCTATGGACACCTCATAGTGAGCATGGTAAAAAAAATGGAGTAAGGCTCGTTCAACACCGCAAACAGGATTCATGCTGTGAAGAAGGAGCCGAGGAAACTCTGTCACTAGAAAGGTACAATATTGATGAGGAGGACGTGTATGAAATAGGCGTCAAAGCATTTTACCCTGTATTTTCCGCAACATATTCGACAATAAAATCATTCATTCATGGAATAGAAAGGACTGTATCAATGTGGATGCAAATTGTATGACTGATAGGAAACCAGGACGAATGGTCAATAAAACTTTTTCGAGCAAGAGAAAGATTTTAGATGATGTTCTGTTGCCATTTTGGGAGACTCATCCGTTATGATAATTATGAACAATGTACATCTGATGTGCTGAGACCCAATTCAAAGTTTACCGTTGACACAGAAGTTAAGGAAATTAGAGAACTCCAAAAAAGACATTGACAAGTTGGTACAGTGAGTGGAGAGATAGTAGATGAAAGTTTGGCGCAGAGAAGCATGAGCCAATACAGTTTGCTCGCAAAAATATTACAATACAATATTAAATAGAATATAAAATCTGAAGGAGTAATTGAGCGAAGGACGAAGTGACATTTGTGTACAGACTACTGAAGTTATCATAGGTAAAGCAGATTATATTAAGCATAATTAAAGCATGCAGCATTCCTCCTTTTATAAAGGTTGAAATAACGTACAAGAGCAAGGAGTTTGAAATTATATCAAACACATTGTTAGACCTCAACTGAAGTATTGCATACATTTCTGGGTGTCACATGGTAGGACGGATGTGAACACATTGAAAAGGATGAAGAAGTAACTTACAACAATATTTCCAAGGATGAGAAACTTCAGTTATGAAGTCCGACTGAAAACGATGGACAGAAATTGGTTAAGAGGAGATCTGTTGGAGTTCTTCAAACTCATAGGCAGCCTGAGTAGAATAGATCATATAAATCTGTTGCCGTTCATAAAAGTAACAAAACTGAGAGAGTACAGATTTCAGGAGATATATAAAATAAGAAATATTTATATAGATAAGAACTTTTTCACTTTGCAAGTAGTTAAGATACATTTGGATGTGTTGTAGATGCATTTTCAATGGAAACATTCAAGTGGGGATTCGATCATTATTGTGATTAACACTAATGTGTAAAGAAATGGGTAAGCAGGTGATGATTACTCAGTAATGAGTTCAGTTGGAGAACTGGTAGAAATATTAGTGGCCAAATGACATCCTTCTCTGCTATAATGTCTGTGTGGTTTGGTACGATGGCTTCAGATTCCTCCAACTCCAATACTGTCCTAACTTCGTAATCTCATCGATCGTGGACGATTTATTCTGATCTCTAGAACGTCCATCAATCAATGCAGCTCTCCTTATCTCAATAAATCATATCGGACATATAAGTCTCCATTCTCTGAAATCTCATCCAGTCCCTACAATTCTACGTCTTTATGTTGTAATTCTCAAGTCCTGACAGTTCTCCTTTCTCTGTAACTACTCATATCCACAGAAACCTCGCAACCTTTGGAATCCCTTCCAGTCCACATCACTATCAATGTCAATAACTCCCTCCAGCTTTGACAAATCTAATTGTTTCCATAATCTCCTCCAGCCACTGCAGTGTTCATTATATCTTTCTCCAGCACCTATAACTCTGTACGTCTCTTTAACTTCCTCCCATCCCCTACAATTTTCCCTGTTGTGTAACCTACTCCAATGCTTAACCTGCTGTCGAACATTCTCTTCAGCCGACATTGCTCTGAATTCAGTAACCACCGTCTGCCTCAACACATCTTCCTATCTCTGCAACCTCCACATTTGAATTCTCTCCCTATCTGTGAAAATACCTCGAGCTCTGCCAGCCTCTGAAATCTCGAACAGATGTCAAACCTTCCCACATATCTCCCACCTTCATTAGCTCTACAAATTTCTCAGTCTTCAAAACCTCTTCCAGCTGCTGCAACACTCCTCTATCTCTGTACAATCCTCCAAGAGAAGTAACTATTTTTTCAGTAGAACCTCATCTAATAAATCTCCTGCAGTGCGAATGCAAGTTTTGTTTTCTGTTTCTTGCAAGCTCCTGATTTCAACCTTCGCGATCCAGAATCTCCCTTGCTATGTTTAAACTCATCCAAAATTCAATCCACCCATTATCAAGCCTGGATCCTGCCGTTCTGATGGTGGGACTCCATAATGGAATACATACCGGCAGCTGATTCTGCACAGGCTGGGCAGCAAGTCAGTGATCTGTCTGCTTGAATTTGGGAGCTCAGTTCCAGGATAAGTGAGGGCAGCTGACCCTGTTCAGGCAAGTGAGGGAGCCAGGTATCTTTCTGATCTTGTTGTTGGACTGTTTTCAGAATGGATGTGAGAAGCTATAAGTGCCTAATACACTGGAGCTTGTTGTGCTCTGAATTTAAATGCCTTCTGTATATAAGTCTTCATGAGACTCCAACCTGAAACTGTTACAAAAGAGATTACTCCCTGTAGCAACAAATACCACGTATCAATTCTTGACTAGCAGCTGGCTCAACAGAACCTTAGATCAGAAACGTTCTCACGTCCTGAAATGTTGCGATTGAAAAGTATTATTGTGTGGACAAAATGTGCTTCAGCTAGAGTGAAGCGTATCATAATCTATGTAGATGGATACGCCAGTTCACCTGTCACAATCTGGGGGACATGGACAGACCTTGTGTGCATCCCATCACCCAATCTCCACCCTGGTCCCCCTTTATTTCGTTTTATTCGGAAACCTCTGAAGCCATCCATATTCCTGTAATATCCCCAGCTTTCACACACTTCCTTATGTCTGTAACCTCCTCTGGATCCGACGGCCATCCTGTTTTCTGGCACTTGCTGCCATCCCTTAACTCCTTCCGAACTTTTCAGCAGGGCAAATTAAAAGACAGCACAAAGAGTAGGAAACACGTCGGATGTACTTGTCATAATGGAGATGTGGCAGCATCGTAATCAAAACACAACTGGGCATTCAAAGGGTTTTCGCTGTCTATACAGGAAAGATAAACAGGCCAACACAGTGAAGTAACATTGTGTCTGAAGGATGGGGTCAGTATTATTGTGACACTAGTCAATTTACATGCTTGCCCTCCCCCCACTCCTTGCATTGATCGTATCAAGTGCTGCCAAAATTCAAGAATTTAGCAATCTGCCCAGCACAGAGGAAGTCATTCTCTACATTGTCTGCACTGAACAAAAAGAAATTGGTCATGAGAATAACTCATTACATTTGAGTATATGAAGGAGCGAGCTTGCAGACAGCTGTTTTTCCAATGTGCCTGCAGCCTTTGTATTCCCAGATGGCAGTGGGTTTAAAACCTGCCTTCCAATAAGCTTTGGTGCAGTCAATCTTGTAGATTCAATACACTGCTACTGTTGAGTATCAGTGGTGCAGGGGATGGATGTTCATGGAAGTGATAGCAATTAAATTGGCTTGTTATTTCCTGGGTTATTCCTCGAATGTGATCCGTCACAGATTTGAGGAGTCCGCAGGTCAGTTACTCACTGCAGAATTCCTTGCAACTGACCTGATTTTGAAGGTACTGGTTTTTATGCGAGCAGTCCACGGCAATTTCTGTTCATTGATAGCAACCAGAATGCTGACAGAAACCGTGTGGGGGAATCAGTGATGATAATGCTATTGAAAATCGAAGAGGGACAGCTTGTTTCTTTAATATCATATTTGTCTAACATTTATGAAGCGTGGTCATTGTTTCCCATTTGTCAGACTAAGCCTGGATGTTTTCATCATCTCCTTGCATTTGAACATGGACTGCTTCAGGAATGGTATGCCTAGTCAACAATCCCACTTCTGGCCTTATGATAGAGGGAGGATCATTGCAGCAGCTGAGAATGGTAGGTCTACGGACATTTTCTTTCCTGAGGACTGACTGCAGAGTTAGAATGGAAGAAAGTGAGGTTTCCGGATGCTGGAGACCAGAGTCATAAGTGTGGTGCTGGAAAATCACAGTTGGTCAGACAACATCCAACGAGCAGGATAATCGACATTTCGGGCATAAGCCCTTCCTCAGGAATGCGGCATGTGGGTCGGGGCAGAGAGGTAAATGGTAAGGGGTTGGGTTTGGTGATGTACCTAGGAAAGTTAGAGGTGGATGAAGGTGACGGAGAAGTTGATAATCAGAGGGGGCGGTAATGGACGGGTCAGGAGGGTGGAGCTGAGTTGGAGGCTTGGTACTGGGATAATGTGGAGGGAGTGGAAATAAGAAAGCTGCGGAAATCCACATTTATCTCGTGTGATTGCAAGCTCCCAAGGCTGAATATGAGGCGTTCCTGCACTTGGCGTATTGTGTTATGGTTTGGCAGTGGAGGATGCCCAGGACCTGCATGCCTTTGAGGGAGTGGGCGGAGGACTTGATGTGTTCAACACGGGGTGGTGGGGTTGGTGGGTGTAGGTATCCTAGAGGTGTTCTCTGAAACGAGCCACGAGATGGCTCCCTGTCTCCCCAATGTAGAGAGACCACACACTGTGTGCAACGGATGCAGCAGGTAATATTGGGAGATGTGCAACTGAATTTCAGGCGGATGTGGAAGAATTCCTTAGGTCTCGGACGGAGGTGAGCGGAGTACTGTGGGCGCTGGCTAAGAGGTCAGGAGTGGAGTGTGGGCTGGTGGGAGGTGTGGACCAAATGAGGGAGTGGCAGGGAGAAGGGGATTTTCTGCAAGCAGACAGGGTTGGAGAGGGCAATATATTTCTGGTCGTAGGGTCCGTATGAAGGTGGCTGAATTAGTGGAGGGTGATGGATTGCCTGTGGAGGTTGGTGGGGTGGAAGGTGAGGACCAGGCAGGTTCTGTCCTTGTTGTGTTGGGAAGGGTGTGGTTCACGTGCGGTGGTGTGTGAAGTTGAGGATTTGTGATGAAGTGCATTGTCAACCACATTGGAAGAGAAGTTGAAACCCACCCCTCCCAATGCAACACCGACAAAATTCCCCGGTCCTTACCTTCCACCCCATCAATCTCCTATCTGTCCGTTTAACTGATGACCTTCTAAGTGCCCTTAAAGTTGGCGAGACTCCGACTGTTGCAGGCAGTGTGTTCCACGCCCCGACTACTGTCTGAGTAAAGAAACCAGCTCTCACATCTGTCCTATATCTGTCACCCCTCAATTCAAAGCTGTGTCCCCTCGTGCTAGCCATCAGTGTCCGAGGAAAAGGGCTCTCACTGTCCACCCCAACTAATCCCCTGATCATCTTATATGTTTCAATTAAGTCATGTTTCAACATTCTGCTCTACAACGAAAACAACTTCAAGTCTCTCAGCCATTCCTCATAAGGTCTTTCATCCACACCAGGCAACATTCTCGTCAATCTCATTTGCACCCTTTCTAAAGCTTCCACATCCTTCTTATAATGTGATGACCAGAAATGTACGAAAACTCCAAGTTCGGCCGCACCGGAGATTTGTCCAGCTGCAGCATGACCTCATGTTCCAAAACTCAAAACTATCAGTCAACACTAAAACATCATATGCCTTCTTCACAACGCGAATTACTGGGTCACAAGTTACAGGGATCTTTGCACATGGATACCGAGATCTCTCTGCTCAACTACTCTCCCAAGAATCTTATCATAAGCCTAGTAGTCTGCAATCCTGTTACTCCTTCCAAAGTGAATCACCCCACACTTTTCTACATGAAACTCTATTTGACACCTCTCAGATGAGCTCTGTAGCTTATCTATGCCCCTTTGTCATATGACATCTATGACATTCTTCATCACTGTCCACAACTCTACCAACCTTAGTTGTCATCAGCAAATTTCTTAAGTCATTCTTCTATGTTGTCGTTAAAATGAGAAACAATGGTGGTCCTAGAATGCAGTCTTGCAGTACACCACTAGTAACTGAATTCAGGAGGAACATTTCCCATCAACTGCCACCTTCTGTCTTCTTTCAGCTCGCCAATTTCACATCCAAACCGGTATATCACCTTCAATCTCATGCCTCAGTATTTTGTTCAATTGCCGACTGTGGGGAAGAGTTATCAAAAGCATTACTGAAATCCACGTACACCGTATATACAGCATTGCACCCCCCCCCCCCCCCCCCCCCGCCATTTATCAGTTTGGTCACCGTTTGCAAAAAACGCAATAAGGTTGGTGAGGCATGACCTACCCTTCACCAAACTGTCTCGAATATGCCTAACCAAAGGATTCCTCTCTAGATTATTATAAGTCTATGTCTTTTGATCTTTTCTGACCGTTTACTCATAACAAAAGTAAGGCTCGCTGGTTTATAATAAAGAGGGTTGTCTCCATTCCCCTTCCTGAACTAAGGGACATCATACATGACTCTATTTGCCATCCTGCAGTCTTCAAGCACTATTCCTGTAGACAATGAAGACAGAATGATCTAAGCCAAAGGCTATGAAATCTCCTCCCTTGCGTCCCAGAGAATCCTTGGAAAAATCATATCTGGCCGAGGGGACTTATCTATTTTCATACTTTCCAGAATTGCTAACACCTCCCCCTTCTATACGTCAGAACCATCCAGTCTAGTAGCCTTTTTCTCAGTATTCTCCTCGACAACATTGTCTTTTTCCAGTGTTAATACTGACGAAAAATAATCATTTACCGCTTCCTCTATCTCCCCAAACTCCATGGATAACTTCCCACTACTTTCCGTGATTGTCCCTAATCTTTTCCTCGGCATTATGTTATTCCTGATATACTTATAGAGTGCTTCAGAGTTTTCCTTGATCCTATCTGCAAACAACATCTCATGTCCCCTCCTGGATCTTCTTAGCTCTCTCTTTACGTGTTTCATGACTAATGTGTTACTCACACGCACCCTAACTGAGCCTTGCAGTCTCATCCTAACATAAAATTTCTTCTTCCTCTTGTCAAGAGATTCAACTTCCTTTGCAAATCACGTCTCCCTCGTTCTAACACTTTCTCCCTGCCTGACATGTACATACTTTTCAAAGACCCGCATGTATAATCTGCTGGTCCTTGCATAAACACCACATTTCAATTGTGCTCATCCCCTGCAGTTTCCTTTCCCATTGTAAGCATCCTAAATCTTGCCTAGTGACATCACAATTGTTTTTTCCTCAGCAATAACTCTCTTACCATGTGGTATATGCCCATCTGTTTCCATCGCTAAAGTTAACATAACCAAATTGTGTTCACTATCACCAAAGTGGTCTCTTACCTTCAAATTTAGCACCTGGCAAGGTTGATTACGCTGTACCAAATCTGATCATTTTCTTTCTCCCTGGTGTTAATTCCAACCAGGAGAGTATTTTCCCAGATTCCAAATAGCTGCAATTTTACTTAGGGTCCTTTTGTCACACATCTTTAAATGGTGCCTTGATGTTAAGAGTAATTCCTCGCAGGACCCCTTTGAAATTCCATTCTTTTGAACTAAGCTTCCAATGGGATCAGGAGCTGAGTGAGCCTGACAGCACACAAATGATAGTTTTGCTGCTGATTGTACACTGTACCTCATGGATGCATCATCATGAGTTGTTAGATCTGTTTAAAGTGTCTAATTGAGCACAAATGACATGGTTGAAGGTGTACAAAATGTGAATACGGCCCGTCATCTGCACAAGGACTGCAATTTCCACTCTGACTGATATATTAAATAGAGAGGTGTATCTACAACAGACAGATTGGCGACGATGTGGTCAATTATGTCTCTCCTTTATTGATTCCCTAAAACTTGCCACAGATCAGTCTAAAAAACCACAGGATCCAGCATCAATAGTGAGCACGTATTGACTATATTCCAAGTAGCTGCCCCTCTCTGTCTGGTTATGTCCTGTCAATGGAACAGAACCTACTGGGGAGAATAGTGATGTCGCCTTGGACATAGACCTGTTGACAGAATCATGCTTTGCAGACAATATTTGACTGTTGTTAGATCAGTATTTGGGGAATATATGGCAGGCCATTTTTACTTTATGTAATTTTTTTTACAGTGAAGAGTTAGTATCACCATTTCTTACATATTTTAAAATAAGTACAACGTCGTTGTTTTTCAGTTGAAACAATTGAAGTGAACCATAATGGAATTACCAGAGTACACTCCTAACTATTATACAATACAGTGACTTTCGCAAACTGCTCATTCATGTTCAGATCAGTGAATACACCATATCAGGAAACTACAGGCAAGTTAGTTTAATGTCTGTTTTGGAAATACAGCAGAGTCGAATATTAAAGTAAGAAATAGCAGGACATTTAAAAAAGCTTATCATTAAACATAGTAGACTGGGTTTTGTGAAAGAGAAATTATATTTCACAAATTTGCAACAGTTCATTGAGGAGATAACAAGCAGGGCTGATAAAGGGCAATCCAATAATGTTCTGTATTTGGAATTTAAAACTGCAAATAATAAGGTGCTACATAAAAGTTAATTGCACAATATAGGTGCTCACAGTATCTGGGTAATGTACTTGCATGGACTGACGATTGGTTAGCCAACTGGCTGTTGCTGAGACCTTACAAGGAGTACTGCATACAATGTTAGCTCCATATTTAATAAAGGATAAACCAGAATTGAAGACCATTCAAAAAAAGATTCACTTAGCTGCTTCGAGGATCAAAGGGTTGACCTATCAAGAATAGCTAAACAGGTTAGGTTATTATTCAATAGAATCTCGACAAATAAGGGGTGAACTTACGGAAACAAGATTTCGAGGAGCTTGACAGGGTAGATGTTGTCTCGATCTTCTAGCACCAGTGAAGTCTCAAACTAGGGGATATTGCAGAAGGGAACTTTCATTTTAAAAAAAAAATAAAAAGAATTTTCTCTCTCAGTGAACTGCTAGAATTTTCTAGCCCAATGAATTGTGAAAGCTAAATGTAGTAGGGGAATGGGTCTGGTTGGGTTAATCTTTGGAGGGTAAGTGTGACTTGTTGGGCTGAAAGGCTTGTTTCCACACAGCAGGGAATCCATGATTTTATCTCAAATTATTTTAAAAGAGGGCACATAGAGTTTTGAAATATTGAGCAGTTGAGGGCTATGCGGATCAAGCATAAAAGACGTGTTGAGGCCTGTGTTCTGATAGAATGGGGGAACAAGCTGAAGGCGATGAATGCCCTACTCCTATTCCGATTCCTTGATGCTCCATTTCATGCTCTTTTGTCTCCAATGATGAGCGTGATACATTGTGCTAAAGATCTCAGACGTTGGGAAGGACTAAAAATGGGGTGTTTATGTACTGCTTCAGAAGGCACTGATTCATCAATCACAGTTATGCAGTCATGAGTTGGAAGGCAATTCCCTCCATGAATAAAGGGAATCTAGTGCAGAGCTCACACAAAGGGAATTCTTACCCTCAGTAAACTCTCCCATAACATTACCCAACATGTCAGCAAAAGCAGGACGCACTGCGCATGCTCTAGCCAACAAAGGGACCCCGGGTGATTGATGTCAGCACCGGGCCAATGAAAGGGTGGGTGGAGCTGGAGGACCTGGCCGGGCGGTTTGTCCTCCAATCAATTAAAGTGAAGGAGGGGCGGAACTGGACTAAACCACGTCGCGCGCGGCGGTTAGTCGCTACAATGAATGCTCAGGAAGTTATGGAGTGAAAGGATACGGTAAGGAAAGAAATCAACAGAGGGAAACGGGAGAAAAACTGTGGTGCTATGAGCGGAGAGGTTTTACAAACATGTTGTGCACATCGGAAAACACAAATTTGAACGTCCCAGGCCCGTGTTTGTAGTAAACTGGGAATTGCTTCAGCGCGGCTGCAGGCCTGAGTGAGCACCGCCATCTTTATTCGGGGCACGGACGCCATCTTTATTGGGGGCAAGATGCAGCCAGGCGCATGTGCAGCCTTTCTCTGGTACAGAGTCATTGGGCAGGATTTCCACAGAGCACATTCAAACTCGGAGAAATTGATGTTTATTTCTAGATATGTTTCGTCATTAATTTAAATGATTTCGTATCGAAAATGAGTTTGCAGGTCATACAAAATTGGAGGTATTTTGAATAGCGAAGAAGGTTACATCAGATTACAATAAGATATTGATCAGATGGGATATAATTTAGATAAACGTGAGGTGCTGCTTTTTAGAAAAGCAAATCAGGGCTGGACTTGCACACTGAATGGCAATGCCCTGAAGACGATTGCAGAACAAAGAGACCTTGGACCTCAGGTTCATAGTCCATGCAAGTCAAGTTGCGGGCAAATAGGATGATGAAGAAAGTGTTCAGTATATTTTCCTTTATCGCTTCGAGCATTGAGGAGAGGATGTGTGAGGTCATGTTGCTGTACAGGACATTCGTTAGGCTACTTTTCGAATACTGTGTGCAATTCTGGCCTGCCTCATATCAGAAAGGTGCTGTGAAACTTGAAAGGTTTCAAAAAAGACTTACAAGGATGTTGTTAGGGTGCCATAGAATGCCATAGGCTGAGCGGTGATGTTACGGAGGTTTGTACAATCATGAGGGGCATGAATAGAGTAAATCAACAAGGTAAAAACAATGACTACAGATGCTGGAAACCAGATTCTGGATTAGTGGTGCTGGAAGAGGACAGCAGTTCAGGCAGCATCCAGGGAGCTTCGAAATCAACGAGGTAAAAACAATGACTGCAGATGCTGGAAACCAGATTCTGGATTAGTGGTGCTGGAACAGCACAGCAGTTCAGCCAGCATCCAAGGAGCTTCGAAATCAACGAGGTAAAAACAATGACTGCAGATGCTGGAAACCAGATTCTGGATTAGTGGTGCTGGAACAGAACAGCAGTTCAGGCAGCATCCAAGGAGCTTCGAAATTAACAAGGTGTTTTCCCTGAAGTAGTGGTGTCCATAAGTAGAGGACATTGCTTTAGGGTGAACAGGGACAAATTTCAAAGGGGTCCAAAGGGCAACTCTTTCATGATGTGGGTGGAATGAGCTGCCAGAGGAAGTGGTGGAAGCTAGTACAATTAAAACATGTTAAAGGCATCTAAATGGACACATGATATGATTAGGAAGCGTTTACAGGGATATGAGCAAAGTGCTGGCAAATGGGACTAGATTAGGTTAGGATCTGGTTGGCATGGATGAGTTAGACGGAAGGGTCTGTGTCGTTGCTTTTACTACTCTTACAACTGTGGGATCATAACAGCTTATACTGCTCTGCTTCATCTCTGGGCTCCCACATGACCACTTTGTCAATATCCAGCATCTTCATTCTCAAAAGATGGGTGTATTTTTGGTCTGTATAGTATTTTCCTATTACTTTTACAGACATTTTTGCAAGTTAATTTTTCACTGCCGCCCAGCCCCTGACCATGTGCTGCTTATTAATTCTTTCTAGAAAAGCTTTGGCAGTCAAGAATTCTTTTTTCCAATAAACGACTGTATTTTCCTTCCATTTCTAACTATCAAATTCTGCACCATTTTAATTCCCTGTAATCTGTTTTGCACTTCCTGAAACATCAACTGTGTTTCTTCTTCCACAGATACCAGTGATTAATGCCAAAGACCTGTTGCCTGGGGAGAGGGTGATGTTTGACTTTCTTGTACAGCTGCAGTTTGTGTAGTGAAGGTGCTCCCACAATGTGGTTGGGTAAGAGACATTACAGAGTATTCATTACAGCAACAGTGATGATTTGAAGGTAATGTCCAAATCAAGAACAGTTTGTAGTTTTATTATTCTGCTTATGATTTCACAAAAATATTATTGGGAACTTTAGACAGAAGGCCAGAGAAGGATGATATTAAGTCAGGTGACCAAACACATTGCCAAATAAGCAGGTTTTGAGGAATGTCATAACGGAGGAAAGCAGACCTGTGGGCTTTTGGCTGCGAATTTCAGACCTTGTTGCTTTGGCAACTGTAAAAGCAGCCACACAGGTGAAGTAATGAATTAACAGATCATTTGAAGTCTCGAACAGAATGGGTTGTCGAGGTCTCAAAGGGTGTGTGATGCAGCGAGATAGGGATGATCACAACCAGGAAATAAATCAAGGGTGAGAATTTGAAATTGAGCGATGTGGGCAGGATGCTGGCAGGTGAGACTAGATTGGGTTGGGAAATCTGGTTGGCATGGACGGGTTGGATTGAAGTGTCTGTTTCCATGCTGTATATCTCTGTGGCTCTTTGTTGTTGATTATGAATAGGAGCCTTTTGATGGATCAATAAGTTTTGGTGCGAGGGAGTCCTTGGGCAGCAGAGATTTAGTTGTTCTTGAGATTACAAGGAGATTCAATGTGGGAAGCTGGCCAGGAGTGCGTTTGGATAATGAAGTCTGGAGATAACACAAGGTGGATGAGGGTATATGAGCTGAGACGAGGGTAGAATCATCTAGAAATAGTGGTGTTGGAGTGGGAGTGAGCTGTCACCTTCACCTCACCTCTAGGATTCAGCTGGTTGTCAGGTTGTGAATCAGGGTGGTAACACAATCGGGAGCTTAGTGACCCTGGTGGTGCCTAAAATGAGTGTTGCTGAGCAGCTGCTGCTTGATAGCCCTGTTGATGACACCTTCCATCACTTTACTGTTGATTGAGTGTGGACTGATAGAGGGAAATTGCCTGGGTTGGATTGCCCTGTGTTTTTGTGTTGAACATCCCTGGGCAATGTTCCACATTGTCGGTAGATGCCAGTGCTGGAGCAGTATGTGGCTTGGTGGGTGGCAAGTTCTGGAGCACAAGCTATCAGTTTTATTGCCAGAGCCCGTAGCCTTTGCACTGCTTAACCATTTCCTGATGTTATTCAACCTGAATCAAACTGGCTTAAAACTCAGATCTGTGATGTTGGAAACCACTGGAGAAGGCTGAGATGGATCATCCCACTTTGCACTTCTGGCTGCAGTTTCTGCAAATGCTGTTGTCTGATCCATGCTGGTGCATGGATGTGTGAGGCCTCTCCATCAGTCAGGGTGGGGATATCTGTGATGCTTCCTCCAGTGAGTTGTTTAATTGTCCATCACCGTTCACAACTGGATGTGCGAGATCTGCAGAGCTCCGATCTGTTCCATTGGTTGTGGGATCGTTTCACTCTGTTGCTTGCTGCTGATGCTGTTTGACATGAAATAGCTTCAGGAAATGGTTTAAGTAGAATCCAAAGAGATTAAACAAATATATCAAAGACAAAAGATGAACTGGACCAGAGAATAGGACCCCTTAAAGATTAACGAGGCTGTCTATGGAACCACCGGGGGTGGGAAAGATATGCGAATATTTTACGTCATTTTTACTGGAGAAAGATATGGAAGCTCGAGAGTTTGGGGAAATAAACAGAGAGAACTTGAAACGGATCCATGTTTCAGTGGAGGTGTTGCTGAATGTCTTGAACCGCATCAAGGTGGATAAAGCCGTGGGACCTGATCAGATGTATCCCGGACCTTTCTGGAAATCTCGGGAAGTGATTGTTGGGTCTCTCCTGAGGTATTTGTATCATTGATAGCGACAGGTGAGGTGCCATTATTTTAAAAAGGTGGTAAGGAGAGGCCATAGAACAAGAGAACAGTGAGCCTGAAGTCAGTGGCAGAGAAGTTGTTGGAAGGGATTCTGAGGGACAGGATATCTATCTATTTGGAAAAGTAAGGAATAATCATTGACTGTTGTCAATGTGACTTTATACGTGCACAATCGTGTCTCACTAACTTGACTGAATGTTTTGAAGTGACAAAGAAAATTGATTAAACCAGGCTGTGAACGTTGTTTATATGGACATTGAACAAGGTTCCACAAAGCAGACTGATTAGCAAGGTTACATAACATGGAATGAAAGGAGAGCAAGCCATTTGGGTTCAAAACTGGCTTGATGGTAGGAGACAAGATGCTGATGGAGGTTTGCTTTGTGGACTGGAGGACTGTGAGCAGCAGTGTGCTACAAGGATCGATTATTGGGTCCTCAAATAAATTACTTGGATGTGAATATATGAGGTATGGTTAGCAGCTTTACACAAGACACCAAAATTGAAGGTGTAGTGGACAGCGAAGAAGGTTAGTTCAGAATACAACAGAATCTTGATCAGATGGGCCAATGGAGCAAGGAATGACAGATAGAGTTCAATTTAGATAAATGTTAGCTGTTGGATTTTGGAAAGGCAAATCAGGGCAGGACTTATACACTTACTGGTAAGGTCCTGGGGAGTGTTGCTGAACAAAGAAACCTTGGAGTGCAGGTTCATAGTTCCTTGAAAGTAGAGTCACAGGTAGGCAAGGGAGTGAATGCAGCGTTTGTTATGCCCTCCGTCATGTTGTGGCTGTACAGGACATTGATTAAGGCTCTTCTGGAATTCTGTTTTCAGTTCCAATCTCCCTGTTCCAGGAATGATGTTGTGAAACTTGAAACGTTTCAGAAAATGTTTGCAAGGACTTTGCCACAGTTGGACAGTTTGAAGGCAGTGCATGTTTGGAGTGAGCTGCCAAGGGAAGGGGTGGAGGTTAGTACAATTACAACATTTAAAAGACATTGATTAAGCCACTTCTCGAATTCTGTTTTCAGTTGGAATTTCCCTGTTCTGGGAAGGATGTTGTGAAACGTGAAAAAGTTCGGACAAGATTTACAAAAACGTTGCCAGGATTGGAGGATTTGGGCTGCAGGGAGAGGCTGAATAGGCTAGGGTTAATTTCCCTGGAGAGTCCAAGACTGATAGGTGACTTCATGAAGATTTATAAAATCACGAGGGGCATGGACAAGGTGAGCAGCCGGGGTTCTTTTTCCTGATGTTAGGTGGGTCCAAAACTAGAGCACATGGTTGAGAGGGCAACGATTTAAAAGGAATCTAAGGGCAATGTTTTCAAGCTGAGTGTGGTGAGTGTATTAAATGAGCTTCCAGATGAAGTAGTGGAGGCTGATAAAATCACAACATTTAAAAGGCATTCGATTGGGTACGTGAGCAGTCAGGGTTTGGATGGATACAGGCCAATAGCTGGCAAATGGGACTCCAATAGTTTAGGATTCCTAGTTGGCATGGATGAATTGGACCGAAGTTCTGTTTCTGTGCTGTACATGTCTATGATGTTAATAAACTAAGATGTGTTCCTCTTTTGTGAACAACTAGCTGAACCACAGATAATTGTCCTTGGAGCTGAGAAGGTGAAGCAGTGATTTCGACCTGGTGCCGATTTGGTTCCAAGATATTGAATTTGCGCAGAGAGAGGAATTGTTAACACTGTCACTACTTTTAGTAACTACTTTCAAGTAATTGGCAAATAATACAAAGTGGAAATGTGAACATTATTGTACTCAGTAAGTTCTGAGCATCTGGAACAGTCTGAACGACGCAGATTCAGCAGGTATTCTGAAACAGACTTGGAATTTTACTTTATAAGGAAAGATTTGGGCGGCTATGGGCAAATGGGAGGGGAGTTGGGACAGATTTGAAGCATCAACAGTGGGAGCGAGTGCCGCCAAAATGGACTGAATAGCCCTCAGCCCCTGTGGTCTGCGATACTGTCCCATTCACTGTGAATGATAAAGCTCATCCCAGGGAAGAGAGCTGGATGAGCCCTCTACTCTCATCACAATGAAGCCCGGCTGATTGACGGCAGCTCCTGACCAATGGGAGGAGAGTCTATGTGGTCCTGCAGCCAATGGGATTGAATGAGGGGTGTGGCCAGCAAGACAACACCTGTCCATGAGCTGTGCAGGTGCAGTGTCACTGGATGGGGTTGGGAGAGACAGCAGAGACTGGGACAGAGGAAGTTGGACCTGAATTACAAACTCCCGGTAAATTAGAACCAAAGGAACTGCAGATGCTGTAAATCAGAAACAACAACCAGGAGGTTCTGGAAAAGCTCAGCAGGTCTGGCAGCATCTGTGAAGAGAAATCAGAGTTAATGTTTAAGATCCGGTGTCCATTCCTCAGAACTGATACTGAGAGAAAAAGTATTGGTTTAAATGCAGAAGGTAGTGTTTAGGGGAGGATGTACAGAGTAAAGGATAGGTGGGGATAGAGCGAAAAGAAGGGTTGGATAAAGGAGTCGATAACGATCTGGCTGGGGGAGGGCGACTAGCTGTTAATGGAGACTGTTGTTGGCTAACCTTAGGTAGTGTGCAATGACAGGCTGTGAAAACAAGGCCTGGTATGTGGGGTCGCGGGCTAAGACATGGGGTTGCTAAACTATGGTTAGCCACTAACTGTCTCCGTTGTAAGCTGTTCCCCACAGACATCACTCTATGATTGGAGCTCCAGAGGACAGAACTGCTGATGCGCGGCATGGTGGCACAGTGGTTAGCACTGATACCTCACAGCGCCAGAGACCGGTGTTCTATTCCCACCTCAAGCAACTGTCTGTGTGAAGTTTTCCTCCCACAGTCCAAAAATGTGCGGGTTAGGTGAATTGGCCATGCTAAATTGCCGTCGTGTTAGATGTAGGGGAATGGGTCTGGGTGGGTTCCTCTTCAGACGGTTTGTGTAAGTAATCTAATCTAAAAAAAATCTTCTTCAATATCCTTCCTAACCCCCTCTGTACTCCTCAAAGGTGTATCTTAAAGTTGTTCTCTTTAATCAACGTTTCCAGCATTCGTGAAACACTTTAGAATTGTCAGTGTGAAAGGCTCCATACAATGCAGGAAGTTGTTGTTAATGTCTGACATTAGGAGAAACAGGAATGAACCCTCTCTCTTATACCTGATGAACAGCAGCAAAAGTAGAAAGCACTGAGCATGCTCCAGCCCACAATGGGCGTCTAGTGATTGATCTCAGCGCAGGACCAATAAGAGAATGTGGATGGGGCTGGAAGACCAGGCAGTGCCGGTTGGACCTCCAACCAATCTGAGTGAATGAGGGGCGTGGCTATACTCAACCACGTGATAAGTTTCACTGGCAGCACAGTGTTGTTGGGACCAAGCCACTGGAAATGTGTGAAGGTGCAGGGCACGGTTAAGGAAAGACCTATTGACCAGGAAGGGAAGGAAATTTTAATGGCTGAGACGTTTTACAGAACTTAGTGCACATCGGAAAACACAAATTTGAAAATCCCAGGCCCGTGTTTGTGGCAAACCGGAAAATGGTGAAAGGCATGAGTGATCACCACCATCTTTATTGGGGGCAGTGATCCACAGGACACGTGTGTGGCCGTCAACTTTGTGAGGGGCAAGCTGCAGGGGGACACATGCGCAGCCATCCCTGGCAGGGAGTGATAGGACAGGATTTACACAGTGTCAGAGTCAGGATGTTTTCAATGTCAAAGAGTGTGATGCTGGAAAAGCACAGCAGGTCAGGCAGCAGCCGATCGGTGGGAAGGAAGATGGACATGTAGGACAGGTCAAGAGGACAGTGCTGAGTTGGAAGGCTGGATCTGGGATAAAGTGGGGGGAGTGGAAATGAGGAAACTGGTGAAATCCACATTGATCCCATGTGGTTGGAGGATCGAACACAGAAGATGAGGCGTTCTTCGTCCA
Source organism: Chiloscyllium plagiosum (assembly GCF_037043375.1). Classification (NCBI taxonomy): domain Eukaryota; kingdom Metazoa; phylum Chordata; class Chondrichthyes; order Orectolobiformes; family Hemiscylliidae; genus Chiloscyllium; species Chiloscyllium plagiosum. The sequence goes on from NW_028270183.1 coordinate 56,457,332, forward strand.
GGCATCAGATGCTTGGGATTTGGCAGTGGAGGTGGCCCAGGACCTGCATGTTCTTGGTGGAGCGGGAAGGGGAGTTAAAGTCTTTGGACACAGGGAGTTTGGCTTTTTTAGTGTTTTACTGTTCGTTCACAGACCTTTTGCAAGTTAATATTCCTCTGCTGCCCAACCCCTGACGATGTGCTGCTCTCTAAACGGACTAAATGTTCCACAGTATCTTTGCCAGAGAATAATTCTTTTTTTCAACAAAAGAGTGCATTTTCCTTCCATTTCTGACCATCGAATTCTGCAACATTTTCATTTCCTGTAATGCATTTAGCACTCCATGAAATATCAACTATGTGTTTCTCCCTCCACAGACACCAGTGATTAATGCCAAAGTCCCATTGCCTGTGGAGAGGGTGATGTTTGACTTCCTTGTACAGCTGCAGTTCGTGTGGTGAATGTGCTCCCACAATGCTCTTGGGTAAGAGATGTTACAGATTATTCACTCAGCGACAGTGAAGAGTTGACAATGTGTGTGCAAATTAACAACAGTTGTATTTTTATCATTTTTATCATTTCACAGAAATTGAGAACTTCTGACATAAGGCCACCGATGGGGATATTAGGTCAGGGGATCAAAAGTATTGTCAAATAAGCAGGTTTTCAGGAATACCTTAAAGGAGGAAAGAAGGTCTGAGAGGGTCAGGGTGCGAATTCCGGACTGTGTTGCCTTGACAGTGTAGAAACAGCCAGACCGGTGAAGCAATGAATAAATGCATCTTTGGATGTCTGAAAGAAAATGAGTTGTCGAGGTCTCACAGGTTGTGTGGTGCAGGGAGACAGGGATATTCACAGCCAGGAATTACATCAAGGGTGAGAATTTTAAATTGTTGCTTGTAAATAGGGGCCTTTTGATGGATCAACAAGTTTTGGTAAAAGTGAGCATTTGGGCAGTAGAGTTTTAGATATTCTTGAGATTATATGTAAGTTGAATTTGGGAGGCTGGCCAGGAGTGTGTTTGCATAACGACAGGTGTCTGGAGATAACACAAGAATGGATGAATATTTCAATAAATGAGCTGAGACTAGGGTGGAGTTGTGTGATGCCACTGATGCAGAAATAGCAGTTTTGGGGTCTAGCCCCTCCTCATCACTCCCCCTCACCAATTCACAAATATTGTTCCTTGTCCTGTCTGTCTTTTCTGGTTATGTCCTTCTCTCCAATTCTGTTAAGAACTAATATTTGACCTCAAGGTTGTTGGAAAATCCTGCTCTATCTCCACTCTCCCTTTCCTTTCTGAATTCTTCATATGTGGTGTCCATCCAGGATCTATCTTTGTTCCCTCCTGTATCTCACCTATACACTGCCAGGAGGTGACATCGTATTGGTTTCACATGTACACTGACAATGCCCAGCTCTCTCTCCCCATCATCCCTCTCCATTGCTCCAATGTTACTCGTTCATCAAACTGCTTACCACACGCCTACAACTCGATTGGCTGCAATTTCCTCCAATGAAACACTGCAATGGTTAAACTCATTGCCTTCAGTTGCTATTAAAAATTCCTTTCCCTTACTGCTGAGCCCCTCCCTCTTACTGGGAAATGCCTGAGGCAAAACTCCACTCTTCACAATATTGCTCTCATATTCTGAAACCAAGGTGATCTTCTCATCAGATGTCTACACAATCGCAAACATCAGGAATTCCAATCTCTAAAATGTTGCTTTTCTCCACCTCACCCCAGCTCCAATGCTACTGAAACCCCCTACCCATATCTGTGTTGTATTAAAGTTGACTAATCTAAAACAGAACCCTTGATTCTGCAACTGACCCAGAGTCTGGTTCTAGGTTCCCTCATGATGGGACACATCCTCTCAACATTTACCCTGTCGTACCCCTTAATAAGCCTATATGTTTCGATAAGATCCCCTCTCATTCTCCCCCAAATCCAATGAGTCGAGTCCCAACTTCTTCAGCCTTTTCTTAAAAGACAGTCCCTGCAAACCAGGGATCATCCCAGTCAATCTTCTCTGAATACTTCCGATGAAGTGATGTATTTCCTTAAATAAAGGGACCAAACCTTCTCTCATTACTCCGTATGTGGTCTCACTCGCACTTTATAAAGTGGCTCTCAGGTATATACTCCAAACTCTTATACTGCAAATCCCCTGAAATCAGGAACAATATTCCATTTCCCTTCCTGATGACCTGTTGTAACTGTGTGCTAGCTTTCTGTGTTTCCTGCACAGTTACCCCGTGGTAACTTTTGTGTTGCAGCTTTCTACAGTTTCCACCATTTAAATAGTCCTGTGTTCTTTTATTACCTCTTCCAAAATGAACAACTTCACATTATACCAAGTTATGCTCCATTTACCAACTTGTCCACTTCTCCAACGAATCCCTCTCTGTAAACAGTTTATAATACTTTTGGAAGTTTACTGTTCTGCATTTTCTAGGAGATTCCCCCCTCATTCTTCTAAATATTTCCAGGGAGCACCGGGCAGTGGGAAGCATGCTGAGTTGCTGTCTTTTCAGAGAGACTCTTTGGAGTGACTGGGAGGATCTTGCTGCCATTGGTCAGAATGGAGACAACTTGCCCATCAAGCTGCATGAGCCTTTCACCTCCCCCCCCCCCCCCCATGTCTTATTGATGAGGCACAGCGGCAGCATGGAAGGAAAGAAAATGAGTCAAATCCTCCTCTCCGCATCTCACTGACTCTTGGAACATTCTGTCCCATGTGTCAAAGATCTGCCCTGTTCAGTCACATGAAGTCCCAAGGTGGAAATTCACAGAAACCCGCATAGATTTCCTCCTGAACTGACTGCTGGTCTCCACAAGGGGTAATGTGTACAGTCATCCTGGACCAGGAGGAGGGGATGGTGTGAGTTTCTAACCTGACCTGACAATGACAGATTTTATAAACTTGTATTACAGGATACTACAGGTGGATATTCAGATGGGAATCTCAGTAATTGTAACACCAAACTTTGACTGAATGACTCCATTCATCAGGACCTGGATATTTACACTGTGTGTGAGTATTTTGTACCAGCTCAATTCCATTTTCTGCATAAAATTTCTCCTTTGATTCAAACCACCCTTTCAATAGATCTCCCCGAAATCTTCAATATGTGTCCAGTAATCCTTTTATGATGAGTTGATGAGTGTCAGGTTTAACATCCTAATGTATATGTTTTGCAAACACTTGTCTCTCAGCTCCCCTCAATTTCCTTTGCTCCAAGGAGAACAATCTCAGTTTTCCCAAACCCCTGATTCCCCAATGTCTGTTTGTTGTCGATAAGGCACACATCAGGATTGTGTTGGAACATTCTCCACTTGCCTCCACCAGTGCAGCCCTCAACAATATTAAAGAAAGTCAACATCCTCCACGACAAAGCACTGTGCCTGAGTGGTGTCCCATCCACCACCTTCAACATTCCCTCCCTCCACCCCCGATGCACACTGGCATCACTGTGTAAAAGGTAAAGTCAGCATTGTCCTACCAGACCATAGGGCTGCTCTCTTATCAGGCAGAGATGTCTGGTGGTGGTTTAACCTGAAGGTTACCACAGCCCAGGCAAGGGGAGAGGTTGAGAATGAGAGTCCATCTATTATAGATGATATTCTTGATATGTATTAACAACACCTGTGTACCTGCAACTAAAATCCCCTATTCCTTGAACCATCTTGGTAACTCTCCTGTGCCCCCTCTCAGGGACCCTGCCATCCTTCCCAATGTGTGGGGAACCTCTGGTTTGCACAGACCCAGCTGCTCTGTGTTCCTGTGGGTGATGTCGTCATCGAGCAACAGTTGCACTAAGCCTCACTCTGTGTGGGTGGGAGACACAGAAATCCCGAAAACTTTTGAGATGTATTTAGTGTGCACTTGCGATGCCATGATACATGACACTTTTCCACAAGTACTGGAAAATAGATGAGGATAGTTCAGTGGTAGTTTTCTTTCTCACAGACCACCAGAGCCTTTTCCTGTTCTGGAGACCGCTGAGATGTTTATTATAGGAATATGACAGCCTCCATTGGACATCATGTCAGAAAAGGTGATACTAAAATAGATGACACGTGATTGGTCAATGTTTTTGGGAGGAGAGTGAGACGCAGAGGTTTAAGAGGAAATTCAGAAGCTCAGCGCAGGAATTGGAAAGGGCCATCATCAAGTGAGAAATAAACATTGGGCATCCTGAAAGCTGGAAATAAAGAAAGGCACATATAGCAGAGATTTGAGAGACTGGAGGGGATTAGACATGGGGAGGATAATGAAGCTGGAGGAGATGCAAGTTGAAAAGGATTGTGAGGATGGAGGATGTTACAGAGATAGAGATATTTGTGGTAGAGATTTTTGGATTTTGAGGCTGCAGAGGAATTATAGAGATGAGGAGGATTTGTAAGGCTGGATGAGGTGGCACTGATAGAGAGAGGTCCAAGCATAGAGGAATTTATAGAGGTAACGAGTCATAAAGTGATTCAGCATCGACACAGACCCTGTGGTCCAACCAGTCCGTGTCGACCATAAATTCGAACTGAACTAATCGCATCTGCCTCCACTTGGTCCGAGTCCATCCTAGCATTCCGTATTGATATATGGGTCCAAACATGTTTTTCCTATTTGAATCCCATTCCCCTACCCTTTTGCTCTACAATTACCCCTGACTAATTCACTCAACCCAATCATTCCTGAACACTATGGGCAATTGAGCACAGCCAGTTCAGCTACCCTGTACATCTGTGGATTGTGGGAGGAAACGGGAGCACCTGGAGGAACCCACGGTGACATGGGGAGACATATGCAAACTCCACATGGACAGCCACCCAATACAGGAATTGAGCCTGTGTCCCTGGCGCTGAGAGGTAGCAGTACTAACCGTTGAGCCACTATGCCACCCTGAAATTGTATTTGTATTCACAGCTATCACGTCCTCTGCAAGTTTATTCCACATGTGAACCACTCTCTGTGCAAAAACAAAAAATAAAATCCGGAACTTCTTTTTAAAGCCTTCCTTTTCTCACGTTAAAAAGTATGCCCCCAATCTTGAATCGCGCCCCCTCCTGGAAAGGGCACCTGCTGTTCACATTACCGAAACTCTTCAGGATTTTATAAACCTCTATTAAGGTCACCCCTCAGCCTCCTGTGCTCCAGTGAAAAAGGACCCAGCCTATCCAGACTCTGCTTTTAATTCCATCCCTCCGTTCCCATCACCATCCTGCTAAATCTCTTCTGAACCAACTCCGATTTAATTATATCCTTCCTATAACAGCACAACCAGAACTGGGCACAGTATTCCAGAAGAGGCCTCATCAACATCCTGTACAACCTCAACATAACGTCCCAACTCCTATATTCAAAGATCTGAGCAATGAAGGGAAATGTGCTAAAGCCCTTTCTGAAACACCCTGTCTGCATGTGACACATACTTCAAAGACCTGAACCCCTCGGTCTCTTTGTCCAATATAACTTTCCGAGGCCCAACTTTTAATCAGTGTAAGTCCTGCCCTCGTTTGTTTTACCAAGATGCAATTTTGCATTTATTCCAATCCAAAAATCACAACATCCTTCGACTATAAAGGCAAGAGGAGTATACTTAAGAGTAAAATCAGTAAGGCAAAAAGGGGACAGGACTCCGCTTTGGCGAATAGGGTAAGGAATAGGGAAAGGGTAGTTAGAAATACATTAAGAGCAAATGGGTCACTAGAGAGAGAATAGGCCACCTCAAAGAATAGCAAGGCAGCCTATGTGTGGAGACGCGGGAGATGGGGTTGTTGGGGATACTAAACGAGTGGCATCAGTTTTTTACTGTGGAGAAGGACAGATGTGTGGGGGTTGTCAAGATTAGAGATCGTGAGGGTGATGAGATGGGAGGAGATTGGAGGTGTGATACCAGAGATAGTGATGGTTCTGAGGCGATCGAGGATTTCTAGAGATAAGGAAGAGTTTAGTCTGGATGAGGTGACAGTGATCTGGGGAGTTGTGAGCATGGAGGAATTCAGTGATAGCGAGAGTTAGTCATAATGTTATACAGCACAGTAACAGACCCTGTGGTTAAACCAGTTCGTGTCGACCATAATTCCCAACTAATCTAATCGCACCTGCCTCCGCTTGGTCTACATTCATCCAAATGTTTCCTATTTATGTACTTGTCTAATTGTCTTTTAAACATTGTAATTGGATTCACAGCTGCCTCTTTTTCTGGGAGTTCACTTCACACATGTAAAGGTAAAAACAAATCGCCAATTTATTTTTTAAACCTTTCTCATCTATTTTCAAATTGTATGCACCCAGGTCTTGAATCCCCCCTACGCCCGGCCATTCACCTTGTCTACACACTTCATGGTTTTTTAAACCTCCAAGGTCATCCCTCAACCTCCTACGCTGTAGTGAAAAAGCGTCCCAGCCTATCCAGCTTCTGCTTGTGACACAATCCTTCCATTCATGGCAACACCCCGGTTAGTCTCTTCCGAATCTGCTCCAATTTAATCCTAACCTTCCTATAACAGCATAACCAGGACTGCACACAGTATTCCAGAAGAGGCCTCCCCAACATCCTGTACAGCCTCAACCTAAATTCCCAACTCCGGTACTCAGAGGTCTGGGCAATGAAGGTAAGTGTGCTAACCACATTCTTAACCACCCTGTCTACATGTGACACAGACTAAGAAGACCTGAACCCCTCAGTCTCTTTGTTCCATATCACTACTCAAAGCCTTACTTTCGATTAGTGTAAGTCCTGCCCTCGTTTGTTTTATCAAGATGTAATATTTTGCATCAGTATTTACTGTGGAGAAGGACACGGGAAATGTAGAATGTGGGGAAATAAATGGTGACATCTTGAAAAATGTCCATACTACAGAGTACTGGATATCTGGAAATGCATACAGGTGGATCAATCCCCAGGCTTTGATCAGGTGTACCCTAAAATCCTGTAGGAAGCGAGGTAAGTGATGTCTGGGCCTCTTGTTGAGATTTTTATATTATTGATAGTCACAGCTGAGGTGCCAGAAGACTGCGGGTTGGTTAATATGGCGCTACTATTTAACGAAGGCGGTTTGGACAAGCCCGGGAACTACAGACGATGTGCTAGACTCGGTGTTGGAGGGAGCTCTGAGCGACAGGATTTGCGTGTATTTGGAAAAGCACGGACTGATTCGGGATAGTCAGCATAACTTTCTGCATGGGAAATCATGTGTCACGTACTTGATCTGGTTTTGAAGAAGGAACAAAGAGGATTGATGAGAGCAGAGCAGTCGATGTGATCTATATGGACTTCAGTAAGGCGTTCGACAAGGTTTCCCATGGGAGACTGGTTAGCAAGGTTCGATCTCACGGAAGTAGCCATTTGGATATAGAACTAGCTCAAAGGCAGAAGACAGAGGGTGGTGGTGATGGATGATTATTTTTCAGTCTGGAGGCCTGTGACTAGTGGAGTGCCTCAAGGATCGGTGCTGGGTCCACTACTTCTCATCATTTATATAAATGAATTTGATGTGAACACAGGAGGTATAGTTAGTAAGTTTGTAGATGGCACCAAAATTGGAGGTGTAGTGGACAGTGAAGAAGGTTACCTCAGATTTCAATGGGATTTTGATCAGATGGGCAAATGGGCTGAGGAGTGGCAGATGGAGTTCAATTCAGATAAGTGTGAAGTGCTGCATTTTGGAAAAGCAAAGCTTAGCAGGACTGATACACATCATGGTCAGATCCTGGGGAGTGTTGCTGAACAAAGAGACCTGTGCAGGTTCATAGCTCCTTGAAAGTAGAGGCGCAGGTAGATAGGATAGTGAAGGTGTTTGGTATGATTTCCTTAATTGGTCAGAGTATTGAGTAAGAGAGTTGGGAGATCATGTTGCGGCTGTTCAGGACATTGGTTTGGCCACTCTTGCAATATTGTGCGCAATTCTGTTCTCCACCGATCAGAAGGATGTTGTGTAACTTGAAAGGTTCACAAAAGATTTATATGGATGTTGCCAGGGTTGGAGGGTTTGAGATATAGGGAGAGGCTGTATAGGCTGGGGCTGTTTTCCCTGGAGCGTCAGAGGCTGAGGAGTGATCTCAGAGGTTTATAAAATCATGAGCGTAGATCGGATAGATAGACAAGGTATTTTCACTGGCGTGGGGAAGTCTAGAGCTAGTGGGCATTGATTTAGCGTGAGACGAGGAAGATATAAAAGGGACCTAAGGGGCAACTTTTCACGCGACGGTGGTGCGTTTATGGAATGAGCTGCCAGAGGAAGTTGCGAAGGCTGGTACAATTGCAATATTTATTAGACATCTGGATGGGTATATGAATACCAAGGGTTTAGAGGGATATCGACCAAGTGCTGGCAAATGGGACGAGGTTACGTTCGGATATCTGGTCGGCATGGACGAGTTTGTCTGAAGGGTCTGTTTCCGTGCTGTATGTCTGTGACTCATAGCCGGGGTTCAGCTCAGTTGGTTTCAGTCTCTTAAATGGTAAATCTTACTCTGTTTTACTTTTTTAAAATCCGCAACATTCAGTAGGGTGAGTGTTTATCAGTTTAAGTGCCTCTGTTATGATCTTTTGGTTGAATGTTTTAAATATAAAATACAGGTACTAATGTATTCGAGAGTAGTCGTTTGTAAAGCTGTAAGACTCTGCCTTTTTCTGGGTCTACAGATTAAGGTGCAGAGATGGCTATTCGTACAGTGATGTGCACTTCCTGGAGGAGAGTAGGGAGAGTTTGAATGATCCTGATGATAGCCTGCAGGAAGTGATGCAAAACCTCTTGGATCACATAGATCAGATGGAGCGGTGCTTAATGGTAATGAAGGATTTACAAGAGTCAGGGTGTGTGATAGGTGACAGTTTCAGGCCGGAAAACTGCAGATATTGTCAGGTAGATGGGTTACCTCTCGGAAAGGTAGGAGAGGGAGATAGGAAAAGCAGGAGTCTCCTGTGGCTATCCCCATCTGAAACAAGTATACTATTTTGGATAATGTAGTTGGTCATAGACTCTGAGGGGAATGTTGCACTGACAGCCAATTTACTGCCACTGAGAATGGCTTTACTGTAATGAGAGGTCTATCAGGTTCCAAACGCTCAATGATGATAAGGGACTCTCTAGTCGGGCACAGACTGCTGTTTCTGCAGCTGACAGTGAGACATCAGAATGGGATGGCATCTCCCTGGTGCCAGGGTCAAGGATGTTTCGGACAGGTAGCGGAATATTCTCAAAGGGAAGAATGACCAGTGGGAGGTCATTGTACATTGGTACCAATGACATAGGAAGGGGAAAAGATGAAGTCCTGATGAGAGAATATAGCAAATTAGCCTGGACTATAAAAAGTAGGTCCTCGGTCATAATATCTGCATTACTCCCGGTGGTACATACTAGTGAGAGTAGGAATAGCAGGATGGAGGAGATGAAAGATTGGCTAAGGAGGTGTAGGGCAGAAGGATTCACATCTTTTGATCATTGTAATCTCCTCTGGAGTAGAGTTGACCTGCATAAGAAGGATGGATTGTACCTGAATTGGAAAGTGTCTAATATCCAGGCAGGGAGATTTGCTAGTGTTACTCGGGAGGCATTAATCCAGTGAGGGTGTGGGGTAAATCCAAAGAGATAGTGAGAAAAGAGGTATGTCTGAGGCTGGTACAGTTCAGAAGTCAGTTAAGGCAGGCAAGGGCAAGGCACTGAACAAGGTAGAACTGACAAGTTACACTGCATTTACTTCAATGCAAGAGGCCTGACAGGGAAGGCAGATGGGCTCAGGGAATGGTTTTGAACATAGGACTATGATATCATGAGTATTACAGAAACGTTGCACAGTGATGAGTAGGACTGGCAGCTTAATATTCCAGGGTATCGATGCAAGAGGAAGGATAGAAAGGGGGACATGAGAGGAGGCAGAGTGGCCTTTTTGTTTAGGAGTAGCATTACAGTTGTGCTTAGGGAGGATATTCCTGGGAGTACGTCCAGTGAAGCTATTTTGGTGGAACTGGGAAATAAGAAAGGGATGATCACCTTGTTATTATCTGCTGGGTTTCGTCTGTTTGCTCTGGTTTCCTCCCACTATCTAAAGATATGCAGGTTGTGTGGATATTCCAGGCTGAATTGCCCATATTGCCCAGAGATCTGCAGGTTAGGTGGATTGGCCATGTGAAATTGCCCATAGTGTTCAGGCATGTGCAGGCTAGGTGGATTAGCCATGGGAAATGCAGCATTACAGTGGTAAGGTAGGAGTTTCTGAGGGTCAGTGTGGTTGTGATGGGCTGAATGGCCTACTTCCACGCTGTCAGGATTCTCTGATAATTCTACTAGTTTTAAAATAGCTACAGAAAATAATAGACCAGATCTAAATAGTGTTCTAAATTGGACAAAGGTGAATTTTGACAGTACAAGGCGAGAACTTTCAATATTCCTTTGCTATTCCCAGGAAAAGGGACGGCTGGAAAGTGGGAACATAACATAAGGAAGAGGAGTAGGAGTAGGCTACCTGACCCCTCAAGCCTGCTCTGCCATTCAATAGATTCCAGGCTGAGCTTTTCATGGCCTCACCTCCACATTCCTGACCTCTCACCATAATCCTTAATTCCTTTCCTGTTCACAAACCTACCTTTTGACCTAAAGATAGTCAAGTCGATAACCTAAACTGCTGCACTCAGCAGCAAATTCCACAGATTCGCAGATTTAGCTGAAGAAGTCCATCCTGAACTCACTCCAAATCTGATACCCCCTTATTTTGATGCTCTGTTCCCTCGTTTGAACCCCACCCCCAGCGGAAATCACCTCCCTGCTTCTATCTTATCTACTCCGTTATTTTTTTTTTCATATCCAACCTCCCATACTTCGAAATTCCAATGAGCATACTACCAGTTTCCTCAATCTCTCCGCATACGCTAACCCTCTGAAATCATGACTGAAACTAGTGACTCTCCTCTGTACTCCCTCCAGTGCCAGTACATCCTTGCTAATGTAAGGGGACCAAACCTGTACACAGTACTCCAGGTGTGACCTAACCAGCACTCTGTATAGCTGCAGCATAACCATCCCTCAAGCAATGAAGGACAATATTCCCTTCTCTGCCTTATTTACCTGCTGTACTTGCAAATCAACTTCCTGTGATTCATGCACAAGGACACCCAGCTCCCTCTGTACAGCAGCATGCTGCAAGTTTTCACCATTTCATCATCAGTTTGCTGTTAGTCTGACCAAAATGGATGACTTCACATTTCCCAACCTTGTCCTCCATGTGCCAGATCCTTACCCACTCACTTAACCTATCTGTATCCCTGTGCAGACTTACAGTGGCCTCTGCAGACATTGCTCTACCACTCATCTTAGTGAAGCCTACCTTTCATGAATAGATACTGTGTCTGCTCAATGAGATAATTTCTATCCACATAGCTCACTATTTCTTCCTTAAGAGATCGGGCATTTTCCCCACAAAATAAGTTATGCTAACAGGTCCATTTTAAAATATTCGCATCACATTTGTAGCTTGCCAATCTTTCAGAACTGTCCCAGAGTCCAGCAAATGTTAGTGAATTATCTCTAGTGCATTTGCTATTTACCCTCTGCCATCTGTTAACGTCCACTGGGATGCATTCCATCACGGCCAGGCGACCCATCTATCTTTAGGCTGTTATCTTTCCCAACGCTACCTCTTTACTGAGAATGATTGCTTCTCTGTCCTCATCTGGCATTGCTTCCATAGGCCTGCGACAATGAGAGTACACAGACAGTATGATCCTGTTAAGGCTTTAACAGGTAGTATAGGGAATGCTGCCTGTCAAGAGAAATTGAGGGTCTCGTCAAGAAAATGAAGGAGGGATATGGCAGTTCAGACATCTGTATTTGTGTGAATTCCTGGAGGAGTGTCAGGGCAGTACGAGTATACTCGAGGGAAAACAGGTGAGCAAAAACGGGACATGAGAGAGCTTTGGGAAATAGGTTCCCAGAGAATCCAGAGATTCCAGAAATACACTAAGGATAAACGAGTAACCAGGCAGAGAACAGGGACCCTCAAAGATCAAGGAAAAGCTCCTGTTTGTCCTAGATAAGTATATACCTGTCAGGCGGGAGCTGTGGTTTACAAAGGAAATGGAACCTCTCTACAAAAGGAAGAAGGTGGCTTATGTTAGGATGAGATGTGAAGGCTCAGTTAGGGCGCTCGAGGGTTACAAGGTAGCCAGGAAAATCCTAAAGAAAGAGCTCAGAAGTGCCAGGAGGAGACATGAGAAATTGTTGGCAGATAGGATCAGGGTAAACCCTAAGGCTTTCTATAGGTATTTAAGGAATAAAAGAATGACGAATTAGATTAGGGCCAACCAAGGATAGTAGTGGGACATTGTGTGTGGAGTCAGAGGATATAGGGGAAGCACTAAATGAATATGTTTCAACATTATTCACTTTAGAAAACGACAATGTTGTTGAGAGTACTGAGATACAGGCTACTAGACTAGGTGGGATTGAGGTTCATAAGGAAGAGGTATTAGAAACCTTGCAGAGTGTGAAAATAGATAAAACCCATCCGGCCCAGTGGACTTATCCTAAGATCCTCTGGGAAGCCAAGGAGGAGATTGCCGAGCCTTTGGCATTGATCTTTAAATCATCATTGTCTACAGGAATAGTGGCAGAAGACTGGATGATAGCAAATGTGGTTCCCCTGCTCAAGAAGGGGAGTAGAGACAACCCTAGACCAGTGAGCCTTATTCAATTGTTGGTAAAGTGTTGGAAAAGGTTATAAGAGATAGGATCCAGAAAAGAATAATTTGATTAGGGATAGTCAGCACCGTTTTGTGAAGGGTAGGTCGTGCCTCACAAACCTTATTGAGTTCTTTGAGAAGGTGACCAAACAGGTAGATGAGAGTAAACCGGTTGATGTAGTATATGTGAATTTCAGCAAGGCGTTCGAGAACGTCCCCACAGTAGACTATTGTATAAAATGCGGAAGGATGGGATTGTGGGAGATATAGCAGTTTGGATCAGTAATTGGCTTGCTGAAAGCTGACAGTGTTGATTGATGGGAAATGTTCATCCTGGAGTCCAGTTACCAGTGGTGTACCGCAAGGGTCGGTGTTGGGTCCACTGCTGTTCGTCATTTTCATAAACTACCTGGATGAGGGCGTAGAAGGGTGGGTTAGTAAATGTGCAGACAACACTAAGGTCGGTGGAGTTGTGGATAGTGACGAAGGATGTTGTACGTTACAGAGAGACTTAGATAAGCTGCAGAACTGGGCTGAGAGGTGGCAAATGGAGTTTAATGCAGACAAGTGTGAGGTGATTCACTTTGGTCGGAGTAACTGGAAAGCAAAGTACTGGGCTAATGGTAAGATTCTTGGTAGTAGATGAGCAGAGAGATCTCGGTGTCCAGGTACACAGATCCTTGAAAGTTGCCACCGAGGTTGACAGGGCTGTTTAGAAGGCATACAGTGTTTTAGCTTTTATTAATAGAGGGATCGAGTTCCGGAACCATGAGGTTATGCTACAGCTGTACAAAACTCTAGTGAGGCTGCACTTGGAGTATTGTGTACAGTTCTGTTCCCCACATGAGAGGGAGGATGTGGAAGCTTTGGAAAGGGTGCAGAGGAGATTTATTAGGATGCTTGCCTGGTATGGAGGGAAGGTCTTACGAGGAAAGGCTGAGGGACTTGAGGCTGTTTTCGTTAGAGAGAAGAAGGTTGATACGTGACTTAATAGAGACAGACAAGATAATCAGAAGGTTAGGTTGTGTAGACAGGGAGAGCCTTTTTCCAAGAATGGTGACGGCGAGCACGAGGAGGCATAGCTTTAAATTGAGGGGTGATGGATATAGGACAGATGTCAGAGGTAATTTCTTTACTCCGAGTACTAAGGGTAGGGAATGCTGTGCCTGCAACGGTAGTAGATTCACCAACTTTAAGTACATTTAAGTCGTTATTGGACAAGCATATGGAAGTACATGGAATAGTGTAGGTTAAATGGGCTTCAGATTGATATGACAGGTCGGCGCAACATCGAGGGTCGAAGAGCCTGTACTGTGCTTTAATGTTCTATGTTCTATGAGCAATATGCTGTAAGGATCATTGCTGGGTCCACTGCTTTTCATCATTTGTGTAAATGTTTTCCATGTGAATATAGGAGGTATGGTCAGTGACTTTACATAAATACCAAAATTGGAGGTGCAGTGGACAGGGAAGAAGGTTACCTCAGATTACAATGGGACTTCAAACAAATGGGCTGAGGAGTGGCAGATGGAGTTTAATTCAGAAAAATGTGAGGTGCTTCATTTTGGAAAATCAAATCAGGGCAGGACTTATACACTTAATGGGAAGGTCCTGGGGAGCGTTGCTGAACAAAGAGATCTTGGAGTGCAGGTTCATAGTTCCTTGAAAGTGGAATCATAGATAGGCAGGGTAGTGAAGAAGGTATTTACTATCCTTGCCTTTACTGGTTAGTGGATTGAGTACAGGAGTTGTGACGGCATTTTGTAGCTGTTCAGCACATTGATTCAGTCACTTCTGGAATTCTGCTTTCAGTCCTGGTTTCCCCGCTATCGGAATGATATTGTGAAACTTGAAAGGGTTCAGAAAAGATGTTATTAGGGTTGAGGGTTTCAGCTATATAGGGATAGGCTGAATAGGCTGGGGCTGGTTTCCCTGGAGCATCGGATGCTGAGAGGTGACCTCAGTGGTTGATACAATTGTGAGGGACATGGATAGGATGAACAACCAGGGTCTTATTCCCAGGTTAGGTGAGTCCAAATCTATGGGGCGCAGGCTTTTAAGGAGTGAGGAAACAATTTATAAGGGATCTGAGGGGCAATGTTATCAAGCTGAACGTGGTATGTGTATGTAATGAGCTGCCAGAGAAAGTGTGGTGGCTGGTACAATTGCAACATTTAAAAGGCATCTGATTTGGGTTTAGGAAAGGTTTAGAAGGTTATGGGCCAAGTGCTGTCAAATGGGACGAGATTAATTTAGAATATCTGGTCGGCATGGACAAGTTGGACCAAATGGTTGGTTTCTGTGCTGTACATCTCGATAACACTGAAACATTAAAATTAAGATAAGTTTCTCTATGTGGGGAGTTAGCAGAAGGTCAGATAAATCTCCTTGGAGCTCAGGAGGTTAAGCAGTGATGTCAACCAGGAGCAGATTTCTTTCCAGGATATTTAATTTAGAGGGAGAAATTATTAACGTCACAAATCACGTCCTTTCCTCTGCTATTTATCATTCCCCTTTCCTTCCAGATCTTCCCAAAGGTGTGTACTACCCCAAAGGCATACTTAGAGTCAGTGTAGATTGTCCCGGCTATTCCCTTTAAATTCCTCAAAGCCCGGTGCAAGGCGTACAATTCGCACGTTTGTGCAGACCAGGCATTCGGAAGCCATCCACTTTCCACTAATTCCCAACCAGTCTCAGTAATGACTGCATAACCGTTGTGTCTTTTCCCATCTGTCACTCGAGAGGACCCGTCAATGTACCACCGCCTTCCTGCATGTAAGGGGTGTCCCTCAGATCTTCCCTCACTTTACTCTGGTACTCTATTATGTCTGAACAGCAGTGTTCCAGTTCCTCCTCCCCTTCCCCTTTCCAAAGAAAGTCCGCCGGGTTCTGGCAGCCCCCGACTTCTATTCGGAGGTCTTCTCGGTCTAACAATATGGCTTCATATTTCAGAATTCTCGAGTGAGTCAGCCACCTCCCGGCCTTCTGATTCAGGATGGCTCTAACCTGGTGGGGAGTAGTGACTGTCAAGGGGGCCCCGAAAGTCAACTTCCTGCTTTCCTCTACCAGCTTTGCCGTGGCTGCCACCGCTTGGACACACTCCGGCCACCCTCGGGAGACTGGATCCAGAATTTTTGACAGGAAAGCGACGGGCTTCCTTTCTCCCCCCCCAATCCTGGGTCAATACTCCAAGAGCGGTTCCCTTTCTGGAGTTCACAAAGAGACGAAATGTCTTACTAAAATCCGGCAAGCTTAAAACAGGTGCGGTCATCAATTTTTCTTTTAGAATTCCAATTAACATTTTCTCCTCCTCCTCCCATTTTATTCTATTGGGTGCCTCCTCAATGAGTTTTAGGTGCAAGTATTTAGTAAGGGGGACATAGTCATCTATCCATAACCGACAATAGCCTAAGAGTCCCAAGAACTTCCGCAACTCCCTCTTGGTCATTGGGAGGCCTAGTTCGATTATTGCCCGCACTCTTTCTGGACTTATTCGTTTCTGTCCCTGGCTTATCAAGTGTCCCAGGTACTTAACCTCTTTCTCGACATATTGGAGCTTCTTCTGACTCACTCTTAACCCCTTCTCAGCTAGGTAATTTAACAGGGCATTAGTCCCAAGTAGGACGTCCTCCTCCGTGGGCCCGGATAAAAGGAGATCGTCCACGTATTGTATAAGCTTAAGGGCCGGGGACAAGGTTAGTCCCTCCAATAATTGTTCCAGAATCTGCCCGAACAGAGTCGGGGACTCAGTGAATCCTTGGGGGAGCACGGTCCACCTGTACTGCTGTTTTCTACCAGTATCAGGATCCTCCCATTCAAAAGCAAAAAGATCCCTACTGTCCTTGTCCAGGGGATACGCCCAGAAGGCATCCTTTAAGTCTATAACACTAAACCAGCCGTGGTCCGGGGGTATTCGCCCCAGAATAGTGTATGGGTTCGGTACCACAGGGTGCCGTACTTGGACAATTTTATTTACTTCCCTTAGGTCTTGGACCATTCTGTAGCTCCCGTCCGACTTCCGGACCGGCAGGATGGTGGAATTGTATCGTGACATACAGGGCTCTACCAAACCATCTTTTATTAGGTCTTCCATAACTGTCTTCAGGCCCTGCCTCCCTTCCCAAGAGATGGGGTATTGGTGCACTCTGACGTCGGGGCTCTGGGGTTTTAATTTTACCTCCACAGGTCGAATTGCGAGTCCCCCCCGGCTCCCTTTGGCGACCCAAACCCTAGGGTCTATCTCTGTCAATCGGGACTCACTAAGGTATGACATGGTAACGGCTAATTCATCCTCTTCTCCCACTTCTATTCGTAATCCGAAACGGACTATCAAATACCGTCCCAACAACCCATAGGGAAGATGGGGGAGGTGAAGGAGTTCCACCTGGAGCTCCTCCTCCTCCAGCCGCAAGGGTTGTGGTTCGAATATTTTCGCACTAAAAACCCCACCCTTAACTCCTGAAATGTTTAATGTTTTAGCTTGGAAGCCAACCCCCCTGGGATGGAGGGGGATTGAGGACCTGCCGGCGCCTGTGCCAACTAAGAAGGTAACATCTTGTCTAAATGGGCCCACCCGTAAATTTACCAGGGGTTCTTGGTAGGCCCGTGTTCCGATCCTCCCCTGACTTCCCTAATCCATTTGTTCACGCTCCATTTCATACATCCCTTCTCTTTCCCTTTTAAACTCGGGACAATCCCTTTTGAAGTGTCCCAGTTTCCCGCAATGGTAACATCCGGCCATCGGAGGCCGCTCAAATCCATAAAATCCTCCTCTCTCACTTCTGCCCTGTCTCGCTTCTCTCCCTCTCCAACTTTCCTTCGACGTTCCTCTTTCCACCCCATAAACTCCCTCCCCCATTCCCGTGGATTTACAAGCTTCCCGTACAGCTGCCACCATCATTTTTGTCTTCTGTTTCTCCCTTATTACATCCCTCTGAACGTACACCTTCTGTGCTTCCCGTAATAATTCTGCAACATCTTTTTCAGCCCAATCCTCCACTTTCTGTAATTTCTTCTGAATGTCAGGCCATGAATTAGTCACAAAGTGCACCTTAAGCATGCCCTTGCCTATTTCCCCATCGGGGTCTAAACCTGAATACTTTCGCATGTACTCCCGCAAACGGTCTAAAAACTCACTCGGGGATTCATCCTTTTTCTGTCCAACTTCGAATGCTTTCGCTAAATTCCGCCGTTTGGGCACGCAGGTTTGGATCCCCCTGATTATAAGGCTTCTGAGATCTGTCATATTGGCCCGTCCCCCCGCGTCGTTATGATCCCACTGGGGGTCCTCTAAGGGGTACTTCTGCTCTCCACGCTGAGGGCCGTCCTGATGCTCCCTCTCCCAAATGGCCATTGCACTATTCCGGATCATAACAATTTCATCGTAATTAAATAGTATTCTCATCATGGCCTGCAGTTCAGCCCATGTGTATATACTGGGCCCCAGAAATTGGTTCTTATTGATGGTCACCCACCAGAACAATGACGACTCAAAACCCGCCGCTATCTGGTTCCTAGCCTTGTATTCGTCAGGAACACCCCTGGGGACCCCTATGGCATCTAAATATATGTTATCATCGAAAGAGGTCTCCAAAGCTCTCTCAGTTCTTCCACTGGAACGGGGTTGCTCTTGTTTTTCGAATGCCAGGGTGAATGGGATGGCCAATTGAACGCTTGCACAAGTGCCCGTCCATTTTCGGGGCAGGGTCTGTCGCAGAACCCTCCCACCACAGTACCACCAGAGGTCTGCCCTAGGCACATGAATTTGGGAGTAATTCCCGCCCCCAGTAGTTTCATTGACCAGCCGAATTGATCCGCTGCACTTGTCAAATGTCCCCACATCGTTGTCCCACTGTAGTCCCGTCCGAGAGACGCAGGCCTGGTGCGTACCCGTTACCCCCGAGAATTATGGCGGGCGGGGCGCCCCCTCAGACTTGACGGGGGGAAACTTCAAACTCAAGGGTCGACAAGTGGAGTCGTTCCAGGCCTCTCGGTCCTGGTACAGCCTTATCATGCAGTCCAAGGCTCGTGGGTGTTTCTCCCATCCCAGCGGGAATGGGACCACCTGAGGGTTAGGGCGGGCACCCGTGCATGCGTAGCAATCAGTCTTTTTCATGCTCCTTACAGTATATTTGACCCATTCCATCCAGGCATTCGCCTCCCCGTATCCCGTTTCTATTTCAAAGGTCTTTTCCAAATCTGTCACCTCAATTATTCTAATCTTTCCCTGCTCATCGGTGGCGGATGAGCCCCCAGATTCAGCTTCAATGACCGTGATATACGTGCAGCACAGCTGCACCCCCTCCTGTCCTGCCTGGCCCCCAACTCTAATACCCAGTATTGTTCCATTAAGGCTCGCCCCGTTGTTTCCCAAGTTCTTTATGGTCAGATAGAGCGGATTGCACTGATTCTGCCCACAATCCTGTCCAGGGGTGATGGGATCACGGACAACTGACACCATAGCCTGGACCCCGGGGGCTGGAGGCCTATGTATGCCTTCCCTACCATGCAATTGTAATACTAACGCCTGACCCTGGAATCCCCTTTCTCTCTCTAGGTTCCGTTTAGTTTGATTCAGTTCACTTTTAGTCCTGCAGGGCACCAACCCACATAGGTCTAAGCTAAATGTCTGTGTTGGCTTGTTGGCAAGCACGGAGATGGAGAACCACTGACGGTCTTCTACTTGTTTTTTTTCCAGAGGCCAAATTGGGTAACACGCACACTATGACCCAGCCCAAGGATAATGGCAAAGCAAGTTAACAACACGATTGACCGCATTTTGTCGCGACACCTGTAGCCAGAGGGCACAGTTCCTTTAGACTCGCCAAAGTCCGATTAGTTTGTTCTCAGGGTCTCTGTTCCTTCGCTGCCTTTGTCAGAGAGGTTCGTTCATTCTCCGTCGGTTGTGGCACTGGTCCCTTGAACCGAGTGTAATGGGTCCAGCCCTTTTCGGCCGTACGGACAGCCGTTTCGGTCGTCAAAAGTACCAGGAAGGGACCGTCCCAAGTTGGTTCGAGGGTACGTTGCTTCCAGTTTTTAATTAGAACCCACTGACCCGGCTTGACGGTGTGCACCGCAAACTCGAGGGGCGGCGTCTGTGCCAAAAGTCCCTGTTGGCGTAAACGAGATAGAGCAGACCCCAGAGCCACCACATATTTTTGCACAAACATATCCCGAGACACGAATACAGGAGGTTCCCCCTTCGGCCCATGGAACGGGAGGCCAAACAGCATTTCGAAAGGGGAGACGCCCAAATCGCGCCTTGGCTGGGTGCGAATTTGCAATAGGGCGAGGGGTAGGCATTTGGTCCAAGGCAGGCCGATTTCACTAGTGAGTTTGGTTAGCTGCTTTTTGATGGTCTGGTTCATTCTTTCGACCTTGCCCGAGGAGGGGGGATGCCAGGGGGTGTGCAAATCCCAGTCAATCCCCATTGCTTGCACTACATTCTGGAGGACGGTCGAGGTGAAGTGGCTCCCCTGGTCAGAGTCAATAGCGCAGGGCAGCCCAAATCGTGGGATGATATTTTCGAGTAGAACTTTGCTAACCTGAGTTGCTGTTGCCGTGGCAGTGGGGAAAGCTTCCACCCATCCTGTCAGGTGATCTACTACTACTAATAGATACTTCAGGCGACCTATGGGGGGGGGGGGAGCTCAGTGTAATCTACCTGGACATACTCAAACGGCCTATAGGCCGGACTCCTACCCCCTTGTCTTGCATGCTGCCGCAGCCCCCTTTTGTTAATCTTTCGACATGTTATGCAATCTCCTGTGACCTGCTTGGCTACCGTGTACAGACCAGGGTGAGCATATCGGCGCAGGAAAGCATCACACAGTGCCTGGACGCCCCAGTGACCCTCTTGGTGTAGACGGGCAATAATGTCCCGTGTCAACGGTCGATTTAGTAGCTGGCGGCCATTGGGTAAGGTCCACTTCCCTTCCCTATCCTTTGTACCCCCCAGAGACACAAGAAGAGTTTCTTCTTTGTCAGTAAACGTGGGCACTTCGGTAATTTCCGATATCTGGGGAATCCTTACCAGGTAGTTTATTACTTCCTTCCCCATCCCGGCCAATTTTGCCGGTTCATCTGCCATTTGATTCCCCAGGGTCTCTATTTTATCGTCTTTCTGGTGCCCTTTCACATGTACTACAGCAATCTCTTGTGGCAGCAACAAATCCTCCAAGATCATGGCAGATGGAGTTTAATTTAGAATATCTGGTCGGCATGGACAAGTTGGACCAAATGGTTGGTTTTGTGCTGTACATCTCGATAACACTGATACATTAAAATTAAGATAAGTTTCTCTATGTGGGGAGTTAGCAGAAGGTCAGATAAATCTCCTTGGAGCTCAGGAGGTTAAGCAGTGATGTCAACCAGGAGCAGATTTCTTTCCAGGATATTTAATTTAGAGGGAGAAATTATTAACGTCACAAATTTTAGTAACTACTTTCAAGTAATTGGCAAATAATGCAGGTTAAAAATGTGAACATTATTTTATTCCGTAAGTTCAAAGCATCTGGATCAGTTTGACCAAAGCTGGATGCAGATTCAGTCATTATTGTCAAAGCAAATTTGCAATTGTGCGAGATATGCGGCTGTCCAGCCCCATCTCCGGCACTTTTACTTCCCTTCCCAGGAACAAAGACACGGAGGGGTCTGTCCAAAACCTTTCATTCAACTTTGCAAAGTCGGGTGCAATGCCTCGTGGGTACACACATTAATAATAATCTCCACACATTATATACACGTAAATGTGGGCTGGGTCTCCTACTGCTGTCTTGACCAATGAGTGCTCGGGTTCCCCACTGTTTTCCTTATTTGGGTTCTGGTGCCTGCGATTATTTTGTTACTCACTTGGCCAATCAGTGTTCGAGTTCCCCGTTCTTTCCTTATATGGATGATGTTGTACAACTGTGGTTAAGGGCGGTCTCTCAACTATCGAGGAAAGCTCTTACAATTGTTTCATTCATAAAAACATGGGGGAGGTCCGGCACCGGTTTCGAGTGTCTGCTTGTGTTTACTATAAGGCACTTGTGTTTACTATAAGGTAGAAAAAACTAAAATGTAGCTAACCATTTAAAAATTACACTACCCCCTACACAATTTAGCTTCTTTTAAGGAAGGATTTGGAGGACTACAGGCAAATGGGAGGTGAGTTGGGACAGACTGGCACCATCTCCACAAGGAGAGAGTATAGCCCCAATGGGCTGAATAGCCCCCAGTCCCTCTACTCTGTGATACTGCCCCCTTTCACTGAATGTTGAAAGTCATGCCAGTGCAGAGCCATAGATTAGATTAGATTAGATTAGATTAGATTAGATTACTTTACAGTGTGGAAACAGGCCCTTTGGCCCAACAAGTCCACACCGCCCCGCCGAAGCGCAAATCACCCATACCCCTACATTTACCCCTTACCTAACACTACGGACAATTTAGCATGGCCAATTCACCTGACCTGCACATTTTTGCACTGTGGGAGGAAACCGGAGCACCCGGAGGAAACCCACGCAGACACGGGGATAATGTGCAAACTCCACACAGTCAGTCGTCTGAGGCGTACAGCATGAAAACAACCCCTTTGGTCAAACTAGTCCATGCTGACCAGATATCCTAACCTAACGTCGTCCGTTTTACCAACACTTGGCACACATCCCACTACACCCTTCCAATACATATACACATCCAGATGACAAATGATCTAATTGTACCAACCTCCACCACTTCCCCTGACAGAAGACAGCTAAGAATCCGCATACATGAGCATCAACTAGCCACGAAACGACACGACCAGCTATCCTTAGTAGCCACACACGCAGACAACAAGCAACATGAATTCGACTGGGACAACACTACTATCATAGGGCAAGCCAGACAGAGAACAGCCAGGGAATTCCTAGAGGCATGGCATTCATCCACAAACTCCATCAACAAACACATCGACCTGGACCCAATATACCAACCACTACAGCGGACAGCTGAAACTGACAACCGGAAGCGGCAGGGACAGACCACTATAAACACCGGAGGAAACATCAAAGAAGCGCTTCGCAGGAGGCACCCAAGCACTGATGATGTCGCCTAGCCAGGGGACGAAACGTTTGCAACAAAAACTTCCAGCTCGGCGAACAGAACCACAACAACGAGCACCCGAGCTACAAATCTTCGCACAAACTTTGAACACTTGACCCTCTGAGCCCTTTTAAATCTTTCCCCGCTCACGTTAAACCTATGCCCTCTAATTCTGGACTCCCCCCACCCCAGGGAAAAGACCTTGTCTATTTATCCTACCCATGCCCCTCATGATTTTATAAACCTCTATAAGGTCACCCTTCAGCCTCCAATACTCCTGGGAGGAGCGCACTACTCGTGTCATAATGGGGCCCGGGTGATTGACGGCAACTTCAGACCAACAGGAGAGTTGGTATGATCCTCCATCCAATGGGAGTGAATGAGGGGTGGGTCCAGTGGGCCAACACGTGACCATGAACTGTGCAGGTGCAGTGTCACTGTGGTGGGGGTGCACTCAGTGAGTGTGAAGGGAGTGAGAGAGCCAGCAGAGACTGGGAGAGAAGTGGAGTTTGTGTGGACTGGGAGTGCTTATAAAAACACTGTTTTAGTCGGCCAGACCTGAATTAGAAATTCCTGATAAATAAGAACCAAATGAACTGCAGATGATGTAAATCTCACACAGCAACCAAAAGGTACTGGTAAAGCTCAGCAGGTCTGGCAGCATCTGTGAAGAGAAATTAGAGTTAACATTTTGGATCCGCTGACGCATCCTCAGAACTGGTGTTACTGAAAAGAAATGTCGGTTTAAATGCAGAAGGTAGGGGTTAAGGAGTAAATGATAGGTGGTGATAGAGTCCAAAGAAAGAAATGGGAGCAGTTGGACAAAGGATTGGATAACGATCTGGCTGGGGGAGGGGGAATACTGGCTAAACATAGGTAGTGTGGAATGGCAGACTATGTGATAACCCGTGTGTGGGTTAAGAGGCGAGGGCGCTAGGACATTGGAGAGTTCAGGACCTAATATTATTGAATTTGACACTGGGGCTGGAGAGGTGCAGGGTCCCCAGGGAGAAGATGAGGTGTTGTTCTTCCAGCTGGCATTAACACGTGGCGCTGAAAAAGCACAACAGGTCAGGTAGCATCCCAGAAGCAGGAGAATCGACGTTTTGGGCATATTCCTTTCTTCAGGAATTCCGGGATTGGGGGTGTTGGCGGGAGTAAGAGGGCTGAGAGTTAAATAAGTGGGATGTGTGGGGATGGTGGGAAGGGAGCTAGGAAGGCAAGAGGTAGATGTAGATGGAGGGTAATGGAGAGAGGGTGGAGTGGATAACTGGAAAGGAAGATGGACAGGTGGGACAGTTCAAGAGGGTGGTGTCGAGTTGGAGGGTTGGATCTGGGACAAGGCAGGGGAGGGGAGATGAGGAAACCTTGATTCTGTGGTTAAAGGGTCCCAATATGGAAGATGAGGTTTTCTTCCTCCAGGCGTCGGGTGGCTGGGATTTGGTGGTGGAGGCGGCCCAGGACTTGCATGTCCATAGCGGAGTGGGTAGGGAAGTTGAACTGGTCGGCCACAGGTTGGTGGGGTTGGTTGGTGCATGTGTATCAGCAATGTTCCCTGAAACATTCTGCAAGTTGATATCC
The DNA here is from genome assembly GCF_037043375.1 of Chiloscyllium plagiosum. Lineage (NCBI taxonomy): Eukaryota > Metazoa > Chordata > Chondrichthyes > Orectolobiformes > Hemiscylliidae > Chiloscyllium > Chiloscyllium plagiosum. The sequence continues at coordinate 56,481,641 of NW_028270183.1, forward strand.
TGACTCCCCAGTGGAGAGGAGACCACGTCGAAAGCAAAGGCTATAATAGGTGAGGTGTTTGGATGTGCAGGAAAATCTCTGCTGGATGTGCAAGGGTCCTTTGGAGGCGAGGGGGGAGGTGTGGGCACAGGTTTTACACCTCTTGCATTGACAAGTGAAGGTACTGGGAGTGGAGGGCTGGTTTGATGGGAGCATGGATCTGACGAGGAATTCACAGGGAATGGTCTCTGGAATGCTGAAAGGAATGGAGGTGTGGGAAGTGGTGGAGATGCACTGGAGAGTACTGTTGACCACGAGGAAGGGGAAATTGCAGTCCTTGAAATACGGGGAGTTTTGGTATGTTCTGGAGTGTTCTGCCAGCTTGCATTAAGCTTTACTGGAACACTGCAGTAAGCATGAGACAGAGATGTTGGCCAGGGAACAGACTCATGTGTTACAGTGACAGGCAACTGGAAGCTCAGGGTCTGTTTTGCAACAGAACTTAGATCATCAGTTGCAATTTCCAACACCTCCACTGAGATTCTGCCAGACACCGGTTCCTGTCCCCTCCGTTAATAGCTATGCACCCTCCCAGCCAGATTGTTATCTACTCCTTTGTCTTTCCAAAGGTTACTGTCTCTCTTTGGACTCTGTCCCCACCTATTATTTACTCTTTAACCCCTATCTCCTGCAGTTCAAAGATAGGCAGGTTAGGTGAATTGGCCCAGCTAAATTTCCCGAAGTGCTCAGGGATGTATAGGTTAGGTGCATTAGTCAGGGGAAATGTAGAATAATAGGGTCGGGGAATGGGTTTGGTTGAGAAACTCTTCAGAGGGTGGGTGTGACTTGTTGGGCCGAATGGCCTGTTACCACACTGTAGAGATTCTAATATTCCCAACTGCCTCGGTTCTGAAGAAGGGTCACTGGACCCGGAATGACCCTTGGTGTGTGCAGAAGGAGGAAACGGGAAAGGGGAGTCGGATCCAGTTTAGATTGGGAGGTACAAAGTTAAAAATCACACAACACCAGGTTATAGTCCAACAGGTTTAATTGGAAGCACACGAGCTTCCAGAGCGACGCTCCTTCAGGTGATAGTGGAGGGCTCAATCATAACATAGAATTTATAGCAAAAATTTACAGTGTCATTTAACTGAAATTATACATTGAAAAATTGATTGTCTGTTAACCGGCATCTCCAAATCATATACTGGGAGGGTTTAATTACACTTTGTACAGGTAGTTAGGCCTGAATTAGAAACTCTTGGTCCCACGTTTATAGCAAATGGGAAAATGGCTGTGGCCCTCAGGCGGTGATAGGTCCTGGGTTGTGGCCGCCATCTTTATTTGGGGCAAGGTACAGTGAGGCACATGGACATGTCCTCTTCCTGGGTGGGGAAGGGGTGATTTGAAGAGGAGCATTTACACACCAAACACATACCAAGAGAAGTGTTTGCCTTCACGATTCATTTTGCATTGACTATGAGTTTTGTTTTGTGAATTCATTTTATAGGATATTAATTGAGAATAATTGAGACAGGGATCTCAAAAGCATTTTTCTATCGTCAGCAGAGTCATCAGGATCTAAATACCATTGACATTTAACTGTGGAAAGGAGAAAGGTTTGTCTGTCCTGTCTATGGGAAAGTATCTATTTTTTTCAAGCAAAAAGCAGAAAGATATTCAAATTAGTGTTTGGATCACCATTGGGATTTGTGCTCTGTTCTGGACCCTGCAGCTAAGGAAGGAGATATTGCCCTGGGAGGAAGCACAGATATATCCAAATTACACCTTGTCTCTTTGTAGGAACTGTCAGATTTGGTCCTAGTTACCCACTTCATGATGTTACCCTGTAAACTCCTTATTTTCAATTCACTGGAAACTTCTCATTAAAATTCCTTATGGACTCAATTTCTAGCACCATTTCAGGTGGAATGTTCCAGATTCTGACAACTGCCTGTTCATTCAGAATCTGCTGAAGTCTATGTTGACTCTGGGGTTACAAAGGGCTGAATTGAAAGATGAGCTGCAGTTCCTGAGCTCCCATTGAGATACACTGGAACACTGCAGGAGGCTGAGGGCAGTGTCGGTGTGAACAGACAATAAAAATGATAGGGCTGCACTGTGAGGGCTGCTTGGATCAATGAGAGTGTTTCAGAGTTGCGTGTAAACAGACGGAGGGGAGACAGGGAGAAGGTGAAGCTCAGCTTCAGTTTTAGTTCAGGCCATTCAGAAATTCACATGATCTCAATGGGAATAGCAAGTTTGTAAGTGAAACCTGCTGAGTTTTTTTTAACGGTTTTTAGAAGTATAAAATGTCAGCTTAAGTAAAGATCGGAGCTTTACATTATAATGGAAATGTTTGAAGTGAAGAAAGGTTTCTAGCTCATTTAAATTCTCTTAATGAGAGTAACTAGCTGAAACTAGAGAGACATTGTGACAGGCGCCCTCAGACCTGTGGTGTGCTCCTCTTGTACAATGTGGGAAATAGGGGACGCTTCCAGTCTCCCTGACGGCTATGTGTGCAGGAACTGTGTCCATCTGCAACTACTGGGGAACTGTTTTTCAGACCTGGAGTTGAGAGTGGACTCACTGTGGAGCAACACTGAGAATGTTATGGACAGCACTTTTAGTGAGTTAGTCACACTGCAGGTGAGGGTTACACAGGCAGAAAGGGAATGGGTGACCGTCAGATCAAGTAAAAGGCTCAGGAAGGAAGTGCAGGACTCTCCACTGATCGCACCGCTTCTCAAACAGATATTGTGCACCGCTTGGGATTCTATAACGGGGGGAACAGGTGGGGTGGACTTTCAGGGGAAATCAGCAACAGCCAGGTTCATGACACCACAGATAGCTCCGCTGCACAGAACTGGAGGAAGGAGAATGACAGAGCTGTCGTGACAGGGGATCCAGTAGTCAGGGATAGAGACAGGCGCGTCTGTGGCCACAGAAATGAATCCAGGACAGTGGAATTGAATCCAGGTCCATTTATTGATAAGTGCACAGACCAATAAATGTCAGCGTCCCAAATGCAACCTTCAGCACTTGACCACCCTGAAGCTCTACTTTCCAGAGACTGTGCACTTGTTCCAAGCCCTTCAGAGGGATTGAAGGGTATGGGGAGAAAACAGGAACAGCGTTGTGTTGTAGATCTACAAAATAACGGTCACCCTCCCCTCTCGGTCTCTCCCCTCTGTCTCTCACCCCCCATCGTGCCTCCTCCCCACCACAGGGAAAAGACCTTGTGTATTTACCCTATCCATGCCCCTACTGATTTTATAAACCTCTATAAGGTCACCCATCAGCCTCTGACGCTCCAGGGAAAACAGTGTATTTATCCTCTCTCTGTAGCTCAAATCCTCCAACCCTGGCAACATGCTTGTAATACTATTCTGACCCCTTTCAAGTTTCGCAATATTGTTTTGATAGGAAGGAGACCAGAATTGCACGCAATATTCCAAGCGTGACCTAACCAATGTTCTGTAGAGCCGCAATATGACCTCCCAACTCTATACTCAGTGCTGTGACCAATAAAGGAAAGCGTACTAAACACCTTCTTTACTATCCTATCTACCTGCGATTCTGTTTTCAAGGAGCTATGATCTGCACTCCAAGGTCTCTTTGTTCCGCAGCACTCCCGAAGACCTTACCATTAAGCGTATACATCCTGCTAATATTTGATTTCCCAAAATGCAGCACCTCACATTTATCTAAATTAAACTCCATCTGCCAGTCCTCAGCACATTCAACCATCTGATCAAGATCCTGTTGTAATCTGAGGTAATCCTCTTCACTGTACAATACACCTCCAATTTTGGTGTCATCTTCCTCACATTACTTCCTATATTCACATCTAAATCATTGATATAAATTTTGAAAATTAGTGGATCCAGCGCCGATCCTTTGTGACACTCCACTGGTCACAGGACTCCAATCTGAAAAGCAACCTTCCACCACCACCCTCTGTCTTCTACCTTTTAGCCAGTTATGTATCCAAATGGCTAGTTCTCTCTGTATTCCATGAGATCAACCTTGATAACCAGTCTCCCATGGGGACCCTTGTTGAATGCCTTACTGAAGTCCATGTAGATCATTTCCACTGCTTTGCCCTCATGAATCCTCTTTGTTACTTCAAAAAAATTGACTCAAGTTCATGAGACGAGATTTCTCACACACAAAGCCATTATTAATATCCAGGACTTAACTCTTTACATTGGGGTCTGCGACACCCAGTTATGGGTGTTAATATTCTGGATAAAGTTCAAGTACATCAGGTTTGTGTTAGTGACTGTGTTTTGAGTCTTGTTAATATCACCCACACAGGTAAGTTCCATTTGAAAGGCAGTCCCTATATCCCGAACCCCGCTCCCATCTGCTCTGTCTCTATCCCCACCATAGACAGTAAGTGGGAGGAGCTCATGGAGTTTCCATGTGAGAGAGATTGAGAAAATCTTCCCTTCTTTCCACTAGCCCACCAGGAAATTGTGGTAGAGTTGAGTAACAGCATCTTTGAAAAGGCTGATTGGAAAACGTGCCCAAGCCGCCAGGCCACACTGTCTCCCAGCTGTCCCTGCCTGAGCCTCCAAACAGAACCTTCCTGTAGTTTCTCTCTGTCAGACTCTCCCATTGCTCACTTTGTTCAGGATCATCTCCTGCTGCTGCATTGATCCTGTCCCTCACTGACCTGTCCATCCCCCAGTGTCCTCCACATTCATTCCTTGTTTACAATCTCCAGCCTGCCCCCTCCACCCTATTGGGCAGCAGCTGCTGTCAATCACCCAGCTTCGTGTGTGATCTGGAGCATGTGCTGTAGGAGGGGAGACCAGTGCATGGGCGCAGTGCTGGCCAATTGTTGGTGTATGTGAAGGGTGGGTCAGTGCCAGGGACGCTGTGTGTGTGTGGGGTTAATCTGTCATTGGCAGCTTCCTCCCTGTGGGAACAGGAACCAGGAAAATGGCCCCTGCCATGATATCGTGGCAAGTGGTCGGCTATCAGTGGGGGTAGCATTTCGTTGAAAGTTATCAGAACCCGTGTGAAGATTCAGGAATGTTATGGAAAGGAACACAGATGGGCCTGCAATTAAAGTTCTAATTTGGTTCATCTTAGTTCAATCAGATATGGTTTGGCCAGTGTGTGCAGGATGGTTCTTATCAGAGGGTCCGTGTGGGGGAAATAAATAAAATGTTCCAGATTTGGGAAAAAAATCAGATTGGTTCTGACCAGAAAGGAAACCTGGGAAGTGGGGGAAGGATTCACCAACATCCAGGAGGCTCCGAGTCAGACTCATTGATTTTAATAGATTAGATTTCCTACAATGTGGAAACAGGCCCTTCCGCCCGGCCAGTCCATACCGACCGTCGGAAGTCTAACCCACCCAGACCCATTTCCCTCTGACTAATGCACCTATGGGCAATTTAGCATGGCCAATTCACCTGACCTACGCATATTTGGATTGTGGGAGGAAACCTTTTTTTGGTTCTTAGTCTGCAGGCAGGAGCGAGGAAGCTGATTTCAAAGAGAAGAGAGAGTCTGGGAGAACTGGGTGTGGAGGGAAAATGGTGAGGAGATTGGTTTGGATTTCAGTTCACAGAAGAGAGCAATTGTGAGACTGAGATTTAAAGCTTTGGGGGAACAAAGAAACTACAATTTAATACTATCACTGTCTTATGAATTTCCATCCTGTGTTAACGGTGGTGACCTGTTTTCTCTGTTGTAGGGTTCTGAAAGGGCGGATTTGTGGATGAGAAATTCAAATTGAACTTCCTGTTCGGTTTTGATGGTTACTTGATCCGTGCCGGTCTGAATATCATTGGCCTTTTCATGTGGAAGGAAAGGTGTGTATTCTGTCCGTGGGCGAATATTTCAAATGTCAGTGTGTCTGGAAAAAGTCCTGAGACACAGCCAAGTCCATATTAGCGTGGTGACTGTGGACAGAGAGTTCATTTGTTGTTAAAAGTCTGAAAACACATGGCACATTTCCCAGGAATAATTAAGCTACAGATTTGTTTTGTATGAGGACAAGGTTTTAATTAATCATGCAACCCGAAAGAGACTAGGATACCTGCACCATGGAACAAACGATGAAAACGGGATTGTGGTAAAGGAGTTAATTATTGATCATGGCTTGTTATCCATTGGCGTTGTCACGTCAGTTCCAATGCCGTGGGGAAACACTGGAAATGTGATGAATGTAATGTAGGTTTCAGTTATTAAACTGTAAAAAGGTGCAGATGAAATTTACAAGGATGATGCCAGGGCTCAGGGGTCTGAGTTATAGCGAGAGATTGGACAAGCGAGGATTTTTTTTTGTTTAGAGCAGTGGAAACAGGGGCGGGGGGGGGGGGGGGGGGATGTTTTCTGGAAGTGTATAAGACCATGAGCGGCCTGGGTAAGGGGAATGCACTCCGTCTCTTTCCCAGGGAATCAAGGAGTGGAGGGCATCAGTTTACGGTTAGAGGAGAAATTATAAAAGGGAACGTGAGAGGCAACTGTTTTACACAGAGGATAGTATGTATATGGACTGAGCTGCCAGTGGAAGCGGTTGAGACATTTGGACAAATACCTGGATAGCAAAGGGTCAGAAGCAGATGGGCCAAGTGCAGGGAAATGGGGTTCGCGTGGATGGACATTCTAATTGGCATGGGCCAGTTTGGGCCAAAGAGCCTGTCTCTGCTGTAGGACTCTGACTCAAAGTATATTTACTATTTCTCCCGCTATCTCTGGTAGTACCCTGGGATGTATTCCATCAGAGCAAATAGACTTGTCTACCTTTCGCTCCATGAGCTTGCCCAGCTCTAACTCTCTCGTGACAAAGGTTGTTTCTTGGTCCTCACCTTCCTCAGTCTCCTTGTCAATTACTGGCATGTTCTTCGTATCCTCCACTGTGAAGACTGCTGTGTATTCATATTCCTAAACCCTGCTGGATAGGAATAACTGGGCACAGAACTCTGAGAGGTCTTCTTTGAGTTTTTATTGATGAGACATGGCAGTTACCTGGATAGTGTATAGGCAGAACATCTCCAGGCAGCATCAGGTAACTCCCCGCCTGTCCGATGTGCCGCTCCCATTCTTATACCTTTGTGGTTTGTGGTTTTGAATGGACGTTGTCTCTCAATATTATCTCCATGGCAACGGCAGTTAAAAAGTCTAGTTCAGTTCAGCACTTTGTGGTTAAACCACATACCCCTCCCCCACGCCCCCGTGGCTCATTCAGGTATCTGACAGGCACTTCAGTTTCAGTGGGGCTGTCTGTCAGGATTCTGATGTGGAAGAACTGGTATTGGAGCGGGGAGGGCAAAGTTAAAAGCCACAAATCACCAAGTTATAGTCCAACAGGTTTATTTGGAAGTACAAGCTTTTGGAGTGTGCTGTGATTTGTAACTTGATCAGGATTATCTCTATGGTAACAGTTAAGTACTTCAACAATTACAGAGGACATATGTTCCCCACACAATAGGTTCCCCTCGAGCAGTGTAAACTGCTATTCTGGCCCTGGGGATAGCTACTCAATCCCATCTCGCTTTCTGTTGATCTTTAAAGTTTTTCTCCTAGTTTCTCCTTGGTCTTTGCCAATTTGTATGCTTTCAATTTCAATTTGATAGACTCCCTTATTTCCTTAGCCTCCCATGGCAGATTACTCCTTTTCCTACAGTCCTTCTTTTTCACTGATATATCCTTTTGCTGAGCAGTTTGAAAAATTCTTTGATGTTCCTTCACTGTCTGTCAACTGTCCCACCCTAAAGTCTTTGCTTCCAGTCTACATTAGCCAACGCCTGCCTCATCCTATTGTAGTCTCCTTTGTTTAAGCACAGGATCTTGGGATTGGATTTAATCTTCCCGCTTTCCAACTGTATTCTAAATTCAACCATACTTCTCACAAGTCTTTTATCAGATTACGAGGTGAGGCGATGTTACCTGGGTGTTTTGGTTTTCATCGTCAGAGACCTTGGCTTTGTAATAAAGTACAGGATAGATATTCAAAACAGAGTATTCTGGACGGTGTGAATGTAATACACAGTCCAAAACCATAAATCACTGTCTTCCCTCAGTTTACATGATTTGGAGATGCCGGTGTTGGACTGGGGTGTACAAAGTTAAAAACTCACAACACCAGGTTATAGTCCCTCAGGTTTAATTGGAAGCACACTAGATTTCGGAGCGTTGCTCCTTCATCATCATCCAATTAAATCTGTTGGACTATAACCTATTTAACTCACCTCAGTTCAAAATTGAAAAATCATTATCTCCCACATGCTTCCTCACTATCTAAGTTTGAAATGCTAATCCACCTGACCATCCTGCTTTTTCCAAAAATCTCCTTTGGTGAAGGTGGTGAGGTTTGGATTCAGCTTTCCAGTTATTACCAGAAGAAGTTAGGCACTGGGCACAGGAGAGGCAATGCAGCCCTTCGAACCAGCCTCACCATTTAATACGGTGATGATTGAGCTCACATCCGTCTCAGCTGGAATTTCCCACTTGCTCCCTCTCTCACCCTTCATCTCATTGCAAATTCAACATCTGTATCTCTTCAGTAAATTTGATTATTGTCCTGGCATCCACCGCATTTTGAATAGGGATTTCTGCAGAGTCACAGCACATTGAGATAGGTACATTCTTCTTCATGAGAATGGAATAGAATCCCTTCAGTGCAGAAGCAGGGTAATCGTCCATGGAGTCCACCAACCCTATGATGAGCATCGCATTCAGACTCACCCATTCCCTGTATTTCCCATGGTTAATGGCTTAACCTGCACAGGCATGGACACTGGGAATTTCGCATAACCAATCCACTTAACCTGCACATCTTTGGACTGTGGGATGAAACTGGAGCACCCACTGGAAACCCGCACAGACACGGGGAGAACGTGTGGACTCCACACAGTCGCCTAAGGATGAATCAAATCCAGGTCCCTGACGCTGTCAGTCAGCAATGCTAACCATTGAGCCACCTCTGCTTAAATTCTGCTCCTCCTATTAACCACCCCACGCCCTAGTTGGCTGAATCTATATTCCTTACATCAGAAAATCAGGTTGTGGAAGCAGGTGTCTCAGTAAAACCCAGTGACAGTCCATATGTTCTGTGTGTCTGAATGGGGATCCGATACACAACACCCTCCAGTCCACACTATTCATTAACTTTCCAGAGACAGGGCTCCAGTGGCTTCATGGGGACTACAACTCCCACAATCCCTGAGGTAGGGACCACACGTGTGTGGGGAAACCTGGCACTGTACATGTACAGAATGTGGGCGGGTTTTGGAGCATGTGCTTTGGGTAAATATACTTGGCGGAACGTTTTTCACACAGTGATTGGCTGGAGGAGGAATGTATCTGCTCATAGTATTGATCTGTTGGAGGAGGGGGTCAAGGTGTCACTACTCCCATGTAGCACCACTCTCCATCCCCAACTCATTGTATTGGTGGGAATCAACTAATGGGAAACAAAGAAGGATCTGACCCATTCTCCCAGACTGAAGGTTCCTCTTCTGTCCAGGATCTGCCACCTCCCTGCCTGTTTCTTTTTGTTCCATTCTGCTCTTACATTATTGACTTGCAGCAACTGAAGGGAAAGGAAATGAACCCAGAAAGGGTGCAGAGTCTAACCAGGGACAGGAAGTGGTGGCATGGATCTGTTTATCAGCAACTCCATGAGAATGTGGAGGGTGTACATTAGGGGGTAGCAGAATCAGAATGGTCGGAGAGAGTAAGTGGGCTGGAGGGTTACAGCTTTGAGGGAAGAAAGGGGAAAAAGATATTCAAGAGAAACAGGAATTGTCTGTTCTGAATTTCTAATCTGTACATATTCCTTTATACAGGGTGCTAGATGGTGAAGATTGCAGACTGAAATCTCAAAATCAAGTGCAGATCATGATTAAGTTAACCAGCATTTGAAGAAGCAAAGATAGAGAGTCACTCGGCCAAAATCCTGCAACACTCTCCTCACAGCATTTTCGATCTCTCTGCACCAAATGGACTGTGAATTGTACAAGGCAGCAGCTCACGACCATCTTCTCAAGGGTAACTAGAGATGGGGAACAAATGCTAGCTGAGCCAGTGATGCCCATATCCTGGAAATGGTTTATTTATCGAGTTGTTGAAACCCAGTTGATGTTACAGCAGGATGATGAGGGATGCTGAGTGCATCCTCCAGGAGGCAGCACCATTACATTTCCCCTCCCTCCACCTACACAGCAACGTCACTGGAACAAAAGGCAGTGAAACCAAAGGAGGACTTAGATATAGTTCTTCGAGGTAAAGTCATGAAAGGGGATTGGAACACAGCATGAACAGGAGACTGAGCTGGATGGTCAGCTGTTTCCCATTGAATGGTGGAGCAGGATTGAAAGGCTGAATGGTCTCCTCCTGCTGCTATCTCCCAGGTATGTATATAGCCATGGAGCCCGGGTAGGAAGAAGTCGGCAGGGCAGGGATTCTCCAGGAGATTGCACGTCCACATCAGTGTTCAGTGAGGGCTGGTTTGATGGATTTTATTTGACTATTGTCTTTTACATTAAAAAAAAGCAAATTTGCAAACCTTGTGTTAAAGATTATTCCACAATAAATAAAAGTAAAAGAATTGAAACTATCTGAACATAACCGTTTTTAAACTTTCAAGTGGCCTTTAGAACAAAATCATGTCTATTCCCGGACACGACCACTTTCCAGTTACTCAGGCTCCAGGGAAATATTCCCTCCCCGTCTGAACCTTTGGTTTGATTTAACTGCTTTTCAGTTCTCGTTCTGCGAGCTGTGAAGCGTTCTTTTTTCCCCCCTTTCTCCTACCCAGACGTGTTATCACACACAGCTGAGCAACCTTCCCACCATCAAAATCATCATTACCCCATTTTGCTTTTGGTTAATAACCCGTAGTAAACCACCCGTGTAACCAATTGAATATTTATAAACAAGGCCCATGACTGGCAAAGCAAACCATTACAAGTGACAGAGTGATAAGGGACTAAATCAAAGTAGAGTTGGGGGTGAGGGGGCAGCGGTGGAGATAAAGCACTGTATCCCCTGCGGTGCCCACCTCTATCTGAAGGCATCGAGAGCATTGATACACACCACATGCTCCTTCTCCAAGGACACCCTGCTGTGTAGCCTTTATCCTCAATCATAGAATATAATTCAAAGTTTGTGAGAAGATTTGTAGCTCGGGTGCTGTCTTTGGGCTGTGGGAGGAAACCAGAGCACCTGGAGAGGAGCACATTATCATGGGGAGAATGTGGGAACTCCACATTGACCAAGGATGGTCTCCAACCTTGTACGTGGTTCTATGAAGCAGCAGTGTTACGATCATAATTTAAATCAAAACAAATGATCATTGCTTATTGTCACATTGTTGTTTGTGGAGACTGACTGCCCAGAGAGACACCCTGAGGTTCAGAAAGTGGCAACATAAATTCAGTCAACACCAGCCCAGTTAATGTGATTAACAATATCAATACTCCAACAGTGCCATCATGAACAAGGTCCAGTCCTGACTCTGATGAACAGTAACGTCAGAATCAGAGTCCTGCAGGGATGTGTGAACTCTACCCCACACGGATCAGGTGGATGACCACTTACTGGACTTTCAATTGTCTTGAAAACTCAACAAATCACTTGTCACACAAAGTGGTGAACACTTCATACCCAGTGTGAACCCGCTGGGGTCTCAGGGAGTGGGATGAATCACTGAATCCCTTGCCACACACTGAGCATTTGAATGGCCTCTCCCCCTCTGTGGGCTCACTGGGGTCTCAGGGGGCAGGATGATTCACTGAATCCTCTCTCACACACATCCATCTGAATGGCCTCTCCCCTGTGTGGGCTCACTGGGGTCTCAGGGGGCAGGATGAATCACTGAATACTCTCTCACACACATCCATCTGAATGGCCTCTCCCCCTGTGAGGGCTCACTGGGGTCTCAGGGGGTGGGATAAATCACTGAATCCCTTCTCATTCACTGAGCATCTGAATGGCCTCTCCCCTGTATGGGCTTTCTGGGTTCTCAGTGGGGCAGGATGAATCACTGAATCCTCTCTCACACACTGAGCATCTGAATGGCCTCTCCCCCTGTGTGGGCTCACTGGGGACTCAGCAGGTGATACATTTGAGTTAATCTCTACCCACACACTGGGAGCAAGTGAATGGCCTTTCCCCAGAATGAGCTCGCTGGTGTTTCAGCAGGTCACTGAGTGAATCCTTTCCCACACACTGAGCAGGTGAATGACCTCTCCCCGATGGGAATGCACTGATGCCTCTGCAGATGGGAGATTTGAATGAATACTTTCTCACACATTGAGCAGGTGTAGGGTCTGAATCCACTGTGCCATCTCTGGTGCCTCAGCAGATTGTAAGATCGAGTAAACCCTTTCCCATACATGAGGCAGGTGAGCGGCCTCTCCACAGTGTGAGTGTGTCAGTGAGTGTCTACTGGGAGGGGTAGGTAATTTCCTTCCCCCAATCCTCATGTTTGCATACCCCCGCCCTGGTCCCGTCATAATGGTGTCTTCCCAGATGACATGACCAGTTAAATATTCGACCACATGCGAAACATGGGAATGATTTCTCTGGGCTGGGAATGCCGCTTTGCCCTTCCTTATTAACAATAAGGATCAGGACCTGCGGCATTGGATGACTCTGCAGTTGATGTGATGTTAAAGCTGAGTTTCCCATCTGGGAACTCTCTCTCTCTGCAAAACAATTTTTCCCTATCATTATTACAACTCCCAACACCAGCTCTCCCTTCAGTTCTCCTGAACTTCTAAATTTGGACTAATGCAATGACCTCAGTAATGTGCCTTTCTCTCACTTGTTTCTGAAAGTAAATTAGGACCATTTTGAATAACTTTGCGCAATTTACCAGAAGAACCCACACCTATTCTATTATTTAAACGTTTTAACCCATGAGAAATTTATTACCTGCTCCAATGACAGTTATAATGCTCTGACCACTTCTACGGAGCCAGTGCAGGTCAATTCTAACAGTTATCAATAAATTGTACCTGAACAGGATGTCCCACAACAGGAAGTGCTCTGACACTCAATGCCCTTAAGTTGTGTTTTTTTTCTTAAAGCCCCTCATGCATCTGGCAATCTGGCAATACAATTGAAGATATTTTATACAGTAACCTTACAGTCTCAATTGCAATTTCCAGTCCATGAAGCAGCCAGTTACATGCACCAGTGACTTGAATTCTGACGACAGCATTGCCCTGGCTGGAGAGATTGAAGAGCATGAAACTGTCTTCTCTGGAGTATCTAAGAAACACTTGAAATGAACAAAATTCTTCAAGAGCTCGATAGGACAGATACAGCAAGGATGGGCTCCCTGGCTGGTGTGTCTGGAATGAAGTCAGCACTAACTGTAATATCTTTACCCAGTATCCCCTTTAGCTGTATAAATGTTTAAGATGTATTTGCTGCTCTAATTCCACTCTCTTGATCACTCCCGTTTGTAACTGCTGTAGTGTTGGGGGCCATGCAAATTGATAACATTTGATTCAATCCATCCAAGAACCCCTCTGTGTCTGTGTCTCACTTTTGTTCACCGAGACCGTCATTCAATCTGACCCCTTCACCATCCCTGCTCTGATATTTCCTTAGGGGGCTCAGAATGAAATGTTCACAGAAGGACAAAAGGAGGCTGATTGGCTCATCACCTCACTGAATGCCATTATTTACCTTCACCCCATAAACCTTCCCATTCGTCCTCTTCCAATAACTGTTCGCTTCAATTCTCTTCATTGTACCTGACTCACCACACTTTTTGGCAGTGCATTCCTGACCATAAACTTTCTCTGCATGAAATTGTTTTGTCTCATGTCACATGCGCTTCCTTTGTCAATCCCTTTACATCGGTGCCTCCTCATTATTGATTCTACCATGCATGCGAACAGTTTGAACCAATCAACTCTCACTGGAGCCCTCTTGGAGGTATCTTTACCCAGTATCCCCCGGGATGGTGAATATCATCTCTTCCTGTCACAGGAGACCAGTGCGAGACCATTCAGGTGCTCTCAGTGTAGGATTGGGTTCAGGACACCATCCAGCCTCACTGTACTCCAGTGAATACAGACTGGGGAGAGGCCATTCACCTGCTCTGAGTGTGGGAAGCAATTCACTCAGATATCCAGCTTGATGAAACACCAGCGAGTTCACAAGGAACCACAGCGATTGGATTTGTTTAGTTTGTTCGTGGGATCACAGCATCACTTACTGGGGCAGCATTTGTCATCCATTCTGACTGCCCAGGAAATGGTTCAGAGTCAACCACATTATCCAGGGTCTGGATTCACATGTTGGCTGGTCAGGGTCAGAATTAATAGTTTTCCAGGCCCAATGACATGAAGAGTTGATTTCTGGTCTATTATCCTATTTCGGAAATAATAATGAATAATTTTTGCAGTTGAATTAAAAGTGCAAGACCAAAATGGGTTTTATTCTGATTGAGCATGTTCTCCTGTTTTCTCAGTTGCTATTGACAATCTCATTCCCCTTCACACCAGAACCTGTTCCACTCTCCACAGATGCTGCCAGATCTGTTGAATTTTTCCAGCAATGTCTGTTCTTGTTTCTGATTTCCCAGCATTTGCAGATGGTTAGATTTTCATATTCATCTTGTCTGTTGCAGAGGTGTTTATTGATGAGTTTGGAGGGTTTTGAAAATTGCAAGTTAGGCCACAAACCAGCCATGATCCATTGAATGGCAGAGCAGGGGTGAAGGGCTGAATGGCTTCCTCCTGTTCCAATGAAAGTTGTCCATCTGCAGCTTTTGGCAACATTTCCTCTCACTGTTCACTTCACCCCCATGTCTATCACACTGTTACTGACTGAACAAATTTCCTGTGTTTGAGCTAAACCTGCTAATGTTCAGTGGCTCCCTGTCTTGCCACCCGGGTTTAACTCTCATCATGGAATGCTGTCTCGTATTACTGCGGGATTGCCCACAAAGGACTCAGCCTGGAGTCTGTATCCCCTGGGATCCACAAACCCAGTTTATTTATTTCTTCCTCTTTCATTCTGGCTATTGAACTCTCGGTTTCAATCCTTTGTCCTGTCATGCTCTTCAACATGCCCATGTGGGTGGGCTAGAGGCAGCTGGGATTTAATCAAGGGAAGTTGGGATTAGGCGGAAGCACGAGGAGAGGTGACAGCAAAGACCATTCTCATTGTAACGGCAGAGTTTCTCCATGACCCAGTGAGTGGTGAGGCACCTGAGATTGTTGAGGAGGCCAATTCAATCAGGGATTTGGGAAAACACTCAGACACTGACCTACCCATCTGATTGTGAACTCAGACAGAAATAAAAAAGAACGATACACATTTAGATAGCAACTTTGACTTGGGGCAATGAACCATGCTTCAGACCCAACCTCAAATCTCTGAACCCTCAAAAACAAAGCTTCCGACTTATGCCAGAATGTCCCTCAGCCTCCTCCTTTCTTGAGAAAAACATTTTGAGCTGTTAAGCCTTTCCTCGTGATTATAACCTCTATGTTCCTATAAGATTTGTGACGAATCCTTTATTATTTTTCTGTTCCTTGTGAGTGATGCCAGCAGCAGAAACAGTTCCTGACCTATGTGGGTTTCGGTTGGTGTATTTGTATTTACAAATTCATTCTCACCCTCACGTACAGTGTGAAATTGCTGTAAAATAGAAGGAAATGATTGAGTGAGAACTAACAGAAACACAAAGGCAGCATGTCTACCTGAGCTGAATGAACCTACCGTTAGGAAAACGTGATGACAATCACAACTAGTTAGAGTCACAGAATCCCGTAGGTGCAGAAAGAGGAAATTCTATCTATCGAGCCTGCAATGACCTGCTTTCCCACCCTACCTCCATAACCCCACATTTACCATGGCTAACCCAACCCGCTGAACCTGCACACTACAGGCCATGTTAGCACAGCTAATAGAGCAAACCTGCCCATCTGTGGGAGGGTCACAGATTACATCCAAATGGTCGGAATTGCGGGTGAAGGTTCACGAATACTTCAATCTGACACAAATGCTCTTTTCAAAAATAAAATCTGGGGGAAACTGCAACCAGAAGGATTTCCAATTATCTCTGGAGGAAGAGAATTCAAAACTCGTGCCATTGACCCAAGGGGCACAGTGAAAGTTACAGTGGTCTGGGAACCATCAGAAATTTAACAGGTTGTGAGTAAGGTGGGGATGAGACAAGGACAAAAAGACAGTCTGTCACATGGGGGAAGGCAGGAGAGATTAAATTGCAGAAATGGTAGTCCCTCAAGGCCACGGGGAATGGAGTTAGGGCTGGGAAAGAAACCAGGAAACAAGGTGAGCAGCTGTCAAAGAAATACATTGAAAAAACAGATTATAACAACATAGAGGGCAGAGTACGCAGTCTGAAGTTATTGCTCTGAATGATGAGGACAGAACGCTGTAAAGCCTGGGTAATTCTATTACAGCCAACACATACAGGATGGGCCAAGTGGCCTATATCTGTGCTGCAAATTTCTGATAAATTTATTCCGACACTTAGAGTTCAAATCTGATGATGCTCATAAATTCCAAAATTTAACTGGAGTTTAATATTCTAGGGAAAAGTCAAATATATCACATTGATCCCATTCTGCAGACTTTAGTCCATTGCCCTGCATGTTCCAGCATTTCAGTTACATCCATATCCTTTTATTCTAATGTGATGCTGGTTACTGCCTCTGCCACCTGTCTCCCACCATCTCCGAGTTAAATGAATTCTTCCCCAGATCTTTCTGAGAATTAGTTTCAATCTAAAACCTCCAGTTACCGACCTCTCTGTTATAAATAGCTCCTTCCTATCCACTCGATCTGGATTCCTCAGCATTTTATCACTTCAATTATATCTCAGCTCATCTTCCTCAGAAAGCATCCCCAGCCTATCCAATCTTTCCACAGAGCAGAAATTTTCCAATTGTAGAAACATTCTGATCAATCTCTTCTGTACCCTCTTTGGTATGATCACATCAACCCTGGAATGTGGAAATCAGAAATGTGTACTGTACTTTAGCTGTGGTCAAACGAGTGTTCCTGACATTTTCCATGTCACCTCCGTGTTCTTGTTTTTGTCGCTCAGACAAGAAGTGTCATGGCTTTCCCACATGGAAAAGGATGTGCACTCCATGCGGCTGGAATTCCCTACCACGTGTTTATTTGTTAACTAATAATAAATTATCTTCAGATTAAAACAAGATTATCAGCTACCCACCAATCAACTTCCATTATACTCAAGCCACCTTACTTTTTAAAATCTCTTTAAAATTATTACTATCTAAACACAACAGACTTTAATTTGCTGGTCAAGTATTCAGATGTCTCCACTGTTACAATCACTCGAAGGTTATCTTTACCTTCAGCTACATTTGGTGAATTGAACACTGATTGTAAATATATGAATATCAAACGGACTTGAGTTTTATGATTATTAATCCAGTCTGACATTCTTGTTGGTTAATATCTTGAAGAGAACTGTCCTCAGAACTCCAGCTGTGCTCTGACTTCATTCACAACTGGATGTGGTTGGACTGCAGATCTTAGATCTGTTCTGTTGTTTCCCGGATTGCTTCACTCTGTCTATCACTTGATGCTTATGCTGTTTGGCACACAAGTGGTCTTCGTTGGTAACTTCATCAGGTTAACACCTCATTTTTAGGTATTCATGCTGCTGTTACTGACATGCCCTCCTGAATTCTCTCAGTTGAATGAGGATTGATTCTCTGGTTTGATGGTAAGAGGCAAGTTGGGGAATATGCTGGGCCGTGATTCCATAAGTTTTGTTGGAGTACAATTCTACTGCTGTTGTGGAAGGAAAGAGCTAAACTCTTGCACTGTAAGCCGTATATGCAAGAAGCGACATGCAGTATCATGGACAGTGATAGGCCAAGAAATGAAATGCGAGCATCACTGTACAATGATGTAGGATCACAACTGCAGCAAGGGGAGATTAAGATCCAACGTGACCTAGGAGTAGGGAAAGAAGCAGCTGATCAGATTGTCTCATTCATAGTCACAAAGAGACTCTGTGAGATTATTGTACTGTTGGAGGTGAGGGTGGAGGAGGTTGGGGAGACGGAGAGCCCTTCAAAAGAAACTAATCTGCCTGAGAGTTATGGGATCGACTTGATTGCCATGCATTTAATAGAAAGTTAATTGAATATGTTTTTATCCCCAATAGATAACAAGACAATAGAAACAAACCCCAGAATCCATGGTTCAGACATGGATGTCAATAGTCCATCAACATCCAACTCCTGCAATTATTCAGCAAACGTATGTCTGATTACCCAGTCCTGATGAACCAGAAAACCGCTGTTCACTCTGTGCAGATGGAGAGCGATGTGGGGAAGTATTGGCCGAGTGGTTTTGTCGCTAGACAGTTAATCCAAAGCCCCAGATAAAGTTCTGAAGACCTGGGTTCAAGGCCTGCTGCAGCACTTGGGGGAATTTGATTTCAATTTAAAAAAATTCTGGAATTTAAGAATCTAATGATGACCATTAATCGATTGTCAGAAAAACCCATCTGGTTTAGTAATGCCCTTTCATGAAGGAAGCTGCAATCCTTACCTGATCTGTCCTACATTGTGACTTCAGACCCACAGTAAAGTGATCGACTCTTACCTGCCCCCTGGGCAATTAGCGATGAGCAGTAAATGCTGCCGGGCCAGCGATACCCTCATCCTGTGAATGAATAAAGGAAAATAAAAGTCTCTACTCAGTGTGAATCTGTACATGTTCAACGATGTTGTGAACATTTCCAAAGCTAAGTTCTCTATGTGCAAAACTTTATGAACTGCCAAAACCATTGTTCATTACTTGGTGTGAACAAGAGAAATAAAATCAACTTGTGGTTATGAGTAAATTCACTGGTGTCTCAGCAGGATAGATGCCTGAGTGAATCCCTCCCCCCTTCTCCCCTTCCCCCCCCCCCCCCCCCCCCCCCCCCCGCACACACACACACACACACACACACACATAGAGCAGGCGAACTGCAGTGTCCAGGTGGGATGGGTAAATAATTCCCTTCTGGCATTCCCCACATTTCCAGAGTCTGTCCCTCGTCTGGCTGCGCTGGTGTTTTGCCATTTCAGAAAAATGCTAGTAGACTGTAACACACACCGTTAGCCCGCCCCCTCTCCCCCACCCCAGAACCCAGTATAAAGCAGTAAACATTATCTCCTGCGGTGGAGGGACAGCCTGTATTCGTCTGTGTAGGAACACTGAGCAGATTTAGCTAAATGACAATTTAATTGGTGACCAGAGCAAGTTAAGTAGGTCCAAATAAAATGCATTATAGCTCAGAAAGAGGCCCATCAAATCCAAACTGGTTCTCTGTAGCAGAATCCAACATTCTCATTCCCCATCCGTCCCTCAAACCCTGCGATTTTATTTCCCTCAGATCTGATATAATTGTTTTTATCAATCATTCATTTTCTCTGCTTGCACCACCGTAATAGGCAGCATGTTCTGCAATATTTCCAGCCAATACAGCAGAGACACTTACTCATCTCCCACGGTCTCAAAACCTCACATCTGGTCTTAATTCTTGTGCCATCACCTATCAAATACAGATATTTTTTGTCTGCTATATCTAGGTCTGTTATAATCTTATACAGCTTTATCAAAAATATATTTAGCTTGTTTATTTCAAAGAAAATAGCAATCTCTTCAAATCAATTCAGTTACTGAATTTTCTTCATCGGTGAACCACTCCAGTAAGTCTGTACTCCCCACCCTGAAGATCACTCATATCCTTCCTTGTTAATGTCTGTTTTGTTCCACAAATCCAGACGACACAAGTTTTCTGTACAACAGCAGTAGCTTTATTCTCGGACAGCTGGCAAGAATTTCAAAGCGTCTCGAAAGTAGCCGAGTGTCTACTTGTACAAACTCATTGTCACGATTCTCTGCCTTACCCACAGAGACAGTATATTTAATAAGAATTAGACAAAGGCATATCTCCCACCCGCTGCTTCCAACCTCATAGTCCGGAAACAGCCCCACTGCCCGATTCTACCTCCTTCCCAAGATCCACAAGCCTGACCACCCTGGCCGACCCATTGTCTCAGCATGCTCCTGCCCCACTGAACTCATCTCTACCTACCTCGACACTGTCCTATCCCCCCAGTCCAGGAACTCCCCACATACGTCGTGACACCACTCACGCCCTCCACCTCCTCCAAGACTTCCGTTTCCCCGGCCCCCAACGCCTCATCTTCACTATGGATATCCAATCCCTCTTCACCTCCATCAGCCATGACCAGGGCCTCCACGCCCTCCGTTTTTTCCTCTCCAGACGTCCCCAACAGTACCCTTCTACCGACACTCTCATTCGTTTGGCCAAACTGGTCCTCATCCTTAACAATTTCTCCTTTGAATCCTCCCACTTCCTCCAGACCAAAGGGGTAGTCATGGGCACACGTATGGGCCCCAATTATGCCTGTCTCTTTGTTGGCTACGTAGAGCAGTTGATCTTCCGTATTTACACCGGCACCACTCCCCACCTCTTCCTCCGCTACATTGATGATGCATTGGTGCTACCTCGTGCTCCTGCGAAGAGGTTGAGCAATTCATCAACTTCACCAACACATTCCACCCTGACCTTAAATTTACCTGGACGATCACTGACACCTCCCTCCCCTTTCTGGACCTCTCCATCTCCAATAATGACGACCGACTTGACACTGACATTTTTTACAAACCCACCGACTCCGACAGCTACCTGGATTACACCTCTTCCCACCCTACCTCTTGCAAAAATACCATCCCATATTCCCAATTCCTCCGCCTCCGCCTCCGCCGGATCTGCTCCCAGGAGGACCAGTTCCACCACAGAACACACCAGCTGGCCTCCTTCTTTAGAGACCGTAATTTCCCTCCCACGTGGTTAAAGATGCCCTCCAACGCATCTCGTCAACATCCCGCACCTCCGCCCTCAGACCCCACCCATCCAACCGTAACAAGGACAGCACGCCCCTGGTGCTCACCTTCCACCGCATCAACCTTCGCAAAAACCAAATCATCCGCCGACATTTCCGCCACCTCCAAACAGACCCCCCCACCAGGGATGTATTTCCCTCCCCACCCCTTTCCACCTTCCGCAAAGACCGTTCCCTCCGTGACTACCTGGTCAGGTCCATGCCCCCCCTATAACCCACCCTCCCATCCTGGCACTTTCCCCTGCCACCGCAGGAACTGTAAACCTGTGCCCACACCTCCTCCCTCACCTCTATCCAAGGCCCTAAAGGAGCCTTCCACATCCATCAAAGTTTTACCTGCACATCCATTAATATAATTTATTGTATATGTTGCTCCCGATGCGGTCTCCTCAACATTGGGGAGACTGGGCGCCTCCTAGCAGAGCGCTTTAGGGAACATCTCTGGGACACCCGCACCAATCAACCACACCGCCCCGTGGCCCAACATTTCAACTCCCCCTCCCACTCTGCCGAGGACATGAAGGTCCTGGGCCTCCTTCACCGCCGCTCCCTCACCACCAGACACCTGGAGGAAGAATGCCTCATCTTCCACCTCGGAACACTTCAATCCCAGAGCATCAATTTGGACTTCAACAGCTTCCTCATTTCCCCTTCACCCACCTCATCCTCGTTTCAAACTTCCAGCTCAGCTCTGTCCCCATGACTTGTCCGGACTTGTCCGACCTGCCAGCTCCTTTTCCACCAATCCAATCCACCCTCTCCTCCCTGACCTATCACCTTCATCTCCTCCCCCACTCACCCATTGTACACTATGCTACACTCTCCCCACCCCCACCATCCCCTCGATTATCTCTCCACGCTTCAGGCTCACTGCCTTTATTCCTGATGAAGGGCTTTTGCCCGAAACGTCGATTTCAAAGCTCCTTGGATGCTGCCTGAACTGCTGTGCTCTTCCAGCACCACTAATTCAGAAAGGCACATCAGTCACATGGGCGATTGCCATTACATAGTTTAAAGCTGGTAATTATGAATTTACAAACCTTGATGAATGCCAATGTCCTGTGATAATGTGTGATGGATTACAGAAACTGATTATCGTATTGTCCATGATTATGTGTTGACGGGAAGAGATTAAGGCAGAAGGGTTCTTCTTTCAGTAAATGGGGGATTCACTTACCTATGCTAATATGGAGGGGAAGTGAGACAATGGGAGCAGGAGGCAGTTTAAAAGGGTTGCGCCCAGGGCTCTCAGTCTTGTCTGGAAAGGGCAAATTGCTCTGTCTGGGGTTATGGTGGAATCCACATGTGTGGCTCCAAGAGGTTCTATTTCGAAGATACGGTCTGCCTCACCCCGACTGAGGTGTTCAGTCTGTATTGAAAGAGTACAGGCCTTGTACTCTTACAATACGGCAGTAAGACCTTTGGCAGGAGAATGTTTAACCCTTGAGTCGCCAATGCATCCTGAAAGAGAAGCAAAGTATGGAACAGGCCCCTCTGTGGTATTTTAACTTCCTCATCCTGACCAGGAATCTGTTGACCACAATTGGATGCAATGATTGATTGTGACCTAACTAAAACTTTGTCAACGGTCAGCATCTTTTCCATGAGTATGTTATCATTCCCTCTATTAATGAAGCCCAGAATCCTATACGTTTACTCATAACACTTTATGTTCTCTCTCCTTCAAGGATTTGTACACATTGTCCCCCATTCCTGCTGTCCTGCTCTCTATGTCTGTGCCAATCAAATATATATTCCCTTTCTACATTGCTTCTCTCAAAATGCATCAACTTACTGTGTGTTCTAAAGAAGAGACATATTATACTCAAAATATTCTCTCTCGCTCCACACATTCTCCCCCCTGGAAAACAGAACAGTACAGCACCGGAATAATCGGCCCACCATGTCTGTGCTGATCATGATGCTATTCCAAACTGATTCCATCTGCCTGTATATGATCCATATCCCTGTCAACCCAGGCCTGCTTATCTGCCTGTCCAAATGCCTCTTAAACATTGTGATTGTTTCTGTTTTTACCATCTCTCAGGCAAGTACATTCTAGTCACTGACCACCTCCTGCATAAGAAACTTGTCTGAGACAACTCCCTTTTAACTTGCACAGTTGTTGTTGAAAATGCTCAGCAGGTCATGCAGCATCTGTGAAGAAAAATCAGTTAATGTTTCGGGTCCAGTCCCCCTTCCTCAGAAATGTTAACTAATTTCTCTTCACAGATGCTGCTAGAACTCTGAGCTTTTCCAGAATCATCTGTTTTTCTTTCTGGTTTACAGTATCTGCTGTTCTTTCGGTTTTCA
This sequence comes from Chiloscyllium plagiosum, assembly GCF_037043375.1. Classification (NCBI taxonomy): domain Eukaryota; kingdom Metazoa; phylum Chordata; class Chondrichthyes; order Orectolobiformes; family Hemiscylliidae; genus Chiloscyllium; species Chiloscyllium plagiosum. The sequence continues at coordinate 56,504,857 of NW_028270183.1, forward strand.
TTTCCGTTAAACTTGCCCCCTCTCCCCCTAAATCTATGGCCTGTGGAATTGGTCATTTCCACTTGGAAAAAGATTCAGATTACTCACTCTATCTGTGCCTCTCGGATCACTCCACAGCCACTGACTTTCCAAAGACAACAATCCAAGATTTTCCAACTTCTCCCAATCCAGGCAACATCCTGGTAAACCCATTTCCACCCTCTCCAAAGCCTCCACATCCTCCTTATAATGCGGTGCTCAAAACAGCACACAATACTGCAAAGGTGGCCTTATGATAGTTTTATATTCACTCTCTTGACAGAAGAAGGCAAGCCTGCCATCCACCTCCTTCACCACATTCAGGGAGTTGTGAACTTGCACCTCTGTATATCAATGCTGCTCAGGACACTTCCTTTTAATGTATACATTCCTCTTACAATGAGCCGCCCAAAACGCATCACGTCACACTTGTCTGAATTAAAACCTATCTGCAATTTCTCCGCATAACCTTCCAACTGATCTCGTCCTTGATGTTTCCTTTGACAACATTCTTCATGATTCACAACTTCTTCACTTTGTGCCATCTACAAACTTGCTAATTAAATCGTTTACATTTTCAGGCTAATCATTGATATGTGTTACAAACAACAGATGTCCCAGCTCTTACCCTTGTAGAACAGAGGCACTGGTCACAGACCTCCAGCCGGTAACATACCCCTGCACATCTGTTGCTGGGAGAAATATCAAAGAGGAGCCTTGAGTTCTGTGCTGAGCAGCACGACCAATGTTTATTCAGAGCTCCTTACTAATGCATGATGGAAGAGTTCCCTCTCTGGAATTCTGTGGCTGCCCCAGCCAAGTCCAGCATTTTGATGTGTTTCTTTCATACGTTCCACTAATACTTCCCCCCTGACCCGATCTCCTGGGTTCGGGATGTCAGCTCGGATGTTTATGAGCTCCCTTTCCCAGTCTCTGATTCTCTGTCGGTCTGCAACTTCCATTCTCAGATCATGCAGTTGCTTTGTCAGTTCTTTCACAAACTTTTTCACCCTATCCTTGCCATTGTACATCTCATGCCCTCCCACTACCATACCCTCTGGCAGCTGCATAGTCCATCCGGTCACTAATTCAAAGGGGAATTGCTCGGTTCCCTTTGCTGGGAACCGTCAGTTTCATTAGGATTGTGGGGAGTACACTAACCCATCCCTGCCTGTCTCCGTCAGGGCCTTAGTCAGACTAGCTTTCAGTGTCTGCTTCATTCCTTCTCCTGTCCCTGAGCTCTGGGGGTGGTATGTGAGATGGGATTTCTGCTCAGTACCAAACAGGCCACAGAGCTGCTTAACTTAGTTTCCTGGAACGTGTGTCCCTTGGTCAGAATCTGCAGGGGAATGCTCCCGCCCACTGAGTAATCCTGTTCGTTAAGAACCAGCAGGATTTCTTTCCCTGGGATTGGGATGGAGAGTACGTAAAATCCATCTGTAATTGTTCCCGTGGGCCCCTGGGTCCCTGTGGCTTCCTGCATTTTATCCTGATTGTTTTCCCTGGCTCACACTGTGTACAGACTACACCCCTTCGACAAAACCTTCTTGTTCCAGAACACCCCTGTAGTTGATCATCCGATATTGCATTTTATCCTGCTCAATATGGGCCAGCCCATGATATGTATTTAATAATGTTTGTCTGAAACAGTGGCACTGCTGGATCATCCTATGTCCTATTACTGCCCCACCCTTTTCCCATTCCTGTTTCTCCTGCTGTGGGACTGTTTCTGGAAATGTCTTTAAACTTTCCTTTCTCGCTTCTGAAGCTACTGCCAATGCATCCTCCTCAAATGTCTGCACCGTTTCAGTCAGTATGCTCACCCATGCTCACTACCCCGTTGGTGTGGGGTTTCTACTTTCCTGTGAGCCCTAATCTTCATTATTGCTGCTTCACTGGGAAAGTTAGCTGCTTCCACTAACTCTCTAACCTGTTCTTCATGCTCAATGTGGCCCCCAGATAGGGTGATATACCTTCACCGAGCCCAGTCCTGAGCTATACCAAAGGCATGCTGACTGTGTGCATTTTGCCTCCCTCACCCCTGGTTAATGACCGCGCTTCTGCCAGGGCTCGTGATGGTTCTCTATTTCTGGATAATTCCTCACAAAATTCCCACAATAATTAAACAATCCTAAAGTTTGCCTGATCCCTTCACAGTGTGCGGGTGGATAGTTTTATAATCATAGTTTTTGTTCCCGCTGGGACTGTCCCCTCTCCCTTCCTGATTTGATCTCCCCAACATGATGTCCCAGTTCCCTACCTTCCCAGTTGCACTGTCTGTGCGTTAATTTTAAGCCTGGCCTGACTAACCTGAGCTGAAACTTTATTGCTGGAACAGCACAGCAGGTCAGGCAGCACCTAGGGAACAGAAGATTCGACGTTTCGGGCACATGCCCTTCTTCATGCCCTGACTAACCTGATCCAATACTCTGCATAATATCTGGATATGTTCTTTCTCACTGCTTGAGGTGATGAGGTGTTGGTAAGATCAGTGTGACGAAATCCATCAAACACACATCGGTGGGATATACTGGAGTATTGCGGGCTCCCTGAGGTAATAGTATCCTGTGGACTGTTCCCCTCGGTCAGTAAACACCACTCTCTTCTGCCATTCAATGTCCACAGGTATGGACCCAGACTATTTCCAGCTACTGTCAATCTGTCACTCTCACAATTATTGCCTCCTCAGCCCCAGCTTTGATGAGATCCTGTTTGTGTGGGGAGTGAGAGGGCCCTCGATCTCTGCAAGGTCGATAGATAACAACGCACTTTCCTGTTTGAGTTACGCACACCGCTGAGAGGGTCCGAGCTATAACCCACCAGATTCTCTGACTGCCCCAGTCTTCCTGCAATGTCGCTACTCCGGAGAGGTTGCCTCTCCTTTTCTTTCTGTCCCAGTCCTGGCCGGAGCATCCCCATGTTTAAATTCAGGTGTTGATGTCAATAGTTGCCATTTTAGAATAAATAGGAGCAACTCCCAGAAAGGTCCCTTCTTGAGTTTCACACCTCCATATCTGAATACATTTTGTCATACTCCCGGTCTACATCCGGACAGGGTTTGCTTCATCAGCTTCCTTGGTTCCCTCTCCGACTGCTCTCATTTTAGCAATTGAGGGGGTGAGGGGTAAATGCTTATCGGTAACTGACAAAGATGCTCCGGTGTTAGAATCATGCAAGTTTTGGCCCCTTAACAGCACGTCAATGAATATTCATGGGCTATGCATATACCTACATGAATACAGGCCACTCACAATATGAACACCTATCTCCCTCTCTCTGCCTATGATCCTTGGCTATGTGCCCTTTCCTGCTTCCCTTGTAACCTTGTGGGTCTGATTACCCTCCCTGTACTGCAGCTATTCCCCTGTATTTCTGTGTTTGCCTCAGTTCTCATGGCCCAATTCAGACTGTGGTTAGCATTATGTCCCACTGGGAGTCCCATGTTTATAATTACAGTTAAATGGGGTCCTATATCATCTTTTAAATACATCAAACCGATTTCATCATCACATGTTAGGGTTTGGTAATCCCCTGTGGTCGTTACACACCTCAGGCTTCCTCTCTGTATGATCCTCTATATCACACTTGGGTCCCTGAGTCACCAAGGTTATTCTAGCCCATTCAGCCTGTCCCCTCCCCAGTGTGTCCCTGTAATATCTTTAAATGCCTGGAGCCACTGATCGGCTGTACTCTGGGGGGATCCGGCTCGCACCCCACCCTCTCATTGCAGGGACATGTTCTGCTGTACACTTCAGGGCACCTTGGGCCGAGGGAGGGTCCGTACATCATCTTCGGAGAGACTGTGTACCTCTACCAATTCATCTATATTCTCCCAATAAGGCCCATTATTATCATTTCTCTATCAGACTGGGTGTTCATTCACCAACATCTGTCGTTCAGCGGGTGAACGGTTCAGATTTGGTTTCTGTCAGTTCCCTTTGTTGCTCCATATTGTCTGTCCAAGTTGAGCTTTGATGCCCAGTGGTGCCATAGACACGGCCATCTGGGCCTTCCAGGGCGGTGGCTCATCCCACCCATTGTCGTCCCTCTGTCCATACGTGGGCACTTTGTCATCTAACCCGTTCCAGTCAGTGTCACCATCCTCACTGCCTTCTGAGGAGAGCGGGGCACTAGGTACCTCCCCCACTGTAACTACCACCTGGCCCTTTGGCTTTAAGGCCTCACGTCTGAGAGCCACCACCTTCACTTGTTCCTGTTTCCCATAATAATGTAACACATCCTTTCATTCCTGGAATAAAACAGAACAAAATGTGAATTTGGTTTTATTTGAAATATTAATAATTTGACATTCACTTTACATATCTATAGATGTGAAAATTCTACTGTGATTATTTAAGTGAATTTAACGTGATCATGCAATGAAAATAACTGATAATCAACGACAATGAATGAACTGAATAATATGTGATTATTTGTACAAGTTCTTGCAATGAAAATTCAATTTTATTGAATGTTTGTCACCCGTTACACCATGGGCATGCTTAAAAGGGAATAAAGTAATGGAAGGATATCAGAGAAAATAAATAGACTTTAATTTTAGCTTCACTGCAATAAAGAACCAAAACAATATTTGGAAATATGGTTAAACTACATAACAAGGTTTCCAGTATCATTATTAACATGAAAACTATTTTAGTTTTCAAGTTGTTTTGCACTAAGAATAATTGGAAATTAATTGTGATTTGGAATACACCATTTAAAATATATTTTGAAGAGAATAATCAGATACATTTTTTGGAGGAAATTAGGAATGGAAGTAAATATATATTCATTGATACTAATAGTTTTAAAATGTTGAGAAGTTGACTGGGATTATTTTAATTGAGAAAGGCTGCATGATTATAAAGACCAATTCACCTTTTTCATTGCATTGTTGGTTTCACTAGAATCTGTTGTAGTCTGAGCTCTTGTTGTGTGCAATGGACTGTCACTAAAAGCTAAATTTACCTGCGAGTCCCTGATAAGGTTTCCTTTGTCTGTAATTCGGTCTGTAAGTGAGCAACACATCTCCTTTTGTGAGGGGAAACAGATTCTCTTCAAAGGAAATAAGTGGCAGTTCACACTGAGAATGGTTTCTAGCACAAATCATCAGCAGGGAAGGGTTTTTTCTAAAGAATTCCAATCTCTATCTACAAATCTGATTTGTCAGTTTGTGGATGATTCAGCCCCTTTGTTCTGATCTGTTTTTATTCAAGCAGTTGGTTCATTATGTCTTTGCTTAGAATGTTGTTTACTTTTCCCTTTTACCGTGATTCTGTAGGTTCGCATATTCTGTGAGTCAATAATGTTCAGTAACTGAACATTGAACGATTTTGTCTCTAACAGAGCAGTGGCCTTGTTTTCAGCTAATTATTCACTTTCCATTTCCTGGTTGTGTTGAATGTTACAGAAACAGGCTCTGAGCAATGTTTCCATTCACTTGTGTTGGATTCACTGACAGCCACGTGGTCAGTCAGTTTCAGCAGTTTGAATTCAATAATCATCTAGAATTATGAGTCTATTGATGAAATTATTCTCGATTGTCAGGAAAAACCCATCTCGGTCACTGATGTCCTTTAGCGAAGGAAGCTACCATCCTTATCTGATCTAGTCTACATGTGACCCCTGAGCCACAGCAATGTGGTTGACTCTTACCTGCCCTCTGGGTAATAAATGCTGCCCATAGCCAGTGGCACCTACATCCAGTGAATGAATTTTCAACAAAGCTCTTAGTCCTGTGTCATGTGAGAAAGAAGCCCCTCAAATCCACTCCATCATTCAATAAGGCAAGGCCTGATCTGTTAGTGATTTATATTCCATCTTCCCCCAACGTCCCTTAACAAGAACCTATCAACCTGTGTCTTAAAAATATTCATTGATCCCACCTTCTGGAGCAGAGAGTTCCAATGTTGCACAGCCCTCTGAGAGGAAATAATTCTCCTCATCTCTGTCCTGAAAGGGTGAATCTAATTTTAAAGCAGTTCTCTCGAGTTCACGTATGACCCACAAGAGGAAACATCCTTTCCATATCCTCCTTAACAAACCATTCAGGATCTTAGAAACTTCAGTCATGTCACCCCTCACTCTCACAAACTTCAGCTGAAACAAATCCAGCCTGTCCAACCCATCCACATTTTATTACTGTCACGCCGGGTTGAAATGTTGTGTTGTGTTTATTATGCAGTGATTGTGTTGTTCCACTCTGTGGGGTCTAAGACTCAACGTGAGCCATACTAGCTTTCCTGTCTCACTGTGTTACATATATCTTACATCACTGTGGTGATCCCATCCCTCCCTAACTCATATAACCAAAAAGAATGGCTGAGAGAGATCAAGAAAAGTTGTTAGAAAATTTGTTGTCGCCTAAAAGGTACTTGGTCTGTTTGTAGAAATTGCATTGTAATTGAAGTAACCAGTTAATGAAACGTTACTGACAAAATATTTTAAGCGTAGTTGCTGCTGGTGATGGAAATGCTGCTGGTCAGTATAAGAGGGGGCTGGGGTGAATACCGGACTGATGAGAGAGATGAGCAAGGTAACCTTTTATCTTTGTCAATAAGAAGAGGCAGAGATTGCAGCTAGGACAGCGTTGGAGCTGTTTTGATCTTGCAGACATTATTTTAATATTTATTTGATGTGGTTTGGTTGTCACTGGCTGGGCCCAGCATTTATTGCCCGTCCCTAGTTACCCTTCAGAAATTCGTGCTGAGCTGTCTTCTTGAACCGCTGCAGTCTACCTGCTGTGGGTTGACCCATGATGCCATTGGGGTGGGGATTTCCAGGACATTCACCCACCGACAGTGAAGGAATAGTGATTTATTCCCAGTCAGGGTGGGTTAGTACCTTGGAGGGGAACTTGAAGATAGTTGTCTTTCCATATAGCTGTTGCCCTTGTCCTTCGAGATGGAAGCGGCCATGGGTTCCTTGAGTGTTGTTAGGGCTGCACTAATCCAGGCAAGTGGGGAGTATTCCATTACACTCCTGACTTGTGCCTAGTAGCTGTTGGGCAGGCTTTCAGGAGCCAGGAGTTGAATTACTCTTGTAGCCACTGTGTTTATGTGGTGAGACCAATTCAGTTTCTGATCAATGATTATCCCCAGGATAGTGTTGATAGTGGGTGTTCAGTGATGGTAACAGCATTGAATGTCAAGTGATGGTGGTTAGGTCATTTCTTATAGGTGATGGTCGCAGCCTGCATTTGTGTGGTATGTATGTTACTTGCCCCTTGTCAGCCCAAACCTGGATATTGTCCAGATCTTGTTGTTCTTGGGGTTGGACTGCTTCAGTACCTGAGGAGTTAATTGTTTATCAACATTCAATAATTACAAAATTATGCAAATTCATTTTTCTATCAAATGTCATGAACTGTATCTTGCAGTCACTCTGATATTCCCTTTCATTATCTCCTTATTTTCTTCCTAATACAGGCACAAATGTTTGAACATCGATCAGGATAAAATTAAATAAATTAAAACACACGTTTCTACATGTAAACTAATTGAATGAAGTACATTACTTCTGTATTGTCTGCATTTTGAGCAAAAGTCATTTATTTTCAATAATTACTGAATGGCTCATTTATTGTCCTCAATCCATCAATCTAGCTGTTATATTTTAGTCTTCAGTTTTTACTGATCTTAATTATATCTAATCAACATCAGAGCAAAATGCTTTTAAAATGTTGAGTCAACTTATTTGTTCAGATTACAACATTTATTATGAATTCATTATCTTTATAATAATTACAGAATAATTTGTTTGTCTTTCTAACGTGTATAGTCAGATCCATATTTTAATTTAATCCATTGTTTCATTTAATCCATTGTAACAATGCTATTGTTTTCAGGTCAACTATCCCACAGTGGAACCAATGATTTTGCATCCAACACACTTTGAAAACTGACTTTTGTTCATTTGAATAATCACAGTAATCTCAGCCTTATAAATTCAGAGAACTGTAATTACTTTTCACTGCAATGATTGCTGTTCATGTCTACACATTGCACAGTCACATAGCAACATTAAATATCTCCTTTTTTGAAGTGCACTGATATATTTTCAAAAATCTATGTGTTGCTAACCTATGTGGGTAATATGTAATTATTGTTCAGTTCAGTAAGGGGTATAAATGTACGTCAATTGATGTGAATATATTGCAGTGTACAAACTCTCAATCATTGTGAATATCAATTTTTATTTTAACATGGAAACACAGTTGAATTAATTCAATTATATTTCACTTTAATATTCGCATTCATTGTATTTCTAATCACAATAAGAGTGAACTATTTCATGTGACACAATTATTTAAAATTTATGTCACTTTTTCATGGACACAAAATAGAATTAACACCCGTTTTTGCTTTCCTTTACCGATCACAGTCAAGTTTGAATTGGAGAAAGTTAGACTGATACAGCACGGAAACAGGCCATTCAGCCCAACTTGGCATTCCGGCCAGGTTTCTGAAACTAAACTAGTCCCATTTTCCTGTGTTTGTCCCATATCGCTCAGTAACTGTCCAAATGTCTTTTAGATATTGTAATTGTACCAGCCGCTGCCTTTCCTCTCACAGCTCATCTCAATATGCCAAACACGCGTTGTGAAAAGAGTTGCCCCTCAGATCCCTTTTAAAACTTTCCCCCTCACCTTAATAACATTCACACTTTAATCAGTGACCTGAAGCAAATAAATTCACGATATTGTGATCATTATAATGAACAACAGATACAAGTTGAGAAAATGTTGGATTGAAAAGTAATTCAATTGACACTTAACACTTAGATGTTTTCTAATCAACTCTGAGGTGCTTTGACACATCTCTGTTTAAGGTAGGAATTGAACGCCTGCCTCCTGGTCTATTCGTACAGACATTACCAGAGCCCTCCATAATGTTCCCATGCAGGAAGGGCAGGACGATAATCACATACTTACTGTGGTTACTCCCAGGGAAATCTGCTCAGATATTTATTGTGATAATTGGACTAGGATTGTATGAGACAGTTCCAGTGTGTAATGGATAAAAAGAATTAATAATTTCTAATAATGATGGAACGAAGCGACAATGATCTTAAATAAATATAAGTCTCATGATAATCAAATAATTCAATATGTTTGAAGCAGTTATTCATATACATAAATTAACATTGACCTGCTTTGTAATGCACATGAATTGGAAATAAAGCATTCGCCATTCAATGTGACTACTCAGCGAAAAACAACTCTCCTCAGTTTCACAAAATTGTGATTTCTAAGAATTCAATATTTATTGTAAAAGAATAGATCAAATATTTGTTAATTCAGGTTTGTGTACACAAGAAACACGTGAATTTTAAATAATGTTTAATGTGAAAAATAGTTAGCTCTTTTGTAATAATCAGAAATATAGAAATGTTAGCATTGAAGTAAAATGCAATCAGTACAAGAACGCAAATAACTGTGGATGCTGGAACTCAGAAACAAAATCAGTAATTGCTGGAATACAACTCAGCAGGTCTGGCAGCATCTGTGGGAAGCATTCAGTGTTAATACTTTGGGTCCAGTGACCCTTCCTCAGAATGTATTTTTGCTCACAGCCAATTCAATCCAACTAAGCTTCCACACTGAAAATTATTTTGCTAAGACTTAGAGATTGTAGAGCGCAATATTGTTTGTCAGTTGATGTATTGAGCCATTGTTCCACATCGACAGCTGGATATATTGCATTTAAACAATGATTACCAGTTAGACATTAGCAATAATTAGTTTTAAAATGGCTGAAACCAAATTTACGGTTGATAAGAAAATCCTTATTGCAATGTAGTTGTGCAGTATATCGGAAAAAAACTGAAATCTTGAAGTGAAAAATAATTAGCCATCTCTTAATTGATAAGGCTGATTAATAATCCTTCCATTAATATGAGAATTCAAATGAAAGAGAATGAGATAGTTACTATGAGTGTTGGGTGAGAAAACTTTGGTTAATTGCAGGAGTGTTGACCTGAAAAGAATATTAATATTTCATTATGACACTGGCATTAAGAAATAATGGATTCAACTAAAATGTAAATCTCATGATGGTGTGAGAATTGAAATGACAATTAAATAATAAATAATGTTAGAACTCAACACTTAAAATTATTCAATATATTCAAAGCAGTTTGTACTGGATATTCATTAAGATCATTAAACTGAGAATTAAAATATTGGGTTAATTTGAAAACAAAAATCACAACTTCAGAGATTATTCATCAGAATTGTTTTGTCAATTAAAAAAAACTCATTTATTCAAGAATTCTGCATTTCCCTCATTTTCTCTCTTTTTTCCACAGGGATCTGGACTGGAACCCTTCTTTTCACGATACAAATATATAGAAGTGACATGAATTAAAATCTAATTGGGTGAGCTAATAAGCTTGCAGATGATACAAAGTTCAGTGCAGTTGTGAATAATGCAGAAGGTTGTCAAAGAATGCAGCAGGAAAAAGATAAACTGCAGCTATGGGCAGCGAAATTAAAGGTAAAGCTTAATCCATACAAGTGTGAGGTGTCTCACTTTGGAAGCTCAAATGTTAAGGAAAAATAGATAGTTAATGGCTGGACCTTGAACAATTTTGTTGTTCATAGGGATCTTGGCATTCAAGACCATGTCTCCCTGAAAGTGTCCATGCAAGTAGATAGGGTGGTAAGGAAGGCAAATGGCAAGCTTGCCTTTATTGGTCAGGGAACGGGTTACAAGAGTCAGGATATCATGTTGCAACTTCATCAGACTTTGGTTAAGGCATACTTAAAGTATTGTATTCACTTCTGTTCGCCACAGTAAAGGAAGGATGTGGAGGATTTGGAAAGGGTACAGAGGGCATTTACCAGGATGCTGCCTGGATTTGAGAGGCGAGAAAAAACTCAGGCTGCTTTTTTGTGGAGTGGCGGTTGCTGGGGGAAGAATTGATTGAAGTCTATACAATCATGAGATACATAGGTAGAGTTGTCAGTCAGGAAGTTTCTCACCAGAGTTGAAACATCAGAACTATGAGGCATGCATTTAAGGCTAGGGGGAAAAGTTCAAGGGGCATATGAGGGACAATTATTTTTTACACAGGGAGTGGTCGATGTCTGGGATGAACTTCAAGGGTCGGTGGTGGAGGCAGATACATTAAGGCTATTTGATGTTCATTTAGATAATTTGGATGGATATGGATCAAGGGTCGGCAGAAGGGATGAGTTTCTTTTGCATTATGTTCCGCATAACGTTATGGGCCAAAGGACCCATTCCAGTGCTGCACAGATCTTTGAGAGAAAACTAATGTCTCACTCATATGACATTTTATCTAATCAACATTTAGCCACTGGTATCAGAAATAGGAAGAAAATAAGTAGAGAACGAACTTGACTATAATCTAAAGTTAGAGTCAATGACATTTACAGAGGTATTAATTTGATTTTTTTATTATAAGATTAATAACTTTGGAGATGAGTTGAAACCTTTTGCAGTTACTGATGTACTGAGCCAAAATTACCCTTTTAAAACTGAACATTGGACTGGAAACCTGTTAGAAAACTTGAAAATATTCAGTAAGGTGTGATGCACATCATAATGTAATCCATTGATTATTACTACCAATACTACAATAAAAAAAAAATCAGGTCTACACCAAAAAGCATCGATTTTCCATCCAATGCCCATTGGAAATATTGGAATACTACTCATTTCAACAATCAAAGTAATCATAGCCTCATCGATTAAGAGATATCTAATGACATTTCACCAATAATTACTGTTTATTTCGAACAAACAGCATTGGGAAGTTTCTTATTAACATGCAGTTCACTGACAGCATACTCATAATTTAGTTATTGCTAATATCTAACCACTGATCAATCCAGAAAGGGATAGAAAAGTGGAATTATGGCTCAGTACATCAACTGATGGAAAGATATTGCAGTGTTCACTCTCCCAATTATTGTGAATATCGATGTATATTTTGATTGATTTGATTATATTTTTCTTCAACACAAAGATTTATTGTAATTCTGATCACAGTAAGATTTAAATATTTTAAAGCTAAAAAATTTTAAATTTGTGACATTTTTTGTAAACAAAAAAATAGAATTTACAGATATGTGCTCTTTCCTTTATCAATCAGAATACATTTGGAATTGTTGCAAGTTATACATTTGTGGAAGGAAGAGAAGATGTCTGCAGCTGAATAGTCACAGTGATTGACCTTTTCTTCCGATTCCGTCCGACTGCTAAACATTCTCATTATCTTTTTCTTTATAAGAAAAACTGCTTTAAACGTATTTAGCAGTTGTATTTTTAATGAATTTACAATAAGCTCATGATATATCGATTTATCTTTCTTCCAATTATTCTGATATTAATATGTAAGAGCATATGTGCTTAGTACCGTTATTATTGTGAATTACTAGTTCATTCTCAGTCCATTGCACAGAAACAGTCTAATTAATTCCCAGCCCAATTATCGGAATGAACACTGGTTAGTTTTCATTTGAGTAATCCCAATTGATAATAATCCCACCCTTCCTTGTTGGGAAGATCATGAAAGGCACTTGTGTAACTCTCGTAGTGTGTCTCCTAAGAGACCAGATAACCAGATGCAGAGCCATAGCCTTGGAAGCTAGTGCTTCCAAATAAACCTGTTGGACTATAACCTGGTGTCATGTGATTTTTAACTTTGTCCACCCTAGTCCAATACCGAGATCTCCAAATTATTTTTGCACTAAGGAATTCTCGTAATTTTTAAAAGAAAATATGACTTTAATTAAGATCTTTAACACACGATTATTAATCCCTTCCTATATTAATACAATATAATTGTAATTGAAATGAAATGCTCACTGAACACGGCACATACAACCACACAAATGTCTTCCTGGTCATCTAATTACTGCTCAAGAGAAAAAAACCTGAGTAAATATCTTATTGTTTCTGAGAACAAGAACCACAATGAACATTTGGTGAGCAGTTCCATCCAATAAATGCACTTTATTTCTTACATTTCACTTCAGTAATTGCACACGAAATATTTCGCTAAAACCAATAACAATGAGCGAGGACGCTAACATCAGCATACATAGATTTCCAATCCAGTTGAAGTATCACAAAATAAGATAATGTATCTTGGCTTAGTACAACCTGTAGGTGAAGACATTTTGAGCTCGCACCTTAAAAATCTTTATCTGCTTATTCAGACAAAATAGTGAAACTTGGCACTGTAAATTTATTTTGACTTTCACTCACGAAAATACTCATGTGAATCGCTTCTCATTTTCTTCCTAGTTCTGATATAAATGTCGAAATATTTACGATAATAAAACTTTAGGAATAATAAGTGTTCTTTGCAAGGACGACATGAAGATGTTCAAGATCCTCGAATCACTGTCGAGTAGAATACTCTTCATAAGGGTCTTACTGTCTCGAGCCGATGTTTTCTGTGACTGGTATTTTTTTTGACTAGTGACTGATGTGTTTTCAAATCATGTGCACTGCAGAAGGATTTTTTTAATTTTCAATTTGTTATGAGCAAATAAACCGCTTTGAACATGCTGATTTTTATTACTCCTAAGTTATTTTTCAATGTACAATCATCACAAAAGTATGGAAGTTCCCTGTATCTTACGTTCACTGTCATACGCACTTCCACTATCTACTGATTAACTTCCTACTTCTGACAGGAATGTCTAAACATTGGTCATGAACAAACGTATATAAGTTAAAAGCACGTCTGAAGAAGCAAACCAATGGATGGAAACATGTCATTCTTGTAATCCTGCATGTTTGACCCAAAAACAATTCTGCTGAATAATAACTGAATGGATCATTTTTGTGAATCCATAAAGCTAGCCATTATATTGTAATCCTCAATTTACCGATCTTAATGAATATCCAATAATCATCACAGCAAAGTGCTTTTAGAATATTAAATCAATTTATCTTTTCAGATTATAATGTTATTTTTCCAGTCACTGCCATTACATTAATTGCACAATTATTGGAGTTAATCTTTCTAACAAATATAGTGAGAATCACATTTGAATTGCATCAATTGTTTCTGACTACGAACACTACAATATAAAAATCGATTTACTGTTCAGGTGAACGATCCCATATTGGGACCAATGACTTCCCATTCAATGCCTCATTGTAAATATTTGATGTTTGCTCATTTGAATGATCACGGCAATCTCAGCCTGAAGCGTTCAGAGAACTGTAATTACTTTTCATTAGAATAATTCCTGGTCGTTTCTCCACATTGTTCAGCGAAATAATCAACTAAGATTTCTCAGTATTCTTAAATTAACTGATAGAATTTTGACAATCCAATTGCTGCTATTATCTAATCATTGTTCAATATAGTTCAGGGCATATCTGTGGAATAATGTAAAGATTTGCAGTGTGTGTTGTAAATATCAAGTTTTATTTTAACCCTAGCAAAAGTTGAATTGATTTAATTATGTTTTGTTTACATGTTAACATTTACTATATTTATAAACGCGGTACAAGTTAATCATTTTTCATGGAACAAAATCATTTAAAATTCTTGCGACGTTTTGAAGTACAACAAACGGAACTAACATCTCTATTGTTTCATGAAATAGTCACAATACATTTTGAACTTTGGGAAGTGAACATTTCTGGAAAGAAGGGAAGTTGTCTTCAGATGAATAGTCGCGTTGTGTGACTAATTCATTTATTTTCCTATTCATTTATGTTGCAAAAGCATTTTAATTTTCTTTTTATTCTGTAAAAACTTGCGTTGAACATATGGAACTATTTTATTGATCTTTGTTCATCAGTGTACAATGATCAAATTATTAGGCATTTTTTCCTATCATGGATCTTCATGAGATTCATATTTAATTAAAGTCATTGTTGCTTTGTAACATCATTACTGTAAATTACTAATTCATTTTGTCAGTTCATTACACACAAGAAATATGTAATTAATTCCCATACAAATTATTACAATAAACATCTGATTCGTTTTCATTTGTGTTGCCACAGTAAGCATGTGACTATGGTCCTACCCTTCCGGGGTGGGAAAATTATGAAGGGTCCTTGTGGAGCTCTGACAGTGTCTCTGCGACAAGATCAGGAGTAATGATTTAAATTCCCATCTTCAGCAGAGATGTGTCAGAGCTGCTCCAAATATTCCTGAGAAAATACCTGAGCATAGACTGAACTGCTTTTCAAAACAACATGAAATATACTTCAATCTGCTGTGCATTTCAATCATCACCATATCTACTACTTATTTTCTTCAGGTCACTAATAAAACGATGCATCTAATTCTGCTGGTTCGAAATTCCTTGGAAAAGTAGTTGAGAATGTTGAAATCTTAAGGTTGGAAGAGTCTAAGAAATGATACTCACTGTTTTTTGTTCTGTTTGAAAGAAGCTAGTTCAGACATTTCAAGCACATAACTCCTTATTCCCCAGTATTATAAAGATGAAAAAAATAAACAGTCGAAATTCCTCTTCAGCAAAATAACCAAATGCAACTTCATATTATTCATTGGTCAGTTGATCACCTACAATTGTAACTAAATATTGCAATTCATCTAAATATTGTTATATGCTTTGAACAAATTAAATTTCTTATTACTATTCATTCATGAATTGTCAGGAATATGTTTTTATTTTCCATCCACCTATTCATAATTCATAAGATTGATATGCTTTGAAAATATCGACGTGCTCATTTGAACATTTAATTTGTCTCTCTCTCACTTATCTCACTTCGTGCATGATAGCTTCAATGCATTTTGCTAATCAACTCTACGAAACTTAAAAATGTTGTTGACTTTACTTATTTTGTGTGAGGAAAACAATGTAGGTACACCCATCTGTTCTTTAGCTCAAATAACACTAAATTTTAAATTATTGAAAAGACTACACTGGGGCAAAAAGAACGATTCTTCATCTCAAATATCACATTAAATGACAGTTTTTCAAATCATGTGACCTCTAAAATGATTTGTATTTTAATTTCATTATAAGAAAAAAATCTGCTTTGGAAATGTTAGAATCAGTTTCTTTTACTTTCAGCATTAGTTGTCAATGAACAATAATCACGTAATTATCAGTCATTTTGAGCAAAATAATTTTCTGTCCCAAATGTCATTAACTCGACCTTTTGTTCACAATAGTACTCACTTTCCCGGTTTAATTATTACCTTCCTTATTCTGACATAGATATCTAAACATTTATCATGATAAAAATTAAGTAAATAAGTATGACTCACCAAACATCCCCAATGTTGAACTGTGTCAATTGTTGCTGAGTTTTTTTTAGAATTATTAAAGCGACGTTTTATATATTAATTTTCTGTTTATCAATCTTAATTATTACGCAATCGACGTCAGAGCAAAGTGCTTTCAAAATATTAAGTTAATTTATCTATCAATATTCTCGAAACAATGAGCAATTATAATAATTACACAGCACTTTGTGCTTGTTACGAAGTCTAAGTTAATGTGTATTTAATATTTTCCATGTTTCTTATTGTGAATGCTACAATATACAAACCTGTTTGGTCGGGCCAATACACCCAGAAAAGACCAATAACTGCCCTTGCGACATCCTTTGTAAATATCTGACTTTTGTTCATTTGAAAGATCACAGTCATCACAGTCATTGATATTCAGAGAACACCAATTACTTTACATTGCAATATTTCTCTTCATTTTTGCACATTACTCAGTGCAATAGTAAGGTGATATACCTCATTATTCTTAAATTCATTAATAATAGTTTCAAAATCAATTTGTTGCTAATATCTAATAATTGTTCAATTTTGCAAAGGATGTAACTGTGGAATTATGGTTCCATATCATAACTATTGCAAGGAAATGTCAATGTAAAATCTCTCAATCATTGTGAATATTGCTTTTCATTTTAAACTTGGAAACACTTTTGAAATGATTTGAGTGTAATTCTCTTCAATGTTAACATCACAATAATGGTTGAATATTTTTCATGTGCAAAATTATTTAAATTCCGATGAATTTTTTTGAAGTACACAAAAAAGGGATTGACATCTTTCTTGTTTCATTAAACAATCACAGGAAATGGTGGCTTCTTAGAAATCATACATTTTCAGAAAAAAATGAAAGTTGTCTTCAGCTGAATAGTCACACTGACTGACCAATTCATCATTTTGTTCCAATTTACGTGTAGAACAAAAAGATTTTACTTTGCATTTCATAAAATGAGAAACTGTTATGAACAAATAGAATGATTGTATTCATTTTTGTTTATCAATTTACAGTAATCACACAATTCTGTCAAGTTGTCATTCTGCAAATTACCATAAAAATCATATTTAATTAAGACATCTGTTAACTCCCATTATTGTAAATTACTATTTAATTTTCAGTACATTACACACAGGATCCATCCATTTAATTCCAATCCAATTATCACAATAAACATCTGATTAATTTTCACTTGAGTAACCACAGTGAGCATGTGATTATAGACCTGCCCAGCCTGACTGGGAACATTATGAAGGAATGTTGCGCAGCTCTGATAGTGTCTCTGTTGCCAGACCAGGAGGTACAGTTTCAATTCCCATCTTGCACAGAGTTGTGCCAGAGCAGCTCTGAATGTTGATTAGAAAATATCTAAGAATCAATTGAATTGCCTTTCAGTTCAAAATTAGATTAGCTTCCATCTGTTGATCATTCCAATAATCACAGTATTTGCTATTTATTTTGTTCAGGTCACTAATAACAGAATGTATCTAATTCCACTCAATCATTATTCGTTGGAAAATATTTAGAATGTTACAGTCATACAGATGAAATATACATAGTAATGATATTCATTGATTTTCTTTTGTTCTGAAGAGCTGAGTTCAAACAGCACATAGAACTTGATGCTCCCGTGCTATAACAATGAAGAGAAAGAATACATTTCTTGTTCAGTAAAATAAACAAATGCCAATTCCTTTTATTTATCAATTTTTAGTTATTGATCTGTTTATGAATTATGTGAAATTTGTTTTAGTTTTCCACTCACCTATTTATATAGAATGTCAGATCGAACTGCTGTGAAAGTATCCAAGTGCATTCATTTGAAAATTGACTTTGCATATTTATCACTGTGGGATATATGTAAACCAGTGTTACTTCTGCAATTATAATTGTTTATTCAAGGTAAATGAACTCGCACCAGTGTATAATTGTTTCAGCCAAGAGCTGAGTTAACAAGAATGAAAACTATGTGAAGGAAATATATAATTGCTTTTTCATTAGCTAAAATGTGCATAAAAGAATGAAATGCGTCTGCAAATAATGGTAGATGTTACAGTCAAATAGATAAGATGCTGTGAGGGGAGGGGGTGGAGGTTAAGCGAGACATGCCTGTACAAACAGTTACAAGCATCTGTTTCCCGCTTCAGCGGAAACAAAAAAAAACAAAAGATCATCAGGCTAGGTGTAAATAAAGAATAAAAGGAAATATTGCTTTGGTTAGTACGTAAACAGATGGCATTGAAGAAGGATAAAAAACAAAAAGACCACCGCGGGAGGTGGTCAAACGGCCTTGTGAGGGCAGAGATAAACATTTTGTCATGGACGAGGCCGGATGAGTTCAGAGATAAACAGCCAGGTTTAGATTAGAAATAGTTGTAAACAGTGAAGGAGCAATGGGAGGAGGGAGGAGAAACGAATTTCATAAATATTGTGTACTCGTTAAACTCAGTGTGTGTGTGTGTCTTGTGGACAGTGAACACCACACCCCTCTTGCAACAGCGTAATAAACGATACTACTGGTTCAGGTCTTGTTCCGGACTGAAGTTTTTGAAGTGACTGAACTTCGTATCTCACAATCACTTATCTCATTTATTGCATGATGTCTGAAGTGTGTTTTGCTCAGCAATTCTATCAACTATTTAAAAAGTCTAATCTTAAATAAGATCCTTAACACCCAGTTATCAATCTATTCCTAATTCATGTAAATATCTCAATTTTCTTGAAGTCAATGTTCACACAAAACAGTGCACATAAAGCGACACAAAGATATTCATCATCAGCTGATTACTGTTCAGTCCAATAACCTGAGTATCTCATTGTTTCTGAGACTAATGACAACAGTAAGCATTTGTTTACTCGTCCATGCAGTAAGTGCATTTGATATCTGATATTTCAGTTCAGTTGTTAACGACGATTTAGGTTGTTTAAAACAATAATTCTAATTTATCGTGGATATTGACTGTAATACAATAACACTGGAAACACTTTTTTAACTATTCTAACAATCTTTAAGCTCCTCTTCTGTTGTGAGTGTGCAAGAGACAATTCAAATTATAACCATTTTTGTTGCAAATTCAACAAGCGTTGCATTTTGAATTTATGAACTTCTTACATATTTGCAAAAAGGTTAGTCTTCACTGTATGTCATATTATAAGACTGCTTTTTCCAATCATATGCGCTACAAAATGATAATTGCTTTCATTGCATTGTAAGAAAAGATGTAGAATTTTTTGTTGTTTCAATTCCAACATTATTCATCATTGTACAATAATGGCACAATTATTACAATCGCTTTATACACCACACTGCAGTGACTTCATTGTTTGTTTAGTTTCATGCTCATTTTCATGATCTATTAATTCTCTTCCTAATTCTGACACTTTGATTATAATATTAATCAACGTACCATCTCTACAA
The DNA here is from genome assembly GCF_037043375.1 of Chiloscyllium plagiosum. Taxonomy (NCBI): domain Eukaryota; kingdom Metazoa; phylum Chordata; class Chondrichthyes; order Orectolobiformes; family Hemiscylliidae; genus Chiloscyllium; species Chiloscyllium plagiosum. Next base: position 56,524,548 of record NW_028270183.1, read on the forward strand.
GGAATCAAGTGCAAAGAAATTCGCAAGTTTTATATTGCATATATTTTTGAGTTCAGAAAAGAATTTTGTCAATAATCACTGAATGTTTCATTTCTTTCTTTAATACGTAAAGCTAGCTACTATGTTCTATCCCTTAATTTACTGATCTTAATAAATATCAAATCAACATTACAGCAAAGTGCTTTTGAAATATTGAATCATGTTAATTCTTCATATGCATTGCAGTGTACAATCTCTCAATCATTGTCACAACCAATTTTTATTTTACCTGTTGAAACATAGTTGTATTAATGTAAATCTACTTCACTTCAATGCTAACACTTCTTATGTTTGTAATCACAATAAGACTTAAGGATTTTTCATGCAACAAAATCCAATGAAAAAGCATCAGCATCTCTTTATTGTTTCATTCAACAATGACAATAAATTTTGAATTTCTGAAAGTTGAACATTTTTAAAAAGGAATATTGTCTTCAGTTGAATGTTCGCATTGAATGACTTATTCACAGTATCTGCTGTTTATTCCCTTCGGGTTCCCAAGACAAGATATTGACTAGTTCTGCTGTTTCTAAATTCCTGGAAAATATTTGAGAATGTTGTGGCCTTAAAGGTGGTAAGGCTAAGTGATCGTAAGTGATCAGTTTTTCGTTTAAAGAGCTTGATTCAAACATTTCGGACATTCACATTGTTATTCTGCCGTGTTACAAGGAGAGAAAACAAGTCGCTTTCTTCATCTGTAAAGTAAACATATGTCACTTCCAATTATTCATTAGTCAGCTAATTACCTACATTTGTTATTAAAAAATGCAATTCATCTAAATATTGGAATGACTTTTGATCAAGTTAAATTTCTAATTATTCTTCATTCGTGAATTGTTAGATAGAACATAGATCATAGAACAATACAGCACAGAAAAGGCCCTTCGGCCCACGATGTTGTGCCGAACATTTGTCCTGGCTTAAGCACCCATCCATGTACTTATCCAATTGCCACTTAAAGTTCACCAATGATTCTGACTCTGCCACTCCCACAGGCAGCGCATTCCATGCCCCCACCACTCTCTGGGTAAAAAACCTACCCCTGACATCTCCCCCATACCTTACATCCTTCACCTTAAATTTATGTCCCCTTGTAACACTGTGTTGTACCCGGGGAAAAAATCTCTGACTGTCTACTCTATCTATTCCTCTGATCATCTTATAAATCTCTATCAAGTCACCCCTCATCCTTCTCCGTTCCAATGAGAAGAGGCCTAGCACTCTCAACCTATCCTCGTACGACCTATTCTCAATTCCAGGCAACATCCTGGTAAATCTCCTCTGCACCCTCTCCAAAGCTTCCACATCTTTCCGAAAGTGAGGCGACCAGAACTGCACGCAGTACTCCAAATGTGGCCTAGCCAAAGTCCTGTACAGCTGTAACATCACTTCACGACTCTTGAATTCAATCCCTCTGCTAATGAACGCTAATACACCATAGGCCTTCTTACAAGCTCTATCCACCTGAGTGGCAACTTTCAAAGATCTATAAACATAGACCCCAGGATCCCTCTGCTCCTCCACCTGACTAAGAACCTACCGTTAAGCCTGTATTCCGCATTCTTATTTGTCCTTCCAAAGTGGACAACCTTACACTTGGCAGGGTTGAACTCCATCTGCCACTCCTCAGCCCAGCTCTGCATCATATCTAAGTCCCTTTGCAGCCGACAACAGCCCTCCTCACTATCCACAACTCCACCAATCTTCGTATCATCTGCAAATTTACTGATCCACCCTTCGACTCCCTCTTTCAAATCATTAATAAAAATTACAAACAGCAGAGGACCCAGAACTGATCCCTGCGGAATTCCACTTGGAACTGGGCTCCAGGCTGAATATTTACCATCTATCACCACTCTCTGACTTCGACCGTTTGTCAGCTTTCTATCCAACTGGCCAAATTTGCCTCTATCCCATGCCTCCTGACTTTCCGCATAAGCATTCCATGGGGAACCTTATCAAATGCCTTACGAAAATCCAAGTATACTACATCCACTGCTCTACCCTCATCCACATGCTTGGTCACCTCCTCAAAGAATTCAATAAGACTTGTAAGGCAAGACCTACCCTTCACAAATCCGTGCTGGCTGAATTTAATCAAGCAGTGTCTTTCCAGATACTCATAAATGCTATCATTCAGTACCCTTTCCATTACTTTGCCTACCACCGAAGTAAGACTAACTGGCCTGTAATTCCCGGGGTTATCCCTATTCCCTTTTTTGAACAGGGGCACAACATTCGCCACTCTCCAGTCCCCTGGTACCACCCCTGTTGACAGTGAAGACGAAAAGATCATTGCCAACGGCTCTGCAATTTCCTCTCTTGATTCCCACTTAATCCTAGGATATATCCCGTCAGGCCAGGGGGACTTGTCTATCCTCAAGTTATTCAAAATGTCCAACACATCTTCCTTCCTAACAAGTATCTCCTCTAGCTGACCAGTCCGTTTCACACTCTCCTCCTCAACAATACGGTCCCTCTCGTTTGTAAATACTGAAGGAAAGTACTCATTCAAGACCTCTCCTATCTCTTCCGACTCAACACACAGTCTCCCACTACTGTCCTTGATCGGACCTACCCTCGTTCTCGCAATTCTCATGTTTCTCACAGACGCATAAAATGCCTTGGGGTTATCCTTGATCCTATCCGCCAAATATTTTTCATGCCCTCTCTTAGCTCTCCTAATCCCTTCTTCAGCTCCCTTCTGGCAATCCTGTATCCCTCCAATGCTCTGTCTGAACCTTGTTTCCTCAACCTTATGTAAGCCCCCTTCTTCCTCTTTACAAGACATTCAACCTCCCTCGTCAACCAAGGTTCCCTCACACGACCATCTCTTTCCTGCCTGACAGATACATACATATCAAGGACACATCGTATCTGTTCCTTGAAAAAGTTCCATATTTCCACGACATCCTTCCCTGACAGCCTATGCTCCCAACTTATGCTCCTCAGATCCTGTCTTACAGCATCGTATTTACCCTTCCCACAATTGTAAAACCTACCCTGTTTCATGCACCTATCTCTCTCCATAACCAATGTGAAAGTCACAGCATTGTGGTCACCATCACCAAAATGCTCACCCACTAACCAGCCCATCACGTGTCCCGGTTCGTTACCGAGTACCAAATCTAATATGGAGAGGGATAAGTGTGCACGACAGGGCAAGAGTTGTAGCTGGGGGCAGGGAAATAATGATGCGGTGAGGCATGACTTAGGATGTGTTACTTGGAAAAGTAAGCTTCAAGGCAAGGGTGTAATTGATATGTGGAGCTTGTTGAAGGAGCAATTATTGAGTGTCCTTGATAAGTATGTACCCGTCAGGCAGGGAGGAAAGGGTCGTGTGAGGGAGCCGTGGTTTAATAAGGAATTGGAATCCCTTGTTAAATGGAAGAGGGCGGCATATGTAAAGATGAGGCGTGAAGGTTCAATTGGGGCGATTGAGAGTTATAAGGTAGCCAGGAAGGACCTGAAGAGAGAGCTAAGATCATCAAGGAGGGGACATGAAAGGTCCTTCGTCGGTAGGATTAGGGAAAACCCTAAGGCTTTCTATAGGTATGTCAGGAATAAAAGAATGACTAGGGTAGGAATAGGTCCAGTCAAGGATAGTAGTGGGAAGTTGCGTGTGGATGCTGAAGAGATTGGGGAGACACTGAATGAATACTTTTCATCAGTATTCACTCAGGAACAGGACATTGTTGTCGATGTGAATACGGAGTCACAATTAAGTAGAATGGATGGCTTTGAGGTATGTAGAGATGAGGTGTTGGAAATTCTGGGAAGGGTGAAAATAGATAAGTCCCCTGGGCCTGATGGCATTTATCCTAGGATTCTGGGAAGCAAGGGAAGAGATTGCAGAGCCATTGGCCTTGATTGTTATGTCTTCGTTGTCTACAGGAGTAGTGCCAGATGATTGGAGGCGAGCAAATGTGGTTCCCTTGTTCAAGAAGGGGAGTAAGGATAACCCTAGTAACTATAGGCCGGTGAGTCTCACTTCTGTTGTGGGCAAAGTCTTAGAGAGAATTGTAAGGGATAGGATTTATGAACATCTGGATAGGAATAATGTGATCAAGGATAGTCAGCATGGTTTTGTGAAGGGCAGGTCGTGCCTCTCAAATCTTATTGAATTCTTTGAGAAGTTGATTAAGGAGGTGGAGGAAGGGAAAGCGGTAGATGTGGTGTATATGGATTTTAGTAAGGCGTTTGATAAGGTTCCCCATGGTAGACTACTGCAAAAAATACGGAGGTATGGCATTGAGGGTGAGTTGGAGGGTTGGATTAGGAGTTGGCTGGCTGGAAGAAGACAGAGGGTAGTAGTTGATGGTAAAGGTTAATCTTGGAGTGCCGTCACTAGCGGTGTTCGGCAAGGATCTGTTTTGGGACCATTGCTGTTTGTCATTTTTATAAATGACCTGGAGGAGGGGTTAGATGGTTGGGTGAGCAAGTTTGCGGATGATACGAAAGTCGGAGGAGTTGTAGACAGTGAGGAAGGACGTGGCAGGTTACAGCGGGATATAGATAAGCTGCAGAGCTGGGCAGAAAGGTGGCAAATGGAGTTCAACGTAGCTAAGTGTGAGGTGATTCACTTTGGTAAGAGTAACAAAAAGATGGGGTAGTGGGCTAATGGTCGGATACTTGGTAGTGTGGATGAGCAGAGGGATATTGGTGTCCATGTACACAGATCTTTGAAAGTTGCCACCCAGGTAAATAGTGCGGTGAAGAAGGCATATGGCGTACTGGCTTTTATTGGTAGACGAATTGAGTTCCCGAGTACAGAGGTCATGTTGCAGTTGTATAAGACTCTGGTGCGGCCACATCTGGAGTATTGTGTGCAGTTTTGGTCGCCATACTATAGGAAGGATGTGGAGGCACTGGAACGGGTGCAGAGGAGGTTTACCAGGATGTTGCCTGGTATGGTAGGAAGATCGTATGAGGAAAGGCTGAGGCACTTGAGGTTATTTTCATTGGAGAAAAGAAGGTTTGGGGTGACTTGCTAGAGGTGTAGAAGATGATTAGGGGTTTAGATAGGGTCGACAGTGAGAATTTCATTCCAATATGGAGTCAGGTATTACAAGGAAGCATAGCTTTAAATTAATGGGTGGTAGGTATAGGACAGATGTTAGGGGTAGGTTCTTTACTCAGCGAGTCGTGAGTTCATGGAATGCCCTGCCAGTAGCAGTGGTGGACTCTCCCTCATTATCGGCATTTAAGCGGGCATTGGATAGGCATATGGAGGATAGTGGGCTAGTGTAGGTTAGGTGGGCTTGGATCGGCGCAACATCGAGGGCCGAAGGGCCTGTATTGCGCTGTATACTTCTATGTTCTATGTTCTATGTTCTATGCCTCCCCTCTAGTCCAACAATGTACATACTGAGTTAGAAAAGCTTCCTGGACGCACTGCACAAACACCGGCCCATCCAGTCTACTTGATCTAAAGAGCTTCCAATCAATATTTGGGAAGTTGAAATCGCCCATGACTACTACCCTGTGGCTTCTGTACTTTTCTAAAATCTGTTTCCCAATCTGTTTCTCCACATCTCTGCTGCTATTGGCGGGCCTATAGTAAACAGTCACCCAACAAGGTGACTCTTCCTTTCCTATTTCTGATTTCAGCCCATACTACCTCCAAAGGCAGATCCCCCTCGAACTGCCTTTCTGCAGCCATTATACCATTTCTAATTAGCAACGCCACACCCCCTCCTTTTTTTATCACCCTCCCTAATCTCAGTGTAATATTGGATACACTGAGCTGCCAATTTCTAGAGCGGCCTGCAGTAAATACTTTCACATATTCAGTCGGCTCGAAGAGAAAGAAATTCCTCCATATCTTTCTTAAATAGGTTACTAGTTACTCTGAGACTATGTTCTCTGGTCTTCGATTCTCAGACAAGGCGAATCATTCTCTCCTAAATTATCCTACCATGTCCCTCATAATCTAATGTATCCCAGTAAAGTCTTGTTACATTATTCTACACTCCAATGAGTACAGGGGCAATATTCTCAGTTTCATCTCCCGAGAATATCCTCCCATATCCAGGATGATTTGTGTTAAATTTCCCTGAACTGCTATTCCTAAAATAGGGGGACTAAATTTGTTCAGATTAATCCAGCTGTGATCTGACTCATGCCATGTGTATTTTGAAAAAAACATATGTCCCCATTCCGTTTAAATAAAGTGAAACAAAATTATTTGACTTACCGATTACCTGCTGAAACTGGATGCTAGCTTTTCATATTTCATGTACAAGGAAGCGAAGTGCTCTGTATGCTGATGCTTTGTGCTGTGTATTTCCCCACTTAATATTTATATCTGCCAAAACGCATAAACCTCTTTTTTTTTGCATGTTATATGCTGCTACGTTTTTGTCCACTTGTTTATCCTTATTCTGTCCGTCCTCAATGTTGCTGTGCCGCCCTCATTACTTGCATCCATATCTATTTTGTGTCATCTCCAAACTGAGCAACAGTACATTAACTTATGTTGTACAGGTGATTAGTACATGTTGTCAACAGCTGTGGCACCAATATTGTTGGCTCCGGGAATCTGCAAGTTACAATTTACTATCATGAAAATTCCCTCATTACCTCGCCTCTCCATTCATTCCCCAATCCTTGACTAATACATACCCCCAACTGTGTTGGTTCATGCTTCTATGCTTGTGAAGTGCTATCGTATAAAACACCGTTCTGAATAATTTTAGAAATTCGGATATGTTCCATTTACTGCATTCCCCTTTATGTATTGTGCTTGTTACGATCTGAAAATACTTGTAAACGTGTTAGGTCTGATTTCGTCTGCACAAAGCCATGCGGAATCCATTTTATTCTGTAATGCATTTCTAATGCTCTGTTATTTCAACTTTAATAACAGACTAACATTTTCCCAGTGGCAGATATGCTGTCAACCTGAGCTGAATTTGTCAGGCTGGACTCTCACAAGACGTGACCATTGTTGAAAAAAGGTGTTGAGGAACAAATCAAGACGAAAGTGTATCCTATATCAGACAGACAACAGGGTTCAAGTGAATTTCTTGGAGGGACTTCAATAAAGTGCAGACCAGGAAGGAAAGAGGGGATATGAAATAATTTAATCTGCCAGGGCTGAAGATAATCCAAAGAAGGTTTACAAGCACATATCTGGCAAGAGAACAACGCGAGAAATATTACCTGAAAGATCAAGGAGGTTGACATTGCTTTTGAGCTCAGCAGATGGAAGAGGCAATAAACGAATTCTTCACGTCATTTTTTATTGTGGAGACAGTGGGACTAAATGTTCACTCTCCATATATGAAGAGGACGATACCTTTTCCGAAACTATTTGACCAAGCATCAAGAATTTGAAATTCGGTGATGTTTCTCGCGGCTGGATTACATTCGACTCTGCCTGGCCTCATGCAACAAAGAGTCTACATGTTCTCAGGACTGGATTTTTAATATAACGAGCAGAGACTCTGTATGCTTTGCCTTATCGGACTGCAGCATCGGAGGTCGAAGATGACTTTATAGAGATTCATAAAATCAAGAGTGCTCTCGATAAGGCGAACAGCAAAGTTCGTTTTCCCTTGGATCTGGGAGTCCAGACCTCGTACGATTTACACCGAATGACAAGACATCCTTTTCACAAAGAGGATGGCTTGCACACATGGAATCAACTGCTAGAGCAACTGGTACGTAAAGGTACTGTTATATTATTTTCTAAGACATTTGGACGTTTCGACGAAGAGAAAGTGTTTAGAGGGATTCAAGCAAGGTGGAACAGCTCCGTTAGGGAAGTCTGTTCGCCAGTGATATGTTAGAATTAAGGAGGCTACAGAAATCATGGAAATACATACTGAGAAACATTTCATATTACAGGAAAATAATTGCTGGACATCTCAGAAAATGTAAAAGGCGTATAAAACTCCAGACCCTGGACTAGTGTATTGTTATGAACGTGGTGTGAAAAAAAAAAGAGTTGAAAAGCTTACAAGGACACAGCACAACCTGATCTGACCAAGGGAACATTGTGGCATTTGTTCGAAACAGCCAGCAGAGCTGGATTGCCATCAGCTTAAATTATGAATCAAGATCCGAAATCAAAATCAGGTGTGAACTTCACGTTTTGATAATATTAAAGCCAATGAAATAATCGGATGTTTTGGGGTATAAATCAGGACATTTTCAACAGCTAGGATTGCATCAGAGACGTCCAGCTCAAGAGATCCTACAAATGTACCTTCCTGGAAATGTGTTTGCATGGCAGAACATCGAGGAAAACCTGGAGAGAATCTTCACAGAAAAATCCACAAAATGAGACTTGAAAAAGCTGAGTGGTTTTGAACCATGATTACTTTTTAAATCATTATTGGGAATCTTTTAGAATCGGAATATTATTGCGAAGTGGAAGGCAAAAGATGGGTTTAAGAGAAACTAGTTGTAAATAGTTGTTAGTTTTCATTCTCTGTTAGATATGAAGAAAAAAGTTGATACTTGCCCTTTAAATCGTGACCTTTGCGAAACGATTTGACTATCGAATTTTCACAGATTACAGCACGGGATAAATATTTTTCTGTGTTCCTAGTTTCAATTAGCATCGAGCTTTACCCTGTGTTTGTACTGAATTCCAAAGCATTATGAGAGGTAAGTGCGGAAATTGCAAGACTCCTTGCTGAAATAATTGTGTCATCTCTAAATATGGGTTTGATTTAAAATGACTGGATATTGACGAACCTTGTTGAAGAATGGATACGGGAAAAGACTGGAATCTCCAGGCTTGTGAGTTTGAAATTGATGGTTCGCAAGTTTTTTGAGGTGATTTTGGAAGATAGCATTTTCAGAGTCCAGGAAAAATAGGGGATCATCAGCATGGTTAAGTGAGGTGGAAATTGAGTCACACAAATTTGTGAGGTTTTGATCAATAGGCAAGAGGATTGATGAGGCAAGAACAAATATCTTTGCTTACTTCGGCTTTAGGAAAGCGTTTAACGAGGTTCAACATGGAAGACTAACGAGTAAAGTTAGATCAGATGTGGTTCACAGTGAGTTTGCAAATTGGATACAAAATTCAATTAACAACAAGAGAAAGGGTGAGGTTTTGGTGTGTTGTTTATCAGACTGGAGGCTTGTGACCAGCAGTGTTCCACAGGGATCAGTGATGGCTCCTTTATTTGTGACTGATGCAATGTTTTAGATGACAATATGGAACGCAGGGATCATCAGTTTGTGGTTGACACTAACATGAGCGACATGCATTTAATGAGATGACAGCATAAGTATTTGTGTGCACACGGAGAACATTTAAAAAGGCTTTAGGACAAATACATGGATAGCAAAAGATTAGAATGATATGATCCAAGTGCAGAGAAATGTGGTTAATGTGGACCGGCATTATGATCAGTATGTACCAGTTTGCACCAAACGAACTGTTTCTGTGCTGAGGGATGCTACAACTCTCCATGGTGGTACAGTCGACAAAGAAGAAGGTTATCTGAGGTTATAGAAGATTAAAAGAGACATTGATCATTCGGGTATATGATTAAATGAATGGTAAAGAGAAATTATCTTGAACAAATGTAACGTACTGCAGTTTGAGTTAGAAAGGGATGTAGCACTTGTACAATTACAAGTACTGCTTTGAATAGTCCTGCGCAATAGACACGTGAATAGGTCACGGAATGGACTTTGGAAGTCGTTTCACATATCGTCAGCTTCGTTAAAATGCTGTTAGAACGCTTTCATGCGTTGCTCAGTTTTGAAGTTGGGACGTTATCCTGAAGTTGTACAAGATGTTGGAGAGGCATCTTCTGTAGTATTGTGTCTATGTTCTGGTTTCCAAGTCAGACAAAGAAGAATATTAAGCTGGACAGAGTTAAGAAGAGATTTACCAGTATGTTGCTTGGAACGAAGGGATTGAGCTGTAAGGGGAGGCTGGGACTTCTTTCAAAGGTGCACAGGAGGTTGACGTTTACCGTATAAATGTTTTTTTTTTAAATCCTGAGGGGTACACATTAGCTCAACTGCAACGGTGCTTTCCTTCTTTGGGGTATTTCAGGGCTAGTGGGCGTATTTTTAAGGTGTGAGGACAAAAGTGAAAAAAGACATGAGGTTCACTTTGTTTTACTTTACACGGTATGTTTCCTGTGCAAAGTTCTAGAGGAAGTAGGAATGTGGATAAAGTTACAACATTTAAAAGACACTTAGATAAGTGCATGAATAGGACATGTTAAGAGAGATATGGGCCCAGTACACGTAGTTGGTACGACGTTAGTTTCGATCAATGGTAGCATGGACTGTTTGGAACAGCGGTCTGTTTCAATGATGTCTGAGTCAATGACTCAGTTTATTTGAAATTTACAGAGGGCTGAGAGGCCTGTGCAGAGCCAATGTGGCAAAGATGTTTCACCCACTATGACACACGAGAACCCGAGGGCACAGAGACAAAGTGAAGCGATAACAATTTGGAAATGAGACGTGGAGGAATATCTTCAGTCAGAGAGTGGTGATTCTTTGGAGATAGTTGCTGTAGAGGGCTGCGGGCGCCAATTCAGTGAGCAAATGTGTGGCACGTTGGCTCATTGGTTCACACGGCTGCCTTATAGTACCCGGGTCCCAGGTCCGATTCCAGCCTCGGCCGACTGTCTGTGTGGGGTTTACACGTTCTCCCTGTGTCTGCATGTGTTTCCTCCGTGTAATCCGGTACCCCCCACAATCTAAAAGATATGCACATGACGTGAATTGGCCATGCTAAATTGTCCATAATTTTAGGTGCATTAGGCAGGGGTAAACATAGAGTTGGGATGGGTTGATCTTCGGAGGGTTGTAGTGAACATGTTGGTCCGAAGGGCCTGTTTTCATCCTGCAGGGAATCTAATCTAATCATCTCAATTTAGATTAAAACAGCTCAGGATCTTTTCCCACGACCCAATGTCCTCTGCGCCAAGTCAACAGAGGTTTCACCGAGCGAGTTTGGAGCTCCCAGCCTCGGCATTTCATGCGCCTCTCTACCTTCACGGTAGGACTGCATGCTCATGGAGTTTGTCACTGGCAGGCAAAGTAGATATCCACTCGTTCATCCCACTCTCAATTTCCAATCAAATCTTTGCCACTGCGTACACAGCTTCACTGAGTCCAGACCTGGGAACCGGTGTGATGTGAGTATGCAATAATAGTTTCTTCCTTGTTACGATGTGAAACTTCATGTTTATTGAAACCGATATTTCAACAACATTTGTGAACTCTCGACTGAACATTTCATCTTTTATTGAAATCTATTGAATTCAGTCTTCAACATTCTCAATGATGGTATCTCCACAGCCATTAGGGATATCGAAGGTGACGATTCAATCCAATCTCAGTGGGCTTTCCTGTTGTGCATGTGATGCGGTCCCTCGACTATATCTGCCATTGCATTAAATGCTTTTTGTATTGTGCTTTTTCATGTAATTAAATCGTATTTCGTCCTCTGCGTTGTGGTCAAGCAACCTCCATTCAAATCCGAGTATCTGTAATGAGCATTTGTTCCATGTTACTCCACATAACCTGTGCAAAACAAACTCAGAAAGGGCACAATCAATTTTAAGATGAACATACTCACTCGGGTTTTGGTTTTAATGCTTCAAGCAGCTACTCCCAGCACCCAATCTCGGAGATTTTTCTCCCTTTAACAATCACTATTCCCACTTTCCATCCCTCCTCCCATGTCACTGGGGCATTGGAAAAATTAACATTCACTTTCACATTGACACCGTTAAGTCTGTGCTGTAGCTGTTACTCTTGTTAGGTGAACGTCGCCCAATATCACCATCAGGACTATTAAGCCACTTAATGCTATCAGACAATGTGGTTCGGTTTTGAATCCTCACGTATAGTGTTTTATTTGCATGGATCAGAGATCATTGGAGCATTGGGTTCATGAAAAGGGCACAGAACAGTATCGAGGGAATGACCTTATTGGAAAAGACCAATGTCTCTGGTCTCCCGACATTTATTTAAAGTCATCATTTTTCTCTCGCTAGAGTATTGTGTATAATTTTGCAATTCACATTATAGCAGTGATATGACAACTGTGGAAACGATGCAGAAGTGATTTGCCAATATATTATCTGGATTGAAGTACTTCCACTATTAAAGAGTTTAGACAGACTGGCGTTGTTTTTTCTGAAAGAAGGGGAAATTGAGATGAGACAGTATTGAGATGTACGAAATGATGAGCAGTATGGATTATGTACACTTAACGAAACATTTGATGGAGGGAGCAATCACCAAGGAGCCATAGATTTAAGATAAGAGTAAAAAGGTTTGGGAAGCTACACATAAAAAAACGTAATCAGACAACGAGTGGTTGGAATCTGGAACTCACTGTCTCTAAGTGTAGGAACGGCAGAAATTCTCAGAAAATTCAGAGATATTCAGATGTAAATCTTTAATGTTAAACGCACACAATGTCAAACGATGAAAAATTGGATGAGGATAATCAAGCAGTTATTTTGACAAGAGCATGCACAAGTAGTTTGCAAGAGCAGTTCGCTCTGACGACCACTGGAGTATGGCGTTTCGTATCCTCAGCTGTCATGTGAGATGCAAGGGTTCATTTTCCCGCTGGGGCGGCCCTGACTGTTTCAGGGTTTCAAGGTTTGTGTAAAGATTTGTAGTTCCAGTGAAGTTTGCAGATGGTGTGTGGATGTTCGTTAGTGTTGGGAAGTTGGTTTGCAGCAGTTTCCTGCCCTTTCTCGGTGACATCCTCAAGGCTGATGAGACTCTTATGAATCTCTGCTGTCCTGTAGCGTTTCGAATTGGTGTGATTTCCTTCCCACTGCTTTCAGTTGCTGCTTCTTGTCGTTCATTGCACGTCCCTGTATGTTACGTCCAGGTCAACATGTTCTTTGATGGAGTCATTGGATGAGTCTCGTCATTCTAGAAAATCTCTGGCTGCCCACTCTTGTCCAATTATTGCTGTGTTGTTCTGGTCGAATTTGTTGACCTCGTCATGTCTGTGCATTGCCACTCTGTACAACTGATTGTGGTGTTTACTGGATCCTCCAGAAATGCTTTGCAACAATAGATAGTCCCGCAAATTCCTTGCAGACAAACAACGTTAGGTGGGCATTCCAAGACCCAACACATCAAGGAAAAATGTCTCGGAACGGACAGCCTTTGACTACTCGGATTTATTAGAGAATATAAACCGAAAGCCACATTTAGACAACAACTCACCAGAACATTGGACCCAATACCCATCATGTACAATATAAATATGGTCAAACAATGTTGCACGTAGTGAGAGCAGGGAACATTATACAGGACATTATACAGGACTTTCGTATTTATGATACGAAAGTCGGAGGAGTTGTTGACAGTGAGGAAGGATGTGGCAGGTTACAGCAGGATATAGAGAAGCTGCAGAGCTGGGCAGAAAGGTGGCAAATGGAATTCAATGTAGCTAAGTGTGAGGTGATTCACTTTGGGAAGAATAACAAAAAGATGGGGTACTGGGCTAATGGTCGGATACTTGGTAGTGTGGATGAGCAGAGGGATCTTGGTGTCCATGTACACAGATCTCTGAAAGTTGCCACCCAGGTAAATAGTGCAGTGAGGAAGGCATATGGCGTACTGGCTTTTATTGGTAGAGGAATTGAGTTCTGGAGTCCTGAGGTCATGATGCAGTTGTATAAGACTCTGGTGCGGCCGCATCTGGAATATTGTGTGCAGTTTTGGTCGCCATTCTATAGGAAGGATGTGGAGGCACTGGAACGGGTGCAGAGGAGGTTTACCAGGATGTTGCCTGGTATGGAAGGAAGATCGTATGAGGAAAGACTGAGACACTTGGGGCTGTTTTCATTAGAGAAAAGAAGGTTTAGGGGTGACTTGATTGAGGTTTACAAGATGATTAGGGGGTTAGATAGGGTTGACAGTGTGAACCTTTTCCCGCGCATGGAGTCGGGTATTACAAGGGGGCATAGCTTTAAATTAAGGGGGGGGGTAGATATAGGACTGAAGTTAGGGGTAGGTTCTTCACTCAGCGAGTCGTAAGTTCATGGAATGCCCTGCCAGTAGCAGTGGTGGACTCTCCCTCTTTATGGGCATTTAAGCGGGCATTGGATAGGTATATGGAGGATAGTGGGTTAGTATAGGTTAGGTGGGCTTGGATCGGCGCAACATCGAGGGCCAAAGGGCCTGTACTGCGCTGTATTCTTCTATGTTCTATGTTCTATGACAGACAATTCACGACACGCATTCATGAAGATCTACTTGACACTAAACACCACTGCCAGGTATCCTCAATAGGTTGACTCATTACACTGAGTGTTGCTGATTCTGCGGCTGGAAGCTTGGATTGTATGACAGTCTGCAGCAATGGAGACGGTGTTGCTGGAAATGTACAGCAGGTTAGGCAGCATCCAAGAAGCAGGAGAATGGACGTTTCTGGCATGAGCAAGTCATCAGGCACATGCCCAAAACATCGATTCTCCTGCTCTTCAGATGCTGTCTGACCTGCTGTGTTTTCCAGCACCGCACACTAGACTCTGATGTCCAGCATCTAAAGTCCTCATTTTCTCCTCCGTTTGCAGCAGTTGTTGGTTCCTTGAGTGAGGGATCAGTTAATATAACCAATGTAAACTTCGATTGCTGTTTGAGAAATATAACCAGGTCCGTAGCTCAAAAGAGTGTTTCTGTTGTTTCTCAGGTGCCGTTCCTGGCACGGCCTCTGGCACTGTAATTATTTTGAGTTTACTGGCTGCTCAATCTGTGCTTCTGTGATCACACAGTTGCCCGGACTCTGGGGAACGGCTGCAGTTATCTGCGTTCGCAGTCTCGATGCAATTGATGCGGTTTGGTTCGTTCTTGATTTGTGCGACAGGAGCACAGTGATGAATCAATTGATATTTCAAGAAGGCAGACAGGCGTGGAAAATGTCGAGGTTCTGGTGATATTTGCACAGTGTTTAGAGATTACCTAGATTCAGGAGAAAAGAATGTTGAATTCTTACGAGTCGTGTTGAAGAACTGTCTGGGAAACAAGTCACCAGTGCTGTGGTTTACAAGCGCACTCACAGTAACCACAATGCGAAATAAAACATACAAAAAAAATGAGGAAGACAGACGAAGGATGACAGTAATCATGAGTGACCTGACTTTCAATCCCCACATCCCCTAATTCCCACTTCCACCTCCATTATAAACAAATTTTAGAGAGCCATACGCATCAAAGTTGTCCATTGGAACGACTCAATTCTTTCCTTTGTTTTCGATTAGGGTATTTGTTTCAGGGTCCTTTACTTGCCTTGGAAACCATCTCTTTCATTGTGAGCATTCGGAAAGGAAGCCATCCTTTTTGTCAGGGAAAGAATATGATACTAAACATGTTTGTGTCAGGCATGAGATTCCTCTGTCTCACACGTTTCTTCTACTTTTTCTCGATTTTAATAGTGTTCTTTCTTTTGACTCCTTCGACCAAAGTGCATGACCTCATAATGCCGACATGAAACTGCATCTGACAAGTTATTCCCCATTCATTCAACCTATCTATATGCCTGTGCGAAATGCCACGTTCGCAACATAATATGCGCTCCCACGAGTGTGAATTGTCATCACATTTGTGCATATTTCACTCTGCCACTCGCTCCATGATATTAATAGAGAGATCATTGAAGGCTTAAATATATTGAGTCTTGCCAGACATCTGCTGTAAATACTTCTACATACTTGCTACCCTCTGAATGTGAGAACAACCTCCTCATCTGTGTCTTAGTGGGTAACGCCTTCCTCTGAGATTAGAACCTCCAGTCCTACACTATTCGGGATATAAACCAGAGAGGAACAAACGCTTAAAGTAAAGCATAATCTCACTGGCGTCTCCAGGGCCAGTTCTGTTTGCTCTTTTCTGACCTCTGGTTGAACAAATTGCCCTGATTAGCACTTTAGTTTTGACAATGACACATTTACTTCAAAGTTACTTCAGTGCCTGTGTCTGAAGTGGTGCTGAAAGGCGCTGTAAAAATACAAGAACATCTTTGTTATTCGACCATTGCCGTATTGTTAATCTCTCTGCTCGTTGAAATCGATCCTTCCCATCCACTCTATCTCTCATCAATGGGAGTTATCCCTGCAACTCCAGAAAACCCGTCTCAACAACTCGGTATTTTCTCAGGTCTGCTCAATTGTTGACATGCAGGAAACTTGTGTTCTGAATGAGAAACGGATCTAACTCAAAACGTTAGCTCGGTTCCTCTATCCACAGATAATAACAAACACATGGTGTATACGTAGGTTTCACTGAGTTTATTTGATACAAGTTGTGTTTTCCGTTAAACGTCTTCCCTCCTCGTCCTTTGATCAGTTGCCCTGGTCAGGGGCAGCAGTCCCTCCTGACCATCAACGCGCCCATCCACACCGCTTTCGCTCACATCATTATAAACATTCCCAAGAAATCTCCCATTAAACGTCTTTGCTCCAAACAAAACATTCCCAGAGTCGGGAATCTCTCCACAAAGTGAGATTTATTTATCTCTGGACATAATGCAAAGCAGAGGGTTGTGAAGAGATTCATGGAAAACTTTGCCAATTGGCAGGTGGGGAAACTGTCAAGAAGCAAAGCAGAAATGCTAGTCTCGAGTTTTTTGAATCTTTATATATTCCTTGGAAGCGGATCCAGAGGCGAATAAACGATGAACTGTTCGACTGAGCAGAGACAGGTTAGAAATCTTTCCGTGCTTGCGGAGGCCAGTGCTTTGACTCTGATGCTCTCCGGACATGAACTGAGCTGTGACATTGAAAAGATTCTCGTTCCTGAACGTCAGGACGTCAAATCTCATTTCAGCTCTGGGACAATGAGAAAACACCGTCACAGACAAGTCACTGAAACGCTGGAAGAGACAGGGTCCCGGTTGGAGGAGAAATGGTTCCTGGTGTCATGGTTGTGTCTTTAGAGGGTGGGAGCAGACTATTCCCTTGTCTTCAGAATGAATTTCCAAGGATTTATTTTCGAAATGTAAAGCTAATTAAGGAACATTTTCCATGAGGGAGGAGCAGACTCAAGCTTGCATTCGGAGATCATTGACGCCGTTGGCTCATCAGTCTCTGTGGCGATGTTAGTCAGTGCGTTCGGCTCTTCACTAACAGGTGCTGTTCTCCCACTGTGCAGGATAGGGGACTCTGCGACCCCCCATCAGGCACTCTGCTTCCCTTCCCAAGAACAAAGACACGGAGGAGTTCGTCCAAAACTATTTATTCAATTCTGCAGAACCGGGTGTTACCTCAATGGCTTCCCACGAGGCACACACACAGATTGTAATCCCCGCACGTTATATACATGTAGGAGTGGGCTGGGCCTTCTACTGTCTCAGCCAATGAGTGTTAAAGTTCCCCACTGTCCTCCTGATGGATGAGATTATTTGGTTATACACCCAGCCAATCAGTGTTCGAGTTCCCCGCTTCTCCCTTATATGGATGATGACGTACAGCCGTGGTTGTGGGCGGTCCCTCAGCCACGAGGAAAGCTGTTTCCATTGTTCCATTCATGAAAATCTGGGGGAGTGTCTGCTCTGCTTACTACAAGGTAGAGAAGACTAAAATGGTGGCTTTGTACTTACTATGTGCTTACTACAACAGTTAATGATTTAAAAATTACACCACCCCCTACAAATCCCCCGTGTCTTTTCTTACGGTTTGTAATTTTTAAACTGGGAGTTTCTTCTCCAGGGCGTCCAATAGCTCCCGAGCTTGTTTATCAAGCTGCCCGTCTCTAATGCTACCCCCGCCCAAGAGGGATTCAGACTGTTCTATCTCGAGGTTCATCCTTTCAACCTGCCCATAGGGAACATCCCTCTTAGTAAGGGCGGTTTCGATCAGTCGCTGAGTTAACCCCCTGGCGCAGGGAATGATACAACACCCGAGGGCAGTTAGTACCCCTGCCACCACTATACATGAGACGAGAAAGGAAACGACCACCCCCTTTCATTTACCGAACCAAGCTTCCAACCAACCCGTGAGGCCAGAATCAATGCCCGAGTTTTCGGCGAGTTCATCCGCCAATGTGGTGAGCCTATCCAGGGCGCGGGTGATGGACCCATCAGGGGCTGTGTTGTTGGGGATGAAAGTGCAGCACTGAGTGCCTATCATGACACAAACACCCCCCTTCTCTGCCAACATCATGTCCAGGGCCAACCTATTTTCCCACGCCATTCTGCTAGTCCCTTCACTGCATCCCGAGTATAATTAATGAACCTCTGCTGATTGTAGTAAATATAATTAATCCAATCCACGTTCTTATTGATGGTAACCGACCAGAACAGTGACGACTCAAAACCCGCCGCTATCTGGTTCCTAGCCTTGTATTCATCAGGAACACCCCTGGGGACCCCTATGGCATCTAAATATGTTATCATCAAAAGAGGTCTCCAAAGCCCTTAGTTCTTCTACTGGAACGGGGTTGCTCTTGTTTTTCGAATGCCACGGTGAATGGGATGGCCAATTGAACGATTGCACAAGTGCCCGCCCATTTTTGGGGCAGGGTCAGTCGCAGAATCCTCCCACCACAGTACCACCAGAGGCCTGCCCTAGGCACATGAATGTGGGAGTAATTCCTGCCCCCGGTAGTTTCGTTGACCCGCCGAATTGATCCGCTGCACTTGTCAAATGTCCCCACATCATTGTCCCATTGCGGTCCCGTCCGAGAGACGCAGGCTTGGTGCGTACCCGTTACCCCTGTGAATGACGGAGGGCGGGGCGCCCCTTTAGACCTGACGGGAGGACACTTCAAACTTAAGGGTCGACAAGTGGGGTCGTTCCAGGCCTCTCGGTCCTGGTACAGCCTTACCATGCAGTCCAAGGCTCGTGGGTGTTTCTCCCATCCCAGCGGGAATGGGACCACCTGAGGGTTAGGACGGGCACCCGTGCATGCGTAGCAATCACTCTTTTTCATGCTCCTTACCGTATATTTGACCCATTCCATCCAGGCATTCGCCTCCCCGTATCCCGTTTCTATTTCAAGGGTCCTTTCCCAGTCCATCACCTCAATTATCCTAACCTTTTCCTGCTCATCGGGGGTGGATGAGGCCCCAGACCCAGCTTCAATGACCGTGATGGTTGTGCAGCACAGCTGCAACCCCTTCTGTCCTGCCTGGCCCCCAACCCTAATACCCAGGATCGTTCCATTAAGGCTCGTCCCGTTGTTCCCCAAGGTCTTTATGGTCAGATAGAGTGGATTGCACTGATTCTGCTCACAATTCCGCCCAGGGGTGATGGGATCACGGACAACTGACACCATAGCCTGGACCCCGGGGGCCGGAGGCCTATTGATGCCTTCTTTGCCATGCAACTGTAATACTAACGTCTGACCCTGGAATCCCTTTCTCTCTCTAGGTTACGCTTAGTCTGATTCAGTTCACTTTTAGTCCCGCAGGGCACCAACCCACATAGGTCTAAACTAAGTGTCTGTGTTGGCTTGTTGGCGGGAACGGAGATGGAGAGCCACCGACGGTCCTCTGCCTGTTTTTTCCCCAGAGGCCGAATTGGGTAACACGCACACTATGACCCAGCCGAAGGATAATGGCAAAGCAAGTTAACAATACGATTGACTGCATTTTGTTGCAACACTCGTGTCCAGCCGGAGGACACAGTCCTTTAAACTCGCCAAAGTCCAATTAGTCTGTTCTCAGGGTCTCTGTTCCTTAGATGCCTCTGTCAGAGAGGTTTGTTTGTCCTCCGTCGGTTGTGGCACCGGTCCCTTGATCCGAGTATAATGTGTCCAGCCCTTTTCGGCCATGCGGACAGCCGTTTCGGTAGTCAAAAGTACTAGGAAGGGACCGTCCCAAGTTGGTTCGAGGGTGCATTGCTTCCAGCTTTTAATCAGGACCCACTGACCCGGCTTGATGGTGTGCACCGCAAACTCGAGGGGCGGCGTCTGTGCCAAAAGTCCCTGTTGGCGTAAACGAGATAGAGCAGACCCCAGAGCCACCACATATTTTTGCACAAACATGTCCCGAGACTCGAATAAGGGAGGTTCTCCCTTCGGCCCATGGAACGGGAGGCCAAACAGCATTTCGTAAGGGGAGACGCCCAAATCCCGTCTTGGCTGGGTGCGAATTTGCAACAGGGCGAGGGATTTGGTAACTGTCTTCAGGCCCTGCCTCCCTTCCCAAGAGATGGGGTATTGGTGCACTCTGACGTCGGGGCTCTGGGGCTTTAATTTTACCTCCACAGGTCGAATTGCGAGTCCCCCCGGTTCCCTTTGGCGACCCAAACCCTAGGGTCTATCTCTGTCAATCGGGACTCACTAAGGTATGACATGGTAATGGCTAATTCTTCCTCTTCTCCCACTTCTATTCGTAGTCCGAAACGGACTATTAAATCCCGTCCCAACAACCCATAGGGAAGGTGCGCGAGGTGAAGGAGTTCCACTTAGAGCTCCTCCTCCTCCAGCCGCAAGGGTTGTGGTTCAAATATTCTTGCACTGAAAACCCCACCCTTTACTCCTGAAATGTTTAATGTTTTAGCCTGGAAGCCAACCCCCCCTAGGATGGAGGGGGATTGAGGACATGCCGGCGCCTGTGTCAACTAAGAAAGTAACATCTTGTCTAAATAGGCCCACCCGTAAATTTACCAGGGGTTCTTGGTAGGCCCGTGTTCCGATCCTCCCCTGACTTCCCTAATCCATTTGTTCGCGCTCCTTTTCATACATCCCTTCTCGCTCCCTTTTAAAATCGGGACAATCCCTTTTGAAGTGTCCCAGTTTCCCGCAATGGTAACATCCGGCCGCCTGAGGCCGTTCGATTCCATAAGATCCTCCTCTCCCACTTCTGCCCCGTCCCTCTCCTCTCCCTCTCCAACTTTCCCTCGACCTTCCTCTTTCCATCCCATAACCTTCTTCCCCCATTCCGGTGGATTTACAAGCTTCCCGTACGGCTGCCACCATCATTTTTGTCTTCTGTTTCTCCCTTATTACATCCCTCTGAACATACACCTTCTGTGCTTCCCGTAATAATTCTGCAACATCTTTTCAGCCCAATCCTCCACTTTCTGTAATTTCTTCTGAATGTCAGGCCATGACTTAGTCACAAAGTGCACCTTAAGCATGCCCTTGCCTATTTCCCCATCGGGGTCTCAACCTGAATACTTTCGCATGGACTCCCGCAAATGGTCTAAAAACTCACTCGGGGATTCATCCTTTTTCTGTCCAACTTCGAATGCTTTCGCTAAATTCCGCTGTTTAGGCACGCAGGTTTGGATTCCCCTGATTATAAGGTTTCTGAGGTCTGTCATATTAGCCCATCCCCCCTCGTCATTATGATCCCACCGGGGGTCCTCTAAGGGGTACTTCTGCTCTCCACGCTGAGGGCCGTCCTGATGCTCCCTATCCCAAATGGCCATTGCACTATTCCGGATCATGACAATTTCATCGTAATTAAATAGTATTCTCATCATGGCCTGCAATTCGGCCCATGTGTATATACTGGGCCCCAGAAATTGATCTAATTGTGTTCCCACACTGACAGGGTTGTCCAGTAGACGGGGTAGTTCATTACAGAGTTGTCGGATATCCCCAGAATTTAAAGGTTGTACTACGAATCCGGTCCGTTCGTTCCCAAACGGCACCTCTCGTAAAGGGTTCATCTGTTCAACATTGTTAACCCTCTCAGCATCCAATCTCTCTTCTTGATCTCTCCGCATCTCAATTCGGGCTGATCTCCTAATGCCTGGGGTGGGCTCTTCTTCCCTTCCTGTGTCCCCCCCAGCAGGCTCTCCCTCACTGAGCATGACCTGCCGGGAACCGGGATTATCCGACGCAGGAGGGAGGTCTGCGCTGGACGCCTGGTTGTGCGTGGGTTGTACATACGGGGGCGGGGCAGAAGGGGGCAAACCGTCGGTGAGGACGTCCCAAGACTTCTGGGGCTTTCTCGGGTCTGTTTGGGGAATCAGAGGATAGAGACTCGTGGGGTCCCCGCAGTCACTCGCCAACCAGGCGGCGGCGTATTTGCTCTCTTCTGGGTCAAACGGTTGTTTTCTGTTAACATATATATTTAGGAGTTGACACACCCAGTCTTCATCAGACCCATACTTGGGCCAAACTACCGAGGGGGCGCGGATAGGTTCTTTGGTCCATATAAAACAACAATATTTTATCATAGTCTCTTTCTTTAAGTCCTTTGTCCTACTGCCTTCCGTCCATAAACTCAATTTCCGACCTAGTGGACTATCGGGGGGTATTTCTTTTCCATTTACAGTCCTCCCTGACTTGTCCTTAGTGGACCTAGAAGTCTGATTTCCCATGGTCTATCTTCGGTCCTGGTCTTAAACGCCTAAAGCATTTTCACAGAAAACCGTCAAAACCACAATTTCCCGTGGTTTATCTTCGGTCCTGGTCTTAAACGCCTAAAGCATTTTCACAGATGACCGTCAAAACCACGCGGCCAACAAGGAAGAACAAAAGAATCTCTTACCTTGATCCGTGCACGGAGTTGTCTGGCCTTTTTAAATGTGTGTACCCCCGCGTATAGTCACTAACCGGTCGTCCCAGCACTCGTCCGTGTGTTCCTTTTCTCGGGATCCAAAATTATTTTAATGAGCCGGGTCACTCTCTTGGCCGACGGCTGACGGACCAAGCCGATCCAGTGAGCAGTATAAATATATCCCAGACGCGTCTTTTTGTATCAGACTTGATCCACGAGCCGAAGAGAGCCCCGGCAATAATTATTGCATCCCGGAAGAGCCCCCAATTGTGCAGGATAGGGGACTCTGCGACCCCCCATCAGGCACTCTGCTTCCCTTCCCAAGAACAAAGACACGGAGGAGTTCGTCCAAAACTATTTATTCAATTCTGCAGAACCGGGTGTTACCTCAATGGCTTCCCACGAGGCACACACACAGATTGTAATCCCCGCACGTTATATACATGTAGGAGTGGGCTGGGCCTTCTACTGTCTCAGCCAATGAGTGTTAAAGTTCCCCACTGTCCTCCTGATGGATGAGATTATTTGGTTATTCACCCAGCCAATCAGTGTTCGAGTTCCCCGCTTCTCCCTTATATGGATGATGACGTACAGCCGTGGTTGTGGGCGGTCCCTCAGCCACGAGGAAAGCTGTTTCCATTGTTCCATTCATGAAAATCTGGGGGAGTGTCTGCTCGTGCTTACTACAAGGTAGAGAAGACTAAAATGGTGGCTTCGTACTTACTATGTGCTTACTACAACAGTTAATGATTTAAAAATTACACCACCCCCTACACCACGACCCAGGAAGGGAGCGACAATCACACCATCCTTTTTTCTTCAGCTGCACAGTTCCGGGGTTTTACCGTGGTCAGGAATATGTTCGTCATGAGGCACGAAGGGAGTAGGTCCCGGTTTTAGGAGAGCTGGTTCCCGGTGACATGACTGTGGCGGCTAGGCGTGGCATCAGTCTGTTCCCATTTTTCACAACGAATAGCCCCAGGATTCATTTTGGAAACGTCAAACCAATGAGGGCAATTGTCATTCTACGAAGGGCAGGCGAATTCTTGAATTCGCTAACAGTCTTCTTTATGAGACCCTGCAAGGGGCTTGCTACAAGGAACTCCCCAGTCTCTGTGGAGCAATTAATTCTCTCGTTCGGCCTTTAACCGATAGGGTGTTCCCACGCATGGAGCGATCGCTGTTCTTATCCATCCAAATCCTTTAGTAGGTTCGGGAATATGCTCCCAATCGGAAAACCCATCCAGTGAGGAACGACAAATGTGTTTCTTTATTGTTTAATGGCTAGTAAAGTGTTGCGGATGCTGGGAATCTCTGACAAAAACAAAAACTGCTCAAGGACCTCGGCAGGAATGGAAGACCCTGTGAGAAAAAACAGAGTTCTGAGAAACTCCTGAAGAAGCTCTGAATGGTTGTCTCTGTTTCTCTATCTCCAGATGCTGCCAGACATGCTTAGTTTCTCCTGCAATCTCTGTCTTTGCTTCTCAATGAATGATAATTTGAAATATCGAGATTGATTACACAGATCAAACATATCCTGACATTTTACCCTGTCGAAGCTGTGCTGATTCAATTCAAACAAACCTAACAATGATTGCCGGTCCCTCAGCTCCACAGGGAGGGAGAACTTGAAACCAGTTTAGTAGCGTACTTCTGCAGGTGTGGCCAAGTGATTGAGGCGATGGGCGTTAATTCCACTGTGAGTTCCTCATGCCTTTTGCTGACTGTGATTGAGAGTCGAGAGTGAACTAAAAGTGTGTTTGTTCTCTGCTTTTATGTTTGAAATTCAAATCGCAGGATGAAGTAAAATGCATATAAACCAGATAAGGAAGCTTGAGAAACTGCAACTAACCGCCTGTCATGATTGAAAAGGCAGAACCCTCCAAAGCATGAAAGACCCATATGGTTCGAACACTTACATTGCTGAATTCGTTTCAACCTTTGAGCAAAGTGCTGCCAAATGAGGTAAGAACAGTTCAGGGGATTGTATTGGAATGTTCAGACTTAGTGGGCCAAAGGGCATTTTCTGTGCTCGACGCATCCATGGCCAGCTGAGAAAAACTCAGTTTGTAAAGGAACAGGACATTGTTTGCAAAATGCCCCTCGGCGAGGAAGGGGTCGAAGCTACTTTCTGTCAGTCACGGTATTCATTGGAAGATTTTAATTGGTAATAACTGGTACGGTGCCCATTGGTGGAATCAATCTATACGATAATCAGGACATGAAACCGTGATGCCTTATTGCCTTGCCGTGAGCAAGCCCTCGCAGCTTACATTCCCTGATTCAGCTTTTGAAATAAAGATCACTTTCTCGATGTGTCTGCATTTGTATCAAACAGCTCAATGATCTCGGGACTAGACATGAAGAGGACTCTGGAGGTGTGACAGGGACAGAAACAGAACGAGACGAGATGAGAGGTGAAAGTGTCTAGAGTTTGCTGTTTGTCAGTAGTTTTAGTGAGGAATGTTTGCTGGGCGCTATCCTGTCAGATCCCAGGAGCAAGATGCCTTGATTTGGTGGGCTTTGTGTTACTGAAAGTTACACATGCAAAGCGTGTGGGACTATTTCAGCTCAGTATCTTCTTCATATTGCAGCTGACAGCAACCGTTCACATTTTTTTGAGAAGTGGCTTGTATTCCACTTAAAGCTGCCTTTCACCAGAGAAACTTGCGGACGTAAAGCGCTTGGAGTGCATATAATGATGAGGACTCTGTCACTGTCGGGGAATGTGCCTGCGTGTCTGCCTCTGTGTGTGAACATGAGAATACGTTCCTCAAAGGTGTTGCAACCCAGTATGACCATGTCAACCGTCAGTACCATTGTTGTGTCATTTAAGCTCACAGAGCGAATCTCATTGACATTTTCCCTGGAAAGTCAGAACACGCAAAGTTATGGGGCAAATGCTGCAAACTGGGACGAGAATAGATGGACGTTTGATAACCTGGTCTGTACGATGGACGGATGGGCCTTTACTGTCCCGCCCCAACCCCACTCCCCCACGCTTTAAAAACTCGAGGACAGAGAGAAGAATTGACCTGACGAGAAAATCTCTTCACAATCTTCCATCACCTTTTTATTGTCCCTTTTCTGACAAATTTTGTAAATTACTTACCATGCGTTTTATCTTCTCACCTAAATCATTTATTTAAATGAAAAAATGAATGTGGGCTCAGCATCGATCCTTGTGGGACACCATCGGTAATAGTCCTCCAATCTGAAAGCTACTTTCCACGGCTATTCTCAGCCTCCTGCTGTTAATCTAATTTTATATCGAATTGGAAATCTCACCGAACTCTCTGTGATCTCACTTTTTCAATCAGGCAAACATGTGGAACCTTGAAAAAGGTTTTATTAAAGTTCAAGTGAGCAATATCTACCACTTTGTCCGGATCAATCATATTAATTATGCCCTCGAAAACTCAGTCATGTTTGTGAGATACAACTTCCCTCGCGCAAAAACATTCTGGTTATTCCTATTTATTCCTTGTATCTACAAATGCATTTAAATCCTATCGTTTATAATTGCATCCAACAACTTACTTAAGACCACCGTCAGAAACACAGGTCTATCGTTCCCAGGATTCTCCATGTAACCCTTTCTTAACAAAAGCACAAAATTAGCCACTCCCCATTTTTTCGGCGCCTCACTCATAGTAATAGCTTACATAATTATTTCTACGAAAGGCCCAACAGTTTCATTCCCTAACTTGCCACAAAACGTTCTGGGATACATGAGATCAAATCCCAGAGAAATATCCATTTTCATATTTTCCAAGTCCTCCAGCACTTGCCCTTTACAATGGAAACGACTTTATAAACATCAATATTTCGTTGTCGGGTACATTTCGTTCTCCACAAAGTGAACATTATATATCTCTCCATCTGCTGAGGTTAAAAACAAAAGTGAGCTCTTTCATCTTAAAGTGGTCCTATTTCGTCTCTAGTTCTTAATGTACTTGTGGAATCTCTTTAGATTATATCCTTAACTTTACGTGCTAAAGTGATCTGACATTCTCGCTTGACCTTTATGATGTCCTCTTTAAGAATGCCCATCCTCTCCTTATATCATTCAACAGATTCAACTGAAATCATATGTTTATATGGAAATTGTGACCTTTTGTAAAAAAAAAGAAATTCATATGACAAAAGCCTTAATCCCTGCGATCAACCTTGTCCTAAGATAATACTTACAATGTGGAAACAGGCCATTCGGCCCAGGAAGATTCCTTTAATCCTGCAGCGGACATCACACCCTAACTCACACCTCTACCGAATTCCTGTAACTCTGCATTCCGCATGGCCAAAGAAGGTCACCAACACATCTTTCATCTGGGGAGGAAATCCAGGCAGAAACGGAGAGGATGTGGAAACTCCAAACACACCGTCGTCTAAAGTAGAAGTTGCCCATTATTGAGCAGTTTGTGATTCTGCACCTCGCCAAAAGCCTTTTGGAAATTTCAGCTGGTCACCTCTACAGGGTAGACTTCATCTTACTTGCTCATTACCTCCTCACAGATGTCTAATATATTTGTCAGACATTATTTCCCCTTGAGAACCTGTGCTGATGCCTCAAGTACTCGGTAAACCCATCCTTCCAATGACATTTGACAATGAATTTAATACAAAGCTGATTTATTTGATTTTTTATCCAGAATATCAAAACTTTGCTTTCAGATCTGAATATGATGAACAACAAGGTTAAATCGCTGTTGAGATATGTAATCTCTGCACTGTCTCAGCAGGGTCGATGAGAGAGTGAATTCTTTCCCTTAGTGGGATCCCTCTTTTGTCTCAGCAGGGTCGATGAGTGAGCGAACTGTGTTTCTCACATGGAGCAAGTAAATGCTTTCTGCCCACTGCAAACTTGCTGGTGTACTGAGAGTTGAGATGAACGCTTGAACCTATTCCTAGAATAACTACACTTGAAGCGTCTCGCACATTGTGAAAATGTCGAAGGGACATCAGTTCTACAGAACTGTTAAGCACATCCCACAGACTATGCATTTAATAGGTCTCTCTTCAATGTGAAGACATTAATGACAAACTGCCCCCTGGAACTATTAGAGTGAATAATGTCTTTCCACAGTGTGAACACGTTGATGACACGTTCGTCTCCAGGAACTTGTGCAGCACTTCCCGCAATCAGGGCATTTAGAAAGACACGTTAATATTGTGAGAAAGGTGATGAACCATCCGGGCACTCGGACGTTTACAGCAGGTCCCATCGATTTGGAAACGAAGATGTCTCTCCTCCCGGGTGAGCACGTAGATCAGACGTCACGTCTCCAGAATTCTTAAAGGTCTCTCATTCATGTGAGCATATTTCTCGGAAATGAAGTGCACAGATGTTTGATAACATTTTCCAAAGTCTGGCGAGATGACATGTTTCTAATTAGTATGAGCGTTGTGCTGGACGTTTTAAAGCATTTTTGGCAGTCCAGACTTTGAAATGGTTTCTCCTCATTTTGAACGAGCAGGTGCTGCAGCAGGTCAGAGACAGAATGAATCCTTTTCCACACTCTGAGCAGGTGAATCGCTTTTTCCTGGAATCTTTGCCTCCATTGGAATTCAGCTCAGACAAGGAAATGAATACGCACATTTCCATAGACATTCCTTAGTATGACTGCATTTGTGGTTGGTGAGCTCTGATGATGGGTAGAACCATTGTCCACACACACAATAAGAGAACGATTTCTCTCTCACTGTAACCAGAGGGTTTTTTTTCCTTTAATGTTCTCTCGCTGATCAAGTTCTACTTTTGATAAAACGTGCGAATTTATCAAATCACGGCGGAGAGATTGGTTTATAAATCTTCCCCTTCTAATATCCTGCGAAATTGATGTTATCCAAAAATAAGAGTGGGAAAGCAACTTTCACAAGATTCTGGATACTTTCTAAGATATGGTCTGAGGGTGAGGGACTTTCGACACTTAGAATGTGACCAGAATTTCGTCAGAATCTTTCATGCACACAGCATCCACCACAGAGAACAATTAGATCTGCAGGTGGATATAAGCACGATCACCTGCCTGTTCCTTCCAGGTCAAACGCTGTCCTGCCTTGTCTGACATGCAGTTCTGTTGGAGCAGACATTTCTTACAATTGCATCAGGGCAAAGCTGAGGCCTCTGTCTTCAGTCCCGAAATCAAAATCCACTGCTTCGCTCCTGAGTCGGAAGTGTGCTGCTGGAAAAGCACAGCAGGGCAGGCAGTATTCAAGGAGTAGGAGAATCGACGTTTCGGGCAACAGCCATCATCAGGAAATAAGCTTGTAAACCGAGGGGGTAGAGAGACAAATTGGAGTGGATGGGGCTGGGACAAGGTAGCTGAGAGTGTGATAGGTGGATGGAGGTGAGTGTAGTGGTGATTGGTCACAGAGCAGTGCGGAGCGGATAGTTGGGGAGGAAGATTGATACATAGGACAGTTCATGAGAGCGATGCAAGCCCAGGACCTGCATGAATTTGGCTGTTTGGGAGGAACAGTTGAAGTGTTCGGCCACGGGTCAGTGATGTTATTTGTTACGGTTGTCCGGGGTTATTTTCTGAAGCGAACTGTAATTAGGTCTCCTGTTTCCACAATATAGGTAGACTGCATCAGGAGCAACGGATACATTCAATGACATGTGTGGAAGTGCAGGTAAAACTCTAATGGATATGGAAGGCTCCTTTGGGGCCTGCGACAGATTGGAGGTGTGGGTGGATGTTTTGCAAATCCCGTGTTGGAATGAGAATGGGGCGGGAGGGGAGGGTGGTTTGGTGAGGGGCGTGCACTTGACAAGGGAGTCGTAGAGGGAATGATCTTTATAGAAAGCGGATAGGGGTGGGGAGGGAAACACATCTTAGGTGGTGGGGTTCATTTTCAGGTGGTGGAAATGTCAGAGAATGACATGATGTCTGCGGAGGCTGCTGGAATTTAAAGTGATGAATAAGGGAGCTCTGTCCTTGTTGGAGGGATGGGTTTTGAGAGTGGAGTTGCGGCAAATGGATGAGATGAGCTGGAAAGCATCATTGACCACGTGCGTGGAGAACATGCCTCGCCACTGACTCAATCTTCCCACTCGCAACTGTCTGAGTCTGAACGAGTACGTCATAACCATAGTGACATCCGTCACGCTTTCAACCACATATCGCCATCGTCACCATGTCAGGCTGCTTGCACCTCATTAACATCATTAACTCTTCCACGTCTCCGCTCTTCTGCAGCTTAAACTCGCATCCATTCGTTTGGATTAAACGGTGGTAACACACTTCCATCCGTCCTCTCAAATTCCCCCTCTGGTCTGGCCTAACTCCCTCTGCCTCTATTCAAGGGTGCACTTGCGTTCTGTTCAGTGTTCCATTGTTCCTGACCTGAATGATATTTTTACTACTGCACATTTTCCCAAACGTGCACTGAGGCCTTCGCAGCTTTGTCTTTCCACACGGGCTGCCACATGCTGGAAGGGCAGGGATTGCGGGTTATTCACCCAAAGATGTAGTCCTGAGATCTTTCGACAATTCTGCTGCACGTG
Source organism: Chiloscyllium plagiosum (assembly GCF_037043375.1). Lineage (NCBI taxonomy): Eukaryota > Metazoa > Chordata > Chondrichthyes > Orectolobiformes > Hemiscylliidae > Chiloscyllium > Chiloscyllium plagiosum. The sequence goes on from NW_028270183.1 coordinate 56,554,517, forward strand.
GGAGTATTAACAACAAGGGTTGTTCACCCATTACCGGGCAGCTAAATTCCAACGTTTTTATCATTTCTGCAAATCTCTTGACTGTCTTCGCTCTGTCTATCACTGTCATATCCACCAGCCCACTCAAGAGCAATTAGTGTTGTTCAATAAATGCCAACCCAGCCAGTGAACACGACACCCAAGATTTTGTTTTAAAACACACTCTCAGATACCTGCATAGCCTGCAATTCCAATCTCCGGAGAATGTTCGATTTGAACTGTTCCACATTTGGTGCCGAAACGTCATCTACCAAGGTCATTAATTTGTGAAATCTCTTCACTCCGTAAATCGCACAATGCTATAGGAAACGAATTAGTCAACAACGGAAGATGAAAAGCTGTAATCTTTGTTGAAATGAAGGGCAATTAATTGCTATCAATACTACATCGTGCCTTTCACATAATGGAAACTTCAAAGTTGTTCCTCTGGAGGGAGTTGAAACAAATTTTGATCCCAGTCACATTATGAGATATTGGGAAGCTGACAAAGTGTTATATCAAACAAGTGATCAAAGAAATGGGTTTCAAGTCGCATTTTAAAACAGAAAACGAAGCTTGCATCTCGAACCTCGGACGACGGAATAGACTGTGCTAGAGTTTGTCAGAAAAAACGCTCTCTTCGTTGGTGGCTCCATAGCTCAGAGGCTAGACCATTGGTCTTATCAACCATTGCTCTTGTATTCGAATCTCGCTTGGGCTTGCTGAATTTGGTTGCAACAACCATTCACAGAAGCATTTTCCGTGTCGGTTGGAATTATTTCTGAGGGAACATCGTGAAGTGATTTCCCCTACGGACCAGGCCTCATCTGCTTGACTTTCGAAATCCCCATCTGTGTTTCTACTTCGAGGAACATTAGGACGACAAGCATCTGATGCCAAGAATGCGCTAGTTTAGCTGGAAGAACAACGTGATACAGTCGAAGGAGTAAAGTAACGGTGAAATAGTGGGGGAGGAAAACGTCCAGCGAAGCGGCTGAATGCTTCCATTCCTTATGTCGAGGCAGGAATCTGCTGGAATCCAAATGAAACAGGTAGGAGGCTGGAAGAGCACAGCTAGCCAGGCTACCTCAACAGGTGGAGAATTCAACGATTAGCATGTACCAATTATTCACGACTGTGCCAGTCCTCGAAGGACAGTCGCCTGCCTGTTTACCCCTTTGCTTATGCAAACAAAATCGGGTTTTAAAGCCCGAAGTGAAGAAAGAAGAGGCAAACAGTTCAATTCCTCATTTTCTGAATGTCGGCCTCTCCTAAGGCCTTTGTCATTCTCACAAGATGTGCCTGTATATTTCCCTCTTTGGTTGAATATGCGGTTCAGTTCTCCCGCAGCTCATGATCAAATTCAATGGTATCTGACCTCAGTCTCATTCGCTTCTTCATTTGAGATTAAACCTTTGCAGGGGACGTCTCTTTAAGATGAACACTTCAGAAGTCAGGCTGCGGGCTACTGTAAGTTGGAAATGAGAATGGATGGATGTTTGATGGAATGGCATTGGCATAATGCATTATCCTGTGCTGTAAAAGCTCGGTGTCACGAATAGTATTTTGGAAGAAACGTCTCATTGCAGGAAAAAAGCCTATGCTGTTAAGAGAAGATGCAATTACACCTGCCGTCCTAAATGTCAGCAAGTGGTTACAATTCAGCACTATCACCCTCGCTGTGGTTTGCTTTCATTGCCTAGTCAGGGAATTAGGATTATTGTTCATGATAATGACAACAACAAAAGCGGAGCATCTTTGACAGGAAACGCATTTTATACGCGTCCGCATGTGCCTTGAAATATTGCTGCAGGGTCGCAAGGTGGCTCACTGGTTAGCACTGCTGCCTCACAGAGCCTGAGACATGGCATGAATCCAAATGGGTCGACTGTCAGTAAGGTGCCTTATTCAGGAAAAAATGAAGAGTAATAGGGCAAAGAATTGTTCTGTGAGGGTTAATCCCTGGAGGATCGGTGTGAATTTGTTGCATCAAATGGCCAGTTTCTATACTGTCGGCATTCTATGATACCTTACTGTGTTGTTTTAGCACATGTTCAGAGAGGGGAGAAAAGTGAAGAAAAACAGTCATTTCCCAGTCAGTGGTTGATCCATTGTGTGACAACCAATCGATTCACCAGTGACTGGACTAGCTCCCATCTTCCCTATACTGGTAATGACAGTATACACCATTCGAGTGGGTTTTCATGTGTTGCATCGGAACAGCATTCTTTCTCAAGATGGACTTCCCTGGGATATAAAAGAGATGATAAAAGACATGGATGCCGATGACTGGAATCAAAAGAAGTCAGGAAGAATGGAAAGCGTCTACTGGGAAACAAAAAAGAATGGAAAGGAAGCCAACGAAGTACTGGGGCATAACGCCTTTATAAAAGTCAAGGCGGGGTTTCATGGGATGGTGGAACAGATGAATAGATCATGTGGCGTGAAACCAGGTAAAATTGAGTTGCGTCCATATGGAAGTTTCACTGATGATGTGAATTTTCTGAGAGTAAACAGGAGGGAAAATCCTATATTCAGATGAATCTGTAACTAGACTTTCGAACTTCAAAACCAGCGATGAATGAAAAGGAAAGGTTTGGAGCACTTTTTCATTCTATAGTAATTGAAATCGAAAATGATTATTTTTCAGGAAAAATGTGTCAGAAGCTGATTCTGAAGTATTTGTAACAATGCGTGCAGAAACATAATGAGTGAATTTCACCAAAACAGGGAGTCTGGTCGGCCGGGTCGGGTAAGTGTTAGGTGCACAATTTCTAATTGGTTAACGTTAATTGGAAATATACCATATATCACCTCCAACTGAGTACGACTAAGTGTAGAAAGTACTGGTTGTGAAGAAAGGTTTAGCAGCTTGTTCTACGTGAACTTCCATAAATTGTAAAAGAACTGAGCTGTTTCTGTTAGCTCAGCATTAAAGGGAAGTCGGTAAGCTCAATCCGCTGCATAATTGGGAGCCGAAACGCTAACAGGCAGACAGTGCAGGCATCTGCTGTGGCCATGCCCCTCAGTAACATGTATACAATATTTGGGTTTTTTTGAGGGGTTTTTCCGAGGGGAAAGCCATTGGGTATAGGTCTTTGGCACAGAGTTTGCCCCTTTTTCTCAGAAGGGTGGGGGAGAGAGGAGGAGAGCATTTGTTATTGGGGACTCCATATCGATGGGAACAGATTGAGATTCTGTGGATATAGGGCAGACGCATGATTTGTGTGTTGTCTCCCAGCTACCAGGGTTTGTGATATCTCGCATGTGTGTTTTCAGGATCCTTAAGGGAGAGGGTGGGCAACCCCAAGTCATTGTCCACATATGCACAAACAATATCGGTAATAAATGTGATGTGGATGTATGGCAGAATTTCAGGGATCGAGGGTGACATCTTAAATCTAGAACAAACAGAGTTGTTCTCTCTGATTTTTTGCCCATTCTACGTCGTAGTGAGGTGAAGTATCGGGAGAGAGCATTTGAAAATGTTGTTGCAAGGATGGTGAGATTCCGATACTTGGATAGTTGGGGCTCATACTGGAGTCGATGAACCTTTACAAACAGGATGATCTTCACCCGAACTAGAAGAGTACCAATACCCTGAGGGGACAATTTGCCAAAGCTCTTCATGAGGGTTTGAACGAATTCAGCTGCGGAGTGGGAAGCTGAATTGTAGCTCCATTTTGCAGGTCGTTGTGAGTGGTTTTGTCATAAATAGCGTTTCAGGTTTACAAGAGAGCACTGGCAAGGATGAAGGTGGCTTGAAGTGTGTTTGCCTCAACGCCAGAAGCATCTGGGATAAGGTAGGTGCCATGGGTTGTTACCTGGGACTTCGATGTTGTGGCCATTTCAGAGACATGAACGGAGGACTGAAGAGAATGGTTGTTCCTGGTACCTCAGTTTCGATTTTTCAGTCAGAACAGGAGGGTCGTTTCAGAGGGGGAGATGTGGCATTATTCGTCAAGGACAGTATTATGGTAGCAAAAAGGATATTGGTGAGGACGCGACTGAATCTGCTGAGGTAGAATGGAGGAGATTAGAATCAGGAATGGAGAGGTCACCACAAAAATGTTCTAGATATATGGAGGAAAAGATTGCAAAGGTGATTCTGGATAGGAACAAAAGTGACAGAGTAGTTGTTATGGGGAGCTTTAACTTTCCAAATATTGATTGGAAATGTTATCGGTTCAGCACCTCGGATCGGTCAGTTTTTGTCCAATGTGTGCAGGAGGGTTTCCTGACGCTGCTTGTCGACAGGCCAACAAGACACAAAGCCACATTAGATTTGGTAATGAACTCAGCCAGCTGTTCTCTATGGAGGTAAGTGAGCACTTTGTTGATAGTGACCACAATTCGGTTATGTTTATTTACTGATGGATAGGAATAGGTATTTATTGCAGAGCAAGAGGTATCGCGGGGAGAAAGGCCATTTTGATGCGATTAGGCAAGAGTTAAAATGCACCACATGTGGAAAGTAACTTCCAGGGTTGTGCACACCTGAAATATGGAGCTTGTTCAGGGAAAAGCTACTACATGTCCTTGGTAAGTATGTATGCGTCATGCAGGGAATATGAGGTCGACACAGGGAGCTGGGTTTACTGAAGAAGTTGAATCTCTTGAGAAGAAAGAGAAGTAGGCGTATGTAAACATGAGATATGAAGGCTGAGGTAGGACGCTTGGGAATTAAAAGCTAACCAGGAAGGGCCAAAAGAGAGAGCTGCTTCGAGCGAAGAGGAGGCATGAAAAGTATTTGTCTGGCAGGAACAATCATGAAGCTTTCAATTGATAGTTCAAGAATAAAAGAATGTCTAGCATATGATTATGGCCTGTCAAGAACAGAAGTAAGAAGTTGTCAGCGGAGTCCAAGGATAGCAGAGACGCTGAATGTATTTTGTTTATCATATCAAAATGAAAAAAACAATGTTGTCGAAGAGAGTATTGCGATGCAACCTATTGGAATAAACGAAATTGACATTCATAAAGAGGAGTTGTTAGCAATTCATGAAAGTCGAAAAATAGGTTTGTCCCCTGGACTTGATGGTATGTATCCGAGGATTCTCTGCGAATCGTGGGAGGAGATTGCAGAACTTTTGACTATAAGCTCTATTTCGTCAGTGTTTATGTCATTAGTGCTAGAAGACCCGATTTTAGCAAATATTGTCCCCTTCTTCACGAAGGGGAGTAGAGACAATGCTCGTAATTATAGAACAGTGATCCTTAGCTTTCTTGCAGCTAACCTTTTGGAACAGATTGTGAGCGATAGGATTTATGATCATCGAAAAAGGAAGAAGTTGATTCGGGATAGTGAGTACGATTTTATGAATAGCAGGTTGTGCCTCACAAACCTTATTGAGGTCTTTGAGAAGGTGAGCAAACAGGTGGATGAGAGTAAAGTGGTTGATGTGGTGGATATGGTTTTCAGTAAGGCACTGTCGGCTGTTGCATGAAATACAGAGTCATGGGATTGAGGATGGTTTAGTGGTTTGGATCAGAAATTGGCTCGCTGAAAGAAGACAGAGTGTAGCAGTTCATAGGAAATGATAATCCTGGAGTTCCGTAACTGATAGTGTACTACAAGGTTCCTTTTTGTGTCCGCTGTTGTTTGTCATTTTTATAAATGACCTGAATTAGGGCATGGAATGATGGATTCATAAGTTTGCAGATGACATTAAGATCGACGATGTTGTATAGTGCCAATATCTGCTGACGGTTACAGAGGGGCATGGATAATCTGCCAAGCTGACCACAGAAGTGGCAAATGGATTTTAATGTGGAAAAGTGTGAGATAATTTACTTCGCAAGGAGCAACAAGAATAAAGCGTTGCTGGCTAATTGTAATATTCTTGGAAGTGTAGATGTGTAGAGCGATCTCGGTGCCCATGTATATAAAACTCGGAAAGTTACCACCCACGTTGACAGGTTTGTTTGCAAGTAGTACGGTTTGTTAGTTTTTCTTGGGAGAGTGATTCAGTTTCAGAGCGAAATTATCACTTTGCAGCTCCAGAAATTAACTGGTGTGGCCGCACTCGTAGAGTTGTGTGCACTTCAGGTCGCCACATTATACGATGGATGTGAAAGCATTGGAAAGGGTGCAGAGGACAATTTCTAGGATGTTGCCTTCTATGGAGAGACGGTCTTACGAGGAAAGGTTGAGGGACTTGAGGCGGTTTTTGATAGGGACAAGAAGTTTGAGGGGTGAATTTGGAGAGACATAGAAGATGATCAGAGGTTGCCATAAGGTGGACAGTGAAGGCATTTTTCTTCAAATGGTAATTTTGGCACAAGGACACATCGATGTAAATTGAGGGTGATAGATACCGAGGTAGGTTCCTTTATCAGTGAGTAGTAAGGATGCTGAATGCCTTGCTTTCAACACTCGTAGACTCAACAACTTTCAGGGCAATGAAATGGTCATTGTATAAACTTGTGGATTATGATGGTAAAATACTAGCCAGATTGGTATCGTTAACAGGTCAACGTTAGGGCCAAAATGACCTTTATTGCGGTGTAATATTCGGTGTTTGAACTGTTCTTCAGCTTGAAGTTGCAATCATCTCTGGTCACTATCAGTAAAACCAACACCTGGCCAGAACCGAATGTGCAACTTCGGCACCTTACACACTTCCAGTCTGTTGTGCAATTACATCAAACTGACGAATTGCACCACTGGAGCTGCCGTATACTGATGACCAATGGCTACTGATCTTACCACTGGGCCCCTCAAACCAATTACTCTTTTTTTGCTGAAGATCTGAAATGAAACACAGCGCAGATAAAGTTATACTGATGATGGATCATCGATTATGGAGCATCAGGTTCAGGAAAATGACATAGTAAAATGTGGTGAAAATAGGCATAATTGAATTCTGTGTTCGTTTACCGTGGCTTCCTGCGTTGATCACAGGCAATGTTATGTCGCCACTGTACTGGGATTTTCCTTCTATCGGTATCAATTCGTCCGAGAATTCGATTCACTGGTACTTCACCAGCATCCTTTGGAATGTTCATACGGCACAATGACCCACGCTGTACACAACGTCAACAATCTTCTGCATTACTACATCCAAGGGCACGTGGCATGGTTTTTTTTAATAAATAGTGAAAAATTAATCATATTAAGCAAGGGCAAATTGATTTTTAGTTTAGTTAGTAAAGTCGCAAGAATCCAGAGTAAGTTTCAAAATGTCAGAAATTCACGTTCATTACCTTGGCCAGAATTGTAGCGCAGCAAAAGGGAAATCTGTCCCTGAATCCCCAGCATCCATGTAATCGTTTGCTCCAGTTGTCCACTTTGAAACCTATGTGAAGGGATGTTCAGCCTGATAGAGAACTTGTGACAATCCTCCACTGTCTGACCTAAAGCTGAAACAGGAGCTATCTATTCCAGCTTGGAGGGTAGCGAAGTGGAGGTGAGACAGAAAATATTAATTGGTTTAGATTCACATTGTTCTCATTGTGATTGTTTAAAAACCTGGGCCAGAAAAGACTCAAGCAGAAAGGAGCAGAAGTAGGCCATTCTTAACACCGCTCCTGCCCCGCCACGCCATTCTGTACGATTATAGCTCACACAGCACTTTTATGTCATTTTCCAGCGTATCCATATCATCGTGTTGCTAAGTCGCTAACACATATTTATCGATCTCTACCATAAATAGACATCGAAGTTATTCATCGCTGAGAGGAAAATGTTGCATTTCAAGACAGTTGGATTGTTTCATGAATGTTATTGGTTTTGCAGATGAGCAGCCGAGTCTGGTCTGAACACCTTTCAAACCATAGACTAAAACTCGACTCTGATGAGATTTGCATCCACAACTTTTGAATGGAAGTCTTAAGAAAGGCGTAGAAATTCAACGCGCTTTCCATTGCACCACAGAGTCGCGGCCTCACCCAGTTTTCAGCACAAAAGTTTGCCTTAGAACGATTTCGTTCGGGACACCCATCTCACGTCTGTCTGACCTCGTCACAATTTCCAGTATCTGGTCCTTATCCACGTGTGCTCTGTATCTTCAAGTGTTCGGCTACATACTGCTGAAATGTCCTCATAACACTGAGTATTACCACACGTTCAAATAAGAAATTCCAGATTAACAACACTCCATGGGTGAAAGCGTTCTTCCTAAATCTCCTCTAAACCGCTTTTCTCCTGCTTTTCATCTATGTCACTGGTTATTATTCCTTCCCGAAAAGCCTCATCCTTGTCATACATATCTATCCTCTTCATAATATGTGTATGTTAATCAGTTTCTCACTCAGCCTTCTCTGTGCTTAGTTACACAGCCCCAGCTTAGCTCATCTACCTTCACAATGGGAATGGTCCAGCCCTTGGCATTATTTTCATCTCCTGTGAACTTCTCCTGCAATCAGACGGTTCCTGCAGTCTTGCGATTACAACGGAAAAAGAAATGTTCTTTGAAGAAATGCCAAAATGTCTGAACAAAATCAGCACTCTTGTCCATCTATGATGAGAAAGGACAGTTAACGCTTCGAGTCCAATGATTCGTGTTCGGAACTGATGGGATGTATGGGTGGGTGAAAAATGTGGAGGAGGGCGGACAGGATCCAAAATGATTGAACTCGATGTTGGGTCCTGAAATCTGCATGGTCTTTCAGTAGAAAATGAGTTGCCGATCTTCCAGCTAGTGCTTTGCCTTGAAGAAGAACTGAAGCAGACCAGAGACTGGTATTATGGATTAGGTACACAATGCAATGTTAAAGTGACAGGACACTGGAAGACCGGGGTAATTTTTGTTGATTCTGGACAGAACTTAAGTGATCTCAGCTTTGTCACCGACTCTGTTTTCCTCTCTCCATTGCAGAGAGATCACATTCTCAGCAGGAACTACAGTTTTCTGGATTGTATGAAGTGCAGACAAATCACTGGAAGATGTGTCTGGAAGTTTCCACAGTGAGGAGAGACAGCGGATACCAGCAGTAAATGTATCTTACAACATAGAACGTTACTGTGCAGTACAGGCACTTCGGTCCTCGATGTTGCACCGACCTGTGGAAATAATGTGATGTCCATTGCAATGGAAAATTAACATTTCTTTTGAAACCAATAAAAGCACAGGGAAACAAAAAAAAGGGCCTGACTTTGCAGAGGGCAAGTGTTGCAGGCAAAAAGAAATTCTATGCATATTTAAACCGAACTAATAGCAGACTTACAAGGCCAGCAAACTACCATATCAACAGCCAAGGAATTAGAAAAAAAAAACAACCCCTTATCTGGAAAGGAACTCGAATGTTTCAGGCCACTGACATTGAAGTGTTGATAAGAAGAAGCGAATTGTACTTTAAAGGGAATATGTGAAAGCTATCAGGTGCCCATTACATGAGGCGTCTTGCCAATGTATTACCTGGGACACGGGAAACCTGAATTTGATGGAACTCCACGCGCTACATGCTGAAAACTTTCTGGCCCAAGAGAAGAAAAAACGGAAATTAAAGATGGAACAGCAAACACATAAAGCTCAGCTGACTATGATGCAAATGGTCGCCCAGCCGTTGGAAGGAGGTGCTGCGTGAAAAGAAGGGCTGGCAGAGGTAAATCCGGCGGGTGCTTTGTTTGCAGAGCAATGGACCACTGAGTGAGGCAGTGCACGCCCAGACAGCCTCAATCGGCCCTGGAGGCTGGGCAGCAGGGTGACTAATGGAGGAACGTTGAGCTGGAGGTGGGCAGCCCCAAAGTTACAGGTAAACCTCTTTGCTTTATGCTTGGCAACGAATAATCGCTTATGCTCATCTCTACTACTGACATTATGGGCACTGAAACATGTCCCACCTCTACACTGAGCACTGAGTTTGCGAAGCGTGAACTATATGTTCAGTACAACGATTATGCATATAAGTCAATGCTTACATCTATGTTATATGTGGAAGGTGCACATCTTACTTTATTGGAAGATACAAGGGCAACATATTCAGGTCATAAATCAAGGCAGTTCAGAGAGTCGACGCAAATAAAGATGAACGGAAGCTTCCTGAACTCAATGGGTGCATCAGGAGTCGTGACACGAGAGAGATTTACCGCACCCCTATTGTGCGAAACCAGTAATGGGGAAACATTCTAATTCTCAATTCTGTGATCGGAATTCTGTTCTTTAAATCTGATGTCTCGGGATCTCATAGTGAGACTGGTCTCGGATTTGTGCAGTACTCCGACGGGCTTGCAGGTAATACAAAAAGAAGATTTAACAGTGCAGGCTGGAAAATACGAATCACGACCCCTGATGCATGTCAGAGAGCGATAGGTCCCGTGAGCGATTCACTCACCCAGGAAGCAAGTAGCCATGTTAATCCCATTATCACCGATTTTCTGGCTGGAGATATGCTGCACTGCACAGCACACCACACATACACTGAGATAGTCCTGACAAATCATAAGAGAAGTATTGGTTCAGGAGATTGGTTAAACCAGATCAGTTGTTATTGTGCGAATTTTATTGGAATGATCACAGATGTGCTGTCACTTTAAACATTTTTAAGTATCTGTGACGGTAAGTAGACCCTGTTTTTTTTTATGTGGAAGGCTTTTTCCCTCACGGATCATTGGCGAAGGCATCCAGCGACAGGTCTCAGAATTTGGGACCATGGGTACGACAAGCATAAAAAACGAAAGATTGTATCTTCAGGGTCGGTGTGGTTATCTACTTCAATGCAGTTAAAAGGACGTATAGGAAGATACTAAATCGGTTAACTCAGGCAGATAGGGCAGTCCAGGTAATTCCCACCAGGAGTGTCGTCTGGCGTTTACCTATGGTAGATGTCTCGGATCCAAGATTAAGAAGGGTCCCATCTGATTTCAGGGCAAAAGGCAAACACGATGTGGGGCTCATACGAACCCTTAAGAATAACCCCGAAGTCTGAGTACCGTCCTTGCAAAGCAAAAGAGCCGTTAAAACCCGAGGCTGTGCAAGGAATTAACCCAGTCTTTGAATCTCTCTAATAGGCTGGAGTGATAATCCCCCGTGAATAATCACTGGTGAGAACACTCATTTTTTATCGTTCAAAAAGGCAAACATTCCAGGTGAATCAGGGGAATGGAGGTTTGTTCATGACCTGCAGTTTATCAAGAACGCTGTTGTTCCGCACACCCCAAATGTTCCCAACTCCTATATTATATTGGCTCAAATTCCACCGGATGTAAATGGCTCTCTATTGTGGATTTAGCAAATACCTTGTTTTGTGTACCCTTACACGCCGACAGTCAATTCTGGTTCACTTTTCCATTCAAAGGCCAATAGTATACTTTTACGTGACATTTTCAAGAATACTGTGAGTCCCCACCATAAGTCAAGAGGCTCTACACAGGAGTCTGGAGACTCTTATTTTAACCGGTGGGGGGGGGGGGGGTCAGCTCTTCTGCAGTATGTAAGGGAATGCTTAATCGCAGCATCAACAGAGAAACAATGTGAGAAAGGTAGGCTTGCGATGCTCTGCCATCTAGCCTCGCAAAACTACAACTTGTGGAACAATAGTTGAAGTTCTTAGGTCACTTAATATCTGAACAAGGAAAGGCCATTGGGCAAGACAGAGTTCAAGCAAACCAGCAAAATTCAAAGCCTCACATGAAGAAACAATTGCTATCCTTTTTGGTCATGCGATCTTACTGAGAATGTTTAACCCGCATTGCGCAACCCTTCAGGCGCCCAATAGTGACATAGCTCATGGTTCAGGTTTGCAGAGCTAGAGTCCGTTGCAGTGATCCCTGAGGCCTAGAGTGCCTTTGTTGAATTGAAATGGCACTCCAAACTACATCAACACTGGGATTCCAAATCCAAACAAGCCTTTTGGACAAACAGTGGATGAGAAGCATGCCTGCATGACATCTGTGCTGATGCAGAATTATGTGTGGAAAATTGAGGCCAGTAGCTTATTTTTCACCTCAACTTAGATCCCGTAATGGCAGGATTTCATAAATGCCTCCGTGTCGTGCCTGCATTTGAAAAGGCTGTTGTAGCTTCCAGGGACATAGTCCGCTTTGTTGAATTAAAGCGACTGGTCCCACATGCAGTATCCTTACTGCTTTCTGAGCAAAACACAGCACACATGTCGGCAGCACGTTGGTTCACATTCAATGATATGTTATTGGAGAAGCCTGACATGTCAATAAAGCGATGTAACGTCCTTACTGCTGCTTGTCTTCTCCCCACAGAAGGAGACGGAGACCCACATGACTCTGTCGCTGTAATTAATGACATTTGAAGCCCGAGACCAGACGTGTAGGATTCACCAATTTAGAATCTGGATACGGCATTTTATTGTGGGTAGGTCAGCATTCAGAAGCAAAGAGATAGACCAGTGTTTGGTATGTTGTAGCAACTACGCACGAGGTTGTCAAAGCGGGATCACTTCCTTCTCATCTGTCAGCGCAAGCAGCAGAGCTGATTGCCTTGATTGAGGCATGTAAATTGGCCGAAGGACGAACAGTGAATATTTACATCGACAGCAGATATGCATTCGGGGTTGTACATAATTTTGGATCTCTGTGGAAAAACAAGGGCTTCTTGACCTCCACTGGAAAGCCAATCACATAACATGGCCTGATCTCTGACCTCCTCAAAGCAGTCCGATTGCCTAAATTAATCACTGTATGTATATGTGAAGCCCACAGGAAAATTTATGATTCAATTTCTTAAGGCAATGAAAATGTAGACTGAGTGGCAAGGACGGCAGCCAATCAGCCGCCAAGTGATGAGTTTGACATGTGTATGTCAAATATTTGTAATCCAAAGCTGACTTATGGGAGTTACAGTTGCAGCCAACATAGAAGGAGAAGCGTGAATGGACAAGGGCAGGGTGCAGAATGAGGGAATGGGTGTGGTGTGGCCCCAATGGTAAACCCTGTCTACCACGATCTTTATTCCCTTTCTATGCCAAAGTAACACACGGTAAGGACCATGTGTCAAAAGTGGGGATGTACGACAATATTTCAGCACGCTGGTACAGAAAGGGATATACTCATTACTCATAAAAATAATGCGAATAATGTATTATCTGTACCACTAATAATGTGGGGAGGGGAATACAAATGAATCAGGCAGAACACCCCCAATCCCAAAGACCCTTTGAACACCGTGTGGGCGGCACGGTGGCACAGTGGTTAGCACTGCTGCCTCACAGCGCCAGAGACCCGGGTTCAATTCCCGACTCAGGCGACTGACTGTGTGGAGTTTGCACGTTCTACCCGTGTCTGCGTGGGTTTCCTCCGGGTGCTCCGGTTTCCTCCCACAGTCCAAAGATGTGCGGGTCAGGTGAATTGGCCATGCTAAATTGCCCGTAGTGTTAGGTTAAAGGGGTAAATGTAGGTGTATGGGTGGGTTGCGCTTCAGTGGGTCGGTGTGGACTTGTTGGGCCGAAGGGCCTGTTTCCACACTGTAAGTAATCTAATCTAATCTAATCTAATTTACAGATGGACTTTATTGAACTAACACACAGCGAAGGGAAAAGGCATTGTCTGGTAATAGTTGATGTTTTCCCAACGGGTGGAAGTGCTCCCACGTCTAAACAGGATGCCAGTGCGGTAGCCAAGGCTTTGCTAACTGAAATAATTCCGAGATGGGGCATCCCTGAAAGGCTAAGCAGCGACAATGGAAAGCCATTTATAAATATTGCCCTACAGCAGATCAGTGATTACTTGGGAATAAAGGTGAGGCAACATTGTGCCTACCACCCAGCGAGCGGTGGGGCAGTGGAAAGAGAGAAAACTACCCTTATAAATAAATTGGCAAAATGTTGTGAGGAACTAGAGGTGACATGGACAAAGGCATTTCCAATTGTGCTAATGTATATGAAGGAGAGTAAGAATAAATCTTAGGACGTTTGTGATTTTGTTTGGAAGGTGGCCTAATACAGGAATTGGCCCAAGACCGATTGGAAGACAGATAACAGACCACTGTGAGGACGAGATATTATGTTCCGGTATAAAACTCTCCACACTTCTGTCTCAAATCCAGAATCAAAAGAAGGGCAGCACTACCCCAATCAGCAGAAGGGAAGATGCACAATATAGAACCTGAAGACTGGATAGTGGCGAAAGACTTCAGGAGCAAAAGCATGAAGGCGAAGAGCTGGCTGGGACCGTTACAAGGGCTCCCTACAACACAGACAGCTGTTAAGATCGCCGAAAGAGCCACGTTGACACCCGCCAGCCATTGGAAACGTGTAGCTGACCTTGAGGAGACATCGGACAACACCGGATCCAAATAAGTGTAAGTAGTGATTAGAAGACTCATAGAAATATGGGGCTGCATGGCAGGACGAGTCGTGAAGGCAGGGGTGTCTGTGATACAACCGCAGACGGTAATCTTAACCAAGGATATTAAGTTGACCTTTACATGCCACCCATGCCCGTTTGGTAACCAGGACGACTATAAATAAGGCAATAAATATTTACGCAGAGATCCTTCAATACTCAGTTACTGGCACTGAGTAATATCCACCACGGTTACAGTTACACCTGACACGGGATATCGATTTCCTGTTATCAAAGAAGGAGGTGCCATGGCAAGGGTAATAATAACCACGATTCAGAAGAGCGATGAGGAAGCCTGGTGGTGTGAAACGGATAGACCCTTCTCCGGTATCTATAGACAGGTGAATATAGTGGTACAGCCTCGCACCCACCCCACCCGAGATGCAGTGCAGAAGGTCCTTCAAGAAATAGTCGCTCCTGGACTCGAAAAGATGAATGTCCAATGAACCGCACTGCAGATGGGCGGAAAGGCCTTTTCCAAGCTGACAGAAATGGAAGAAAGAAAGAAACTGTTGTGCAGCTAAAATGATCACAAATGAAAAAACTAAAAGTGGATTCATTGAGAAAACTTACAGCGCCATATTTCACTTTCCGTGGACGTCTATTGTTAAGGACTCAGTGCTCTCACTACTGTAGCAATGGGGGATTTCCCCTGACCGTTTATGTTGTTGACAACATTCCCAAAGCAGGGAATGTTGTATGGAACTGGCCATTAATCGAGTATTGTCACAAATAGGATTCCGACTAGCATAAAACAAAGACGTGCGAATCCTGGAAATCTGAATCAACAACAGGAATTTACAGAGAAACTCTGCAGGCCTGACAGCATCTGTGGAGACAGAGATTTAATGTTTCATATCACAGATTCAGGCTACTTATGCTTTTTATTATTTTATTGCCTGGGTAATTGTCAATTTCACTTCGCAAAACAGCATACTTACCAGAATCTCTCATGAGCTGACAGACGTCATCTGTAAAAATGCAAAATTCCTTTATCGGCTGTAATGCTGTTGCTGTTGCCCTGAGTTGGTGAAAGGCTGGCCTTCATGACCTTCTTCTTCGCCTTTATGTCGATGAGCAGCCATGGTGAATGGAGAATTTCTGTTTGTCTCCATTTGTCTCTCTGTACCATCTCACTCTCTTCTACATTCTCCCACTCTTTGTCTGTCAATATCCATCATTTTTCATTTCTACTCTTGGAAAAGTGTTAAAATTGGAGACTGTTCCGTGGCTTTCTCCGCCCCACCTCTCCCCCGGCCAGAGTGTGTCGAACTGGGCTCATAGTCTCCAAGTAATGTCTGTGTTACTTAGGTCTGAGATCAGGTGACATTTGTTCTCTCAAAACGTTATGAGCTTTTACAATTCTAAATAGTATTCATAATAGACCAGAACAAAAAGCAGTTTCACTCCAATTATAGGATTTCTATGATGCCATTGCCGTTTGCCTAAAATCAATGAATGGTGACAGCAGACAATGAGAGCCATTATCTCATTGGATGCGTTATTATTACAACATTGTCCTGCAAGTCTGCGTCTGCGTCTCTTCATTATTCCCAAAAAACTTGAAAAGACGGACGGAGAATAAAAGTAGAAGAGATAGACAAATCCTTGTCTAACAGAATAAAAAGAACTCTGCGTTGAATTAGCAGGATAGAACATAGATTAATGGGTCCACATCAGGCTGTAGGGCTTGGTAGCACGAAATAACAACGGTCTGATCTCAAACACAAGAAGCATGCTGAGCCGTCACTTTCGCGATGTTGGATAAACAATACGGCTTTTACAAGAAGTTTAAACAATTACCTTTCAATGTACAGAACATTTGACAGCATTTGACACCATTAACGCCTGGTTAGTACCATATGCTTAAACTGACGAAACCACAGACACTGTTCTTCAAATCAATAAGGGCATTTAATGAAGTATTTGCTCACAGTTATCCAGACCACCTTTCTGTAATAAAGCCGCTCGATGAGAATTTATATCAACGTCCTCTTGTGCAGGAAAGAAGTTCACAGCTGGCGACTCTCCACTGAAAATGTACAGGAAGAGGCAATCTCTTCTTGCTTTGATTTCAAACTGATGCCTTCACCTCTTTAACCTGACAGGATAAACAATATGCATTCATCCTCTCGGGGCCGATTTACCGCGTGAATATGCACAGAGGGAAACTCATACTAAGAGACCAGGGTAATTGTGGTGAATTTACCAGGAGTGGTGTGTGAGTCGGTGTTAACAGTGGCCAGTAAGGGCTAAATCATTGGCACTGACATTGATCCTTGTACCAACAGCCCCTCACTCACTTTCTGCCTCATTCATCCCAGTCATCATTGACTTTCAGTTTATCCTACTTTCCCTTCGAAACTTTACACTTGTTCCTGACCACTTTCGGGTGTCCACTTGGAAACTGCAGCTTTTTCAAACGAAATTCTGGAGAATGCACGTCACTCTTTGGGATAGGCTTCACTGCCCAACCATAATAACTCAAGAGATTGAGATGATAAGTTACTTTACTTCGTCCTCGAAGTGTTCAACACAGTGATACAGCCATGATGTCGATAGGGAGGGAGTTCCAAGAATTAGACATAGCGACATTGAATGAATAGCGAGATAGTTTCAGCTCAGAAAGGTGAGATCCTTAGTGGGGATTTGCAGTGACAATCTATTCGTGTATGTGCTGCCATGGCTGCCAGAGGATGTGGTGGAGGCTCGTACAATTGCAACATTCAAGAGCATTTGAAATGGTATATAAGTACCATTTGGGTTTGGAGGGATATGGGCCATGTGTTGGCAAGAGGGACCAAATTGGGTTGGGATTTCCGGTCAGCATGAACAGGTTTGAACGAAGGGTCTGTTTCCCTGCAGTACATCTCTATGTCTCTATGATTCCAGTTGGATGCAATCAATCAGTGGATTCCTTCTGGCAGAACCGGGTCCGTGCTCTCTGTGGAAGCAGAAAATGGTTTTCTTTCAGATTAGCCACAAGAAGAGGAGAAATAAATCTTCATTTCCTGACTTGGAATTTTATCCAGGCCTGGGCGATTCAAACCCAGTCTCTGAAGCAGGGACTCCACTGAACTTGACAATAACACTTTCGACCTAACCTGTACAAACTCTTGTGCCTATCGTTCTTTGTCCCCACATTTTGAAGCACCGGTCCTTGCCGTGGGTGGTGAAGGAGCTAACTACTGCCTCGCAGAAAAACCGTGGGGTCAGAGACGCGATCGATCTGTCATGCAGCGGGGATTGCATTGCTCAGAACAGACGTGTTTGCTGTGTGGGACTGAAACTGAGCTCGATCACACACAGAGCTAAAAGCAGCAAGGAGGGGACATGAAAGGTCCTTAGTCGATAGGATTAGGGAAAACCCTAAGGCTTTCTATAGGTATGTTAGGAATAAAAGAATGACTAGGGTAGGAATAGGTCCAGTCAAGGATAGTAGGGGGAAGTTGTGTGTGGAGGCGGAAGAGATTGGGGAGACACTGAATGAATACTTTTCTTCAGTATTTACTCAGGAACAGGGCATTGTTGTCGATGAGAATACTGAGTCTCAAATAAGTAGAATGGATGGCTTTGAGGTATGTAGAGAAGAGGTGTTGGAAATCCTGGAAAAGGTGAAAATAGATAAGTCCCCTGGGCCTGATGGCATTTATCCTAGGATTCTCTGGGAAGCAAGGGAGGAGATTGCAGAGCCATTGGCCTTGATTTTTATGTCCTCTTTGTCTACAGGAGTAGTCCCAGAAGACTGGAGGATAGCAAATGTGGTTCCCTTGTTCAAAAAGGGGAGTAGGGATAGCCCTAGTAACTATAGGCCGGTGAGTCTCACTTCTGTTGTGGGCAAAGTCTTAGAGAGAATTGTAAGGGATAGGATTTATGCACATCTGGATAGGAATAATGTGATCAAGGATAGTCAGCATGGTTTTGTGAAGGGCAAGTCGTGCCTCACAAACCTTATTGAATTCTTTGAAAAGGTGACGAAGGAGGTTGATGAGGGGAAAGCGGTAGATGTGGTATATATGGATTTTAGTAAGGCGTTTGATAAGGTTCCCCATGGTAGGCTACTGCAGAAAATACGGAGATATGGCATTGAGGGTGAGTTGGAGGTTTGGATTAGGAATTGGCTGGATGGAAGAAGACAGAGGGTAGTAGTTGATGGCAAAGTTTCTTCATGGAGTGCCGTCACTAGCGGTGTTCCGCAAGGATCTGTTTTGGGACCATTGCTGTTTGCCATTTTTATAAATGACCTGGAAGAGGGGTTAGAAGGTTGGGTGAGCAAGTTTGCGGATGATACGAAAGTCGGAGGAGTTGTTGACAGTGAGGAAGCATGTGACAGGTTACAGCAGGATATAGAGAAGCTGCAGAGCTGGGCAGAAAGGTGGCAGATGGAATTCAATGTAGCTAAGTGCGAGGTGATTCACTTTGGGAAGAATAACAAAAAGATGGGGTACTGGGCTAATGGTCGGATACTTGGTAGTGTGGATGAGCAGAGGGATCTTGGTGTCCATGTACACAGATCTCTGAAAGTTGCCACCCAGGTAAATAGTGCGGTGAGGAAGGCATATGGCGTACTGGCTTTTATTGGTAGAGGAATTGAGTTCCGGAGTCCTGAGGTCATGATGCAGTTGTATAAGACTCTGGTACGGCCGCATCTGGAATATTGTGTGCAGTTTTGGTCGCCATACTATAGGAAGGATGTGGAGGCATTGGAACGGGTGCAGAGGAGGTTTACCAGGATGTTGCCTGGTATGGAAGGAAAATCGTAAGAGGAAAGACTGAGGCACTTGGGGCTGTTTTCACTAGAGAAAAGAAGGTTTAGGGGTGACTTGATTGAGGTGTACAAGATGATTAGGGGGTTAGATAGGGTCGACAGTATGAACCTTTTCCCGCGTATTGAGTCGGGTATTACAAGGGGGCATAGCTTTAAATTAAGGGGGGGTAGATATAGGACTGATGTTAGGGGTAGGTTCTTCACTCAGCGAGTCGTTAGTTCATGGAATGCCCTGCCAGTAACAGTGGTGGACTCTCCCTCTTTATGGGCATTTAAGAGGGCATTGGATAGGTATATGGAGGATAGTGGGTTAGTGTAGTTTAGGTGGGCTTGGATCGGCGCAACATCGAGGGCCCAAGGGCCTGTACTGCGCTGTATTCTTCTATGTTCTATGTTCTATGTAGATACGGTGTAACAGCTGCCAGCAGATGTGGAGACGGTGGGGACGGTTTCATTCGCACTCTGGGAAAAAGACTGGATCCTAAATTCAGGGGGGCTAAAAGTATTACAGATAGAAGGCTGAAAATTAGTTTGGGAACGATATGAGTCATGACCGAATGGCGGCAGACCAGATGGGCTGAAAGCTCTAACTGTCCTCCGATGCCTTCTGGTCTCTTGCCATCCATTAGCTAAGGAAATAGAAACAGAGTTAATCGTGCATTTCGAAGTCCTCCTCTCATAACTCGGCGAGGTGAGAGATGAAACAGTTCTGCTATTAAATTTTGAGACTGGGAGAATGTTTGGGGATGGAGTAATAAAAGAGAAACTGAGTATAAAGTTGAGAGTCAGGAGATATTCAATAAAAAGGTAGACGGAGACGGACATGGAGAAATAAGTGTCACTGGTCTTGAAGATTTAACTCGGTTTTCCTTTCCAAGATTCTACCAGACCTGCTGAGATTTTCCCGCAATTTCTTTTGTTGGTACTGAAACAGAAGGGAGAAGTGTGACCCTGTACCAGCTATGTCTGCTCTGTGGACGTTTGAATTCCCTGTTCGAACAAATCACTTCTGACCCACACAGAAACCTCACTATCCTGCATCACCCCCATCCATGTTACTGACAATAAGCTGTTCATGACGTAAACGCATATTGGTACACAACAGCATCATTTACCGAGAGAATTGGGAAAATTTCAGGGAGAGTTCCATTCGGTTTCCATCAGAGCATTCTTATTCAGTTAATTCTATTGCAGCACCATTTGACATGCAGCTGTCACTGTCATGTGGCCATTCGCATTCAACGTCTCTGGACATTTTGGTTGGGGCACGTTTGGAATGGTACCTCACGTTTTGGAAGGGACATCGTTTATAGCATATTCGGCTGAACTGATAACCTTGTCTCTTGCAACTGCAGTACAGTGGAGACAGTTTTCACTCAGAAACTAAGAGATGATCAAAAACGGAGGAAAAAATGTGTCAACAAAACCTGCCTCAGCGAGCGAATTCGCTCTTGCAACATTAATGGAAAGTGGCAAACATATTAACAAACAACAGCGCCCTGCATGGGTCTCGACCCCACACCATTGAGATTAAAGGTCTCAAGCTCTACCGACTGAGCGAGCCAGGACAGGATTGGTGTTGGTTAATTTATCATTTCATACTGAGTTGAATTCTGCTGACACGGCAATTTTCAAAAATCTTGTTCATTCCTCCCCATTGCAAATAACATTATTAAAGTCTTTCAATTCTCAGATTTATTCCTTCAGACGATTACAATCCATTTAGGCCTTGCCCCAGGATTTACGATTCTCTTTTAATATTTTCATATTTTGACCCTGATCCTTAGGTCGCTGAAGTGATTTCCAGACAATCTGGCAGACTGCAAATCAATCAGGAAAATACCTCAGGAAACCAAATCATTTCTGATTAGAGTGTAGGGAATCCAATCTGCTGAAGAGACAGAGTCCTCACCATCAACACTTTCTTTGTTCTACTTGCCTACAAAATTTACCACTTCTAATATTCGAGACAGGAATTCTGATTATAATTTTTTTAAAAAACAGGAACAATCTTCTGAAGCCATTTCCAATTTGAACTAGAATTTTTTACCCTTTCACACGGTAACAGCCGTTCCTGAGGAAAGAGTTTCCATGAGCTGTGTCCCAGGTCTGGGCAGGAAGCCGCTGATTGAAACGGCAGTGGCCCCTTTCTGTTGGCAGCGGGGGCTTGTAGAGAGTGGGATCACATTCTGCTGCACGTGACCGTTTCACTCACTGCGGACTCAGGGTCAATCATGGATGAGTTCTCGTGGTTGTATTGTCAGTACATGGTCGGTCTCAATACTTAGAGTCATAGAGTCATAAAGTTGTATAGCTTTGAGACACAGCAACTGGCAGCAAAATTGTGCGTGTACACATCCAAACGCACAGTGCTCGAGAGGATGTGGACAGCAGTAGTTCTCATTATTTTAAGAATCAGTTGCTCAAGTACCCGTGTTTATCGCAGAGAGGGTGAGACCCGAGGAGTAACAAACACACCCATAAAACAATATCAGCACCTGTGTAGTTCATTCATAAAAAGTTGACTGCTGTTGTTCTATTGCAAAGTTGGGTTTCAAACCCACGACGCAATAGAGACTGGACCCGAAACCCAGCACATGAAACCTCTCTGGATTAGTGGTGCTGGAAGAGCACAGCAGTTCAGGCAGCATCCGAGGAGCAGTAAAATCGACGTTTCAGGCAAAAGCCCTTCATCAGGAATACAGGGTTTCGCCCGAAACGTCGATTTTACTGCTCCTCGGATGCTGCCTGAACTGCTGCGCTCTTCAGCACCCAGTAATCCTGAATCTGGTCTCCAGCATCTGTATTCATTGTTTTTTACCTACATTAAACCACTCAGCGACGCTCCCTGACGATAACTAAGCGCCAAACCTGTCAAGACTAATGTTTCAGCATCGCTTCACTTCAGGCAATTTCCCCTGGCACTTTCTATGAATACCTTCGCATAATTAAAAATAATATTTACAACGATTTGAAAGGTTTGCACGGTGTGGGCATTAGTGAGAAGCTGAATATTCTTCGACAGTTTTCCCTGGAGCTTCAGGCCTGAGGGATGTCCTTGGAAAAGTTTACAAAATCATGAGGTAGACGAGCAGAGAACATAGTCAATCTACACTTTTTCAGAAGTCACGTGAGTTTAAAGCGAGATAGCATAGTTTTAATGTGAGAGCAGTACAATTTGAAAGGGATGTGAGCGACACCTATTTTTAATACAGACATTTTTGTGCGTGTGGAATAAATTGCCACATTTAGTGGCAGAGTTTGGTGCACTCACAACACTTCAAAGGCATCTAAATGGGTATACAGATAGGAAGTGTTCGGAGAGATAAGGGACAAATATTGGCAAATATGTTTAGATTAGTTACGGTCATCTGTTCAGTAGGTGCAAGTTGGATAGGAAGGTTTGCTTCCGTGCTCGGCAATTCTGTGACACTCCAGTACCTGA
This sequence comes from Chiloscyllium plagiosum, assembly GCF_037043375.1. Lineage (NCBI taxonomy): Eukaryota > Metazoa > Chordata > Chondrichthyes > Orectolobiformes > Hemiscylliidae > Chiloscyllium > Chiloscyllium plagiosum. The sequence continues at coordinate 56,577,005 of NW_028270183.1, forward strand.
CAACAGTTTGAATAGACCACTTGCAAACACGCATGCTGTTTGTTACTAAGTCGGCGTGTTTGAATTTTATTTTTCTTGAGGCTTAATGTTTTGAAATGACACAGAGAGGAATGTTTTCCAGACATTTACAGACAATGACCATTCTCCTTGATACATTCCCAAGTTCTCCATCAAATAATTTTGTTGACTAAAAAAAACCTCACAAATCGTGTTATCCCATCAACTCTCCAGAGAATCCAAAAACTGACAGCTCTTAACGTGGACCAGGTGCAAAACTCAAAAGGCAGAGTCATTATCAGACACACAAACTCATTACTTCTGTCTGTGAGGCAGTGCGAGACGTGTATGTCAAGAACTGCTCACACAAATAGTACCGAAGCAATTCTAAATGGAGCTTCCCGACATTCTGGAGATTTAGTGCATTGCCAAGTAACAGAAAGTGCTCAAGTAACATAAAACATAACAGAAAAATGTACCATGCAAAGTGAATATTACCAATTATATTCTCGATTAAATTAGGTCAACAATGCGTTGGTGCTTCCACCTGATCGAGCGAGCCAATCTCCATCCTCCCTCACCAGGACAGTAATGAAGGAAATGAGAGAAATATAACAACGTTTTACGTTGTGATTGCCCAACTTTTAGCCACAACAACAAAAACCGAGGGAGCACATTTAGTGCAGGATCTGGCTTCACAACAGCGGTGAAATAACGACGTCCACTCACTTTTAGGGAAAACTGTGAACAACTCAGATTGACCAGAATATGAAAACACAGCGCAGGCTGTTTAGTTCCCATATTCTACTACTGCCCTGACATTCATACGAAAATGTACCTTTCAAAGAGAGCGTTTGTAGCTGTGGAATGACAGTGGCAGCTGTTTCCCCTCGCTCTTACTGCCGCCCTTGGTAGTGTAGGGGCTGGTATTCTCATCTTACACGCGGTAGTTGAGTGTGTAATTCTCTGTTGTGGAAAAG